>NC_089395.1:1592038-3057012 GCF_003171515.1 Pyrenophora tritici-repentis
CCATCGCCGCCTACGCCAGCACCTGCGCACCCATCACCTACCATCACTCCACCCGCGCCAACAGTAGAGGATGAGAGCGAAGAAATGGAGGTAGACGAAGTTACCAACCCAGTAGCAGCCGAACCATCAGCTAGGTATCACTTCAGGACTCGGACCCAAAAGAGAAAGCGAGATACATTTGACGACATGGAGGATGAACATCGCCAAGCCAAAATTGTCAAAGCTATGCTAGCTGTCCTACGAGAGAGCCGAGCTGACGAAGACCCCACAACTGAAATCCCGACATCTACGCACCACCATGAAGAGTCTGCACACGAGACGATTGTTAAAGCCTTCTATACGGTGATTGTAAGTGGAAACCTCGATGTCACGGGACGAGCAGAACTTAGCGGCAAAGCTTTCGCAGCAACAGAAGTTAAAGGCATTAGAATCCCTCAGACCTATAAACAAGCTATAAGCGACCCAGAGAACGCACTGAAGTGGAAAGAGGCAATTGAGGAAGAGATCAGGACTCTTGTGGGGAACGGAACTTGGGAAGAGCTTATTCCACCCCAGGGTGCAAACCTCGTCACCACAAAATGTGTGTTTACTGTCAAGCTTAAAGTTGATGGTACGATTGAGAGGTTCAAGGCCAGACTTGTTGCTCGAGGGTTCAGTCAACAACACGGGATTGACTACACCGAGACTTTCGCCCCGACAGTACGAATGGACACCTTAAGGTTATTCCTTGCTACTGTTGCCAAACAGGGCATGGAATGCTGGCAGTGGGACATCAAGAACGCATTCACTGAGTCATACTTAAAAGAAGACATCTACCTCACAACACCAGCTGGGGTAAAAGTTAAGAAAGGCAACGTTCTGAAGGTTTTGAGGAGTCTTTACGGACTTAAGCAAGCTGGACGAGATTGGAACCTGCTACTTAAGGGGTTCTTAACTGAGATCGGTTTTACACAGAGCCTTGCAGACCCCTGCCTATTCACGCATAAAGGCAGAGGTATTTCACTACTGGTTTATGTTGACGACATTGCTGCTGCCGCGAAACTCACTTCAGACTTAGCCTGGTTCGACGAAATGCTCCTTACGAGATTCAACTCCAAGAACCTGGGGGAGATTCGAAAGATCCTTGGAGTTAGAGTCACCCGCGATAGAGATAACAAAGCTATTTACCTCGATCAACAGCAGTACCTAGAGACAGTCCTAGATAAGTACGGTATCACCTCAGCAAAGTACAAGTCAAAGAAGATCCCTGCTGCAGACTACGAACACCTAAAGCCTGCTACTCCTGAAGACGCCAGAATCGACTCCACACAATATTCACAGATTATTGGAAGCTTAATGTACGCAATGGTATTCACGAGACCAGATCAACCTCCGCCCCCTTTATCCGCCACCTCCCATCCACCCGAACCTCGCCGTTCTCCATACGCTCATCCCGCTCCCCACGCATGCGATCGACCGTCTCTTCAGAATGAAACGGTGTCGCGCGCTCAGCCAGCCAAGACGATAGCGCTACCCAGACTACCCAGATGAGTAGGAGGGCGCCGGCAGTGGAGAAGCTGGTGAGGAGGTAGAAGAAGGCGAGGTATTCTTTGCTGGATTTGGATTGGGGGTGGGGGGTGGGGTAGGTGGAGGATGGGGGAGGACGGTTTGGGGGGGGAGGGGGAGGGCGTGGGTGAGGGTAGATAGGGTGAGGGGGAGGGGTAAGGGAGACATTGTTGTTGTTGTAGGTGTGGTTGTGTGAGAGATACTCGCTGGGTCTAAGGATTTTACAGGGGAAAAGAAAGGGGTATGTTTTGTAGGAAGGGTTGTTAGCTTTGTGAAGGGACAAAGAGGGGTTTTCGTAGGGGTTGTGCGTTCACGCGGCGGAGACACTGTAAGCTTGGGATGGTAAAGTAGAAGAGCTAGGGATTTATTACGGAATCTTGTTAACACTTGGGTAGTAACACAATGCTGTGGTCAAAGGGTAGAGATGATGATTTTGACTGGAGTCTGAGTGTTGAGATGCTGGGCTTGGGGATGGGACGATACATTGTGTGACTTCGTGCTATATAGTCATGATGTGGCGGACATGTCCTGACAGTGTGGTATAAGGAAAATACCTTTGCATCACCAGGCTAGGAGACGTCACTAGAATACAGCAGCTCACTATATTGGTCAAATTCATATCGCACGCATTCTCCAACATATTCAAAAAATATCATAATCATGTCTTAAACACTAGAGAGAAACCCGACACAGTCTACGTATCCCGATCAGCCATCCATCATGTACATCGTTATCTAATCCATAGCTTGACCATCTACCCAGTCTTCAAATCCCAAATCCCAAGTTCGCTAAATGCATCACATCATTTCCACACATCCGCTCCCCTCACACAAAACTACCCTTCTCAGTCGTCGGCACAACTTGATACACACACTTGACCGGCTTCGACAACTGCATGCCCAGAAACGTCGCTGTAGCTGCCCAGTTAACAAAGTTGAAGCCGGTGAAGGCAGCGTTGACTTTGACTATGGTGCATGTGCTGGCATCGCAGTACTTTGACTTTGTTGTGAGTACTGCCAAGGCAATAAGAGCGGCTAGGTTGACGAATGCAACGAGCCAGTCAATGCCGAAGGCGAAGAAGAGTTTGGGTGCTACGGGGGAGTTAGTATGTTGACGACGAGTTGTGCGATGGGGGAGGGTTAGAACGTACATCGCCATAGGGTGGTTCCCTGGACAGGCGCACAGCATACGCCGATGGTGGATACGCAGGCTGCGAAGAGAGAGATGGCGACTTGAGCTGAGGGGTGTGTTGTAGGGGTACAGTAGTTGAAGACTGAATCGGCATCGGGTTAGAACTCTGCTCATCCCACGTAAGAAGGGTGGTGGAGGATGGACTTACGATAGCTTGCAAGTGCAAGATTAACAACCGTGAAGATACCCTGGGAAACCCGCAGCGACTGAATAGCCTCAACGTGTGACATTTTCGCTTGCGTGCAAAGAGATGAAAGGGAGTAGAAAGCGACGCAGTAAGCAGCAGTTTCAAGAAGTGGTGCGATGAAGAAGCTGACAGAGCGAGAGCGAGAGCGAGTAAGAGATATAGTGGCTGGAAGGTAACAAAACTTATGCAGACGCAAAGACGGGGCGCTCAAATATTTGTGCGCGCAAGGCTGCCCATCTCTCAAACCTCCAGCACAATGACGTTACATCCAGATTGTCAGCGCTGTCAGCCTTGGGGCGGACTTGCGATGCCGCATATGCGACTTTTCAAAACAGAGTGGATCCCTTTTAGGCCTTGCAGGTAGATCTCGGGATGGGGGCCATGTTCTTTCCTAGGGCGGATGTGTGATCTGTGCCACATACATAAGGGGGGAAAGCATCTCAAACGCGTCAACATGCATGTGAGCTTCCCGAACCCCGGGCGCAAGTGCACAGCCGCAAACCAGGGATTCCATGGGCTTACTCATGAGCGGGAGGCGAGATGTCTGTCGTCGTCCAATGGTCAGTTTCAGCTGGTTTTAGCCGTGCAGGTGGCTAGTGATAATGCCTCAGAAAAGGGAGGTCCCCCCCCCACATCGTGTGACTGGTCTGTACTACCTGCTAAGCTTTCCCTAAAGGGTGGCCTAAGGTTAGAGCCGCAAAAGCTTCTCTCGACTGCGTAGCTTACCTCTTGTGGTTGGTAATTTTGCGAAGCTTGGAATTTTCTCGTCGCTGGTTTCGTAGCCCGGCCGGTTGTTGAAACGAACGTTAATGGGATATGACACCGGCGTGATGCACTGTGTGGCTTGTCATTGTTCTGGAAACGTGCCGGAAAACTAAAACAAGAAGGTAGAGCGGTTTATTCGCATTATGCATCGTATCATCACGGCGGCTTTTGCACGAACGACCGCTTTCACCAGCCGGGGGGGCGACAAGCCACTTTTTTCTTCTTTTCTGAATCCACTTCCTACACTATGCTGCTGCGCCACCAAAAGTGGAAAGCACTACCAAATTAGGATCGCCAATCTGGTAACATGCTAAATGCATACATGTTCAAGAGGATTGTGGGGAATGTATAAGCACTAGGCTTGGCGGGGTAACAAGTAAAATAGGTAGGATGGCAGAAAAATGGGCTTCGGCTTCCGAAAGATGGCGATCACGTTGGTAGTCGTCAACGGCGTCGCACAACCATCGGTGGCCTGTGCTGATCCACGTGCCGAACTTCCGGTCCATGTAACTATCAATCAACCACCACCCATGCCACAACCCCAAGCATCTGTTCCAAGAGGCGAGTGCGAGCATGCGCTTCTGTGCCTGCATTTTGAGACTTGCCCAAGAACAGTTGAGCCTTTTCCTTTCCGTGAGTTTAGCGCTTGGAAACTGACTAGCCGGGACCTTAATGCTGGAGTTTCGCACCGTGAGGCTCAAGACGCACGTGCCGCCGTCGGTTTCCAATTGTGTGCTTTCACGTTGTCCTGCAGGGAACCCCCCGACTGCGATTGCGATGCTGTCATCCATGCGGATCTGGCGCGGTTTGACACTTACCCGCTGCCATCTCGAGGCGCGCTGGACCCGCGAATCTCGGTGACTAAGGGGCCGCAACGAGAAAAAGGGTCCAGCTAATTCGGAAGAGGAATAAACGCTTGTCTCGGGCAATTGGCCGTTGTAGGACCCCCTCACACCAATTGTCAACTATCAATTGTCAACCCTGGGGTTTCATTTTGTCTCAACTTTTCCCCCTTGGAAACCCCCAGCTATCATCCACGTGCTGCTCGCACCATTGGGCTGGAAGATTGGGAGAGGTACCGACTTTTGTGCATTGTTTTCATCTAGGCCAAACCGACAAACATTGCTGTTATCACTGGCGTACCCAGGTGGTTTACCCTAGCACACGTCGACTGCTACACGCTACACTTTTGGAATCCATGCTGGGCTAGGTACACCAGGTACGTCACGGCACGTAACGGCAGTGTCAAGCAGGACGCCTTGTAAATGGAAATACCATCAGGTGCACGCACAAGCCCAGGTTCAAGCTACCAATGTCCCTGACAATGATTAGATGTCGGGCGCCTATGGCCGCCTCGGTGGATATGTGGGGAAAGGCCGAAGATTCCTGCCGCATCTGATCGTAGCGGGAGCATTTGCTCTCCGTGTCTTCAGATACAGCTCCAATTATACTGACCTCCGAAAGTATCTACGTAGTCTGACATGTTGATAGTTGTAGAAGCCCGAAGTTTTTACATAATGGCGACGCCTCTCTATTCATAGCATGACGAAACATGCGCTCAGTAAGACTATCAATTTGGACCCGGACAACAACAGGAATATTGCCAAAATTCTTGTTGGCTTACATTGAACATCACGAGCCTGTGTCTGGGGTCGCATAACTGCATGTGCTAGAGTGCTCGAGCACAATTTTTCCCTAAGGCTTTACCTCACAATGCCCTAACTGTTTCACTACCATTCGTCGGCCTAATGCAACACCTGAATACCGCCATCAGCTAATATTGCGGGAGTGATTAGCGCCCAGGCACTACCGAACGCCTTAGACGCTCAGTCCATCTGGTGGTCCCAGCCCGAGAAACGGTAGCCTCAGCCTACATGCATTCGGGCAACGAACCATCCAAACCACGCACAAGTTTCTAGTTCTTCGGCGCTACACAGGAACGCATGAAACTGCAACCATGAGGGAGGATGGAGCAGATGACGGGGACCACTTTGGGGCCATGCCGGACTCCACTCTGTTCAGGGACCAAATGTCACTTGGACGCAAAGCCACTGACGATGCTCACTGCATCGAGAGAGAGGCAGAGTTGTATAAGAGAACAAGTATTCTCCTCAGTTTGAAGAGCATCACAATCATCAGCTTCTCACTTCACTCCTCCACTCAACAATCATCACTTCGATCACTCAAGTCTTCAGATTTTGATAATCTCCAAGTCTTTACTTTCACTCTAAACACTTTTCACCAAACCAACAAACCAACTCAACCAACCAACTCCACCGCAAACATGCAGTTCTCCATCATCGCCATTGTCTTCGCCGCTACCTTCGCCGCTGCCACCCCCAACCCGGGTGCCATGATGACCAAGCGTACCTGCGGTACCCTCACCGGCACTCCCCTCAAGGTCTGCCAGACAGCCTGCAAAGCCACCTGCACCGTTGCCACCGCGGGCATTGCCTCCACACTCTGCAACGCGGCCTGCACAGCGGGTCCCCTCAAGCGCGACCTCGAGGCTGGCGACGAGGAGGACATCTACAGCATCGCCGCCCGCTCCGCCGAGCCTGAAGCCGACCTCGCCCGCCGCATGGCCGAGGCTGAAGCCGACCCTGAGGCTCACGTCGACATGCTCGTTGCCCGCGTCACTGGCCAGCAGGTCTGCAACATCGCTTGCGATGTTGCCTGCAACTCCACCGTCCTCGCTCTCGCACAGACCAAGTGCCTCCAGGTCTGCAAGGGAAAGTGCGCCCCGTAAACGGGTCGTTGTCTTCTCGACCTTTCCATCCGGCATCAAAAACAACACACACACATACATACACACGAAATCTTAGAGCGGAACATGGGGGTTTCTTCTCTCCATGCGGGTTAGCAATGTTTTCAGAAAAGCAGATCTTCAACCTCTGTGAGCTGGGACATCAGGCCTTGAGTTAGCTGGTTCTACTGGAGCTTTTCCATCTCTTCTGGTTTTGTTTGTTTGTTTGCTTGTTTGCTTTTTTGGCTGTCTTTTGGTCGGGTCCAATCTTTTTTCTTTGATAGCGTTTAGAGTTTAGAGATTTTCGGCTTTTTTGTACACGAGATAGATACACGAAAGATAGATTTGATGGGAGAGAGTGTGAGTGATTAGAAAAGGGTTTTCTTGTAGATGGTAGATTAGCTGATCGGAATCTATTACTTGATAAACCACCAATACGCTTTTGTTTTCCCGCTTTTGACTGTGTGATGTTCTAAGAAGTCGGATTTCTTGATAAACATGGGCGTGGAGAGGCGAGATGGGGGGAAGGACTGGGTTTGGATTCTGATCTCTTGGCGTCGCTACCTATAGTAGTGGTTCAGGGGCATACGCTTAGGTGCAAAGCGGAATATCCTGTATTCATGTATTAGTATAACCAAATATCTAACTTTAGAAATAACACGACATACGCAGCAGACTTCTTTACCGGCATCAACATGTTCCTTGTAACATTGGGCATTGCAGCTCCTTTTAATATTGCCTTGAAAACACGTCCACCCAATGAGCTTGTTTCCCTCTTGGTAACATATGCCACATATTTCCTGGGTAGCCTGAGCTTTCGAGCCAGGGAGTATCGCAAGTGCTGTCGCGATAATTGCGATAAATAGCTTCATAGTTGTAATAGTTATTGCGAGCTAAGTGAAGGTTGTGATGTATTAGGAGGATATGACGGTAAAAATATAGAGGATTCTCGTGGAATTGTATGATATAAGCAAGAACAATCTTAGTAGTGCTGTTTTTGAAACGGATACTTAAGGGGCTATTATAGCTTTATCCTTTAGTCAGTGTATGATCGCAGCTCCAGGGGGGTCCCTTTGTTGGCCGAGACAGATTTCCCGAAGGCGGCGGTCAGCTACTTGACCGCCCACCTGAGCAATCTGTCCATACGACACAAATATCTAGGCACTATGGCTGGGCGTGCGGGGTGTCGATTTGCTTGGTCCGGGGGAGCATACTTGTCAACGAGCGAGCCGGCTCGCTCAGCTCGCTCGGCTTGGACGTTTTGACCAAGCCGAATGAGCTGAGCGCGCAATGCGCGCTTGCAAGCCGAGCGAGCTTAGGGATAGGCGCTCGCTCAGTCAGCTTGCTTAGCTTGGTTAGATGGGGCGGTTGGAAACTTGGGGCTGAAGGACTTGGTGGAGGGGCAATCTCACGATGATTTTTAGGTGTAGTGCGTAAGTTCGAAACCTAGTTATAACATAAAATACACTCTTTTTTGCTATATTTCTAGCAAATAAGCTACTAAATTTCCGGCTAACCGCCTGGCAACAATATTCTCCTTTTGCGACACTTCACTTACTACTTATCACCCACCACACTCATCTATACTCCATCAACGCGTCTCTATTTGCAGCTACTATCTACCTCGCCGTTGCTATAATGCCAGCAAAAAGAACACGCGTTAATGCTCCAGAAATCGCGGCAACTTTATCAACAACTTTATTGAGCCTGCAGGGCTTACGGAGAACGAGGAAGATGAATATGAGGCTTGGAAACGCAGCGAACCGATCGCTGGCGAGGGCGTCGACCCTATAAAATACTGGGTAGAACTCCGCGATCGCCACCCTAGCCTTAGCAAATTTGCTATCGACATGCTATCAATCCCAGGCTCAAGCTGTGAGTGTGAGCGCTTATTCAGCGAGCTGGGTGACCTCCTCGAGCCCCGTCGGCGCAGCATTTCTCCGCAACTTCTAGCAGCAATACAGTGCGATCGACGATGGATAAGAGCTGGATTTGGCAGTGGTGAGGTGCCTGTAAAGGGGGTTATCAGCGATGAGGAGATGGACGCGAAATACGGTGTACATAAGTGGGATATTAGCTGAGAAACTCAACACCAAGGTTTCTATATAACTTTCCTAATCGGGACTGAGCCCATCAAGCCGAGCGAGCTGACAGCCCTGTTTCAGCCAATCCGAGCGAGCCGAGCGAGCTGCTGGCCTCCGCTCAATTGGCTGAGCAAGCCAATTGGCTGAGCTCGCTCAGCTTGCTCATTGACATCTGTGCGGGGGAGGTTAGCCGACGGTCCTTCAGTTTGGTACGCCGGGGATGGGTATCATTGCACCGTCAAGGAGATGAAAACTTCGCGGCTCAGTCCGACCAGCGGTATAGTTGTTGATACATGTACAGTACAGGTCGTATTCGGAGCCACAGGTCCTTGGCATAACGCCCAACGACACCTAAGCTCCACGGATCCTCCCCCTTTGTGCTCTTTGTATTTTGGCCTTTGCTTTGAAGCGTAAATTAGTAGGCGACTACCTTTTCGTAGTCATGTAACCCCCTCCAAGTCCTAAAAGAATCCTGAAAAGCTACCTGAGTGCAGTATGACCTTACTTGGACGATGACGTGGAATTTTTGCGGGCGGTGCACGGCCCTAGAGGTCGGATCATAATTCAATCAATGCGGAATACTGCTAGAGAGGCTTGTGCAAGCTATTCCAACCCGTTAGAATACTCTCCACTGGAATTTCTCCTGTGAAAGCGCCGGTCCGGAATGATAGGTAATCTCTATAGATGATTCAGATCCTCGAGACTATTCCCTCCTTGCGGTGTATTGTACCCCGGTGTTAGTGTTGATACAGATAAGCCTAACTAGTAACGTAGGAAGGTCAACCCCTAGGTTGATTAGCAGGGCCTCAACTTAACATCTGTTCACTCAAGATATTGACTAGACAGCTATTAACTTTGAGTGTACTTTCACGTGTAACACGACATTATAGGGCAATCTTATAATGGTAATCACCAGAAAATCGGCTGTATACATGCTGCAAACGCCTAATCAAACCCATACAGTCCTTCTCCTCAATTCCCGTAGTCTCACTGCTGGACAGCGCTCTAGGGTCTAGAGCATGATGTGAAGGTCTCTCTCCTTCAACGCTTAGCGTCGCTACCTATAGTGTAGGTTCTGTATGCGCTTAGGGGCAAGCCGCAACCTTCTGTACCTGGATATTAGCATAACCTAATATTGAGCTTTAGAAACAACAATACGTACGCAGCAGAGCCTGTCCTGTCTTTGAACATTATTCGCAAAACAGGTGACAGAGCATTCCAACTTATTCTTTGTATCTGTAGGACAAACAAAGCTAATGACCTTAGGTCCTGCTTCATAGCATTGGCCACAGATGTCTTGGACAGTAGGGGAGAGGAGTCTGAGCATTCGAGCCTGGGAGTATAGCAAGCGTTGTAGCGAGAATTGCGAAGAATAACTTCATGGTTGTAGTAGTTGTGATATTTGTTGCAAGTTGAGAGTGAGGGTTGCGATGTATTAGAAAGTGGGAATGTGAGGAGAAACGAAGAGAACTCTGGCGGAGTTTTTTATGATGATTAAGCATGGTTTTAGTGGTACTTGCGGCGCCAGGCTCGCGGAACCTCCCTATCTAGTATTCCGAACCACGCGTAACCTTGGCTGTCAATGTGTTCGGTCCGGTCAGCAGTGTCGTTGTTTATATAACGTAGGTTGTAGTAGGAGCTCCTCGAGTACACAATGAATAAGGAACCTAGTTTAACCCGTTAGGATAATCTCCACTGTTGGGTGTCTCATGAAAGCTGAGTTTCGGCATGACAGTCTATCTTTGCTTCGGCACGGTAGGTAGTTCTATCGGCTTAATACTCCTTCCCTGTAGCCCTAGTTCCCGCGGTCTCACCGTTTGACAGCGCTCTAGAGCATGGTGTGAAGATATCTCCCCGCCAACAACAATCCTGGGGATGACGTGAGATAAGCTGCTTGGCGACCCCGCTCCCTATAGCATTGGCGAAAGAAAAATTCTGCGCGGTATTATTTACCTCGAAGTCGAGGAGCTTAGCGTAATAGGCAGTAGCTGGCTGTCTATGCAAAGCAGGCTCACGTGACTTGGCCAGAATCTTTGTGTGGGACAAGGCTTTGCTGCTATGTTCAGCATTTCAAGCCACGTTTGCAACCTCGGGCTGTCGACTACCACACTAATATTTCGGAGGGCAAAAGCAATCGTTGTTAGTCTCCACTTTATTATTTCTAGTAGTCGGTTTAGTAAAAGCGCGATACAAAGTGTCGAGACGCGGTGAGAGCCTTCACTAGTATTCACGGTGAATCAGGCTTCCCGTGCTCTGATTGGCCAGGCACTGATTAGTCAGCTGCTCCGTGCGCGCACCATAGATATTCTCCCTTCTCCCGTAGCTCCAATACAACAAGTTCACGCACATTTTCTCCACCTTCATCACAAAGAGCGTCATGGAAAGGCCCACATTGCGCTAAAGCAGGCAGCTTCGCCTGACCAGTTCGGGCACTACTCCAACGTCAGCTAAATGCAACTTCTCGGAGGTACCCATACGCATAACGCTGCATGATTCTTTACAACTAACCCAGCTCGGTTTTTCTCAAGGCGGCATCTTGTTCACTGTCCCGTACTAGTAACTGTATTGGTATATTGCTTGATTATAGGCGCGACGCGTCATATACTGGCATTTTTGGGGCTGATTTACAGTACCACATTGCAAAGGAGGTGTCGAATAAGGAAAGAGAGAGGAGAGCGATAGTACAGGCACGCATGTTGGAGATGCGGCAGATGATTGGCAGGGGTAGGAATGCGATGTCTGAGTTACGGGTAAGAGGATTGAAGCAGGGAAAAGGCTCGCGACAGGTTCCAAAAACTGACAGTCTGTCATCCGACGGGCTCATACGGTTGGGGGATGACACCGTAGCTGACAGGGGCATGATCGGAAGACTTGCTCTTATGTTGAGGGTGCCTCGTGTCAGACGGTCTGACCATGCGAAACCTAACACTTGTTGGAAATTTATCATGCCACTCATTGACCTTTGATCGAGTGCTGACGGACAGGAAATCCCGTGCACGAGCAGATTGTCGTTGATGACTATGATGACATCCTCCGACGTGAAGATTGAGCAGGACGCAACCAAGTCAAAAAGCTCAGTCCAAATCACATGATCAATGAATCTCCAATTTGACTGATTACATGGTATGTACGAAAACACCCGTGCGCGATGTGCATGTTAACTAATGTCACATGATATTGTTTAACATGCGATTGCTAACATGGTCACGAAACTCTATCTCATCTTATAAGGCAATGCGAAGATGCTTGTGGACACGATCTGCCGATCATGTTAGACGGGAGAACAAGGAACATGATCCGTTCTATAGCCTTGCAAACCTCGGCGTAATCCGTCTTGCGGGAAAATCAGTCCGATAATGTCGCAGTCGGATCCAGATAGCCTCTTCCACGTATGAACATGATCTTCTCCCTGGCGTCTTCATCTGTCTTGAGAGAAACGTACAAGGCAAAATATCAAAATCACAAGGAATCAAACGGGACGCAGTCTGGAAAGAATTACTGCAGCATTCATTTCACGTGCATGATGGGAACTCGAGGTAACAATAACTTCTACCACCTCGCTTATTCAATTGTAGGTAAGGTGTGAAAAGATATGTCGCTTGTTTCAAGCAAGGACTGATCTTACTTTCCTCCATCAACCCTACAATCGTACTTTGCACGTCTTAACACGCGACACAGACTTGTCGCTCTCGCTCGTGGCCGTGAGTGTCACAGTAGCCTCCTTTGACGCACTACTTCCATGACCAACAGCCACCTTGACACTCTTCTGTTTACCCGCTCCAGCGTACGCCAATGCGTTGGGTAACGCAACCTTCCAGCCCTCGCCCTCAACCTTTGCCTCCAGACGGAAGATGTCAGATCCAAGGTAAGCAGAGAGATCCTGAGGATGGGGATTCGTGCTTAGCATAGCGGCCTGACCAGTGTTTTTGAGCTCGAAAGTACAGTACGTGCCGCTGGCGGTGCTGGAGCTGTTTGCAACCTTGCCGGACCCAAGCTCGATGCCGTGTTTGGCGGTAGTGGTGGCGTTGGTAGCGGTCGATGCGACACCGACGGTGTAGTGCAGAACGCCAGCGTCATCGCGGATGGTATCGAGGATGTAGAAATGGAGGCCGTTTGGCGCGTCGATGTACTCGTACTGCGAGCCAGAGTTTGTGCCGGCATGGAACAGCGCGTCGGCCAATTGCCTGTAATCGCCAATGGTCCAGTATCTCGCGGTTCCGTTGGGCAGGTAAAAGTCAATCTGTCGTGCGTCCTGGGGGTTGGCGTCAATTGTCCACTGGAAAGGCTGGACACGGTCGCTATCCTTTGTCTTGCTGATCATGACTCCGGAGTCGGGGCAGAAGGAGTCTGGTCCCATGCGATCAATCACCTCAAGGTTGTAGTTGTTGAATCCACGGCCATCACACAGCGGATCGGTGGTGGTGTTGCAAGGCGGCGCGAGATCGCCCGCAGCGCCAAAAGAGATGTTGAAACCCATGAGGGTGCCGAAAGGGTCAACGGAGCGAGCCGTAATCTGCGCAACGACCGGACCGGAAGCGGCGAGTCCATCACGAGAAACCTGAAGGATAGGTGTGGAGTCGATAAGGCCAATCTGATGCTTGTCGCGCATCGAATGCAATGAGCCCATGGACCCGCCCTTTACCGGAGGAATCTGCCAGCGTGTATGAGGTCCGCCGGGTCCATTGAAGCTACCCCGAGAAAGCATACTCCATGGGCCCGTGTATGAACGGCGGGCAGGATTACTGAACGGATTATTGTAGTTGTCGCCGATGCCGAGAAGATGCGACAATTCGTGAGCAAAGGTAGCCAGACCACTTGATTCGCCCTGGGTTGAAGAACCGCTTCCGGCGTTGGGCCAAATAGTCGACGCTGAAGCCCACGAAGACCACTCCACGTATCGTGTCTTGGCCCAATTTGGGAGCGAGGAGTTGGCGGGCGGCCCAAACGCCTCTGGAACGTCTTCTTTGGATGCAAACTTCATCTCGCCAAACTCCTGCCATGTTGATGACTCGTCCTGTCCAGCTGATAGAATAAAAGCCAGCTCATACGCATCTGCAGTCTCATTCCCAACTTCAGCGCGCCATGCACCAAGTGCATCGGTTCGAAGATCTACTGAGCATGGCGGGCCTTGGGGACACGCGCCTTCGTTGAAACCACCCTCCTCATCATCGACGCCATACTGGTAACTTTTCGCTGGCATGCGATATGGGCCAAACACGGTCAGATCCACACCGTACTTCCCAAACGAATCGCCCATCCAGTATTCATGGAGCGTGTGTCCTTGATTGAGATCGTTGGGGACATTGAGAAAGTCGTGGTAGAACTTGGGCACATCCTCACGTTTCATGCCAGCGGCCAACGGTTGCGGGTTACCAAAGATATCCGAGTTGGCGGGTAGAGTGACTACAAAGGGCGAGTCTGGGTAGTCAACCGTGACCATGGCAATGTTGAAGTTGCGGTCTCGGCCTTTGCGCGACGGATCTCCCCAGTTTGTTGTTGGCGGCACAACATAATCTATGCTTTTCTTAGCAATCTGCCTCTGACAGGCGTAGTAACATAGGGCTGAGACATACCGTCCCAGGTCATGTTGTCCGGATTGACCCAGTTCTGAGGATCAATCGGCGCGAAAGGGGATGAAGGCGAGCTCTGGCGGGGGACTACAGCGGCCAAAGTTATTTGAAGCATAGCGCTTCCAAACGCCATTGCAGACGCGCTCGATGACTTTTGGCGCAACATCTTCAGTCGTGACTCCCAGAGGTTGCGAGAGGAGTGAAGAGAAGAAAGAGGTCCACGGCAGGCAACAAGGTACTTGTACCTGCATTCCCAGCAACGGGGCTACTGACACTATAGTCGCGATTATCCATGTTGTTAGTTGCGCAGGAGGCTATGACGCTGCCGTCTCCCGTCGTGGCATATCCGACTGCCTTCTTGGGTTAGCATCATCATCTCCGCAGGCTTGGCGCGTAGCCACCTGCCCTTGTAGTCGTTGCTTGATGATAACATCGCAACCGTAACCGCAACTGTTATTTGATCCTGCGTCTCTTGGTGTTCTTTCAAGACATAACGATATGCTTAGCTGTGGAATGTGGGGTCTTGCAGAGCGATAGATGAATTGATCCTTGCTGCTTGCTTGCGAGTTGCGTGGGGCGGGGTAAGCGTTGTAAGAAGTCGTACGATCCGCATGCCTGAGCTGGGTTGTGCTACATGCTAAATCGTATTCTTGGCTTGGAAATACAATCGCAGTTGGCACAAGGACGTTGTTGTCTTGGACTTTGAGGGTAATGTGGGCTGGTCCATGTCTTGTGGCGTCGGATGCACCACCCGAAAGCTTAGACGCGCGTCTCATCTGCCAACAGATGAAGTCATCGGCCCCTCAACACAAAAGATTGATATGTCGAAATGTCTCGCATGCGAGCTGCCTGTTCACGATGAGATGCGAAGATATGAGTGCGACGTCACAATGCCTTGCGCATGTCATTTGCTAGCGGAAAGGAAGAAGCGTGACCGATGTGAGACCAAAGGCTTGTGCGACACTCAAGATTCTTCAAGATCAACGTGTCCAATGTACAAAGGAACAGAATGGAACTATACAGTAATTACAAGAATATGCCATGTCTACAAAGAAGACACAGGAGTAAAAGTAACATCATCAAAGTAAACCGTACTCACCGTCGAAAGACCCGTAGGACCAACACAATACAGTTTAAGGTCAAGGTTAACCATCATCTCAGATGACCCAGTCAAATAGTACCCAGAGGTAGGCGCAAACTCCCTACTGGCAGTATAGATAAACCGATCACCCATGGCAACCAGCCCACCATTAACCTTCAAACCCACTTGGCAAGTAAGCCGACTATTGGCCGTGAAGAGGACATTCCACGACTTGAACTCGTAGAGCGTGTTGGGACAGACGACGACGTTTCGTTGCCGGAATTCCATGGATGCTGTGTAGCCGCTCGAAAGGGCGTTGACGGTCACGCGTAAGGCCCTTGTTCCGGTGCGCTTGGCCTCGACACCGCTGGTATAGACGTACGGGAGGGCGTATCGGGAACCCACAAACTCCCAGGGTGACTGAACATTGGGTGTTGCGGCGGGGAAAAGTTCGAAGCTTGGTTCTTGGATAGCTTGACCACAGGTGGCGCCGACGGAAGGGATGTTCTGGGGTGGTGCATTGCTGTTGAGATATATGTTAGTATATAGCTTCAATTAACAGGAGATTCGGGTCATATGATGGTACATACCGGAAAGGTGTAGGCAGAGCTTCAGGAGTGGCGGGTGGATCGGCAATTTCCAAAACCTGTACATTGTCTACTCCAAACGAGTAGGCCGCGTTTCCAGGGCAATTGAAAAGCATAATCGGCGTAGCTTGTCCAGTTCCAAAGTTCCAGCGGAAATTGGTAGATACCTCCTCCCATGCACTGCCTCCAGTGAAATATGAAACCGGGATAATGTTCACTCCAAAAGCGAAATGCACGTAGCATTGAGGAGATAGCATACCGGTTTGGCTTCGGACGGTGACTGAAACGCGGTAAGTCGTTCCCTGGACGCCTGCAATGTTGGGGAACACTAAGCTGATGGAACGAGACGCAGTTACTGATGTCTGGGCCATGTTGAATTCGAGATAACGCGTTCCTGCGTAAGCTGGTAGTTCTGGAGTGGATTCTCGGAGAACGACCGTACTGCCAGCACCGCCGCGAGGAGGTGCAGCACTGGGATCTTCAAAGCCACCGTTGGTAATCAGGCTAGGAGTGAAAGGGGTAGGTACTGGAACTGCTGAAGACGATGTCGATGACGCCACAAATGGTGTGGAACTGGAAACTTCAATCGTAGATGATGACACGGTTGATGAAGTTTCAACCACAGAAGAAGACGTGGTAGCTGGATCCGAACTTGCTGGTAGAGTTGATGAATCAGAGATTGTGGAACTGGAAACTCCTACGGTCGAAGTCGTAGCGATCGGGGTTGTTTCAACCACCGAAGAAGACGTCATGGTAGCCGTATCCGAGCTTGATGACAGAGTTTGTGAAGGCTCTGGTGTTGAGCTGGGCACTATTTCCACACTGCTAGATGTTTGGCTTGAGCTCGGCATTATTTCCATGCTGCTAGGTTCTAGGCTCGTGCTCTCAATGATGGAAATAGACGTGAACGACACCATATCAACTGACGAAGTAGGAACCTCCGAGGGGTTATCCGAGACTGAGATGGACGTCGATACAACAATGCTGGCTGTACTTGTAATGTCTTCTGAGCTTGCAGGTGAGCTTTCGGCCAAGCTAAAGCTAACAGGGTCGACAGTGCTAGATGTGATGACAGCCGACGGTGTCGGTGTGCTTGAAGTTTGAGTAATTTCAGGCGTGGATCTAACAGGATCGACAGTGCTAGACATGATGACAACAGACGATGTCGGCGTGCTTGAAAGATCTGATGAAATCTGCATCGTTTCAGAGGTAAAGCTAACAACATCGACACTGCTGGATGTGATGACAGCCGACGGTGTTGGTGTACTTGAAACATCAGATGACGTCTGAGTAATCTCAGAGCTCGAAGTCGTCGGATCCAAGGACTCAGTCAAAGTCGATGACGGCTCAAGCGATTGAGGAGATGGCGATGAGGACACCATGGGTGTGCTTGAACTTTCTGTGGACGTTGAAATTGGCGTAGATGAACTCGAAAGAGTCTCAGTCGAAACTGTGATGCTTTCAGAGACGCTTGATGACGAATCGCTGGAACTGCTGGAGTAACTCAAAGCAGTGGGTGTCGTTGAAGGTATATCGAGGGTTGGTGTGATTGACGACGGCGACTGCGACGGCGATGGGGACGAAGAGATCTGTTGAACTGACGAAGTCGCAGATGAGCTGGCTGAATTGGAAGAAGCGATCGGCGTCAATGGTTCAGCAATGCTCGAAGTGGACATCAAGCTAAGACTTGAGGGTGCTGGAGAAGAAGCGCTGGGTTGAACAGTGTTCAGTGGCGTTGACAGGACCACTGAGGATAGAGAGCTAGATGTGGACGCTGCGGACGGTTGGACAGACGCAGAAGAAGACGAAACCATTGATGACCGAACCGTGGACGATAATACACAAGATGACAGAGTGGTTCTTGGGCTAGGCATTCGCATTGTAGATGACGGCGGTAGAGTCGAGAACGATCGAACACTAGAAGACGACTGTGGGGAAGTACAGCGACCAAATCCAGGCTGGCATTTAGCACCGCAGTACGCTGGGTCAGACCCGCAGTAGCTGTATCTATAGGAGGACGTGTCAGCGTGTAAACTTCTCCCGTATGTATGGCGAGTACATACTCGGAACAACAATCACCAAACTTGGATCCTTGACAGCTAAACCCCTCCGTCGCACCATACATGTACCCACAACGAGCATTTGTAGAAACCTTGCCTGTGGACGCAGGCCTAGCAGCAGATGATGAAGACGATGCCTTGGTAGAAGCCGGACGTGTTGACGATGTAGTCTGTACCCTAGCACAGCTTCCAAATTTCGAATTGCAACCGGTACCACAATAGGCGGAAGTCGAGCCACTGGAGCATGTCAGACACCAACCCTTCACACAAACGAAGAAAAGTCCGCCAAAACTCACCAGTACCCATATGAAGAACAGCAATTACCAAAGCTGGAGCCCTGGCAGGTAAACCCCTTGCTACCACCACACGTCCCATCATACGAGATCTTAGCTGTTGGGCTATAGGAAGACGTCGCGGGCGTGCAAGTGCCAAAGTTCTTGTCGCATCCTACTCCGCAATGACTGGGGCTGGTACCACACCAACCGGATCTGAGAGCAAATAGTGTTAGTACGGTGAAAAACAACCACCATTTTTCAAGTTAGAGACTAGAAAGAACTTACTGCGAGCAACAGTTTCCAAAAGCAGATCCTGTACACACGAGGCCGTTGTTCGATTTCCCACACCGACCAGTGTTGCTCACCTTGTGAGCGTGCACATTGACTGCAGTCAAGAGCGCAAGAGACCAGTAGATTAAGGAACGCATCTTGTATGATGATTTCGTGTAAATTAAGAGAGTGGTCGTGTCGGTATTTTGATAACTGCAAAAGAGTGACCTTGACGATATTTCAACTGTAAAAGAGTGGATGCCCCAAGTCAGAGCGAGAGACAGGTTGCCCGATTTGAGAAATGAGTTGGATGGACCAGTATTTAAACATTGCTTTCTGCAATGACTCTCCTCGCCTCGCCTGGCCTCGCCAAGTGAAGAGGGCGGCCTAGAGCTCGTAGGTCTAGTATCGTGGTGTATTGTACATGACTCGGACATGGCTTGTGCAAGGGTGGTGATTATGGTACCATACTTGAGATACCCACGATGGCACATCTTCTATAGTACATTCCGCATTCCCAAACGAAACACTACAGTAGAACCACCGTTACTGTATCCTTTTGACCCGCATTCACAGCACCTACAGCATCCTTCTCTCTACCTACCTACTTACCAACTCACCAACTCTCCAATGCCACCTAC
Source organism: Pyrenophora tritici-repentis (assembly GCF_003171515.1). Classification (NCBI taxonomy): domain Eukaryota; kingdom Fungi; phylum Ascomycota; class Dothideomycetes; order Pleosporales; family Pleosporaceae; genus Pyrenophora; species Pyrenophora tritici-repentis. Next base: position 1,611,041 of record NC_089395.1, read on the forward strand.
TGCCAACACCCAACACACCTACATACATACTATTGAAAAAAAAAGCTCCAGCCTCATCCTCAACCCCAAACCGCGCATCTAGATCCCCATAACCCATGCCTCCAGCTGAACCACCGCAATTGGGGAGATTTGCAAGCACCGCATTTAGCATCCCATCACCCTTAAGCGACAGCGCTAGAACAGCCTCGCTCAGACGCCACAACATGCCCATGCCTATTCCGGCTATCTAGGTACAAGCCACTCGGCAGCCCCGCGCGCTCCATTGACGAACAAGGAAAAAAAGGGATCATAAACAAAGTCCCGGCTCGTGCACTGGGAACCGTCGTTGTTGCTGTGTTGATTTTGTCGTGCCGATGCCTAGGCCGAACGCCCCCACACGCCGCGCCTGGAAAAACCCTTCCCCACCACAACCACCTAGCAAAAAAAGAAACCCAGATTTTATAGGTAAAAAGGAAAAGCAAAAATGTCGACCGATGTGGGACTCGAACCCACAGCCTCAGCCTGTACCTATGAATGGGCTTCTATAGGAGGGCTGCGCGCTACCATTGCGCCAACCGGCCAGATGCTTTTTTGATGGAAGAATTTGGACGGGAAAGGAATATATTGGGGTGTAGAAAAGCATAGTGGGGACATGGCCATGGCGGGGTAACGGAATGTTTGCTGCGGGGCATTCCGCAGTTTGCATACCACAGCAAATCTGCTACCCTGACTTCTCCGGCGGTAGTTATAGAAGGAACTTGTTGATAGTTCTGCTGCATGTTTTTCTATACAGGATATATAACACACTATAACCCTTCTCTCCACGCGTGCTATATCTCTCTTATCCCTCCACCGCGAAACGCGCAACTTGACTCTCTAACTAACTAACCGCCGCCGGACTAAGTATCTACTTGCCGTATCTTTTTCCTACCCACGCTAACTATATCCTCTCATCCATTTCTCCCATCTACTACACCCGAAAATCACCAAACCAACCCTCTCTCCCATCGTAACAATCATCCACCACCCCCGCTACCAACAATACTAGAAAATTATGCCTTTTTTTGGTCTTGTTTCGTCTTGTCTACGTGAACAAGCTGACGACATTATACGTAGTGTACATTGCATAGTCTATAGTGTGGTGTAGTAGCTTGTCACGTGTTCGGCGTTAGGTAATCGGCGCTAGGGTTGAGTATTTCAGGGCAACTCCGCGTAAGAGGAGCTCGACATCTTATCGTACACCATTCTTAATACTACCGTTTATTGTTCGGATACCTTCTTGTTCTCTACTCTCTACCGATTGCGGGTCGGCAGCCTCTCTTCTGACTATTGAGACTATCCCTCTACCACAATAGCAAGAAATTCAAAAGGCCATTGTTGTAGACATCGGATTCCGAGAAGAAGCGTAGAAAGGATAGTTGTTTTGACTAGCTGCTCGTTTGGCAACAGGGAAAGTAGAGTAAAATAAGTTATTACTATAGGAGAGTAGGTAGACCGCCTATTTAATAGATGTTCTGTTTCTAAACACTCCCTCTAGGCTCAAGCGTTACTACACCCACAACCACACCTATAACTCAAACATCATGACTATCAACCCCCTCCCCTACAAACTCGCCTACCCATCCTTCCCACACACACACAACCATTCAACCAACCCCACACACAACCTCAACCCAACAGATATGCACTTCCAAATACTTTGGTAGAAAGATAACATCTTACAGTAGTCGTAGTCGTAGTCGTAGTCGTAGTCGTAGTCGTAGTCGTAGTAGTAGTAGTAGTAGTAGTCGTGGTTGTTATTGTTATTGAAGAGGATAACTATATATACATACAATGCACTTTTCGCACAGCACAGCACAGCACACCACGCCAGACCACACGAACCATGCCCTCGCCCTGAGAAACGGCCCAGGCTACGAAAAGAGAAGGAAAGCCTACGAAAGAAAAAAAGCCCATCATGATACAAAACATAGTCCAGAACGTAGATGCGTGAACGGTTGAAAAACACCGCCTCCCCTCCCCGTTCCAACTCCGAAGAGCACACACACGTTATCCCACGCATTCAAACCTACGCACTCTCCGCCCTCCCACTCCCCCTCTCCCTCTCTCTCTCCTCACGACTCCCCTCCTCTTAACCACCGGCCTCCCCCCATCCCCCTCCCCTCAATCGCCGCCTCATACCCACCATCCTCCCCCTCTTCACTCACACCCCCCCTCTTCTTCCCACTTCCCAGCCCACTCGCTCTCCTCACCTGCGCCTGCGCCTGCGCCTGCCAGGGTAAATTCCCCTCACTCGGCGTCGTCGGTCTTGAACCCCGCTGCGGTGGTATCAACGGTTGCCTCGCCGACTGCGCATTCCCCTGTGTAATCGTCGAGCTGGACCTCAGCGACGATTTCCTACTAGTAGATGTAGTAGCGGTGTTATTCGACGCATTACTCCACCGTCTCTCGCGGTTTTCGCTCGGCCGCAGCCGGCCGTCGGTGTCGATATCCGGTGTGGGTGTTGTACTGCGTGAGGAACTACGGGAGTTTGACCGTTCTCTTCCGCGGGCGCCTTGGAGGAGACTGGGGCGGCGTTTCCGCGACGGTGTGTTTGAATATGTGCGTGTGTGTGGGTTACTATGGTGGTGACCGCTTTTTTCCACATCCCCACTGCTGCGTCCGCTGATACCGCGTGCGCGTTTCCAACCACGCCAGCCTGTCCACCATAGCCAGCCACCTTCTTCGCGGGCGATTTCCCGTTGGCGAGCGCGCACGCGTTTGCGGAGTTCGGCTCTGCGCTCGTTTTCCGTGGCCCAGTAGTCGTTTCTGTAGACTTCCCATGACTGGCGGAAGTCGGGGGTGAAGGGTTTGGGGAGTAGTAACAACTTGATATAATCCCCCCCGGGCGCGATATCCTCCTCTGCGTATTCCTTGCCGTCTTCGACAATACGATTCCTTGGGCGTCCACCATCCAACAACGCCGCGTGTTTATTCTCCTGCGCCACATTGATGAAATGGTACGAACTACCACCTTGCTCCCCGCCCCACAAGCCCCCGGAAAACGGCACGATGAAATGCGCCCACTCGACCAGTTCACGCCACCACGGCCCACGTATAACAACAATCTTTGCATTCATGCCTCGTAACCCGCGGTTTGCAACGCCGATCCAGCGTCGTGGCCACCGCACGCCGCGCTCCCATTGTCCCGTGGCCCAGAATAATAGCGCGGTTACGACACCCGTTATGAAACCGACTTTTTGCAGCATGTCCAGGAGCCAGTATTGCGAACCGCCGATGCCCTTGCCGTCTTCGCGTGGGCGCAGCCACAGCAGGTAGAAGCAGAAGCCTATCCATACGGCCAGCAGAGTGAGGACAAAGGTGTTTTGGCGGCGGCGCGCGCGGAGGGTGAGGTATTGGCTTCGGAGACTGGCTTCGAGGATGAGTAGGTTGAGGTAGATTTGCGGGGGGGACGACGGTAAGAGGGCGGTTGGGTCGTTGAGGACGGGTGGTCGGGGTAGTTTGAGCGTTGGGAGTCGGTCGTTTGCGTCGTGGGGTGGTGCGTTGTCTGCGAGGATTGAGGCGGAATATGGTGGTGGTGCTCGCTCGATGCTTTCTGCCATCTTTTCTACGTTGGTGTTGGGCGCGGGTGCGCCTTTGACTAGTTGGTCCAGGGTCTGAGGCGCCATGACCTCGGCCTGATATTTATTTTTCTTTATCTTTCCCGTCCCTCAATTCGTCCCTGCCTGTGGTGGTTTGGTAGCGGAGCGGAGCGCGGTGCGTCAATCCCTGGCTGCGTCATGTGAAGGTGATCGGAACCAAAGTCCAAAGTACCGAATGCGAACACAAGGTTACCCCAGCTCGTCCTGGCGTATGACTCGGTTCGCGAAATTGCGTATTCACGCGGATATGTTGCGCAACGTAGAGATGCGGTAGGCGTAGCATATAGCGAGTGCTGTGTACACGGGAACCTACACGGGAACCTGCGCTTGTCCTCGACGATGCTGCCGGGGGCCGGGGCGGTGTAGACTGGGATTGCTGGCACCAAATACTTCACCCCCCACAAGACTAACATTGGATAGGTTATGCGGCTGCCAGATCGTCTGACACGTCCTTGGCCCTGCAGTAGTGGGCGATGTGTGCGGGACGGAGCGGGGGTGAGTGTATGCAAGGGCGCATGTGAGGTGGTCAAGAGATGCGGACGGTGAGGGGTACCAGGACAACAAGTTGAACAATTTGCATGTGAAAGAAGAAAAAGCAGATGCCATTGTTCAACAACATGTATCTTCAAACTAGGAATCATCTAATACGCCTATCAATTGTCGCGTGACCCAAACGCCGTCCTGCTTCTATGTGTGTGTTTGTCTCCGTCTAACCTCGTCCATTTCCTCCAACATGACCCGATTAAACTGTTCCCACCCATCCAGATAAACATGATGTCCAGCCTTATTAATAATAACCACCTTGGCCACACCGTGATCCTTGTTCCGCTCCTCCGGCGACGCACTCGCTAGCAAGCGTTCGCGTTCCAGCTTCATCTTCTCCTCGGCCGCGAATCCCCCCGCAACATCCATCCAGTCATTTTCGCCATACATGAAGACAACCGGGTAGCCAGTCTCGCGTTTCGCGGCGGCCGACTGCGGTGAGTTGGCAGACGCTATGGGTGGAGCGTCACCGTCTACCGTTGGCGCGTCATGTGCCTGTATCCATTGCCGGCCCACACCTTGTATTCTCCGAATCATTGGACTGCGAGCAAAAGCACCGGGCGCAAGGAGATAACCTAGCGCGTACTCGGAACTACCCCGCTGGCGGAAGAGGGCGTAGCTGTAGTCGTGTAGTGCTTGTGCTTCTTCTTCGGGTAACTGTGAGAAGCGGCGCGACGTCCAGCCGGATACAAGGCGGGGTCCAAGAGGCCCAGACCAGCGGACAAAGGTAAAGGGTGAAATCATATTGGCTTCCCAGAGGGAGTAGAGCCACCATGGTAGTCGTCGTTTTGGCGGTTGCTTCGTGTCTTTTGTAGTATCGCCTGGAGGGGGTTAGTCATTGGGCGATGAGATGCGTAACTGAACATACCCTTCTTCTGCTGATTCATAAAGTTGTTCTTGTCAGCTGTGATGGGCTGTACACCCCGACTGTTTGTCTCTGCAGCATCCTGAGTGAATTCATTCGCCATGCTTGACTCCTGGGGGTCAGGCATCTCCTCGTCGACCGCATACGGATCCTCGGGTATGCCCACCGGAGACGCCAGTATCAACTTGTTCAAATGCCCGGGGTATTTCAAGGCGTATGCAATGGCCAGGTATCCACCGAGACTGTGTCCAAGCAACGTAAACTTATCCAAGCCTCTCTTTATCCTCCACTCCTCGAGCGCATCCACGAACCACGATTCTGCCTCCTCAATCTTGGCCACCTTGTCCTTGGCGTGAATCTTGAAAGGCGGCCGACTACTCCGGCCCATGCCCAAAAGGTCCAGCGCGAACACTTTCCAGCCCTCGGCACGCGAAAGGGACTCAAAGTTGCGGTAGAAGAAGCCAAGTCCTGCGCCGTAGCCGTGTAGCATAACCAAGTTGTTCTCCACATCCTCGCCCAGGCGCTCAACCGAAAACTCGTTCAAAGCGCGGTCTTTGCCACTCAGCTCCACCATCTGTGAGTTCCATCGCCGCGGGCCGTACGGGTCATTTGTGGCGTTAGTCGTCGTCTGGTCTTCGGAATGTTTCGGGGGCGCGTTGAGATCGGTGGACGAAGGAGCGGCGGATGCGCCCGTCTGCGTATGCGTAGGTGGGCTCTGGAGATGGGGTATAAAAGAGAGAACGCGATGCTCCGTTGCCATGGGCGAGAGTCCAGCCCACCATTGATCGAATCCCGACTTGGCGGATAGAGGAAACCACTTGGAGAAGCGCCCCGTGGCCTCACCCTGCTCTTTTGCGCGTTGACTCGCGAGCATGCTCTGCTGTCCTCCCCCTTGCCCTGCCTCCTCACTGCCCTGGCCAGCCATTGTCGAATTCGATTTACTCTCGATGCGGATCGGGGTACTGAGACTCAGGCTGATGTAACTGGCGCCGCCAAACCCAACGCTCTTGTGGATGATACGTCGAGCGCTTGGTCGTGTCAAGTGACTCCGTAGCATTCGCAGCCGCGGAAACGATGACGACAAGGTCTGCGAAAACAATGCCGGCGACGACCGTGAGAAAAGTTGTAGAGGAGGTATTGTGGCGGTATTTTGTCAATGTCGCAGAGCGCCTGGAGGCGCCGCCTGCGACGATGTTTTTTTTTTCTGATACAAGATGCTGACGTAGGCAGCAGCCGCTGGACGAGATCCGGGTGGCGGAAGGACGCGATTGTGATTGCGATGCGGAGTTAGCGACCACGGAACTCCGAACTCTACGTCCACCGCCGGCCCAATAATCACACCGATGCCGTATCACGTCGTGGGTTTGTTGGAGTGTTGGGTGAGATGCGATTGGCATCAGATTTGTGTTAAACATCATGCCGTCTTCCCGTTCTTTCAAGTATCGCATTCACAAACCCCACTACCGGGGTCATGGGCACATCAATCCTCGATCCCGTGAGCCTCACATGAACATGCGTCGCGACCTGCATAATCCGCCGACAACACCAATCGGCCTCACTCAACACATGACACTATCTAGGTATATATGACGTCCTCCATTCACTTTGTCACTCACATGGTCCAATTGTGTCATGGGCACGGCACATTCTACATGCACTTCCGGTCTGCACGGTTTAGGCAAGTTTAGGTGGTAGGGATATCATTGGCTGTGTCGTAACTTCGTATCCTACTGAAGAGTACTCCAGCCTCTATACAAATGTCCCGCATTCAAGTAGCGGGTTGTTGAGAACAACTATGTTGTCATGTTCGCTGAGCCTGTCGCGATTGTCGTCCCGCATCACATCCTCGCATCGCCTTTATGCTCCACGCACAAAAGGGAGCATGCCGTTTCTGCCGTCTTGTCTTGCAGCAGCGCACAGAATCGCGTCCCTGGTATGGATTGGCGCCATTTCTTTACAGGTCGTTTGTGTTCCAGTATGGAGACTTGCTCGACATTGGATGCCAGCTCCGTTGTACTGGTGGCGGCGCTCATAATGGTCGTCCTGACCAAAGGGCCATAGAGTTGCATGGTCGGTCAACTCTAGAGTCGTCGTCGTATCTCGCAATCGAGAGCGTATCGGGTGTTTGATTTCCTTCCCCTCAAGCCTCACACAAAAGGCTTCGGTTCTTGCACCATCCCCCCGTTCCCACTTCCAAAGCTCTGCATGCTCGCCCTAGCCTGCCTGTTCTCCCAGCTGCCCTGTCTCTGATGTTTCTGAAGACGTCCAGTATTGCTGCTTCCAGACTCTATTCGGAACTGCACAGAAGATGGTCGTTGAGGAAGCGTCATGTCCTTCTCATTCAAAGGCGGCGCTGGCATAGGTGTCTGCGTCAGAAAACTTTCCGGCTCCGGACGACGCTTGCGCCTCATGCAACACCAATTGCGATCATTCGGATAGGCCCAGAAGAGGAAACAAACGGCCCAGAATAGCACAATGACGGGCAGGATCCCAAGGAAGATGATGAGTGCGATGGCGGTGCCTGAGACTCCGCCGCTGCCAGAGTCTTCGAGGAAACGTGCTTGGAGGTGTGCGGCGATGGCGGGCATGATGTTTGGAGGGTGAGGGTTGAGATTTGGTTGTGGGGGTCCTGGGCGAGTAACTTGAATAAACAGTTTTGTGACGGGTTTGGTTATCTCGCTTTGATTATATCAATGCTGGTTGAATAATGTGGGCGAGGAAAAAAAACATGCAAATTATCTAAAGCGGACAGGGAAGTAGGTGATGCGATGCGATGCGCCGACGTTGTGAAGGAACCGACGGAGTGAACGGGTCTGGGACAAGGCGTGCCTTGCTGAAACACAAAGCAGAGATTGAGGCGGCTTTGTATGCGGGTCTCAATGGAGCCACTCTTTTGGGACGTCATGGGTTATCGAGAATCTACGTGACGCACATGGTCGCCATGCCGAGACTGCCGTGGCGTTGTTGTACTAAAGAGGCGCTACCTTGTTGGTCTACTCTTGGTCTACGTAAAGCAAGTACTGTAGTCGATGATTCCATCATCATCATCGCCGACATACCTCATTATTCTATTCACACTTCTCGTGGTACGTACCCTGGCTTCATTGTAGTTACAGAAAACAGGGGCCCGGGATCGACCATGGTGTGGCTGAGGTATCCTTTGACACGGCGCTACGCTCGTGCCGTATCAACCGCGAGCCTGAACACCTGGAGGACAGTGAGCGCTACAGGCGCCCATGTCATTGACGTGTTGTGCCCTAATGTGAAGCGTTAGCCTTGTTTCAACTAGCCCAGTCGGAAGAGTCGGTCCATGACCGCATGGCTGGCCCATCAAGCCCTGCCAGAGATGCGCCATGTGTGGGGAAGGGTCTGCATCTTGCAAAAACAAGATCTCAGCAAAAAAAAAGGCTACACGATTGGCTTCGGCATTCCTGTTTTGAACCACACAGAGCTTGTCGTCAGAAATGAAGGGTGAGAACAGCAGAGTGTGTCGGACACGTTAGACGGGTGTGGGCCGATCCGCTCTAACTATAGCCGAAACATGGCATCCTTCGCAGCAACACAGCGAGTCGGACGATTAAATTGAGGTACGTACCGCCATGCTTCGCAATCGTCTTGGATATACTACACGAGTTGCTGCGCCATATTTCCTGCCTACCAGCCTCGCCCAGGTCAACTACTTCAATGTCTTTCAAGTCGCCGTCGCCGTCGCTGTCGTTGCCCGGACTTGTGTCTTTTGCGGCGCGCAGCGTAGATTGGAACAGCGCTTCCGTCTCGTGCCACGGCATTGTCGAGTCGCTTTGGGCATGAACAAGGACTAGCTTGAACCTTGAGCAAGTACCTGCTCGAATGATTAATACATATACCGGTCAATGGGCATTTGGCATTTGGCCAGATTAACCACCGTGGGGCTGTGAATTGGCCGGCGAGATTGGGGCCTGGCTTAACTAAACAAAATTGGGGCAAACTTACGCGCCAGTGTAGCCAGTCGGTTGTCGCTATGCCATGTGTCTACCATTCTACGCGCGAACCAAGCCTGGAAAGCTGGAAATAGCTTGACCGGAGCGAGCACGGGAATCACACCGCCTATTGAGTAGGATGAGAATGCGTTGCCGGCGTTTGTAAATGCCGCGCAGAGAATAAGACCTGCAAACTCGATACCCAGAGTCGTCGCATAGCGATGTGCTACACCGGATACGACAGCTGTCCCTAACGAGTGTCCCAGGAGCACAATCCGCTCAGGCGGTATGCGGGAAACGTTCAGAGCCCAATCTACAACTGCCTCGGCGTCGTCAAGCAGACCGGATTCCGAAGGCTCTCCCTCTGAGAGACCGAAGCCGCGATAGTCAAAGGCCAAAACATACATACTCTCCGAGGCTCCTGCAGAAAACGAGCGATATTCTATCGTGCGGCGTTCTTGGGCCAATGTCGCAGAGTTGCCGTGGAAATATATGACTAGTCTTGCCTCTCCATCGTTGCGCAACGAGCTCCACGCAACCGAATCTTCTATATCGGTACCTGTTATTTCCCGAATAAACGCATCGGAGTTCTTGGCATATACCCCCAGAGGGGCAACAAGCCATGCGAACAGCCGCTTTTGATCTTTCGTCGTGATGCGAAATGGTACGACTTGATTCTCTGCTCTCATAAGTATGTTGTGAAAACTTCACGGCATCCTGCTGTTCGGTATCGCAAGACGATGTTTAGACGCACTAAGAAAGCCAGCTCTTTCAGGCTCAGTCAGCCATTTGCCCGGGAAAAATGTCATGTTATGGAGATACAGCATTTCTGCGGCTGTCAGTCAGCATTTGTCCCCAACATAATTTTGCGCCACGAGGGGTCGTCTAACGTTTCTGCACCCAGGGTATACAGCAAAGCAGCGTAGCAGGCACCCATAGTAGACTAAAGAAGGATATTGCCGTTCCGATGGCGTTATACATGTCCATGGTGGTTGGTGACTGAGTTTGCGACGAGGGAAGCTGATCGCGTGAGGAGATTGGCTCATGGCTAACGTTAGTTAGCGTGGAGCTCATCTCCCGCCGCCAAAGTGCTGAGACTTGGTATTGTGACCGACCCTCCGTACATTATGTCATGTCTCGGCGGACGCATTTTCACGTCGTCTGCACCCTGCAACGTGTGCAGGCTTGTGGTTCTCCTCGATGGCAAATTTGCTGCGTTAATGTAATCATCTGAAAGACGTCTACTTCGATGCGGTAGTTTTTTTGGGGTACCTTGCGGCAAGGGTGAAATATACCATAGTTGGTGCTAACTAGTTCACTAGTGTTGCTACCATATTTCCAGCGCACAGTGTGAGTGAGTTTATTAGGGAGCAATACTCATCTCACTATGATCGTTTCGGATCATCGTACTTATGCGAGCTAACGATGAGGCCGACCGACTCTCAACGTACTTATTACAACTACATTGATTTTTCGGATAATACTCATCTCACTACTCTATGGCTTATGGAGCGAACGCGCACACTACACCTTGGAATTTCTGGAGATATCTCATGTTGTACATACTCCACCACGGCAATCATGGCGAGCCATCTTATCAGCCCAGCGATCTTTATCTGCCTAACGAGAGCACCGGTGCTACGATATCTCCAGAAGGACCGTGTCTGGGGTAAACCCTAGCAAGGGCGGAGGGCAGCAGATCCCAAAGGAACGTGTCCGAGGTAAGCCCTGGCAAGGGCGGAGGATAGTAGATCCTCATGCAAACAGTTTACTGGATAGCAGATTCTTATATTGAAAGTTTGCTAGGTTGCGGATCCTCATGTCGACAGTTTCTTGGTACGCTAATCACATTTAGATCACTGCTGGCAACGGAGAAATCTGTCACAGTAAATGCAGTCAATTAAAGTGTAACCGCGCGAGGCAGTAATCAGAGTATATTGTATGTGTTGTGTTGTTGTCGTGTCTGCTCGCCTTTTTACGAAGGCAGCAGCAGGGTCTGTTTACATGACCTATCTATGATCCAGCTGAGGTAAGAGGTGCTCAATAAAGTGAGGAAGCAGCACCGGACCACCAACACGTGATCTGCTTTTCCTCATAACCGTCACAAAATCTGTAAAGAATTACAACTGTCTCGCTGGCAACTACTACGCTATTCTGTAAGAAAGCCTTCATTAACGTGCTAATCATTGTTCCTTTTGTCACAACAACTCGGTGTAGATACGAAGATCTCGTATCGAAGCTAACATCTCATGATAAACGTATAGGGTGATCCGAATCGATTATTGTGTGTTCGTGCTGAGATCCTGGCTTCGATACGAGTCCGACGCGTCCTCTATCACACATCAGCGACGTAGCGGTCGCCAAGGCAGTTGTCTGGGCATACAGATTCGGAAATTCGTGCCAGAAGGGACGGACCGGGGTCCGAGTCTTGGGGAACCAAGAATAACCACTCTCATCAAACAGGGATTGCGCCTGTTAACAACATGTAGACTTTATTCAACAGGAGCAAGAGCTAGTGTGCTCTTAGTTTACACTTGTTCACTTGGGCTTACAGGTCAATATGTTCAACCCCAATGAGTAACGCCACATGACTAGGTCGCTTGGATAGCTTGGAGCTGTACGAATTCCTTGGACTAATCCTTGTCTGTCAGACTGCTTAGTACGGTACATGGCACTTGCGAGACCATACACCAACGCGAAGGCATGATAGCCCCAACTGTCAGAACTATCACGCAATAGTCTAGGATCAATATAATCAAAGTCAGAGCATATGGCCGACAGAAGGCGTATATATAGAAAGACAGTGGCCGCCACAATATTAACAATCATCTTCATCAACTTTTGAGACCAAAGAAACCCCCCTTGAAACCCCGAAAACATCTTCAATTAGCCATCGGCAATCTACTGTGAGCGTTCTATCGGCGTTACCTCACCCTCTCTTCGCCAACATGAAGTACCTCGCCACCATGAACCTCGTGCTAGCCCTCGCCCCAGCGGCCCTCGCACGCGTCGCCTGCTGCTTGGCACCTCCTGCCGCGGGCATTGCACCAGATCGGTGCCGGCAATCCGATACCGAACCCACTTGCGTAAGATGACCATGTTTAGAAGAAAGCACTTCAGGTACTCGACCTCTGACTTTTATTTCTAGTGTTCAAAAAATACCTTTGAGAGCTGCGCAGGTCGAGGCACTTTCAGATGGGCTTTTGTCTATCCGAATTTTGGGTGTTGGGAATCGAACCTGCGGTAGATAAGGCAGCTGGTTGCTGCATGCACGAGCTTGGATTACACGGCTGACTAAGCCGTGTGGTCCGAGCTCTAGCTGCTGCCTTACTGCCGACCTCCCTCCACCTCCATAGAACAACAAGAACAATCACAATCATTTCAACTCGTTGCAACGAAGGTGATTCCGATACCTTAGCCGTATCAACATTGGGGATCCAAGCATCTATTTCCCTTGCATAGGTGGTGGACAAGCTCGCTGTGTTACAAAGGGTGCGGGGATACCTCCTTCTTGATCAAGCAGCTGGATAAGGGGGTTTTCCTAAGCCGTATGTGGTTTCTATTCAGGAGAGGAGAATTTATTTCAAGTGGGATGGGCTATAGATACATAAAATGCGACCCACCTAGCACACGTTCCTTTGCGAAGCGGCTTCGCTCAGAATTCATCCCTTTCCTCAACGGACTGCATTAGCAGAATGTCGCCTCCTTCTCCTTCTTCTCTGTACCAGTCTCCCTCAAGCTGTTTCAATTCCACAGTCTCTACCTCCAGAATATCGGGCTCGTATTTTGCCTCATCAACACTCGCCTTCCTCCAGCTCTCTTTGGCTGTCCACTGCGGCACGTCGGACAGTCTGAGGTTCTCAATATTCCTACTGTGCAGCCAACGATAAGAAATTTTACAATATTGCAGGGCACATATCCGCTCTCCAGGCATGACAAACTGCGTCTTTTCTCCATCCAGAACTCTCCTACTTGCGGTCACAGCAGGATCGGCGATGTTACTAAGTGGGAAGACAGGACTAACGGCTGCGATTGACAGCCCAACAGGCAGAGTTACCTCACCCATCGCTTGGTGTCCTTCGATTGACTCGTATATTGTAAGGGGCTGCGCAAAGTATGCCGGTGCCTGGTAACAGGATTGTATTCGATGAAGAAGAAAGCTATCTGCAGTGCAACCAGTGATCGGAATGGTCTGGTCTGGTCTGGTCTGAGGGTACAGACCAGACCAGACCAGGTGCTTACATAAGGACCGGTCCGACCAGACCGGTCCGACCAACAAGACCGCCAAGAATGAGGCTGAAGCAAAGAAGGAAGCCGAGGAAATGTGTTTTACTACTGACTGTCAATCTAGTCGTCTTCGTTCTCACTATCCTCGATATCGCTGTTCCCCTCAGCTTGGGGCTTTCCATACCAGGCCCGGAGACACTCGCACGCTTCTATAATATCTGCCTTCAGCCTACCACGGCGATCGACGATAGTAAGCTTCGCGCTACTAAAAAGACGTTCGCATTCATCCGACATAGGCGAGATCGCAAACATGTCTAGAGCGAAGCGAGCGAGATCTCGTTGGGAGTCGTAGCGAGATAGCCAGTACGCAATAGCCTCATTGCAACCTGCCTCTTCGTTATGAAGCCGGTCAGTAGAGATGTATTGTTCATACAAATCAGTTGTAGAAACTGGAGCGTCTATTCGAATGCGCTTATGTTCCCGCTGGCGATCAAATGCTGGGTCAGGATCTCTCTCCTTCCTGGCTGGTGGTGGCAGCATCTCGACAGGGTACCTTCCCTTATACTCTGTCTCCCAGAGATGCTTCACCGCTAATTGTGCGTTTTCAAACCACCTCTTCTTCTCTTCGTCGCCATGAAGAACCCACTCTTGCCTGAACCATCCCCACTTGCGATATGGATCAAGGATTTGAGCCGCATAATATGCCGGTGGAAGGTCAGTATCTTCAGGGAATCGATTTTGCCAATTCAGCTGCTGATTGTTATAGTACTCAACGCACTTTAACCAAGCAGCATCAGCGCAGCCTTGAAGGTACTTCCATGTAAAGTTGTTATCGTCCTCAGTGTGGATGTCGTGGTAGTGATCCTTCGTCTCGCTTATCTCCCGGAGAAGGCAGTCCAAAGTTGAAAACCAGTCCGCAAGTGACGTCTTCTTACCTTCAGAAAGCAAAGTTGCAGCATAGAAGTCTTTGAGAGCGAGTTCAATCTTTTCAAGCTCAAACCAGTGCTGTCCATCAAGCTTAAAGTTCGCGATCCCTACGGAGCCCTTTCCAGGTACATGACGAGCCGAGAAGAGCTCTAAACGTTCTCGAACATTTAATGCACGTGTAATCGAATAAAACCATGAGTTCCAGCGGGTCGAGTTGTTCTGGATAAGCTCAAGCCCGTCGAATTGCGAAAGATCTCCGCCGATAATAATTGTAGCAAACTCCTCACGCCGTTGTGGAGTAAGCCTGATGTATCGCACCAGGTTGTGAAGACGACCCAAACATCCGAACTTCTTCCAGAGCTCTTCCACCTTCGTATAGTCGCCACGTTGATGATGCTTCTCCAGCTTCGCAAGATACTTCTCACAGTTTCGCCCCATAAGGAACGCCTGGCAACAGAGGTTGATGACATGGCCCAAGCAACGCAGCCGGCGATGACGACGTTGTTTTGACTTCATCCATGGGCAGAGATCCTTGAGTATAAACTCAACAGCGGTATCATTTGCCGAGGCATTATCCAGCATAAAGTATCCAATCTGATCTCCGCTAATGTCGTATTCTTCCAGCAATTCAAGGACCACCGATCCAAGATTCTCTCCAGTATGTTCGCCGTATATACGTCGCATACCTAAAGCGGTAACACGTCGCATGCCGGTAGTATCAATCCACATAGCGACGACGCCTAGGATAGCGTAAGGGTTTGGTGAAGTCCAGAGATCAAAGGAGATAGAGATCCTACTCCGTGAATGGTGTAGGTCCTCCCTAAGCTGTTGCTTCTTCGATATGAATGCATTCATTACCCAGCTTCGGATAGTCTTCGCAGCCTTCGGGAGGTGGTTGAGTAGTGCCGGATTTAAAAAGAGGAGTAGTTCACGAAAGTACTGGTTCTCTAATTGAAAGAAGGCGATATGGCAGTACACAATCCAACGAATTAGAAGCTCTTTAAACTTCTCTACTGACTCCTTCCAGAAAAAGATGCTGGAAGCAGCCCCATCCTTTTGCTGGTCGATTATAGACTTCCGTACAGAACCCTTTCGCTTGATGCCACTCTGGGGATCAATCTGGTGCTTCTGTTCCAGGTGATTCCGGATCCTAGAAGTGCCATTGATGACAAACAACTCTTGCTTGCTCTTCCCAACCCTGCACTCATGGCAGTAATACACCTCTTTCTTATCGCTATCTCGAATGTATTGGAGTCCGTACTTCCAGATGTGTGATGTACCTTGACGGAAATCCTTCCTTGCAATTATTGCACGTTTCACGTACGTGATACCGCCCTGCACGAACTCATCTGGAGATTCGTGATATTGAATAGGAGTGGGTGATAGTATAGGGGTGGGTGATGACGTGGGGATAGGAGATGGAGTAAGAGACGTTAAATCTAGTCTTATAATATTCGATGGGGACGGTGAGGTTGGTGTTGAAGGCTCCATAACAATAGTATATAAGTAGGTTGTTAAGGACTTGATTGTTCTATGTAAGTAGAAGACTTACCTTGATCTTAATGACTCATATTGTGCTAAATTTTCTGGCTAGATTAGTCTAAGATCTAGTCACGTGGACCTATTTATAGCCGGACCGGTCCGATCATCTAGACCGGTCCGACCACGGTCTCAAAAAATCGCCAGACCAGACCAAGTCTTGGCGGTCTAGACCAGACCAAGACCAAGTCAGACCAGACCATTCCGATCACTGAGTGCAACGATATCTATATACGTTTGGCTTGTTGTTCACGTAGCTTCTCGAAGCATCTAAAGTGCCGAGGAAGCTCCGAAGGTTCCACCGAGGATCACCATAGCATCTGGGCTCTAGCCCGTTACATATATAATGCGGGCGTCCGTCACGGTATGAAAGCCAACCACGAGGTAAATCCCATTCCCACCAATAGTACGCTCGATCCATCCCCTTGTATCTTCGAATTTGGTAGCCGCCATGAACTAAGCTGCTGAATTGTCCAATGTGTAGGTTTTAGCTGCGCTCGTCTTGATACGGATCGTGGTATTCGCTCGCTTTGAGAATCCCGATGATATGAGTGACGTCAATTTTGCTGTAAAGCCAGCGCTGTTTTCGCCTTGCAACACCCTCGCATACTGGCCGCGAACGATAGGTTCCTCTTTAGGAGCGTCTGGGTAGTGAGGGTCGTGAAAGTTGTGGGTAGGGAACTCGACGGACTTTACGAGACGCCCAAGTTTGACGGAATTTAGGGGAAAGGAAATATCCGAAGACACAATGCTGAGCGGCATCACTGCAGCGAGGAAGACGTCGAACAGCTTTCAACTGAGATGTGGTAAGAGTTGAAGAGAGCCGTGTGCGAGTTAAATGCCGCCCATCTTTCACTGCCTGCACAAGTGCCACGCCAGGTGCTCAGCCTCCACAGCTGAATACGAGGCGCGAGCCTAGACTGCACAACAGTACAGAGCAATCTCCACCACATGCACTGCCCGACTATAACAGCTGAGAGGCAGCAATGCTTGGCGTCACGTGCGCTGCTCTGCACGGGGATACGTGTTCTGAAATCTGGTTTTAGGCTTTTTGTGGATACCGGTTGAGGATATAACCGGCTTTGTTATGTCTTTTCTGTGGTACCCCTCTTATGTATTTTGGTTGATTTTGTAATATTAGTAATAACAGCTGAGAAGGCAGGCGGCAAATGAATTCATGTTGTTGCATGCTCACACAATACCTAGTTCCGCACCCATTCCATGGAACATTTGATGTGGCTAGATGCAATTTCTTACACGTCCTGGACGAGCATACAGCTACGGAAAGCGGCGAGCTATTATGACTCTCTGAGCAATTGTAAGATAATGCTCTCGAGCTAGCCGAGCTTCTGGCACGACAGTCGTACAAAGATATCGCACGCGCACATGCGGGGCGGTCTATTCAGCAAAACTGTGTGTATTAGTTGTCCCTGCTATCTACTATCTTCCTTTATCGGTGGTGTATAGCTATTGCGCTTTCTTGTTGAGGCAGTGCATCCTTGTTAGCGTTGCTGTGGCAGTGAATGCAGTCAATCAAAGTGTGTCCGCGCGAGGCCGTAATCAGATTATATTGTGTGTGTTGTCTGTTGTTGTGCTCACCTTTTACGAAGGCAGCAGCAGGGTCTATTTACTTGACGTATCACTATCACGTGACACACGTGATCCGCTTCTCCTCATAACCGTCACAGTTGCAGTGGCTTGCCGCCTCTGTTCAGCCGAAGCCGTTGCTTCTACAGTTTTGCAAGGGCTGCGATAGATGAATACTCTATACCTGCACTGGCAAATCAGATTTCATTAAAGTTGCTGTTGCCGGCGCCACAGGGTCGATCAAATACATATCTGCAGCGTAGTCTCCTGGTATACACAATTTCTAGATATTCAAGCTTATACGAAGCAAAATTATTCGATTCTCAGCTCGCTTGTCAAAGTGTTGTGGCGGCGGCTGTGCCTGTGTTGCAGGCTTAGTGTCTGACGTGGTGGAAACTAACTTTAAAGTATGTGGCTGGGATTTCTTCGGGGCCGCAGTTTCTAGGTAGCCCAACGTATTCATTTGAACACATAGATAAGAGCCGTTTTCCACGTATATCCTTTGCTGTTCAACCTCAACTTTCCATATGATGGATGAACGTACAGCAATGGAAGATCGGGCGTCACAGCTGAACGACAACGGAGTTTATCTTATGAGATTGTACCGCGAAACGAACAATATAGCTTACCTAGAAGAAGCTACTCAGACAGCACGGGAGGCTGTATATTCAACCGCAGAAGATTCTCCAAACCGACCAGCCCACTTGAGCAGCCTTGGTACCTGCCTTGAATCACAATACGTGGAATCATCCAATATCGATACCCTAAATGAGGCCATCGAAGTGTCAGCTTTGGCATTCAACTTGGCACCACAGGACGATCCAAATTGGGCGGCTATATCAGATAACCTTGGAACAACGCTTCTTCGCCGACATAAGCGAACAGGAAAACTGGATGATCTAGATGCTGCCATCAAAGCATCGCAGCAGGCTTTCAACTCAAATGCAGGTGACGATCTGCGACGGGGAATCACATCTTCAAACCTCGGGGGTCAGCTCGAAATTCGGTACGAGCGAATGATGGAGATAGCTGATCTCGAGGCGGCTATACAGGCCACTAAGAAGGCCATCGACCTGATTCCAGACCCTCATTAACGTCAAAACACCTTTTGGGACAACCCTGGAAAACAGTATCATCATCGATATAAGCGACTTTACGAGAAGACCGACTTATGTAAAGCAATTCAAGCAGTGCTGCATGCCCACAGTTTATCCCGGGGTAATTCCTTAAAGGAGGCAAGCATATTAAGCCATCTTGGAATCTACCTTGAAAGCATGTTCAGACAAACGGGCAATGAGTCTATCCTGGAAAAAGCTATCAATGCAACCCGGGATGCCCTCCACTTGACAAACGACAGTTGCCCAGATCGAATAGGCTGGTTGAGCAACCTTGGAAATAGGCTCGCAACCCAATATGAGCATAACGACGATATGCAAAGCCTAGACGAAGCTATAAGAATAACAGGCGAGGCAGCCCGATCAATCAAATCCGACCATACAGATCAGGCATTAATATCCAGGAACCTCGGACACGGGTTGGAAACCCGATATCAGCGAACAAACGACAATTTCGACTGGGAAAACGCCAGGAATGCATTTCAAATTGCCTGGGACTGCACAGCCGGTATCCCTTCACGTCGCGTCGAAGTTGCTGCTCGTCTAATGAACATTATGGGGTTGCAAGAAGAATTTGATCGTGCTGCAACGCTTGCTGTGGAAGGTATCGACCTCCTTCCAACCATCTCGAACAGGTCTCTCCAACGCAGTGACCAGCAGTATGCCGTGTCGCATTTCTCGGGACTCGCCACCTCGGCATGCTCGATTTATCTCAGACTTGGTTTGCCAGAGAAGGCGCTGGAAATTCTTGAGAGAGGGCGGACGGTCATTCTCAATCAACTCATCGGCGACCGAAGCGACATCTTGTCACGGTTTGGGGTCTCTCCTGCTCTGCTCCTGTAGTCGCAACTTACCTTTGTAATGGAACGATGCCTATCTGGGACTAGCGCTGTTTACGGTCACCCACCTACATATACAGTTTGTAGACTCAGACAATACAACCTCAGTTCAATCCTTCAATTCTTCCAGCAACCACTAATCCCCACACATCTCATCCCTTAGCGAGACAAATCCAGATGAAGCTGTTCGTTTCCAAACACTCCTGGATGAGATAAACGCTCCTTTTACTAGGCCAGACGACCTCACTATGATGGAATGTGCTGGACAACAGCGTCGAAACAGTCTAGCAGCATTCAAGTCATGTGTCGATGATGTCGGATGTGGGAGAACAGAGCAGAAAAGAGGCAGAAGGTTGTTGTATTGAGAGAGCTACATGAAGCGATTATATACATAACTAAGATGAGTAAGCAGGTGACGAGGAGTCACGTGAGATACAGTTCATAGTGTACCAGGTGAACTGAGGTGCCAGGCTGACAGATGACATCCACAATATTTCTGGTTACGATCGGTTCCTTTTGTAACGGGCTGAGCCTCGAGTCACATGACTAGGCTGCTAGCCTAGTCGCTTCCCCGGCAACGTGAGGGCCGTGCGCCAACCCAAACAAAGCAGGCTCGCCGCTTGCGTCTTACCTTCTTTCTTCATCTTGACTGTAAATAGCATCTGGACTAGGTAGCTGGAATACAGTCCCTACAGACCGTTCACATACAGTCAAGATCAAGAAGAACACGCAGAATACGCAGAACACGCAGAACACGCAGAACACGCAGAATACGCAGAATACGCAGAATACGCAGAACACGCAGAACACGCAGCAACCAAAGCACCGCTATAATGAGCTCCCCCGGGGATACTGACATGACGACGAACGATTCGAACCAGCTGTTACAGTCGCTACTACAGAGACTTGAAGACATGAGCACTAGGATGGAGAGGCTGGAAGCACCATCGCACGAGCTACCTCAAACGCCTGGTCACAATACAGACGCCACCACTGATCCAACGCCAACCTCCGAGACTTCGAACACATCTGTGCCTATAACCCCAAAGCCGCGGCACAGCTTACCCCACCCGCCTACGTTTGGTGGAAACAAATCACAATGGCGAGGATGGAAGCTAGAGATGGAGGGCAAGATCGAAGAAGACGCGCAAGCTATTGGAAGCCTAAAAGCTCAGCTACGCTACGTCTACATGCGTCTTGATGGGGCAGCGAAAACCAACGTTACAACATACTACGAGATACAAGTTAAAGAAGAATCGCCAAACCCTTTCAAGCTGCTTGACCGCCTTGAACTCCTCTACGGCGAACGAAATCGGAAGGAGAAAGCCATTCAGAACCTCTACTCTATACGCCAGAAGGACGACGAGACGTTTATTTCCTTCTATCCACGGTTTGAGAAAGAGATGGCCAACGCTGACGCAGAAAGCTGGCCTGAGCATACGAAGATATCCTACTTACGCAACGCATTAAGTGGTAGGATAAAGGATAGGCTTGTTGGTACATCAGGAGCAGAAACAAGCACATACGCAAGGTTCGCTCAGAAGTGTGTAGATCTTAGCAACGACATGGAGTTGTTCGGCCAATGGACGAAAACAACCCGCCGTTACGGTAGCCGAACTGCTGAAAATGCACTAACCTATGAACCACCAGCAAAATCAAATAATGCCACGCTCACAGCAGTTTCCCCTGAAGACATGATGGAATGGGAACCTACGCAGCCTACAACTACCCAAGTGAACGCTGTCGGCCTCCGCGGCAAGACCAACATGAATGGATATCCATCTAGGCGTCCCGAAGACCGAGAACTTATTGGAAAACGAGCAAAATGGGTCAACCAAGAGGAAATCGATGCTCGACGCCAGGAACGACGCTGCCTCCGATGCGGCCGCAACAATTGCCGAATAGCTACATGCCCGTTAGCAGCCGCTCTACGACCAACTCACGTTAGCGTCAAGACAGCAAAGAGTACTGTGGTCACCAAGGCAGCTGTAGAGGAGGAAGATCCAGAAGACTCCGAAGCAGAGCAATAGGAACACGCGGCAGCTCAGAAAGAATGGAAAGAGACCGGAAAGCAAAAGATGGATAGCGATCCCTTTGTACTGGACGTTAGACTTAATGGAACTGACTTTGTCACTGGACTTGTTGACTCAGGTTGCCTTTGCTATTCTGCCATTAATGAACAACTCTTTCGATCTCTGAGACTGCCATCAATCAAGATAGCCCCGCGCCAGCTAGAGGAAGCAGCTGGGAAGAACGCAGAACCAAGTACTGTCCTAGATACAGTTACTTACGCCTCGATAGACATAGACGGCCACCAGCAGAAACGCGTCTTCTTCTACGTTGTACCTGGCCTAACTTACGACGTGATCCTAGGAAAGCCCTGGTTAGAAGATGCCGACGTCACAATTTCGGCCAAACAAGGCTGCCTAGATATCGGCGCGTCAAACATCCGCGCATGGAACCACAAGAAAGCGTCATACAAGCCACCACTAATGAAGGCTACTCAGGTGATGGCTTCCGCATTCATGGCGGAGGTGAGAAGAAGCCGTAGGAAGAACAAAGGAGACGGTATTGCGCTCGACACTGGACTGTTCGCTGTTTCCATCGCCGACATTGAGAAAGCTTTGAAACCGCGCAAACGATCCGATCCAAAGACGAAGCTCCCACCCCAGTACCACCAATGGCTGAAGGCTTTCGACCATTTCCTAGCTGAGAAACTTCCCCCACATCGTAAAGGCGTTGATCTCCACATTGAGATTGAAAAGGATCAAGACGGAAACGAGAAGACCATTCCATGGGGTCCGCTCTACGGCATGAGCCGAGAAGAGTTACTAGTGCTTAGGAAAACTCTCACCGAGCTGTTAGACAAGGATTTTATCCGCGCTAGTAACTCTCCCGCAGCTGCACCCGTCCTGATGGTCAAAAAGCCAGGAGGGGGCATCCGATTTTGCGTTGACTACCGAGGCTTGAACAACATCACCAGGAAGGACCGTTACCCTCTGCCTCTATTCACAGAAACACTGAGAAATGTAGCTAAAGCTAAATGGTTCACAAAACTTGACGTTATCGCAGCCTTCCACAAGATCCGTGTGGCCAAAGGAGAAGAATGGAAGACAGCTTTCCGAACAAGATACGGCCTATTCGAATGGCGGGTTGCTCCCTTCGGACTAACAGGAGCACCAGCCGCATTTCAACGCTACGTAAATGGTGTTCTACAGGATTACCTTGACGACTTTGTTTCAGCCTACGTTGACGACATCTTAATCTACTCGTCAGGATCGCTTCAGGATCACAGAGAGAAGGTTGGAAAGGTTCTTCAACGCCTTATAGACGCTGGACTGCAGATTGATATCGACAAGTGCGAGTTCGAGACTAAACGAGTCAAATACCTCGGGTACATTGTGGAAGCAGAAGTGGGCATTCGAGTTGATCCTGAAAAGATTATCGCAATCCGCGAATGGGCTACACCAACGTCAGTTAAGGCTATCCGAGCATTTATTGGTTTTGCCAACTTTTACCGAGTTTTTATACCAAACTTCTCGGACATTGCTGAACCGCTTATCAACCTAACTAAGAAAGAGATGGTTTTTCATTGGGACGAGGCTTGCAATCAAGCATTTGAAACGATTAAGGAACTTCTCATTACAGCACCAATACTCGGCCATTTTGATCCAGAGAAGGACACCTTGGTAGAAGCCGACTCCTCAGGACATGCAACTGGCGGCCTATTGCTGCAGAAGGACAAGAACAACAACTGGCAACCCGTTGCCTACTACTCAAAGAAGCACTCACCAACAGAGGCCAATTATCCAATTCATGACAAGGAGCTTCTAGCTATTGTTCGTTGCTTAGAAGCATGGGCTCCTGAACTACGTATGGTTAGGAAGTTCACAGTTCTGACGGACCACAAGAACCTTCAATACTTCTACCGCGAACGACAGCTGTCTGAAAGACAAGTACGTTGGTCAGAGTTTCTCTCACGATTCGACTTCTCCCTGGAATGGAAACCTGGAAAGACTATGGGAAAACCTGACGCCCTGTCACGACGAGAACAAGACCTACCCGCCAACTACGACGATGAACGAATACGGTCTCGATTTATCCGTCTTTTCCAGAGCAAGCACTTGCAGAGTGTTCAAATCCAGTCCCTGTCGTCCGAGGAGATTGACTTCACAGAAGAGATACGCATGTTTGAGGACCAGGACATGCAAAATCTCTGGCACCGAAGCCGCCAAGAGGATGAGCTTTATCAGGAGCTCACTACGCTGGTAGCAAACAAGGAGCGGAACCTCCCTACCAAACTTCAGAAGGAGAAGTCAGTGAGTATAGCAGAATGCACCCTGGACGAGAGAGGCCTGTTGCGATTTCGAGACCGGATATGGATCCCTGACTGCGAACCACTTCGCACACGAATTATTCAAAATATTCACGACTCGCATATCACCGGCCATCCTGGACGAGATCTTACCTACTCAATCTTATCAAGGCAGTTCTTCTGGTCAGGTGTAGCAAGCGACGTGCGACGCTTTGTCCGTAACTGCGAGATTTGCGGGAGGAATACGATATGGAGAGAGACAAAGAAGGGCCTCCTTAAACCGCTACCGATCCCAGAACGTATATGGGGAGAACTTTCAATCGATTTTATTACGGACTTGCCGCCATCTGGACGCGATGACGCAACGAACTGCATGGTGGTCACTGATCGGCTGACAAAGGGAGTTGAACTGGAAGGCATGCACGATATCTCGGCAGAAGCAGTAGCACAACGGCTTTTAGAACGGCATTACCCTATTCATGGTATTCCAACGGCAATTACGAGCGATAGAGGACCACAATTCGTCAGCGATCTTTGGAGGCATTTCTGTAAACTCCTCAGCGTTGAGCAACGCCTGTCGACTGCCTATCATCCGCAAACCGATGGTGCAACAGAGCGAATGAACCAAGAGATTGAGAAGATGATTCGAATCTGGGCCACCTACACGCAAGAAAATTGGCTAGCACTTTTACCTATCGTTATGGGAGCAATCAACAATCGCGAGGCCTCATCTACTGGCCTAAGCCCCTTCTATTTTATGCACGGATATCACAATGAACCCATTCAGCTGGTAGAGGATCGAACTATTCAGGACCGACCAAAGAGAGACGGCGAAGCACTGGCAGAAGGCTTCCTTAAAAGACTCCAAGACGCAACAGAGTGGGCCCAAGCTGCGATCGCGATAACACAAGAGAAACAGCAACATCAAGCTAACAAGACAAGAACAGCAGCGCCCCAATACAAGGAGGGAGACTGGGTGTTTTTGAACCTTAGAAACGTGAAGACAACACGACCTTCCAAGAAGCTAGACTGGTTGCATGGAAAGTACAAAGTCTTGAGGCAGGTCAACTCCCACTCTTATCAACTTGACGTTCCGGGGAAGATCCATCCTGTCTTCCACGTAGACCTGCTTCGCTACGCGCCTAACGACTCTCTCCCATCGCAGAAGGTTGGAGACACTCAGCCAGGGCCTATACTTGTAGATGGAGACGAGCTATGGCTGGTTGAACGTATTCTGGGCGAACGCACAACAAGGCAGGGAGGGAAAGAAATCAAGGAGGCATATGTGAAGTGGGTGGACTATACTGAACCGACATGGGAACCTGTGAGTAACGTACTAAAGACTGACGCTTGGAGGAAATGGAGAAAACTACGCGCTAAAGGGAAAGGAGGGGGGTAATGTAACGGGCTGAGCCTCGAGTCACATGACTAGGCTGCTAGCCTAGTCGCTTCCCCGGCAACGTGAGGGCCGTGCGCCAACCCAAACAAAGCAGGCTCGCCGCTTGCGTCTTACCTTCTTTCTTCATCTTGACTGTAAATAGCATCTGGACTAGGTAGCTGGAATACAGTCCCTACAGACCGTTCACACCTTTTGGGTTTGACACCAGCTGAAATGCGTGCATGTGCAAGGGAAGGGCCTATTGTCGTGGTCAACGTAACTACTATCAGTAGCCACGCGATTATCGTTACGTCGTCAAATATCAAGAGTATAGAGCTGCCCAGATTGTCCGTGCCGGACGCCCGGAAATGGCTGGACATGCAGTGGGATACAGACCGAAAAGGCCTCGACGCCGGCAACAAAGACTTAGTAGAGTACCTGGATTGGCTCTGGCAGGTCTGCGTGAGAGGTGTTCTCATGGCATGCGATCTTAGAGTGTAGCCGGCGAAGCAAGACCTCCCAAGGATCTGGTGGATCGGAACTGGGTTGGCTAGCTCGATGCCCTTCCATGCAGCTGGAAGCCACAAGCTTAATTCGGAAAGAATCTTTTCAAGAGGGTAGTTTCGTCTTACACGCCATCAATCCAAGCCCTCGCATATAGCCGGGAGCGGGCGCGGAAAAGCCA
The DNA here is from genome assembly GCF_003171515.1 of Pyrenophora tritici-repentis. Classification (NCBI taxonomy): domain Eukaryota; kingdom Fungi; phylum Ascomycota; class Dothideomycetes; order Pleosporales; family Pleosporaceae; genus Pyrenophora; species Pyrenophora tritici-repentis. The sequence goes on from NC_089395.1 coordinate 1,636,640, forward strand.
TGTATGCGGCGACAGTGTATTGCTGGCGACCATGACAACTACTCCTGGCCTCCATACCCTTCACGGAGTTGAAGATGAAAAGGAAGCAATTTTGGAAGTGCTTCCTACTCATTGTCAATTGGATGTACACGATCATCCAGGCACTGACCGTATCGTTCAAAGCCTAGAGCATTGTAGCATCGCCCACTTTGCTTGCCACGGACTGACAAACTATACCGATCCATCCAAGAGTGGGCTGGTATTCCGGAAGCAGGATGGTGCCGGAAGTCTTATCCAAGACACGATGACGGTGCAGAATGTCTCCGAACTGAAGTTAGAGCACGCGAGGCTCGCATATCTTTCAGCTTGTTCAACAGCAGAGAACAGAGCGGTGAGACTAAAAGATGAGGTCATTCATGTCGTTAGCAGATTCCAGGTTGCTGGATTTGCGCATGTCGTCGGCTGTCAGTGGCCATCCGCAGATGCAATTTGTGTAGAGGTCGCCAAGGCATTTTATGGCACACTCTTCGGAGGGGACGGGAAAATGGAGGACAATGACATTGCCTCAGCGCTACAAAAGGCAGTGAGCACAATCAGGGAGAAGGAGTGGGACCAGCCATTGAAATGGGCGCAGTTTGTCCACTACGGGGCATGAAAAACTATTACTAGACTTGAATGATATATTGTCAGCGAAGCTTATGACTACGGTATCTAACACCTCTATACCTAGTGGTGTAGAATTATCCTAACCTATCTTTCTTCGATCTTATACGCCGAAGAATTTCCCGACTCTGAGTCGGTGTCGCTACAATCACGTTGGCGAAGCACATGTCACGATGCGAGGGAAGATTTACTTTGAGAGAGATCAATTTACTAAAACAAACACAGAACTCTAGAATACTTGCTAAACACCCCGAAAACAAGAAGAGATGAAGCAAGAAGGTAAACGCCCCAACAACAGAAGAAGAGGGAGCAAGAGGACAAACAAAAGGCAACCTGAATCAAGACGCATCAGACTCAGGTGCCTTGTAGCCCCTCTTGCGCCACGCCGGCATCTCGTACTGCTCAACTTGCACAGGCCCGGCTTGACCAGTCGGCGACGGCGTAGAGGACCTCAAGTACAAAGTCGGATTGCGAGCCTTGTTGACAGCCTGATCAGCGAGGTTGACGATGCTCAGAGCACGACGGAGCCGTTCGTCTGACGCTGTCCCACGCTTAAGGAGGTACTCGGCTTGCTTGTACTCGTCGCTCTGTAGTGTCGCCTCAGCCTCCTGAAGACGCTGCTGTTTCTCCGCTGCAACAAAGGCGCTGTAGCGGGAGGGCTCGTCATCTTCCTTGCGAAGGGGGCCGCGAGGCTGGGCGATGACAGAGGGGGCGTAGTCGGTGAAGACACGGGAGGCGAGGGCGTCGTAGGGCTGGGTGGCCTCAGGCTGGGAATAGTTGGAGTCGTAGGTGGCGGTGGAAGCGCGGATGGTGGAGGCGCGTGGCTGGTAGAGATGGTTCAGGTTCTGCTCGTACTCAAGGGGGGATTGAGGACGCTCCGAGGAAACGCGGCGAGAGGGGCCTGCATCATAGTGAGTAGCTTCCGCGTGGGGGACGTATAGGGTATCTTGAGTCTCAGGTGCAGACTCTAGATCACTAGTTGACTCCTCCTCCTTGCGGATGTAGAAGAACTTGCACTTAGCCTTGTCCCAAAATGTCAGCTGCTTGGTTGGTTTAGGCTGATCCAAAACCGCAGAACGTGCAGCTGTAGCGCCACCGAATGTAGTCATCTCAATCTCAACGCCCGAAGAAGTGTTGCTGGATGAAGCCGCCTTGTTGATAGCCTCGCGCTCACGTACCATCCCAGGGGTGATACACTTAAGCTCACCAGACTGCCACTTCTCCAGCTGCTTCTCCATGTCGTTGCAACGCGGACACTTACCTTGAAAGCGGAGGTAGATCATGTAGCAAACTGTAACCAAAAGCAAAAGTCCAAGGACAGCGAAAGCAGCAGCGAAAATGCCAACGGTCGTGTCATCGAACTCATGCCTAGGAGGGGCTGACGGCACCCCTGTGATGGATGAAGAAGGCAGAATGCTGGTTGTCGAAGAGGTGGGCATAGTGGAGCTAGATGAGATCAAAGTGGAAAATGTCGATGCAGGCGCAGTGCTGCTCAGACGGACCTTGGAACTAGCAACCGTCGTTAAATTCCGACTAGCAGACGAGACGTTGGCGGATGTAGTCGAAGCCTGAGCAAAATCTGTGGGATAGACAGTGGTGTACTGCGTGACGATGACATAATCAGAGGGGGAGTCCATGTTTGCGAAACTTTCCAGAAGCTTCAGATGAACTGTGTGATGATCTAGCTATACTGGGAAGTAACTGATTGTTCTATTTATGCCAAACAAGCGGGTGCGCTGTGGTGCGACTTCACGATGTGAGTAATCGTGGTTTTCCCACAATGTATCCATTTATACACAATGGTGAGGATAAAGGGGTACATTGTAAACAAACAGTGCTGGCTGAGTGTGTTGACATGAACACGATGATCGTATCGGATTACCGTATGTGACATAACGAGGAGTCCGACTCTCAACGTACTCATTACAATTACATCAATTTTCCAAATTTCAAAACGCGCTATTGGCTCACAATTTCATGTCTTAATATGAAGAGTGGGATCAGGTTGGCAAGAACATGCTAGTTTTGGATAGGTCGCAAATCGATACTGCCGAGACAGGAGGCTTTTCACGAAAAAAGTGATACTTTCAAAAAGAGACCCAGAAGCATGAGCATAAAATTGTGGAGAGATTGGGCCGTGACAGTCGTGTCTGTCGTAACCACGATCTATATAGATATATACCCTAGGGAAAACCGTGAAAAAATATGTCAAATCAGACCAGTCTGAAGTAAGTTCACTTGATGGGATGATTCACAAGGATAAATTTCGTTCAAATTAGAATGGTAGAAGAAAAGTCTATTCGCGAGATTGGACAATAGTACAAGCAAATCACACCATTGGCCATCTAACGGCACTAGAGTGTGAAGAAAATAACAAATCAACAAGTAGGACTCTAGCGAACAAACACATTGTGTAGCGTCACATGTATAGACACTGCTACTCCACAGGAAAGCGTCGTACCTATTGTGTCGTCCGATACACCACTGTCGCGCACAGGATCATGAGATAGATCAAAGGAATCGCGAACACACTCAACGCCAAGATGTACAGGTGGGGCAAGCTTGTTCCCTGTCTTCTCCACTGTTGCGTCGCCCACAGGCTCAGACTTGCCGAGCTTCTTCGACGCAAAAGTGACGCTTGAACCAGGCACAGGAGATTGCCAATCCTTGCGGGCAAGCGCTCCATCCTCCATAGTCATCGGCGGAATCTCTGGTAGCTCTGGCGTCTTGACCGACTCGGCGGACGACGCGGGGATTGAATCAAGGGCTAGCTCTGGGTCATTAACTGCGTCCTTTCGTACTGCCCGCGCCTTGCGAGCACGGTTGTACTATGGTACCCCGGTATTGATCATCCAGAATAAAACAAAAACCAGAAACAAAGAGCCAACAATGCTAGCAACAAAGATGAGCGCGCTGAAGTTTGCAGAAGTCGATGACGCTGAAGGTGCCACAACTGAATCTGCCTTGCGGCTTGTAAGGCTCGGAAGAACTGGCATGTTGTTTGGCAAGTGATGAAATCAGTTCTATGTCTACTACGCCCGGCGTAGTTGTCAGGTTGAGTTGGGTCGGAAGAAGGGTAGAGGTTTGGTTTGCCGTATAAGAGGCCCATGTTGCAACATTGTGTAGAGGGCCTGGGATCTCATAGAGTTTACACTGTGAGTGAACGATTAAAAGTATCTTAAGCTAGTCACCGCGACTGCACATTGCGAAATCAGGCGTATACTCGTACTGTTGGGAGTGCTCACATCAAATGAGTGAAATTTGCAATACCTCTGCATGACCGGCCAAAATCGTCAGATGGTATACGTACTTCGCGGAACTCCGCCACCAAGGGATGCAACAACATAACTAGTCGAAGAATTACAGAGTTATCCAAATCTATTGCAGGCTGCCTTACGAAAGTTCAGTTTGATAAAGTGAGCATTGTTCGATTGCGTCGTTGATGATGCTTGAAAACACAGGAAAGAAAACAGTAACACTCCGGGGGAGGAGTAACAGTCCGGCGAAAGAGTAGCAGTCCGCTATGATCGATGGGTTTCGCTAATTGCCACATATGGACAAAGTGGGGGTGCCTCGGTTGTTAGCGAAGCCCCTCCACCTTCCCGAAGCCGTATCGAGATGAAGCGAACAACCACCACGAAAAGACACCCCTCGACGCTCGGCTCGATCTTCATCAATAAGAACAGATCACAGTCGACCTACACGCGATATGTTTGCGACAGAATCCAGAAGCTGGTATTGTTACCCTACACCGTAGCTGATCGACTGAACCCGGTATGCGATAACTACCCATCTACCGACGTCACGGGCACACCCATCGTATAATCTTTGCGATGGGCCGAGTAAGGACCGGCTTCCGCATTTGTTTTTGGAGACTTGGATCAGCAGACTGAACGCCACGTGCCCACCACCATGCAAGTCTACACGCCCTGACATGTCAGATCTCGGCCCGAGTTGGACGTGTGCGACAGGCTATTTACCGTATTCACGGATATCCAACACGTGATACGGCAAAAAATTGTAGACAGCACGAAGATGATTTGCAGGGTTGGAGTCTATTCGATTCAACCAGAAAGAACATTGGTATCATTCACGTCAGGTAATGAGCCTGTAAAGCTAGACTACGTGTTGGTCTCATAGACCTCATTAAAGTCTCCCAAGGAGTTAGTCCTCCCTATCGTCTTCTCGACCCTAGTACTCTTTGGTCTCTTCGACATGAGAAATGGAGCCTTGCTTTGCAGCGACTTCCTCGACGCGGCGCTCGATATCGGGAATCCAATCGCGCTTGTTCATTCCTGGTACAAACAAAGGTGCGTTTGTGAAGAGGTAGTTCATCTCCTCGAGCGGGCGCTTTGCAGTCTCGGGCAGGAAGCAGTAAAAGAAGATGGCGTTTGTAAGATTGCAGATCTGTCATCTAGTGTAAGCGGTTGGAAATTCAAACTTTGACATGGGAATACTTACGACAAACAGCAGGTAGAATCTCCATCCAGCTGTATCCATACCGGGCTTGGTGACCTGTCCAATCATGGTGTTGAACGCGAAAGAAGTCATCGTGGCGATGGAAACACCCTTAGAGCGGGTCTTTGTGTCGAAAATTTCAGCGGGGATGATCCAAGACAGCGGTCCGCAGGTGGAGCTGAAGCAAAAATTGTATGCCCAAGTGACAGCGATGAAGCCCCATGAGGCGCCCGCATTTCCAGTCGTGCCAGGGGGGTAGAGAGCCAACATGATGGTGGCGATGATAAAGGTAACGCAGTTGCCAAGGTTTCCCATGATCAAAGGCCAGCGACGCCCGAATCGATCAATAAAGGCAATGCAAAGCGCCTGTCCGCAAAGTGCAAGAACTGAAGAAATGGCCTGGTACTTGAGTGCGTCTGTGCTGCTGATACCCATCTGGTTGTAGATGGTAACGGAATAGTACTGGATAGCTGAAACACCAGTCATCTGGACTGAAGCCTGGAGAGCGCATGCAAGGAAAAGACGGCGGAAGCATGACTTGTCCCGGAAAAGCTCCATGTAAGACTGAGCAGCATTTTCGCGCTCATAGGTCAGCGATTCCTGGATCTGCGAAAACTCGGCTTGGACCCAGGCATCGGTCTCATCGCCGTTGGAGTGCAGTTGAGCCAGATTATGGAGACCCTGCTCAACTTTGCCCTTGCTGATAAGCCATCTAGGCGATTCAGGGAAGACCATGATGAGCGCCCCCAAGAAGACAGCGGGAATGACCTGGATACCAAGCGAGGTTTGCCATTGGCCGTTGTTGTCATTTGCGAAACCGATGTCGACACCATAACTGATCCAGGCGGCTGCAAGGGCACCGATTCCCAACATGAACTGCACGAGAGCGGTGACTCGTCCACGAATGCTGGGGTGAACCATTTCAGATTGATACATTGGCACAATCATGACCAGGGAACCGATACCGACACCGGCCAGAATGCGGCCGGCATACAAGTAACCGAGATTTTGAGCGCCAGTCTGCAGCGCGCCACCGAGACAAAACACCTACATTGTACTATCGTCAGGAAAAAAACGCTTAAATAAAGCGACAGAATTCTTACAATAGATCCAATCATGATGGTCAATCGTCGACCGAGGTAGTCACCGGTGGGACCAGCAAAGGCAGCTCCAAAGAAGGCGCCGCCCGTAAACACCGACACGACTGCTCCAGTTTCATTTGAATTAGGATAGTTGAACTCTTTGTTGAAAGCTTTTGAAGAAATGACCTGGGCAATGACACCGAGATCGTATCCGTACAACAAGGAACCAAGGGATGCAAAAAGACCCACGAGGAACTGATACACTTTGGGAGGGAGCGCCATGGCGACTGCAGATGGGATTGACAATTTCTGCAGGAAAAGGAAAATGCGATGCGTAACGAACCCCCCCTGCGAGCAATCTAGGGTTTTATACTCGGTCTTCTGACATATTTGCTTCCCTGTACATTTCACATGGCATTATGGTCTGGGGGAACGCATTCAACGACGCTACTCCAGGATCCCCACAAAGAGCGGGGGGTCTGACTCGACTCCGCGTTTATTACCTCCGCAATCCGCCTTGTCACCCCTGTCGCACCAATTGCTGATGCCAGCTCCAACGCTGCGGTACTTGCTCGGTTCATAGCAAGCCGACTTGAATTTTGGTGTCCAACGCCATCTAGCTAGTGCCAGCCTATTGACGGCTGAAGTACTTCAGCCGCCGTTCTGCGACTGGTTCAACGACGCTTGGCCGCGCATGGGTGGGGACGGATAGTTTCCTGAAAAGGGTGGTAGTGCGTGAGACATCCGAGGTGGGTTGGCTTAGTGTACGGTGCTGGAATTCCACGAATGGGAGCGAGGATGCGGGTCGGAAATCCCACCTCTATTGGTGTTGGAGCGGCACCAAGTCGGACCACATGGTAAACGGCATGAAGCTCTCCACGACAACGTGGGGTATGTCGTGTCTCTATTATTTCGATGTTTGAAGTCTTTGCGCTCTTTCTCTTCACATCAACCGGAATATCAAAATACCATCCATACGATCGACCATGGCGACCTTTACTAAGATCGAGGAGAGCGAAACGCCTTCCATCACCATTCACCCCGCACATCAGATCGCTAAGATCAATGACAACGTATACGGTGGCTTTACCGAGTAGGTTCCATCTTAGGGTTTCTGGGCTGATTTTGTGCGAGGCGTGCATGCCTTATCCTCGGCTAACCAACCATGTGCCAGGCACATGGGCCGCTGCATCTACGGCGGCATTTACGATCCCGGCAACTCATTGTCAGACGATAGAGGCTTCCGAAAGGACGTCATTGAGGCTTTCAAGGAGCTCAATGTACCTGTAGTGCGCTACCCTGGCGGCAACTTTGTGGCAACGTACCATTGGCTTGACGGTGTTGGGCCCAAAGAGAACAGGCCAAAGAGGTAAGTCTCCCACCATCCATTCATACGCAATGCGAGATTTCCATATATCGATTTTGTTACATTTTGGATCATCTACCTGCATGCAAAAACTCCCGATCTGGTCTTTCCATGCTGCGGGAGATTGCCACAGGGGAATGCGTAGACTAAGCATGAGACTAGGCCTGAGCTTGCATGGATCGGCATCGAGCCCAACACTTTTGGTACAGACGAGTTCATGCAGTGGTGTGAGGAAGTTGGAACAGAGCCTTACCTTTGTCTCAACTTTGGTACTGGTACACTGGATGAAGGTATGATCGAGCTCACATCCCATTCAGTGTGTGATTCTAATCTCTTCTAGCGCTTGGATGGCTCGAGTATTGCAACTCAGACCGCGACACCTACTACGCCAACCTCCGACGCAAGAATGGCCGTGAGAAGCCATACAATGTAGGTAGTTCAGATTTGCATGAACATGACTTGATACTAACGTCCGAGCCAGGTCAAATACTGGGCCCTCGGCAACGAGTGCTACGGCCCCTGGCAGGTTGAGCAAATGACCAAAGAAGACTACGCAAAAAAAGCGTATCAATGGGCCAAAGCCCTCAAACTCCTGGACCCCACCATCACCACCATCCTGTGTGGAGAAACCGGTTACTCATCCTGGGACTACTACGTCCTCAACCAATGCGTAAAATGGGACGTCCACGGCCTCAGCGGCGACAACACAAAGAGCCTTATCGACATGCACTCGATCCACATCTACACAGCCGACAAGGAGCACCTCGCCAACGCCACGGCCCCACGCGCCGCCGAACGCGCCATCCAAATGGCATCCAGCCTGATTGACCTCGCCCGCATCGAAAACAAAGTCCCCGAAACCGTGCCTAAGCAGCTCATCTGCTTCGACGAGTGGAACGTCTGGGACCCCGTGCGTGCGCCAGGAGAAGACGGCGCAGAGGAAAAATACACCCTCTCAGACGCCCTCGCCGTCTCCATCTTCCTCAACGGCTTCATCCGCCAGGCCAAGGACGTGGGCATGGCCACGGTCGCGCAGAGCGTAAATGTCATTTCGCCCCTCATGACGACCAAGACGGGCCTCGTCAAACAGACGTCTTGGTGGCCGCTGCTGCTGTTTTCAAAGTATATGCGTGGTCATACGCTTGCGCTAAACGTGCGGGCGCCGGAATACACGGGTCGCACCAAGCCGAGCTGGATCCGGGGCACGATTGAGACGCCGTTCTTGGACTGTAGTGCTGCGCTTAGTGACGATGGATGGATTAATCTGGCTGTTACGAATGTGCATGAGTCCAAGGGGTTTGAGGTTGAGATTGCGGGGCTCAAGGCGGATAAGGTCGAGGTGCATACCGTGACGGGGGAGAATGTGGATGTGGTGAATACGGATGGGGTGCAGAATGTGGGTATCAAGGAGAGTAGCTGGGATGGAAAGGGTAAGTTTATGTTTGGGAAACATTCGTTTACGCTGTTGAGGTGGAAGGCTTGAGTGTGGGGCTTGTGTCGTCTAGATATACAGGGGTAAATGAGTAAATGGGAAACATGCCAACTCCATTGTTATTTCGTCTAAGGTGAGTGAATAGCTCGGTAGAGCTCTCGTCAAAATCATGTAATTGATAGAAAAGATTTACTCATGATGGAAAGCTGTTACATAGAAGCGAAACAAGGAAAGACCTAGGGGCTATCATGACTAGTAGACTCCGCAACAATCAATTCAATCCGGTCACTCTCCTAGACCCACTTACCTATCTAGGTAGGGCTTAAACTCCTATAGGTAACTACTAGGCTTAAAGCGGTAATCAATCAATCCAATCTGAACCTTCTAGGACCCACTTAATTGATTGTTGCGGACTGTGAGAACTGTAAGTCCATGCTAGATACGTTCTAGCGCCGCCCCTCCTGGATTGGCTTCACATTACCCCTCTCCACATATACAATGCTCTTTCCTCAATCTCGAATTTACTTCCTTACTACAATTTCGTTAGCTGAATTGCAGCACTCCTCTTCGCACTTACATGCATTCAAGAAGAATCTCATTGCACAATGCCTTTTGATGAAGAAAAGATCAGAGCCGACGCGGCGTGTGTGCGCGATATTTCGAATAAAATAGATGAGCTCATGAACCCCCGCGAGTTCGCTAAGGCGGCGTCCGAAGTTTACCAGGAGAGCAAGGCAGCACAAATGCTTCGCGAGAGATTCGAAATGTTCTCATACGAATACGCTGTCACTAGGCCAAGTGAAGACGAGTGCCCGCTTGAACAGCAATGTATTGCCGAAAAAGTGATTGGACGGCCGATACATACCGAATTGAATGCAGTTCTTGCAATCCCGAAGACCCTTATGAAGGCGGAAAGCCGAAAAGCTATCAAGGTTATGTGGCGAATGCACGGAGGAGGCGGGGTAAGAGTGCAAGTAACTACTACGCTTATATCAGCTAAACCTTATAGTCTTGTGGAGAAACATTTTTCGATCCATGGTCATACTACTCGAACGTTCAGTATGTGTTAGAAAAGCCTGACATGATCTTGTTGGAATTCTCCTACAGACTCTGGCCCGAAGCTTCCACTAAAGACCGCTTGAACGACATAGCCAGCATGTGGCGATGGACATTCAACTGCTTGCAACACACCCTTCAATTGATCAACGAACACTTCGTTGTCGACTGGGGTTCTTTCTGTCTCTTCGGTGGGAGCTTTGGAGGAGAAATGGCATTGCGTGTTTGGAGCATGGGTGAAAATCACAGTCAGAAACCTCCCGACTTTTCTATGAGGTCGCTTGTTGCTAATGCTCCTACATCGATGGGATATGCCCGCGAGCCTGGATTATACTTGGGAATTACTATTTCTCCGGAGCGTTTGCAAAGAGACAGAGAGGAATTGGATCGGTTGCTGCAGCTCATGCCATACCGAATTCATCGATCTGAAACCGAAAATGGCGAGAGAATGTTTGGGGGGCCATTATCTTCAATGGGGGTCCCGAGGGAATTGCTAGAGAAACCATCGGCATATCAGATGATTGAGAGAATGCCAGCGGTGCAGCACCGCACTGGCAAGATAACGAATTTCTTGTTCAAGCATGGTGATCAAGACAAACACGTCGACTTCAAGGACTCACACGAAACAGTTGAGCTCCTCAAAAACAAGGGTTATACTGCGAAACTCATACTTCAACCAGGAAAGGGACATGCTGAGGACGTGAGTGAACCCCTTGAGGAAGAAGAGAGGGCCTTTCTTGATTGCTCTTGAGCATTAGATAGAGCCCACTCGGCAAGTCTGTCTTGACTAAGGATCTGGAAGCAATGAATGCGTAGTGCATATGCATATTAGAATGACATAATATGTCTTCAAACCAATGCACGGCATAAATATTCCCCGCGCATCGTCAAGAGCTGTTTTAGCTGCCCCTCACTCCAACGCCTACTCGTGACTCATACCAATCCATCCTACAACCTCTATTCTCTGCGGTACGAGTAACCTCAGAAATTAGCTATGTTCCACCAGTCTGAGCAGACTGACTTGCGACAACCGGACGATCCACAATCCGCGGACGCACGCATGCCAGCAAAGAAAGAGGGTCGAATTACTCTAGCGAGCACTAGCCTCAACGGATTGGTAGATTACAAAGAAGGCAAGCTCTGGATACCAGAAGAACTATCCTCTGACAGTGAAAAGCTCTTGGAGTGCCAAAAGAGCATCTTAACTGCACCTGGCGAACGCGATAAGACAAGGATCCAGCGCTTATGCCTACCTGGATGGCTCCATAAGGACCCAAAGATGGCTCTTGCGGCAATTCGATTTCCTCAGGCGCTCGAAAATGGTCAGAAATTTGAACATATTCCTGTATCTTATTGGTTTGTGGGAAATGATCTCATGGACGCGGTGGTATTGGTTCCTCCGGAGTTATGCTTCGCAACCGATATTGGTGAGTATCATATCAACTTTATGGAGCTTGATGCAAAGTACGGACCCATCCTCGACAGGTGATACTTCCCATACAAAGTCCCCATACCTGGAACCTGACAAGAACCCAGGTGGGAATCGAGACCCCGGGTCATGTAGTGACAGAAAGAGATCTGTGCACAAGGCGGCCCGTAGATCCTATCCTGTAACGCTTGCAGAAGTGGATAATGTATGTCCGTGCTATGGCAGCATACGAATGGAATGGAGTGGACAGTAGCGTATCGGCGAATGACTGCCTCACGCCAGGTGGAATCTGCTCATTTGTCATCTAAGGGGCTTCTACGCTTTGCTGCATACAACTTTTGCTCCCTCTCCATAATTATGTTCCTGCTAATCGAGAACCTCACATCACGGGATATCGTTAAAGAACATGAACCTTAGTCAAATTCTTAATGGGACGGCAGCCCCAGAAGACACCAACATGTCGGCTTTAGCTTACAGGCAGCCGTTGTCTGTACAGGAAATGACTGCTCCCTCGCTACAGTCTCTTGAACAGACACCAGAAAAGTCAGCGCCCCTCTAAGTCATTACTCCATCGTAGATTCAAATCTAACATAGCATTAGCCCCATCTTCGACTCGCGACTGAACGATCCAAATAGGCCCAAAATTGCCTCATTCTATACAAACGATCGTGAAAACAAACCCCACGGCACTACCTCACACTGCGATCTTGTATCAGGACCCGAGTCCTTCGAGTTATACTCTCAGGCTGGTGGCGAGCCTTTGATGGAGCTCCAACAAAAGCTCAGGCAAGCAACCAAAGTGTATGTCGAGACAATCAAGCAAGCAACCAAAGTGTATAGCGAGACAGTACAGAGACTCTCGAATGACTACATAGGACACGGCAGAGGCACGAGCCGTATGGAAGTAGTGCCTGATCCGCAAGACGAACCGATCGAGAATGGAGCCTTTGCCCTTAGCACCACTACGAATACACAGCGTTCAGGAGCAACCATTGGTCTAGCAAGATCTTCAAGTCAAGGAATCACAAAGAACAACAGCTCTCGAAAATATTCTGTGAATGAGATAAGTAAGATCAGCAAGTACAGCAGATGTAAGGAATGAGAGTGGGCTGATGGTATAAGCAGGCGTATCCAGCGTAAAAGGATTCCTGATAGAAGAACGTAGGCGTGTGTTCATGAACAGTTGAAGACAAATATGCGCTCTACTGCCAAGGTAACTCTTCGGATTACAATCTTTTTTCATCACACCACTGAATTACAACTCAAGCAGCACATATTCAGGACAGACATGCTCAGCTGCTCTGCTCAAGATTTTGGATATCTTCAGGACTGGATGACCATCTGGCGGTTCGTCAATTTCTTCTTTTCACCCTCGTGTTTCCGATGCAAGACGTAGATTTCCTTTGAGGCTTGTTCCAAGACCATTTCCGTCACCTCGGCTCTAACATGTTCCTCCAACTTTTTGTACTCTGGGGCCTTGGCTAAAGCTTCGGACAGTTCCTCTAGGCTCATATATTTGAGTGAGGATCTTAAACGGCTGATTACAATTTCCAGAGTACATTTTAGTTTTTCGTATCCGGCCTGTTATATACTTATTAGCTCTTTCATTTTCCATGTCGACCTCTACACTTACCCCATTGCTGTACTCTTGAAGAAATGCCTTATGTATTGAGGCGGTATCAAGGCTGGAAAGAGGGTCTATTTTTAAATTGGTGGAGTCAATCTCAGGCTTCAGAATTGTGCTGGTCATCTCAACTAGTAATAAAATTGCTGCTTAGAAGGTGGTGATGTCAGATAAGTACGTAGGGAACACTTCTAGGTATAATGTATAGTAGTTTTTCAGAAGAAAGCAGAGTTTGTGTCATAGGAAAATACAAGGTGCATGTGATAGGGGCGCAGCCGCCCGCATCCCAAATTACGTTGAGGAGGGGCTGCGAATAAAAAATTACCTGAACAATGCATGCGGTAGAATCTGTACCAATACTCGGGGAGCAGGGTTGTGGGTCCTTATCAGGCATCGAAGCAGACATCTAACTGGGGTTGGTCCCGGATATGCTTGTTGTCGCCGAACTTTTTCTAGAAAGTGACGATCTAGATTCTCTGATCCTGAAATATGCAACTGCAAGGTACCCTTAAAAAGATTAGTTCGCAGGGTGCTGTTGCCTAGGCTTCTGTTGGGCACAGCATAAGACTTGGCAGAACGCAAGCAAAAGGTTCGAGCTGCTCACCTTTCGGGCAAATGCACTGACTCAGTATGCATCCCCTGGAAACGAGATTGGATTATGCCAGCCTCGTCCTTTCTAAGACCTAGGGTGACGTGCCGTCCAACTAAGAGGGCAAGACTGTGCCACCTCGTCATTTTACTTCATACGAAGTTATAAGCATCGTTCAGAACTTCCATCAACGAACGACACACGCTTAAGATATCGTCAAGATAAACGTTGTGATCGTGTCGACGGTAATGGTCCTCGAGGGGCGGTAACAATTCGTATCCGATGATCTTCAACTCTGCAATAGCAAGACCCAAGATATGATGGAGACTTACGAGGTGCTCGCTTTGGCCGAGAGGTTAATGGATGAATAACAAGCGGGGCAGCCATCATGGCAGCAACGAACTGTATAGGTAGGAGGGAGTCCGGAAAGCATAGAGGTTGGCCGCAGATACCCCCACTACGCTACGTAAAAGCTCCGCTAATCTTTTCAGCTCAGCCCCCCAGCGGACAAGCGGCAAGTGCAGAATCTATCTTGATCTGGGCCAATCAGGGAATCCCGCACCGAGTGCGTGATCCAGCTTGATTGGTCTGCATAAGAGCGAAGCACTCACATTTCATTATTGGTCTAAGTTACTTCAAAAGCCCTTGTAAGCCGTCAGTTCCGGCACTTGATCCATGGGCAGAACTTTCAGCGATGGTCTCTAATTATATACATTCAAAGACTGTGCGTTCTGGAGTTGCACGTGATCTCGGACAGAAGCACACATGGCCCGTCATCGCAATATTATAATGCCTCGAAAGCAGGCATAGCAGAGGTGGAGGTAGAGGTATAGGTGGTGAAGGAGCCGTATGGTGCGGTTGTCGAGGACTGAAGCCTGTCTCAGAGAGGGCTCTACGCTTGTTTTTCGAGGACGAGCTCGCTAGGAAAAATTTACATCAGCTTTCACTGGCATCAATGACACATCTTACCGCACATCCTAGTGTGGACAAGTCAAAATTCACATTAGCTCTTGCAGATAATCTTGGGTTTGGGGAAGTCATTCTACGCCACAAACGATGCATCAACGCCGCGCGGGCGGAAAATAGAGGTGAAACCGAAGCGGCCCTCAAACCTACAACTTACAGTTGCTATAAAAGACTAGACTGTTGTTGCTCTCGAACATCACCCTAGAAATGTGGACTGTTTGAAACTGTGGTATCTCAAAATACTGCACCTGGCTGTTAAAACATCGATTCGCATCGATTTATGCACACTGTAACCCACCTTCTGTTCCTTTTTATATATCATTTTGCCTCTGACTGCAATGGCAGTTGAGCTCCTCGCTGTTAAAGCCGCACTAGAGACCATTAGCAGAGCGTCTTGCAACTCACTCATATCAAGCACTCGCGAGCTATGCAAAGCTAATGCTGCTATTGCAAAAGCGCTCTTATATCTTAGTCAAAGCGGTGTTTCTGATACTGATCGAGTAGAAGTTGAAGTTGGGGGTAACATAAGCTCCGAGCATGCCGACCTTGCCAATCTCCAGACGCAGCCTTACACCGCCTCAGAAAATGATACTGCACAGGATGAGGCTCAGAGCATACTGAAGAGATATAAGGCTCAGCGATGCAGACCAGATCATGCAGTAGTGAGGCTTGCGCAGTACTGGATTCAGAGAAAGTTGACGGGATCTAGTTTCTGTAACGTTGGTGATGCAGATGAACACAGACTGTTAGTTGATTTGCGTAAGGCTGTAGTATTGAGCACTCCTGCTGTGCTATCATTACTTAGGGGTATCAAGAGGAAAAGGTCTATTGACAGCACTTGATATAAAAGCAGAAGTGTTCACAAACGTGCCCTATCAAGGTATCTAATGTAGATAACGTGTCTATATTTGAGGTAACCCAGCACCACCCAGATACACACGAAATAGCAATAGGATAGAACACCTAAGAATCATAATGCTCAGAGCTACTGTCTAAAGAAGATCAAGTTCCACAGGTTAATAATATCGTGCGCAACTAGTGATAAGCGGCAGTCAAAGAGTGTTGCAGCAAGCATTCGACCAATAAGGATGCCAAAGAGGGTAGGTTAGTGCAGCTTTAATGATTAATTACCGGTATTCTTCTCTACTCGCGAATATCAACGGTTGTGTCCTTTTTGTTTCATGTGACCAAGCATCACGGCCGCACGGGACGCGGTCCCGTAGGGGCCAATCTTCATTAAGTACCTACTAAAGTAATTTTGTTAATGCATGCCTTAAACCACTCATTGTTGGCAGCTTCGCAGCATCCCGCACGGGACGCGGTCCCGTAGGGGCCAATCTCCATTTAGCACCTACTTAGGTCATTTTATTGATGCATGTCTTAAACTATTCATTATTGGCAGCTTCGCAGTATCCCGCATGGGACGTGGTCCCGTAGGGGCTAATCTTCATTAAACACCTACTTAGACAATTTTATCAATGCATGCCTTGAACTATTCATTATTGGCAGCTTCGCAGTGTCCCACACGGAATTTAAATTAAGCGGGCATCTTGGAGAGCTGATGCAGAACCTTGCATTAACAGTAGTAAGCCGCAAGGAAAGTGGATACAGAGGTTCGTCTTTGGGCCTACATGAACCTTGCATGGCTTATTTGCAATCGTCTAACTGCTGAGTTTATCTCTAACAACTCACCCATATTATTAGGCTCGTGAGCTTAGAATGCCTTGTCGCTACTAATGCCGATGCGCTCTTCTCAACTAGTAGAAAGACCTCTAGCGAGCACTTCTGACCTTCAGGTCCTTCTAGTATAGCCTTTCAAGTATATAAGAGTGTGCTAAGATTAATTTACGTAGTGTATTTACAAAAGACAAAAAAACTGTTCTGTTAGTAGGGCTTTGTACTAGCGCTGAAAGGAAATAACGATAACTAGGTAGGCATTCTGTTCAGTGATGGTTGTTTATTTATTGATCTAAGCGGGGATACTACAGAGGTGTATCCGATCTGATACGAGTAATTAGGGCTAGATTAGGATCGAGTCGGCTTGTTGGGCAGCGTTCGGTAGCTGACGTTCTTGCTAATACTTATAATCCGACAAGTTCTTTGTTACGATTCAAAGCTAAACAAGATATCTCTAGTTGGGATGCTAAGGTCTTAGTGCCCTGCTGCTGTTGAGGTCGAAATGGCAGCAGCAGTCTGCTCTCTACCCCTAGCTTTCTTAGATTTCAGAATTCCCAGGGGTTTTCTTTTCTTGGCTCTTGTACTTGGAATGGCTGGTTCTACCTCAGTCCCAGGCACGCAACGGCGTTTATTCGCGATCTCTCTTGTAGCATCCCCTCGCTTTCTTTTGCCATGTCTGGTAGAGTCTTCTCCCAGGGCTTGGGTAGCGGCTTGCTCAAAAATTACAGCAGCCTGATGCGGTTGTGGAGAAGACGCTGCTGCTGTACTTAAAGCGGGAATTAATGCTGCTAGCACGGAGTTGCGCCCGATAAATATCGTCCGATCTGCCTTAAGACGCTCGAAAAGATAGGCAGGCTCTGTACTGGTGAGATGCGTTCCTAGGAAAGTAATTGCATGATACTGTTCGCTACCAAATACTGATTCAGCTTGGCGTAGAGAATCAGCTATCTGAGGTATTGCCTCCTCAATACTTTGGCTTATATCAAAGCCATACCCGTGTGGTTCGCCTTCTTCAGTAGCAGCATAGGCAAGGAAGATCTCATACTGATTTCGATCATTGGACCCCGCTGCCCGAGTATAAAGTGTCAGACTATCTGAAGTTGGCTCGTCGTCACTGTATTCGATGTCCGACACGGTCGTGGCCTCTATTGCAAGAGGAGCCTGTACTTCTTCTGCTCTCAGGACTGGTTCGTCTAACGTTCGACTGTCTAAAGCGTTTCTTAGTTCTCGTCGGAGCCGAGTACATGTAGACTCAAGCTCCATATTTTCCTCCGACTGTGCTTTCCATCGATGAATCAAATCTTGAAGTTGTCCTTTGACTTTCTCGCAGCCATGGTGATCTTTAATAAAACAACAGTATGCGTCGTTTAGTTGTTGGTATTTTGATGTGTACTCTTCTAATAGGTCTTGAATCTCTGCATTCTTACTCTCTAAATTATCAATCTTTTTGTGTTGCGAGTTAGATTTGCTCACGAGTGTCTCGTGCTGAAGCGACAAGCTCTGGTACTCCTGATGAAGCGTCGCATAATGTAATTGCAGTTCAGTACGCTGGGCATCTGGATTTGGTGGTTCAGGCGGAATATCAATATCCATAACGTCTTGGACTGATACAGGAGCAGTTGTTGGTACTCCAAAGTCAGCTGTCTAGGGTTATGTTAGAAAGGTCTTGTGCTACACAAAGGATGGCATACCTGGAGTTCTAGAGAGATAAAAATGCACGAGAAAAGATCGCGACGCAGTAGTCTCAAATTCGTGTCCTCGCATGGCGGGCCGCTATACAGCTGTGGAAAGAACATTATCTCTTTCTCTTTGGTGAGGTCGTGCTCAAAAGGGCGACCACTTCGACGATCGACGCTAAGATGTGGGAGTTTTAAAACAGGTTCGCATGTCTTAGCACTCTCATCGGATCGGACCGCTGTTAAGACTCTCTGGACATGGTCACTAGAGAAGTTGGAACACATTGGATTTGCTTTGCGAAGGTATTCCAAGGCGAGTTGTGAATGATAAAGTTCCTCCTTCGCTACAAGAGCTTGTGCGTGTTTTATTTGGAAACCCCGAGAAATGGCAAATTTTGCTAGATGTTGCCAAGCTACTGGATTGGGTCCTTTCACATAGGGCTTTGGTCCTCCTATCTCCTTTCTCGGTGTGCACGCTGTCAAGCCATCAAAGTGACGGCTACAAAATGCCCACAGCTCCGTGTATGCAACCATCATTGCGTCTTGCTGGCTGAGCTCGACTTTGATCTCAACATCTTCAGTCTCATTAAGCTGCACCATATTCTTGCTAGGAGCGAAAAAGAGTCCTGTAAGACTTGACCGTATTGTGCGTTTCATCTGTTCACCCAGCAACCGTCTAAGTGCTTCGCAGAGAGGCTCCAAATACTTCAATGTCTCGAAAAAGGTCCATAGTGACGGAATCACGCCAGGAAGATTACATATGTTTTCCACTAAGATTTTTCGTATGCCACGGTCACTCTGCGAGGGAAATATTTTTCCATGTTCCATAAGACTGATAACCCGGCTCTTGTCCATGTCGGAGTGCTTAGGAGCCAGAAGCTCGAGGCTTTGTACAGTAATGGCGTCAACAGCCGAGGGAGGCAAAATGGTGTCACCACAGCGTAAGATCCTCTTCCACGCCTTTGCGATATGATCTAAGTAAAGCGTCATTTCCTATGCTTATTAGGAAGCTTCTTGTTATGTCTAAATGTATCCATACCTCGTCGCACTTCAAGACTAAGAGCCTGTGAAGCGCTCCAAGTTGCAATTTAGCCCATAGTCCTGGCATGTCAATCAAGGCATCGAAGCCGGCAGCAAGTGAAGGTCGTCTAAAAAGTTGCCGCAAATCCTTAGGCTTTGACTTCTCTAGGCACGACCACCACCTTTTTAGGGCTTCTTGGTCGTTTTCTCGATGATACAATCTAATCTTGCGGAATATCTCGCCATCTGAAGGCCTTAATTCGTTAGAGTAGGACTCAATGATACGAACTAACACCGGCTTAGGCGTATCTGCTCTCACATTAGTAGAAGCAAGGGTGTATTTGTTTCTGAACTAACTGTGGGAGAACAATCTTACGATCCACCATTTATCATTCTCGTCTAGAAAACGTCGAGCGGCCTCAATGCGGTGCATACCAGAAAGGCAGTGCACGTTCTTTGGACGCAGGGCAGGTGCATCTTGTGGCCATCGGAGGCTGCACATGTCATCTAATGACATGCCGTGTAAGGACAGTGCTGTAACTAGGTCATCGTCCTCAATGACAGCATTTATGACATTCTCCTCTTGCAGCCGTGAGCAGCCCACTTGCTCATAGATTTTTTCTAAGCGTATGACATTCTTATGAGAGAGATCCCGATGTTTGTCCAGCACGATCCTGTGTCCAAAACGTAAAGCGTGCAGTGGTACCCGGGCGATCCCTCGGTAACACATCAACTTTGTCGCAGCAAAATTCCTGTCTAGCAGCTCCATAAGACAGATTCAATCTCAACCTCGAAATGACCTGAAGTGAAAGAGACTCTGTGTCAGGCAAGAGCACCAGAGAGCCACATGAAGTCACGATGTTTAAGCGCCAAGCAATTTACGCTCTATGTCAGGTGTGCAAGGACGTAGCGGACGTGATGGAGGCAGAAGGTTGTTGTATTGAGAGATCTACAGTAAGCCATCATGATTTTATACACAACCAAGATGAGTAATCATGTGACTAAACAGTCACATGAGAGATGCAGGTCACAGTATACCATGTGAACCGAGGAGCCAGGCAGACACTTCTTGTGTGTGCCGCAAGGGTTCACGCTAGTCGTAATAGTTGCCGTGTAATGAGCTGCGGCGGGACCGAATAATATTACCACCCCACGAGAATGAGTTTGCGAGGCCATCCGCAATAAGTGCTTGGACAAGCTTTTGTAGCTTATAGCATTGACGCTTGCATACATATTGATCGAGTTCAGCTTAGGCCGCTTCTAATCATTTTGTAAATGCGATCGTAAAGCTGGCAACACGCATCAACAGATACTTGTATCTACCTAAAACGTCGCGAGAGTTCAGCTGATGTCGAAGACAGGATCTCCAACTACTCAAAGATGCTGAGCCGTACTTGTGTGCGGAGAATGAGGTTGATCTTTTGATTTGACACGTGAGCATATCGGTAGGAGCAAGCGCCGACAGTGTGCACGGAGCACAAGGGGATTCCTCACCCTTGCGACCCGTGCGCTGAAGACGCGTTTGTTATTCAACTTACGTTGTTAGTTGTGAGACTGAGATCATATCTCCTGTCTTGCGATGACACGCCGCCATCCTGCAGAAAGCGTCTCCATCAGCTCGATGATCAGCGACACGAAGGAGCTTCTTCGGCAACTTGAGGAAGTAGAATCGGTAATAACCCACCACGAACGCGCTCAGGGCGGAGCCAAGCAAAGAGCAGCTGCGAAGCAATCGATCGATAAAACGAAATTTGTAGCAATTTTCAGGGAAATTTCTCAAAAAGCGCAAGCATACATCGCCAGATTCGAAAAGCAGGGGACACACCACGACGAGTCGCACGACGAGACACACGACGAGACACACGACGAGACACACGACGAGACACACGACGAGACACACGACGAGACACACGACGAGACACATGAGGAGCCACATGAGGAGCCACATGAGGAGCCACATGAGGATATACACAACGGGCCACGCAAGCAAAGAAGTTCAGTGGGACATCGAGCATTGTCGGAATGCGGCACAAGGGCTTTGGATCTTCGTCTTCCATGCCAGCTTTCACAGCTCGGAAGAAACATGGTCAGCACCATCCAGGAAGCGCGAGATAAACTACTTCTCCAAGATGTCAACGAGCGCGGATATCTCATATTGGAGGTGCAGGAGACCTGGGATGCGTCAGAACTTACCAAGCTCCTACACACTGCAAAAGCACCTGGTCGTGACGAGATCAAAGGTTTCAAACTCGCTCGAGGAACCTCCGACTGCCTACACGCGCAAGTGGCCAGAAATATCTCACTCAGCCTACAGGATATTAAAGGATTCAGCGAAGCACGTGCATCTATTCAGCCGAAGATGGAGTTTGAGGAGTGGATAGCAGAACCACCTGAGTGCGTTCAGTATCTCGTCTGCGAACCATTGGCTAATCATGCAGTCAATCGTCTGCTAGATGCTGGCTCACAATGCAATCGTCGGCCTGAAATTCCCGGTGTCAATCGTCCCTACTGGTATGTTAGTGGGGGGCCCAATACACCAGCGACACTGCATATAGAAGACGGCAATACAGGATCAGCAAACTTGCTATTGGCAGGTGCCGAAAAACACTGGATCATTGTTCCTCGCAGCAGTGCTGATAAGCTCGAGTCCTGCATAAGAGAGCAGTATCCAGCCTCAAAATTGTGTTCGCAATTTTTGCGACACCACGATGTCATTGTAGGACCTCGCTGGCTCGAGGCAAGGGGTATCCACTATGAGATTGTATGCCAGAAACCGGGAGATCTCTTAGTTACCCTGCCAGGACGAATTTATCATGAGGTCCGGAATACTGGGAGGAATTTCGCCATGGCTATCAATTACGAGTTCCCAGATGCTCCTGACGAGCCAGCCGGCTACGTTTGGTGTGAGAATGGAGAAGGAAAATGTGGCCAAGGTGTGCTTACTCGTGCAAGCTTCATGCCTACTACCTCAGACCGAGCCTTTGATACTGAGAATGAAACGCCTGAGGATGAAATGCCTCATCTGATAAAGAAGCGGATGCATTCAGGAGTGGAATCTGCGAGTAAAAGACTCAGAACTATGGCCCCGCTCCGTCGTCGGAGGACCACAAGACCTGTTCAACGCATCCTGCGACTGTCGCGCGTACCAACACCAATTTCGACACTTGCACCAGTCCCAAATAGTCTACCGCATGTCATACTTAGCGCCATACTTAGCAAAGCAAGTCTGTGGAACTGCGCAAGACTAGTCGCAATGTGGAGGTTGCAATCGACCCGAATTGAGCTTGCTCCTGAGTCAGAAGACAAGATTTCGAGGCTTGCTGCGTTGGACAAAAGAGTTTGTCTTGCCCAGAGTCGCAACTGGCTGTATACTCTCATGTCTAGACTGGCGCAATTTGATATGGCTTCTGCCCTGGACTCTAATCGGCAGGGCGCGATCCGTCTCGACGGTACGGTATATGACAAAGTCCTTAAAGAGCAGGGGCTCAACGATGTCACTAAAAAAGACCGGGATAAGTTGAAGGAGCGTGTGAAGAAGGCGAGGAAATTTTTCCAAATTTGCCAAGAATTCGATCGCGGGCTTCTTTGTCTGCTGCCGTTTATGGAAATATCGGAAAACCAACTTTCCAATATGACTACCGCTGAAATCGAGGAATTTCACGTTCTGGCAGCCGAGAAGAAACTGGACATAGCCGGTCGTTGTAAAATCGGGATATCGATCCAAGACATGTTCACGAGGGATGTCGAATTCGCTTTCGAGAAAGAGGACCTTACCGCTTTCGACCGCCTCTCCGAACGTGAGATGGTCGCCCTCCTACAGCCTGTCGCTTATCCAAAGGTCAACTCATATACGCCTGACAGCGCTTGGCCAAAGCCACCGTCCTGGCCGTGGGAGTGGCCCATGGATCCCACATGGGCACCCCTTGCTGCTTGCGAGATTTGCAGCTTGGAAGGCTGCATCTGCCTTTCCAATTTAGCCCAGGACCGCCATCGCATTGTCGATTACGGTCCAAAAGGACGCGGAATACAAGCTCGAGGAGCCTTGAGTGGTGGCTTGGCTTTCAGTGAAGGCGAGTATATCCAGGAGTTGGTCGGTGAGGTCAAACCGCTAGAGTGGTCCGATCATCGGTACAGATCTGTCGACTTTAAGAGGCCAGACATAGGCATGACTTGTCGACTGTACTGCGAGGAAGAGAGCAATTGGGCTAGGCTGGTGAATCATGCTTGCGATCCATGTGCGGAACTCACTGTGAAAGTCACGCGGGGCAGGGCAAGAATGATGCTCCGAGCACGACGAGATATATGGGATGGTACGGAGATCACGGTGGATTACGGGGAAGCATTTTCTGCAGATGAGGGATGTTTGTGCGCAACATGCAGCAAGAGTGCTGTACTGACAAAGGACAAGGGCTGAAGCGATGGCTGTGCTCAGAAGTCAATGGCCAGTTGGACACGGCATCTTCCCTATACATATTCCAAAGCAGCTTATCAATTCAACACCATTCTTGAGGACAAGGCTAGAAATGCTCAGTTCTCCACCACGAAAAGACTAAGCGTATACTATGCAATGCGATGCGGTGGGAGTTGCCGTGCTGCTCGAAACAGTCATGTTTCTGGCAAGTCGAAGACGTAATTCCATTGTTGCACATGCAATTAGCTGCCTATCTCTTTCAAAGTATCCGGTACTCCTCCTATACTGGGATACCACGCTGGACCCACCAACGAGTTGTCGCAGTCACCATCGCTGGACGGTCAGGCTACAAATGCCGATCTGAGAAAAGGATGAAAATGCCTGTAGAACATGCACCACAGACTTAGCTCGATTCCAATGGAAGCAACGTCGTTCAGACGATCGGTAAAGACACAGCGATTTGAAGATGTGATTGGTGCTCTACAGTCTCTCCAAGCTGTGTTTGAACAGAAGTGAAGCTTGAATAGGCTATCAGTCATAGGCACGATCATCTAGTGCTTTACCATCGTACCTCTGATGCACAACCTGCCTGCTTAACCGGATTGTGTTGGAGCGACAGAGTTAATACGCGAAAGCGTTGCCTAAGAGTGCGCTTTGGATAAACAAATCCTGGCATCGCATGTTGATCTTTGACAAGTCTAGTTTCAAGCCTGTAGACACAGGAAGAATGAGCTTAGCACTTAACATGTAAAGCTCCAGCTCTTTGCTGCTGTGCTTTATTAGGATGGTCTCATCTGAGCGGCATCACTGTAACCCTAGGCTACCAAAAATAATTAAACAAGCGGTCTCGACCTAAGCGCAATTGTTATGGCCACGCATTTCCGCCGCATCAGTATAAAATGATAAACCTATTTAACTATACTGTTCCCCAGTATTATCATAGAAACGTCACCTGTGTTATCCATTCTTTCTCCGCTCCGCATGGCACCTCGAAGCAGTAGCTCCATAAACTTCGTTGTAATGATACTGGTGTGCGTTATCATAGCAATCTTATTACTACTTTATCTGCTACATTGGTGTCACCAGAAGCGTAAACTGCTTCAGAGGGATGTCACAGACGATCACAATAACAGTTCACGGCCAGTAGCAGAAGACTAGTAGTTCAATGCGAGATGTCTAGTGCGATAGATGATGTATTCCGGGAGGTGTACGCAGCTCAAACCCTTGAAATTTGGCACGCAGCAGCTTTGGAGATACTTCTCCTTAGGCTTACGCGTGACGAACAACCGTCCTCCGCAACATATGAAAGACGACGCCTCATCGATCCAAATCATTCAATTCCAAATGTCCTGTGTCAAATCACCAGCGATCTGTATCCGGAACAGACGTTGTTCAATGTGTTTTAGTCCGAAAAGGGGCTTTTCTGCTGCAACCCGTCGATAATAGCTCTCCTTATTAATTAGATGCCTTTATAAGTGTACGCTGGTCGACATGTATCCTGAGGTTGTGGGCAACCTCATTCAGTTGCTTGAGCCGTTGCTTGCAAGAGGCTGTAGCATGAGAGACAAGACGATGGCGTAGAGGAGTATTTAAAAGAGGCAGACGGCCACGAGGTCTTTTGGGCGTAATTTGGTCACAAGCACCATTAAGGTATCTTAACGTAGGAGCCATCTTTGCATCCTGAAACACTTTGTACTCATGAATTATAAACAAATCTCTAACGTCACCTACTGCGAAATGAGACACACATGGTGATGAGACACTTTTGCAAAAAGAACTTGAATTATAACTCTAGCGCAAGAACATCGGTCTAAGAAGATAGTGGATCGTTCTATAGCATTTATTTGTTCCTATGCTAGCTTGTGACCGAGATCCTGGCGATGTTGTTGAAGCTGTCGATCATTTCGTTGGCGCTCTTTAGGCTGTGATTTTCTTCCTACCCCTACGTCATAAGTCCTTAAGGGACTAATCAGTATTTCGGAACACAGAAACGAGAGTCGTGGTTATGAAGATTGTATACATGGAGGCTCGTCGCGATGAGCAGCTTTATAGCCCTGTTCCGGGAGTTTCTCCGTGCCCTCACTAGTAGTGGGACAAATTAGCCGTATTTTATCAACCAAGAACGTACTTATGTAATCAATAGTGCGCCACAGGCTACGCCAGATCTAGACGTAACTAAAAATAAGCTACGGCTTATGCTCCTAGTGCCCCTCCTTTCTTGTAAACGTGTCCTGTGTCGCGCGGCAACGGCCGGCCTGCAGGAGGCCGCCGCCGCAGCTAAATCTACTGGAAAACGTGGAAGAAAGCGTAAGGGTACAGCAGGACAAGAGCCTCGGGCTAAGGTAGCGAGACAGGGTGAAGTATGTATTGAAGGTCAGGTTGCGTCAGCATGGAGGGCTCCGGAGGCGCCCATGCTGCACAATAGGAGTGTTTGATGCAAGTTCAGTGTTGAATAAGGTGCGTCCCCGAGGGACGAGACACCGTGTCCCGAGATATGTTCCCAGTTGGGACTCCCGGACTATTTCCTACGCAGGTTTGCAGAGCTGTAGTACACGCAATATGATAATATCAGCATCGCTCCATAATTCGACTACCTTCTAGTGGAGTGCATTGTAGTGTTGGCCTCGCTGTCAATCATCTTGTCGAAGCGGTTAAATGACCCTTCCGCGATCAACCCTGTTTATTTGTGACTTTGAGCGCCACTCCTAAGTGTGAAGTGCGATTAACAAACAGAAGATTTATAAGTTTTAAAGGTCACTCCGACTAAGGAGCGTGCATGCCGAAGCTTCCGTACAGCGAGTAAGGAAAACGCGAGAAGTGACCTGAGTTAACGAGTCGCGCTACTGCATCTCAGCATACATTAGTTTCCAGTGCTTGCTCAGATATCCGCGCTGCTGTGGCGCATGGCGGCTGATGCTTCTAGAAGTATACAATCCGGCCAGTGTCTCTTTGCTAACGGTGGGGGAGGGAAACAGACCGCTTATGCTTGTTACCCAATGATGTCGTGGTTTTGAGTGTATCCAAAAATGACTGTGTTTGTTACACTATTCGCACATGAGCTCTTAATTTCTCAACACATCTGGTTCGAACCATGCCGACTCCGACCCTCTTGTACTCGCCATCTTCCCCTGTTGGCACAACAACCAGGATGTAGTAGTGGTCCTTGCTAGCTTTCTCCTCCGCCCTTCCAACCACAACACATAGTTCTTCGTGCTCTCTTCTGCCGCTTTTAACATCATAGTGGACCCATCCTCTTTTCCCTCCAAAGAAATTGGAGATGGTGTAGCGATCACCGCCTGGCTTTAAAGTGCATTTCCGGAACTTTCCCACGTCGGCATTCAACGCAGCAGAGTCGCGCTCGTCGTCGAAAGCCAGTTCATCAGCCCAGCTGACTGAGCCGATCTCAACCTCCATAAATCTAATGCCTCCGCTACATGCCATCCATGACCACGATGGTATGTGTTGGTCGTTGTCATACGCAATGCGCTCCATCTCTCTGTTCGACGCCTGCCACAGGAGGTTCCGGTGGAGATGTTTCTGAAAGATGCCGTGTCTGCTATTGCATTCTAACGCGCGTGCAATACGGGCCTCTAACCCAGATACTGCAACGCATCTGTCGGTGTCCTTAGTGAGTCCACGCTTCGAGTAGTTCTCGAACAGAAAGTGGATGAACTCCACAGTACGTTCTTTGCCTGACTTGAGGAGACGATCTGGAAAGCTTGGGTCTAGCGAGAAATAAACCTTTCGCTGTGAGCTGAAGACGGGGGTGTCTAGTCAATTATATGTTAACTCAGATAGAGTAGACTTCTTACCTTTCCATCTTCGTAAGATTCTCACAGTACACCCCTTCTCCACACTCCCAGTATGTTTGATCGGCGCTGAAGTGGATAGTCCGTTTTGCCAAGACCCTCTCTTGCATAACCCAAGCTCGCTTGTTAAGCCTGGCTTGTTCTACATCCTTCTCAAAGTCATCTATATGGGAGCAGATATAGACTTGATTACCTGCGGCGTCTTGAACACGCACGTACTCAGTGCTTATGTTTCGGGTGAGGAACCCTGCGTTTGAATCGACAGCCGAAGTTGCAGCAATTGTGCAGTAAGCTGAAGCGAATACGTCCTCCATACGACCAGCTTCGCACTCCCAATCTTCCGCGTTCCACTGGATGATGCACAGTGAGTCAATCCAGAGATACTCGATACCTAACTCCCGGGTCACTCGCACTGCATCTTGAAATGTCTTTGGTAGCTCCGAGAGGCTAAATCTGTTTAGTCGTGCACTGATGTTGCCATCAGTAGTGCAGTATCGAGGATCGCCCTCTGAAGGGGGTTCGTTGCCCCAGCAGTGAGACAACGCAGTATACTTAACGCCTTTAGTTCCCTTGGGGAGGTAGAGATGGAGAACTTCTGCATCGGCATGTCCAACATAGATCAGCCTCGTTGGTGATGCCCCTTGGGATCTGACGTCCTGTTGGTTGCAAGCGTGGGTTGTGTTGCACCATTCGAGCCAGGTTCGAAGGAGCACGAAGCGTGCAGCGCTCACAGGATCAGGTAGAGCCGGGAAGCCGATTGGGATGTCCTCTCTTTCTAGGCGTGGGTACTCTGTACTCAAGGCATGTGGTAAGCAAACAGTGATTTTAGCACACCATAGTAACTAGGGACACTAACCCACGTCAGAACAAAGCCTTAGAATACGCGGACCCTCATAGCCAAGTCGCAGTGTCGCGCCTTCTCGGACAATACTGGGATCAACGTTTACGTCGTCATGAAAGCGTTCGACGACTTGGACCAGGAATCTGCAGAGCATGCAACTTCTTGAGGCGACGCGCGTCTCAGAGAGGCGAGCTTGAGGACGACGCCACTGATCGAATACAGAATCTACGAAGATACTGCAACAGGCGCAGGGGCGAACAGTGCTAGAGTGGTCCTCTAGTGTACGCTCTGGCAAGGCCCCGCCTAATTTTCTAGCGAAGTCGTTATCGAAAGTAAAGGACCAGTCTGGCTATCCGAACGTCATTGTAATTCGCGCCAGGTGTTCGTGACACACCAAAAGGGACTTACAGGCTATACCACCAGGCACAGTGAGGTTAGCAGCCGCCTTCCGCATTTAACTTCGTACGCCAACTTACATTCTGCACCACCAGACATACCAAGGTTAGCAGCCGCCTTTCGCATCTACGTTCGTAGGCTAACTTACCTACTACACCACCAAACACACTAAGGTTAGCAGCCGCCTTACGCATTCACTATTGTAGGCGAACTTATAATCTACACTACCAGACACACTAAAGTTAGCAGCTGCCTCGCATATCTATATTTGTAGGTTAACTTACATACTACACTACCAGACACACTAAGGTTAGCAACTACCTCCCGCATCTACGTTTGTAGGCTAACTTACATTCTACACTACTAGACATACTAAGATTAGCAGCTACCTCGCACATCTACCTTTATAGGCCGACTTACCCCCTACACTACTAGACACACTAATATTAGCAGCTGCCTCGCACATCTACATTTGTAAGCCAACTTATAAGCTACACCACCAGACACACTAAGATTAGTAGCCGCCTTACGCATCTGCTTTTATAGGCTAACTTACTTTCTATAGTACCAGACACACTAAGGTTAGCAGCCACCTCCCGCATCTACGTTCGTGGGCTAACTTACATCCTACATTACTAGGAACACTAAGATTAGCAGCCGCCTCGCACATCTACGTTTATAGGCTAACTTACCTACTACACTACTAGACACACTAAGATTAGCAACTACTTCCTACATCTACGTTTGTAGGTTAACTTACATTCTACACCACTAGGCACACTAAAGTTAGCAGCCGCCTCGCACATCTACGTTCGTAGATCGACTTACATCCTACACTACTAGGAACACTAAGGTTAGCAGCTGCCTCGCACATCTACGTTTATAGGCCATCTTACCTACTACACCACCAGACACACCAAGGTTAGCAGTCACCTTACGCGTCTACCTTTATAGGCTAACTCACTAGCTACACTACCAGACACACCACAGTTAGCAACCGCTTCGCGCATCTAGGTTCGTAGGCCAACTTACATCCTACACCACCAGACACACTAATATTAGCAGCTACCTCGCACATATACTTTTATAGGCTAACTTACAAGCTACACCACCAGACACACCAAGGTTAGTAGCCACCTTACGCATCTACTTTTATAGGCTAACTTACTTCCTACAGCACCAGACACACTAAGGTTAGCAGCCGCCTTGCGCATCTACGTTTATAGGCCATCTTACTCACTACACCACTAGACACACCAAGGTTAGCAGTCACCTTACGCGTCTACCTTTATAGGCCAACTTACTGGCTACACCACCAGACACACCACAGTTAGCAACCACTTCGCGCATCTAGGTTCGTAGGCCAACTTACATCCTACACCACCAGGCACACCAAGGTTAGCATCTGCTCTATGCCTTAATGTCTATAACTTTACTTACCTCCTACACTCATGTTAATCAGCATTAACGTGTAAAACATACAACAGTCTAGTTACCTTCTACATGTCTATTATTAGCTATAGTTTAAATTATACTCGTGTTCTAGGCATACCTTGAATGAGTTTTCGTCCCACGTCTTATTATACATTGCTGCAATTTTAGCTGTTAGAAATGAGTGGAAAACGTTGAGAATTGCTTGCTAGGCTTAGTGCTGTGGAAAGCGGGGTAGTTTAATCGGCTGCTGCCTAAATCATCGCGGGTTGGCGGGGCAGCTGGTGGCTGGATCACTAACTTAACTTGGGCGCTTGCGGGCAGTCTCTAGTGGCACGACAGCCACAGACACACCTGAGCACGCTACTGCAGCCCCCTGCATACTAAGCGAAGCTGTTCTATGAGACGAGACTTGGCGATCTTGCCATCTACGCGGAGAAACAGCCAACATGCATGTTCTTTATCTTAAGTTGACCTTTAGAGCCTTCAGTCTCTATCTTTAGCAACTGTACTTCCTATCTACCACTCCGAACGCTCTACAAACTTGCGCCGTCGCGGATGAACAGGGGTACTAGCAGAAGGTTAATGGACGCTATTGGCAGAACGACCGGTAGGACGTCCACCACCACGCTCTCTCTGGTCGGAGGCCACTATAATGGAAGAACTACAGCTGTGGAACTGCATCGCGTCAAGCATGAGCTTTGATAGGTTCTGTGGCGCGATTCCGAAGGTCCGGCCAAAAAAGTGTCTCGTCACGTACCGTGCTGCCCGGCGTAACGCCCGCTTCGATCACCAAAATCGCGACAGCCACCAAAGTTCAACCCGCGATAACTCCATCAATATGAGCCCAATTGAGGCTGCGCTTGCAGCTAGTAAAGCGCTAGAGCCTGGCGAAAAACTTGTATATTCTCAAATTGCAGCAAAGTTTAGCGTTAATCGTTCAACGCTCGCGAGCTCACGCAGCACTAAGGCTCAAAACCAGCAAGCACTCCACCCCCAGCAAGAGCAGGAGCTTCTACGCTATATCGAACGCCTGACAAGGCAAGGCCTACCTCCTACACGGCCTATGATACTACGCTTCGCTTCAGATATCGCAAAAAAAAGAGCTTGGAAAAGGCTGCGTTGATCGCTTTGTCCAGCGCTATCAGGTTGATCTCATCTCACGCTGGGCGACTGGGATCGATCGCTCACGCCACCAGGCTGATTCAGGATTGAAATATAAGCTCTACTTTGATCTCTTAATAGATAAGATCAGCCAATATAATATAGAGCCTTGTAATATATACGATATGGATGAGAAGGGCTTCATGCTAGGAGTACTCACTCGCTCAAAGCGGATATTTAGCAGGAGACTATATGAGGAGGGGAAGATTAAGGCTCACATCCAGGATGGCAATCGCGAGTGGATAACGCTGCTAGCCTGTATATGCGCTGATGGATCTTATATTGAGCCGAGCCTCATATATCAGTCAGCCTCTGGCTCGATACAGGATAGCTGGCTGCAGGCCTTCGATCTTAACGATCACCGAGTTCACTTCGCCTCATCACCCTCAGGCTGGACGAACAACGAGCTAGGCCTAGCCTGGCTCAAACAAGTGTTTGATCGATCAACGAAGCCAAAGGCTAGGCGGAGCTATTGATTACTTATCCTTGATGGCCATGGATCTCATCTTACGATGGATTTTATCGAGTACTGCGATCGCAATCGAATCCTCCTCGCAATCTATCCACCCCATTCAACCCACACTCTCCAGCCGCTTGACGTTGTCATGTTTAAGCCGCTCTCGTCAGCCTACTCAGCCCAGGTAGCTAGCTTCATGGAGAGGAGCCAAGGGCTCACATCTATGAGCAAAAGAG
Source organism: Pyrenophora tritici-repentis (assembly GCF_003171515.1). Lineage (NCBI taxonomy): Eukaryota > Fungi > Ascomycota > Dothideomycetes > Pleosporales > Pleosporaceae > Pyrenophora > Pyrenophora tritici-repentis. Next base: position 1,668,402 of record NC_089395.1, read on the forward strand.
ACTTCTATCCCATGTTTATAGCTGCCTGGGAGGCCTCGTTCAAGAAGGATACTATACTCAAGGCCTTTGAGGCAACTGGCCTCTCACCTCTCGAGCCAGAGGTGATACTCAAACGATTCAATCAGCCAGCTCAATCAGGCCAGTCAAGTGACAGCGACTCCTCAGCCTTAAGCGCCTCTGATTGGAGGAAGATTAGGCAGCTTGTTGATCGCGCTGTAGCTGAGAGAGACCAGAGAAAGATCTCAAAGCTTAACCAAACGATCCACCAACTCTCAATCAGATCAGTACTAGCTGAGCATGAGAACGTGAGACTCAAAGAGGCTCTCATTAACGAGAGGCAGCGTAGAAAGCGAGGCAAGGCTCTCCCTCTAGGGGCAGGCGAGGACTATCACGGTGTGGCTGTATTCTGGTCTCCAAGGAAGGTGAAGGAGGCACGTGATCGCCAGCACCAACAAGAGCTCGAGGAGGAGCAACAACGACTTCAAAAAGCAGAGATAGCTCGCGATCGCGAGGAGCAAAGGCTAGCCAAGGCTCAGGCTATCGAATCAAGGCGCCAGGCTAGAGCTGAGGCTAGGATATCAAGGCAAGCAGAGAAGGCTCGTGAGGCTGCAGATCGAGCGTCACGAGCCGCGGCTCGTAGAGCTCAACAACGACTCCAACAAGCTCACAAAACTTCCCAAAAGGGCAAGAAACGTAGCCTCAAGGCTTCTATAAAGGCAGCTTCAAAAAAGAGAGCTGCTGCGCAGCCTCAGGCTAGTAGTGAGGCTGCAGGTGCTGCAGTAGGCCCACTACTATCTCAATCACGACACGGCCGAGCAATTAAGCTCCCATCAAAATACAGATAGCTATATATATCAATTAAGGCCTCCAGAACTCAACACTAGAATACATCGTGATAATAGCTATCGTACGTGGCTCAGTAGCTTCATGTTGGCGTGTTGATTTTGGTGATCGAAGCGGGCGTTACGCCGGGCCGGGCGTTACGCCGGGCAGCACGGTAGGTGTATCGTTACCTTCGGACGCACCTTAGAACTTTTTCGGGCTAATCAAGACAGCTTATTTCCCAGCTACTCTAGACTTCTAGGCAGGGATGACTCCCCTAGCTAAAAAGCACAGCCACCTGCTGACGGTAATCTACTACCAAGAATTATGTAATATTCGATACCGGCTCATCGTCCGTGCAGATCACGTTTTCTCCTCGCTAAAGTTCTAGGTACCGACCAGGGTGGCGAGGTCGCATAATCCTGCATTCTGCGGCAGCCATACAGGAGATAAGAGCTGGTAGATATGCAGGTAGATCAAGTACCTGGTAGTGAACAGATTTGTCGAGTTTAGAGTTGCGATGAGCTACAGGGTGGTGATGTAGACTATGGTATTCACAATAGCCGAATGAGATGCTTATGTTTATAAGACGTAAAGAACTACCATAGGACTTGCAATTTTCAATTTAGAAACGCGAGACTAATTCCGGAGAAGCTCTTTTATATTATTGCTGCATATGAATTGAAATCGTAGACGTTAATGTATTATAAATATGACTTAAGTTCAAAGTACCCGTAATTTGTCTCACTTCGTTGTGTGTCTCACTTCGCAGTAGGTGACGTTATTAAGTTAATTGGCGTAAAATAAAGATTGATGCGCTTCCGTAGCCCAGGCGTTCCGGGCTCATTAATTACTGTAACAATCCATACATGCACCCACCTTGTACAAGTTTGCCTTCCAATCGCCCTTGAGCGCGCAATTACTTATATTTCTCAGCGAATTGGCCTAATACTGAACTAACTCACTAAGTTAACTAAGTTAATTAACTTAGTTGTACTTTTGAAATGCAGTCCGTAGGCCAGACTTGTGATTTAGTCCTGTCACGACTCGACTTGGTCCAGCCATGAATCGATTTCTGAGATTTGTCGCACCTGCTCATCGATCCTAGGCGAAAGGTCAGGTAAATTTCCAATGAGGACGTTAGCGTAGTATAGATTCTGCATGCGATACGTTTTCAGAGATGGCTTCTTGCTTGCTGGGACTAAGGCGTCCGAGATGCATTAGATCGAGCAGAGCGTCTCGGGCGTTCTATAACTATTCAAAACTGCACTGCGGGGCATTAACGGTGCTGGAATCCTCTCTGCGACTTGGCATGTTAGAGGGAACTCCAAAACTGGAAAGTCTGAAGGTTATCTTGTTACCTGTGGGGAAATTTCCATGGTATGAAGCTACTACCTTCCATGTCTGACCTTTGTCCACACAAAATCCAATCTGGCAGCTTCCATATTAGTGCGTTGATCCTGGAGCACTAGCAGTGTATTTGTGGTCCGATAGCTGAACGTATGCGTCCCAGCCTATCTCCTAAGTGACCTGCGACGTGCCTTTTGTTGTATCTAGAAGATGGAGATGACTACGACAATCGCCTGGTGAGGGGAGCCTTGGCACGCCCTCCAAACCACAGCATCCAGTTGGAAAATTCAATTCATCTTCTACCTGTGCCTTCAAGGGGTTGGCTTTTTGAGCGACACCCAGAGGAGGCGGACACCAGAACGACATGTGGACTCGAGTCATGCGCACTAAGATTACTAAGAACTTGTGCAGCGTGTACAAAGTAGAAGTTAGACTAACCTTTCAAGCTAGAAGAACCTTTTCAGGCAACTTTCGGTAGATAGGAATTGACATATTGTAATTATTATACAAATACATGAATCTGCATGTAAATTAACCTGTAAGAGTCTACTATCTAGTTCCGAATGTTCGTTGAGCAGACAGAATATACGTCCTATTAGCTTCTTTGTAATTCCTTAATCGCTTACGACGAAATGTAAGGGCAATCCTGCTCTCGGACGTTGAAGCAATAAACATCTCCAGCCTTTCTAATGAGTTGCTGTGTGACCGGGTTGCGGCGAGCCTTTACACGAGGCCAATCGCTTCTTGAATAGGCACATGTAAGCCTACCATGGGGATGGAGTAGGAGTGCATGACGGCGTAGTAAACAATCCCAGGGTGCACGATGCTCTGGGTTGAGGACGTTAAGATGCTTGGGTTAGGTACAACTGGCGCACCTTGCATAGAACCATGGAAACCTACCCTGCGCCTACAGAGTGAGCAGCTACATCGGGAAGCAGTCGAGAAGGTGACGGAGCAATTGTAGTGCAGTAGCAGATAGTTGCCGCCTGATGACCTCTTCAGTAAGCAGGCTTTCACTTGCGGTATCACCGAATAGTAGTCTGAAACGGGTTCAGTCAGTAACTTAGGATCCGTTTCTTCTTATGTCGTATCGCGTACTGTATGCAGCCTCGGCATTGCCTGCTCTTATAAAGTTACACCATCCCCGCAGTATTCTTTCGTGTGGCGTAGAGCTCACATCTGTCCAACCCGGACGTCCGCCATTCTGCCGAACACTATCCTTGAGCGTTTTCCAGTCTTTCAGAAAAGGAGCATCTTGGGCCGATCCTGACAGAACAAGCAGGTACTCCCCGTAGGAGTGCTTAGCGCTCGCCATCGTGAACTTGATAGATGAGAGCTGGAAGGGTTAAAATAACCAAACACTGAAACAAACCGGAGGGTTTAAATAACATTGTGGGCCTTGCTAACATTCGATCCGCTACTGTATTCACTAGGCAGAAAATTGCGGAAGACCTCGGATAGATCGGATAGATCGGATACAACTTGAGATGCACGTGCCAATCTGTAGGTCTGCGAGCGTAAGAGCCGTTCTTCTTCAGCTACTAAAATTTTGGACGGAGCGTAGCATTCGAAGCAGCTACAGGAACCGAAGCAACATTCCACCTTGCGTAGAATCCACAATGACATGTAACCAGCTGCAGAAAGGCACCTTATATCGTATCATCGAAAATCATAGTCTAGAGTTCTGCCTTGAGTTCAGAATTTTACGTCTATAGACTATCGCCTTATAAAACTATTTCGACACGTCGGTGTGCAGGCATCACAATTTGATCTGATGCTACCAATCGCCATAGTTTTGTCCTGCCATCTCTACAGGTTGGGCAGTCTACACTAGTATCAAATTCACACGAATTTATTCCAGCCCACCTAAGGATACAGGTTTGACAGTACACGTGGCCTTAGATGTCAGCTAATACTGCAGAACTCAGTGTAAACTTACCGCAAATTAGAGCAACGCGTGTAGAGCTGTATGAGTCTAGGCAGATGGCACAAGTTAAGTTGTAGAGTCGCAGAGGTCTCTGCCATCCCAATCTCATGTGATCGGCATGTTGGCAAGGAAGGAAGGGCGCAACTCCGGCAAACTGTACGCAGTGACCGCAAATGACCTTCTAATTAATTAACTTAGACGATATTGAAAGTAATGAACTTACACAACGACAATTCTTCAGCACATACACAAGACCCGCTTTCCCACTCCCTTCTCCAAGCTCGATTGAACATATGGAACAGTGTTCTACCTCCGAAGTGAGGTCAATATGAAGCGTCCTTGCCACCACTCGAGACATTGTAGAATACAGAGAAGCTACGCAGATTGTCTGATTGAAGGCGTAACTTATATAGGCTAAAAATTTGAACAGCATCAGCCGAAAGATTCGGGATGCAGACCGCGCGCGGATATCCGGATGCTTACTAAGTTACTCTTGCTTGCAACTGCCCGGGGTGACACTAAGTCTACTCTCAGTCTGTTCTCGCTAGAAAACTTTGAATCTACTTGAGTAAGTTAAGTAACTTAGTTGTTGTATGTGGCATAAAATCTGTGCACTAAATCACAACTAAGTTCAGCTTCGATTGATAGCCCATTCTAGCAAGTCAAGGTATAGACTACTTTGTTCTCTGTGACAATCTCTTGCCGTGATTCAGTGTTCAACTGGCTATATGATATGCAAGGACTACGAAAAATAACTAGAACACTAGATTCAGTCAGGTTATCAAGCCAGATCAAGTCAGTGAAGGCGCTGCCTCTCAAAATTCTCTGTCGGTTTGATGAACGCTTCGACGGAAGGAGGTTCTTTGACTTGCAAGGCTGAGCGGACTGGCAGCACCGCACGATGTTTCTGGAGGGATTCAGCATGAAGTTCAGAGCTGTAGTTGCGCGTGCGATCAGATCTATCCTCGTTAGGACGACTAGCGTGGTGATAGTGATGAACCTCAACAAATAGGCTGCTAGTATTACTGCTGATCCTTGACGCTGTGCGTAGTAGGTCTTTGGTTTTGGCACATGTCCGTCTCGAGCAAATCTGCACAATCCATCCCTCATCATGTTGCGCGCGTCGGGCGCGGCCGGATCGGCATTTTCCACAAAGCGAACAACAACTCCCTTCAACGACGTAGTCCATACTGACAGAGCCTTCGCGTTTTAGTTGCTTAGAACCCGTAGGATAGCTGGAACAGTCCAGATGTAGAGGCTAAATCGAAGCTGGTAAGACCTTTAGTACTTCTAGGAATGCGTTGAAAATAACTTTGTCCAGGCAGCAGAGAATGGTGTTTTCATACCTGCAGTACAGTCACTAACAAACAAGGATTCACTTTTATGGGCATCGATGCTGTTTTGGACTGCCTAGATGACCAATAATATTGTCGAGAAAATGTTGACAATTGACGCTCAGCGGCGCTTAAAAGGTGGGAGTACGCAGAACTCACTAGATACAGGATTTGAGCTTGCCGCACTAGTCTCTACCTCTAATTTTTGCTTTCGTACCTCTGAACACTTACGCAGTATTGCGAGTTAACAATGGGGTGCTACCACAGGATTAGTAGATGCCATCAACAGAACGACTAACAGCACGTCCAACACCGCGCTCTCCTGAATTCAGGAAGACTGAGATAAGTGAGATATAGGAGAGCACGATGCTAGATGCTTGTCATAAATTAGTTAGTCTCCAAATAGACGGGCGTGGATTGGGATAGACGTATACGTTTTCATACATTACTTCATCTTCTTGACCGACGACCGATACTGAGAAGTAGTTTTGCATCTGCCTGCGACTCGATCATAGCCAATATTGGAATACACGTGCGACGTAAGTAAAGACGAGATTACATAAATAGTTAACAAAATTTTGGCAAAGGGCATAGCGCCCTCATTCACCATCGTAGACAGAAATGGCCAAATCAAATCCTATCCGCCCTTACATGTGCATGCACGTCTGAAAACATCTAAAGCGCCACTTGACGCGGAGCATATTCAAACTCGGATCATAAAGGAACTTCCAAAGCAGTCTTAGTTCAAAAGACTCAAATTAAGACTGCCACGTTGAATAATGTTTCGGTGTTACTACGCGGCCTTTTATGCAGCTTGTCAATAAACATTGATGTTGGCTTGCGGCGTAGACCGTCTAGTGTATTTTATCGCGGCACAGTAAATAACGAATAGTTAGAGGTTTTATTTCTAAGTCTTTCCTTAAATTCTACAGAGGGCACACGCAGGGTAGAGTGGTCTTATCCTATTCGAAAATGGAAAATGCACGAGTTCGCGTGAGACAAGCGTGCGACCGATGTCGCTGCAAGAAAGTGAAAGTAAGTACCGGGACAGTCAACTGATTTCATATGCAACGTTTTGATCTTTTCGTAGTGTAATGGGGCGTACGCTTGCGACAGATGTGTTGCTGAAAACACGATATGCAGTTACATGTCCGACAGAAGGCAACAAGGATCTACCTCCATGTGGGTAGCCTACTAGAATCAAACGTCTTCCGTATCACTCACGCTACTAGGGCGACTGTTCTTGCAGCCCAGAACGAACAATTGGGACGAGCTATACAGAATCTGTATGCATATGTCCAGAGTGGTAATAGCTTACCAGTGTTGAGCATTGGGGATGATGGCAAACCGTTGGTGCACGACATTGTCGTATTTGCCAACACTCTGCCAGACCAGGCACGCTATCTCGAAGGTAAAAGCCCTCAAGAGACCTTGCAATCAAGCAATTCTCTTGACGAAGTTTCCGCATGGGCACAAACAGAACCCTGGCTTGGCCCATCGCCCATGGCTTCCATTCCTGAGATGATGAACTCCACATTGCAGTCCCAAGCACAATACGAAGAGGAGAATCAAGCAGACGTAGAGGATATCTGGTCAATGGTTGATGTGAATGCTTCTGAAGCGGCAACATTGTATGCCTTTTTACAAAGTCTTAGGGCTTCTAGTTGATGTGTACATAAGTCGGGAGATGCATCATGCAAGGCCGGTTAATCTAATGCGATGTTTCTGGATTCCTACTTTTTCAAACTTTGAAAGCTCTTATGCAGTGTTTCGCCTTATTCTGAGTGCGCCTTCTCGCCTAGTTATAGGAATTGTGTTGTCGTATCTGGTCTCATCATATTCGTCAACGGATCGAGAGTACACTTCAATGTCCTCAAATTCCGTATGCGATGGTGAAATCGGATACGCAGTACGCTCTTCACTTGCGATCTGGATGTCGAGCCAGCTTACTTCAGGGGATTGCCACTCTAATAAGCCTCGTTGAGTGATATCTCTTCCATTTGCAGTCCCCAACTTAGCTTCGCTACGAGAATAGAAAGAGATTTCAGCGTTTGCTCGTTCGATGGCGTCGAGAGCGTCTTGGAGTTGTCGCCGATATCCTGGTTGGTTTCCGATAGCCTGGTCAAGCCGCGAACTGATCTCGTATAGACTGAGGCCCTTGAAAATGATCATGGTAGCTAAGCCGTACATCTCTTGCTGAGCATGTGCAGATTCCGCCATCGAACGTAACAGGATATATGCCACGTCTAGACGAAGGGCCGCACCCTTGAGCTTCAGGTGGCTCAAAGTTGGTTCGATAGGTAGTGGTTCGAACGAGAAAGGACAGCGATAGAATACATCCTTTAGAAATTGAACAAGTACGGTAGGGCCAAGAATTCTTGCCACCTGAAGAAGCATAGTAAGGTCTGAGGTCGAGATATTTGTCATACGTTCTGTCCGCGCATCGAAATAGAATCGGACTACTTCATAGATACTAGAAGTGCTGGGAATGTTGTAACGTCGAACGGCGTCGGCTATTTTAACCACGACTTCCAATGATACGTAGGATTGCGGTACAAAGTGGCCGTGAGCAGAGAGACAGATAAACCGGAACGCTACTGGATCTTCGCTGGGGAGCTCCACTGTTCTCTGTGACAGGTGATCTGGGTCGTTGAAGATCTGGCCGAACTTTGGCGATATGGCCGACATTCTCGAAGCAGAGACAAGAAATCGGTAGCCCTGGATCACAAGGTCGACATTTCCGTTGGGGTCTATCGGTATTCGAGATGCTGGATATACGGTCATCGTAGAAGTGAGGTGAAGTTAATTGTTGTGGATGCTTATGGCTGGTGGTGACTTATATATTGCACCTAGGTAGACCATGGCTCTCACAGCTGCCTACCGGGTGACAATCGGGGGCTTTCTTACTTGGTATTGGCTTGAGCTGGCTGTCAAGGAACGCTCAAGTCACCAAGATTTCCGCGGATAGCAGACCTTCGCCAAACACGGTAACTTGCGACTCGTGTCGTCTGAAAGAAGATAAAAATTACAATTTTGATTACGACGGACAGGTATAGACCTTCCGCGATGCCGGAGATAGCGTCCGCGGCATCCGAGGTGCCATCGTTGACGGCGCGTAGCCTGCCAATCAAACAGCCTTATAGCGACTTAGACTTTCGCCTACCTTTTGCCCCGCGCCACTCGGGCGAACGTATTGCTGGCGTTTGCGCACGCAGCAGGCGACACCAGGGTATCTGTCCAATGCGATTTGCGGAAAACCCCTGAGATGGCTCTTGCGGACAAAAAGCGCCGACAAAGCGTTCGTTGGGGGCAGTGCATGCATGTCGCTACGCGCTTGCCGTTTGCTTAGCACTGAATTACACCGAGACTTCCAGCGCTTTGTGCGGGCATGCCCTCACGTGCAAGCAAGATGTACGTTATGTGAGGCAAAGGATATACTGTACATTCGATGGTGACGGAAACTACGTGCGTGCTCAAGCTACAGATCTTAGGTTCTGAGGCAGACATGGCCTGAGCAGGTTATAATGAAGACGTGGGCATCATAGATAGAGTAGAGTACAGTCTTAGCAGCGACAACGAGGAACACTCGGCAGAACTTTAAAGTGCAATGGCTGATGCAACTTCAGCATAACATTCCGATAGACGGGGAGATGAAACTTTCGCCGGAACCGTTTCTCTTCCGGGGAACAGTCGGAGGTTCTCCCCAAACTTTTTACAATAACTAACTCTAAAATTAGCAGAGGATGCTAATTCCGTGATTGTCTACAGCTTGCACGCCGCTCCAACTTCTTACCTCTAATTACAAGAGTCTGTAGACGAAACGCACAATGGTCCGGACTCACTTCTACCATTAATTGAAGACTAGTCGATGACTAAAAAACTTTTTCATTTTTACTTGATACGTTGCTTCCTGCTTCTGTTCGCATTATAGAAGAATGCACTGATGACATAAACGATAAGATCTTAGTGAATGGCGAGGAGCTTGGAAACTTCGCGGTCATCGTGTAGAAGCTCCAAGATACGGATCTGCAACTCGTGCTTAGAGACCAAATGTCAAGGACAAGTAAGCCAATCGATCTGTCTCTTAGACCGAAAAAAGAAGGATTGGCTGTATTGATTGCGTAATAATTAACCTAGAAGCACTTTAAGCTTGATTCTACAAGGGCATTATCTATTAATTGCTTCTACAGTAGTACCTGTACGGAAACATTTATCTGTAGATTAGTATATCTCCAAATTAACTTATATGACTTCATTGACCTATTGATCTACTGTAAGTCACTCCATATTCAGGCTATATTTTGGGTTCGAAATGGCGTAACTCTCAAGCAGGCTAGTTCTTAGCAAACTTCGAAAGTAAATTCATTACTACCTAAGCGGTCTATCTATGAACAAATAAGCAAGAGACGAGCGCGCTTTCCAAGCTAGACTACGGCGCCAAGCAGTATCTTTTGCAACATACTCCCATCATAGGATGAACTGTCTATAGGTAGTTCCACATACTTGCAGAACCGGTTTTCACTATTGCCACCAAGCTTGCGCCAGACTTCGCCCGACCCTGTGCCCGGAAGACCAGCAAAGCACACTCCGTACGACCCCAGCCTCTCCGAGTTTTCTTCTGACAGGTGATGACTGATAATTTTGTGAGCCTCGGTCCTAGCCTTCAAGAGAATGTTGGTGTGCGCGCGTGGTATGGCTCCTTTGACAATTACAATCTTAACCTTTGAGTCAAACCCCCCCGCAAATGTTTCTTTGGCATCTATGATAGCTTGAAAGGCGACATTGCTTGACCCAATACGCGTTCCAGCACCGTAGGAGGTCGTTATAAGGTTCTTGTAGTTATTGATGGCGAAATCGAGGGGAACAGGTTCCATGTATCGTGGAAGCAAATCTCTAGCTTTCTGGATGATCGTGTCTTTCAGTGCTTCATCTGATACATCTTGTGTCAATTGGCACTTGTCGAAAACGTTTTCCATTGTCTCTGTCATCTCGTTGCTGGCCTTTCGTCTCTCGTCTATCATTGACCGCCTGAGCAATGTGTCAGGAAGTTTGCTTGTATCACAATAATTTTCATCTTCTGCCTGCGTGCGAGAGATTCGATATCCATGTGGTGTTTTCCAGAATGCAGTCTGCCAGTCACAGTCCCCAATGTGCACGCTTCCTTTCCGAACGAGATGTTCAACCCACATCTGTAGCCCTTCGTCGACACTCTGAATACCGGTCAACTTCAAAAGTACCTCCGTATCTCCTCTTGGATGTCGCAAGGGTAGATTCGGGAATATGACGGAGGCTTCCTTCGGTCTGACCCTATCAAAAACAAATTTTACTGCAAGCAGGAGATCGAGTTGAAGCGCCCAGCAATGCGGAAGATGTTCGTGCACGATTATCTGAAACGCTCGTTCTGTCACTTGCGCTTGGAATTGCCGATCTAACACGAGACTCTGTACGTCATATTTTGCCTGCTTTTCATTCATCTTCGGCGGCCTTAAACGTAACATAGAACTGGTAGATCCCATCACAGTACCGATCAGAGGATATTTTAAGTTTAATGTTTGGATGGCAAGATCTAGCGTCTACGATTTATATGTAACTTACCAACTTAACTATAGTGTAATTTTTCTCTAATTCACCCAACACAACATTGCTGCCAGCATGAAACCGCCTTGTCAGCTTCTGCGCGATTAATTTCTGCTCTAGCAGATCATGCAAGGTCGCAACCAGTAACACCACCAAATGTAGCACACCCAATCTTAGTATATATCATTGAGGTCAAAATCTCGGCGTGTCCAGTGCTCGTGTACGCCCATCCGATTGAGAACGCGGGACAGACATCATGCAGTACTTTCACATCACGCTTCTCGCAAAGCCAACCGCCAACAAGGATGCGCTCAAACTCTACATGCATGTTGCCTGTGGCAAGGACCTGGGCGAGGGATCCGGGATTAAGATTATGGACCATTCGGCCGTTGCCATCAGTGCAAGTCTTGAGAGCGTTGGCTTCGAGAGCAGAATCGTAAGTAAGAGGAATTAACCCCAGTGTCGCCCTCCATTTTTCGATGATGGACATGTAGTTGGAACTACTGAAAGGAACGGGGCTACTAGATGCTGCATAGGTAGGAGTGGTCGAAGTGCCGTGGTGGCTACATCTAGAAGAGACCCAAACCTCCGTCACAGTTGCCGGTCTTCTATTCACTGAACAGCTTGTAAAATCGCCCTTTACGCTGTGTACTATGACCAGCACAGTAGTTTTCACCACAGATTTAAACCAATGCATGTAGTTTTGGAGGATATGGGTAGCTTAGAGTCTTAGTAGCCCGACATGTAAAGCTTTATACTTACAGTACTACGCTCTCCTCGAAATAAAGAAGTCGCCGTTTCTTGCTATGGATAGTCGCTTCTGCTCTTGGACGCAAGTTGCGACAAATCTGTGGCGGCTACGGACAAAGTTGTTTGTGTCGCAGCTGTTCACACTTGCTCCTGCACCCACGACAATGCGTACTTTCCCGCACGCCTTGACACCACAAATATCATTGAACAAATTTTTTGAGCATGTTTCTCATCATCAGACGGCTTAGAAAGCATTACATTCTCGCATGGTCGAATCATAAGCACAAATTTGATTCGTTCGCAAGTGTCTGCCGATAAGTTCTTTGTCTGGCTAGGGCCCTGTACCGACCGATTCGACAGCCTGCGGCAGTAGACAGAAATTGTTACATTTTGTTCAGCTTGTTTTTGCTATTTCTGGCATATTTCTCGGTAGTGCTTCAATGTTGGCATCGCATGTGGGTAGCGCTGGCAGTGTCTTGACAGTATTAGAAAGTTTGCGATAACAGCATAGGAGAGATAGCCGGATTCCCGCGTACTGAAGAACTTGGTGTAATAAATCGTCTTCTGTCATCGCATGGCTACTTGCTTCTAGAGTAGCTTAGTTATCAGTGTGATCGCTAGTTTAGTCGAATTGTAATGCATGCAGTTCATTAGCTCAATCATTTGAGATTCACGCGAGCTGATAATAAGCTTAAATACTTACAGACCGCGTAGCGTCAACGACCCCTACGCAGCTGGAAGGACATTATAGCTGCGCTACTTTGCTTATCTTACACTAATCTACTTCTGCTAGGTTCTAACACTATAAATGCAAGTCGATGAAGTCGTCCCCATGCAAAGCAGGAATTAGCATTTAAGATCCTGAGCAGAGAAGACAAACCCTTAGCAACAAAACTTTAGCTGAAAAGTTGTGTCGCTAATCACCACATATCGCACTCTTAACCTAACTAGCATTACTGCACCTTAGAGCTGACACCATGGTTAGTGCCTTTGTAACAGTCTTCGATTGTGCTTACTTTGGAGCCAGGATACGACCCATGCTCTGCCAACTAAGAAGTACTTTAACAACAATCTGTTAAGAAGCACTAAATCTCTACTTCATGATGTTTGTGGTATATGCAGATCTGAGTACGATGACCGCAGTCACTGGCCCTGCCAAGTTATAGTTCCTTTATGCAAGCACGTCTTCGGGAAGAAGTGTATAGATCGACTCCTGCGCGAATCGAACAAATGTCCATACTGTCGCAGAGTCTGGTATAGACCTTTGATCACTTCTATGGGACCTGAGAATACTTCAGAGGACGATAAAGACTTTCTAAGCTCAGAACTATCACAACGTCTTTGTATTGATATCCCTTCTATGCGATACTATTTGTTTCGGGAGAGAGCATATAAAGAGCTTGCACCTCCAACAAACCTCTGCTGGATCGGAGAACATCTCCCTATTCTACAAAAGGTGGAGGCATTAATTGTTTACGATGAAGGCTTCATGGACGCGAATGGATGTTTTAGAGAACTGGAGCTGGAGAGAGAAAAAATACAGAGCATAATATAGAAGGTATAGAAGTCTTTAATCTAAGGTTCCTATAAAGTAGCAGATAGTCTATTGTTCTTATCCTATATATTATAGTTTAAAGAGTAGAAGGATAAGAGAAGCATAACTAATATAATATTCTACGCCTTACTTTTAGAGCTAGAGCAGCGTTTGCGTAAGATACTTAGTAAAGAGATATAGACTAAGAGAATAAAGAAAGAGGCTTTTAATACTATAGTGCTGCGCTAGCTAGCGTCTTTAGTCTTTAATACTTATTCTATAATATTCTTGCAATTATACCTTTTAGTTACTTAGGTTCTAGATTCTAATTGCTTAGTTTTAGAAGTATCTTAACATTAGTTTAAGATAGAGAATATCCTTTCTAAAAGTTTTGCTAATAAGATTATCTTTTATATTGTCTAAACTTAACAAATTACTGTAATTTACTACTATAACTTATCTAACATCCCTCTCTATATAGAGGAAAAACTAATAAGCTAGAAATAGCTAATTAGATACAGCGTTATACTAAGTTATATACGAATGCTATGCTTTTATTAGTTGTTTTCAGCTTATAGGTTTTTCCTCTATATAGAGAGAGATATTATCTAATTATTTCTTATATGCATAAACTTTTCAGACGAAATAAATATAACGCTATATTAAGAAAAATACCTCTTTATAACTTCTTTCCTCTAGTTCGTTTCTTATCAAGAGTAGCTCTAATACTTATTATTCTTAAATTTTAACTCTATAAAGGTTATAGTCTTATATACTTATAGCTTCTATTTTATATACGCTGCTTAACTATTATTCTACGCTTATCTCTATCTTGCGTAGCGTAGGCTTTTTCTTAATTACTCTAGCTCTTATTAGCATACTCTATAGAAACTGCTAGGCCTATTACTTATTTGTATTAGTAAGCTTTATATAGCGTAACGTATTTTACCTCTTAGTTGTTAATACTACTTAGTCGTCTACTCTACTAAAATAGTAATAACTCTACAACAATTACTTAATAACTATATAGTATTTTTATATAAAACTATATAGGTAGCTAGGCAATTACACTATATATTAATTTATCTTATAGCTCTATACGTAATATCTGCTGCAGGTAGATAGTGCTTGCTGCTACGCTAGAGCTAGCCTATTATAATAAGACCTACTACTTACTATTTTAGCTATAGCATCTAATATTCGGCTCTATTTAGCCTATAACGCGCCTTCTCTAGTAATATACTATCTGCAATTATCCTGCTGCTATCTATACTAAGTATTAAGAGCCTAGAGCTTATAGTTCTCTTCTGCTAGTATAGTTGCTAAGTCTATAGTAAGCTAATAACCTTTAATAAGCTAGGAGATAGCTATACTTATAGAGCTTTAAGAGTAGTAATAGAGTAGCTTACGTATAAGCTAAGCTTACTACTTAAGCTAGAATATTATATAAGGCGTCTCTGCTATCTACGTAGCGTTACTAGTAGCTGCTTAACCTAGTAGAGATAGTATTCTAATAATAGTAAGACTCTCTAGTACGTGCTCTAAGCTGTATAGAATTAGGCTAGTAGCCTAGAAGCTACTCTAGATGCTCTGCTAGAAGAATATAGCTAAGCGTATACATAGATAGATATATAGAAACTCTAACTTATTAACGTAGTATACGCTCTAGCAGGCTAGCTCTGCTACTTTATATCTATACGCTTTCTTAAGAGAAGAGAAGTAGATAATATTAAGTAGCTATAGTAGGTAGCTTATATAGGCTAGCATATAAAGTATAATAATATTGTTCTCTATATAGTACTAGTTAAACTTAGGCGTATAGTAGCTACTATAGCTATCTAGAATTAGCAGCTAGTATATACTTACTATTCGCGTAGCAGTATATCTATTAAAGTGCTGTAACTACTTAAAGCCTAGCTTATCTCTAGTCTAGCTATTATCTAAGATAGTAATTACCTAGCTATTAGATAGCTCTATATACTAGCTGCGTTAGTAGAGCTTAGCAGCTAGAATAATTAGTAGTAGAATAGCCTATCTAGACGCGTTAATATACTCGATTATTATAACCTAGTTCTAGTTACTAGGCTGTATAGTTACTGCTCTACCTATTAAGTCTAAGCTTATAACTATCTTAGACGTAGCAGCAACACCTATTATAAAGCTAGTCTTATTAAAGTTATATATATCTGCATTATATATACTATACTTCTAGCGCATAGCCTATACTAGCTTAAACTAAGCCTATATCTTAACTAGGTTCTTATAGCAGGCGCGCTAGCTATAGAGCTTCCTATCTTACTTTGCCTAAAGCTTAGACTAGCTCTTAACAAAGCGCGATATCTAGTTCTTGCTAGTAGAAGGTAGAGATAAATCTTAGCTACGTGCAGTAAGTAGAGCATTAGCTATGCAGTATACGTCGATAATATATAGTAGAAAACTATGCTAGTTAAGGCTAAGAATCTACTATATAAGAGTCTCTTACTTAGCTTTATCTAGCTTCTATCTGTAGGCGTATATAGCAGGTCTAGGCTATTATCTATAGAGCTAGTTAGAAAGCATTATTCTAGAGACGCTGTATAGCTTAGTAAGCTAGTATAGACTTTTTACGCGCCTAGTCTTATGCGCCTAGACTGCTAGAAGTAATCTAGCTTTAATATTAGTAGGCATAGGCTATTGTTATAGCTCTATTATAGTTGTAATAAGACGTGCTAAGCGCGTTTTAGTAGAGTAGACAACTAAGTAGTATTAATAACTAAGAGGTTAAATACGTTACTATATAGGTTATATAGCACAGGTCGTCTTTACGCATAGTAGAAAGCAGAGTTAGAATTTAATAGTATCTACGTTTATTACTACTTTGCTGCACAGCTTATATATCTAGAGCTAACTAAGAAACACTATTAAAATGCTTTTTTAATAAGCTTTCGTATTAACAGTCTTAAGCTCTTCTATTTTCTATTATACTGTAGTGCAAATTCTTTATCTACTATAGGCATCTTTAACTATGCTTTCTTCTCTAGATTAGAAGGCAGCAAAGCGTTAATCTTCGCTGCTAAACTTATATACCTCTTGCTTAACTAGCTAAGCATATAGCTAATTCTAGAGAGAGCTCTAGCGTATATTGCTTATGCTTTCGCAATCTCTGCTTACTTCGCATAGAAACTGCCTATATTCTCTAAGGTATTAAGTGCTAGTAGATACTGCTAGACGCGAATACTATTAAGTGCCTTATAGCCTCGCAGCGCTTACTTATATATCTGCTCTGCCTTACTTAGCTTACCTTAGTCTGCATAGAGGTTACCTAGCTTATCTACAGCATTAAGAACTATCTCTTGCTCCTTATTCTTATTAACGTCTCTACTACTACTATCTCTAGCTCTTCTATGCTAAACTATCTTACTCTTAACTATCTATCTAGAGCACGCCTATGTATATAGAGGAAGTTAGCGTTGCAGAGCAGCGTAGTCTTAAGTAGAGCTCTCTAGTAAAGCTTAACTAACAGTAACTACTGCTAGTTAACTTAGCTTCGCTGCAAAACGCTTGCCTTACGCATAATATGCCTACTAGTGCACTACTAAATATATTGCATAGTTTGCTGTCTCTATTATCTCTATTATCTCTACTGCTACTTTAACTAGCGAGTAGCTACGCAGCAGCTGCATCGCTTTACTAAACTTAAGTTTATTACTTATAATATCTCTAATCTACTCTAATAGTATCTTCGAAGCTATAGCAGACCTTATGCATGCTGCTACGAATAAGCTATACTATAAGTCCTTATTATCTAAGAATAACTATAGAAGCAGTAGGTTAGCTATAGCTTTATGCCTATTATAGATTGCCTAGTATAAGATAGCCTATATTATCTACACGCTGCAGTCTAAGTAGTCCTATAGTAAGGCATTATCTCTATTTTCTAATACTATTAGCCTATTCTACTGCTAGTCGTAGAAGCCTAGATAGTTCTTAATACTTACTCTGCTCTTCTGCAGATACGCACCTGCTTATATAATTACTAGCAGTAAGCTATTAAGCTACCTAAGAAGCTGCTTGCCTAGCGCTGCGTCTATACACCTTATATTAGCTGCTTATGCAACTATTGCTAATGCTTGCTGTCTACTTACTATATACCTGCTTATACTAACTCTTAAAGATAGCCTTTGCTTATGCCTTATCTATCTTACCTAGCTTCTGCGACTTACCTAGCTTCTCTAGCCTTGCTAGCTAGGTTGTAATTAACATAGACCTATAATTAGAGCTAGAGAGGTACTATCTTATATTAAATGCCTTAGCATTACTGCATTTACTAGTGTACTTGCAGTTAACGTTATCGAAGATAAGCAGCTAAGTAGTATTATTAGAGCGCATAAGCTAAGCTATAACGTCTTTTACTACTATATTAACGTTAGCGCTGCTGTTACTAGCATATCTCTTACTTATCATAGAAATCTAGCCTTGCAGGATTCTACCTGCGCAGCTTATAATGCTGCGCTTAATAGTGTCCTTGCTCTACCTATCTAGCTAGAATACTAAGCTAAAGCAGCAGTAATATCGCTATATAAACTTAACTACTAGCTATATCTTACCTATCTCGCTAAGACTACGCAGGATATATATCTTCTAGCGCTAGCTCTGTCTTAATTATAGTATAAGCACTTATTTAAGTTGCGCTATTTCTGCCAGCCTATCTATAAACTAGCGTGCTCTTAGAATACCTTTAAGGCTAAAGATAGTTTAATATATGCTATAGTCTACAGATTCTTTAGCTTTAAGCTCTTTAATACTATAATATTACTACTAACACTCTTAGCCTATAATGCTGCCTGCGTACGCCTACATCTACTTATATATCTTCTAAGAGTTAATATACCTCTGCGTTGCTGCTGCTATTTTCTTAATCTTCTTCGTCTTCTCTAGCCTAATGTTTTCTAGTCCTTATAGTACGTTAAAGCAGTAGTACTGCTCTATGCTATCTAGCAGCCTCTGCTCCTGCTAGAACTACTCTGCTATCTACTCTATCTCTATAGCTATTGCAGCTAGCGTCTTACTAATATTAAAGATATTATTCTTAAACGCTTTAAGCAATAGCATCTCTATCTTAATTAAGACGACGCACTTAACCTTGCTCTCTAGCAGCTTAGAGCTCTATATAAGCTGCGCCTAGCTCTATACCTTCTATACTAGGTTATTCGCTTCTATTGCCTTATCTATAAACTTCTTGCTAAGCTAGCTAACTGCGATTAAGTTAAAGAAGGTAGCTATAGAGGTTGCTTAGTAAGCCTCCTATATCGTTACGCTATTAAGCAGGTTATTGCTGCTGCGCAGAGTCTTATAGCTTATAAGGCAGACTATCTTGCTTATCTTCTTACTTATTACGCATACGAAGCTATAGACGTTAGCCTATATTCTAGTAAGAGTATATCTCTTATCTATACTTTATACTCTACTTTAGGCGTATTCTTAAGCAGCGCGTTCTTAGATAAGCCTTACTATCTTACTACTTCTCTTACTGCCTGCGCTAGCTTCTCTGCGTTAAAGCAGCTCTGTATCTAGCTCTTAACTATTATGCAGTGCTATGTCTTATAGAATACGCAGTTAGAGAGTAATAGGTACGCAGTAATGCAGTCGCCTATGCCTATTCTTAGCTAACTAAGCATAACAGCAATTAGGCTAAGTTTAACTATTAGCGCTCTTCTTATATCTTGCTAACTAAGTAGCTACTTACCTGCCTATGCTTATCCTGCTAATTATGTTAAAGTAGTTGCATAGCTTTAGTAGCGCGTTAGAGTTAACAGCCTCTATTAGCTGCTTAAGAATTATAAGAGCAGATAGGCTGCGCACGCTGCTGCTATTAAGAGCGAGCAGGCGTAGATTACTAATAGGCATAGTATATACGCATTAGGCAGCAGGAGTTAAAGAAAGACTAAGATAGAGTTAGAGAATAAAGCATAGTATCTATTCTATATGCTAGCTGTCGTCTTAAGCTAGCATTACAGCGCAGCGTTTCTGCTTCTAGCGCGTGTAGCTAAGGCGCGCGTCTCTATTATCCTATCGCTGCTAGCATGCATAGTTAGTAGAGAAGCGTAGGCAAGGCAGAACAGCTCGTGCAGGTTAATAGGCGTAGTTTGCTTATTGCTTATTGCTTCTCTCTATGCCTCTAGTTAAGTTTATAGTCTTGCGAGCGTAGTTTATCTACGTTATGCTAGCCTGCCTACAGATACGTTCTAGAATAAATACTTACTAATTAGATCTCTTATCTTGCCTACGTTGTTATAAGATCCGAACTTAGCATAGTCTTACTTAGAGGCATATAGGAGTGCGTAGAAGAACTATAACCTAAGATTAATTAATATCTATAGGTCTTATACGAAAGAATTGCAGAAAACTACTAAGTTATGTACAGAACTAGCTTAATTAAGTACACTTAATGACTTCGCTGCCTTGCCCTAAGATCTAGACAATCTAGATAATCTAAAGTTGAGCCGGATGCAATGCGGAGGTAACGCAGAGGCTATAGAATAATATGCATGCACATCGTTACAGCCCGCTCGCTTATATAGCCCGCTCGCTTGTAACATACGTTATTATAGTAGCTACAAACGTAGGAGATAATCGAGCCGAAGAAGGACGCTAGTCCCAAAGAGGAGGCGCTAATGAGCGCTCCCTTAAACAGAACACCAACCAAAACACGATGGTTGTGACAGTCATAGCTCCCGTCAATAAAGCGTAAAACACAATAAGGCGCAGATCGCGTGCAACAGAAGTCAGTGCCATCGCGCAAGCAGAGCGTACACCGCCTACAAGCAAGCCGACTGCCTGTACAAAGACCTTCATGGATTCGGGAGAGCTATTGTGGGCATACTCGAGTACCGTAACGTAGGCGAAGATCTCTCCAGCCGCAATGAGGAAGTATAGCGGTGTCTGAACCCAGACGTTGATATTGCTGGGGCCACAGCTCGCACCCTTATCGTAACAAGGGGGGATGCGTATGTGAGAGACTGGACGATGGTGGCGTACAGCATGGAGATACAAACACAAAGCCAACACCGCGACACCTCTCTATACATGCATGCAACGCCCTTCCCTTGAATATCCGTAATAGGTGGACAGCGCGCTGATCGCGATGCAGCCAAACTACTGATAACCCTAGCCGCAGGTTGGCTACCCATCGTTTACAGTGCCACTAGCGTGATGCGGTGGCTAATCAGCAATCGAGCTGCATGGAGTTGCGAGAAGTTGTACAACCGATGACATGATGTGGATGCAGCGTGTCTGAATACATGCACAGTCCCAAACCGAATCGATAGAGTATGGACGAGTAGCCGGAGCTTGATGTTGCGTGCTGTGATCCTGACGCGTTAATGTGCGTGGTCGCTTAGGTACTTTCACGCCAGTCTATATTAGGCCTTGAAGGCTAGAAGAGTCACAAAGATTGCCTCGGCGCAGTGGAGCGATCTGATAATGATGGTGTTTCTGCTCGTCACGCTGCCACAACTGACGCGCTTTGGGTGGGCGTAATGGGCTCATCGCATTCGACGCGGGGCCGTTTGAAGGGACTCTGTGGGTGTGATCGCTCCATGGGGCATGGGCATAAGTCGCTGCATCGGCGGCGCTTAGACGGGCGCGGGTGCGACAAGGCGGCTTCAGTGTCGCTTTCGGGGTCTGCAGAGTTGCGCAGCCATGCATGGCTGCGCTCTGTGTTGGTGAGAATGGGGGTGAACAGAGGCGGATACTCTGCATGTTGAGCCATGTATCGTGGGTTAAGTTTGTTTGCTGCTATGTGTCTGGGCCTCCTTGCGTTCCGGACGAGCCTTTGCCAGCGTTTTAAAAAGGCTAGTTTCGCTCAGTGTGGGGTCAAGACGGGTAATTAGTTGTTGTTTTCATCATCCGGAGGCACTCCCGACGCAAATCAGTGGATGCGCGCACGTGGGTCTGGGACTACACACGGACCGTTGCAATGCACACTACGCGACTCGCGCGCACAACTTTACCTGCTCCTCCGCCTCTCCATCACGGACCTCTATCCTATTTTGAATTAAATTTTGAATTAAGCGTTTTCTGCCACTCCGGCAGGCATAAACATTGCCCAGTAAACACTGCGCTTCTCCATCGCACTAAACTTTCGGTGCGTTATCAAGTATAATACCAGGAGCTTCTTGAAGGCTCGGCCCGACAAGCTGGTAAAACGCTGTCTTCGTGCCCATTCTAACCCGTTTCAATTCTGGTGCAAACCCTTTTAGGTCAAGCGTGCTTAACGAAGGCATCCCAAAACCCGTATACGTATCTCAGGGCCCTCCTTGTAGAGCCGCAAATTGCTATATCCTCTTAAGCTTTAGCCATCCAAACTTAGCATGGCCGTAGATTTCACCGCTGGTATTGTCTATCTCCGGGATACTGCCGGGTTATGCTCCGGTTGATGCCATACCATCCAAGCCACCAAGTTTGGTGTACCATATCCGCAGATCCTTGTCATTTGGTATGAAGGGTACGAAATTTGTTTTCCTACCACGATGTCACGCACAACCCGTTTGCCGATCCCTGTAGGGGAAAACAAGGTCAATGATCTTGAATCGGTTGACCCTGGACTACCGGGGTCAACGATCTTGAATGACTCAAGGCGGTTAACGCTAGATTACCGGCGTCGACTCCGCTCTCGATTACCGGCTCAATCACCTCAGCTAGAAAGACTGTTCGAGCCTGGTTCAGATAACTTATTTCGGGGCCTTGGTGTGTGTATACAGTCCGTCCCTTGATTCACTAGTGTAGGTAAGGGTCAGGCCTGATGTATGCCTACCTCTTGCCCGCCCGACCGCCTAGCTACGTAGTACGCTAGCGTCTGAGGAAAGCCTTAAGTGAAATTTAGCCGAGTCGATTAAATCTAACGTTTGTTCTCTCGTTGTAGCGGTGAAGGGATAGGTATTCGAGATGAGCTAACGTCTGAAGTTTGCTATACAATAATAACAAATCTACTGAGGTCGTTGACCTTGGTGGAGAGCCTGGGTCGATTACCCTGGAGATCTCAATCCGGGGTCACTGTCAGCTAAGCCCGAGCTTTTCCCATGTTCGTTGCTTAGAGGATTTGTATCACGACCGACGACCGGTCCTAACAATAGCGCTGACGGCGACAGTAAGTAGATACAGCTTAATAGAAAGGCCGACGGAAAGTTCCATAGTACGAGCGACAAATACGAGCGCTTTAGTGCATTTCATCAGTATGGTACCTTTGCCAAGTTAGTTACGTCCGTAACTTCCTATCGGCTTTTTTAACATATATGTTAGAACAAGGTCTCCTCTGGTGGTATGACTACCATAGGCGACCGAGTAGAGGTACGAAAGGTAACCCTGTATTGGATTGAACTTCACTAAGAGCTATTGTTCTATCTACTTGTTGTTATGATGATCTTAGGACGTACATGACAGATCATCATTCCGCGTCGGTCCTTCTGCTCGGGCTTACTCCACGAACCTCACCTCGCCGACCTGGACTGAACCTAACATATTCTTAACAATATAGAACTTTCCATATCGCATCAGTTCACGTGCAGAATTGAGAAGGACCGAACTGGTCAGCTCGTAGTGGTAGCACTAGTGTTGAAAGGACACAACTATAGCTAGGATCCGATGGAATCCATGGAGGAGTTCTGTACGCGCAATTCCGCTCTCCGTAAGGATGCTTCGGAGGTGCACATGGTCTCATACATGTAGGCCCGACGAGGATCGAGTCGGTTCCGAAGTAGGATCGTCTCGATTGTTGGGCATCATTGCATGGACATTCAGAGGGCCTACTGATACCTGGAATCCGCACCGTCCGGCTACCTAGCAATAAGATTCTGTGTATATAAAGGGCTAAGGTGTCCGTCCTTGATAAAACCACCACCCTCAACAACTTACCTCGACTATCAGCATCCCGTCCTATCTAACAATCGTCCATCGGTATCCAACTCCAACTCTATTCGCAGGGTCCTAGAATCGTAAGTACACGCTTATATCTTGTTGCCAGCGATAGCTGACAATGAATGAATATAGGTCATGCGTTCTATCCTCGTACTTCTTTTCAGCGCCGCTGCTGTGCTTGCTGCCCCAACGCCTGAAGCCGATCCCGGTTACGAAATCGTTAAACTTTTCGAAGCCGCCAACTCTTCTGAACTCGACGCGCGCGGACTCTCTCTCGACTGGACCCTCAAACCGCGCGGACTCCTACAGGAGCGGCAGGGAAGCTGCATGTCAATCACAATCAACCCTAGTCGTCCGTCTGTCAACAACATCGGCCAAGTCGACATTGACAGTGTTATACTCGGACGACCTGGTGCTATAGGCTCGTGGGAACTGAACAACTTTATTACCATTGGATTGAACCGCGTAAACGCCGATACAGTGCGAGTCAACATCCGAAACACCGGCAGGACTAATCGCCTCATTATTACTCAATGGGAATAAGTCTCCCCACCATTTTATTAGATTACTTATTACTAACTTATACTACTAATACTGTCACTCGGGGGGACGTTTATGAGCTTTTTGGTGATTACGCTTTAATTCAAGGTAGAGGAAGCTTTTGCCTTAATATACGATCTGATACAGGTCGTGAAAATTGGAGAATGCAGCTAGAAAATTAGCGAGCAAGCACTTGTTCTGTATAACAGTGGCTTGTACTAAGAACATGGATTAGCCTATTAGGGAGTGAAGGATGCTCTTTTCAGTGTGCTTTAGGAGAGTAATCAGGAGGGGAATGATCAGGAGAGGAGTCGGATCGAGAAGGAGGAGCACAACCGGAACGGCACGTGTTGGCCACGGCATTCCCCACACTCATTTTGTCATTTTTCGCACTTCCACGCTGCACGCAACCCCCCAGTCAAAATCTTGTCTTCTACATCTCATAGGTGGTAGCTTCCCATAGGTAGCTTTTTGAAATGAAACATTTATCACGGGCGCCATCAACATCTCCCTTGCCATCCCTTGTGAATTCCACACTCACATGCATGCAACGCTTCTTCGATCACTGACCTGTAGCTTTACTACATTAGTAGGAACGAAGTCAGTTAGGCAGTGCTTTTGGTGTTCGGGCTGGCTGGCTGGCTAACGCATATGTATGGTGTGCGTGGGGCAGACTTGTCAACGATCAAGCCAATCAAGCCGATCTAACCAGATTTAGTAAGATCTAAACCTATGCAAGTTAGTGGATTACTATATTAGGTTAGACCGGCTTGATTGGCTTGATTGTTGACAAGTCTGGCGTGGGGGTGGCGCGGGCGAGGCGGAAAGACAGAGGGAGGCAGCGCTGCTCTTGAAACCCAGCATTCGCAGTGCGTAGCCACCCATCTTTATGCTCCCACGAGTTCTCGCAGTAGTATTTGTAGTACGGGTGGAGACAGGTGGCAGCGTAATATACTGGTGAGTCGTCAAGCTTGCGGTAATACTCCTCAGCTTTTACCCAAGCGTTGCGGAGATTAATATGAAGGTGATCTTCAGGCGCCTCCTCGTGTGCATCAAACACTACATCAGCGTATGGCTCAGCTAGCTTTTCAAGCTGATCGAGTAGATACTCGAACACGGGCAAGACCTCGTGGATAGCTCCGAAGCTACTGCCATGGTGTTTGCCACGCCCCTCCAGCCGTTTTGTAGTGATTTTCAGTGGTTCAAGGCATCGTTGGTACTCAGTGACGACCGCCCAATCTGCTGCCTGGAGCCCGCCCGACCTCATCCACGCCGGAGCGTCGCTCTGAGTGCCACGCCGCTCCTTCTAGGTAACGCGGCTCACGTGTTTCTCGATATAGAGATCGAAGCCGCCCTTAAGATAGGTTGCCCGCTCAAGAGCGCTGTAGTATGAGTTCCAGCGCGTAACGACTGGCTTAATTGGTCGCAGTATCTTAACGCGCGCAGCGGCGGGGAGGTTGTTATTAGAGGCCTTCAGGCACTCAGTAAATAACGCGTGTTGCTGTAGTGTTTTAATGTATGTAGTTACAGAGAGGAGCGTACCGAGAGCGCCATGCTTACGCCATGCTGCTATAAACGCCTCCTCGTCGTCGATGTGTTCGGCAGCGTTGTCGTACGCGTCCTTGTTGTTGCCAAACAGCAGAGCCTGCCCGATAAGGTTGATGGTGTGAGGGCCGCAGCGGAGGCGTCGCTGCGTCGGGTTGAA
The DNA here is from genome assembly GCF_003171515.1 of Pyrenophora tritici-repentis. Taxonomy (NCBI): domain Eukaryota; kingdom Fungi; phylum Ascomycota; class Dothideomycetes; order Pleosporales; family Pleosporaceae; genus Pyrenophora; species Pyrenophora tritici-repentis. The sequence continues at coordinate 1,693,835 of NC_089395.1, forward strand.
GTCTCCAAACTCGCGCGCTACAGCCGCAATCGTAGTGTCGTTGTTGCTAGCATTATCGAGTACGAAGTAACCCAGCGTATCTGACGTGATCCCGTATGCCCGTAGTGTTGCAACAATAGCTGTAGCGATCGCCTCACCGGTGTGGGCACCGTTGAGCTGCGGCAGAGCGATAGGCAGGTCGTGGATCTCACCCGACGCTGTGGCAAAGTGAGCAACAATCCCAAAGAAGCCCCGCGCCTCTCCCTTTGTCGTCCAGCCGTCAAAGCTTATGTGTATTTTGCTAGCAGCGCTAGACAAGGCGTCGACAATCTGCGGCCGTATAGCGTGGAACAGCCGCATCGCGTAGGTTGCAACACTGCGTGGGGATCGCCACAACGCGCCCTCTGCCTCCGTACTTACTTCTCTGAAAAGCTCACGCGTTGAAGCTCTATTAATAATCTCCATTGGCAAGTTGTTGTCAAGGAGCCATAACACCAACGCGTGGCGGAAGCGCTGCACGTCGAAGTTGCCCATTGCGTTGGCTGTAGATTGTGATATTTCGAAGCCGCCGTTGATCGCCTCGCGCAGTGAGAGCTGTCCAATCGGGCGTTTTGGTGTAGTGATTGAGCCCGTACGGCAAAGGCTATGGCTCTTAATGGGCTGGGCGAGGTGGGCGGCGGCGGAGGACGTGGCTTTTGAGCAGTCGATAATAACGGATGGTGCCTTGTGTATATGGCAGTATTTACACACCTAAAGCGGGCGTGTAGGTCGGTCTATACGCACGACGCGGTATCCGTGTGCATACACCCAGCTTTGTGTTCTCTCGGGTTGCTTCAAGGGCTTAATATAGCGACCCCCAAGCCGCTCCCAATCAAGCCCATCAAAGTTGTCGCCGCCGTTATCAATATAGCTATCCTCAGCTGTCTCTGTTGTTGTTGCTACAGAGCCAGTGCCAGCGTGGCTGCCCTCGGTGGGCGCGGACAGTGATTCTTGAGGTTGTGACTCGAGCTGCTGCCTCTCCCAAGCTTGTGAGGGCGTTGTGGGTGGTGGCGGGGTTGCTGAAATTCTTAATCGCTTTGTTGAGGTCGTATGAACGTTTAACGAACGCGCGCGCTTCTTGGAAGCTCTGGGGGGCATAGTGGTGGGCGTCGCGATACTTTGATTGTCACGGGATCGCGCGCGTCGGCCGGGCTGAGGTTGGTTGGTTGGTTGGTATTTCCTACTCGGTTTCAGCCGTTAGGCTATGCCCGGATAACAGGCGTGGCAGACAGCCGACGCGGTGCGGACGTGAATCTGCACCACCCCACTTCACTCTCGAAAGAGCCATCTGTCCCCAGAGGCCTGCGGTGTCTGGCTTCTATCTACGACTATGTACATCTCGTCTCTAGAAGTGACGTGTTTGCCTGTTTGTGTTCCTCGAATTTTCTTCCTGCGTGTATGCCATACTCGAAGCTTCGTGTGTGCAGCGTTGTTCAAGGCTCGTAGAGGCACGGTTGCCTCGTGTTTTGCGGCTGCAATACCTTCAGTCTCCCCCTAGCGTTCAGCTGTCGTGTGTGCTAGCTTGCCCTGATACCCCCAGGGCCTGGAGTAAGTTCCCTGATCTCCGATGTTCTTCAAGTGTTGTAATGCCGTCTACTAGGTTCCTATGCGGCTGTGTTGTGTGGTGTGACCTGCCGCTGAGCGCAGCGGCAGCAGCATTTCGTCGTAACGCAGCTCCACAAGAGCGATTCTCCGCTCGTGCGTGCCGTCGAGCTTACTGAGCATGAGAGCTCTCGCGCAAATCTCCTCAGACCTTGTCGGGTTGTGTCGAAGGGGCACCACTCCTTCAACACAAAGGGGCGACAGTGGACGAGGCTGTCTGATAATCTGTGAGTGTATTGTGGCACCGATGGTAGCATGCCGGATGTCTGTGAGGTGATTCGCGTGGGAGGTGATGCTGTTTAGCCCGAGGGCTCGTCGATGCGGGACGTCGCAGACATTGTCGGATGGTGATGGGCTTGCTTGCTAGCCCATCAGTGACTGCGTTGTGTGTATTGTGACCGTTATATTCAAGGAGTGTCTGGGCTCCGTCGTCGCGTCTTGCGTTGCTGTGTCGTGGCTAGATGGCTGCCGCTGCCTTTGGTGGACGTGTCATATTAAGTAGCTTGCTCGCGGATTTTGCTGTCTGTGCCCGCCAGGGCCGCAACAGCGGCTCTACAGATGCCAACCGACGCTGGGGGACGCGCGGTGGCCTGTAGAGACTGTTGCGGCCACTGGCAAGTGTTTTTGATACTTTTTGTGATGGTAATTCCAAAAATTGATTTCTCGCTGTTTGTCGTGTTCCTATCTTTTGTTTTCTATAAAGACTACCTGTGCTAAGAGAACTGTAAAATACCCTGTAAGATGCTTACTAATACTTGTAAGAAACAAGTCTAGCGGTTTCCGTAGGTAAGGGGCGGGGGGTTATGCTGATAGGTGCTAGAGCAATTAAGCGAGACAGGGGTGAGCGTGGGATGACAGTTAAGCGGCGTGTGCAAAGCGGAAGCTGCAAGTGCATTAGAGTGTAATATAATTCGTTGCTGTTGTACATTTAATCTCTGTGTATAAAATTAACTAGAGGCAGCTTACTCTCCTAGAAGCTCTTGCCTCGAAATTTCTAAAGATAAACTGCTCTAATTACTACACGCAGCTTGAACTACTCGGAACATTAGAGCTAAATTTGTAGTTTGGATGAATAATTAATAAGTCCATGAATTCCTTACATATCGTGCAGCTCCACTTCTCTAATCTCTTGCTTTAGATGATTCTAGTAGCAGTATTTGGTTTCCATTACCGTACCGTCCTCGGAGAACAGATAATAGAAATCTTCACTAGGAATTTCTGGCACATCAAATTTCCCCGCTGTTAGCGTAAGATTCTCGAGCTGATTTGCTCTTTCGTCCATGTAAGCTCCACGTAAGCTCACAATGAGGAGATGCTCTCTGTACTAAAGGTCTCCTATATAGCTATTAATATGATGCTTGCATGTTCAGCACTATCGCTCTCAGCCCATTGCCCTGATTTGAATGCCCTGGGAAACAGGAAGTGACCTTATCCTACAGCTCGTGTGGAAGTTTAGAGTATGCAATCGTTTGGCTCCAGGGTACAGACATCAATATGTATACAAAATGTCTAATGAGTACGTTGTATAAGTTATTAGAAAAGCGCACCTACTATTTACGAGGAGATTGCATGCTGTAGCTAAATTGACTATGCATAGTACTGTTATTCAGGAGACTTGTTAAATCTCTAATGTTAAGACGGAATCTGAGTTGACCAAGCGCCTAATGGCTATTCGCGAAGATTTGTAGTATTTCTCGACGCAAAACATGTATTCATGTGCAGATTGCTAGCAGGCGTGCATGCAGCTGTCATTGCAGTTCATTATGCCTCTTTTTTTCTTTCACAACTAATTACTCGTTCTAGACAGGAATCTAGCAAATCTTTCAAAGGACTAATTAGCATTATTCCTAAATAATCTAGCTTCTACTTTAGCTTTAGCTGCATTTAAATGCGCAAATCAGCAACTATTAGAAGCCTAGCACTTCCTACTAAGCTCTAGCAAATGTTATAAGAAAGAGGACTAACTAAGTTGTCTCTGCAGAACTTCTAGACCTTGCTTTAAGGTACTTTAACAGATCTATTGTAAGCTGCTTCGATGTTTAATTCTAGGCTGTATTGTTAAGTTCTAAACGTTATAAGATAGATATGTGCTGTATTACAATAATCTTCATTCGGCTAAGGCAAGATATACCTACGACGAAAGCCTCTGTCACAGAACATCCACTTTTCGCCTATAAGTCTAAAATTAAAACAATAGCGGGTAATGCTGTTAAATCTATTCGAATTAGATTAAGGCGCTCTAGTAGAGATATCCTAGTCTCTTGAAATCTTGAAATATAGAAGGTTAAAGCATCTAGATTAAGCAACCTTTTTAACTACTCTATGCCTTGATTACCTATATGCAGCACTAATGCTTCGTTACTTTACTCTTAATTCTACTTCATCGGACTGTAAAGCTCTAAAGGCATTTCATTTAATTACTCTGCACTATGTTAAGTTACTTCAGCTCACAGAGAACTAAGAAAACACAATCTGAAGTTGATTTTTCTTATAATTTTGCAAATTCTGCCCGACATGAGCACCGAATGTGGCGCGGATGGATGATAGGTTCCTACGTATATGCTTGGCTCCCTGTAGGTGATCGAGACTGGAGAAACTACCCTGTTCTTCTTGTAGACATCTGCAAAGAAGCGACAGGAAGAACATTTTTCATCGTAGCACACTTATACGATCAGAGTACAGCGTCTCAGTATGTACTGGCACTTACAGGACGAGATCGAAGGCTCGCCTCTAGTTCGTTGCGAGTGTGGCCCCGCGATACGTACATCCTCAGTAACCACTTCGATCTCGTCCAAGAATCTGAGCTCCGGACTTGGTCACGCTTGGATTCTGTTTGCATTGATTTGAGTTGGGCTTTCGATATACGGACTAAGAGACTCATAAAATGCGAATTCTCACCAAGGACCGACATAGGCATAGCATTAAGGACAACCTTCTGCTTCCGAAGATTTCTCCAGCTTCCATACGAGCTCAGAGAGAACATTTACTATTACGTATTGTTCGATGAAAGACAAAAGATCTGTAGAAGCCTTATCTACAGCAATAGCTTACTTGAAAAACGGAAGCACGACCAAAGGGGCTTGCGATGGTCCCGTGAGCTTGCTTTACCTTCAACAGGACCTCTACCAAGACTTCAAACACCCGGAATATTCCTCGTCTGTAAGCAAGTCCATTCAGAAGCATCAGAAACGGTCTATAGGACAAAGGTACTCGTGATAACAATTACGTCTGTGGAAGACGGTCTCCGTAACCTCAACGAAGACTGGTTGCCTGATATTGGTCGCTTCTTGCGCATTAGAATTGATCTTTTACTTGCTTGCCACACGTTGGACACAATTCTTGGTCTCACAGGGATCATCTGCGAATGTTTTCGCCGCATCGCAACGCTCCTTCAAGAACGTGCCTTAGGGCTCCAGTTCCTAGAGATTAGATTCGGAACTTACAGTCTTCCTATCAGACTGGCCAGATACAAGGATGTGATCAAATATAAGGATGTTTTAGAGGGAATGCGAGAATTCTCGGAAAACTTCTCTAGAGCTAGATTGAAGATCAGCACGGAGAGAGGGCCGCTGAATATCTGCTGGGGTATCAGTGAACGTCAGAAGAAGGCTGGAGACTACAGTTGTACATGCACGTACTTTTGTGCTCGCTCCCTTGAGCAGGTATGGAAACGTGTTTGTCACGGACCTGAGATAGGCGCTGAGGATGCAGACTGTGCTTTAGCAGTAGAGAATTGTCAGCATATGGGCTGCAAGCTCCACGTTTGGTAATATTGTTGTGCTAGATGAAGATGATGATTCAGAAAGCAAGGAACGAGATGAATCTGTCATGGCAAATTTTGGCTACATGAGCTAATGTAATTATCGCTGATATAGTCTACAGGGTTAGCCCTTCCGGCTAACCCTTTAACGGCGCTCTATGCTGCAGACTTGCCTACATTCCAGATCTTAGGCTATCTCATGTCCTCGCCCTTGTTAACTACATTCCTAGTTAAACTAACGTCAGTCTCTACGTAACAGGACACTCTATATAGCACGACGCTATAGATACTCTTTAATATAAGAAATTACACGTCATCTTTAAGTTGCACGATAGCTATATCAGAAGCTGATTGCGATTTTGCTGCTAGGTATGTTCGTTGACGTGAGCTATACAGCAGGGCCTTTAAAACTAAGTTATCTCTGTTGTTATAGTAGTTTCATAGTTACATAGTCGTTGCAACTTCCAATGCTACTGACTTCTTTTACGATATACCGACAGTCTTTCTCCAGATACGTTGCGCAGAAGAAACGTGTTACCAGTGTTTTCTGCGTGCATCGGCCAGGGTATAAATAGCGGAGGTGTCGATGCCAAGTGTCCTTAACGTAGTACTGCAGTGCAAAGATCCAGAAGTTCTTGCTTGCGCCGGCACTCTTCGATCTCAATATGTAGTAGTACCCTTCAGCTCCTTGATTGTAATGCTTTGACCTGATGATATTAAGACATGCAATAGGCTGGTACTTCTTTCCTGGCTCGTAGTTGACCTAAAGACAATCAGCAGAGTTTGAATTACCTAGGATCTATGATTTTGAATCACCCAAAGCGCTTCATTGGCCTTCAAATGCTCGTAGATAGCTGCGAACTTGGAGTCTGGGGCTCGAGACTCTAGATTATTGTTGAAAATATTTTCAAGAGCGTCTGCTGCCTCCTGCGAGCTTCAGCGACGATGGCCTAACACGCTCAGAGGTTACCAACCATTTGGATGGCATCTCTTTCATATAAAGCTCTTTTGTAGGGAGTGGTCAAGGCTAATTATCTCAGTAAGCTCAGGTAGAAGCATTGGCATTAGGAGCAATCGACCTACAAGCTTGCATATTTTAAGAGTAGCAGTAACTTAAGCACAGCGAAGGAGCTTAGGATGATGATACGATCCTCCTAAATTGTGGGCGAGCGGACTATATCGTGCTGACGGCATCCAACCAGATTAACGATGGTGAGTATCACGGAAAAGCACAAATCTTATCCTCTGCATTGTGCCTTCAAGGATAGCCAACAACGAAGCAATAAAAGAGTTGCATAAGGACTGAAGCATAGATTATCGTACAATATGTTTTCTACTATGCTCTATGTAATTCGCTTCGCAACTGCTAGCCGTGTAGAATAGTGGACGATTGACTTATGAAAGCGACGCAAAAGCGCCTCAGGATCATGGAACAATTGTACGAGCACATGTTTCTTGCTTTCTCTCAAATCTTCGCAAAACACCCACGTAGGCTCCCATTGTATCCAAACTTTGTCCTGCTCCTTGTGTACAATATAGCCTCGATGGCTGGAAAATGTTTTTTGCAAATAAAAAAATATGCCCTTTGGCATTGGGGCGACTCTCCAGTAGGCCAGAAATGCAAGACGACGGCTACCTGCGTTTGAAGAGTCAAGCAAGAACTTGGCTGCAACATATCCAAGCAGACCGGGCCGGTCTTTTCGGACCTCTATAGCAGGTTCGTACAGGAGACTGTGAGGAGAGGATTGGATTGACTTTGCTTCCATTGTAGGCTCCCAGGCAATGAGTAGCTGATCTTCGCCTCGAGTGTGGACGAGCCATCCCTGGTGTCCATCCTGATGGAGTGCATGGTACTCATCTGCCGAAAGCCAGGAACACTCCCAGAACACAAGTATGTTCAGGCGGTCGATGCTGATAGCGCCTAAGCAGGACCATGCATCTTCTTCAATCGCTTGGTTCCCAGGCTCAGTCTTCATTTCGCAGTCTAGATGATGATTTGGTGCAAAGATGTACAAAAAATTGTATTTAGCAGTTATGAGGAGGCGTCATAATTGACGGCGAGAGAACTATATATAGAGAGAAATCAATTAATTATTTGGGCAATGCCTTCGCTTAGCGTGATGGCCTTGGGCTAGCGTGATGGCTTTTGGTATTACCGGTGCAGCAAGCTAATTCGAATGCATTCCACTACGTGAAGAATTGAAGAGGCCTACCCCTGAAACTCTCTGCATCACGCTCTTGGAGATCCAGATCATGTGTAAGGCTATCCGAGATGAGATCAAGGACAGTCTTTGGTACCGGGTCGAGCAGCTCTGGTCTAGCCTGCAACACCTTGCCGAACCAAACAGCCTCCGCTACCGTCAATGTATCTATGCTGCTCACTACTATTAGCAGAAGTTCAAGCACACAGGGAACTGCGTCTTACTCTTTCAGTTCAATAGGCTTACTAAGAGCGTTTTCCTCGAGCTCATCGAGCTCTAATCCAAATTTAGCCATGCTCAGAGTGGGCGGATCAGCCCCAGAACTCGGAAATAGAACGAGCAGACCCGGGTCTAAAGATCTCCCGCCCTGCAAGACATGGTGCAGTACTCTCCCTTGACTGATGTACTTGTTAATTTTGCGTCGAACGCGCTTCTGATTACCCCCGTACACCTGTACAAGTTTGCTACAAATCTCATCTTTAACCATGTCCGGAGCCCGCCTGGTTCTTCCCGAGGGGCTGAGACCATAGTAAACTCGGTTGATTTCTTCCGTATGTGGAGTAGGCGGTAGTTCCTCAGAGATGCCATTTTTGAAGCTGGCAGTTCGCTTTCGAGCCAAGACTCTTTGTCTTTCTTGGTAGCTATTGCGCTTCGTCTCTTGTAGCGCTCGAACTGCACGCATATATGTCTCAAAGTAACAATATTTGATAAATCGTTCTCTGGCAACCAGAAGATGGCTTTCATTCTCCAGCTTATCCAAGTGAATGTGGATGTAAAACAATTTCTGGAAGAGGGGTTGCTCCATGTCTTGATATGTTTGGTCTTTGGTGTTCCTGGCACAGGCCAATTTGAGGGAGTCAAGAATGCGAGGAGATCCGATCTCGTCCACACACTGCAGTATCCTCAGACAACGTCCAAGTTCGATCTTAGCAGGCATCTGATCAAGTGCTTCCCGTAGCGCTCCGTGCTCAAAGTTCTCCAGATTTTGTATACAGATCTTATGGGTTTGTACTTGCGTCTCTAAGTGTACCAATCTGGGCCGCGAATCTATGTGTTGGGATCCTGTATGATTACTAGAGATGCCATACTTCTCAAGGATAGAATCTCGTTGATACGGCGCTAACAACTCTCCTAGAAAACGTAGGCGTAAATCACGAGAGGACGGGAAGTTCTCGAGCCGCCTAGACAGGAAGTAAGCCTCTGCTATCCAAACCGACAGCAGGGTGCTTTCCACGTGTGGCGCAATGTATCGAGGCTGGACAAGGTTAGTTAGAGTAAGCAGAGGGGTGGGTGAGCGCCATACATTAATATATTCCGTCGTCCATTCAGGGCCTATCAGCCACGAAGTCCCAAGAGACGCTAGATCTACTGTCTCACTATCGAGGACGTACAACTTCTTGCTAGTCTCAACTCCGATTACAAGCAGAGGTAAAGCCTCTCCATCCCGGCGTATTATTGCTACAAAATCCTCGGCTGGGCTTCCTTCTGATGAGGACTCCGGATCGAGTTCACTGGAACAGACTTCAAAAATGCAAAGTGGGCCGGGAAGTAACGTGTAGATTAGACCGTGTATAAGTGTTGACGTGAGAGGCCTTTCTTCCACCAAAGGTGACAGAAGCTCCCGAGGGTCAAGGTGATCTGCATCCTCTACAGGTTTGTGCGGAAGGCGAAAGCTCAAACGACAAGCAAGATCCACATAGCCTTGGACTATCGGATCATTGCCAAAGCTTTCTGTGCGAACGGGATACATCATATTTCTTTCGTCGGAGGCTGTCGTAGCCTCTTCGGCATCTGTCTGCGGCTCGTGGTGTGGAGTGTTCAAATAAAAGTCTCCAAACGCTTCATTGAAGAACTGTGGCGATGGGACCTCCTCGAACGCAAATTCGTCCGAGGGCGGAGTCGTTGCGTCCTGATGTGGATGATTGACCACACTGTGGTGTGGAGAATCAGGTCCTGGTTGACGATCAATGTGGTCTGGATCCTCCGCTGCTTGATTCTGAGTATTAATATCAGGTGTTTGATAGGCTTGGGCGTTTGACTCTCCGTCGAGAACCTGCACTGGCTCGGTGTGATCTGGGTCAATTAAGTGTTGTCTATAGGAGCCCGCAGTGGCCTCTTCGACATTTGTCGGCGACTCGTGATTCAGAGAGCTCAAACGATAGTCTTCGAATGCGCTATTGAAGAACTGTGGTGAGGCGAAGTCATGCATGGTAATCTCCCCGAAACCAGATCCATCCAAGGGCGGAGCCGTTGCGTCCTGATGCGGATGATTGACTAGACTATGGTGTGGAGACTCAGGTCCTGGCTGGCGATCAATGTGGTCTGGATCCTCCGCTGCTTGATTCTGAGTATTAATATCAGGTGTCTGATGGGTGTGGGCGTTTGAATCTCCGTCGAGAACTTGAATTGGGTGTATCCTTGTACGCTCATCTTGTTCATTAACGAAAGATCTCGTTGTATAGAGCGTGAGGGAGGGTGATCCTTGCTCGATGGGGTGTTCCTCTTCCGGCATTTCAGTCCTGTAATGCTCCTCTATTGGGGACTGATTTTCGAAGTGATCGGGCAACAATACCAGATTATTAGTCATAACCCCCCGAGCAGCATTTCTTGTTGTGTGCTCATTAGGGCTTGCCTCATGGAGCATTGTGAACGGTAGGTTATCTTCAACACCGGACTCAGACTCCGTCTCGGTTTCAGTGACAAAAAGTGAGTCTGCTGTAGCAATGCGTTGAGACCGTCGTATTCCCTGATTAGCGCTGCCTTTGTGTGTAGACTGCCGATCGGAATTCATGCTTGCTTGTGTGGCTTTTTTGATAGATAGTCTCTGCTCAGCGTCTTTCTTCAAGCGATCGAGCGCATCGACTAGGGCTACAAGGTCATCGCAGTCGACTGCATCGCTTACTTGAACCCAATCAAATGCGAAACGCTGTGGTTGGTTAGAAAACTTAGCTGTGGTGTTTTAGTAGTCGGCATGCACACACCTTGATCAGCTCTAGGGCTGAAGACAGAGAACGGTTTACATTTACCATATCGGCGCTATAATGCAATGTTCTGAGTAGGGTTAAAAAGTGGTATTAGCAATTAAGCACACCGCATCTACGTAGCTTTGTGACGGCTTAGATACCTTCTATTGAAAAGAGTGAAAGATCAATCTTTTCCTCTACCACAGGCTCACTAATTCGAAGTCACCATCTTTCTTCCGTTATGCTAGTGTAGTCCGCACCGGATGCAATGGCCCGTACCGGATACAACGCATGCGCTTACTCGCTAGCTCATGACACTAGCTTGTTCTGTAAACGACCTCTTTGCTTGGCGTTTTCAACGCGACGCTTCAGGTGCTCGTGTTAAAGACGCTAGCCTATTTCCAGAAGAAAGCGTTGAAAAGACTCGTTTGCCCCTTACTGTCTATCAACTACATGGTGACGGCCTCTTTTGGTCCAGCGTCTTTAACACCAGCACTCGGAGTGCTGGTGTTGAAGACGCTAGCCTTTTTCAAGAGGAGAGCATTCAGAAGACTAATTTGCTCCTCAGTATCCATCAACTACATGGTGACGGCCTCTTTTGGTGTAGCGTCTTTAACACCAGCACTCGGAGTGCTGGTGTTAAAGACGCTAGCCTTATTCCAGAGGAGGGCGTTGAGATGAGGCTTCTGCCCTTCACAGTCTTTCGTCTATATATCCAAGTTCACAGCATATGAACAGACAAGAAGACCAAAGCTATGGATGAATCTTTTGCGAACTCGTTTGCGAAAGCTCAGCAGTTCTATGGTATCTCTTTGAGCTCGTTCATCGCTTCTGTCTCCCTTTCCACGGTCATATTCACGCTAGAAGTTCTTGTGTTTTTTATTGTCCGCAAGCGCTTGCCCGATCTCTAGTACGCTCACAATATTCTTTCTAGTCTTGTGCTAATGATCGCAGTACCACTGTTCCAGAAGACGTTGACACTACCCGTACAACACGGAAGAGACATATAGTAGCCAACTTTGTTCGATTTGAACGCCACCACAAACATTTTGATAGATACTTTTTCCGCCGGTACCTACGGTCGCTGATTGTTATCTTTACCCCAGCTGCACTCCTGATAACACCTATTCTCGTCCCTTTGAACTACACCAACGGAAAAGGCGCGGTGCTTGGAGTGAGTGGTCTCGATGTCTTGGGGTGGTCCAATGTCGGCCTTGATCAAGCAGATCGGTACTGGGCTCATCTGCTCTTCAGTTTGGTTTTTATCGGGCATGTTTGCTGGGTCATCTGGAGCGAGCTTGCATTGTACGTTGCAAGCCGGCAACACGCACCGAACGCTGCTTTGTGCACAGTACTCGTCGACTCCATACCAGACGATTGGATGTCTGAAAAGGTACTTACATCTCAACTCGAGGTCTTTCCGGGTGAGGTCACTGCCATTTCTTTCAACCGTGACTACAGTGCAATTTCCAAGCTTGCAGAGAGACGGGAACGTATGGCTCGAGCCCTCGAGACGGCAGAGATCTCCAACATAAGGAAGGCTTGTAGGGCAGGCGTACGGAAACAAAGCAAGAAGTCAAGCTCCGTTAGGTGCTTGCAATACCAATCACGCAACCTCTTAAAGCTGTTTGGCTGGCTAAGACTTGAAAAGGTCGACACCACCCTGGTTTATCGAGAGGAACTTCGCAAAACTGGTGAAAAGATGGACTTGTATCGCGCAGCACTAAAGGAATTCCCGCCCCTGCGGTCCGCCTTTATCACCTTCGCCAATCCACTCGCCGCTCACATGGTGTGCCAAACAGTAATCCATACAAGCTCAGGTCATATGACACCCCGTACAATGCCTTTGTCGGTAGATGATGTCGTATGGAGCAACGTCAATATCACCTGGCGGGACAGAACCTTACGCACCATACTTTCAAATGTGCTCATTGTAGCGACAGCATCTGCATGCGTCTTTCCAGTTGCATTAGCAGGACTCCTCTCCCAGATTATCTATATCACACAAGCGGTGTCTTGGCTGAGCTGGATCAACAAACTTCCACAGTTCTTCCTAGGCCTACTTCAAGGTGTATTGCCTCCCACCCTAGTGGCTATTCTGATAAAAGGATTCGTCGTTGTACTTCAATACCTTGTCCGAAAGCAGGGCATCTCTTCTAGGAGCCATATCGACCTCAAGATTCAAGACTATTACTTTTGCTTTCTCTTTGTCCAAGTTACTGTTGTAATATCTTTGTCTGCAGGGCTTACTGCCATCGCGAACGAGATGACACATGGAGCTTCGCTAGCTGCGACCTTGGCCAAGAACCTACCAAAAGCAAGCAATTACTTCCTTTCCTATATTCTCTTACAGGGTCTGTCAATCAGCGCCAACGCTCTGTTGCGGATAGATTGTCTAGTCGGAAAGTTTATACTTAGTCCGATCTTCGACAAGTCTGTCACTCAGATGATGATAAGAAGAAGGGGCCGGGATCTCGAGTGGGGCACTTTCGTACCAGTTTTCACAAACCTCTCCTGCATTGGTAGGTACTAAATTTGAAATCACCCAGTCTTCGCTGAAACATACAGGATTTCTCTATGCTATCATATCGCCGATCATTATTCCTTTCCAGGTTCTTATATTTGGCTTATTCTGGATAATCTACTCTAGATCAAGTATACTACTAACCGAACGAGATGGTGGGGGGCTCTTCTATCCCAAAGCCCTCAAACATCTCTTGACAGGCTTATACATGATGCAAGTCTGTCTCGTAGCTCTTTTCCTTCTTGTACGAGACTCGCAAGGCAAGGCTAAGTGTATTGGACAAGCTTGCATTATGGTGTTTGCTATAGGAATGACTGTTGTATATCATCACTTGCTTTGCAGGGCATTCAACCCCTTGTTGAGCTTTTTCCCCACTGCGCTTAAGGATACCCTAGCCAAAGATTCAACGCTATCTCCTCCTTTTCTTCACAAGGCCCTTGCATCAAGTCCGACAATCAGTATCCCCAGAGACGACCACGGTTTTGGCTCTACTCGAACATTACAGCTTAAGGCGGAGCTAAAAGGAGTGAACATATCTAACACGGACGCAATCATTAACGGTTCAGGCGATATGTGCTTGAGATAGAAAATTGTGAAAACAAAATTCACCTATCTAGTAATTACCGTGCTTTACAAGCAAGTTAAGCGAGCCGTCCACCGTATCAAGATTAGCGTCTTTCCTTGTAACAGAAGTCAAAATGATGGTTGCCGAGCTATACTAGAATGAAAGATAGGTTGGCGTTGCTTTTAGTAAGGCGGACGGCTCGCTTGGAAGGACGGCTCGCTTGGAAGATACTTCGGAGTTTTATTCCATGCAAATATGGCAGTTAGCACTATCCTGTTATCGTAAAGCATAAGTAATTAATTTACATATCGTAACTGTCATGTGTTGTCTCGATTGGCCTCTAAAAATCATGCATGCAACTTTGATCTGCTAACGGGTATCAGAACTATATCGTAGGAGTTAATGCTCGAAAGCGAATTCGAGAATTGTTGGGTGAATCTAGGGGCTCAGCACCGGGCGGTCCGAGCGGAAGACCGGACAGATGACAAGAGTGATTACCGCCGTGCATGGGTCTGAAGCACCGGGTAGTTATTGTTCATGTTGGTATCGTAAGCGCTAGGATCAGTAGCGCAGGTGGTAAGACCGGTGGCGTCCACACTGCTAGCCGTAGTGCCATATTGCCGCCGTATGGGCGGAAATGTGAATTGGATACGGGTCTCCAACAGCGGAGATCTGTGTCACGTAGGACCTTTTCCTAGATGAAGTCTACCAAGACCCGAAGCATGACATCCGAGATAGCCAGACAGCTGCATATCTATCTAGCCACTGGCGGCTTTTGAAGACTGGCATGAACGGGCGTAAACCGCTATACACTACTAGGAACGGAAAATGTACCTGGCGTGGGAAGACCCTCAAAATTATGTTGTAATAGTATTCCAAACCACTCGTCTATATAAGTCATTGTGATGCGGACGATGAAGTAGCCATTCAACGATCTTACTTTACAGCGAGTCCAGCATGGCATGGCGCGAAACCCGCGACGACGAAGTTCTGATCAGACATCACAGGATTCCCGTCTCATCTTCAATCATGTCACAAGTATCAACAGAGTTCCATAAGCTCTTCACCACTCAACACGGTTCGTTGCGAAAATGGATCGAGCTACCAAACGAAGATCCTGTGGCGTTTGGTATGATATGCGAGTCAGCTCATGGCTCCTTCATTCCGCATGATGACATATCGCTGCAGACGCTCGCCAACATGACGGATGCTATCCAACGTTACAGGATTCCCGCCACATCTAGCGTGCATCATACCGCGGAATTCAGCTTCGCCGTTCATGCCTTCAGGCTAAGCACGCTTTCAACGATCGAACTCCTTCAGCTCCTTGGCGTTGCGAAAGCCTTGGGCTCCGTCAGATACAATAAACTGCTCGAAGATGTGTTTCTCCAGTATCCACTTCAATTTGAAGCATTGCCCATTGAGCAAATCACTGGCAGTTGTGAAACCGATCTTGCTATACTGGGTATGTAATCTGCCTCCATAAGCATTATAAGGCTTGCTGACTCTCACAGCAAATGTAAAACTACGGGGTGCAGCGTGCCGCGCACGAGTGGCAAGCACAATGTTGAGTTCGCTGGACGGGGATTGTATTCTTCATCTGCAAGAGAAATGCGGCTTAGCTGTGTGGATTCTGGAGGACAGTCTCAGCCTACAGGAGATCAATACTCGTCTTCGAAGCATCAGGAACGCTGCAGATAGTCTCAGGGAACAGCTCCTAAACGCCAGTGGGGCGATCATTGAAGCGACAGCAGACATCAATGACTATTTCCGCACTACGATCGGACAGGCGCAAAGAGTAGAAGAAGGTCACGGAAAGGATGTTTTGGACGTGCACCACGAGGTAAAGCGCCTGGAGATCCAGATTGCGGAGAGCGGGCGGATTTCAGGAGATTCCTTCGTTATTGATAATTCGTCCAGCGATACTGATTTCGAGGACATTGAAGCCTACGCTGGGTCGCTGGGGGATTGTTATGATGGCTTGCAGTTCGATGACAGTGAGTCTGTAGTTTCTGCAAAGACTGTCTAAGGGTATTTGGGAATGTCTTAGGATATGGGAGTTGATTGTGATAACTCATGGTGTACTCACATCTGCATTATAGATACTTCATGTGAACAGATACTCCTGATGGGCAGATAAGAGTCGATAGCAACACACAGGAAGAGAGAGCAATTAACATGCGGTCTATGCATAACGCCTTTCTCCCGCCATTCACACTGTGATATTCCTATCAACTTGGTTCTTACAGACCCAGGTGGTCATGAGTATGCAGGTATGATGCTGTGTCGCTTTGTGGCCAGTACAACTCCGCAGCCTCAGCTGCGTCTGTATCTATTGACGAGCGAACCTCTTGCAGGCCAAATCTGCTTCCGAGGCCACCAAATTCCGGTAGCGACATACCCTGTTGCATTGATGGGGCCACGAAGGTGCTCGGCTCCGATATAGGTGCAAAAAAGGTTGAATATTGTAAGGATCCTGGCTGTAGTTGCAGAAAAGGCGTATAAGGTGTTATGTTCGGCTCTGTATTCGGCCTTGGAGTCTGGTACGGTAGTGGGATGTGTCTTGTTGTCGCTCCGATAGTAGATGCGTGCAGGTTCGTCACAGTGTCGTGGAGGAACGGGCTGCTATCTCCCGAACTCCGCACTGACAAGGCCGGCAGATTGTTGCCGGTCTGGAGGTATTCATTCAACGTTTCTAAGGCGTGCTTGAGCTGTCTGTTCTGGGTTTCAAAGAGAACTGCTCTGCGAAAAATGTAAGTTGAAAGACGCCATGATTGGATCGAGCGTAAACACGCTTACTGAGAGTTCCTATTATGACGGTGGCCCGCCCCTTGACTGTAGTTACATACAGAGTCATCGGCTTGACATCTTCCGCATGAATGCTCCCCATTGCACAACACAGAGATCAGCATTAGACTTAATTGCGTTAGGAATGATAGTACTTACCTTTGTTTTTTTAACTCGGCACCGGTCGCAAGCCTGTTTCACTCGTTTCCTAGACTTTTCCATGATGCCTGGGGGCATTAAGCGCTCCATACAACTTGCATATGTAACCTATATGATCTTGCAAGATTGTCGTTTACGCCAACTAAGTACATTCCTGTTCTTCATATCTTCGCATCAGTACTGTGCCACAATAATGCATACGATAGTTTGCGGAAGGATTGGGTCACATCGTGCTAAAACTCATCACTACTTGCCGTGCCGCACTTGACATGAGCATCAAACTTGCCCAACACAAGACGGCTAAGCGCGGTACCATGAGAAGGGCCTTCTCCATCTCGATACTGTATGTACAATTACAGAGAAGCGGGCTCTCCGAGTGCCTTGCCATCGCACAGTAAGCTGTAATCAACCTCGCAACCTCTAGCGCCGAGCACGAATTACGACACCTGCTTATAAGCTGCTGACCGTGATCTGATAGACTGTCATGAATCCCGCTACTGACTGTAATCTGATGGACTGCCATGATTCCTGCCATGATTCCTGCCATGTCGTGCACTTCTCGCTGCAATTGTTCTCAAGGGAGGCTGGTTCTGCTAAGGACTGCCCTGTACGAGAACTTCTATCCAAGGGAGTAAAAGGTCAATCTTTTGCTCCGCCACATTCTTAGCGTACCCGACTTCTCCGCAAGGACAGTCGCGCGCCAATACGCCCTAGTGCATTTGCTATTTAGGTTCCTGACTAGACACAAGCCTGCATGCATATACGGTCGCGTGAGCGCAAAATCCCTGAATTGAGGAACGTTGCGTCATGCTAGTCGCTGCATCCTCGCGGCGCAGCGTTAGCCTGGCCAGACCAATGCCAAGAACTTGGGGATAATTAAGCCTTCGGTACCTTGCGCAGCTTGCTAGCAATCTTGACCATTCCCGGGAGCCTGGTTCGCAGTCCGCGATTCGTTTCGTAACGCGCGGCTTTCCATCAACCTGCAGTCAGCGGGCCGATTAGAGAATAACCCCGTCTACCCCGCGCATCCGCAGCACGCGCGCGCTAGAGACGAACCCGTCTGTGCTGATTTTGTCTGCCTGTGCTTATGCTCATTCCCCTGCACATACTAATACAGAGTCAAACAGGATAGACAAGGCAACAAGGGCTAATGGGCGTTGAAAAGCTTGAGAAGCTCGGCTCAGCACTGTACTGTGTCTCGCATCATCGATCATGAGAGCTGAAACGGGCGATAGCGATCACACAAGCCCTTTGTTTGTTGCATATAAGGTGAAATGTCCGACATTCAGTAATTACTAAGCTTCTTCATAATCCAGATGTTCGGCTTTTCGTCGCTATATACGTAATATACGTCTTCCGGTTGCTTAGATTGTCTTCGGCGACGCCAGATCAGGGAAGGATCACAAAGTTTTAGTCGCAGGTCTGTATCCACCAAAGCAAACAAAGGCGCCACGCCCTTCGCGCGGATACTGGTGACTACCCTCTGGATATCCTCTATCGTTGCAATGCATGTGTACTCCGCGAGTGGACCTATGTCTCGACTCTGGGGCAGATGCCAGAATGTGATGTCGACGCCGTGGGGCGTAGCTACATGGTCGGGATATGCCGGTACCGAGTAGACGGAAGAAGAGCGTAATAATAGTCGGCCCTGTTGAGAATTCCCCCGGGTACCGCTAACGGCACTTGATCCGAATTTCTCGAAGAAGGTCATCAAGATTAACACAAGCTCCCCGTACTCCGTCAACGCGTATCTTGGCTCTTGTGCAAGTGCGCTCCATATTGTGGGAAGAAAAAGCTCTGGGTGATTCCTGGGCACCCGGGTTGTAGTCGCGCTGTCAGTCGTCATCAAAGGAGTAGGAGCAGGCAGGCGAGGCTCGAAGATCACTTGAGCTCTTTGACGTGAATAGGCTTCTGCATTGAACTTGTCGGCTGCCGCAGAGAAGAAGACAGTTGATCGTTCTTGAAGCATGTGCATGCGAATTTGCGAAAGGTCGGGATCTTGGTTGCATAGAGACGAGATCAAGTCAGACTCAAACCCAAGCCTGCGTGCAAATTGGCCAAGCCGGATCACCCCTCCAGGACGCTCCGACGACTGCACTTGGTCTTGTGGTTTCTTACGGTAGTTCCCATGGCCTTGCACGTGGCGCAATAAATAGAGACAGAGTTGCCAATAGGAATGCAGTCCAGGGTCGCTGCCTTCTACAAAGCGCTCATCATGCTCGCTGTATTGTAGAAGGTATTGTTGCTTACTTTGTCCAGGCCGCTCGCAGTAATTCTGAAGTAGGATGTCTCTTATCGAAGGAAGGTGTCTGGACACTAGGTTGAATTCATCCTTTGAGGGATACAACTCGCCAGGAGGGAGCAACTCTCTCAAAGGAAGCATAACGGGTCCTAGTATTTTGACATGATTGAAAAAGGTCTGAAAATTCAAGATAAGTCCTTCAACAGCAAGTACCCTTTGACAGATTTGAGCGCGTGCGTCGGGGTCATGTACGCGAGGAAAGACCTGGCGTCTGGCAAACAAGCCTTCAATCATGGAGCGGTCGCGGGAGCTCCATAGAGGTGCAAAGCCCCCAAGCTTCTCGATGGTGTACTCGTCACAGAGGTGCGCATCACCACCTGTGATTTTGTGCCAGATCTCATACATCTGCATCAAATAGCATTCAATCTCCTGGGGAAATCAATGAACTGAAATACTTTGGCTTGAGGGAGTTGTACCTGTCTGCATCGCCAGCTCAGTATGAGTGGAAATGAGCCGAGTTGGAGACTCATCCATAAGGAGCGAAACGGCTCTAGTCTCTCAAGACAGATGCGAAGCCATTCATTACGTAGAATCTGATTCAGGCTCTTCAGCTTAGCTCCCAGTAGCCTTTTCCATCTTTTTGCGACTTCGTAGTTTCGCTCGCGTTCGTAAAAGCGAATATGGAGAAACTTTTCGCCGTCACAGGGAGACGTATGTAGTTGATAGGACTCGCGAATTTGAGTCACAACAGTTGCAGGTGCGTCCATATACTGTTCAGCAACCGATATCAAACAGGATAGCACTGCTCTCACCAGAATTGTAAAGATCGACAAGCCACCAGTCGTCTTCACCTTGCGATTCATCTCTTTTCGCAGTCTCGAACCGAAATCGTCCGTGAAGGCATGGTAGCTCAAGTCCGATTGGAAGAGCAAGTCTTGGAGAAGATCCGATGGCGTACAACGCGTCTGAAGAGATATGTGCGCCGACCAAACAGTCGTGGTATTCCGAAGGACAAATCAAAGCAGGTAGATTGTGCTCTATATCAGACATGCAGCAGCCAACACAATCGTCAGGCTTTGCATTACTAGGACTGTAGTATAAGTTTCGGAATCTCACCTGGGCTGTTCCCAGATAATATCGATATCTTTCGAGTTTGCTACACATATTGACTCCAATTCCAATATTATGAAGGGCTTGCCAGGCTATAAATATGGTTATGCCCACCTTGAAATTGAGTCTTCCAAATATTGCTAGCCGACAACAGGTATTTATAAAGACAAGAATGTACCAGAACGAAAAAGTAACAGATTTGTGTAGATATGCCATCACGCGACCGTTTAGACTGGCTGTACGCTTTCCAAACCAGGACAGATTGGTTCTTGACTATTGGGGGCGGCCTACAGCAGGTTACTACTAATCTTCGCAACCCCCACGCCCAATTCCCTTCTACTGTTCTGCTAATCGGTACCAAGGAGAGGGAAGCTGCACACCAAGCGCTTTTTCCGGGTCGGCCTCATTCAAAATCCCGTGGTCTAGCACAAGTGCATGCAGACGACTCAACGTCAGACGCTAAACATCCACTGTTAATTGCTAGCCTGGACACCGACAATGCTTGCGGCAAACAGAAGCCACCGCAAAAGCATACAGGACACGCGCATCATAAAGTTATGTGGCTATCCGAGAAAACACCAGTGATCGGAACCGAATCGCTGGTTGAAACTATAGTCGGCCGGTTGCTGCTGCTGTTCGCCGACGTCGTCTGTCTTTTTCTAGACGACTTCTCTACTCGTGAAGAGGGAATTCAGTTCCTACAAAGATGTACAAGACATAGTAGTCTTTCGCCGAGCTGGAAGCCTCAGGTTATCTTTGTCACTAGGAACACATACAAGCCTAAGAATGACCCTAATCTACCAACGTTTGGTGGCATTCAGCACGTGATATTACCGGCAAATAGCCGCAAAATCCCACTTTCTCGTAGATATCTCTCCTTGAAGAAGACTATGCTCTCAGATATTGAGATGGTAAGGAATAGTAGAGAGGCCTCTCAGAGGCTCTATTCGGCATACCACCTCAATGTCTTCTTCGAGTTGGCATTACGACACGTTGCGACATGCACCACCCCACCGTTCAATTTCATCCTCGCTACGCGCCAATGCAATCGAATAGAAGATGATCTCTGGAATCATCTACAGAGCTTTTTGGAGTTGTGCACTGTCAATTACGTCCCTAAGGAAGCTGCCTTGGAGTATATGGCATCTGCACTCATGTTAGACAGCTTTCCACCGGGAATGCATCGTAAGTGCTGTATACTCCAGCCACTCTGTTTCGGCACTAACCAATAGACTTCAAACCGTCTGAGATGTTCGAGACCCTATATAAGTCTCACTGCTATAAAGCCTTCTCGTCGCAGCCTTCCGAGCAAACCCTTTCGCCAGCCGCTTTATGTACACATTTGAAAGCCATTTTTTGTCATTATTGCTCCGAACTTAAGAAAGAAAAGCTCACGGCAGTCCAGCTACATAGGAGAAACCTTGAAAACATTTCCATCAACTGGAACACGATGTATAGCTCTCAGCTGTGCCTTGACTGTCTTTCGTGCAAACCTGAACATAGCCTGCGCTGTGGTCACGCAATCTGTGATTCATGCGCTTGCAAGTTTGGGTCGAAATCTCGGCAGATGGAATATTCATACTGCATCTCTCAGTGCATTCTATGCAAATTCAAAGGCAAGCTTACTGCTCGTCTTAAGCCGCCCACAGCAGGAAGTCGGTTGCTTGTCCTTGATGGAGGCGGTATTCGGGGAATTTTCACTCTGCATATATTACACGCGCTCGACAAGTATCGGAAACTCCCATACCCCATTTATGACGAGTTTGATTTGTTATTAGGTTCAAGCACAGGTAAATGTCACTTTTTATTGACATCTTCGAAGCATATCACTTACAGTAAGATCTAGGAGGCCTTATCGTGCTCATGTTTCTTTTGCGCCAGAATATTGACGAGTGCATTGGTACCTTTAAGCAGCTGGCAGAACGGGTATTTCTTCCTCGCCAACCGTTTGGAAACTCTCTTCTTGCGAAGATCTGTGGCTTCCTATCTTCTTTGCTAACCGATAGCTTATACGGAGCTGCCGAAATGGAAGCGTGCGTGAAAGAGGCATTTGGAGCGGATACTGCTCTATTCGGCAGTACGGTCCCTGACGTGGGTATATCGGGACCAAAAGTAGCAGTTACTACAATGGCCGTGTCCAATTCGAGACTCTGCATCCTCTCTAATTACAATGGAGCTGGAGATCGGCACGGTAAAAGCTTGTATCCTATCTTCAGGTACAAGACTAATAGACGACTGCAGGTTACAAACACTATCGAGCTTCTGACGCGGAAGATGAGATTCTTGTCTGCGACGCGTAGGTCCTGTCCCTTTCTTCAAGCTCTCAAATTAATCTTGTTCAGTGCTAGGGCAACATCTGCCGCTCCCTCCTACTTCCCAGCAAAGTTTATCCGGGGTTTAGGACTTGTTCAGGATGGAGGTGCAGGAAAGCACAATAATCCAATCGACCCCGCAGAGTGGGAATCGAAAGCTATTTGGGACGGCGACCCAGACCTAGCTGTTTCAATAGGCACAGGATTTGCTCAAGATCCTGATTCACCGCAGACTGTGTCCGGAAGACTGCGTTTGCGTGATCGCTTCTTCCCGCGCTTGCTTCGACTTTTCAACGCCATGTTAAACGCCCAGAGCGGTTGGGAGGATCACCTAAACCGAGTACATAAAGACGAACGACACAAATACTTCCGCATCAACATAGCTATGGACCGGGAGCCTCCGCTTGATGATGTTGGTAAGATTCCGGAACTAGAAAACTTGGCCACGACTTTCCTTCAGGGTTACGACTTCTCTAGTATTACTCAGGCGCTCTTTGCTGCTTCATTCTTCTTTGAACTTCACCGCAAGCCGGTCGCGAGAGGGACGTCTGTTTGCTCAGGCTCCATCCGCTGTCGAAGCCCAGACACACGGGCGCTGATTGAGAGAATTCTGCAAGAATATCCGGCAGCCTCATTTACTACAAAAGATGGCGCTAACTTGGGCTACATCGGCGGCTGCAGTCTCTGTGCTAAATGTGGTCATTATCGCAAGGTGGTCAACTTCAAGGTCTACCACGTTGATCAGAGCGTGTCCATTCATATGCAATTCAACCGATTGGGGCGGCATAGAATTAGCGGATTTCCACAGTCTATAACACAATTCGCAAGGCTCCAGTTGCTAGACGCTGCGTTTGGCAGAGCAG
The DNA here is from genome assembly GCF_003171515.1 of Pyrenophora tritici-repentis. Classification (NCBI taxonomy): domain Eukaryota; kingdom Fungi; phylum Ascomycota; class Dothideomycetes; order Pleosporales; family Pleosporaceae; genus Pyrenophora; species Pyrenophora tritici-repentis. Next base: position 1,716,941 of record NC_089395.1, read on the forward strand.
ATCATCAAATCGCGGACTATGCGGGTACAAGCGGTTGTCAGTGTCAGGTTACCAAGAAAAGAAAAAGACCCGTACCTTTGATCACTAGAGCCTCAAAAAGGCAATGCCTGGAGCTTACTACGGAGGAGAATTAAAGACTGTACGCCCTAACAATCACACAGTATACAGTCACAGGGTAAATTGCAACTACATAAAACCTAATCTTAGCACAAGCAGGAAGCGTGCACAAAGCTGTACACATTAAAATCAAAACTCGGGACCTTGAGAGAATTCTTTTCTGGAGTATTCATTCATTCATCAAAATTGCTGTGTATTATGAGACTCCAAGTACAACTACTGGACTTTGCTTGTGTTCGACGTTTTCGGGCAATGCTATCAAAGTCACCACGGGAGAAAGCGGAGCGCAAAGAGCTTGATCGATTAATTCAAGATGGCATCACGGAAAGACAGCGATATGACCGAGCACGCCGTAAACGAACTGAAATCAATAATGATGCTCAAGCCGCCACTGTTCGTTACTCGTATCCATAGTCCCTATTTACTCTGAAGCTACATAACTAGGTTCTGATGCAACACGGCAGATGTTGTCTTGGTCCGGGGATAGATGGCCTAACATAACCTCAAGATCACTGTGATACTTCACCTAGCTTATCCTCAGGCGTGCTTTTGCTTTGTTGCCATCCAGATGCGACCTGGGCGACTAGTATGATCGAATTTTACTCCTTCACATTACATAAAGCATTGAAAGATGCGTACGTAGTCATGAACCACAATGTAAGAAAGTAGAATTTATTCAGGTAGTACTACTCAGTGTTTCACGTCCTGCTCTCCGCGGCTCGTTGCTCCTGGTTTTTCACCATCTCTAATAGTTTTGAATACTTCTCGTGAACTTCCATCGACCAAGGTACCAAATTATTAACATAGCGTTGAGCTACCAAGATGCTTGTCTCCATACCATCTAGCCGTTTACGGAACATATCCTGCAGCTCTGAAATATCAAGACGCAATTGTTGGAACTCGTTTCGTAACTGGTTCAGTTCTTCGAATACTTTGGGCGGAGACTCGTTGGCGGTTGCAGCGGCGACAGTTGTGGAGGCTTGTTTGAAGCCTGCGTACGGGTCCTGCGGGATAAACATGCTTTCGTCCCAATCAAGATCACAGTCTTGTTCCGGAAGTGGTGGCAGGCTCGGCGCGAATGCGTGGGACGATCTAGTAGCAATCATTGCATCCAGGGACAACATCTGCGTCGGCGGTTCAGAAAACCATGTATCGTGATTGCTCGAAGCCATGTTAGGTGTTACGCGTAACCCTAGCGACAGATGCATGCATTTATAAATAAGTCGCAGTCAAGCGTGACAAAGAAGTCGCCAGCAACAAGCACAGGCTACAGCTTTCGAATGTTGAAAGCATAGCCCGCCATTTCCGAATGTGATGGGGAATTGGCGACGATCCAAGCCCGTTTGGATGTGCCTGTAGTCGGCCCGATAACTGTGACGCTTCGAGATATGGTCAAAAAAGGCCTCAGCCAGGGCTAGTTCCTCATATCATCTTCAGTAGCGCAAAATCTTCCGGCCGTTCCGTACCGAACTAGTGGCCTCAGGGCCCTATCGATCTATAGCGCACCAGCTAGCTAAGAAGGCCTATTTCAATATCAAGGAACGGCGAGTACCAAGCCCGGCTTCCCCGTTGATTTGGTGGATCTCTTCCGGGCCGGAACTCAACCGCTCTCTTTTCATAAACAAGATGCGGTTTTGTGTCGTGATCAACGCATAGGAAAACTGACTGGACTGCACGCCAGGCACGAAAATCCACATCAGTCACCATAGACACGTGTTGAAGCTGAAACACTAGTGGGTGGATGGAGCAGTGCCGCTTTATTTTCCTTTCACAGTCGAAAACTCCTCTCCCATCCCGCTGCCCTAGTTACACCATGATGGGACAATAAAACTGGCTAATGACTGATATTTAAGTGACTTCTTGCTCTTGTACTTCCTACATCGACATTTCCCTCCTCCTCCCCCTGAACCACATAGCAATGAGCCAGTCTCAGCAATCTCCTGCATCACTGCAACCAACTGAGGTATGAAGGCCCCATCAGTAGTGCACTTATGTACTAATTTCAAAAACCAGGGAAGCTCGGATTCTCGCCATCAAGAATGTTGTGTGCAAGCTGCATTAAACATGAGCAGTTTATATCAACAGGGCCAAACTCAGCTGCATAACATGCATATTCAACTCAAGGCTACCCATAACTACATCCAAGCAACTGCTGAAGATACACGACGCCGATACCTTGCGATAGAGAATGAGCTGAATCTAGAACGGGAGGCAAACGAGCTTGTCAACCAGCAATTAGCAGAGCTGGAAGAACATCACTGCGAGCTTTTGAAGAAATATAAGAGCGCCGAGGAACTCCGAGAAGACCTCAGCAAGTATATGAACAACTCAGACATGTTTGCCAACGAGGTTGCTAGGCGAGCCGAAAGCCTAGTGAACGATCTTCAAGCCAAGCTGGCCGGAGGACAAGTGGCGGAGTTGCAGAATGGCCAAAGCATTAGTGAAATGATCCTAGAGTCAGCCAAGAATGCACTTCTTGTAAGAGCCATTTCTGGTCAACATTCGGAGGAGAACCCGCTTACGCCATTGGAGTACATTACGGATCAAAATGTGGTCTTGCAGCAACGTAACATGGACCTTTCTATACAAGTTGAGAGTCTGTCTAAGCAAGTAGAAGATGGGAAGAATGAGGTTGCGAACCTCGTCAAGGCTCTTGAACTCACGGCTGGAGACGGGCGGCGAAAAAAACCACGGAGGGGAAAGATGTCGCAGGAGAAGAAGTAAGGATGATAGCAATGCATTTGAACATCTATAGTATCCAAAAAAATCATCTTCAGTTAATTGCTAACAAATCTCCAACTCAGTAATTTGGGTCTCCGTCACGTGCTCCACTGGAAGCACTATGATTTGTGCATTTAATACAAAAGGGATCAAAGACGTTGCAGGTAACGAGTCTTTCAGAAAACCGTGCTTCAAGATTTAGTATTGCATTGCCAGTTGTCGAAATTCAACCTACGTTTTGCAATTCTAGATATGTCGTTTGACTGGTGTACCCGATAAAAGCATTGAGACCATCATTTTGCTGTAGCATCGCTGGGCTCGGAACGCGGGATATGAGGTCTTCTAGCATGATTCCAAAGGCACCAGCGTTTCCATCTGCCCTTGAGGTTTGTAAAAATTCTTGGTCAAATTCTTGCTGTTGTTTAGCCGTATCATTCAACACATACTTGATACTTACCAACTTTGACTTGACCATCGCTTGCTGAGATCGTGATGTCTTCTACGTTAAGTGAAGACATGAAAAGCCCTGCAGCGGTGAGAGCACAGATACCAGAAAGTGCCTGATCTGCCATCAATACGAGGATGAGTACAGGTCAATAGTCCTACCTGTGTGCTTATCGTTCTCACCTCAGATACTCCAAGCTGTGGAGAATGGGAAACGGCAACCTCGGATAATGGAAGGCCGGGCCTATCAAGTACGGTGAAGATAGAACCCTGATGCTGAAAAACAGACACGATGTTGAGAAGATTCGGATTTGGTTTGTCTAGGCCAACAATGGGTTTGTCTGAGCTACGACGGATCATCACGACCCGATAGTCATGCTCAGTGGCGTCTGAGGCGAATTCTTGGGCTAAACAGTAGGGTCTTTTGCCATCTGGATCTACGATGTGTATGCACCGGTAGTGCCGTCCAGGATCTCCGTCGATTGGCGTGAAAGTCTTGTACACAGTCCGATTGGTTGTAGGAAGCCTCAAAGGGCTAACGTCTAACGGCCCATTTCCCCTATAAAACTTTGGCTTTGGGGCTTCAATCGCAGGAGTACTGCTTTCTTCGCGAAAGGGCCTGATGTTGCCTGAGGCATGCCCCGTTCTCGGAAAGATAGTAAGTCTTCGAGGATCCATGTGTGCGATGATCAGTGATCAGGCTTATTCTATCGTCTTTATCTAGTAGCCAGGTCAACCGCACTTTCTTGTTGCTAACAATCGGATTTAAGACCTAGTCGCGTACATTGTCTCAACTTAAGCATGGATCTCTCCACAAAGAACTCACCCCGTGGAAGGCCTCTCGAAACTAATACTATCGACCACATCGTGAGATGCTATGGAGGGCAGACCATCGCAATTGAAATGGAGCCACAGTACATGCAAAAGTCCAAGCAATCTAGAGACTTGGTTCACTACATCGATTTTCTCAATCGAAGAAATGGAGAACTTAGGATAGAGCTTACATTCTACCGAGAATGCTATCAGCACGCAGAGAAGTTCAAGGGAAAAATTGCCGAGACTTCGCAGGATTTACTACACGCGTGTATTATTGGTTTGCTGGACGAGATGGCTTTTGATGAAATTCGAGACCTTTCTAAGGCGCTTGTGGATGCGGTAGACCAACTTCGTCTCGACCAAGAAAAAGCATTTAACGACTTTATCGCGCCTTACAAAGCATCAAAGAGCCCCCCAAAAGCTACTATGTCAATGGATGGGTTTATTTGAGGTTGGCGGATATCTATCTAACTTGGGCTGCTTCAATCCCGCGACATTTCATCGGCAACGACCTTCTTCTGCTAACATGTTCCCTCGGCTCCATTGGTTGAAACTCGAGTTCCAGATACCTCACTTGCTTATGGCTAGTATGAGCGATCATTTCTCGCGCCTGATGCCTCATTTGCCGGTATGCGCATACTGCTCGGATTAGTTAGTGTAGCGATAGTAATCCAAAATGCTTACCACAGATCGCGAGTCTTCCCCCTCTTGTCTCCAGCACGTCGCTAATGATTTGCCGCACATCCGGCTTTCCTTCCACCTCAGCAATTCGGCTGCCTGCCCGTTTGTATGGTACTGCATGTCCTGTTTCATCTAATATCTCGTAGTTGCCATAGATATACACATCGATAATCTGGAAAGCATCAGCTTTCGCTAACGTTAAATCACCATGTTTCAAGATTTACATTCTCTCCATGTGGTGCAGGTCGTATCCCTGGGCTTTCGTTGGTGCTGCTACCGCCTAGGTGTCGGTCTATCTTTTCGTTCCCGGACGGAGTGCGTGTATCTTGGCGTATCGCAGTGCCTGGAAGATCATCTCTTCTCAGTATATTGTTCATGACCTCCCACACCAAGTCCAGCTGGTATTTGTTGTCCACATGCCAGACCAGAAGAAGATCCCTAGTCTTTGTCTTAGACTGCCGGTAGTCGTGTACAAGCTCTTGAATGTACGCAAGATGGCCGACAATCCCAATTCCACTAGCAAATAGAACCACTGTGCCAAAGTCTCGTAGGTCAAATCCGTGTCCGTAAGGTCCTTCTACGAGAGCGCTGAGCTGCGTAACTCCAACAAGGGACCGTGTCAGAAGTCGATTGGTGAAGCCTGTTCTAGGCTGAATACGTAACTGGAAGTCGTGACCCTCGGAGTCTGAACTTGCCACCATGAACGGATGGCGCTGGAGAATTGAAAATAACCCGGGTCTTATCATGGTAAGGTATACATACTGGCCGGGCTTCACTTTCCAAGGCCGAGGAAGGTTGACCTTCACTAGAAGGCTATTTTGAACGTTCTCGATCAGGACTCTAGTGCTCCGCTTACTTACTGAAAAGTTACGATATATGAGCAGCACATTTCTGTGAGTGTAGGTAGCTACCCACATACATGCACACACAATTACCTGGACACGTCCGGTCATCTTCGCTCTAGGGACATGAAGCCATAGCAATATGCATATAGACGTAGAGCAAACAAAGTGTATCACCCGGAAGATCTCGTACAGGTGGTTACGGAAGGTGGGTAAAGAAGCAATGCTCATCAGTCCGAGGCATCCAGCAATCTGAGAGTGTAAGACACGCTGTAGACTTGTATGCAGATTAACTCACAGCTATACCGCTTACGGCGCTCATATCGCGAGTCCATCCAACTGCAGCCAGCTTTTGTCCGGCATGAACGGAGCCCTGGATCACAGCCACCAGACCAATTATGCTATGCATTTGATGATATGCTAGTAAAGATATATGCAAAACATCCGCCGCTATGCTTGCTCCAGGTAACAGAAGGACCAGGTTTGTTGCGAGCAGCGAGGCGCACCGGCTGCTTAGCTCTTCGGCGGCTTTTACGCCCCAACCCATGCAAACACCGTTGCCACTTAGATACAACACAGGAAAGATCAGATCCTTTACAGAGAAGCGCCACTGATGTAGCTTAAAGAGGCTTATCGTAGAGTAAACCAGGTACTTGAGAATAGCATCTGTTAGACGTGAAGCCAGCCATTGAGAGGCTAGGCTGGTAATGAAACATGAAATAATGAGGACGATTAGCCCAGCGCATAATATAGAGTACCAAGCAGAAGGATCAGATAGAGGATCCATGTCTGGGTGTGCTAAATGCAAAGTCTGGCCCCATTGATATATAGTAACAAGGTCAGTGCGCGCTCGTACCATATAAATAAGTGGCTCCAGTGTCCGGAAATTCTGGAAGTATAGTTATGGCCTCAAAAAGATTAAAGCAGGAGTCTTTTCGTAAACGGAAGAATAATTTTATTCGCCGCGGTCATGAGATAAGTAGCCGATACAAAGTAGCAGTGTGGATATGCATTCAGAAGGACAATAGCCAGCTATATGTCTACAATTCAGATCCAACACGGGTAGATTGGCCACCATCGACTACCCAACTTGTAGGTAACCAGAGCTCTTGTAGGGTGTAGGTATCTAACATTGTAGAAATCGACGTATCCAGTGCCTATAGTAAAGACTAGCGAGGACTTTCCGCCCGAAAAGCCACCAAATAAGAAATCACCACCAGCTAAAAGAGATACGTCACCACCTGGATACCTGTCCAGGCCGCCTGTTCCCGAGTATTCTCAAGAAGAGCTATTCTCGGGTCGGTTGTCGGAAGGACGCAGAGATTGAGGAGTGTATTAAATCTAAGAAAACCTGCTAGGCGGATGTATACACATTTTCTAGCACAACAAGTCATCCATTGTTGGCATTCTCTTTGTGAACCTTTGGGACGCCATACGGCACATAGAGGAATACTCTTAGGTCTACTGTAAAGATGTGAGCTTGCCAACATAGCTAGATACTACCAAATTAAGGAATAGAATGTTTATTGTAGGCGTCACTTAAATAGCAATACGGTGCTCGAAAGCGCGGGCGTGCAACATCATAATGGCAACCTCTTCTTGACGTTTTGAAAGTGGCTCTGCAGACTATATAAATAAGATTCGCCTCGATGTAAGCAGCCTTCGAAACTAACAAAACATATCCATCGATATGAGTGGTAAAAAAAAATCCCACATAAACTTCAAAAATACCGGCGACGGCCGGGAGCCAAGGACTCGAAGTGAGAAATCTACGATTGAATATCATGACGAGAAGGTCAAAAAGCTCGAAGCAGATCTTACAAAATTACAACACGCGAAAGATCAGGGCATGTTCGCTGAAGACGACGAAAAGCAAATGTCATCCATACGTGCAGAACTAGAGAAGTACAATAGCGCTATGACCCAAGTGAATATAAATACCGCCACACGACCCGAGTCTAGCGCGGCAGCGGGACAGCAAGCGGCACAACAGAATGCGACCGAACAAAATGCGGCCGAACAAAATGCGACCATGCAAGATGCAACAGAACAGAATGCAACCATGCAAAATGCGAGCGGACAAGATGCGACCATGCAAAATGCGACAGCCAACGCGCCAAACCCTGGAACGACACATGCAAACGCTCAAAAAAGTCCTTCACAAAAAGGAGAGATTAAAAGAGAGCATGCTGAAGAGTCAAAAATGCCTACTCAAAGGCTTGTGGATGATCTCGGTATGGCATGGGATGTGGACGTCAATAATACTTGTGTCGATCCCTCGCTGCAGGGTCAGGAAAAGTCAGCCATTGGTCACATTATGAGGACCTCTCAAGCTTGCTTCTGCGTTACATATGGGTCTAAGGCTCGTAGCGCTCGTTTCGAATCGAGCCTCCCACATGGGTCCCAATACCAGGGAAGCAGAGATGTTACCAAAGGCAGCAACCGAATCGTCGAGAAAATTGTGAACTTTCATAAAGGAAACAAAGAGCCATTGCCGATGGATATACTGAGCAAAGTGCATATTCTATTAGTTTACTGGGACTCTAAGATGGGAGTCGGACACGCCGCCGAGGTTGACGTACTAGCTCCCAATTATGGCAAAAAACGGCCTCACACCCGCTGCTTCATCTATCTGGATCCCGAGCTCTATAAAACATACGACCTTGAAAATAAGACCGGCTACAGCCATGAAACTAGGTCAATAATGAAACCTCTTCAGGAAGGGAATGACGACTGGCAAAAGTCCATTGCTTTTCATAATATTGCGGTTAGGCTTGAGAATAAATTTGAGAAAGAGTGCATGGTCGGGGTGCCAGGCAGGCCTGGGCCACTCCGTGAGTTGGTTCAGGAGAGAAAAGTGGTGTCCAGCAGGAGCAGATCGCGGTATGCCACTGCTGAGCCGTCAGAAAGCATGTCGCGGTATGCTACTGCTGAGCCATCAGAAGGCTGGTCGCGGCAGGCCACTGTTGCACCGTCAGAAGGCTGGTCGCGGCAGGCCACTGTTGCACCGTCAGAAGGCTGGTCACGGCAGGCCACTGTTGCACCGTCAACAACCGGTTCGCATTTTGACATCCCTCCAACCTCACCACGCCAGCCTACAGATCTACCAAGAACGCGACACAAACAGACTCCTACTACAGTAAAAACTGGGACCTCTTTGAAGCAACGGTTCCATATGGAATTTCTGGAACTTTTTGATCTAGCGGACAATGTTACGTATGCTGACTTGACTGAAAAACAGCAGCTTCTTTACCCTGCGCAGTTCACAAAGTGGAAAGCAGTGAACTCTTAGACAAGGGCTCAAAACAGAGTCCTTATTTTTGAGCGGTAGCAGGAACTTTTAGAGTAAGGCGTCTGTGTCCAAGTAGTTAAATTAAATTGATAAGTTTGCTGAACTTTATATCTGTATTGTTTAAGATGAATCTCCGTTCTACTCTGTTCCTGCACCTATTCTCTTCTATTGTTGGAGCATTTTGGCGACTTCCTTGCTACTCTCGATTGGGAGTTTCTCGAATTGATCCTATCGTCTCTGAGGGATTCCCTTCCCAACACGCGCACACGCTACATGGGGCCCAGAGTATGTTGCGCATGAGCTTAGTAGTTGATGTCTAATCTCCACTATAGACTTGAACTTTTCCTCGTCATACGATGGCCTAATTCAATCCAATTGCACGACATGTGCCGTCCTTGAAGATATGTCTGCCTACTGGACGCCACCTCTTATGTTCTTCCATGCCAATGGTACTATAGAGATCGTTCCGCAAATTAGTGGAATGCGAATGCAGGTATTCAGGATGACAGTTAAAAGCTAATGCTAAGAAGGTTGTAGTTACTATTTTCTCTTTGGGGACAGAATTATGGCTTTTCCACCAGGGTTTAAAATGATTGCAGGAGATGCGAGCAAGCTAAATATCTCTGTCCCACCTCCTGACACGCCGCAATCCTTGTGGGGTCCGGATGAAAAAAAACCAGAAGCGCTCGCTGAAAAAGCTATTGGGTTCAATTGTCTAAACTATGGTGGCTCTGCTGAAGGGGCTTTGACCCGTCATCTGCTTCCGAATAAGTCCTTCATTGATTCAAACTGCGAGGATGGCCTTCGCCTTGAGCTGATGTTTCCTTCATGCTGGAATGGCATTTCTCTTGACGCCGACGACCACAAGTCCCACGTAGCCTATCCAGATCTTGTTATGGAGGGTGTATGTCCTGCAGAGTACGAGACACGCATTCCGGCTCTGTTCTTTGAAACGATCTGGAATACTTCAGTCTTTCGTAACATCTCCGGGCATTTCCTACTCAGTAACGGCGACCAAACAGGTAGGAATAGCCATTTCCTAATTGAATTTTGGCTCATATGATCCCAGGTTCTAGCTACCATGGTGATTTTCTCAATGGATGGAACATAACTGCATTGCAGCAGGCGATTGGCAGCTGCACAAATCTATCGGGCTTGATTGAAGATTGCTCTATCTTTTCTCTCCAGTCCCCATCTCGAGCAGGCCAGTGCACCCTACTGCCGCCAGCAGCGGTTGCCAATGAAAACTGTGCTGGACCTCAGTTAGGCCTTTGCGGTAATGTTACTTTTCAAAATAGATAGAACGATCCTATTCTTAACGTGCGGGATAGCGACAAACTCAATTCACTATAATGTTGTGAAAGTACACCCTGCTTGGCGGAACGCACCTGTAGCGGCAAACCGTTGACACTCATCGACACAAATCATCTCAGCCACAGCTGAATAGCCTTGATACTCTCTGATCATACTGCCAGGAGCCTACAAATAATAAGAAATGTTCAACTTGTTGATAATATCCACTGTTGTGAGCATCCCTCGCACGAGAGATGGCCTGAGCATAACATCCCTCCACCCGCACCGGAAAACCCTGTGGGCCGAAAACAACCAATGAAAGCGCAGCATTTGTACACGACTCAGCATGACGCTGTGTCTGATTGGCTATTTCCGGCCCACCGGTTTTTCCCCTACACAGGGAGGGATGTTAGTCACGTGATTCGGACCGCTGAGAACCAGCAACTCCATATAGGGGGCCTGCCTCATAGATCGCACAACAAGACAATAAGCAATCAATATACTCAATACTTAGTTACCATACGATCGTACAGAACCTGCTACCTACACGCGATGCGCGATAGATAGCCCATTCAACACAACTTCGATTTTGTTTAAAAAAAAACTAATTTAGTTAAATTAACTAATTACTATGTCTATCTTCCAACCTCTGCGTTCTGCTGATTCATGCCTTCTCCGTTCACAAGGTTGTCGTCCCATTCGCTCTCATCGCTGGACGAGCTGCCACGATCATCGCTGACACCTTCCCAAGCATTCTCAACATCTCTGGCCAACCTTTCCTTGCCTACAGTTTCTTTCTCTATAGCTTTGGGTGGTCTTTCATTATCCAAGCCTCCTTTGCCTGCATTTGTTTTGTCTGAACTTCCAATTCCAGACATCTCTTTGCCTTGGCCTCCTCTAACTAGGCGCTCTGTGCTCGATTCTTCTCCATCTACAGCCATCCTTTTTGTATTTTTCGTATCCCTGGCCCGTTGTTCTTGACCTAGTACGTTCTTATGTATCGCAAGGCAAGGACCTGACTGGTGTTTCTTGCACACGAAGTGTTCTTCGCATAAAGGAGACTTGTAGAGCGCTGCTCCGTGCTTGAATCTACAGCCTATTTTAGAGAAACATCGATCCTGTTTATCTAATTGGTTGAGGTATGGCCATCCAGGTTTTGTTGGATATTCATCCTTGAATAGGTCTTCCATCTCGTACTTAAGCCCCTCGCACTGTTCAAGATCCTTTATACGAATACTCTCATCAAGAATAACAAATAAGGCGCGCTGGAAGTCAAAAATGAGACTAAGCGTAACATTTTCATGCCCAGCGTCTGCATAAGTCGCTGCAAGGTTGACGAGCTCGACCTGCACCTTGGAGACGATCGACTCCATGTTAGTGCTCTATGATAAGGGTACTGTTCTACTGTGCTGCACGGATGTGGCCTTATTTGTACGTGCGGGAAGTATGCGTGGAGAACTCAGAGACTAGTACCTTTCTGCTGGTCCTGATAAAAGCAACTTGCATAAATCTGGATGACCATCACTTAATCAGTCTACTCAGTTAACGCATATTAGAAGAAGAATGCCAGTATCTCAGATGAAGACTACACCTTCCGCAATGAGATACTTGTACTATTTAATACTTGTCGGGTTTTCGGAAGCGTTGCTCCAGCAGCGAGAGGGTAATGTTCCAAGCAATATTACTAGCGAGGCCTGCGTTAGAAAAACCACCACAACTTTAACAATAGTGCTGAGCACAACGGGTGCGACAGGTTCGCAATTTACACTATTCCCAATCAGCCCATCTCTCCGTTTGTCTTCACCCTGGTGGGATAACGCAACCAACAACGCAACCAATTCAACGCGAAATTTCTCCGCGCCTACCGGACCTAGCGCTCCTTTCTCAGCCACGTCGAGTTTGAGAGATAACAACCACGAGACATTGATGTACAAAGTTTTGTCTTTGATGGCTATTTCTTTACTCTCTATGGCCCTGATACTCTGAGTGAGCATCTTTAGGACGTAGCAAGACATGGTTTTTAATACCGTTCAGCTGGTAAAGGATATAGATTAGTGTAGCAAGCAATGGACTTCATTTTCCTCATGTCTGCTACGCCAGTCCACCCAATCAATAACCTAATTCCTCACTATTTCTACATTGTAGTACTTAGCGTACACAAGAATGCACTATGATTCCTAGACAGAGAAGCGGCTTTTTCTTCCCAAGTGTTGTAATTAACGATGCGGTATCATAAGAGCCTCGAACCTGTGCTAAGCCTTACATTCTGCACACCCCCAAACTCAACCTAACATCCCTCCCTGTGTAGGGGAAAAACCGGTGGGCCGGAAATAACCAATCAGACACAGCGTCATGCTGAGTCATGTGCAAATGCTGCGCTTTCATTGGTTGTTTTCGGCCCACAGGGTTTTCCGGTGCGGGTGGAGGGATGTTACCACAATGAACATATTCGCGCATAGAGAGCAAAGAAGAAGAAGAAGAAGAAGAAGAAGAAGAAGAAGAAGAAGAAGAAGAGGATAATTAACTAGATTTGACCATATATAACTAGTTAACCTATCATAGGCTTTTGCTTATATTGAACGGATATTACAATCTTTTTTTGGCCGCAGATCTGCTAGTTTGATTCCAGGTCTTTTGTATTGCTTGAACCGTATCCGTCTTTAATCTCTCGAGACTTTCAATGGAGGATGTGCTCCTGCTTTCAGGCTTTTCTAGCATCCAATTTTCTCGCTCTGCTAGTTTTAATAATAGCTGTCTTTGCACTTCCAAGCTTCCCTCAACTTCATGTATATCGCGCTGGGTTTTTCTAATAGTCTGTTCCCTGACTCGACCCTTGTCATTAAACACTCTGCCTTGATACCTCTCCTGCTTCTCTGTCTGGCGAGGATGCCTATTGTCTTTCATCGAAACTCGGAGAGGCTTCTTAGTTCTCCAGTCCACGGGCATATTCAGAGACTTATAACTTAATTACTTAAGCGCAAGCTGGTTATGAATACTCAAAATTGTAGTGGGGAATATTTGCGAATTGTGCTGAGTTTGTCATGTACGCCGACCCACGCTTATATATAGGTAGAATTTCACATGCTAAGTCGTATTAGAACAAAGTTAATTGACTATAGCCTTAAGGCTATCGTCAGGCTCAGTAAGTTACTAAGAGTGATAAGCAAGTAGGTCGCAGCACTAACGTGCTTTGACAATTTTAATTACTAAAATCTTGGCAATCTCCAGTTAGAGGCTGCAATAGACTATTCTAGTCTTTAGAAGAAGGTTCGCGCGCTTAAGAAGTCCTTTCTACAGATTCACGCGACCCTTAGAGGCAGAGCTAGGTTAAGGGCATTTACGGATTTATAAGTGTGCTTTAGATACTACAGTTTCTGGGCTCTAACGCCCTTACTGGGCTAGGCTAGGCTTATAGGCTCCCCACACGTTGAAGACCTCTTTTCGGGCAGAAATGATAACGTTACAAATTACAAATCTCTTCACTAACGTTAACTTAGCTTATCGCCAACGAACTACAAATCTCTCGCTAGCTAACCGCCAACTAGCTTAGCTACAAAGTTCAATCACCTGGCATGCGAACGAATTGGACAGCAAGGCGCAGGGTTGGTTGAGCAATCATACTTCCCGGTTCAATGCAGTTACCGCCGAAGCAATTATCTTCCTCTCCAATCACTCTGCATGGGAATGCGCATTCCATCTTCCGTTGCTGGTCACTGTAAGTACGCTTTCTCATCAAGACCAATTACTAGATTTACCCTGCTTCCTTCACCGCACCCCCAGCTCTCGATGTCCCACTCCCCTGTGACACACCACGCCTCCTCACTGTTCTTCGAAGCACTGCTAAATAAGATTTCGTCATTCTGAAACAACACTTCATCATCGTTGAACTGCGAAGCTCCTATTGCAAGACTCTTGTCATCAAGCAGTCCCTTGATAGCGAAAACATCGCTGGCAGAGATCTTGGTGTAGCTGTTTCGCGATACTGCGGGCTGTAACTCCGCGATGTTTATAGTGAGATTGTTGGCATGGTCTTCGATTTCGAATATTTGGATATAATTTGTCTTTCTGGAGGCGGTGCAGAGTTGCTTATGCCAGAGCGTAAAGGTGCATTTATTCGTGAGATCGTGATGTAGGGCCTTTGTTGATGAGAGGCGGAATCGAGGAAAGTAAAGAGCATTTGTTGAAGAAACGAGAAAGAAGACACTGGCAAGGGCGGTCAGCGCGTTGTGCATTTTGACGGGAATGATATGCAATCAAGGAGATGGCCAAATTGTATTAAGAGTCAAATCTACGCCTTTGTAATTGTTCCGGATACGAAAGTACATTCCTTGCCTGATGGGTAATGCAACTCCCGTTACGCCGCAATAAGTGCTGAGCACGTGTTAGACTTGCTATCTTGGCAATGACATCCGCTACACGCTTGGATAAAGTGGCGACGCGGCTACACCGGAATTACGACAAAACGTTCGCTGGATAAACACGGTCAGCAAAAAATATAGCGCTAATCCTCCTCTGATAGAGCGCCTTTTGTAGCAGCTGTGAAATTTAAATAAACGAAATGTAGGATCCGGGAACCGATTTCGTTAGTCACTATAACAAACGATCAGGCGTAGCATTATAGTGTAATGCTGCAATCTAATGCTTACTTCTGACTATGTTCGCGTTGCATTGGAACGTGAGAACCTCTACAGTTTTCTGGTGTAATGCTGTAATGTGATGCCTACTTCTAGCTGTCTTAGCAATACGACACATTAGAACCTAAGTGCCGCCATCAATATGCTCTTAGCATAAAGCTATAAGCTGAGCTAGCGGAAACACTGTAATAGCATAACGCTAGTATAAACTTGCTCAGTCAAGTCATATAAAGAGCGTATTATCAGCACCTTGCGCTTGTGCCACGACTTCAAAATCTGCTCCTCTAAAGCGTTATGCGCTCTATACATCTCGTAGTTTTAGAGGCAATAGTAACGATGAAACAATTCTAACAAGAGACAGGAGCTTACTCACGATGAGCCGCTTCTAGATCTGACTCAGGTTGGAATGAGAGAAGAAGAGGCATGACAAGTAGTCCAACTAAAATTCTGCTAACTCTTGGTAGTTTATCTCAACAGCGAAAGCTTTTCTGTGCCTACTTGCAAGGGCAGGACCTGAGTATCTAGAATATGTGCGGCCAAAGCTCCTACCACATAGGCTGTCTTGTGATCGCGGCTCGACCCTCTCTACTCAAGCTGCACAGTCTGAACGCCTGTCGCATCCAGCTATAGTTGACGTCCAAATGTCCGCCACTTTCCTTCCCACCGGTAGCTTCCAACGAGAAACGGACAACCTCTTTGATACAGGAGACCACCACTCTCCTGACAATACTGCAAGCCTTAATGCAGACACGCTAGACGGACGTAGTAAGGATAACAGGGACGCATCACAACCCAAACCGCCCGAGCTTCTATCTTATCCAGCCTATGTTGATGCCCGACCGTCCGCCTCTCCTGCGTGCACTATACACTTGGACGACCAAGACAATGACAGCCATGGCAACCAAGACAACCACTCTTTGCATCCGCCCCCAGAATACCTTCGAGTCTTTAAACAACTTGATTCCCCGTACGGAGGTAATTCCAAGTACAAGCTTAAGCAGATTATTAAGCTTAGTGACCATTTTCTGCGAATAGACGCCGTAAGCTTTATACATTCCTTGCACTATCGATGTGGCCTGCGTGGTCTTTGGTACCGCCCTTTACTAGACAATCCAATGACTGGCTCTTTAGCAGAGAGGACGCTCAGAAGCCTCCACTGTGCCGAGACAACTGAGGAGGACACGATTGTGGGTCCCGTCAGACTTAGAATGGCAAGGATTTTCCTTTACCATTACATGGAGCAAAAAGTCCTCAACATACGGACTAATCGTTGTATGCAGAATCTACGTTCTCCGGGTAAGGACGTGCAAAGCATTGTCATAGACTTGACCCTAGATGATATATATAGCAGCAACAACGAATCAGACAGTCTACAAGTCAGGAAGCAGCGCCGAGAGATTCTCAAAACGCATAAGAGGATAGGTAAACGGTGGTCCTTTCTAGTGGCTCACCTTGGCATCGGGGTTCTTTTAACTTGCAATCCGAGCCTTGAAGCTTACATGTAAGATTTAAATTACTCACTATAAGTTAGGTATAACTACTATCAGTCGCTAACAATACAAATAGAAACGACAAGCATTTTACTGAGAACATGTTACTAGCGCTTGTAACATACATTGTAAATGTATATCCTTACGGGATCCAAATCAACCGAATAGCAGAACCGCTTATTGAAAGCATAATGGAGGGTGCCTCATCTACATCTTGGCCAGGCGCAGAGGTATTAGATGTTCTTGATGGGTACAAACAAAAAGAGGAGAAAGATTGCTATTATATGAGAGATAAATGGCGGTTCGTAGACCCCCCAAAGGGCTTTGTGCGGGTTCTCTCGGTGTAAGGTTTAGGAGTATTAAGCATGCTCCTAAAGTACCTAATATTAGAAGAAATTGCAGAAGCGCCAAGCTACTTTACGCGTGTTAACACTCGGAAACTGCTTACTAATGTCTACAGCAGCTTTTTAAAAGTCATCACTTGCTCATCCTAGTTGTGTAATAATCGCATAGCTCTCTTAATACAACAACCTTCTCTCCTCTTTCATTTCTGCTATTTCATTCTATATCTGACATCAGCCTAGCACCTTTGCTCACCGAGTACACTATTAAGGTAGTACTCGTTTAGCCCTCAATTAAATGCCTACTTAGCTCGCTTGTTGTATATAATCACTTTGTTTATACTGCAACCTTTTCTCTTATTTCCTCCTCTATAGATTGCTAGAATACATGTGGCTAGCTACAAACAACCTGTATACAGAGTTCTATTAACACAAACTGTCGATTTGCATGAAGAATTCAACCTCATTTCTTAAGCATTTACTGATTCCGAGGTCTGAGTTCTTTGATTTAGCAGGAGTTTTAATTAGTTTAGTTTCCGCAAATACCCTGATTACATTTTAGAAGTTGTTAGTCTCCCAGACTTTCCTGGAGTATCTCTGAGAAATGGATCCTGGTTTTCAAACCCTCTTGGGGTTTCTAACGCGAATGATATGTTCGCGTTAGGCAAAACTAATGAAGCTCCTAGAAACGCTCTGCTTCTGGAAACGCCCTGCTCCTAGAAACGCCCTGCTTCTGGAAACGCTCTGCTCCTAGAAACGCCCTGCTTCTGGAAACGCTCTGCTCCTAGAAACGCCCTGCTTCTGGAAACGCTCTGCTCCTAGAAACGCCCTGCTTCTGGAAACGCCCTGCTCCTAGAAACGCTCTGCTTCTGGAAACGCCCTGCTTCTGGAAACGCCCTGCTCCTAGAAACGCCCTGCTTCTGGAAACGCTCCGCTCCTAGAAACGCTGAATAACACTTTAGCGCTGTGAAATCTGCTTGTTCTCGCATATTATATACAAGAGAAAGAGCTATAGGCAACAAGCATAGAAATGGGCTCTAGTTGTTAGGAAACCCTCCCTTTAGATTCTCATACTTGCTCTGTGGAAAGCTTAGCAGATTCGTACTCTGATCTAACGCACTGATACCACCGATATGCTTGACGAACTATTTACCTTGTTAGCATTGCTTTGTCTCCCTACCAGTAATAAAGCACGCACCGTAGAAATAAGGCTATCAGCACCCTTCTTATCACTCGAGCTCTCCCACCACATACCCCCACCTAACCCCTGCTGGCGGATGAGCTGGGCTTTCTTAGCGACGATGGCGGGCGTGTCATAGCTGATCATCTCGCGCTTCGCAGCATCATAGCTCCAGCTCGCCACCAGGTCCAAATCCTCAGTGATCTTTGCGCCAACCTGAGGTAGCACTTTATAATCATAGACCCCGGCTTCCCACGTCCCCTTACCCACACCCTGGAACGGCCTCCCTGGCCCATCGGTCTGGCTGAAGGAGCGGCCGTACAGCGGCATACCGAGAACAATTTTGCTGGCAGGCACTCCGGCGGATATGTAGTCGTTCAGTGCCTTCTTTGTGCCAAAGGGTGTAGAAGAGGGATTTGAAGAGGAGGGGCAGAAGTTGGCGTCGTGGCCGGCGTTGGTGTCCCAGGAGCCTGAGTAATCGTACGCCATCTGTACAGGTGTCAACATGAACGGAAGACATTGGGATTGCGAAAAATTGACACTTACGAGGTTCCAGAAGTCAAGGTATTTATCCATGGCGGCGAGCTTCATTTTATTGTAATTCGAAGGTCCAGCAGGCGATGCAACAGTGAGAAGTAAATGCTGGTTGTTTGCGTTCTGGGCCGAGTAATCATTAAGTTGTTGCCGAGTCTCTGCAAGGAGGGAGACCATGTCATTAGCCTGCGCTTCGTCGGCAGGATACTCCCAGTCAACGTCAAGACCATCGAAACCAAGGTCTGCGAGAATCTGGATCGCACTGCTCGCAAAGGCTTTCCGACCCTGAGGTGTTGACGCTGGTACCGCAAAGTTGGCGGAGTAGGTCCACCCGCCAATTGACAAAAGCGACTTAAGCTTGCGGTTCCTCTTTTTAAGTAGGTATAGCTGCTTGCTGCATCCGTAGACGTTAGTGCCGACGTCGTTCCAGGAGTCAGAGGGGAAGTGCTTGTCAGTATCAGACCATGTGTCTGTCAGGTAGACCTCGCCCGTCTCCGGTCGAACATTAGCGAAGGCGTAGAGGACGTGGGTAAGTTCTTGGGCTGGAAGATCTTGAGGGTTGAAGTTACGACCATAGATGGCCTGTATCTACTGTCAGCAAAGTAGGTCTTGGCCATTTTTGGTGGGGCGAAACGAGCCCAGTTGACAAAATATACGACATTCTTATACCCTGTCGTAGCTGAAGAGGCCAAATTGTCGTTGGAAGTCTGCGGAAGCGCAAAGGCCTGAACGAGTGTAAAGAGAGAAAGCAGGATTGCTACTCCTGTGAGGAGCATGATGTCGCTGGTGGCGCTATGTTGTGTTACGCGGCTGGTGCGCAGGCCAGTGCAGGTACGAATCGCGGCTTCGGTTGAGTTCCGAAGCTTGAGATGAAAATGGGTTCGAGTTGAGCGATAAGGTAGCTTGAGTCGCAAATATATGTATTCGAAGAATGACTGAAAATGGTTTAGCGTGGAAGCGACATGGACTGATCTGATTAGTGAGAGAAAGGCTTGAAACTTTAGCAAAACGTCATTCAATGTAGGGGAGATAGGGGGAGAACGGGCTAATTACTGACTGCATTAGTTAGTTAAGTTAGCTTTATAGGTGTAACGTTAGTATTGCAGAGAGTCTGTGACGGTTGTAAGGAGAAGCAGATCACGTGTTGGTGGTTTAGGGCTGCTTCCTCAATTTATTGAGCACCTCTTACCTCAGCTGCATCACAGGTTCGTCATGTAATTAAATAGACCCTGCTGCTGCTGCTTCATTGAGAGCACAGCACGTACAACACAACACGATAGCAGAATACATAAGATTTTGTTCTACCGCAACAGAATCACTCAAGGAAGTAATTAGCACGGTCCTAATCGTGAACGTATCTGACTGTTTTCTAGCAAATCTTGTAATCTTTTCTCCTGGACAAATTTATGGTGCCCGACAGCTTTTGTAACTTTCTAACCCTGTTCTTCTCGCTTATCGCGTCTTCTGTGTTTCAAACTCTTCAAACTCCCCAAATAGGGTGTCCGCCGTGCTATTTACGTCCGGTGACAAACGTAGAGGACTGTACTCCCAACTGTTCCCTGGCTCAATCTTGCTCTTATAGAGACTGCCTATATCCGGACGGCTACCTATGTTAAAGGAGTCGCGCAAAGGAGTTAAGCGTGGTAAGGAACACTCGGTCGACGAGTTATAGTCTACCTGCAACACTGATGATGGCTGCACGGAGTTTGAAAGAAACCCCTGAGTGTGGCTTATATACTGAGGGAATGCTGAGGCATTGCCAGAAGCGGGTGGCGAACGAAAGTAGGTATCTGTTGGAGTTACTGGTACTGCCTCGTCCGGACACTGAGCTATGACATAGGTTAGGTATACGCCCTCTACTGAAGGACAGAATTCATTGCGATGTCGCACCCTTTCTTAAAACTTCTATGGCTGTTAATGCATGTTGTAGCCGCTCCTTCAGCGACAGGTTGTCTTGCTTCAGCTCTCTGTTCTGAATCTGTTAATAGGACAGCCTATCGTTGGATAATCGATTTCGAACCTGGCATTGAAGAGTATCAATCTCATCTTTTATCTTCCGGCGCGACTTTTGCTGACTCTCTCGGTTCCTCTTCCTTTTCTCTGCAAGTTGGGCGCTAGTGAGCGTCATAATGCTTCGTAGACTTGCTTTTAATGATCTCGTCTCTCTTTTCCTTTGAAAATGCAGGAGCAGCTGAGCATATTCGAGTCGACAGGAAAGAGAGTAGAACAAGGTCGAAGTGAAGGTTTTTGAGGTTTGACAGCAAGGTGCTAACAATTGATGGTTCAAAGACATGCATCAACAAACTGATCTCAGTAGAAAACGAAGGTGTGGGGCTGACAATATGGGTGACGCTAGGCTTGATATGCGAAGTAGCGTGACGTAAACTCTACTTACGATGTGCAACCTAATAGGATATAAATTAACGAGGCTAATCTAACAATTGCTAAAGCGCTCTTTTTGCTTAGCAAGAACAGCGTTGATACTTCGCCTCATCCTCGTGTGCACAACGAAGGCCAATGCATCATAGCTGATATAACAGGTTCACATTCTCGAGATCAAGCAAGAACTCACGACCTTTAATTAGTCGTGAATCTGACGTCAATTCTTCAGAATGATATACGTCAATATCGACATCCAGACCCACCGCCGGAAAATACGTATCTGTGCAAACCCCAGGAAAGTACGTAAACTGTTCGTGTAATATCTAAGTGAGTGGTCTCAGAATTGGAGATCTGATATGTCTCCCAAGACCAAACAAGGCCTCCTGATATAGATCCTTCCTCCGTTGTCATATTCAGTCGAATAGCTCCTTCATTTAGCAGAAAAAAACAGAGACATGATTGTCGCTGCACGAAAGGTTACAAGTTGGAACCTTACCTTCTTCTACTACAGTGTCACAGAAAGCGTACGCAGAATTAGAGATAATTAAAGTTGAAGTACCTCTTCGATTTTGCTGCACTCACACTCAGCTATCCTATTTCAGATCTACACGCACAGTCGGGCAATAAACCTCCGTTACAGCATTGTGACTTCTTAAGAGAATTGAAAATGGTATAAATAGCAGCTTAACGGACAAGGAGAGAGACGGATGAATTCATTGAGTGCATTCTGTCTTTTCTGCCACGTGGGCGACTGTGACCCAAGTCTCCTCAGTTCTTCTACAGCAAGCCGATGGTGCGATATGCTTGCTTGATCTATAGCAGTCCAACCGAAGCGGGCCTTCGAGTTGACATCGGCTCCCGCTTGAACTAGTTGCGCAAGTACGTTGTGGGAACCGGTGACTGCCGCAAGATGCAAGGGTGTATTTCCATGATGGTCCTTCGCCATTACGTCAGCCCCGTATTTGATTAATGACTGCACCGCTTCCGTCATATTACGGCCAGAAGCATAGTGAAGTGGAGTCAAAAGCGAGTGGTCCGGTTGGAAAGGATTAGTTCCAGCGTAATCGAGCGTGGTCACAAGAGGCTCTATATATCGAACAAGACCTTGCGCAGCCAATCGATGGAGAAGAGTAACGCCGTAGCTGTCCACTTGTACGAGGTCGACTTGAGGTTCAAGTAGTAATCGGTGAAATGTACTGGTGCGTCGGTGAACAATAGCCCATTCCATTACAGAGCCGTTTCCTCGTTTATCATACCAGAACGTCACGTCTTGTAGCCTATGTGTGAGAGAATTACTCTTTGACGTGCAATGGTACCGAGAACGGCGGTAAAAACTTTTTATTAAGCGAGTATATAGTAGTTGCGATCCTCTGATAAGTGAAGACACATCGTTGAGAGAGAGATGTGCGCTAATATCTTCAAGAATTTCTATCGGTAGTAGCAATAACATCGCAGTTGACATCGTACACGATGCATTTTGTTAGATTACCAACGATTTTAAGTCATTTCACAGTGCATTACAATTGTGATGATCGCAGACCATTTCTGAGGCATTAGTGCCGGTGGTACCTGAGCGCACGGCCCTGCTAAGGCTGATCCTGGCACAGACCACACCAGCAAGATCCGACTCTCGGATCTTCTTGGCGGAACATCTGCTTTCCTCTTTCCTCAAACTGCGACAACATTCATCACCATGACCCTGGATCCAGGAACACTCGATACGCTTGTTCACGAGCTAGAAAGCTATGTAATTAAGATCAAGAGCATAAAGATGCGGGTCCAAAGCTATTCACAACCAATGGTCTTAACTGGCCAGCAGAGCAAGAAACCACCCGACACGATCCCACCCGACACGATCCCACCCGATGTACGCTCGAAGCTCGAAAAAACAGTGCGCTCTATCATCATAGGAGCAGGAACGATCCTTGCAACCTTACAGTTGCCCCTGCGACAGACGCGTGAAAACAAGCCGGAACCGACGAGCAAAAGGAACCTCAGATTGAACAAAGACACAGATCGAGATAAGGAGGCGCATGTTGTGCAGAAACGGGCCGTATATTTGGCCAGGAACTCGAGAGGCAAACGAAGCCGCAGATCAGGCAAGAGCAGACCGCCTGTAGTGCAGGAACCTACAAGCCAAGACGAAGAACAGCAGCCTTTACGAAGAAGTCTCCAAGATGACGCGGCGGGTGAAGGAGCTACCTCTAATAACCAAGAGGACGATAACACCGAGAGGGAAACGGATGATATTACTGAAGGAAGGTCTTCCGATGACAACAACGTGCTAAATCACGCGACACGTCCGTCGGCACTAGAACGAGCCGGCGTTGACTCAACCCTTCCGCAATTTTCCGTCCCTACTCATCAGTGCGATTTAACAGACCTGGGATTATACACGGTGCCTACTTTGGAAAAATTTACCTCCTTACCCGACGTGCACAGGACCGGCATGTGCCATCTTTCTATACAGGATTTCTCCATGCAGAACCTCGATTTCGATGCTGGTATTGTGCAAGATGCTCGTCGCACAACAACACAGCTCAAGTACAATACTGCCTGCCTGAAGCGGCCTGGTGTCATGGCAATATCTTCGAGTTACTCTGGGCGCCCGCTCACACCTTTCACCACGTTCACCGATGCACCCAGAGGACATTATTCCGATGAGCAGTTGGAGGAGATTTTCGAATCCTTCTGCAGAGACACTACATCTGGCAAGCCACAATGGTATCTGATCGGCTCAAGCAAAGAGGTGCTTGGAGAGCAATGCCGCTATTCTGACCTGCTCACGGCTGGTCCATATTTGCAGCAGGCTTTGACACAAACCATAGATGGTGTCAACACAAGCTACATTTATGCTAGCTACGCTACTGGCCGTACTGCTACCGCGATGCATTATGAAGACTGCGCATGGTTTTCTGTCAACCTCATGCTATGTGGTGCTCCAAAAATATGGCTTAGCATCGAGCCTACGTCCAATGAGAAGTTCGAGGCCGGCCTAGGAGCTTTGTTCCCTGGACAGCTGACTACGTGTTCACAACGCATCCGTCACTTATCGGTACTCGTTGCACCGAGCGTCCTTAAAAGTCTGGGGGTGAAATACCATATCAAGGCCTGTTATCCTGGGGAGCTGATCTTCACGACCCCTGCAGCCTATCACCAGATTATCAACATGGGCGCAAACCTGGCTGAAGCTGTCAATTTCATGGACCGAAACATTTCCCCCTATCCGCAAAACTATAATTTTTGTACTAGCAAAATTTGCGGCTTCACGGATTCTCCTGGCCCACACCACTTCCGAGCCAGCAAGCGTCCTTGGCTCGGGGAACAGACTGAGACACCTCCAGGCAAGAGGCGTCGTGACGGTCCTGCTAGGCTTGAATTGGTAGAGTTGCAGCGGTATAGTCTGGGTGTTGGGGAATCACTTTTCCATAATCTTGCACGCAAAACTCCCGCTTCACTCATTGTGTCAATTCTCAGTAAGCAAACGCTGGCACGACTCTCTCGACTAATACATGCACAGAGGACGGAGCACTACAGCGAGTTCGCATCTGCTACACCCCCCTTGGACAATCACGATCAAGACATCTTATATCATACTGCGGCGTATCATAGTGCTGCAAAAGTGTCCTGTCAGCAAGCTGATCTCCCTCTACTGCGTGTACGCGCCAACACATTTGCCTACGTCTCCTGTCTCGAAAGCTTGAAAGGCGGAGCTGCCAAATTCTCTTCCGAGATAATAACCCGCATCCTACGTCTACAGAACACGCCAAACACGCCTGATGCACGACGGACGCTTGTCCATAACTTCTCCACTAGCAAGAAATGGCGCTCTCTTTGTGAGAGCCATGGACCTGGACTTCTTGCGCTCCTACCTCTTCAGTCTGAAGCCCCCTATTTCCTGTGCACTAGCAGCCTATTGAAGATGAATGATGCTGACATCAAGCACTTCAATGACCTGTTAGAACAATGCATGAAAGAAGGTGAATTCAAGGAAATACTGCAAAGTCTGTGCGCCATCGCAAATGGACTCGTCAAGCGTGTGCTCTCTGACACTTCATTTCAATACGGCTTCGAGGATCCTAACAATCTGCCAGCCGACTTCGAACATCCCCACTTCGAATATCGCTCCGAGTGGTTCAACAGCACTACGCCTGTGCTTTCTGAGAACGATGATTTGGACTTGAAGAACACGCTATCGCTATTGCGCCCACAAGCGTACCTCGCTCAGAGCCAACCTGCTAGCACATTGTCTCGTAAATTGCATCGATTGAAGGCTACCGTGGACGTGACCTTGATGCCCAATGCCTCTGCATCTTGCATTGATGCTGCAGCTTCGCGACACTGTCCATGCATGCCTCCACGGCTAGGCTTCTATCGGTTATCCGCGACATCTTCGGATAAACTACCCATTGTTGAGTCTCGTGTGCCATACGGCCCGGAAGACTATATCGGCGAGCTGACTGGCCTATTACACTCTGCGGATCACAGTGATTGCAGCGGCACGTTTTGCGCGCTTTATTGGCCTACCGGTAACCAGCCAATTTGCCACCTGCATTGGGACGACCAGGGAAACTGGGTCCGCCATATCCCTCATTCTTGCGACCCGTCTGCCAAGTTCATGCCACAGATCCTTGGTTGCAGGCTCCGAGTCATGTTACAGGCTAAAGCTTCCATCGTCAGAGGCACGGCAATCACCGCCGACTGGAGTCGCTTGAGAGGATATTCAGGAGAAAAGCGGCGGCAATGCATCAGCTGCGAAGGCCCTTGCTCTTCCAGCCTGTCTGACTCGCCCCCGTAGCAGCAACCACCTTCAATCTGTTTGCAGCATAAGTACATCAGCTCGACAAACTTGTCAACATCCATGACATTGGGATTTTGCACGATTGGATTGTTTCATCCTTCTGGACTTTAGGTGTGACGTCAGCCAAACAGTCTGACGTTCTCGAATCAGAAAGCACAGCAACATCATAGAAGCCGGAGGTCTGGATGAGGGAGCATAGGCAGAGTCGCTGAAGATATCGCACTCATCCGCTTCATTTCGCCCAATGCATGTCCTATATCAATGGCAACCGCTGGTCGAAAAGATTTAATTACTAATTACACTACCTCATGCAATTGAGGATATAGAGGATGTCTATGAAACCTACGGAGCATGAAAAGACATCCAAGTCAATATTGACCCATTTTTATACTACAGAATGAGTCGTAGTAACATAAGCTGCGCTGATAGATGCGCTGCCGTTTGTCATAGCAGATCCGGGGCAACCTTCAATGACTTTTGTCGCTCTACACGTGTAGCTTCCCACTTGCTCCTTGAAGGCGTCTTCTACCTGCGATGTACCAGGGTACCAAGCCTGCGTTCCACCATATCCCGCGAAGGGAGTAATGCATTTGTCGTCCCTGCACGTTCGTGAGATGGTTCCAGTCGTGAAAATAGTTCGTGCTCACGTATAAAACCGGCAACACAGACCCAGATCGATCGCAATCGAAGCAACCTTATCTAAGCGATCAGCTGGGACGCATCGACTTGAAGTGGTGATTGGCGCATAACAGTCCTGCCAATTTGTACGTGAACATAGATTAATCTAGATTGTTGTTTTAGGTAGTTGCATAGAAGAAATGATATTAGGTTACTCTACGCTAGGTGCACAACTTCCTTCAGTGCGATTGTTGTAAATTGTCAAATTCGTTGTCTGGGCGCGGGTAGTTGAAAAAATGATGCCCGCAGTAAACCAGATTGGGTATTGCATGTTGACAGTAGTGAGTGTTTGATACAACGATGCTAATCTTTGAGATCTATTAGTACTCAAGCTATCTGAGTCAATTTCAGAGGAGGCTGAAACCTACACGGTGGTTGTTTTGCTGAGGACGCAGAAATCTACAAGGTGGTTGTTTTCCTGTGCCGCAGCATATTTTGCACGAGGTGCTTTTTGTACATTCCTGCGTACTATCAGCTACTTGTTAACCTATCGTATAAAAGCAGCTGTAAGTCATAGACAACGTCAACTATGGCCCCTCGGAGGCAATCTAAGAAGCCTACTTGGCGCTATAAAAGACTTAGACAAGCAAAGCCTGAGAGCTCTTCTGCAGTATCTAAGCCAGATAAAACACTCGTTCGCCTTCTTCCAGTTGAGCTTTGGAACAACATCACAGACTATCTATCTCCATACTATACTAGACTCTTCCAACGCGATTTCAAAACTGGATCTGCTAAATACCGGCATCATGAAGGCTTTTAGTACGCGATTTTCAAAGACCATAATTGGCTAGATTATGTTGTTACAAAAGGCGGACAACCTGGCCTTCTTTTCCTGAAGGATAAAAGTTCTAGGCGAAAGCAAGTTATTTTATTACTACATAAGCATCACGATATACCTTAAGATGAATTACAGAAGTGTTTCTTCAAGAGTTTACGTAACGGCGATAGACAAGAATCTGTGTTTCAGATAGACAAGATAGACTTAGACTTGACAGCTCTTTTCCGTGAGAATCTGTGGGTGGAAGGTGTTAGTCATCTTCAGATGAACCTCTTGGATATGGACAGAGATATTCTAGGCAGTTACTGTTTCTGGACAGATGGTAGGCGTAAACTACTAAGGTTAGACAATAACCGTAAGTTCGAGACCTACCGTGGTCACATCATTGGCATTGGGCTACCTTACCAGAACGGGGATGGATCGACGGAGTTTTCGCATTTTGTAGTACTTCCAGATAACGAAGACAAGAACATTTGGCGTTAAGAATGAACTGTAAATTAATTGATCATAATACATGTAATCTTAGTCGCATTAGAGTTCACTAATACGTATTAGGCATTTGAGCATGACGTGGTTGTTAAATTTATTGAAATATATGAGATACTCGCAGGTTTGCAGCGCACAATTCAGTGCAAGGAAAATCTTCTCTTAACCTTCAAGCACATTTGTGGCCTTCGTTAATTAGGCTGAAGCGACTGCCAAGAAGCGACTGCGCCGTAAAGGCGCTCTCTAGTGCCAATGATGTGATTGCAATACAACGCCAATGCCGGATGTGCCGGAAGGCGGCATCTATAAGTGCAGTGGATAAGTAGCCTCATCTCTGAACGACCAGCCTACGATCTACCAACATCATGCCGCCCACAACTTCCGCTAAAGAACGAAAGCGTCAGCACCACCTAGATAGAAAGATAATCTGGCAGGGTCCACGCGCAGTCCGAAATACAAAGCTATTGTCTACAACGCTCGCTAAGTTGGATCCTCATCTCGAAAACGACGAAATGGAATACATCGACCGGTTCCAACGCAATTTGGAAGCTCTTATTCGAGAGGCTCGATCAATGCGATACTTTGGCACGACACAACCGTTCAAGACGACAATCGATCGAATGGGAGACTCTCTGGTTGAATTCCTTCTCTCAATAAATACGTATGGAGGCATTGATAGCCACGCCGAAATTTTCTCAATGGACAGTCTTGAAGAGAAGGAGTCACTGTCTCTAAATGTCAGAAATGAAGGTGATAACCAGAAGACAGAATCAGCAAAGCTGAAGGAGGAAGTTGCGTAAATTGAAGATCATTGTGGACAGTGCTGTATAAACCTTAGTTCAATGAATATAGCACATCCTATATGAAGAAACTCGATTGATTGACGTCTGTCTGCGTCACGAACTCCTCACTGCCCCCCCCCCTTAGTTAGATGCGGATCTAACGTTCAATCGTCCTACACCATAAATGCTGAAAATCCTAGAGTAATTCACTTAGTACTAGTTTGTATTCTGCATTGATTTTCCCGATCTCATCCTGGAGCAATATAAGATCCTCTGACATTCACGAAATTCAACTAACTTAACCGAGTTTAGCCACGCTGTGTTAATTACCACATATAAAAGATTGATACGCAACGAAATTGCCTATTGCCTCTTACACAACAACGACAATGAGCAAACGTCGAAAAACTCGCCGTAGTACCTCGGAGGCGACCACCGTCATTCTTGAGCCGGGCGAGTCGTTGCCCCCTGAAACGATCACGAAAGGCCCCAATGACTGCTCTATTCTGATCCAAGTTGCAGGAAATGTCTGCTATCGTGTTTCTAGACACGTGCTCGGAGAAGTCTCATGGTTCAAGACTTTGTTTGCCCAGGAACAGGATCGCCCTATCTACTATCTACCGGACGATGAGCCCGGTACCATTCGCATCCTATTCATGATTTTGCATCACCGCCCACATCTCCTACCGATATCACTCCTGGTATCCAATCTTGTTCACTTGGTTGTCGTCTGTGACAAATACGACGTCACAGATATTGTTGTGCCGCATGTCGAAGCCAGAAGATGGATTGAAGGTCTTTGGGAGGACAATAAGCCAATTGGAAGAGACTGGATTGAATGGATTCGAATATTGCAAGGGTTCTACAGTATCGAGCAAAGGTGCCAAAAACTGTCTACTATATTGGACGTAGTAGCAGCAAATATGCACGAAATTGATGAAGGCTGGATCTTTGAGTGGGATGGACGGAAGTGCTCTGTGGAAAATATCAGCTACTCAATACCTTCAGGGGAGGGGATCATCTGTAAGTATATGTCGAATGTGAGAAACTTTAGAAGATTCTAAAACTTCGCGATAGCACATCTCGAATGCCGTCGCCAAAAACTCTGGAACGACTTCTGTAAAGCATGCTCGGAAATAGAGTACAGAAAAATACAGGGAAATGACGCAGACGAAGTTGTGGGTAGGATTGCAAAGTTTATACATCGGCTCCCAGACGACGTATGCTCTTCTTCTCCTATGTTTTCTCAACTACTTAAGTTTAAGAAAGAACAGAATATTGTTGAGCTCGATTTGCTTCTAAAGGAACGCATTAAGTATTTTAGTGCTAGCTCTTGAGAGACTGCCTGGATGTAAAAGAGCCTATGAAAGTATAGTAAAGAGCTTATTCAGACTTCCAAGAGTTGGAGTTTGCCTTCTTTCCAGAGCGCAAAATAGCAGCTACTACCTGTTACACTAGCATCACCGGCAGCTTCTGAATGTAGTTATGCTCCATGTTGCGTAAGGACAGACAACAACGGGATAGCTCATACAGCCATTACGCTTATTGAGGAGAGGTTCCAGCCTCGTCTTAGTCAGTAAAGGAACATATACATGGAATAAACAAGTTATACAACTTTTGAACTAACTTAGTACGACGAGCATTTATATATTGCGCCTATTCGATGTCGAAACGTCTTTCTAGACCTCTGGCTATCTGCTGTATAATGTGGTGTGTGCCGCAAATAAATGCGACATATGCTAATATATAAGTCCACTGACGAAACCGCTGCTATTCATGATCAACGCTGCAATGTCTCGAAGCACCCAAATACATCATGGCAATGCCGACTTACATGAAGTAAGCAGCATGGTGTCAGAAAGTACTTCTACTTCTGAGCCTCAAACTCATGTTTCAACTTCTTTGTCTCCGAGAGATCGCAGTCTGTTCATGCTTGGTCATCTAGTACCTGTCAACCGCCCAGCTCTTTCAGCCATCTTAAAATCTCGCGAACAAGGCTCTAAGTACCACTCGGACTACATTACAGAGATCGAATACTGCGGAGATAAAACGCCTTGTTTCGAACTAGCCCTTGGAGGACTGCCAGAAGGTGTTCGTTGGCGCATTGGTCGAGGCTGCGATGGGATTGAACATGCAGGAGTAGAATTTCTACTGCGTACACATGATAGTGGCATTGCTGGGGTACATGCGAGTCTTGGCTTCTCTGCCAGAGATCCTGGTCTCTTTCTCATGGAACTTAATGATCAAAAGTTGGTTTGTACTGTCAATGGGCGCGATTCCTGCCACGGAAACCAGATCATTCCCCTTGAGAACACAATCCTGATCGGAGATTGTGCGTTTTCGCTGCTATTCAAGCGTCGTACGCGGTTAGCAGAGAGATTCTTCCAGAGACAATTAAAGCAATACGTATCGCAATTGCTGCTAGGAGCAGTTAGGGACATAACTGAAGAGCATAGTACATTTCCACAAAGTAACAAGAAACACTTACGTAGCGTTGAAGGAACCCTAGACTATGAGAGCGGAAGTAGACCACGCAAAAGGCTAGATCTTAAAGTACAGACCGGAGGCGAATAAATTGCAGTGGATTAAGCATCGTTCAAATTCTGGGAATTAAATTTCAGCTACGATGAAGTTTCATATATTCATCATCGTTTCCACATGTAACAGACTAAACTGCTGAAGCAAAGTACTAGCAATAAACTTTGCTAGCATCGCACTACCTATAATTGCAATATACTGTCTATCCATCCATATCAGGAATCACCCAAACGCATTTAGTCGCCCCGAATCACGTTCAAGCAAACCAGGCGTCGTGTAATGCCAGAAGATTACTAAATGTAACAAGCCGCAGGAAGACTTCGAAGAGAGCCTTCCCCTGAGAACTCAGGGACACCAGAAAGACAGGATGAAACTTCGAGGCCAAAGATTTTGAGAACCTTGAAATTCAAGCTCCAGTGCTGCATCGAATACAAAATTTGCTGAGCAAGACGTGAACACAGCCCTTCGAGCCTGAAGAACGAGGAATGACGAACGTGTTCTGTGTTCGGGAGTTGATCTAGGACAAGTTCCTCTACGTTGGAGAGCGAAGGTAACAATGCGCCAAAAATGTCGTGTGCGAGAATATCTTCAAGGGTATCTACAGCTTCTGTGTGCCAGTAAAGAGTGTTGGACGAGCTGAAAGATTCTTCATATAATCCTTTAGGTTGTCTGGTCGGGGCTTCTGACTTGTGTGCCCGGACAAGAAGAGATTGAGTGTCGATGATCACCTTCCGAACATACAGATGAGCATGGCAAGACACCCAAGCGAGACGCTCAAGACACCTTCTATCGAACCGAATTACCAGAGTGCGAAAGTGTCTGTTCATGAATTCCTCGCGAAGTATTGTGTTGAGGTGTCTGTTCACAAGGCGTAGGGATGCCGCTGTCTGCCAAAGATAGAATTCGACTATGTATAAGACGAGTTCGGGGATCAAAACCCCTAAATAGTTTTTGGGGACGATTTTGGATATGGTGAAAACCTCCCTACTATCTCTGGTAGGCTGACTGTTATGTGGAGAAAGTCGAGTTGTGTGTGCATCGTCGTTCTCTGACTCGGAAAATGCACACAATGCATTGTTTCTCCGTGTTCCTTCGGGAGTTGACCAAGGTTGAAATTTGATCTTTAACATGCTCCTAGCGGGTTGTCCATCTGGTTGCTTCAGGACGGCAGCATTGTTAGTGGGCTTCCGAGACATGTTAAGAGTTCGTGATATACGAGGACAGTGAGAGTTAAAGTTGGACATTCTTTAGTGGCGAAAAGAAGACTGAACTATTCTAGTGTGCACTAAAAGATTGCTTTGATCACCGGATTAGTACAGGATGCTGCTCCGGAGCGGCACGACATGCCGCGGCAACGTCCGGGTCATCCGAAACTAAAGTGAGTCTGTAAACGACATTTCATTTCTAACGAACACGCTATCGCGGGTAATTACGGCCCGGTCGGAATGAAGTGAACTTGGTGGAAGATCTACTAAAGTCGTTATCTGCATGCTGAACGTCTATACGATATTCATTTATTATCAGGAGGAGTGAACATTCAAAGAGACCGTGAGAACAGCGTCAATTTTGTTGGGTCGAGAGTGTGCTCAGACGCTGTCTAGACTTGCAATATTTCCTGCGCCGATGACGGATATAGGCATAAGATGTGGCTTGATCGCGCCCACTTGTCAGCTAGGAAATGTCTGGGGCGATATGTCGCTATCGATTTGTTACCTATGCTGGTGGGCGGAGGGTGGGATGAGTGGTTGCTGCTCGCGAAATGGGGTTGCGTTGGAGGCTGAATATCGCGGAAATGCGTACAAATAGAATGGCAAAAATCACTTCCTAAAGTGTTCCTCACGAGATAGATCGTGTAAACGTGCATGAGAGATTCTGAAGATGACCTTGTTGCGCCCAGCGTGAATCCCCCTCTAGTTAAGAAAGACCCTTCCACTGTGCGATCGCAGCAGCTTCTGCGGCCAATAGCCCTGGTGCTCCAGTGTCGCCGATAGCATGACATCGCCATATTCATGCGGCTCTTTGCACACAGGACACGGTATGCGGTAGGTAGCGAAATCGTCATTGTATTCAGCCTGCTGCTTGGTCTTTTGAGCCGTCCATGCTCTCATGCAAGCTCTGCAAATTGGGTGCCCTGAGCAGCTATTAGTATAAGCTCCAATCAAGTTTGAAGGAAACCCCTACCGCAAGCAATATCGACAAGATCGGAAGCGATAGTGGTGTGACAGACGCAACAATCCAAGTTATATAATCTGTGAGCCTCTGCGGTCTCAGACGGATGATGCCGGCACACCATCTCAGGATTCTGCTTTCTCCGCTCACAACATCCACCACACCAGGGCTGGCTAAGGTCAGTTGATCCAAGAAAACCTGTGAATGAACTTACTGCGCCGCATCCGTCCAAGATGTAAGGCGATTCTAACGCGTTGTCGAAATCAAATTTGGTAGCGCAGTTGTTACAGTGGCCAGCGGAAGTATCGATGGTCTGGTCTACAAGAACAAGCCGAAGTGCATTTAACGCTGCATTGGCCTCCTTAAGGTCCTTAATGACACGATCATACTTATTCTGCAGGTCTGATCGATCTCTGTCCTCCTTCTCTAACTGCTGCGAGACTTGGGCAAGCTCAGTCAAAACGGCATGCACTCCCAGCGCAGATGTGCGAGGCGGCGGGGTAATCGGCTCGTGCGAATCATCGGTCTGGTGGTCACCGTCTAACCCAGGCGAGGAATCGGTTAAGTCGATGATGATTGCTGAGCGACGGCGGATCTTTCTTAAGTCGTTGGCGAGCTACTCTCTGTTAATATTGTTCTCTCATCTAGGCGAGCAAACTTACCTCGCTGCTGTTGCGGCGCTTCGTGCTTCGCTGCGGGTTCCTTGACGACGATGATTGAGGCATGATGCGAGGGTAAGCGAAAGAAGGGGAGCTGCAGGTATCAGGCAGACTTGGATGTAGGTGAGAAGGACAGATGAGGTGAGAGGGGAAGTGAGAGAATATATAGGGAAGAGTAGGACGGGGGAGAGAATAGGGTGATCGTGACGGAGGAGATAGGTAAAGGGTATACGTAAAGATTATGTCGCTCGCCGCATACCCATTCTTTGAGTTGAGCACGGGCAGAGCGAGTGACACGATAAGAGAGTGATCCTGAACATCTGCATGCACAGCTGTCGGGAGATCCCTGCGGTATTCGGCAATGCCGAATGCCAGGATAGATATGGTTTAGAAGCAGTCGTGATGGCTGCAGGTGCCCACACTGTAAGGGGCGAGAACTACCCATGACACCGCCATAGTGTTTGCTTGCTCGACTTCTTCCACTACCGATGCTCTCCTCCTGAGCGCCGAACGACCCGCTTCTGCCTGCTCTGTCGCAGGCGTCTTGCGCTTACGACCTCGTTTTCCCTTCGTTGCGGCCTCTCATTGGCACAATACATTCAGCTTCGATAGCGTTTGGTCTCGCCCGCCGACGGGTGCCAGTGGACAGGCTCAGTAAACCTCCGGGAAAGAATTGGCCCCAGTCGTTCTAACGCCGTGGAGTGCCCTATGTGCATTGATCAAGTTAGAGGATTGCCTATAACCGCATGTATCAGCCAAGATATGCATAAATGTAAGCACATAATCACTAACCGGAAGTCGCAATCTACTCTTCCGCAGAAGGAGTCGTTTGTACAAAGTGGTAGACTTGCCAGATTTGGACACAGTTGACACAGTCCCAGGTTCGAATTCTTGTTCGACGTCACCTGAATGCGACTTTCCATGACTGCAGTCGCTCAGTGTGATTACTTCCATAGATGAAGTAATCGAAATAGTGTTGATATACTGCTCGTTTCGGATCCAAGTAGTGAGTGCCTCGAGTTGGAAATATTCAGCTTCACGGATTAAGCTCGCATATCAAGGCAGATCAAAACCATTCGTCCGAGTCCAGAAGATAGGAGGTACGGAGCTTCGTAAGAAGTCTAGAATATGTTCGAACAGAAGGGGACTTCGATCAACGAAAGGCATTCCGTTAGCGTAACAGGCACTGCCAGCCCACTGTTTCGAGAGCATTGCGTTTAAGAACGGTGACTGTTCGAGTGTAGACTTGAGTGTAGTGAATGAGCGGCCGCCCACGTTGATCATGAATGGTTCGGTCATTAACGTGGCTGTACTTAGAGAGAGACAGAGGATCACGGAGAAAGACTAGGAGGCAGGTCAGTTTGGGCATAAGCGCGCTTGGCTCGACTCAGCCCTAAAGAAGTAAAGCGCCATGTTGATGATAGCTAGACTATTTCAGGGCTAGCAGGACAGGTTCTGAGCCACATGCCAAGTGCTTAGGTAATATGAATCAGAGCTAGTGTATGGCTAGAATTATTAGCTGAATCTGGGGTGGAGGGCTTGGAATACTGTTAACATGTGTCTCGCCCATTCTACCAAGACCGCGCAGGATGTGTACCTTCTGGCGCTGGCACTCTTGGGACGCCCTCGAGGCTGAAAACAGTCTGATGCTCTCCAAAGTCTACAGAACTTTAGCTACACATGTTGGCCCGCAGTCAACGAGCGGATACTAACACTCTCTGCTTACAATACTGCCTGCGCACACCTGCATCTGCGTGCGCACCTCGTGTGAGCTGATATACTGCCGCGTCGCTGCCGCCATCTTCTTGACCCTCTTCGACTCTTCGAGTCTAATGTCCTCCAGTCCCCACACTAAGTTAAAGTGGTAGTGCCGCCCCATGTTGTTTAGCAGTGCCCTCTCGCGTCAGAACCTCTCTGCCATATGCTTCGTCTCCGTGGCGTTCGCCACCAGCGTCTCGCCGATGTGCAGCACGTCGTCCTTTGAACGGCTTGAGCGACGGCACGCCCGTCCCGATCGACACCAGGCACTTGACCTGGCCCTGCAGCGGCTCAAGTTCCACACCTCGCGCACCGGATTGTTTGCGCCTGTCGCTACGTCCACGAACGCTTTGCCAAATCTGCCCACCGCGATCGGGCCGAAGAAGGAGGTTGCTGCCGACTCGTTAACGGAAGTTGCCGGTTGCCAATTAAAGTTCCTGGAGGGGTAACAGCCTTGGCTCTGACCCCGCGCCGAAGCGTCTAACCCCACCATATGAACAAAAGAAATGGCTCTACCACGGTCAGAGGCGTGCATTATAGAGGATGGAGTATTCTTCTTGGATGATCCAGAAGTTGGAGACAGATTCCAAGAGATGAATGAGAAGCGGTTCGCGTTCAAAACAGTGGCCGGTGTCAACTTCTGTCTCGACTTCTGTCGAAGCAGGACCCTCGAGGACGATGTAAGTGAGTCACGCAGTACACAGCATATCTAATGGTCAGCAGCGTATTCGATGTATAATAGAATCATTTTTCAAACGTTCAGGCCTAGGCCTACTGAAGCTATATGGCCCACAGCCGGATATCATCTTCACCTTCCTGAACAACCCATCCAACGAGGCGAGCGAAGAATCAAGCGAAAATACTAAGGGAAAACAAAATGTGAAGGTCCTACTCGTCCTTCTATTATCAAAGAATTCTACTGTAGAATTCTATAAGCGCTCGCACTTGCACGTTTTACAAGCCGACATTGCTAGGATTGGGTTGTTGCAGGTAGCACCAGAGAACTTAGAAAGTGAGGAGATTGAGTCGTGTGAGGTAACAATGGAAGCCGGCGGTTTGTAAGGACACTCCTTTTGATACCGCTGTGAAGCTTCTAATGATCCTGTAGTGCAATCATTGATGGCAGACTCGCATTCCGGATAATCAAAGGACAGGCAATCATCGTCGGATTCGGCGTCGACGAAGAGGTCAAAGAGTGGAATAAAATGCGCTTTCCAAGAGAGGTAAGCATAATAGAGAAGGTAAGGGCAATGAACAGAGAGAGGATTTTTATGAATGTTCTGTTCTCTTAGAGGAAATTGATCGCGAGCTCATTGGTCTAATACCACTTGCAAACGGGAATCTATCCTACGAGAGGTGCGCGTTATTGAAGTCATGAAGAGACTGTTCGCTTGCATACGGAGCCATAAGCTGAGTGTTACCCCAGTCTACGGTCTGTCCATAAAACACACCTGCTCGAGACGGCCACTGCCTACCCTCCGGAACAACACTATTGCTCTCAATAGGAATGCCAGAAATATGACCATCTGAAAAAGAGAATTGGTTGCTGTATCCATTCCACTGATGATTATCGTCACATGCGGTGGCTTTCGACTCTACTGCTCATTTTAGTACCATGAAACCAATTGGAGAACAATCATACCCATTGCAACAGATCTGTGCTTCGTATTCGACTTCAAGTCAATACTTCCTATGCTAAACTGTTGCCTTTGTGGTGGTAAACCTGCAGCTTCAGCCTTACGCTTTCCGCCGCCGTTTCCGTCAATTTTATCGGATGCTTTCATCTTATTCTGACATGCATTGTCGAGCTCCAGTTTTCTGTTCTTGACTATTTCTTTCTTTCTAGTCAATGCATCGGATAGTCTCGGGTTGCCAGTTTTATTGTTGCACTTAGCAAAATGAGTCAGCCAGGTTCGAACGGTAGTGCTTGACGCTCCACATAGGAGACACTTCTCGTCGCATTCAATGTCTGCACAATACATCCTCATTAGCACAAGTACGTAATGTCTATAATCGCGAGAAAAATTTGAGCGAGTCTTACGTTCGCCAAAGTGCCGGGCAAGACTGCTGGATTTGCCGTACGTGCTCTGCTTGCAGCAGTCTGGGTGAGGACAGTCAAACATCGTTGATGCAATGCGGTCAGTGCTCCGATAGGGGCTGTCAGTAACACCAAGCTCGACCGTGCCATTATCTTCAGGGTCGCTTTCGATACCGTCATTATCGTTCACAAAAGTGGGAGTGAATTCTGATGAGAAACGCTGGAGATTGTTCGTCAGAGGCTGCAGAACTCTAATTAAGGGCTGGATGTTGGCGACAATCATTTGTAGCGATTGTAAGGCTTGAGTAAGATCGCATAATGTTCCGGCATTGATACGTAAGCTGTTGCAACTCTGGCAGTTCAGTTGTTGATTCAAATTGTACGACATTTTTGATATATATAGATGGGAAGTTGGTGGTTGGGCGGAGCGCTGGGAAATCAGGTAACAGCTGAGCCAGCTAATACCCGGTCAGCCGACTGGGCCACGTTTGATGTCTAGGAGCAACCAAGAAACGATTAAAAAGGTCCAGTCGCCCCAGATACTTTTTTGAATCCAAGTAATCGTTTTCGCGATAATCTTCCTACGATCGTTTGGGCATTGAGTATCAGCGCCGCTTCAACACTCCCGCCCTGCCGCCCGCGAAGTAATCTCTCATGCCTCGATGTCTTTCACAATGCTAACAAAGTCGTAGATCACCAAACGCAATCCATATGTCGGATAAGTGTCCCATCTGCAGCGGCACTGGCAAACAAGGGGATTACGATTGCGGTGCCTGTCATGGCACGGGTGCCGACACCTCGTCCAACTCGAAGTAGCCACAGCAGTCATACCCGCTACCAGTTTTTTCACGACTTGAAATGAGGGATGTTTGGATCTAGGTCAAAATAGGCAGAATCAATATTGCTTTTTTCTTGCTATCTTCCCCTGTCGATGACGAGGGTAAAGCGAACTCGAAGTTGCGTACGCTGCTAGGTCAGCTCTCCTCTGCGGTTTCCACTGCGGTTTCCACTGCGGTTTCAATTCGCTGGCCCGTCTTTCAAGACCCACCAATCGGCATGGCGCACTGCAATGCATTGTTATGTGTTCGTACATGCGTCAGCCCAGTAGCACAATACGGGGCAGTAGTCCTAATCTAGCGACGCCCACTAACCCACATGGAGGTGAGCAATTTTCCCGACCGAAGCACTTGCTGGCAAGGGGATCAACTTCTTGACCGGTCTGTAGCTATCCAACTGTCCAAGCAAATCAAGCTTAAGGCTTCAACATTCAATATAAATACCCTCTACCTGCGGTGACATAAACGTGAATTATCTACACTCAGACTATTATCGCTGCCCAGTTCTCACTTCTTCCGCTACAGAACCATCATCAAATATATTTCCCTCGCCAAGATGTGCACGCAATACGTCTCGAACACTAGGTATTACGGCTGTGGCGATACGGTAATAGAAAAGGGAGCTATCTCCCCCTGCCCTGACAAGGGCAAGCCTGGTCACCAGACTTCCGAGCATTTCGCCGGTTCCGGGAGGAATGAGGGGAAATGTGGCCAACCTAACTGTCGCCAGCCCTAAGTCTGTTGCCTGGAGTGCGAATAGTTAGTTGTCTTGCTAACAGCCTACAGGACTGCAAATAATTGACGTGACAAGTTGTCGCTCTCATGGCGGGTCTTGTTTATGCCTGCAACTCAAATCGCTACCAAAACGTCAGTTGTTGGGTAGTTGTTGGATATGGGGTGGTTCGCATAGTTGTACATGGGTTACACAGCCGCTACGACATGCCAAGCCGCTACGATACCGGTACCTAGGCCAACCCTTAATTGAACTATTTATTCAGCGTTCGTCTTCTGCCAGTGACTCTTGTACTCACAACTCCATTGCATCGTCATGGATATAATAAGTGAGAAAGGGCGCACAGCCGTTGTCTATCGTGTGAAACAAGGCTTGATTTGCAAATCGCCACGGACCGGAGGCAGCGAAAAATTTCAGGCTGAGATCAAGAATGCTTTCGTCGTAGAAAGGCAACTTCTAGAAAGGCTAGGAGACCATCCCAGAATCGTTCAGTATGTTCCCATATCTACAAGCGTGCAAACCTAACCTTAGCTCATCAGGTACTACGGAACCCACACAGACGACGGCCTGTTACTCAGCGAGGCAGATCATGGAGACCTTCAATTGTACATCGATAGGGACAATAGCAAAATCGACACGGACAACAGCAAAATCGACAACGCTTTGCGAAAGAAGTGGAGCCTCCAGGCCGCTGAAGCCCTCGCTCACGTCCACAAAAAAGGCATTGTCCACCGCAATGTATGCCCTAATAACTTTCTTGTTCATGAGGGCAGCTTGCTTCTTGCCGACTTTGGGGGCTCTAGTTGCCGTGAACTAGAGTTGAACGGGCATCTGCTCCCTGATCCCCCATTTTTCGACCCACATTTGACAGACTTCAACACGCCAAAAGTCGATGTCTTCAGTCTAGGCGTCCTTCTCTACATTATCAATACTGGCCAATATCCTTTCCATCAAGGCCCAGTGCCCCAGGATATGAAGAGATTTGAATATGAGAACGATGTGGAAGTGCGGTTGCAGCAAAATGAATTTCCAAGCCTCTCAGGTGTGCAGTTCAAAGACGTTATCGCGGGATGCTGCTGTGAGCGTCGATTTGAGAGTGCAGAGGAGGTCTTTATAGCTCTTGAGGCCGAAATGTGACACCATACAGCTTGCAAAGCACAAATTGTAGGACTTTCTCATCGACTTCACACGAAATCAATGGTGTTTAGGAGGGAAAATGTCTTTCAAATGGATTCGCAAACTCGGGATGGAGGTTAAAACTTTACACTTCTAGAATATGTCGCAGAACAATTGTGTTGAACATTTTCTGACTTTGCGCCGAATTCCAACTGACCAAAGACGCGTGTAAGCCTGTCACTCACCACCCATCAAACCAAATCATGTCACCAACACTGTCTGCCCGCCGACCGTTCGCCATGCCAGCTCTCGCTTGCCGCCCCCCACGCCCGTTCGTATATTGCTATCCCACTTCAATCGCTCGCGAAGAAGCGGTGAGGACGATATTATTGAGAAAGACAGACGATTCCCAGTGCCAGATACACATATAAACCACCATGTCTATCTCCCTTCTCTCCAGGTCGAGTGCCCAAGCCCAAGTGCAGGTAATTTAACGAAGATGATTGTTTTCGTTGCATTTCCGCAACTTCGACAAGTAAGATCCAACGCGTCATTCACGGTGATACTAATTGACATCTTTGGAGAGTACTCGAACTTAAAGGGCAGCCAAGCTAAACAGTGCTGGATTCCCGAAGATATTGCTTAGTCGCGGAGAGGATTGTAGGGCGCAAGCTTACTATCCTCACGTTCCGCCATTCATGTGACTAAATAAATTAATTAGCTAATTACACGACATGATGATTAAAGTCTTCAGAAAAGGAATCAACCCAGCAACAGATGAGATTAATAAAGTGTGTGTACCCTAGCATCGTCATGTCTCGCTCACTCCAGCTAATTACTACTAGTTTTCCCAAGTTACACGTGCTCTCTTATTCCTGCATCGTGTACAGTCCACAATCTGATGTCCGTCGTCTCTCTCCTCCTTTACTCTCTTCAGAATACCCTTTTCTTGTTGACATATCTGAGTCGGGTCTTCCTTTTTGCGTGCACCGTTTGTCAAGTCATTTTCCAGCTCCTCTAGGCGTTTCATGATGTGTTCGATGCTGTCCGCCGTCACCTCCACACGTTCCTTTAGTTGAGTGACGTGCGAGTCGAGCTGAGTAACTAACAACAGCACCATCTCTATCGAAACACACTCTATTAACTAGGTTCTTAGACTTTTCATGCAGACATACCAAGCTTAGAGTGCGGGGCTGAATCTGCCGTGTGACCTGGCTGGCCTCTCTTACGCCCCTTGTCTTCTTCGTCATCTCGAGAGACCTCCTTGCATCCTAAAGGCGACTCTGAAGTACGAATAGCGGATCGAATAGAATGCGGGTTGTCCTCTATTTCAGCCACTTCAATTGAGTCATCAAATTCATTGGCAAGGAGCTAGTACGCTTAGCAACGGATCACATCAGTCTAGCATCGATACACGCACCATGTGCTGGTATAATGTCGGATCTTCGATGGTTTCTTGAGAACTCATTTTGAGACAGCAGAGGCGTTTTCTGGGGTTTGAAAGGGAGGATGTTCTGGGAAGTGGAGGAGTGATTGATCTCGGAGACTTAAGGGAAGAGGCCCCTTTATATTCCGCTTGTTACTGCTCAGCTGATGTCTAGCATCACCTTGCATGTCCGCTCATCTGTGCGCTGTGATAGCGCACGCTACTCGTGCCTAAGTAGCATCCGCCTTCCTCTCTCCTCCTCGTGGAAAACCCCCGAACACTTCGCCAATCGGTAATTGCTGTGTCCTTGAGTATATGAGACTGTACAGGCCTGTCTGACTTCGGGCAGTATGCCACTCAAGCGATTGGTTATATCATTTCCCTCCTGCAGCAATCAATGGACAGCGCCAGCTAGCCACTGTTGGGCATCATCATGATGCCGCCAGCGCTCTAGTTCAGCGGCAGGGGATATGATAACATAGGTTCCAAGCTTCATGAAAGCCTATAGGATGCGCGATCAGTACACGTAAGGTTTCATGCGGCGTTACTATGTGCTGCTTCAAATGGGAAGCTGCCCTGAGTGGTGTGGGGTCAGGCACAGTGGAGGTGAAGCACCGCAGCACATTGTACAGCCTTCTCCGTTCTTCCACTCCTGTAAACACCCATACCAGAGGGCCACGAGACATCATCCATGCCTCATGCATGCGACACGCCTGTTGGTGCCGGGGCTTGAACACTTACAGCGAACGTGCTCAACAAGTGAGGCTTATATATTCCGGAATCTAGTACAAAAGTAAGGTGTCTTCCTGCGCAGATGCTGTACAGGTCCCTTCTCTTCGACATGGCTTCTCTCCTTATCGGCTTTACTATCTGCTTTTCAGTTGGACTCCTGCTGAGCGTGGTGCTCATATATCGCGATGCCCAGCCTTACAAAACGAATGGGACACACGAGAGGTTAGGGCACTCTTTCTTCTGGGAGAGAGTTCTGGCAACTTTTTTCGGCTTTTCCCACGCAGGTGTGTCCATAGCTGGTATAACTGCAATCGGATTCGCACTTGGCTCAAAAGGCGACATGTACTGGGTCGACATGGCTGTACGATGCAACCTCCAGGTTCTCACCGGCACGAATGTAAGATGATCCAAGTAAATTCTTCAGGCACTACTAATATGTGGGACAACTAGCTCGGCCGAATCCTTCGTATTTTGATGTTTCCACCCTGGGCTATATGGTTGGCATACATGATTACTGTCCTGACGACCCCGATGATCGTATATCGTATGAGGTAGGGAACATGACTCCAATCCTACTCTTGACTAATCCGAACAGAAGCAGCAGTGGGTACTTTGATTACGACTCGGAGCCACTTTGTCTCCTTGCAGTAGCATCAATCCTATCCTCAGCAATTTCACGTGCACGGCAAGAAGATCGTGTCAATTCCGGATCGGGACAAGACGGATGGGGATATGAGCGATTGTTGACCGTCTTTATCATCACCAACGCAATCGCGGGGTCATGTCAGCTGTGTGGAGCGATCGTTATCTACAGCATATTGCTTGCCGAAAGTAGGACAGACAATAGTCTTCGCCAGGGGATTTTTCTGGTATGTCCTGGTCATCTTTGTGGGGCAATCTGACTGCGGACAGGCCTGTACAGCGACACAGTTGCTGTGTCTTCCCGCTTTCTGCTTAGCTGGAATGAAGCGCGGAATCATGGAACCTATCAAAGATCTAACGCGTAAATTACGATCAACGGATGTAGGTGAACGCAATATTGAGGGTGCAATGAGATTGGACAGCCTATAGAACATTGCGAATTTCGCACGGAGATAAGCGCAGGAGTCTGAGAACGCCTTTGCAATCGACAAGGCCAATCGATATCAGATTATCAGCGGAGTTCAAGTCAAACATAGTATATGAGGCGCATACGCGTCCTGCGGTAAGGGGTCGATGCTTCGAGAAGTCGCATAGGCTTACAGGGTTCAAGGACGATGAGTTGGATTGCAGACGTATAGAGATGCGAGCGGGAGAGATGGAGGTAGAGATAGGCGGAGGAATTGAATGTGTCAATTAGCCATTTGGGTACGCCATGCTCAGTGCCAGCCGGATTCGTCCCGGCATATGTCTCGGTTCCAATCAACCGCCAAGCCCCCTGCGTTTGATAGAACGGTACTAACTGCTGTAGAACCTCTCATGAAGCGAACCGTCCATCACTGTCGCTTCGCTGACCGTAATAAGCCCCGCATTCACCCTTCCACGTTTTCCGTCATAAACACCCGTATGCCGGTCTTCCATCGACCTCAGCCATCATCAAATGGTAACATGCGACGCGGCGGCACTTCCCACCCATATGGCCTCGCCTGCTAGGGTCGCAACACTTGAATTCACCGTTTCATCTCCCCACTAGCCAACCTCTCGAGCACCAGTTTCAAGAAGCCACCCCAATGTCCAACCTTCGCTTCCAGTCTCCCTTCTTCAAACCACTCT
Source organism: Pyrenophora tritici-repentis (assembly GCF_003171515.1). Lineage (NCBI taxonomy): Eukaryota > Fungi > Ascomycota > Dothideomycetes > Pleosporales > Pleosporaceae > Pyrenophora > Pyrenophora tritici-repentis. Next base: position 1,760,990 of record NC_089395.1, read on the forward strand.
CACTAGGCATGCGAACAGCTAGTTTGTACTTGTATTCGTTGTAGTCATACCTGCTAAAGTCCTCTGTCATGTTTCATAGAGAGATCCGGTGACATTAACTACATCAAGCTGCTTTGGATGGGCTTATTGCTATCTATAAGGTCAGTCTGAAGCCTAATGATATATCCTATAACGCTTATGTGAGATTGTGTAGATCTGTCAGAAGGTGTTCGAAGCAAACGTCACCACTTGGTGGAGAGACATGTCGTTCGGCGTCTTGAAGGCAAAATTTCTCCCCTTGTTATGAGGAGGTGGTCCGACTTGCCTATTTGGAAGACTAATTCGTCGCCGAAGATGGAGCACCGTACGTACTTGTCGGTTTACCTAGCGTTCAACTGCCTAAAAGACCTTCACTTCTGAGGAATGTGTAATGTAATCATATCTATCCTTTGGATTTACAGCTAAAGAGTGTATACTAAGCTTATATGCAGATTCTCAATAAGTACAAGGAGCGACGGGCAGTCCAGAATACTCTGCGAAGTCTTAGGTGCATGTTTGGGAGCCTTAGATTATTGATGATGGAGAGGCAGCAGCTACAGCACCGCTCACGTTCAATCTGTCTAAGTTACTTTAATTCAGACGCCGGAGTGTATCAAGTGCTTAATTTTCTTTCGGCATCGTATCAACGAGACAAGTTGACTAATTTGGTGAACAGCGTCTATTTCACTTGCATCACGAGTATAACTAGCAATAACAGTGAGTTCACGTTGCCGCAATCTAAGCGGGTACTTTGCTACAATGGCTATAACCTATAATCTGCGCGAAACGTGACTAGTCACATACTGTGAGTGGTCTTGGTAGGATCTATGGACGATTGCGTTACGGACAAAAATGCTACTTCCGTTTAGATCTGTAGAAGCGCTGCGCGATTCTCAATACAACCTGAAGACTTTAAGTTTAGGCTATCTATATACGTTGCGCTGATATTAGACAATATTAAGCATCTTAGGTAGGATAACTATAATATCTCTTTCAAGAAATAAGTCGCTAGTCTCTAGATAGTTGACTATCTAATAGTTTTAGTTAAAGTTAATAATAACAATAGATGTCGGTTAACTTAGTATAGGTATCGTACGCCCGCAGGCGTACGAGCAGATTAAGCTAGCAAACAGGTTGTTGTGTGAAGGATAACTCATTATATGAGAGACAACAGGTGTCCTCTATATACCCGAGCAATCTGAGCAATCACGTAATCGCTTGTACGATCTATTTATTCTAACACTAAGTTAGCAACTTTTTCCTTTTTCCTTCTTCTCTGCACTCCTTAAATTCCTCCTTACAAAGCAGCAATATCCTCTAGCTTTTAACCTTGCGTACGATTTGCCTTGCCTGTAGGATAAAACCTATGCTCTGCAAAAGCGAGCAGAAGCTCTCTTCTTATCGCGCGAGGGAGGTTATTAAAGTCTTGCTCTGCCTAGCCCTTAAAGTCTTTGTTGTTGCGCAGTGTATACACTTCTTAACGTAACTTGCGCATGTCTTAGAGGATGTATACTGCGTACGACGTTTAGTCTTATTAGGAGGGGTTCGTACGGGGATAGTCGTAGAGAAGGTCTATGTCTACTTCTATACGCAGGACTGTCTTAGAGACGTGTATAATCCTTAATAGTTTATCGTACGGGTCGTCTATTATAGAGAGAGAAAGAAGAGAGAGGGGGAGAAGAGCGCGTGAGGCTTAGCAGTTTTAGCGTACAATAGAGCGTGCAAGGCTTAGAGATTCTATCGTACGATAGAGCGCGTAGTAGAGCGCACGATAGATAGATTGTACGACAGAGTGATAAGGCGAGCTGCTTAATTAGGCCCTCCTCTATATAGCTACGCATATAGTAGAGTTCTAATCGTACGAGCGTCGTCTTCTCTGTATAGCTACGTATACGGTAGACCTACCATACCTATTCAAGAGCCAGTGGCTGACTTCTTCAACGTTTCAAGCATGTCACAAGCCACGTGTGGCACCTCTTCTCGAAGGCTTGGCAAGTGCTAGTGGCCAATTCAAAAGAGAATAATATCGGTAGATAGTGAGCAGGGGTTTCTGGAGGAGCTGAGCACGGACGACACGCAGTCGGTTTCTACGAATGAAGAGTGATGGATGTAGACTTCAATTGAATCGTCAGCTGTCTGTCTGAACAAGTTCCTGCTCTTCTGTTTCAGACGTGATGTGGGTAGCTTTAGAGGTACCTTGTTTCAGACTAGACAGCTCAAAAACGCAACATAATTCGCAGTGTGCTAATTATATGAACAAATAATGGGTCTTGTGCGATGCAGCGTGTACAGCAGCGCCGGCAAGCATTAAGAGATGATCACCCTAACTTCACGTCTTCCCTGGGAGTCTTAGAACAGTAGGCAACAGAGGAAGCACAGGAAGCAGACGAAGCAGACGAAGCAGAACCTGTACGGTGGTGTGCCATGTTATAGACGTGCTGCTATTGCTAGATAATCAGCTATTCATAAGGCATCGTGGGGCTCTATAGCATAAGAAACACATTGTAACTATTCCAGTACACTTGATCACAAAGGAAAATGTGTCTTGTGGGTGCATTCTAGCTTGGTTTGGGCTAGCAGATCTTGGTATGTAACGATTGGCTGATGTAGCAAGGGGTATCCTAGGGCGATAAGGGTCTTTCACAAGAGTCGCTTGCGCAAACAGTGAGGGCGTTTTTGCAATGGGCTGTAGACTATTGTTTCGGCGCATCCGGTGCTAGCTTGTGAGGTTCTCTCTACTTTATTGGCGATGAAACTTAGCATTCCGGTACATCCAGCGTTAGCTTTGACCTTCTACTTTTCTCATTGGCGTTGAAGGCTAGTATTTCGGAACATCCGGTCGGAAGACCGGAAACTACTTCACTCCCGTAGTCACCGTGCCTGTAGTGCTTACTGTCGTGCTTGGTGAACCGATTTTGCGATAACGTGGGTGGCTCAACGGTTTAGCCTCACGTATGTCGTTGGCTCCTGGACTGTGTGGCGCTGTTGCTCAGTCAACCCAAGCACCCGGCGTATGGACCGATCCATCAATTCCTCAGATTGAAGGCTGGTTGGTGACCCATTTGATTCCAACCAACTCGCAGCACTTGCAAGTATCTTGGCATGCAGCAGTTTTTCAAATTGACTAACTCATAACTAAGCTCGAACTTCTAGAAGAGATGGACGTACAAATTGCCATTCTTTTTCACTATTAAGAAAGGGTTTGACTAAGAAGAATAGAGATTCTTGAAGTAGAGGTAGTGTAATTAGTTAGCTATCTTTAATTTTTACAAGCGTTGTCATCGTGAAGGCCTGAAGAGACTTGAAGCTGCAGTCAGCGAACTTTGTGCAGTCAACCAACTTTGCATAGTCATCCAATTCTGCACCTCCACCGGTAGAAGCCACATCTCTTGCTTTAGATTATCATCAAGCTTCTTCCTCATGCCTTCGTCAAAAGCTAAGGTGCTAGTCTGAGCTGGAGATAGTTTCGGCGGATACACTTTCAGCGGCCTAGGTTGCAAACTATGTTAAGTCAGCGATAGCTACATATGTGTAGTGCAGGCTTGTTATACAGAAGTTGTACATACCCGTATGCAAACCATCTTCTTCTCTGACTCTTGAGATACGCATAACGATCCTGGCATGAGGAAGAGCTTCGTCCCTCTAATCTGAGACCAATTCTTCCCCATGACCACCTCTGGCTCCGCAGCTTCATGATAATATGATCCTCTTCTGGCGTCCAGTCTGATGTTCCTCTTTTAGTATCTTGTAGAGGACGTGTGGTATGAAGCTTTGCATCCATAGTTGGCGAGGAAATGCGGCACGAAGATGCCTCGGAGCGAGAGAGAAGAGAGGTGTGGGCAGCTAGTGAGCAAGACTGTTGGGAAAGCAATGAGCTTATAATTTATAGCTAGATACTCACCTTCGGTGAAGACAGGGTACGATTTTTAAAACGCCGAGCCGGCTATGCCGTTACCCTGTATCAGTGGTGCCCGTGATAGTGTGCACGAGCCGATGCTGACAGGGGTGGTGTAGTAGGCTCGAGCACGTCTTCTCTGCGGCGCAGTCACTCAGGTATACTCGAGATAAACAGCAGGGGCCATAGTAGCTGCCTGGTCGTGACGGCAGAAATATAGCAGCATCATTGGCGTTGATGCATTCTACTAGAGAGAGTTACAGGTGTAGTAATGAGACACTCCGTGGATATCAAACGCATGCCTCTTAAAATGCATTATGTCATCTAGCATATCAGAGCAACTAGGATGGCGGCATAGAAACTCTGACTGAAGCTCAGGGAGTCGGAAATAAGTCTCTACATGCTTCTTCAGGACATCCTTTCGTGGGATATGTCGAATCATCCGTTCGTACGAGAACTCTTCATTCCCTATGCAGATAAGGCACACCGGATAAGAGAGCACAGTTGGGTACAGCTGCCCGAAGCGTACCTCCAAGACTTCTTTAACAGGCTATAGTGCGTTAACCTCTTCTTTCACAATCTCGCAGACCTAGTTTAGTAGGCGCTTCTCAAAAGCATCGATGCACTTCTTTCGCTTATTCGAGAAAGATGAGCCATCAGCTTCATATAAGATCAGTCCCACCTTCTTTCGCTTAAATGCCTTTAGCTGCTGATTTTCTTGTTTATAACATAATCTAGCCAAGGTTCGCACGAATCGTACCCGGGCTTTATCATCCTAAGCCGGCTTAAAGAGCATGCCTGCGATAGTGGCTCGCTCCTAAAGTTCAAACTCAACGGCTGGGAGCGTCAGAACTTCAGTTGCTGCCTTCCCACTAAGTTGCCTTGCTATCTCGATTATATTGATTGATTTATAGGATTTGCGGATAGCAGAATTTAATCGTTCTCTATACAATTTCTAGTTTATACTGGCGATCTTTCGCTTCGTCTCCCTGTATTTCTTGTAAATATCTGTTCCTTGTCCCTTCACGAGTGGTTAAAAGCCTTGGTCATAAAGCTGTCCTTTGTAGGTTTCTCGCTCCTTCTGAAGGACTGCAAGTGCAGAGTCGTTTCGCAATGCCTCCTGTTGTGCGTCATCTAACTCCGTGAGTGCACGTTGATCCCGTGTTAAACCTATACGTGCAACAGATTTGATAAGAAGGTCTTCTGGCGGGCTTCTAAATTAACGTCACCCACTGCGAAGCGAGACACACAGGGACCCGAGACACTTTTGCACTCAGAACTCCAAATATCGTTCTATCGCAAGAGCCTCGTCCTAACAACGTAGGAACCAGTTCTATAGCATCTTATCATTCTTATACTAGCTCGAGGGCGAGATTCTTACGACATGGTTAACGCTGTCGATCATTTTGTTGGCCCTCTTCAAACCCCGCCTTTCTTCCTACCCCTGTATCTTGGGTCCTGAGGGTACCAATCTATATTTCGGAGGACTGAAAAGAGAGTCGTGATTATAGGGATTTTACATTCTGAGCCTCGTCGCGATCGGCAGCCTTACAGCCTTATTCCGAGAGTTTCTCCGTGCCTTCAAGTTGAGGAACAGATTAGGCGTATTTTATAATACGAATGCGTAGTTATGTAATCTTTGATGCGCCACAGACTACACCTAATTAAGGTGAGACTCTAAAAATAATTGTGGCTCTTTGTTCCCAGTGCCCATCTCCCTTGGCAACGTGTCCGAAGCCTTCTCGGCCCCGCGCCGCCTGCAGTGCAGCAGCGCTTAGATATGTCAGCCCTCTCAGCCTTACGCAGACGACGATGGATCGCAGGACTGCTCTCAGCCTGACAGCGGCCTCGCTGCTGGGCCAGCCTACAATCACGCGAACCGCGATCGATCGATTTACCTCATCTCCGTCGCAGACCTCACATCATGGACGGCCTTTCGGGCGCAGCAAGCGTCATCGCGGTAATTGACATATCCGCCAAGATCGCCTCGCTCTGCTACCAGTACTCCGTGGCTGTCAAGGACGCGAAGGATGATATCGAGCGTGTGCGGAGAAAGGTCAGCGACATCGCCCACATCCTGGAGAAGATTAAGCAGCTTCTCAACAGCGAAGACAAGACGCGGCTCCCTACCACTCAGGGCCTGTTTAGCTCGCTCGAACAGTGCCTAGAGGAGCTAAAGAAACTAGAAGCAAAATTAGATCCGGGAAAAACTCGCAAGACTATGAGCCGGTTCGGCTTCCGTGCGCTCAAATGGCCGTTCACGAGTAAGCAGGTGGACAAGATTGTTTTAAACTTGGAAGGATACGAGCAGACATTCAGCTTGGCATTGCAGGTCGATCAGACGTAAGCTTCTGTACCCAGATCTGTCGTGCGCAGACCAGCTTCTCACTAACTGTACAGAGTCGTTGTGTTCAACATAGACCAGAAGCTAGACCTAGCCAGACTGCCTATCGCGATAGGCGCCTCCTTCAATTCCTACAACGAAGAGCACAACGCACGATGCCTACCGAACACCCGCACCGAGCTGCTAGACGAGATCACAACATGGGCGAACAACAAGGATGGCAAGTCCATATTCTGGTTGAGCGGCATGGCAGGCACGGGAAAGTCTACGATTGCGCGGACAATTGCAGAGTCATTTGCCGATCACGGTCAGCTAGGAGCAAGCTTCTTCTTCAAGAGAGGTGAAGGCGAGCGTGGCAAGGCCTCACGGTTCTTTACTACCATCGCCACTGATCTAGTCGCCTGTGAGCCAGGCATGCTGCAAGGTATTAGGAAGACGCTCGACGAGGACCCGGCTATCTCAAACAAGGCTCTAAAAGACCAGTTCGAGAAGCTGATCCTGCAGCCACTTCTAGGGATAAAGCAGACTCGTCCGCGGGTCTCGGCGCGAGTTGTCGTGATCGACGCGCTAGACGAATGTGAACGCGAAGCAGATATTCGGGCGATCCTCCAGCTTCTCGCTCGGACAAAAGACCTTCGCCCAGTGCCGCTACGGATCGTGGTCACTAGTCGACCAGAGCTCCACATCCGCCTGGGCTTTAAGGAGATGGCGAACGGCACGTACCAAGATCTAGTCCTCCACGAGGTACCAAGGAGCACGATTGAACATGACATCCGTCTTTTCCTAGAGCATGAGCTTGGTATAATACGAAAAGAGCGCATGCTAGCCTCAGACTGGCCAGCGCAACAACAGATCCTCGCGCTGGTTGAGCTGGCTGTGCCGCTGTTCATCTACGCTGCCACCGTATGTCGGTATGTTGGCAGCAAAGGAAGCAGTCCTACGGCTTTTCTGAACAAGGTCCTGCAGTATCAGAAGGCAACCTTTTCGCAGCTAGATCGGACGTACCTCCCTGTGCTCGATCAGCTGGTTAGTGAGCAGGAGGAAGACGAGAGGGAGACGTGGCTTCAGGCTTTCCGAGAAGTTGTCGGCAGTATTGTTGTGCTTGAAAGCCCACTCCCTGCTGTCTCGCTTGCCCGGCTGCTTCAAGTTCCACAAGAAGAGATTCAGTGTCGACTTGACTCTTTGCACTCCGTTCTTAGTGTTCCTAACAACAAGGACGCGCCTGTTCGCCTCTTGCACTTGTCCTTTCGCGAGTTCCTTGTCAACCCCCAGAAACAAGGAAAGAGCCTGTTTTGGGTGGATGAGAAAAGCACACACCAGAAGCTTGCATCTCGCTGCCTTGAGCTTATGTCTGGATCTAGCGGTCTTCGTCAGGACATGTGCGGCCTCTCAGGCCCTGGAGTGCTGAGGGACGAGATAGATGAGCAGACAGTTGCTGGCAGTCTGTCACCTGATCTACAATATGCGTGTCGCTACTGGGTTGATCATCTCAAGCAGGGCGGGCAAGGTATGGCGGACGGAGACGCAACGCACCTCTTTCTGCAGAAGCACTTTCTCCATTGGCTTGAGGCCATGAGCCTAATAAGAGAATCGAGCAGATGCGTTGACTTGCTCAACAGCCTTCAGGCACTTGCCAGCGTAAGATCTTTGCAAGACACCCCTATACTACCCTGCTAACGTGACACGTAGCCATCTGCAAAGCTAGTTTCAGCCTTTCTTCATGACGCCAAGCGGTCCGTGCTGCGGTTCTATTCAGTACTTACAGATGCGCCGCTGCAGCTCTATTGCTCCGCGCTAGTGTTCGCACCAGAGAGGAGCCTGATACGACAAACATTTGTAGACCAAGTGCCAGAAAAGATCAAGATGCTGTCTATGAAAGAAGCAGACTGGGACGCATGTCGCAGCACGCTGGAGGGCCATTCTGACTATGTCAGGGCGGTGGCCTTCTCGCCAGACGGGCAGCTGGTCGCGTCGGCATCCAACGACAAGACAGTACGGCTGTGGGAGGCGGCGACAGGGACGTGTCGCAGCACGCTGGAGGGCCATTTCTCCTATATCAGGGCGGTGGCCTTCTCGCCAGACGGGCAGCTGGTCGCGTCAGCATCCAACGACAAGACAGTACGGCTGTGGGATGCGGCGACAGGGACGTGTCGCAGCACGCTGGAGGGCCATTCTGACTATGTCACGGCGGTGGCCTTCTCGCCAGACGGGCAGCTGGTTGCGTCAGCATCCGACGACAAGACAGTACAGCTGTGGGAGGCGGCGACAGGGACGTGTCGCAGCACGCTAGAGGGCCATTCCTCCAGAGTCACGGCGGTGGCCTTCTCGCCAGACGGGCAGCTGGTCGCGTCAGCATCCGACGACAAGACAGTACGGCTGTGGGATGCGGCGACAGGGACGTGTCGCAGCACGCTGGAGGGCCATTCTGACTATGTCACGGCGGTGGCCTTCTCGCCAGACGGGCAGCTGGTCGCGTCAGCATCCAACGACAAGACAGTACAGCTGTGGGAGGCGGCGACAGGGACGTGTCGCAGCACGCTGGAGGGCCATTCCTCCTATATCAGGGCGGTGGCCTTCTCGCCAGACGGGCAGCTGGTCGCGTCGGCATCCTGGGACAGCACAGTACGGCTGTGGGAGGCGGCGACAGGGACGTGTCGCAGCACGCTGGAGGGCCATTCTGACTATGTCAGGGCGGTGGCCTTCTCGCCAGACGGGCAGCTGGTCGCGTCGGCATCCGACGACAAGACAGTACGGCTGTGGGAGGCGGCGACAGGGACGTGTCGCAGCACGCTGGAAAGCCCTTCTGTTCACACCGCTTATGTCAATTTCTCGCCAGATGGCCAGGTACTTCGCACTGACAGAGGCGATATTTCTTTGCCTCAAACTCCTGTTGTGACATCGCTCGCAAGGCCGCAGCTGCAGTCCTTCTACGTTCAAGTGCAGGATCAGTGGATATTTCGCAACCAGCAACGTTTTCTATGGCTTCCGCCAGAGTATCGACCAGGTTCGACCGCAGTATTCGAGGACATGGCTTGTCTAGGACTTACATCTGGTCGTGTAGTTCTGCTCAAGATTTTCTAGCTTCGTGCATTGATAAGCCGATTTAGTACAAGCATAATATAGACGCTTACCGAATCTAGCTGATATGAAGCACAGCCACATGTATTGACGGTGACCCACTGCCAAGAGTATTATGTCATCTTCAATACTGGCACTATGTCCGTGCGGGGTCCGATTTCTCTTGGTCGCTAAAGCTCTAGGTACTGACTAGGGTGGCGACATCGCATAATCCTGCTGTTTGCGGCAGCTACACGGGCAATAAGAGCCGCTGGACGTTATACAAGATTGAGTACGTAGTGTTGAGCAGATCCATCAGCTTAAAATCTGCGGTTAAGAACAGAGTGATGTTGTAGACTAAGGTGTTCATATAACAGCCAAATAGGATGCTCCTCTTGACGAGCCGCAAAGAACACCGCAGGACTGGTAATTTTTAAATTTGACACGCGGGGCTTATTCCTAAGAAACTCTTTGATATTATTGCTGCTAGCAAATTCAAAAAGTAGAGGTTGTTACGTTACAAATATTGTTGAAGTTCAAAGTACCTGCAGTTTGTCTCGCTTCGTTGTGTGTCTCGCGTCGCAGTGGGTGACGTTAGATAGATTGGAAGTCGTGGACAATGTGCGTTGGCGTGTAGTACTTCTCTTATGTACTCCCAAGATGATCTATAGTCTAGTTCCGTTCTACTAGGTCTAGAGCGCCTAGTAGATTCTATAAGCTTGCGCGTCTCTTTTAGCTTACTAAGTTACATGCTAAGGGCGCGTTGAAGCTATTTAGACTAGAGAATCTAGGGGATAAGAAAATTTGAAAGTCGCTACTGTCGATATGTAGGTGCGATACGGTCACTGCATCTAACTTATAACTTAACACTAGAGCTAGGTCTATCGAGACGTGCGCAGCATCTTCTTCTGCATGTAGATAAATCATTTCTAGAAAGATGTAACCTTCGGAAAACGAAGCGTAATCTTGTGAATTCTTAGGGCGTGCGCCTTGAAATGCGATACACCATCTAAGACCACCTTGTTATCTCGGCATCCTGGGTGGGGGCACGGGATCCTGCTATCCGGCTCCAGGGGATAAAGATGGATCTTTTCAATATGATCCATCATCTTCGATGGCCGACTCCAACAGAACGTTCGCTGCGAGGCGGGAAGGCTCCTATCGCCTATGCAGAACAGACACTGGCGTCTATCACACTCCAAAGGTGTTGGCAAGGTCACATTCTCGTCCTCGCTCGTGGTCGGAGGCAGCGCCTTAGAAGCTGTGACACGTCGCCGTGCCTCACGACGACAGCACAACTCCTTCATGTATCTGACTAATTGTATCCGCCGATCCAGCGCATCAGGTTCATCGAGATCAACAGGTGATCTGGAGAGCAAGGCTACAACGCTAGCCCGCTCTTTCAGCGCGTAAACCATGGTAGGGTTGTTCTCATCTCCGCCGTCGAGAAGTAGGTCGTCCTCTTCCTCAAGCTCCCTTGTATCATTCTCTGCAAAGTACCGCTGTCTAATTCTCCTCATGAGGCGATCGCGCAACAGCTTCTTTTTCTGACGCAAGTCTGCCTCCGCGGCCTTTCTTCGATCGATGAGTTCAACTTTTCTCTTTGCACCATTACTAAGCTCAGGATGCTGTTGAATGTCTTTTATCTCCTTCGTTAAAGCATCTCGTCTCAAGCGTAACCTTACAACAGTAGGGTCTTGTTGAATTGAGCGGGCATCGTCTGGTTCAAGTCGGGTTGGTGCCAGCGGGTCGCGCGTTAAGGACATACTGCCGAGCACCTTCATAAGAATCTTGTCGGAGGGTTCTTCCAGGAAAGCCGCCTGAACATCACACTTGACGTTCGGGTTGATATAGAACTGGAATATTTCTGAGTAGCTGTGCCCCATCACTTGATCGCGCTCGCCCACTGTGCCCGAGCCTATAAACATGTTAGCCTCAAGCTAAGGGTGTGCAAAGAGAGGCACGGAAACACGTACTGTCAACACCATTGCCTACTCCGCGCCTGATACATGATTGCGTCACAGACTGCTCCATACCAACGTCTCGTCCCAGCCGCTTCAGATACCGGGCCGCAGTTTGCGCTCGTAAAGGTGTAGCTGGGCTTTCTGACAACGCCTGACCCCTAGCCCGAGCAGGTTCTCGAAATACAGGCGTCTGCAGCATGTCCTTCTTCCACCGAAATATTCTACAGCTTTTTCGTGCAGGGATGTGTGCGCGCAATATCGCTTCTGGGCTGCTAATAGAAGAGGCAGCGAAAGCGTTGTGATGGAGGCCAAGAGCTACCATGTGCGCAATGGGGCAAAGCAAAGGGTTCTTGTTCTGGTACATTTTGAATGTCTTTCTAGAGATGCATTAGCTCGTGAAGAAAGGACATTTAGTTTGTACGAACGGTTGCGGCTTCCTGTCCTCTCCCTTGGTATGTATAAGCGTAACCCACATGGCCAGCCTCACACGACCTTGCACTCTGACTGCCACGAGAGTTACGTGCTCGTAGAGTATTGACTTCAGTTGCTCAGATTCGGGAACACTTTCACTAGACCCGGACTCTGTCGCGCTCGTGTCGTCTTCATCCTCTTCGCTAGAGTCATAGAAACGAATCGCGGGGTCTCTGACCTTATCGGTGGTTCTTTCGGCCGGATCCTTCATGCTCGCATCCACGAGTGAGACAGGTCGAGCCCCTGTGTACGCGGCAAACAAGAGTAGCAGAGCTATCAGTATCCGATGTTCTTCATCCGGCAACACTGTGGTGTCGAGCACCATATTGTGATGTAGCAGCACAAGCAGGCCGTCGACGGACAACACGGGTCTCTTTGGTGGTGATATATCAAGCTGATACTTTCTTGTAATCTTCGTGATATGCTGCCACGTATCATTAGCCGGTTGCCTGAGCTATTGGGATATTGACCTACTTTGTTCACGTCATCTATCAGGTCTTGATGTAAACGCTTGCGTGCGTGCCGCTTGTAGAGCATCTTCGCTTGTCTCCAGTACTGATGCAGACTGGACTTCTTTTGTACGCCGGGATACTTGTCTAGTATCCAGTTGCAGAATGCTTTGTAGTCGGCTGCAGTTGCAGCCTGGATGAACTCGACTGGATCTTGAGCATATTTATCAGGAAATCTCTCATCGCAATAGCTTTCATGAAGTTAGCCGGTGGTGTTGTCGTTGTTAAACAGGCACGGAAGGAAAAGACAGTCTTAGTCTTACAGTTGCCATCTTTTCCAAACACCACTTAAATTAACATTCGTGGTTTTTGAATAGTCTAATTCAGTAGGACCTTGCTCTGCTAGCTCGTTCGATAAGGCTCCGTAGTAGCCAGATGGACGGCTAACAGGCTTACGTCGCTTCGTACGGCTTATTGTTTGGATTGACATCCCTAAAGGAGTATAGAGAAAAGATGCAGCTGTTGCAGAGTTGCAAGAGAAGAGACTGAATAGGGAGATGACAGCGTTGCAGTGGAACAGAGATACAACGAGTGGGCTCAGCTTATATGTCCACGCCTACTACTATACTAGGCACTTTGAGGCGTAAGCTTTGAACTCTTCGCAGGTACCTCTATTAAGTTAGTATAGTACAAGACAACATGGGTCCCCTGCTTTGCTCTCTAAAGCGGCGAGGTAGAGCAGGGGGGGAGCGCAAGGTGTTAGACCCTCTAAAAGCAGCGGCAAAAGCCTCCAAACTTAGACCTGTCTACACCGGAACATATATTTGTTCTAGTAATTTGCGCAAAAAAGAATTGAAGACTAAGCGAGCATAGACGCTTGGCACGGCTCGAGCATCTTCGATAGTTGCATCGCGGGCTATAAAGCACCTGCGTATGCTTCCATTAGTGATCTTTGTCTACGTCTCCAAATAACTCCAGCTGCATGCGTACTCACTCTAGAGCAGATGCTGTAAATGTTCGGTTCTAACCAGCCATAACGGTATCTACAAAGTCAACTACGGCGTTTCTAGATGCGCCACACACAATTCTTTGCAACAGTATTATTAGTAGCGGCTTTTTCTAACATCTTCTATCTAGCCCGTGATGATGACATGGCCAGCGGCGTTCAGTGGTGCAAAAAATAGCAAAAAACATACAACAGCGGGGATTCGCCAGTGGTCACCCACCTGACTACTAATCCGCCGATACACTGGTTAACTAGGGCTGAGCGGACGGGAAGCCGTGTTTTCAGTGTTCTATGGTCGTATGTGTTAGTCTTTTATCTTTTTTTTCTTTTATCCTCGTCCAATAACATACTTCCAACCAGTTGGATGTGCTACATGCAGAAAACCCCCCTCAATCGAACACGTGCGCAAGAAGCATGGGTGCGAAATGGCGAAAAAACATTACTAGAATTACTTCTATCCTCATACATGAACATTACCACTCCCCAGTTTCCATATACCTCTTTCCCATTGCCAAAACCCTATCCCTATACGCAAATAGCTCATCCGCATACATATACAACACCAGCGAACTAACAACCACACCACCGGGCAACAAAATTAACATGACAAAATACCTCACCATACCCCACCACGCAGCCTCCAACCCCGAGCGCATAGCCTTTTCTTCCTTTAGCGCCGGAAACCCTTCCTTCGGTACCTCATGGCCCAGAAACTTGCACAGCGGACCCCAACTCATGTCGTCATCAGTGTTGAGTTCCAAAAGCCGGTCTTTAGGCACCATATCACGCACGTTGTCGTAATGGCTGTTAAACGCGGTTTTTGCCGCAGACCCACCATACGCATTGTTGCTGTGAACGCGGAAGATGGAGTGGACGAGTTGGGTCAGGGGAGCTAGTTGAGTGATGTTGAAGCGTCTGCAAAAGGTAAACAGCGTCCAGGTATCCAGACACCAGATGCTTTCCCGCATGCTGGCTTCCCAGTCGTCGTAGTTGCGGGTTGTGAGGATGACTTTGGCGTCTGGGTATGCTTGGATTAGTTGGTTAGCGAAGATGCAGCTGGGGAGGTCCATGGCTACGTCGTAGTCGGCTAGCAGTTTGTCGAATTCTGCGGTGCTGTAGGGTGCCATTTTGCGTTGGGATGAGGGCCGGTCTGCGGGTGCGAGGAGCGTGACGTTGATTGCTTCTTGCCAGAGAGATAGCTCGGAGGGTTTGGTGAGGATGTCGCGCATTTGGTGCGAGGTGTAGCCTAGTTTGCGGAGGGCTACGGCGAGGGTTGATGTTCCTGTGCGGCACATGCCGAGGACGAGAATGCGCATGGGTTTCTTCCGTGTGCGTTCCTCACGGTCGATTAGTCGTTGGGGTGCCGGAGTGAGAGACATTTTTGTTCCGATTTGATATCTTCTTACGGGGTTGAGAAAGTTTGGTGTTTTCTGGCAAAGACACGTCTGTCTTGTTGTGTGTAAAGAGGCGTGGTTACGGATTAGGCTAATTAGCGGCCTGGCGGGTGAACAGGGCCGAATGTGCGAGCCGCAGGCCTGGAACTTCACATGGCATGCAGGGATACACGAACCGACCACGGGCGTTTTTACAATGTGGAGCTCATGCTGAGGGCGTCACATACTTTAGCTGGCTTTGCCAATTCGAAATGTAAAGACCAGTGAGTTGTGCCATCTCGTTGGTAAGCGACGAGTCGGGATCTTCCATGTATCGTATTTCGTACGCTTTGTTAGCCCAGGTAGCTGCTGATTGCCAGTCTTCTACTCGGCCATGGGTGATTGCAACAATGCGGTAGGCTTTGGCGTAGTAATCCGCAAGACCCTCTTCTTGCACAAGCTGGGAGAGCTGAATGCTTACTTGGGCGTTTTTGAGTGCCTCGCGTTTGCCGGCCTTTGATTGCGGAGGTTCAATGGTAAGGCGGTGCTCGAACCTGGCAAAAGCTCTACTGATGGTGATGCGGCGGTTATCGCTGACCGCTTTGTCTCGAGAGCAGGCGTCACATTGGCACTTGAAACCATACTTGTTGAGATGCTTCTGTCGGTCCTCTTGCGGCATGGCTAGGGAGATGTAAGATACGAAAAACTCCTCTCCAGCCTTGATTTTCCTCGTCGCGAATACCACGCGCTTGTTCAACCTCTTGCTCCAAGTATAGCCCGTGTTGGGCCGGCAAGAGTGATTAATGCGCGCAATCTTGGGAAACAAGCCGACTTTGTCGTCTGTCATGTACGCATTGGTGCGGAATATGGTGGCGAGCTTGTCCTCTTCGGTTGTGTTTGCGCCTTTGGTGTAGTAAGTCAATGAGAGTACCTCCTCTTGTTGTTGAGGCGAGAGCGCATCAAATTCGTGGTGAACAAGTCGTGATACGGCATCCATGGGATATACACCTCCTCTTGGGACTTGGGGAAACTGGATTTTGAGAACGGGAGCTTCGCGCATGACTATGTCACCAACGTCCAGATCGTGGACAGCAAAGACGCCCAAGCCTTTGCCCTGGCTCGACTCGACTACGTAGACGCCTGGTGGTCCTGGGCAAACAGAGTACTGAAGTTGGTTCGAGGCAGGCTTGCCTGGACATGTTGAGCTATGGGCGAGAGCCGATAAGGGCACAAGAAACAAGATGGAAATAGTGTAGAAAGACATTTTGATTGAAAAGGTAGATGTGAGAATGAAGGAAATTTAGGAGGAGTGGTGTTTCTTAGATACTTTCATAGCGAGCCGGAGAGAAACCGTGAAACGCGTTTCATGCTGACGTTGGTACAGCGCCAGACTCCCGCAACAGCGAATCAAACTTTGTGGCTTGAAGCAGAGTAACATGGTGACAGCTACGAGAAGTTTGGTTTGTCGCGTAGAAGCTGTTTGGGTTGAGTCGTGCGTTGCAGTGGAGTGACAGGGAGTTGGAGATGCTTGGCATGCTTGTCGCGCACGGGTATACGCTCATCAGTCACGACACGCCAGACTTCATCCTCAACCACGATATGGTCCATTGTTCATCAGTAACCGTCTTTGATCATCTTAAGATACCCGCCCAAACAAGAGGAAATGGTCGGGCGTGTCGGCCACAGCTAGGGCGTAAGGCGTGAGCAGGCCGCGAACAGCCGCACCGGGTTTCAATGCCGGCAATTGGTACCGTCCACGGGCATCTTGTCAACCACCAACGGCATGAAAGCTTCCCCGCGGTCAGCGTCAGGGTGGGGCAACAACACATCATATACAGACCATTAGCACCTATCATGTGCACTATGTATGTCTCCGTTGAGGCCGCAATCGGCTTTGTCTGAATTGTGTTTAAACTCTGTCATGCGCAGTCAATTGCAACGCTACATACCAACATCCAACGACCAACACCATGGTGTAGGTATCTATCTCAAGTTGCTCGATCCATGTCTAATGCGCGTGCAGGTACACAGCATCGTTTGCGTTTTTTGAAGCGCTATGGGAGTACGGCGTCAGCCATGTCTTTGTGAACCTCGGCTCAGATCATCCGTCCATTATCGAAGCTATTGTCAAAGGCCAGAATGAAAAGAAGGGACAGTTCCCAAAGATCATCACATGTCCCAACGAGGTAAAGCCGACGCGATGGTTAATGTGCATGATAACTGACCGCACCAGATGGTCGCCCTCTCCATGGCGGACGGATACGCCAGACTGACGGGCAAACCTCAATGCGTCATCGTTCACGTCGACGTCGGAACTCAGGGCCTCGGAGCCGCAGTACACAATGCCTCATGTGGACGTGCGCCCGTCCTCATATTCGCCGGTCTGTCGCCTTTCACCATCGAGGGTGAAATGCGTGGTAGCAGGACGGAATACATTCACTGGATACAGGATGTGCCGGACCAGAAGCAGATTGTCGCCCAGTACTGCCGATACACCGGGGAGATCAAATCGGGCAAGAACGTCAAGGTGCGCTGAACGAGACTACCATACTAAAGTCAGACTGACATGTGACAGCAAATGGTCAACCGCGCCCTATCCTTTGCCATGAGCGATCCGAAAGGACCTGTCTATCTCTATGGTGCACGCGAGCCCATGGAGGAAGATCTGACACCATACAAACTGCAGATGGACTATTGGCAGCCGGTTGAGCCAGCTGCACTTCCTCCAAGTGGGGTCAAGACGATTGCTGAAGCTCTGGCGCACGCTCAAGAGCCCCTCATAGTGACGGGATACTCGGGCCGTAATCACGATGCGGTGCAAGAGCTTGTGCGTCTAGCAGACAACGTCAAAGGCATACGCGTCTTGGATACTGGAGGCAGCGATATGTGCTTCCCTGCAAATCATCCAGCATGGCTAGGGCTGCGATACGGCAACGATCCTGCCATCAAGTCAGCTGATGTCATACTAGTCCTTGATTGCGATGTGCCGTGGGTCAATACGCAGTGCCACCCCAAGGACAGCGCAAAGATCTTCCATGTTGACGTCGACCCCCTAAAGCAGCAAATGCCCGTTTTCTACCTGAACGCGACACAACGCTATCGCGCCGATTCATATACATCACTGACCCAGCTCAACGAGTACCTTGAGTCAGCCCTCAAGGAGAAGCTTTCAAGTCAGCTTTTCAGTCAACGGTGGACTGCGTTGCAAGATTCGTATAAGAAGAAGCTTGAAGGCATCGCGGGTGAAGCAAAAGTAGACGACAACGGTCACTTCGGCACACCATATCTCTGCTCCCAGCTAAAGAAACTTTGCCCCAACGATACCATCTGGGCTATTGAGGCCGTCACCCAAACTGGCTTTGTTGCAGATCAAATCCAAGCTACCCTTCCCGGCTCATGGATAAATTGCGGTGGTGGAGGTCTTGGATGGTCTGGTGGTGGTGCTCTGGGTATCAAGCTCGCGACCGAGACAGAGGGCAAGAAGCAGTTTGTGTGCCAGATTGTCGGCGATGGCACCTATCTCTTCTCGGTTCCCGGGTCCGTCTACTGGATCTCTCAGCGGTACCAGATTCCCATCCTGACGATTGTACTCAACAACAAGGGCTGGAATGCACCCCGACGATCCATGCTACTCGTCCACCCCGATGGTGAGGGCTCCAAGGTCAGCAACGAGGAGCTGAACATTAGTTTTGCACCGACGCCAGACTACTCGGGTATCGCGAAGGCGGCCAGCGGTGGTGAGATTTGGGCTGCTCATGCGAGTACCGCAGAGGAACTGGGGAAGCTGCTACCAGAGGCTATTAAATCTGTACTCGAGGGAAAGTCGGCAGTGCTTGATGCGCATCTTGAGGGTCCGGAAGGCAAGTATGGAGGTGCGAAAGGTCGCCTAGGATAACTTGAGTGCTGTCGTGCGACGTACAGTACCTCGTAAGACATAGTGCAAATCCCTCTCGTTCGTCTTCTTGCTTACCGCGCACGAGAGATTGCAACTATTAGCTGACGATCGATCGAATATACCGCAACGCATACTTTCCAAGTAGTGCATACACATACCTTCTCCCTGACCCGTACTTGGCACTTGCCTTGGTCATCGCGCGCGCCAGTTTCCTTACTTTGCTGCTGACATGCACCTCTCTTTGTTGTATAACGTAACAACCACGTAATAAATTACCGGTATCTGCCCGCGATTATCCCACCGCCTACGCCGAAATAGTCATACGACTTTGGCGGCGCATCAGGGTCGATACATAGCTGGCAAAAATAGACTCATGTATAGATCCATCCAAACCACACTGATTATTCGGCACATTGTGGGTCGTTTTGCTGATCGACTAAAGAGGCGTGGAGCTGACAGCTGCACGGCTCCAACAACAATTAGTTGCAGATGGACGATCTACATACTCACGGATAGACATTGCCGAAGAAATGCCTTTGAAAAGTATATGAAAGTTAAAGCTAGACACCTCTCCTGGAAAGAGCCTTCAATCCGTCCTCCTTGAGTTTTACTATATACATATTCACACTACTACTACCTTATCTATAACTACGTCTTCTTCCGAACAAATCGTCGAATATTAGCAAGATAAGGCTTTCCCTTCTCTGTGCGAGCCTTTTCACGGCTACTGCCTCTGCCAAACTTGGTTTTTTCATTGGGTTTGGTGGGCAGTGTTGGTATAAGGGATTTTGCGCCGATGGATCCCAAAAACGTTGTTTCGACGCATATACTTGGCCAAAACCTGACTGCCCTGCCACTCTTGGTGGTGATCCGTTGACACATTGGTCATGCGTCGGCATGGCCGCAGGGTTGAATCGTCTGCAATGCGACAAACCGTAAGTTTTTTTTCTATTCTATTATTACTATATTTATTCTAACGGCAATATTCTAGAGAAGATGTCTGCAAATAGGGTTAAAGAAGACTTATGTCTGGAATTGAACTCGATTGGTGTAAAAGGCGACGCGCCTGTGCCGGACGTCGACCAGGGCGGCTAGGGCGGCCTCATCCTATTACTTCATGTTGTCGCGTCCGACGGAATATACAGAGGTATGCAGGAAGGTTTATTACAAAACATTCGAACATTTCGCCTACAATTGGGCTACTTTGTATATATCATTCGAAAGCTCTTTGTTATCTTCAACGCGATCACTACATTTACCATTTAGGCTGAGCTCCTAGCTCTTGAGCATGCGACCAAGGAAGCAATCGTACTCAAGAGATTCTTTAAAGAACTGACTCTTGTAACATCTCGCAGAGTGACGTGTAGTAAGATGGGGGGTTTTCGGGTTATCAAGGGGGGTGTCGGATCGTGAGTATCGGTAGAGACGTCGGCTGCTTGACACTTCGGCCCGACTTCGGCCCACCTTGCGCAGAGCTTAGGTGTACCTTCGTAGCAGCTATGTTCGTAGACAATACCAATACCAGTCACCAGAAGAACCTCGTTGTTGTTATTCACCCGTACGATCGTACAAGGCCTACCAACAATAGGATCACTAGTTTTCTGCGGCATAGAGGCATGTAGAATACAGAATATGTGGTTCCGCTGGGAACAAGCCAAAGGGTCGTTTTCCAGGTCCAATACTGGGAGCAGAGTCCGCAACAATCAAGCGATAGGCAGATTGATTACCGGATTAGGCCTCGAAAGATCACTATCTGGTCCGTGACAGACCTAATCAGGTAATCAATCTGCCTATCGCTTGATTGTTGCGGACTCTGACTGGGAGACGAGCAGGATGACAGCTGACGGGCTCACCAAATCACTGAACCAGTAGCAATTTGAGCGTTTCAAAAACTAATATTATTCAAAGACTAATAGAACCTACATCTCTTGTTAGATGAAAGTGTCGAGACGCGGTGAGAGCCTTCACTAGTATTCACGGTGAATCAGGCTTCCCGTGCTCTGATTGGCCAGGCACTGATTAGTCAGCTGCTCCGTGCGCGCACCATAGATATTCTCCCTTCTCCCGTAGCTCCAATACAACAAGTTCACACACGTTTTCTCCACCTCCATCAGAAAGCGCTGACAGATGCTAGATGAGCTAGTGCGACTCGGCAGCTGTGAGAACCATGTAGATTACAGCAAGGCTTGGCACTTACTATATGAGCCTACGAACCGTAGCTAGAATATGACACAATCAACAATGATGGTCTATTAATACCAATATATTTTCTACCATGATTCCAATATAGTGAATATCGGATAGTAAGAAAGGTTACCACCCCCAAAACTACCGCATCCAAAAGTCTTGAAATGATTACATCGATGCAGCAAATTTGCGATCGAGGAGAACCACTAGCCTGATAGTAAGAAACAGAAATAACAAAATCCCAGCTAAATAGCCCCTCCGTCTTCTCCGAACAGGCCCTTAACCACATGCTAAGGGGGGCAGTAATGGTGACAGCAGCCTGTGCATATTTTCGTAACCATATACAAGCAAGCCCAACAGGGTGCTTTGCATTCCCGTTTGAACATTAAATCTCCAGAATAGCGGTTTGCCACATCTCCTGTAGTCATGGCCTGCCCATAGGGCAGTAGATGTGCCATCGTGTTAGCGGAAGAGTGACAGCAGAGCGCGATGAACTACACTGGATTTTATGAAACTCAAAAAGAAAACGCATCACTTGTGTATTAATGTCTTTGATCCGCACTGTACACTGTCTTAGCTCGTGAGAGACATTAATAGAGAGAAGCTTGTTCAGAAGACAATGAAATCATATACTGAAACTATCTTACAGTCTCATCTCACTAACAAACTAAGCTCCCTGTCTATTACATATAAGAACTACAATAACACTCTATCGCTCTACCCAGCACTCTCCACTACACATAAAGATTTCCTAACAGTACGAATTTCGGCGGCCAAGTCAAAATGCCAAATTTCCTCTTTATAGCCGGAATTATTGTCCTTCTACGATGGCTACGACTTATAGAGCAGCCGCAATTACCAGATGTAGCTCTGTCACTCAGCGGGGGAGGGCACCCACCGCCGTCACCGCCGCCACCCCAGATGGTGTTCGACCACGCAAACGTATATGTGGGCCAGATCATTTACCAGTCAAATTTTTATGGGAGTGACGAGCGTGCTCGGTTGGAAGCGGATGCGGGGCATGGTGCAGAGAGCGGAGGCCCGCTTAGGTGGCTAGCAAGCAGATTACTTGAAGCGAAATACGCCGGCGAAGACGGGGATGCGGAGTTGGATTGAATCGACTGGAGGAAGGGGAGAGATCGGGAGCAGAGATGTCCGAGCGGCAGAGCTGGGATAGAGATACGGGGGAGTGGGCACTGTGGCGGAGGAACTGATACGAACTAAGACTGTCGGTACGGCATAATTAAGGAGGATAATTTCAGGGGTTTGCATAATTAGAGATGCATCGGGTGAATCGCTGCTACCGTGACTGTCTTCATGGCTATTCTCATCAAAGTCCATCACCTACCAAACTATACCACTTCAATGACCTCCGCCACTGCACTCAGTCTCAAATACCCTCAACGAAGACATCTTATCCCTTATCCGGAATACCATGAGTAAGCACAAGCATAAGCGCAATATTTCACGCTCAGTGCCAGGTCTGAGTCTGTTCGCAGACATGGACTTCAGCGTCCGCCGAAGCCTAAGCACCATGGGAAGCACAATATCTCACTATTACTGTTAAATTGCTGTTGAAGTTTCCCAGCATGACAAGAGGGAGAGTTCAAACAAGGCGTCACAAAGGAACCGATTGAGCTAGCCGAATACGGCATACCGCTACGCACGTGATGAACAAAGAGATCATTAGACAAAGCTAGACCAGTGCACTAGTTTAGACAGCTGTCCCGGCGTAGTCAGTGCCTTGTTCTTTGTGCTGTTTTCACAGCCCGGTCGCTTATGGGGCCTTATGAAATAACAGTCAGTTGGTCTTTCAAACTTCTATGCAGCAGAGCATCAACATACATGCCCAACTGTCGCCGGCAGGTCATAAATCAGATTTATCTTCGTCGCCATCTTCTAATAATATTTGACAGATGGTCGGCATCGTCAACGCTACATTCAATCCCTACGGGGTTAGCGACAATGCCACTCGTTCTTTCAGACCTCCGTACGCCCGCCGATCACATAGAAGTTCCTCCAGATCTCCAACACAGTCCATATCCAGCAGAAATATGGAGAAAGATATCTCGAGAGGCCAGGGCGCCGTCCAGGCCGCTCCATGTTCGACAATCGGGCAATCTGGACAAGAAGGAGTGCAGCTCGCTACGCGAACGCAACTCGAAAGGCGATTGGATACTCACTCGAACCACAATGCTTGTGCAGATACTTTGGCTCAAAATGATCATGTTATGCAAGTATGGTGTCGTATACCCCGTTGTCAATCTCTGGAGCATCATAAGCGGCTACATTCCAAAGAGGGGGGAGTCTTGCACTGTGTGGCTTGCTGAGCCCAAGCCATTTCTCGCAAACGTGTCTTGCCACTGGCTTCATGGTAGTAAGCCATGGCAATTGCTCACGAGAGCCTTTTCCAGGATCAACCCGTTATGTGACCCAATCTATCGCAAATTTCACTGCAGTAGGTCTTGTCCACACACATATTTTATACATGTAGTAACGCCCCTCTTAGATCCTTGGTTTGCGACAAAGCAGTTTCTGGTTTGGGTCGCTGTCCTGGTACCCGCACTGCTTCTGACGACAGAATTGGTGCCGAGCGTGTACAACGGTTTTTGGTGCTTTGGCGCATGTTCTGCATCTCACCTTACTACACCTACTGTTGGCGCTACAATAGGCCCTCTTTCTGGTTGCACTCCGTCCTGTCCACCCACTTGGCTGCATTCCACTGCAGATCTCATCCTGGGTGATTATCCGCGAATATATCCTGAACTTCGACCGCCATGGCACGAACTACACCGTGGCTGGAAACAGTTCCAGAAATGTTGGCATCCGGATCGGTCGTCTCGGCGCAAGAATCTGAGCGACCTTTTGGTCCCTGGCGCTCCTGACCTAACAGTAAGACGGCCTAGCAGTACGTTTTAAAATAGCTTCTCACTTAATATCTAGACAGAAATGTAGGGCATTGTAGAGCGATTGGATACTTCGGACCTAGCTAAATGTTATCGCATCGCGTGTCTATTTTAAACCTCTTGGCTTCAGTCGGTTAATTAGTTTGGTCTATCTTATCGCAAGCCACTGAGGGGCATGCATACAGTAGTCGCCGGAAAAGGCAAAAGAGAACTAACCCCTCACCTTCGTCTTGAAGTATAATATCTAGGCATAACCTAACGTTGGCCATGTAACCTCGTCTCAACTCGACTCTGCTACTACAACACACGTACCTTATCCTAAACAACAAATATCTTTCCTAAATTTCCTTAGCATAAAGGTTAGTATTTGTTCCTATTTGGAGTTTTAGTTCTTAGGTTTCAAGATTAGCCACTTCGTAGATGGTCTCCTCTATCTCCACCGTCCCTCCTGTCAACTACTGCACCTGGAAAAATGAAACGATAGCCGAAGCGCCAATGGTTATAAAGGATACAGATTGCGGGAGCACGACATGCTCTGACAGCACTAGCTATATCACACCAGATGTACCTGGTGTTCCTGATGTTCCTCAAGATGTTGAGGAAGAAGAATAAGACAGCAGTGTTATAAAGAGTTAGTATCTCACTGGGGGTTCTGTACTGTATTTAAGCGTGGGTCGCAATGAGGACAATAAGACATTGTATGCTCCTTATGTAACCCTAATACCTCTATGGTAAACGTCTTATCAGATTACTGTGCGCTGAGAACAAACACTGTGTAAGAACCGGAAACCGATTTCGGTTAACACTATAGAACAGCGTCGATCAGGGCAGACGCGGGCGAACATGGATGCCAGCCCGTTCTGTCGATAGCGCGGCATTGTTCTTTCTGGAATGGAGTTGGGTTGGAAGGAAATTCTTTGACCCCCTTGGATTGTCTTGTACTAACATCCGTCCATCTCACGTCCCCTTCCCCTTCCCCGTCCACTTCCACGCTCACCCCGCACAACCTCACTCTTCCCTTTCCTTCCTCCCCTCGACGGTGGACCCTTCGGCGGCGGACTTGGAAGAAAAGCAGGCATAACAGGTGTCGGTAGCACAGTCAAATAAATCGTCGCCATCTTTGAATCCATCAACGAGGTCCTCGCTGTATTCGGCGTGACTGGCTCGAAGCCCTTCCATAGCTTGGCTTGGCCATGCCGTTGCGTTGGGCGTAACGTGCGTCGGTGGTGTACGAAAAGCGCGAGAAGAATCATCAGGACGATGCCGATGATGCCGATTACAACGCCGATGCCCAGGGCAGCTGATGTGGAGATGATGTGGCCATTTTGTACATCGCGGGGACGGAGAGCAGCAGAACAAGAAGCTCCAAGAGCATTGGAGGATGGTGTTGCTGTAGCGCCGATGGCTCGTGTACCGGTTTTCAAAATCAAAGTGTCCATTATCGTCGGAATCAGGTTGGAATTCACGGGAGCAAGTGCTCAGAATCGTGTTTTATCGGGAAGCTAGCTTATCAATATAGGTTTTTGCTCGACGATTCAAATGAGCGAGTGGCGCACATGTACTCACACCTTCTTCTCGGTGCTCTACGCTGGTTGGTATGCTCCTAAGCGCCTCCCCAGGTGGACCTGGATAGACTACAGCACTCGGTGTATCGAATTTCTCCCTCCCCCCCCATCCCCATCGTGGAAAGACTGACCTACTCTTGACGCATATACCAGCCAATCCGAAAGCTGCAGGTTGCTGGCCAGGCTTGTACACTGAGAAGCACATATGTAGGCCTTTCCGTGAGATGCGCAATGTCTTCGAAAGGTGAATGGGGGGTGGGTGCTCGCAGGGGCAATGTATCGAAGGCGTCTGAATGACAACCAGATGCAGTCGTGAGACGAAGTAGAGTATGTAGAGCAGCAAGGAGTATAATACGCATATATTAAGTCCCAATCAGAACGATACTTGGAGCGCTGAATGGTCAGCGACGAAGCTTATTCGATGATGTTTCAAACACTTTCTGTGTGTGAACAGCCTCAGCGGCTATGCAGCCGCCACTTGGGCTTGGCACTCGATAGCCTTTTTTGGTATGAAGACGGATTTTCCCGCAGCAGGGTACTTTGAACGATAAATCTTGCGATAGTAATTAAAATAGAAGATAGCAGCCTCTATATATGTAAGACGAAGTTTTGAACACCTCTGTTACGTGTTCTCTCTATTCTAGACAGCATTTTCCCTACAAACATAGTCTATTAGAGAAAAAAACTTGGGATTAGATGCATTTACAATTACTTACTTGGACGTTGAAATACCTGGCTTCACCAACACCATAGGGTACACATTGTTTGCGAGGATGCTCAATTTGGGCGTTTTCCATATCGAAATGTGATGCGCGCAAAATACCTTGACAATTGTAGTCCAACGTGATGGAGAGGACAGAAGTTTTCCAGGGGTTAGGAACCTGATACTGTCCCTATGTAATCTTTAGTACTTGATTCAAACTTACAGGGGGAAAGTCTGCAAATGCAACTCACTGGTGCGGTACGTATGCATGCACCCCCTTGATAGGTGTGTGGTACGCATTGGATTGCGCCTACAATTCCAACAAGTGGTACGAGGAAATAAGTGTAATGCATCGTGTCGATAGCCGAATTTTTGGATGTAGAAAGAGGTATTGGCTGATATTAAAGGATGTAGTAAACTGTGGGGAACCAGATTGGTTCAAGTACTCGAATCGTGAGTCCCGTTTGACGGCTGGACGTCGGTAGTTTTTCGTGTCTGAGAAGATGATTTCGCCTATTCCGGAGTGCATCACGAGGTTGCGAAAGGTATTGGGCGGAGGGCGGATGCCAACACGAACACGGCGGTACTCCGTGGGCGATCCAACACCGATCAGGTATGTACGTCCAATTTCACGGGGGCGGGGGGTAGGGAGCCCCACGTCAGACTTCAAGATATACGAATTTGTGGTGGGCAGTTGCAATCCCTCGGTTTTGATACGTGTGTCCAACACGCAGAAGTCCAGTTCGTGGCCTCCTGCCCATGACACACGGGCTGAAAGCGCCACAAGGCAGAATATTGAGGAGGAATTCATAGCAAGCCTCGATTGTTTCCAAGTAAAGGGGAGGAGGACACGTACTTGTCATCATGTCGTGTAGGAAAGATGGTTAGGGCCCTTGGGCATACGTTCTCTGATTGTCTCTTCTTGGACGGCAATTCAAGAGCGTACAACGCAAGCAGCTATTATAATCCACATTCCTCATCGCTCACCGTTTATCGCGCACCGCGCGCCAGGCTTGCCACCATGGCAAAACTCGTCGTACGCACCCGATATCCATACTTTGGCAAGATTACTGCAAGCCGTCTCACTCATCCTCAGCGTACGCCAGTCCAGTCGCTCCAATATATCGTTTAAAAGCGTCTTCGCCAAGTTGGACCTCCAGTGCTTCGAACACCTTAAAGCAGCCCACATGCTCTCTGTATGCCGAACCAGCAAGCGATACAACAAGATTGCCCTCGGGCTGCTATATACGGACATGTGCATCACGTTCTAGCAAAAATCTCGGGCATACACGTTGCTCCGAGACACCAACATGGTCATGGACATACTATCTCACCTAGCCAGTAGCGAAATTCTGGGCCGAATTACGAAGAAATGCACGCGATTGCTTGCCACATAGCTAACACGCCGAGGCCAAGTCCGCCAGCGGCGGTCACACAGAAGATGAACACCAGCTTAGCGTATGGATAGCAGCTAGTTTGCGAAAGAAGATTCGGCTCGAATGGCGCGTAGGACAGGTAGATAAGAGCAGCTTGTTGGGACCCTGCTTTGCCACGTTTACTTCGCATGCATAGCGTTGGAACAGAGGAATAGACCCTACCATGCTGTAATAAGATGGATAGGTAGGTCTTTCAGTCCTAGTATAACTGAGTCCTGAAAATGGCAGACGAAGAATAGACCTTACCTTTGAAGACAGCAGATGTGTTAATATCTTTATAATGCGTCGTCAGAACCTTTCCAGCCGATGGCGTTGGCAGTAAAGAGTACAGTAGACTGGTGTATGTACTGCGTATTTCAAACCTCTAGATCACCTAACTTGTCTATCCTGCGATTAATAACTTGCGCCGTGATTAGAACTAGCGGCTAAGAAGTGACGAAAGGCGATCGCAAGGCTTACATCAGCACGTGACTGCGTATGCAACTACACGTTTCCCTGTATCGAGCTTGAAACGAAAAGCACCTCGTCTGATACCGTCACTGTACAAGCTCGAAGCGGTCCTCCACAGCGGAAGCCAAAAGAACACATGCCAACGCCAATTGAGCGGATACAGCGGATACATGTCCGTCGGCAGTGCCAGGAAACGTGGCAGACAAGCTCGTCAAGAACCGGAGCTATAACAATGGTGCAGCCATGTCCCGGCAGCTGTAGTGTCTTCTCCACATGTTCATCAAACATGTTCTCAGCGGGCGCTTCGTGACATAGTGCCACATGCGGATGCTTGACCAAAGAATCCGCCTTGTAGCATCGTCGTACAAATACCCGTTGGTCAGACGTGCGTGAGCTGCCCAGATGCCAGATAGGATAACTCGGATGCGCGACACACTGCCATGATATCAACAAGAAAATTTCCGCGGCAAAAACAAGTGACATGAAAATACGCGTCATAGAACAGCAGGTAAAAGCAGACATGTTGATCGAGTTGTGATGTCGGAAGCCAGCAAACCAGGCACGATCGGCGGCTAGCCCAAGTAGAACCGGAAAAAACGGGCTTGGCGATGCGAGAACCCGTCCAAGTGGCAGTGCAAGCCAGGCACGCCAACTTTTCTCGCAATCCTTCACGCCACATGCGTCTGGGGAAGAGTCAGTTCATTCATCCAAGATTGCGCTTTCGTCATTGTTTCAGCTTCCTCAGCCGTCGCTACGGTTTGCGGCCCTGGAGCGTAATGCGTCTCAGGAATCGGTGAATAAACGAGCCCATGACGACATGGCTTTGTCATGTAATTGCAATGCACAACATGCTGCCCGGGCCCCCTCTCAATTTGACGTGCCGGTGGCTCGGATGGTTGTCCTAGCAGCAGGATTGCTCTGTTTGGTGGTACCGGTGTGGGCAACGGTAGTTGGCAAACAAGGCCTGCGTCTCAGGAACGGGCTTTTGACTTTGACTGCCAGCTCACGTTGCATAGCGTTGGGGGCTGGTAGTAAGATGGCTTTGCCCTGCCCGGTCGACAAGCGGTGATTGTTTCAGAGTGAATCGATGGCCGCCGCACCCGGAAATAGTAGCATTTTGGGGCGCGGCATCAACAACAGCCACGACAGACGCATGGCTTGTTGTCGGATGGGGGCTTTTGCAGGTCTCGGATGCAACCTTGGAATGTGTCTTGGCCGTATAATCGTCGTCGACGGTGGACAGGCCGGCCACTGTATCCCTGCGTTATACGTCATGGGCTAGAACTTGAAGGGCAACTGGGACCCACCAGAGCTTCTGGAAAAAGAAACGACTGGTAAAGGCTGGCACTAGATTGGACCAGGTGGGAGGTGGCCCCCGGGGAGCAAGTAGCAGCAACATGTGGCGTCACTCACCAGTCATGGGCGTTTGCATTACTTGAGAAAGTGGACGAGGCGGTGCGCAAGCACAGCAAGCAAGGGCGCGGGTGCCTGTTGCTGGGGCTATGGCAAGCATTCGCCTGCCCTTTGGTATAAGAGCTCACCTCGCCTTGCCCTCTGCTTCGTTTTCACATTCCACATTTCACTCTCTCACTCTCCCTCTCCACATCAAACTCAAACAAACTACTTGTCTTCCCACACAAACAACTCCACCAAACATCAAAATGCGTTTCTCCACCATTGCCACCGCTGTCTTCGCCGCTGGCGTTGCCAACGCCCAGGTCGACTCAGTCCTCTCCCAGATCACCTCGGCCGTCGGCGGTGCCCCATCCAACGCTGCCTCAGCCATCTCCTCGATCGGCTCTGCCGTCAACTCCAACGGTGCCTCCATCACCAGCCGTGTCGGATCCGAGGTCAACTCTGCCGTCTCCACTGCCGAAGCCGCCGCCAGCTCTGCCCTCAGCAGCATCTCCAGCGAGGCGGCTTCCAAGGCCAGCTCAGCCCGCTCCGCCCTCGAGTCCAAGACCGGCTCGCTTGCCAGCAGCGCCGCCTCTGCCACCTCATCTCCCTCCGACGGTGCTGCCGACTCTGCTGCCATCCCCGCTCTCGGTGCCGTCGGTGCTGGTCTCTTCGCCCTCGCCGGCCTTTTGTAAGCGGCTCGGCCCTTTCAGCAACAAACAAGCTTCTTTCAGTCATCTGCATCAGCACTTCTTTCGACGGCTTTCCCGCTCGATCTGCGTTGCTTGGCCCTGAGCTGAGCGCGCGCGCGCGATCCTTGTCTTCTCTCGTAAGACACATGGATGGGATGGGAATGGTTCACACAGGCGATTATGGCGTCTAGCCCAGAGGCCTATAACATTGTAATAAGTCATATCAAATCAAAACATACCCAAATACCCCCCCAAAAAACACCTCTTGTGCACTTTTGCTGTTCATCTCCATTGACATTGACGACTCCCAATTTCACCCTGTCCATCAGGAGGTGTCGTGACCGCCATTGACTACTCGCAATCTCACGACTCATTCATTTCACCAACACATTCCCCATGACTCGCGCTTTTCCGGTCAATAAAACCCATTTATTGTTTGCATGTGTGTTGTCAAGCCAGAAAAAAGTCTCCTCTCCCTCAGCTGTGGCTGTCGTTTGGTTGCCATGATGCGACGTTTGACCAAAGATGACGTAGCACCGCGCGTTCAACTCCTTGCCAGCGCCGCGCCAATAGACACGCTAGGACTAGCGCTTGCGCCTCGACCCATGCACTCCGCACCGCACGCATTGCATCCAGGCCTGGTATGTAGAGGAGATATTTATCCGTTGCGTTTACCGCTGCTGCTGCGAGTAGGTGAAGCGAATCAGGCCACCCATCTGCACCACACCAGCCTCGACTGTGCATACATGTGCATGCATGCATGTGCAGCAGAAGTCATGTGTTGTTTGTTTTTTGCGGGGAGGGCGTGGCTGAAGATCGGAGATCGGACACATGGATGGTGGACTCGGAACCGGAAACGGAACGGGGGGATCTACAGAGCCGTCTTACCACGCTTTTTTCTCCTATCTTTTGTCCCACGTGCTGGGTGGGATAAGGAAAGGAAAACAAATCTAGAGGAGGAGAAGAAGACCGAGCTGGTAGGCGTGGGGCACGACGATGATTTTTTTTCCGTGGGGGGTTTTTTTCTTTGCGCTGGTGATGTGATGTGATGTGATGTGATGTGATGTAGTGGTGGCTTGATGTTTTCGGGCTGTTTTAGAGTGTGTTGCGGGCGGGCTACGACTGTTGTTATTGTTTTTGCTGTTCTCACTAACTATCTGACTTGTATATACCGCACTTCTTCCTTCTTATTGGTGTTCTTCCTTCTTATTGGTGCATGCTTACCAGTTTGTAGTCGCGATATAGATGAACTCGGTCTGGTTAGGTGTTTGTAGGCTTTTGATTGCACTTTTTTCTTCCCTGAAGTCTTGGAATAACTACCGCTATTGTATACTTGTTTTTATTGTACGAAGAGAAGCTAAGCAGGGAACTCTAAAATTATCACCCTATCAGAGATGATATGTTGTAGCATTCATATGTGCGTGAAGGTATGCAATAGAGAGGAAGATAGACAAAAAGGTACAAGTCTCTAGTTAGCAGCGCAGCATGTCAAACGATTTCGTTCAAGAGAGATGTAGTATAGAACATGCTCATCGGCTAGCGTTTAGATAGACAGCCGAATCTACACGCTTCTATCCGGAGCAGAGTTGCGAGGAAACTATATCTAATAGTATCGTGTTAGATTAATATAGTAAGATACAGATGGATATTACAGTCTACCTAACAAACACGGTTGCACTATTAAAAAATACGCCTCCTCCCCTTCTCCCCGCCTTCCACACGCCTGCCCTTTTTCCGGTGACTTGATATGGGTGCGATAATTCCGGCTGCGTTCTGATAGGTTGGACTTGCTCGAAGAGGTACAAGACTGAACAGGCGTATACTACGAGGATTAAAGCTAAGAATTATTCTGGTTAGAGCACTTGGAAGCTATGATGGCTGTTATATTCTTGTCTATAGTGTCTTTGATTCAGTTTATGATAGTCTAGTATCTGTGTTCAGCTTAAGAGGAGGAGTTATCATATCAACGATTGCCTTGGAGTCGCATGTGTAGGCTGGCGATGCAGTAAACTATTAAAACATAGCCTTTAGAATAGTCGATACCTCTACTTAGCTGGGAGTAGTATTGTAGACAGCATACAAATAAGTTGAAGATAAGAAGTAAGTAGAATCAGACTCCGCAACAATCAATCGGATCGGCATGATTGATTCCTATCTAGGTTAAAGGCTGCCTAATGAAGTAATTCTTTAACCTATATAGGAATCAATCATGTCAATCGATTGATTGTTGCGGAGTCTGAGTAGAATGATATAAGATATGTCGAAGTAAGTTTGGGATAGATAGTATAGGTGCGTAATTACCTAGACTACTCCTGATTGCAAAGTACACTAGACGCGTTCCTATAATTACTAGACCTTATCTTCCCCGACTCACCCCTACCCTAAGGCCCTATCACAACCCCCATCCATTGTACCTAATTCACACTCTGATATATCCACAAACATCAGCCCAACACCACACAATCAAAGACAGCAAAGTCTAACACACTATACCGCACCACCTCCTCCACTCAGTCCTATAGTGGCAGTCAACCCAACACCAAACATCTCCACTTAACATACACACACACACTTCGATACCTCCTCATTCAAGCTTATCTCGTCATGCGCTTGAGTACCGCGTCGATTTACACGGTGGAAATAATACTACTACACAGTATTAAACAAAAAGTAGCGGCTTTGGTTTTTTTAAGATAGAATGTATGTGTTTTGGATTGGGGTTTAGTCGGTGCTATGAAGGGTTTTATAGGGGAAGAGCGGTGGCTGGTGTGTGGTATGTGTGTTTGATTGAGATGGGTGATAAACTCTGATAGGGACAGGGGTAGAGGCAGCGGATATCAAGGTTTTGTGCATTAAGCGTATCAGTTCCATGAATGTTCGCAAGGTTAGTTACTGTGACCGTGTCAGGCATATCGGCTGCATGGGTATTGCTAGCATCTTAGGTACAACAGTACTGGTAGCTAGGAGATCTTGGTCGCGGACATCGATGAAGGGGCGGATTAGGGATTGTATAGTGATGATAATTCAGAGTTGGTTGCGGAATAGTAAGACTGTTGATGATAGATATACCTAGGTATCTGAACTCTAGTAATTATGTACAGGACTTCTATGAATGTCACTCTAGCATATCCCTATCAATCCAACCCCACCAAGTAGCGAA
The DNA here is from genome assembly GCF_003171515.1 of Pyrenophora tritici-repentis. Classification (NCBI taxonomy): domain Eukaryota; kingdom Fungi; phylum Ascomycota; class Dothideomycetes; order Pleosporales; family Pleosporaceae; genus Pyrenophora; species Pyrenophora tritici-repentis. The sequence continues at coordinate 1,793,956 of NC_089395.1, forward strand.
ACACATACTACTACCACACCTTATCCCCACTCACCAGCATCACCTCCCCACCCCTCTCAAATAAGCCCCCCCAATCCGTCCCCGTCCCCGCACTCATCTCTCCCCCACCCACACCAAAAACACTCACCCCCTCCCTCCACCCTTCCCACCCCTCCAGCCCAAACAGATGCCTCATAGTAGGTCTCCCATGCGGACAAGACCACGGCTTATCCATACTCCCCATATGTCGCACAATCTCGCGCATGCGCTTCGTCGGCAGTGTCTTACCAATCATAACGCTACTCCTACACGCGCGACTAGCCAGCAACTTCCTCACCTTGGTGGGCCGCGGGATATACGGTGATGTAGAGGTAGATGACGAGGGCGGGTTATCTAGGATGAGGGCGAGGAGTTCTTCGAGGTCGGTGGGGGAGAAGGTGATTTCTTTGGACATGGGGAGGGAGGTTAGGTGTGCTGTGGTGGTGGTGTTGTTGGGGTTGGGGGTTTCTTCGTCGGCGTCGGTTGTTTCGATGACGAATCCGTTTGCGAGGAGGGCGTGTTCGTTTGCGAGGATTATCTCTTTTTCTACAGCGCTGAGTTCGAGGGGGGTGGGGGTGCACGAGGCGTTGAGATACGAGGACTGTGGTTGCGGCGAGGCGCTCAAAGTTGTATTTTTCGTCGCTGGCGTGTTGGTCGATGATGAAGAGGTCGGATGTGGGTGCTGTGGAGGTGGGTGGTCGGACGGCGATGATGAAGCCTTGGTTGAATTGGCCGACTATTCGCATGTCGTGGAAGTCGGATTTTGTTACGGTGAGGCTGAGGCGTTCTTCTGGGTCGGCGTCGTGTAGCTGGGCGCTGGAAGGTAGCATGGATTTGTCTGTAGTGTTTGCCGGAGATGTGTCGATGGCTTTTTGGAGTTCGTGGATATCGCGTGAGATTGACTCGGCGTCTGTCTCGATGACGCGCTCGAGATTGATGGTCCAGTACTTCTTCTGCATAATCTTGAACATGTTCTTCATGCGTTTGACGTTCATCTCAGTAGGCTGAGCTGCCGCCTCCTCGGCTTCAGTAATGAGCTGCACAATTTTTGCTTCCTCTCTTGCTTTCTTCTCCGTATCGTCCATGTACTCATCGTCTGAGCTTTCCGGGTCTGCTTGTAATTCTTCTTCAGCATCAGAGATGGATTTTGTATCCAGTTCCTGTTCTGAGACAGTTGTCGAGCGTAGCCGTGAAGCACTCTTTGAGATGGTGAGGTTGTCATCCTGTAGCTCATCGAATGCTCGAGATGGTAGGCGTTTATGCGGAGAAGGAGAGCGTGTGGGCACATCAGACACGTCAACGTCCTGTATACCCTCGTCTTCTTCTTCGTCTCCCTCATCATCATCGTCACTACTTTCGAGTTGGGTACCTGGAGCCGAAAACCCACTTATGCCTTGTTTGAACAGACTCTTCTTCGGTGTCTGGTCCAGTGGCTTCCCAGATAACGAGAACTTGGGTATATGTATTCTAGATCGTCTCGAGGCTGCGGACTGGCTTCCGGTGCCAATTGTTGAGACAGTCGTCGTATTACCTACCGTTATCGTGGCTTGTTGAACTGCGGTTCGCATTGGACGCATGCGGTCAAACGCGTTCTGAATCGTACTTTGCGACAGCGACTTTTGCGGTGTTTGTGAGATGGCTGGAATCGGTTGTTCTTCACTCTCTACATCCGCAGTATCTTGCGGAGATGCGGGCAATCGCACCGGCTGGAGCTGATGAGAGTTTTGGGAGGCTATGCGGGCGTTGAAGTCTTGGACGATTCTCGGAGGTTGCGGCAGCCTAACGGGAACATTCTTGATTTCTTCCGGCTCAAACAATGGTGACTGTGGCCTTGGGAGTGGCGATTCTGTTGTGTCACTTTCTTCGAATGAAGCACTACGCTGAAGTCCTTTTGGATGGCACATGCGTTCTTCCGTCGTCTGATCGTTCTCGCGGTTGCTTTCAACTTTACTTCTGGGCAGTGGGCGGACCACTCGTTCTTCAGAGTCCCTACGCTGCATGGTTGGTGGTTTGAAGGCAGAGGTAGGAGTCTTCTTTCCCAAAAGTTGCGATTGAGGCATACTCTGGTCTTGACCCTCAAAGAGCTCTATCAGTGAGTTTTTGAGGTTTTCAAGTAGCGCGGTCTGGTCGTGGAGCATGATGGTCCGTTTGTCTGGGCTAACATTAACATCGTAGGCATTTGTGTCAAGCTGTATATCTGCGAATATAAAAGGCGATTGTGTGACGTTGTAAGACTTGTAAACCTCGTTGAACGCCTTCGCAACTTGAGGAAGGGTGCAAGGCCGCGAGTTTACGAAGAACATTTGTCTGTCAGGCGTCTGCCGACCTTCGCCAACAACAGGACGGGAGATGTGGCCCACTATCTTGACAGTTCGCGATCCCGGGTCCTCTTGTGTGCTCCAGTTTCTTGCCGTCTGTGTAGCGCCCGGACGGTTTGATGGGTCCATGGCGAACTCGAGGGCGAGGGGAACTAGGGCGGCAATGGTCTTTGCACCGTACACGTTGGAGATGTTGTCTCGCGTACTTGTGTTGGCATTGGTGGAGAAAGCTATAGTCTTCTTTCTTGGCTAAGTTAGCACAGCTCGGGAGTACATACACACTCACGCTCACCCTTTTGGTATTTGATTGCTCACTGAGAACTTGACGCCCACACTGATGCATGCGTATGCATTTAGTAGCTGTAGCACCTTGTTGTACTCTCTCTTGATGTTCTTCTCGAGCTCCTTGCGCCTTACGGGAAGATTATGGAACAGTGTCTCTACCACCACTGTCGTACCCTGCTTAGCTGCCACGACCGAAGTCGCCTTCAGCTTTCCTGACTGCTCAAAATCTAGCCTGGTACCTTTGGATCCATCCGAGGCTCGGGCAGTGACAATGTGGAAGTTGGAAAGGGCACATAGCGACGACAATGCCTCGCCGCGGAAGCCAAACGTCTGTAGTAAGGCGAGGTCGTCGTATGTGGCAAGCTTGGAAGTATAGTGCTTCAAGGCGATGGTTTCGTAGTCGTCAGGGGCAATCCCAGAACCGTTATCTTGCACTTCTATGGCGTCGAGGCCATAATTCTTAAAGCGGACCTCTGTAGTGGGTGTCAATCATGGCACATGGGTATGCAGTGTGCGGGGCGAAGACGTACCAACAGAGGTGGCGCCTGCATCGATGCTGTTCTCGACCAGTTCTTTGCAGACAGACTGCAGGTCGACAATGACCTGGCCCGACTGTATCTGGTGCACCGAACGGCCCTCGATGGCTTTGATGGTAGCCATGTTCGACATGTGAAGGCAAAGAGGCGTGACTACGCGACTGTCAGACGCGTTCCATGCCAGCCAATGGGCGCACTGCGCTAAGTAACTTGGTGCGCGGCCCCGCAGTCAAGGTTACGCGCCCTCTTATCATGTATCCCATCCCATCGCTCCTTCCCTTTGTCCTCTTCATTCCCTTCCTTGCCTCTTGTCGTGCAAAATGGAAGACTTGCAACAGGTCGAAAAGCTGGAGTCACATCTGCATAGACTGGTGGACAAGACGCGGAAGAAGCGTGACAGGTGAGTTTTCTCAGTGCCGGCAGATCTGAGCGCATGTGATACTGCCTCTTCCATGAGACATCACAGTCACGTCGGCAGCTGACATGACGGCAGTGTCGATGAATTGAGGCACCAACTTAGGCGAGCCACCAATGAAGCGATGCAATACCAGAGGGAATGCAGCAAACATGCCATATACTACTCTAGGAGCCAATGCTTGCACTTGGCCAACTTGATGCAGCAGAAACTTCCCGCGGAGCTACGCGATATGATATACGAATTTCTGGTTGTGGAAGACCGTCCTATCTATGTTGGGCCATATTATCATCTACGTACCTACCATGGACATAATCTTAATCCACCTCCGCCAGACGAGTTGTCGCCTGAGGAGGAATTGATCGTGAGAGAATTGGTAAGAAATGCACCTCCAATAAGGTGGGAATCGACGCGAACGTACCAGCGTCTTAAAAACACAGAAGCTTTGGATGTCGACAGTGACGGCGTAAGCCCAGAACTCACCGAACGCATCCGGAAGCTAGATCTCACCTATTCCAACGAGTGCACCAACCAGAATGGCGGCCAAACCACCCTTCCAGATGGACGTGTAAAACAAGTACACACCTACCATCCACCTGAGGACATGGTGCTTCCCAGCAGTTACTTGCTGAACCCCAGATACTTTGGGCCTGCGATGTCAGCTGAGATACAGAAGGTGTATTACACGCAAAACACGTTTTCCATATGCAGCATTGAACAAGCGATACGCAACTTTGGAACTCTCCACTCGGGCTATTACATGCAGACGTGGGAGAAAGACGGCAGGCCACGAGAGGTACCAGACGACTTAAAGCTGCAGCCGCTATTTTACCCTGTAAATCACGTCCGCGACCTCCAAATCCGCGTCAAGTGTGAGCAATACCAGCCGAACGTCTATGACCCGTGTGCATACGAAAACCTGCAGCTTTTTCTGCGCCAAATCTGGTCGAACATATCGAAACTCGATCTGTTCGTGGGACGTGGCTTGCCATTTGGAACGAGGATTGAGATCGTTCTCATGACCCAGTTCGGAGATCTTGGGGATGACGACAACCGTATGTACGCTGAATGCGCATATGTCAACTTCCTGCAATGCATTAGGAACATGGTCTACAAGTTGATGTATGACCATGACGACGTCTGTGTCACGGTCACGCATCATGATGAACACAACCTCCCACTGCAACTAGCGCCGGATATCACGGGGGTGTTTGCACTGACCAAAGAGCGATGGGAATATGTAAGTACCGTATTACCACCGTCTCTGTCGCATGAGCTAAATATGATTTAGGAAAAGTCTTTCCGCAGGGGACTAGGAGACGATGTCGACAAGTTCTATGTAGTGCCCGCTTGGCGGGACCAAGAGCGGGAAGAGTTTGTTCATGGGTACGATTTTGATGAGATTGGGCAGTATATTCGGGAGCGTTGGGGTCTGGAAGATGCATTCGATAGAGCGACTACGCACGAAATTAGAGAAGGGAGGTATTGGCCCAGACCCGTTCAAGCTGACAGAGGGGCTTAGTGAAAATGGCTCAGCGCGGAAGGTCCATACGAGGGGAGGATGATGACGTAGTGGATGTTAGTAGAAGGGGATTTTATTCAGTCTTCATAAGGGATTATGATGTGTATGCTCTTTGCAGCATGGTGAAGACTTTGCGCTCTGTTCCGAGTTGGGAGAAGCGACGGAAGGGTGAGCAATTAGTAAGCAACGTAGTAAGGCGGTCGTTCCTTGGTTCTGGACGGAGTTTCGCATGCATGTGCCGATTGGCTGTGTGCCTGAAGCACCACAGGAACGGGGCGTAGGCATCTGCTGGATGGGAAAAGTATACATGTCGATGGCTTCAGGCCATCACGACACGGACGACTTGGGATTAGACTCCGCATACGCGACTTGTCACGGCCAAGATGCGGGCTCGTATAGGTGCATTTGTCCGGGCGCGATATCACAGCATCAGCCACGGGAGCCACTCAAGGCGCGTTCGGATGCGCTAAATCCGGGTGCCGTGCGGACTCTAGTGCGCGATAGGCATAGAGAGGCTCCTTTCAGTGTCTGCAGTGACCAACCCTCTCGCCAAGGCTTGCAATTAAACTGGCAGAGACCCTCTTTTTGGTGTTGTCCTTTGGCGGAATATAATACGGCGTGGTATACTCTCCTGGGCCCTTTTGCGACCTTCCCCCCGCGACTTTCGCGCACACCCTCGTAAAAGCTTCACGCGCGGCGCGATTCGGAAAAAAGTTGAATAATGGCGGTCAACGCGAGTTTCGTATCGCCCACGGCTGATGCAAAAGTCGCTCAGGTGCTCGCACAGTTCGATAGCAATGGCCTGTTATCGACCGTCTTCACCGGCTTCACCGTCTGGAAGCTGGTCTTGACTCTTGTCGTAACGGCTATCGCATACGACCAATGTGCGCAAAAAATCCTCCCGACGATGCGCCCGCCACTGCTAACACTCGCGCAGTCAAATACATCTGGAACAAGGGCTCTATCGTTGGCCCGTCATGGAAGATACCTTTTATTGGACCATTCCTCGAGTCGGTCAACCCAGACTTTAACAAATACCACGAAAAATGGGCGTCGGGCCCTCTGAGCTGCGTCTCAGTCTTTCACAAGTACGTTTGTGCGCTCGCCCTCACCGTGCTCGTTCTGACCGCTATTCCAGATTCGTCGTCATTGCCTCGACCCGCGACATGGCTCGCAAGATCTTCAACTCGCCAAGCTTCGTAAAGCCATGCGTCGTTGATGTCGCCTACAAGCTTCTGCGCCCCGAGAACTGGGTGTTTCTCGACGGCCGTGCCCATGTCGACTACCGCAAGGGCCTGAACAGCCTGTTCACCCGCCAAGCGCTCGAACAGTACCTCCCGGGCCAGGAGGACATTTACAATACCTACTTTAAGCGCTTCGTACAGCTCTCGCAGGTGGAGAACAAGGGCAAGCATGCCCCGTGGATGCAGCAGTTCCGTCTGATGATCACGGCCCTGAGTTGCCGCACTTTTGTCGGCCACTACTGCTCCGACGAAGCTGTCAAAAAGATCGCAGACGACTACTACCTGATTACCGCTGCGCTCGAGCTCGTCAACTTCCCCGTCATCATCCCCTTCACCAAGACCTGGTACGGCAAGAAGTGCGCCGACATGGTTCTGGAAGAGTTCTCAAAGTGTGCTGCCAAGAGCAAGGTCCGCATGGCGGCCGGAGGCAAGAAGGAGTGCATTCTCGACTTCTGGGTAGACAACATGATTGAATCGGAAAAGTACCGCAAGAGGGTTGAAGCTGGCGAGAAGGTCGATGACTCTGAGAAGCCAGCTACCGTGATTCGCTGGTTCAGTGATCTCGAAATCTCCATGACCATTTTCACCTTCTTATTTGCTTCGCAAGACGCTACTACCTCTGCTGCCACGTGGCTCTTCCAGATCATGGCCGACCGTCCCGAGTACTTGGACAAGATTCGCGAGGAGAACATCAAGGTCAGGAACGGCGACATCCACGCCTCTATTTCGCTCGACACTATTGAGAAGTTGCAATGGACTCGCGCTGTTGTCAAGGAGACGCTCCGCTATCGTCCCCCAGTCATCATGGTTCCCTACCTCGCTAAGAAGGACTTCCCCATCTCGCCCGAATACACGGTGCCCAAGGGCTCCATGGTCATCCCCACCACGTACATGGCTCTGCACGATGCGGAGGCATACCCTAACCCCGATTCGTTCGAGCCGGAGCGATGGATCACTGGTGATGCCGACCAACAAACCAAGAACTGGCTCGTATTCGGCACAGGCCCACACTACTGTTTGGGCCAGACATACGCACAAGCGAACCTCATGCTAATGATTGGTAAGGCGAGTATGTTGCTCGACTGGGACCACCAAGTCACGGATCAGAGTGAGGTAATCAAGGTGTTCGCTACAATCTTCCCCATGGTACGTCATTTCCCTCCAGCATCCATCATGAAACACTGCTAACATATCCAAGGATGACTGTCTGCTCACATTCAAGGACCGAACAGCGGCATAGGTAGCTGGTGTTTGGTTGGCTACGAGATGCGCATTTCCGATGGACTTTTTATTGCATTTACATCCGTAGATAGTGGAGCTGAAGTTCAGATTCTTTCCCCCAAGGGCAAAGGTACAAGTGCCTTTGGTCTTGCCTCTTAGATTTTAATGACTACGGCCTTGGCGCTCATCGAGAGGTGGCCCATTGGCTTCATGAGTACCGAAGCTGGGATGAAATAATACTGGTATGATGGGTAGGAGACTCTAGGAAGAGTAGTGGACAATCAAAGTGAACGAAATAATAATATGGAAACAAATGCTTTTGTACTGCTCGACTTAATGCGCCGTGCATGCTCAAGCTATAAAGCTATGACCAAGGAACTTTTGTGGTCGTACACCAGCTCCACATACCGACTACCTCTCACCACAATCCACACTCACACACTCGCACTTACCCACCACACACATTATGCCGCCGACGGCCTCCCCGTCGGAGCGCGACTCCGAGCGCGTTGGGCCACATCCATCGTACATTGAGGTTGCGAAGCCGTACATTCTGCAGTCGCGCATGCAGAGATGTCTCTCGGATATCAACATGAGCGACGCCAAAGAGGATGCCGTGCGTCTCCAAGGCGTCGCATGGATCGACCAAGTGCGACGCGCATTACAGCTTCCTATCCGCACCTTCAATACCGCCGTCATCTATTACCACAAGTTCCGTCTGCTGCATGCGGATAACGAATACAACTGGGCTGATGCAGCGGCTGCCGCCTTATTCACTGCATGCAAAATTGAGGATACATTGAAGAAGAGCAGAGAGATCTTGTGTGCACACTGGAACCTCAAGGTCGGGCCTGGTGAGAGCTTGAGCAGCGATGACCCAGTACGCCTGTTCCATGCCCCGCAGCTTCACCGTGTACTGATGTCTGATATTTTAATAGCGCTTTGAAAACCACTCCAAGCTCATCATCGGGCTTGAACGTCTTATGCTCGAGAGCGCCGGCTTTGACTTTCGCAACCGATACCCCCAGAAACTCATGGTCAAGCTTGCCAGGGCTCTGCGCTTTGACGCAAGCAACGAGGCCAAGACAATCTGGAACCTGAGCATCGATTCGTACCGAACATTTGCGCCGTTGAAGCAGTCTACACCGACCCTGGCTATCGCGTGCGTGGAGCTTGCAGCGAGACTGCATGGCAAGGACGCAACGCGGTTTGTGGACACAGGACCGGTTAGGTATAGCAAGTGGGCGACAAGTCGGGCAGAGGTTATGGAGACCCTCCTTGATATGCTGGATCTGTATACGCACCACCGCAGCGCGACTTCTGTCGGACCCTCGTATACACTCGAGCATTTCATCAACATTCGTATTGGGCTTAACCAGGAAGCTTCGGCAGCTAACATCCCGCGCTACTCACAGTATGCGTTTGAGACGGCTTTGAGTGGGGATAACACCGCCAATGGCCTCAAGGCACGGAATGGCATCGACCCCACGAGCCCGCTCACGCCGGCCACTCCCGTCACACTCTCACCTGGTGTCGATCAGCCACCCAAGTCTGCGATAGGGATCCGCGGTCAGAACGGCACCGTTAGGTTCATGCTGGATGCAGCACGCGCCCACGACGAACGCGCTGCGGTCGAAAAGTTCCACAAGGTCGAAGAAGAGGAGTACGAGGTTGAGGTTCCAAATGACACCAGGGTAGATGACCGGGAGAGGGATAGAGCAAGGGTTGGAAGAGTGCGTTGAGTATGCATATGGATTTCGCGTTCTGCATTTTTGCTGTTTGTCTGCTCTATCGTTACCTAACCTATCGGCATGAAACTAAAATTCCCGTCACACAGCAGGATCCCAGGAGGATGGATAATGGCTTGCGCGATGTACCCGCCCCTGTACGCAACAGTCATACTAAAAACGTGGACACTGAACGTATGGGGGAATGTCGGGACGAGGTCGCGTTGCAGAGTCAACAGATTACTACCAAGACACACAACCGCGCTCATCCATCTGTGCAAGCTAGAAACCCGGATACTACAGTGGAGAAGACATGGCTCCAGAAGAAATGTAGCACAAACCGCCTCGACCCCGCTGGTCCAGACATCTTGTCCGATAATCGACGACACCCAGAAGGCGGAGGCAAGGGTAATTGCAGTCGTGCGAGGCCTAATAAGAAAATACGTCTTAAACAAAAGATGGAACAGGATGCTAGAGAGGATGTTTCCCAGACACCCAGTCGTGCCCATCGTGCGACTCCGCATGCCCACATGGAGTATGAGCCCGCCACTTTTCAGTCTTACTATCGTGCGGAAACTCGATCACTATCAGACTCTGTTCCTGCCCAAACCAAAGATCGGGCTTCATCCAAGTACGACAAAGCACGCAAGGATACGGACTATAGCGAAACCCCCAAGCAACCACCGATTCGTCGCTTGATCGACCGCATAGTCTTTCCCTCGCCAACAAAAAAGAGGAAGCTAGATACCAAGTCACAAGCACGTAGCAGCGAACCTTTGAGTAAACGACATCAAACACGCGAAACAGGTCTCTCTGAGGCGGATGGTCACCAGTGGAAGAAGGAGAGCAAGGGCAAGGACGAGAAGCGAGGTGGAGCCAGGGGAGGAGGCAGTAAGCGTGGAGGAAGGGGTAAAGGCTGAGCTATCGGTGTTTTACAAGTTGTATCGCTGGATGTAAAAGGTCGATTGTTGATTAGCAATTTTTGTCGACATCGTTGTTTGATAGCCATACTGTAAAGGAATACTTGGTGTTGAATAAGTGCAACAGTCGAATTTTTAAGACACTCATTCACACATTGTGAAACTGAAATCATGTGAAGCTAAGCTTCTTGGTGTAATCTAGCTATCTTACCCACATTCGGTGTCTACGTCTTCCATTTTGGAAGGGCGGCGGATATACCGGAGCTATGCCCAATACGGCAGAACCGCATAATGCACACTCGATTTCGAAGCTTCCTCCGCGAATTGGCCGCATGTGAGAATGACGGTGCGCAGTAGGGTCGGAGTCAGGAGATCTGGTCACATTGAGGGCGGGAGGTTGCCCAAAATGCTCAATTGGGCTTGCGACATCCGCAGAAGCATCTCACGTGTTTGGTTGCAAGCTGGTGGGGTTACCGCAGTACCATGATTATATCACATCAAACATTACGGAACGTAACTGCGCGCGGTAGTGCTAAGTTGCAGCTCAAAGACTCATGTTTCCAGGGCGTAGCATTGCTTGTAATGCTCAATCAAGACCATGCCGTCATGGTTTGGGCGCAATGTAGTCGTCTAATTTAGAAATGATGATGTTCTCCTCCGCGTTGCTCCACTTGCGTCGCAGCGCTACCCAATGACATGCATTGGGCCGCCGCATCACAATTCCTGGTAGAGCGACTGGTACCACTTTCAAGTGGTAGCGGGGCCCTACCGTTCAGAATTCGAGACGGAGCGGAGGCGCAAACGACCATTTTGGACATTTGACTTTGACAGTGAAGGGCGTCGCAATGCAACTGCTTTGGGCGTTGGAGGCTACTTCGCGCCACCAGCATGGGGCGTGCTTTAGCGAGGAAAGCGCGACCGACCCCACCACTAGCCCTACTAAAAACCTGCGCTCCCCCTCGCAGAACTCTTCTTAACCAGACGCACGCCTGCCTCTACGGCCTTCAATACACTCCCGTCTGTCTGACTCTGGTCGACTGCATCGCCAGAGACATCAGCTCAACCCGCGACCTACACACCGAATCCGCGCGCTCAAAGCGGGGTATTCGACACTTTCCCCTCACTGAATTTTCGTAAAAGAAGACAGTAACAACACCGCCAACATGGTCAAGTAAGTCGTCGCCACCTTTTTGCGTCGTTTCCAAAGTTGGAAAATTGCATCTCTTCATCTGCAAAAATGATTGAACAATGGCTAACAAGAAGACAGCTTCACGGTAGAGGAGGTACGTAACGCGCACACACGCCCCCGCATCGCCCGTCGATATTCGCGGCAACAACAGGAAGATGGATACTGACTGCGCGACTAGATCCGTGGTCTCATGGACGACCCTAAGAACATTAGGAACATGTCCGTCATTGCTCACGGTAAGCGCTCGCAATGAAACCCCGCATTTGTTGCAGAACACATGGCTAATGTACCCCACCACAGTCGACCACGGAAAGTCCACACTCACCGACTCTCTTGTCCAGCGTGCTGGTATTATCTCAGCTGCCAAGGCTGGTGAGGCTCGTTTCACCGATACCCGAGCCGACGAGCAGGAGCGTGGTGTCACTATCAAGTCGACTGCCATTTCCCTGTACGCCACTCTCAAGGACGAGGAGGACCTCAAGGACATTCCCGTTCCTACCACCAAGAATGACTTCTTGATCAACTTGATTGACTCGCCTGGTCACGTTGACTTCTCATCTGAGGTCACTGCTGCTCTCCGTGTCACTGACGGTGCTCTCGTCGTCGTCGACACCATCGAAGGTGTGTGCGTCCAGACCGAGACTGTCCTGCGCCAGGCTCTTGGTGAGCGTATCAAGCCCGTCGTCATCATCAACAAGGTCGACCGTGCTCTTCTCGAGCTCCAGCTTTCCAAGGAGGACCTGTACCAGAACTTCTCCCGTGTCATCGAGTCCGTCAACGTCGTCATCGCTACCTACTTCGACAAGACTCTTGGTGATGTCCAGGTCTACCCCGAGAAGGGTACCATTGCCTTTGGTTCCGGTCTTCACGGCTGGGCTTTCACCATCCGCCAGTTCGCCAACAGGTATGCTAAGAAATTCGGTGTTGACAAGAACAAGATGATGGAGCGTCTCTGGGTAAGTAATTGACTTTTGACTTTGAGAGTAGCATCTAACGACTTTCAGGGTGACAGCTACTTCAACCCCAAGACCAAGAAGTGGACCAAGGTTGGCACTCACGAGGGTAAGCCCCTTGAGCGTGCTTTCAACCAGTTCATCTTGGACCCCATCTTCCGCATCTTCCAGTCGGTCATGAACTTCAAGACTGACGAGATCCCCACTCTCCTCGAGAAGCTTGAGATCAAGCTCACCTCGGACGAGAAGGACCTTGAGGGCAAGGCTCTCCTCAAGGTGGTCATGAGGAAGTTCCTTCCCGCTGCCGACGCTCTCCTCGAGATGATGATTCTCCACCTTCCTTCTCCCGTCACCGCTCAGAAGTACCGCATGGAGACTCTCTACGAGGGTCCCCACGACGATGTCAACGCCATCGGTATCCGGGACTGCGACCACAACGGTCCTCTCATGCTGTACGTGTCCAAGATGGTGCCCACTTCCGACAAGGGTCGTTTCTACGCTTTCGGTCGTGTCTTCTCCGGTACCGTCCGCTCTGGTCTCAAGGTCCGCATCCAGGGTCCCAACTACACCCCTGGAAAGAAGGAGGACTTGTTCATCAAGGCCATCCAGCGTACCATTCTCATGATGGGCCGTTTCGTCGAGCCCATTGACAACGTGCCTGCTGGTAACATTCTTGGTCTTGTCGGTGTTGACCAGTTCTTGCTCAAGTCTGGAACTCTCACCACTAACGAGACTGCCCACAACCTCAAGGTCATGAAGTTCTCCGTCTCTCCCGTTGTCCAGCGCTCGGTTGAGGTCAAGAACGCCCAGGATCTGCCCAAGCTCGTCGAAGGTCTCAAGCGTCTCTCCAAGTCGGATCCTTGCGTTCTGACCTACATCTCCCCATCCGGTGAGCACGTTGTTGCCGGTGCCGGTGAGTTGCACTTGGAGATTTGCTTGAAGGATCTCGAGGAGGACCACGCCGGTGTTCCTCTCCGTATCTCGGACCCCGTCGTCCAGTACCGTGAGACCGTCAACGCCACCTCCAGCATCACTGCTCTGTCCAAGTCGCCCAACAAGCACAACCGTCTCTACCTCACCGCCCAGCCTTTGGACGAGGAGGTCTCCAGGGCTATCGAGACTGGCAAGATCGCTCCCCGTGACGATATCAAGACCCGTGCCCGTATCCTCGCTGACGAGTACGGCTGGGATGTTACTGATGCCCGTAAGATTTGGTGCTTCGGTCCCGACACCACTGGTGCCAACTTGCTCATTGACCAGACCAAGGCTGTGCAGTACTTGAGCGAAATCAAGGACTCCGTCGTCTCCGGTTTCCAGTGGGCGACCAAGGAAGGTCCCATTGCTGAGGAGCCCATGCGCTCTATCCGCTTCAACATCATGGATGTCACTCTCCATGCTGATGCCATTCACCGTGGTGGTGGTCAGATCATCCCTACCGCGCGTCGTGTCCTCTACGCCGCCACTCTCCTTGCCGAGCCCACTCTGCTCGAGCCCGTCTACCTCGTCGAGATCCAGGTTCCCGAGCAGGCCATGGGTGGTATCTACGGTGTCCTTACCCGAAGGAGAGGTCACGTTTTCGAGGAGAACCAGCGTGTTGGTACTCCTCTCTTCAACGTCAAGGCCTACCTTCCCGTCAACGAGTCTTTCGGTTTCACCGCCGATCTCCGTGCCGGTACCGGTGGCCAGGCCTTCCCACAACAAGTCTTCGACCATTGGCAACATCTCCAGGGTGGCTCGCCACTTGACGCCACCACCATGGTTGGCAAGATCGTTGCCGACATGCGTAAACGCAAGGGTATCAAGATTGAGGTGCCTGATGTTTCCAACGTAAGTTTTTGTCCGAATTCCCGTGATGATGCACAAGCTAACAGCGTCTGCAGTACTACGACAAGCTATAAAGGAAAGCTATCAAAAGCGTTAGATTTCCTTTCCTCGCGATTCTGGGTCATGCGACAGTCATGGTAGGCTCGTGGCCGCTGGTCAATGTGTGAAGCAAACGGTTCCCCTTTGGAGCAACCAGAGCTAGTAAACGTCGGTCCGGGCGATTTCGCCCTTGATGTCATTGAAGGTTTTGGGGGCTTTGCACGAAAGATACGGATGATGACCCTTTTCCTTACTGTTCACAGTGTAGTATAGTTGAGAATTAAGCTATATTGCACAGTAAATCTGCCTTTACTTGGCCTGTTGATGCAACGTGATGATGAGAAGCGACGCGACTGTGAATGTGGTGGGGCATCCTCGTCATGTGCTCACGAGTCAAAGAGCTCTGAGCTATGACCTGGTCGACGGTCGCGCTAGGAGTGACGCGATCCAGGCTACGTCTTTGCTCTGCCTGTCCCACACTATATCACCCAAGCATTGCTAAACCACGCTTCATGATATAAAATCATGCTGCTTCCAGAGACAGACCATGCCGTCTTTAAGCGTTGGCTGCTACCGAAGCTTGAGACCATGTAAGACCTCGAGAAACTTTATTTCCCGACTTGAGCAACTGACGAGAGGCACAGCTCGGATGCCGAGGCAGGTGTTCTTGCAGACTATGTAGTCGCATTGGTTGCGACCGACGACACGGAAGCCAATATCCAGCGCAGCTGCATTGAATCACTCGAGGATTTTCTTGGAGGAGAGAGTAAGTAGTAATCATGTGCGGTTTGGCGCACAACCAAGGCCGTCAAGAATGGTCGTTTGCTAACGGGTAATAGATACAGCAGCGTTTGTAAAAGATGTGATCGCAGCACTCAAAGAAAAGGCCTATCTACCGAAACCGACAGCAAATGCGCCTATCAAGTCCATTGTTGGGAGCGCAAACTTCGAATACGAGCCTCACCCATCCAACGTACCCTCGGATACACCCAGAGGTCCGGCTGCGACTAGAAACCAGACCGGGCATCGCCTCCCCGACCGCCCGACCGCACAAGGAATACAGGATGGGTCAAACCAGTCCAGGAAGCGTAAAGTGCTTGAGGGAGACCATGGTCATTCGTGGGAGGCGCAAGATCCACACTACAATCGCAACGGTACTGGAAATAGGCCTGTGAAGCAAGCTGCACGTAGGGGTGGCAGAAATGCTATGCTGGGAGGTATGGAGCCACACAATACCTTTACTGGCTTTGCCTCGATGCCGAATTTCGTGACCTTGCCAGCACCGCCGCCAGGTCCTCTACCATTTGATCCTACAGACCCCATGGCTCTTTTTGCCATGGCCGCAGTTTTCGGCGCGAACCTACCTGGCATGCCTCCCCTGCCTTTTTCTAACGAAGGAAATAGTCGCAAAACAAAATGCATAAAATACCACGAGAACGGATACTGTGCGATTGGCAAATTGTGTCCGTACGAGCATGACGATGCTGCTGTTGAAGTCCCCGAGTACGATCCGGAACAATCACACCTAACCGTGAAGCCTAATGGATCCAAGGCTCGTGGCCAGCATCGGAGTACTAGAGGTGGCAAAGCACGCACGAAGTTTCCTCCATCACAGGATCCCTCCAACACCACACTCGTTGTAGACCATATTCCCGAACCGAATTGCAACGAGGAAAGTGTGCGAAGCTACTTCTCCGAGTTTGGCAGCATTCTGGAAGTAGAGATGCACGCAGACAAGCATTTGGCCATTGTCAAATTCGCTGATCGACCTGCTGCCAAACGAGCAAAGAATAGCCCCAAAGCTGTCTTTGAGAATAGATTTGTCAAGGTCTATTGGCACACACCGGAGGTGGACGAGGAACTGGCCAAGGAAACAGAGAAGCTTGATCTTGAGGCCATTGCGATTAAGCAGGCAGAAGCCCAAAAGGCGTTTGAGGAGCGTCGCCGTAAGACGGAGGAAGCTGCTGCAAGAGCCGCTGAGATTGACAGGCAATTAAAGGAGAAGAACGAGGAGATTGAGGAAATCAAGCGCCAACTCGCAGAGTTATCGGGCGAGGTTACCGACGACTTTGCCCAGACTCTCGAGACACTGCAAAAGGAAGCTGCCGAGCTTTTCAACAAGCACGATGCTTATGAGTCCTCTGCCCGTGGCCGTGGTCGCGGCGTATACCGCGGCGCTTACCGAGGCCACGGCTTCGCTCCCTCCAGAGGCGGCTACCGAAGTCGTGGACGGGGTTTCACCGCATTTGGTGGCAGCGCAGTCAAGAGACTCGATAACAGACCCAGACGTCTAGCCGTATCGGATATCGAAGCAAACACCTCGCGAGACGAAGCATTACGCCAACACCTCCTTGTAAGCAGCCCCTCCCCTTCCCCGTCCTTATCTCTCGCATACTAACCACATTACCCCCCTTCCCCTAGAACAACCCCGGTTGCACAACCATTGAGCGTCACCCTGAAGAACCAAACGCCCTTATCCTCACCTTCAAAGAACGCTACCAAGCGGAGATGTTCCTTGATGAATCTCTTTCTATCCCGGATGTTGGTAAGCTTGAGCTCGCATGGATTTCTAATGATGCTTTTGGCGGGCTGGGTGCAAGTACTACGACGCCGACGGAGAATGAGCCTGCGTCTGAATCTACTGACATTAAGTGTGAAGACGATGGCGATGACGATGACTCTTCCGCTACCGTCGGAGAGGCTGAGGGTCACGCTGGGCAGCAAGTGGGTAATGGCGGTGGCGGGGATGCGGATATGGATGTTGCGGATGATGTGGATCAGTGGATGTAGATGTAAGTGTGTTTGCGGGATGGGATATGGTCTCTTTCACTTCTTAGTCTTTCTTTCTAGCGGGTTTATATCTTTTAGTCGGTTGGTATGGGTGGGGGGTTTTCATTTTGGTGCGGAGTAGGCGTGGGGGTAGGAGTATATAGCACGGGTGGAGGAATTCCCTCTTCATTTACTGGGGGGTTTCTGCGGGAAAGGGTAGGGAGGGTATGTGTTCATTACTTAGACATGTGTATGTAGTAGATTAATTAATATTTGTAATAACTATATTTCTAAGCATATTGTTTTTCTTGGTAGGGCTTTACACTAAGTGCGAAAAGGAAATAACGTAACTAGGAATGCATTCTATTCGGTGATTGTTGATTGATTGTCTTGCGAAGGAGAACTATAGAAGAGCTAGATATAGGAGGTCTAGTCTAAGCGCTGCTCAGACGCCGCGATCAGTGCGCCTGTCCGCGTGACTAATATCAGTGCGCCTGCTCGCGTGACCGGGATCAGTGCGGCCGATCGCGTGGCTGAGATATCGTTGATATCTGTGATCCGACAGTTTTCGTTATTTCATCTCGCGGAAAACGTGTGTACGAGATCAGTACTTCACAACACTTGAGTTGTCTTTGAAGGGACCTTGCGTCTAGAATTAAATATTAAAATCGTACTTGGATAGACTTGATTGTGTGCTCTATCCTGCTGGAAACTTAGATAAGACAGACAACTTGACGAGATAAACTTTAACCACAAACAAATCCCCCCCCTATCTAACCTTCCCCTCCTCCTCCTTCTCCTCCTCCCCCAACTAAACTAACCCCACAATCTTCCCCGCGCCCCCTTCCAGCCTAATCCTCAATACCACGCCCGGAAAAACCCTCCCATCAACCCCCCCATTCCAATCTGGCTGATATGGCAACTGATTCACATTAACATACAACCACCCATCCTGACCGACCGTCACCCCATCCGGCCATATTATCCTCGGATCCCTAACCCACGCCACCGTCTGTAGCGTGCGTGGGTCGTATATATAAATAGCGTTTTGCTCCGGCATACACATGTAAACCCGGCCGTGGTCGTCGCCTTCGAAGCCGTTTGCGTTTCCACCGCGTCCACCGAGGTGGGCGATGGCGTTTTGAGCGGCGATGTCTGCGAGGGGGGAGGGCGGGGCGCGGAGGAAAGATGCGGGGATACTGTAGAGTTTGTTTGAAGTCAAGGGGGAGTAGAAGATTGTTTCGCCATCCGGAGATATCTGAATGCCGTCGTTACCTTCGCGTAACGTCTGCACTTCTCCACCATCACCACCACCACCGCCGGGAATACGCTGGTAAAACGGGTGTCCTTGGTAACTCGGTACATCGCGGGGAGCGCGCAACGTACTAGCATCTTGCGTTAACCGGCGCCAACTCTGCCCCGTGCCTAGATCCAGCATGATGAACCCGGGCCGTCCTTCATCGCTGCTGTCGATTATATACACGATTCCGCCGCCTGAAGCCGTAACGGACGGACGCAGGTCGAGACGTATGTCGTTCATGTAGGAGTCTGGATAATGCACTGATACGGGGAACGTGTATGTCGCATACACCGTATCGTTATCTAGACTAATCGCCAGGATCTTAGGGCCGCCGGGCGCAGCGTACGGCATACTAGGCGTGCCATCGGCATCATGGATAGTAGGTCGCCCGGTATCAACGACCCAGAGGGTTTCAGGGCGGAGGGCGGATGCGGGGGTGATGTAGAGTGCTTGTACGCTTATCAAGCCTGTGGAGTTGTTGCTGCCGAATGGGATGTCGGACCAGGATGTGTTTAACTGCGAGACGGGGACTTGGTGGGAGAGTGAGGGGTATGGTTTTTCAGCTGTTTTGTTGACGGCTTCGCCGAGCGTGTAGGCGTAGGTGCCGCGGGTGTAGGTTGCGAAGAAACGGCCGGTTGAGGAGATTGCGAGGCCGATGGGCCATTGGGTGTGGTAGTAGTGGTATTCTTCCATGGGAGGGCCGTGGGTGCCATTGTCGGTGCGAAGGATGGTGGAGCTGCTGTCCTGGAAGGTTATTTGGGCTGTTGAGGGGGTGAGGAGGACGAGTAGGGAGAGTATGTGGGACTTCATTTTGGCGAAGTGTTTGATGAGTTCAGACTTGTGATTGAAAGAAAACTACAAACTCGAGATATTCTTAAAAGAGCACTCCATCGTGATGTCAGTGTCAACGTCATACCTAGACACTGCCCTTACGTCTGTGACTCCATGACGTTGAGTAGTTCCGGGGATAAGGGCCCTTGGTCGTACCTGCATGAGATGGTGCGGGCGATCGGTTGATCTCACGGCAAGAAAACAACAGACTAGAATGAAATATCATCCCTCATTCGGCCAGATTTATGATCATGAACTATATGCAGCCATTCAATGGAGACACGTGTATCATAATGATACGAGAGAACTTTTTAACAAACCCAAGCCAGTTCGCCCAGACATGAAAGGTATCGTAGAGACGACCATGTGAAGTAGAAGATCCGTCAACGCCCGCAAATGCAATGAGATCCATGGAGATCCACGTTCAAGTGGCCAATACCCAATATGCAGCTCTACTCATCCTCCTTGATCTCAAGCTTGTTCTTCTTGGGGCTGGCCTCGTTGTCGTCAGTTTCAGCCTTGCGCTTGTTAGACGTTGCATCAGAGACATCCTTGATGATGGGAACACCGTGGCCGTCGCGCTCAATCTCCTTCTTTTCTTCCTTGCGGCTGCCACGGTCGTTCTTGCCGCTCTTGAAGCGGTCGCGACGCTTGTTCCAGTCATTCTCGTCGACGGAGCCGCTGCGGTCGCGACGACGGTTATCACGGTCCCTGTGACCGTTGGTCTTGCGTCCGCGACCACGGTTGTAGTTGTTGTTGTTGTTGTGGGGTCGGGAGCCTCCGTTGGCCTCACGCTGCTTCTTGCGGGCCTCATACTTTTCCTGCTCGGTCATGAGGTGGTCAGGCTTGATGCCCTTCTCGGCGCACTTCATCTCAATGTACTCCTGCTTGCCCATGGCAGTGAGTTCGTTGTCGTTGAACTTGGGCTTGGGGTCGAGAGCGAGGAACTGCTTCTGGGAGTCCTCAGAGTCGAACTCGACAAAGACGCTACCCTTCCAGGTGCCGTTGTCTTCGCGACGCATGCGAACTTGGACAGCGCCGTAGGGACGGAAGAACTTCTCAAGGGCGATCTGGCCGGATTCCTCCTCGCTACCGAAGCCCTTGGCGTACACACTAGTTGCCATATTGTTGGATGAGGCGTTCTTGAGGCGGTAGAAGAGTTCCTCGGTGGAGGGGTTCTTCTCGTCGTCACCATCTTCAACAGGTACGGTGATTGCCTCCCTGCGCTTGACAGCCTCGCTACCAGGCTTGCTGTACTCGCCGTCGTCAACAACAACCAAGTCCTTGCTGTCACGGAGAGCTGCCACAACAGCACTGTAGGGCTTGAAGCGGCGCATTCGCGAGAAGGTGCAGACGTGGTGGATTGAGACAGGCTTGTTCTTGGGACCTTCAGTCTCCATGAACATATGGTGATCGCTTGCAAGGTTGGCTCTGGAGAAGTAGAACTCGACCTTGGTGGGTTAGTAAGTGAAGCGAGTTAAGAAGAAAGAGTCATACCTGAGAGCGGATCTCTTCCGGGTCGTCAGACTCGGGAAGCTTCTCAAACTCGCGGTTGTGAGGCCTGCGCAACGTTAACATTGAAAAAGTCAAGTTTGTAACTTCAAACATACTTCTTGCGGTAGTTGTTGTTGTTGTTGTTATGGGCACCTCGACCGCCACGACCTCCTCTGCCGCCGCGACCGGGGCGACCATTACGGTCGTCGCGGTCGTTGCGACGGCCATTCTTCTCTTCAGAATTGCCGTTGAGAGCCCACTTCTCTTCTCCCTCTTCAGTCTTTGTAGTCTTGCTGTTGGACTCGCTGGACTCGGTCTTTGCGCCAGTCTCGACCTGAGCGGAGCTCTCAGTCTTGACCTCTGCGGGGTTGGCAGCAGCCGCACCAGTTACTGCAGTGTCGGCCATTCTTGCGACTTCTTTTGTTAGAGTCGCGTAACTTTCTACAACGTGTTAGGATACTTTCTCTGTCTGGTCAACAGCAAGTAGAGTTGGCGCGGCGAGTGAAAGTTTCGTGTAGAGAGAACGAGCTATGGGCTTGGTGGGGAATTTTCTAATGCAAGCTGCGCACGGTCCTCCCCGCCTCAACCACGGATTTGCAGCCTTTGGCCGCTATTGTGCCAACGGCGAACAATACCAATTGATCCGCCTTCACCTCGACCTTCACCATGCCGAGGAAGAAGCCGAGGTTCCATTCGCTGAAGAAGCTGGTAGGCATAACAATGGGAGGAGAAATGCGGTAATTGGGCGCTGACGCAGTGCAGAATGTGCGCCAGAACTGGTCTAGATGGTCGTTATACGCTCTCTCGCAGCTGAAGCAGCCAAACCTATCGACTCGAACATATTTCCAGCAGAAATGGACGGCCAAGGCATCGACAAGAGCTTACCATGGCGAGCACATACGGGAGAAGAAGTGGAAGCACATGTTCAGAAGGAACCTACCCGCAGTCGTCGCCATGGACCATAGATATCTCGCCCGTCACGATGGATCAGAACAAGCCGCAGGGCGAGGAATGGGAGCAGATCAAGCAGAAAAAGCCCGCACACCACCCATGACGCCGTACATGCAAATGGCCTACTACCCCCTCGAACGACGACTGGACACGGCCATTTTCAGAGCCCTCTTTGCAAGCAGTGTACGACAAGCTCGACAGTTTGTCGTACATGGATTGGTCAAGGTCAATGGCAAGAAGGTGTGTAATATCTCCTATCACTTCCAAACCTGTCACTGACCCCACCAGATGATATACCCCGGCTACGCCCTCAACCCCGGTGACATGTTCCAAGTAGAGCCCTCATCCGTCATGTTCGCAACCGGTGCACCAAAAACGCGATCCTCAACCGCCCGCCGGGTAACCAAAGAAAAAGCCGCCGCCCGCGCCGAAGCCCGTGAGCAAAGCGGTGGACAAACCCCCAAACAGTCCCCCCAAACCGACCTCACCACCTCCTCAGCGCGCGAAGAGCCCACACCCGCAGAACTGAAAAAACAACTCCAAGACCTAATGCAGCAAGTCGACGGCGTCCTCGCCGAAGACGTAAAGGCAAAAGACAAGCAAAAATTCCGTGCCTTCCGCCAATCCGTCCGCCGCGCAATCTCCCTCTGGCGCTCTGCAAACCCGGAAACTATATCTACCCTAGACACGCAATTCGAATTCCTCAAAACGCAAATCGCTGAACGCCAGGCCGAACTGTCTTCCTCCTCATCCCAATCTTCCCGCGATCGCAACGACACCACCGCAAACGAACCCCTCATCTCAGACGAAGACCAAGCCCGCCTGCGCTCTGCGTTTGAAAAATTACGCCTCGAAACTGAACATACGTCTGCGTGGAATAGACGCAACGCTCAAGCGCCGTATGCGACACCCTGGCGTCCTAGGGATTATATGAGTGCGTTTGCGTTTATACCACGGTATCTCGAGGTTAATCAGAATGTTTGTGCCGCGGTTTATTTGAGACATCCCGTTGCGAGACAGGGGCTTGCCGAGGTGCCGACGCCGTTCCATATTGAGACGGGGCAGTTGGCTTTTAACTGGTATTTGAGGAATCGGTAGATGGGGATGTGTGGGATGGGGAGAGAAGGGGTGTGTATATTATGTAGATGGGCTGCGAATATTCGTGCTGGATTAGAAATGGGAAGATATGGCATGATGGATTCGCATAGTGAGGATAGACGAGGACTTGTGTATGTATGGGGGTTTGTATATATATGATGTTTTGCTTATCTTTATTATAAAACTCCAACTTCAACAAATCACTCCAAATATCACTCCACCTATTAGAAAAAACACCCGCCGAATACAGAAAAACCAAAACAACTAACTAGGCTATTACTCTTACTTATACAAACACTAAACCAACCCACAAACGAGAACATTATTAGTTTATAGCTAGTGCGGTCATGTCCTCTAAACCCACCACTACTACCACAACTTCTGTTGGGCCAGTAACATGACCCAGTTTAGTCAAGTCTTTATATATGATTTGTCAACATGATGACGACGATTGAATAAACGCCCCTTTTATGCCTTTATGCCTGCGGGAAATGAATCGCAGGGACAGGAAAAGTTTGTGCAATGGAGAGGGATTGCGGAGCGAGCGGGAAGATGTGTTTCCTGTTTCACAAGGCCGACGAGAGGGAACTGACTGCTCAGCCAGCGGAACTGTGTATTATGAGTCGTGCTGCTCGTGGCGGGGGCTGCGTGGTGAGCGCAATTGACTATACGCGTGCATCGCGTGCATCGCGTACAACGTTGCCAGTGATGGAGATTGTTCATCGAGGGGGTACCAGATATGCAAGACCAAAGACGTGAGGAGAGTGTGTCCGGAGTCCACCCCTCAGTCAGCCTCAGATTCCTCGTCCAGCGTCAGTATGCTCACGGGATAACGAAGGGTTTCTGCGCTCTGCCTTGGACTAACGTCGACAACACTACTGTCGGCGGTCCAGCGCGAGCTTACTTCCGACGGCGTCGACGTAGCCGCATAACCGCGGAGGCCGTTGGCTACTACTTCGGACATCTCGCGGTCGGAGTCGTAGTTGGGTGGCTCCGTGGGTGTGTCAGACCGGTAGCTGGGTAAGCTATCTGTGCGTGACAATGGCCTGGACGGGATCTCTGGGAGGGACGTGGGAGGGTATGTGGAAGCTGTGGAAAGTGGCGAGTACGGGACTCTAGGTTGTTGCTGATGTCTACAGGTGCAAGGTGCATGCGTGATGGCCCTGCCTTCTTCAGCATCCCTCACCAGGTCGTTGACGACATCGTGTGCAACCCTTAGTTGACGAATCTCTTCTTGCATTGCTTCTTCGAGTATGCCCTCTTGGTCTGCGATGAGCGCTCGTTTCTCCTCGTAGTCTGCGATGCGCTGATTGTCACGGCGTGCCCAGTTGCCGCGCCACCAGTTGCGCCATGCGTGTTGGCGAGCTGCTCGGCGGTAGGCACGAGCGTTGAGTCGTTCCTCTCGAGCGGCAGCACGTTCAGTGCGGGTTCGGAGGCTGCTGCACTTGTGCCGGATTACGGCCAAGAGCGAGCCACAGCAAAGTAAGCCAACAGCAATCTCGAGAGCTAGAATGTAAGGGGATTCATTAGTTGGCCGTGGTGGAAGTTCATCCTAGAAACGTTAGTTCAAGAGCGGCTTCCGTATCTCAAACAACATACTGCCAACGCCTGGTATGGTGGCGGAGTCGTCGTGGCGTTCAGGTGATCATCAGTGGCCTGGGTCACCTGCGCGACGTGAGTATGCGCCTTGGCAAATGTCTGTTCAGGATGGCCCATCTCTTTGGATGTGTGTTTGGGTTGGAACCGAAAGTACACTATCCTCCAAGCACCATGAGCTTTGTCAGCGATAGTCTTGATGATGCACGAGATTCCGTCACATTGACCCAACTCTTGCGAGAAGTTCTGTGCTTCTTTCCTGAAATGCGCGTGTAGTTGCTTCTTCTTTTTGGCAATCAGTGATTGAAGTTCTTGGAGTTCGGCCTCAAGATTGTTCAGCTCACGAATGTCGTCCTCTAGTGATTGGGATTTCTCTTTCGGCGGACGATCGGTGCTGTTGGGCAAGACAAGGCGAAGAGACTTGGGCGGTTTGCGCCAGGATTCGGCGACGTCCTTGTTACTTGCGGAAGGGTTGGGGGCTGACTCGAGCCTGAGTAGTGACGGAGGTGATGTCTGAGGTTTGAACGAGATGGTGAAACCAGAAGGTGACTTTATGGGCTTGCCGTCAATAGCCTTGATGTTGACTGTCACGACCTGTGCTGCTTCCGTCTCCTCGCTAGCGTGAAGACAAGCCGTCTTCCACTCGAGGTCCAAGGCGCGCGGCAGATACCACTCATTCTGTGTAAGGTCGGTAACGCCTTGGTAGGAACCAGAGCCAGATGCGAAGTCGCCGTTCCACTCTTGGGGAAGGAACACTCCGTTTAGGGTAATGTTGGAGGAACCACAAGCTTGATCTTGAGCATGACTTGTGAAGCTTAGAATCTAGCAAGTGTGAGCAGGTGGGATGTATTTAGAAGCCTGAGGGTGGGCCTTACCAAAGACTCGTCATCTTGGTCCGTGTGATGATGGCCAAGACAGCCAGTGCAGGGAACGCTGAAGGTAGCTTGCGCGTAGTTTTGTTGAAGGTCTAACAACGTTCAGCAGCTGCCTGGGCATGGCAAACTTGTACCTGTATAAGAAGAGAGCGTACCTAGTTGCAAGACGTTGTTGTCTGGTCGCGCAACTTGGTGCCCTTCTCGGGGTATGACAGCGGCCCACACTGGCGCCGCCCACGCGAGAGCTGAGAGCACCTTTGACTTGAACGAAGGCATAGTGGAACCGTCTATCCGGAATAGAAACACGAGCGAAAAAAAGAGGGACACTGGCGAATAGCGCAAGAATCAAACGCCGACGCGCAGAGAGAGCGAAGACTGGCGGGTTGGAACAGATGTTCGTCCCGACTGCTTCGGAATCAGGCACCAGTCGAAGGGCGTTGTGGTGTATTAAGTGCACGCAGCTGCTAGTGGGCCGTGGCTGCGGTCAGCAGCGTGGCTTAGACGTCGCTTCACCCTTCAGCACTGCTAGATGCAGTGTGATGAAACGCTGGGACATGGAAGGCCTGAGAGAGAGTGCGTGAGAGGAAAGTCAGTTGCGATAGTGGTTGATGTACGTAGTATGCGCATGTGGCACGGGGACGCTATCTGCATCCCACATTCGACATCATCTTTGCTAGATGGCCAAGTTTTCATTCAAGGCGTCCAAGACTGAACGAAAGCAGAATAGACTTCAATGTATAATATTCACAGTATCATCCTAACAACTCGCCGTGGATGTGATGACGCCAATGGGAGCGCTCGAAGATCCGCAGGTGCTGCTTCTGCCAAGACTTGCTAGAGCTTGGGCCACTCTCACGATGATGTGAGGGACATGATATTGCCCGGTCCGACGACCTTCATTACACATCAATCTACCCCAACCACGCCCAGCTCTAAAGACGTTTATAAGAGAGTCACAGTGTCTCTCTTGTACGATTCATCAAAACGTAAGAAGCGCGCAATTGCGCAAACTCACAGACCGACAGTATGGTACGTGGCACCTTGCAATCGAACAGCCTTCTTATAAATTGTCTAACTGGGCCTCTAGCTTCCACTAGGTCTATTAACTGCCGCGACCGGGCACCCTATGCTGGTTGAACTGAAGAGCGGCGAAACCCTTAACGGACTCTTAGTCAATTGCGACACATGGATGAACCTCACACTACGAGAGGTTGTGCAAACGAGCGCCGACGGTGACAAGTTCATGAAACTACCAGAGATCTACGTTCGTGGAAGTACAGTGAGTGTGGAAGTGTCTGTTATATCTGGTCTCTGCTGACAATTGCTAGATCAAGTACCTTCGAGTGCCGGACGAAATTGTCGACGTCGTAAAGGAACAACAGGCCAAGGACCAGGCGAACCGGGGCGGCCGAGGAGGTGGCATGCATGGACGCGGAGACCACCGGGGCGACCGCGGGGGAGGTAGGGGCATGAGGGGGCGCGGACGCGGACGTGGAAGAGGAGGCGGTGGCGGTGGTGGTGGTGCTTGAAGGCTCAATTCCTATCGCTGCTACGCGGCATCCGGCACATCCGATGCACATACACAAACCTCCGGAGCCTTGTTCAGATGTCAAGGTCCAGGCAATATCAAGGAGCAAGAAAGCAGTTATTGTGGACCAACCCGGCGCGGTCCGGCTCCACTATATGGAATACCCCTACTATCGACCCTACAAGCTTGAGATGCTTTGGTTGCTACATGTCCATGCTGGAGAGCCATCTCTCGTAAATTGTAGTCTTGGCACACCCTTAGCCTACACTGACGCGTAGACGGCCATCGGCTTACCGGCGTATAAACAAGCTTGCCAGAACAGGCAGTCATTCCCACCATTCTTATACTTGGCTTCCTGTGACATGGGTCTTGGTTGTTGTCACAAAACTGCGGGGTACCTCCTAATGTACTTGTAATGCGGCGCTATTCCACCTTTTTTCTTTTGACAAACTTCATTTGAGGTAACGTACCTAACGGGCGAGTGGGCCACACGGGCGAGTGGGCCACCTGCGCTAAGACCCCATTAAAACCACGACTGTACACGACTATATAGCACCGTCAAAGATAGTAAATAGAAATCGTAATAGGCTATTCTACTCAGAATCTATCGCTGCTTCTTGCCTACATGTGCGCATATTATGTCCTGCCTCGCCGCAGCGTCCACAGCGTCGTTGGCTAGGCTCGCCTGCCTCAACGCGCACTCTCTTCTTCGCCTTCTTCCTATCACTACATGCCCCAAACTCCTTAAGAGTCGTCAGTCGCACGCCCTCATCAATTGTTAAGGTCCCTTGCTGCTGTAAGCGCTTCCTTTTATATGATCTACGCTTACTTGAGGCCTCGTTGGCGGCTTGGAGCTCAGCGTTGCGCTTGGTCATTAACACCAGAGAATGCGCTATCATCTCTGCACCTTTTGACAGGCTTTTGATCGCCTCAACCATATACGTAGGTGAGCTATCTACATGTCTTCGAATCCTCTCTTGAATCAGCTTTGATTGCGACCCAAGTTCTAGGGTATTGCTTGGAGTTTGCGACTGCCAGGGACCGTCCTCGACGGTAGGTAGCAGTGGAGTGCGCAGCCGCACGTCAAGCGTCGATATCACAGCCTCTGGATTAAATGGGACTAAGCCAGCGCCTCGAAAGCTTCCTTGTATATTGGCCTTTGTAATCGCAGCGTCAAAAGCGCCTTTAAAGCACGGTAGGAACTCTAGTTTAGTGATATGGGTGATCTTGTTGCGCATTAGATCCTCGGCTTGGCGGCCATACGCTGTCTTCAAAGGCGAGAAACACCCCACATCAAGAGGCTGTAGTAGGTGCGACGAGTGAGGAGGCATGCAGAGAGTAATAATGTTGTGATCCTTGCAGTACTGCTGGAAATCGAGCGAGTCGTGGCTCTCGTGGCCGTCGATAATAAGCAGACGATAGTTTCCTACAGTCCTCTTCTTTGTGTGAGCGTCAAAGTGCTTTAACCACTCTAGACCAAGCTTGTTTGTTGTCCAGCCGTTCTCAGAGACTGCAATAACCCAGTCGCGAGGTAGGTTATCTTCCTTGTACCAGGCAGAGAGGTGGTTCTTGCCTTTGAAGATGATAAAAGGTGGGATTGCCCACCCAGTCGCGTTGATACCCTGGATCACTGTAGCCCACTCGCGATTGCCCTGCTGAACGCTCTTTGGTCGTCCTCGACGCTCAGAGCCTGTGACTACTGCTCCAGTTGATATCATGCCCATCATGAAGCCAGACTCGTCAAAGTTGTGGGTGTCCTCATCAAGGATACCGTACTTGGCCTTTGTGTTCTCCACAAGTCGGAACCAGCCTTGTATAACCTCAGGATCCTCACAGAGGGCTCGCTTGTAGTCATACTTGCGATTGAATTTGACCTTAAGCTCAGGGCGACGTTTGACGAAGGTTGCAGCCCAGTTCTGACCAACAGGGTCGCGGTGGCGCTCAGCCAACAAAGAATTAGCCATATCCTGCACAGCAGCAAGTCGGGGCGGAAATCCTCGCGCGTCGAGGTCAAGGATATGCTGGACAATTACATCCTCCTCTGTCTTAAGGAGGTTCATTGAGTTAGGCGTACAATCGCTCCGAAGAGGTATTCCAGCGCGTCGGCGCCCAAGAGTTACTCGAGATACGTTGTAGATAGCTGCAGCGCGTCTCTGCGACAGCGTCGCGTCGCGTTCGATAGCCTTGAGAGCAAGCTGTAATCGAGCCTCTTTTAAAGCTGGTAGATTGTTTTGTTGTTGGCTCATTGTGAAAGTACTGTAGGTAACAGTATGTTTTGGTGGGGTCTTAGCGGAGTGGCCCACTCGCCCGTGTGGCCCACTCGCCCGTGAGGTACGTTACTCAAAACACAATCACCCTTATACAACCACATATCTGCAGAATGACGACCATTAACATCACCGACGGTGAACTGGATGATATCAAGGACCAAGTAGCAATCATCACCGGTAAGTTACGATACACATGTGGCTCTCAGGCTGTTCACACATATTAGGTGCTTCTTAGGGCATAGGACTTGCAACACTACGCCGCGTGATCAAACATGGGGGAAAAGTTTTTGCCGGCGACCTCAACCCCCTTCCCGAGCCAGAAGCGTCTTCTGTTCCATGGCTGAAAGTCGACGTCACTTCTTGGGATAGCCAGCTTGCTCTATTCAAGGCTGCCTTGCAAAAGTACGGAAAGATTGACCACGTCTTTGCGAACGCAGGTATCAACACGGTGGCATCTTTGCTAGAAGACGACGTGGATGGCAATGGCAATCTGCTGCCACCCAAACTAAGCACCGTCAATGTTAATTTGGTGGGCGTCATGTATACGGTTAAACTGGGGTTGTATTACCTCAAGAAGAACCCAGGTGATGGGAGCATTGTCATGACGAGCTCGGCAGCAGGTTTCTATCGCCTGCCCTCCCCGGATTACAGTAGGTGTTACCATATTCGTCTTTAACATATGCTAATACCTTCCAAGACGCGACCAAGCACGCCGTCATTGGGCTCATGCGTGGTCTCGAGCCGCTGCTTCATCCCAGAGTACCAATCCGTATTAATGTAGTCGCCCCGTCCTGGACTGACACAGCCCTTGTGCCGCCCGTGGTCAAGACCATCATGGGAGATATATTCCAATCCCCGGATGTCATGGCTCGCGCCACTGTTCTGCTGATGGTGGACAAGGAGCGCCATGGCAATATGGTGTTTGGTCAAGGTGGCAAATGTGTCGAGTTGGAAAATGGAGAGAATGGGTACGTTGCATTCACGGACAAGACTGCTCAGATGGTAGGCGTGAAGGAAGTGCAAGCTGCTGCACTGGCGCAGTTCGTGTAGATACTAGTTCCTTGGGTCTCTGTTCGCTGCCTGTCTGCATTCTCATGATCCGGGATTTTGGTGTGCTCCCTTGGACTGTTGGAGCGTGGGAGGGTACCCCAATTCAGAGACGTCTCGGAAGAGGACGGTATGTCGTTTACGGGAACGATAAGCTTGCAACGCGGGGACTAAGCCGGCAGCAGAGTCTAGGTCTGTAATAGCGTGTAGTAACTACAAAAATACGGTCTACTCTTTTCTAGAGACAAGTCCTGCTCGCATCCCGTTCGCGGATCGGAAGCCCGGGAAGCCGAATTAAGCCTGTGGTTCGATGTTTCCAGCACCGAGTACGTGTCTTATAGTAGATGCAGTAATTCCAACTCGGCCCTACTACACCTCCTCGCACGAGAGACGGTTGATTGGGCTCGCAACGTGGAAACCCTTTGCCAAGATGGCGCGGTTGCTAATTCGCTCTAAGCATGCAGGTCGTATCGCCAAGTTGCCTAACATGACTTGACACTTTCCACGATTGGTCTCTCGACAAGCCAAAGTTGTGGCATGTTATGTACAAAGCCGTCTTGGTACCAAGAGAACTCGCGTGGCGGGGTAAGTTAAGAGGGAGGAGCAGATGTTGTGCTTGTATGATGCGTCAAAGTCAGCAAATCTTTGAAGCCAACTATTGATCATCAACGGCAATTCGAAGAGGCACTTCATGTTCGGCCCGGCTGCCATCCACATCCTGGCCGAGTGGTGGTTTGGCGTCTGTGCGTGGTAAGCCTTCGCTCCGAAAGGTTAACCTCGACTGCCGTTCCACTTGGCATACGATGCAAGTGCTGACGGAGACAAAGGCAGGTCCAGCGGCCGCTCGGCGGCGGGGGGAACTGTCTGGGGTAGTAGCTGGCTTATAAAGGGTACAAGCATGGGCGTGGCGCGTCAACCTCACTCCACTCTGGGATCTGACTTTCTTCAACCTTGGACTCGCCTTCTGTCCCTAGGTAGCCAGAAGGAGGAGGATCGACAAGGCTTTTCCTGCCAACACCGTTCACCATGGCTCAGGCTCATGAGCAAGCGGAGTATGAGGTCAAGGAGACGTCGTCCAGTCAGAATGGCCACGGCAAACACGAAGACACGCATCAAATTGCAGAACACGGCCATGTTGCGACGGACATGTAGGCATCGCACAAGTCTCACTTGAAGCTCATTTACCTGACAATCGCACAGGTACGGCAAGGCATTGATAGAATTCGACCCCAAAGCCGAAGCGCGTCTACGGCGCAAGATCGACCTATACATCATCCCGACGGTCGCCATGCTCTATCTCTTCTGTTTCATCGACCGTGCAAACATTGGAAAC
This sequence comes from Pyrenophora tritici-repentis, assembly GCF_003171515.1. Classification (NCBI taxonomy): domain Eukaryota; kingdom Fungi; phylum Ascomycota; class Dothideomycetes; order Pleosporales; family Pleosporaceae; genus Pyrenophora; species Pyrenophora tritici-repentis. The sequence goes on from NC_089395.1 coordinate 1,825,259, forward strand.
GCCCGTCTAGCTGGCTTTGAAAAGGATCTCAAACTCAAGCATTACGACTACAATATCGTGCTGTCCGTATTCTACATTAGCTACATTGTCTTCGAGATCCCTTCAAACATGTGCTGTAAATGGGTTGGACCTGGGTGGTGTAAGTTGAACTGCTCAAATTGCTTGATTAGTATTACTGACATTTCCGCTCGTTCAGTCATTCCTACGATTTCTCTGGGCTTTGGTCTCATTTCCGTCGGCATGGCGTTTGTCACGGATATGAGCTCGGCTTGCGGTGTACGATTTCTGCTAGGCGCCTTCGAAGCCGGTATGCTGCCGGGAATCGCGTACTACATGTCACGCTGGTACCGACGGTCGGAGCTGGCGCTTCGATTGGCCTTGTATGTTGTCATGGCGCCTATGGCTGGTGCCTTTGGCGGTTTGCTCGCCTCTGCAATCCTCAAGTTGAACAAGTTCGGGTCGCGCCATCGGTGGGAGATGATTTTTGCGATTGAGGGAATCATCACTGTCGGTCTTGCGCTTATTGCGTTTTTCACTATGACGGATCGACCTGAGACGGCTCGTTGGTTGAGTCAGGAAGAGAAGGATTTGGCAATCGCTCGTGTCAAGGTATGTCAAGTGTTGGACGTGTGCTGTTCTGTTTGCTAATTGCTCTTTTGTAGTCGGAACGTGTTGGCCAGACTGATGTTCTAGACAAGTTGGACACGAAGAAGACACTTCGCGGCATTTTCAACCCCGTTGTCTTGACCACGGCGTTCATCTTCCTGCTCGACAATATCACCGTCCAGGGACTTGCCTTTTTCTTGCCGACAATCGTCAAAACAATTTATCCAAAGAACACGGTCGTATCCCAGCAACTTCACACTGTCCCACCTTACGTTGTTGGTGCGGTCTTTTCGGTGTTTTTCCCGTATCTCAGTGGACGATTCGACAGGCGTGTCATCTTCTTCATCATATCAGCCCCGTTCATGATGATTGGCTATATCATGTTCCTGGCGAGCAAAGACCACGACGTCCGCTATGGTGCCACCTTCTTGATCGCCTCGGGAGCATTCACTTTCGGCTCACTTGCGAATGCGCAAGCCTCTGCCAACGTAGTGTCGGATACCGCCAGAGCCTCTGGAATTGGTAAGTCTTGCAAAGACATATAAAAGATGGGAAATAATGCTAACAACGATTTTCAGGTACTGTTGTCATGATGGGTAATATTGGTGGTTTAATCTCCACATGGAGTTTCCTACCCACCGACGCTCCCAACTACCATATTGGTAACGGCCTCAACTTGGCGACCAGCAGCACAATGTTCATCACAAGTATCCTGCTACTGCTGTGGATGAAGTCGAGCAACAAGAAGCGTCAAGGCATTGACATTGCACAGGAATTGGCTGGGAAATCTGCTGGAGAAATTGAGGATCTTGATTGGAGGCATCCTGCTTTTAGGTGGAAGCTCTGAGCACGTGCAATGGCATGGATGAGTATTTTGAAACGGGCAGACTTCAAATTCGGATTCATAGTAAATATGTATTACGATGATTTTACATGTAGTTGTATGAGAAAAAGTCCATCGGAGACCACGCGCATGTCCGAATCACCTCCGCAATCCCGCTTGCTTTCCCCGCATCGACAAGCTGTCAAAGCACCCCCCTGGTCAAGTTCCGCGCGACCTCGGCTCATAACCTCTTTCGTCATGCATCTGCGCCAAACAAAAGTATGGATTCCCCGGTCCATTCAATTCGCTCCGCTTATCTCTACGGCTATGCGTCTTGTGGACTTTTAGTTGATAAAAATCCTTGTTCTACATTTTGATACAATTGATCTCTGTATCGTGCACGCATCATCCAATTTGACCTCAGCAACCCGCAACCATGCCTTCAGCTATCACGATTAGGAAAGTGGACGGCAAACCAGGCCAAGTCTACTACCCACTGGAGAAAATCACAGTGCCTGAACCCACACCGAAAGATGACGAGGTACCTAACACACTTTCCACGCCTATATCCTCCATTCATTCAAACAACCAAACTAAACAAATACCAGGCCATCATCAACCTCCGCGCAGCCGCCCTAAACCACCGCGACCTCTTCATCCGCCAACACCTCTACCCAGGCACAACCTTCGGCGTCCCCCTCCTCGCCGACGGCGTCGGCATCGTAACCTCCACAGGCAGCTCCCCCACCGCGCGCGCTTGGCTCAACAAGCGCGTCCTGTTAAACCCCGGCACAGGCTGGAAAGACAGTCCCACGGGCCCGGAACATCCCAAAGGCTACTCCATAATGGGTGGTACCAAAACCAATCCCATCGGCACCTTACAAGACGTCTGCGCCTTACCCGTTTCCGAACTAGAAGAATGTCCGTCACATCTGTCTGACGCCGAGGCTGCTGCGCTACCGCTTACGGGACTGACGGCGTGGCGCGCGTTCAAGGTTAAGAGTGGGAATGCGGTTGCTGGGGCGGATATCTTGGTTACGGGGATTGGGGGTGGAGTTGCGCTTATGGTGTTGGGGTTTGCGGTGCAGGCGGGGTGTAATGTGTGGGTTACAAGTGGTGACGAGGCGAAAATTGAGCGGGCGGTGAAGTTGGGGGCGAATGGCGGGGTTGTGTATAAAGAAAAGGGATGGGAGGATAAGTTGAGGGGCATGTTACCTGAGGGGAAGAAGTGGTTGGATGCTATTATTGATGGGGCTGGGGGTGAGGTTGTTAAAGTTGGGAGTCGGTTGTTGAAGGTAAGTTCAATCCATATCTGGGTTTCCCACTGTGTGGTTGCTAACACGTGAATACAGCCTGGTGGCGTTATTTCGATCTACGGAATGACTATCTCCCCCAAAATGGACTTTCTCATGTCGGCCGTCTTGCGCAACATCGAAGTCAGAGGCTCGACCATGGGCTCCCGCAAGGAATTCGCAGAGATGGTACAATTCGTGCGCGATACAAAGATGAAACCTGTAGTCAGTCGCACTGTCCACGGGCTAGATGTCGACAAGATTGATGGCCTTTTCGAGGATATGAAGAGTGCTAGTCAGTTTGGAAAGTTGGTTGTTACACTGGGTGGTGGTGGGGAGAGCAAGTTGTAGGAGTAAAGGATGAAATGAGATGGATATGCGCGTTTAGAAACGAGTAACAGAAAGAATGATAAAAGACAAGATATTACGAAACCATGAACCCCGTTTGGTCTACAAGCTAGACCGTATTCCTTCCTCCTCCTCCTCATCCACAACACGTGATTTCATCTCCTTATCCGCTCGCAACGCATCGTCCACTGTGTTCAGGTACAAAATGTAGCGGTCCGGTAAATGGCTGCCTACGCTGTACATGAGCGTACCACACGTCTTGCAAAAATGCTTCGTCGTCGACATCGTCGTTGTAGCACTGGAGTCTACATCATCGGTAGCAGCTACGTCCGGACTATGCGTATGCGTATAAGTCGTCAGTTCATCCCTACCGCGTACATGCATCAAATCCCTATCATCATCATCATTAGCTTCTTTCCTCTCTGCCACACACACACAAAAACCCTAATTCAAAACAAAGATAAGTAAAAATCAAACTTACATCTTGTCCACACTATAGCCAGCCGCGTACACTGAAGCGCACGTCTTACTACACGCGAGACATGTGCAGAGGAGGAGGGGTGAGGTGGATGTTGGACGGGGTGTTGGACTGGATAGTGGGAAGGAGAGGTGAATTGCTGTGCAGAGGCATGTTGATGTTGCTGTTGCTGGCGGTGGAGGTGGCGCTGATGTTGGTGGTGGTGGTGGTAGTGTGGATGCTTCCAATGTTGCTTTTTCGAGGTTTGGTGTTTCAGTTTCGAGTGGTGGTTGCTGTGTTTCTTCTGCTAGTTCCAGCGCTGTTTCTTGCATTGAGTCTTCTCTCCGTGTCGCAGCGGGGGCAGAAGCGATGTAGATGTCGACATCTGTTTCCGGTGTTTCCTCGATCACGGATGGTACCAGTGAATAGACGGACGAAGAGGCCGAGTGCGATACCAATGCCATCTTCACCATATCTGGCTCAGGTACCCCAGCCAACGTATCCACAGCACGAGGTGGCGACGAGGAGATAAAGACAGGCGTGTAGGCATGAGACGACATCAGTGCCGTATCTGCAATCTGCATCGCTGACTCCATCGGGGTGGAAGGTCGTTGTGGTGTATCCATCGGCATCTCCATCGACACCTCCCTCTCCTTCCCTTTGCTCTCCACAGCAAAATCCCTACACAAACTCACTGGTGTCTCATTCTTGCCCACTGTCTCCGTCTTCTTCTCTTCCTCGACTTTGACGGGTGGCACTGGTATCTTGCTCATGAACACCGGTAAAGCAATCGACGCAGACGAGCGACGGAATACAGACGATACATTACTGGATGCTCTGTTCCGTGTCTTGGTCCAGGACGTTGACCGTGATTTGCGTGGTTTCTTCGGCGAGGGCGACGATGATGCTGAGAAGGAAGATTGAGGGAGCGGCGGCGACGAAGTTTTCCTACCGCTCGTCGTTGTTGTTGTCGTTGTCGTCGTCGAAATTCCAGCAGGAGGAGGAGAGTTTGGAATCTCGAGATCGGGGTTCAACCTCTGAGCCACGGTTTTGAGCGTCGATGCTATGTTGAACTTCATCTTGTCGTGTGTATCTTTTCTCCTCCCTCTTGTCTGTTTTATCCTATCCTCCTCTTTCTTAACGAATTCGACGAAGAAACTTATCACCCTGTTCTGTCAATCAATCAATCGGTCTGTCGGTCCCTGGAATCGTTCGCGCGTCGTAGGTACGTAGCCGTTCTCTTTCCCCAACTTAACTATTCTCCACTTGTCAAAGGTGCAAAGGCAATAACTTCTCAACAAAATGCGACAAACAACTCACGTATGTAAGTTTCGCGCGCGTCCGTCCGTCCGTTCAACTGAGTCCCAAAAAAGTTGCAACCCACTTCAAACTTCAAACCACAATAACCAAAAAACCAAAAGATCACCACACACACGCACACATGACTACCCACGCCTTCCTTTTAACACGACAAAACACCCCCTGAAATATAACTATCGAAACGGCCACTAACCAGTCCGGCACCCCATCCCCATCCCCCATCGACTCCTCCCCTGCTTTCCCATTAATACCGACTAACTAACCAACCCCAACCTCTGCATGCGCCACCGGGAATAGGGGATTTAACCTTTACATCATCGAAGTTACTTTTCGGGAGATGCCATCGCAATCTACCTACCTTATCTACCTATCTGCCGCCAACAGCCAACAGCCAACAACATTTATCCGCTGCACCTGTCTTGCTGCATTGGGTTGTTGGACGTGTAATGCGTGCTGACTTTGGACCGTGGGGGTCGGGTGTCGGGGTTGGAGGTGCCGGTCGTGGCGCAGAGGCCGTTGTGAGGTGCGGGTGGGAGGGGAGTGCAAGGGGCTTTTCTACCTAGGCTGTAGGACAAAGTTTAATGCAGGGTGCAGATTGCCATGTTTAGCGTATTGGTTTTCTTGGGGGGTTTTGTGGTTTTGCGTGCGTGGGGTGGGATTGTTGCTGGTTGCGTTTTGGGGCTCCTGGTTTCTTTGCTGGGGTTTGAGGGTGGTTGCATGGATGTCAACTTATGCGGCGCAGTCCTGTAGCTTAGGGCTGGAGGCTTGAGACGGGAGTACCCGTATTAGAGTAAGGATAGATGAGGTCGGATATTAGGGGCGATATTGTAGTTGTGGCTGTGTTGTTTCACAGGCAAGTCATTTAAACTTGTAATGAGATATTATTGTAAATTACTTAACAAGAGTGAACCCTACTTACAGACTCTTCCGTGGTTTTAACGGTATATGTCATGGCAATCAAGTCGAGAGCGAAAGTACCGAACCACATCAAAATACGGTACCGACACTGGTACTATAGTACAGTCGACCCGAGGCACCCCCCCCCCCTCCCTAAAACTACTGCATCCAAAAGTCCTTGAATGATTGCATCGACGCAGCAAATTTGCGATCGAAAAGAACCCCTAGCCGAACCACATATAAAATCCAACCTCTATCCATCCAGACAGACAGCGGTAGTAGTAGTAAGGATAAAAAAATCTAGAATACTACTAGTTACTTCTACAAACCAAGAAAGACTCTCACTACCTTACTCTAACATCTGCAAAGTCCAAGCCCAAGCCCAAACAAGCCCCCTAGTAAATGTAAAAACTAGAGTACACGTACCAGTAAGAAAGAAGCCCTAGTACAGATAGATAGGTCTCAACCATCACCCAACATGAAAAGAGGAGAACAACGACATCAAATAACTCTCTAAAAAACGCAAAAAGGTATAACCCACATCCATCCCTACACCCTACCTACCTACCCAACCCCCTCCCCCTTCCCACAACCGGACTTCCTCCCCCCACAAAACTCCCCCCTCGGACTCCTCACCGACGGCGCCATAAGCGGCACCTTCTGCATACCCAGCCTGATTTCAAATATCCGACTAACAAGTGCCTGCACACTTCGCTGCACATCACTCGCCATCTCCGTGCCCAACAGCCCCACAACCAACGGCGCGAACAAATCGACATTCTTCTCAAAGTCCTCGGCCGGTAATCCCGTATACCCGTCCAACACGGTCACGACAACAGGCCGCCACGTGACGATATTGCGCTGTTGAGTTTCCTCGTCGAGCTCGACGTACGATGCGATAATGTCTTCGCAGAGCGGGATAAGCGCTGCTTCCGTGTCTGCGCGCGAGGCAGCGCGATCGTTGGACGTGTCGTGGTACATGCGAAACAAGATGCTGACGTAGACGGACGCGGAGCCGGATTCCTGCTTAAGCAGATTGGGCGGTTGTTTCATGAAGCCTTCGCGGAAGAGGCGGGAGCGCAAGTCGCGGTTTGCGTTGAAGCGTTTGGCGAAGTGGTAGGATTTTTTGAGCACAGCCATGAGGCGGAGGAGTTCGCCGGACGGGATCTTTTCGTACACGGCTTCGTTTGTGAAGAGCTCTTGCACGGTTTCGATCATGAGGAGTTGGAGGACGCATTTTGTGATTATTTGGTTGAAGAAGCGGCGGCGGGCGGCGGTCACGACGACGGGGGGGTTGTTGGAGGGTTTGGTCGTCGGGGGCGGTAGTCTTCGAGGTCTTGGGTTTGACGTTTGGGTAATGGGGATGGCATTCGCTGCTCCACAGTACTGGCAGAGTCCGACGTCACGAGGGATGGCCGGCGGTTGCTGGATAAGCCGTTGATACCCAGTGCGTTATCAGGTTTTGGCTCTTCTGCTGGTGTTGATAGCGAAAGCTCGCCTGGGTTCTCGACAGGAGTGCTTTGCTCTGCGCTTCCAGAGCCATTCACTGAACTTGACGATGAGCCGCTCGTGGCAGCAGAGAATAATGCTGTCGCCTCCGTCCTATGGAAGAGCTCGACAAACGCCTTGACAATTTGACTCCAATGGCCAGGCTGAAACTTTTGTACGTTTTGCAGAATTAACTGCTGTAGGCAATTGCTACCAATGCGAGCCAAAGTGTCGTTCTCTTGACATATGCAGAGGGCAAGCAGATCCAAGAACCGGTCGAGCATGTACTCTAGCGATTCAAAGAAATGGGTGAAGAGCTTAATCATGTTGCGCAGTGCCTGAATCATAGTCGTCGAGAGCCAGACAGAGAGCTCCTCGTGATTCAAGACCTTGGTCATTTCTGACTTGGACTTTAGAACCATAAAGATGGGGTACAGCAGTTGTCGCCAGAGCATGTCCCAGAACTCACGGGGGAAGTCGCCACCGTAGGTGATAAGTGTATCAAACAAATAGCTCAGGGCCCTTGATCGCACCTCTAGATCCTCGCCAGTCATCAAGACGTCGTGGAAGGCGAACAGAACCGGGAACCAGAACTGTTCTTCCTGCGTTTGGCGGCTGGGCTGCTTTGGTATTGAAGAACCCTTGTCAGAATCCTTCAAATATCCAGCGCGAGCCGATAATGAACATTCCGGCGTCCGAAGCATCTTGGGTACTGATGACTTGAGCAGCTCTATTGCTTGCAGCGACTTCTTCTGGAACTTGAAGTTCTTCGAAAACTCCGTCAAGCAGACAATCAGGTCAGCAAATGCACCTTGTGAAATGACTACACCAAAGCGTGTGTTGTACACTTGTGAGACATTTTCAAAGGCAAGGTTGACGATCCCCTCTGCTACAATATTAGTGACTGCATGACTGGAGAAGCCGAAAACTTACCATAAGGCTCCCTGGCCGCCACGGTGAAAACACCAAACATGGTCTTCCAACCAGATCGAATGTTCTCGCCCCGCGCTTGTATCATCTGGATCAAACACCGTAGTACCATGTCCTTGACTGAGACGACGTTGGTGTTGTTGATAATGTGCTCGAATGGCTTGAGGAAGTCTTTTTGGAACTTGAAACCTGGAAGTTCCTCAATCTCCATAAACTTCATGGAAAGTTGCCGTAATGAGTTTAGGGCAAAGTAGACGACATTTGTGTTTGTGTGGCATCCGACTTCGTTGAAGTGAGCGCCGAGAATTTGCCAGATGTTGGTCCACTCGAAACGCACACGCGTCATGTTGTAGCCACTGATCTCAACCAGCTTCTGCAAACTATAAGTGCGGGGTGATTCACTTTGTCCAGATGATTGAATTTCCTGCCAGCTGACCTGAACGAGGGCTTTGACAAAGTCAACAATAGCTTCTCCAGAGAGGTTCGCGCTGTTGGTGAAGATGCGATCTACTCCTCTGACAATGTCGGTAGACCGACTCTCCTCAGCAACATCAGATTGGAAGCTCATGGTGCTCCCGTTTGACGTGGGCCTCCGGCGGCCGGGTTGCACGGTAAGGTTCTTGCGTGACTGCGGGGTTCCTGAATTCGATGTCGACTTGAGTACATCTGGCACGGAACGTTCGTCGATACCAGCCGAAATCAACTGGAAACGGTCCAATTGGGAAACACATGTGAGTACCTCGCGCCAAGACTCTCGTAGCAGGTTTCCCTCCGTCTGTGCAATCTCAATCAATGCTTTCAGCGCCTCCATGTTCCTTGCCTTCATCTCGCTCACGTTGTAGAGGTTGGTGAAGCGTGCGAGGAATGCTACGAAAGCTTGCCGTGAGCTGTCAAGATCGAACAAGCATGATATCCGGATTGCCAGCTTTATGCCCTCGATGCACAAGCGAACAATCTCTATGTTGTGGTCCTGGGCTTGGCCAGAGAGGGCAGTGAGAATTGGCATCCATGTAACTTCAAACATGGGGCCGACGTGCTTGGAGGAAGATGCAGGGATAAACTTGGAGACTGGAATAGTAGTGGCTGTTCTCCGCTGGGCTCGCAAAAGTTGCTTGTAGAGTTGTTCAGTCTTGTTAGCCATCGCTTCCGAAGCCTGGACAATCGCTTCTCGCTGCAAATCTCGCGCACCGCCTGTGAGAACTTGCCCAATACCAGCCAGACCTCCAGTGGGTTGTTGGTTGAGCAATCCCTTGTCTGCAGCGGCTTCTTGCTCCGTGTTTAGAACGATTTCGTTCTGGGAGATTTCATCGAATATGGCTTGGAGATACTCATCGGGCAAATCAGCGCTGTCGTTGATACCACGGTTGTTCTTGATAAAGTCCGCCGGCGTCATACGAGGGCCCTTCATCTTTTTGCTATGCTGATCAACGTTCAGCATAATGACAGAGTACGAAAGAACGTATGCCGTATCGGCATTGGCATATGCGTTGGGGTTACCCGTGATGTATCGTTCAGCAAACTTGAGCATGAAGCGATCAATCTTCTGGGCCTCACCGGGTAGTCGAAAGCTTTGAAGAAATCGGCGTAGTGCGTCCGTAAAGCGGGTCTTTGTAAAGTCCATCAAATCCACAAAAGCATGCATAATGGCAATGTTCTCAGGGTCACCCTCACCGAGAAACTCGCCGAGAGCTGTCTTGTCTATTTGGTCATTGTCAAGGAAGAAGCGCGCAATGTCTTCGGGACTGTTTGAGGGAATGAAGCCTTCTGCGATCAAAGTCTTTAGTCCACGTTTGGGTTTGTAGTTGAACTGCCGCAGAGCGTTTGTGAGTGCGGTCTTTCTCTGCTTTGCTTTCTCAAGCTGGCTGTAATCATCCTCGGCGAGTGGTGTGACTGTTCCAGAGTCGACACCTACCATGGGTGATTCTGAAAACGTTCTTGTGTCAGTCGATACCCTGAGATCATCGAGCGACGGCCGTAAGTCGGCATTGTTTGCTTTTGTGTTCTCAGGAAGGGCTTGTTGAGCCCAGTCGACGAGAGAGCGTAATATCTGAACCAGGGCTTCAAGTGATTCCTGCTTCATGGCGTATTCTTGGGGGTAGCTGTGCTCCGATTCGTGGACAGAGTTCATGGAGGTTGTCGTAAGGGAGGGTGGCAGTGTACCTCGGGTCTGCCAGTCTATTTGTTTTGCCTGCTTCTCCCGCTGGTCCTGGTAAGCCTGTTGCTGCATGGCTGTGATGGTGACGGGGTTGCTTGATATCTTGGAAAGATGCTCAACAACTCGCTGAAACATGTTGTCAAGGGCGGTGCGGTCGCAATCATAGTTGAGATAGATCTCTACCAGTGCTCGGGGGTCTGCAGCCAATCTGCCGAATATGGTCAAAATGTATTGCTTCTGAAATGCAGGCGCATTCCGCTTGTCTAAAGTTGCGAGGTAAATCTCCTTGAGGAAGACCTCTACCTCCTTTTTGAGTGAGATGCGCAGGTACTTTAGCATCTGCCAAAATATCTCACAGGCTACCTCGAAGACTTGCTTCACGGAGCTAGCTCCGTTGCGACTGAGGCTCAAGCAGAGGTATTGCTTGACGGCTTGTATGAAACTCGTGGGCTCGTCGCTACCACTGCGGATGGTGGCAAAGGGCGATACAAAAACAGCAATGTTATTGAATAGAATGGTGTGGATCATATGCAGTGACAGAAGTTTGGAGCGCATGCCTTGCGACCGCACGTCGTGAGCATGGTCCACGGTCAAACCCTTTGTGCTCAACCGGCACATGGCCCTGAATACGAGGTACGCATCCTTGACGAATATCTCGTCCTCTTCCTCTTCCTCGGTGTTTACGTGTGGCGAGCTCTCTTGTCCAGACACTTGTCTTGACCCCGCCTGGCCTTTGATGCGAGTCACCAGGGTCGGCGCATTGTCATGTATCCGATCGTCGTTGAAGCTCATGTTGTTTTCGAAGCTTTGAAGGGTAATCTTGGGACCCGTGTGCTGATCGACGGCCTTGTCGCTGGGCTCAGCCGTCTCGGTATCGTGTTCGTCCTCGGCCTCCTCTCCGTTGGCTTCGGAACCCTCAATTCCCATGGAACTGCCTCCATCCTGCCGTACGCTTTCTTCCGACTGACTCTTTCCATTCATCGATGACCGCGACAGTTCCATGCGACTCTCCTTGACAGTAAGTCTGGATTTGACTCTTTCAAATACAGTGCCGACCATTTGGGTCAGGGCGCCCTGGGCTACCTGTTGGTTCGCGCTCGACTTGGAAAGGAGGAAGATGTTGTATGTGAGTCGCACAGCCTTGAGCAGTCCGGCTCCGTGGACGACGATCTTGTCGTTGAGGATGGCTGCCAGCAACGACTTGACAATTTGTAGTTGAATCTCGGGGGCTGTCGCTTCGCCTTGGAAGCAGTCGCATATTGTGTCTATGGCGCGCTCAATCAGTGGGGGTGCCTCGCTATTGTCGGCTCGCTGTTCAGACGGGACGGAGAAGTAGGAATAGCTGATGAGCTTGCCGATGCAGTCGAGGGCGGTAATGCAGAGAGGGACATTGGGGGCTTCCGAGGCAAGTTGAAGTGGCTCGAATAATACCTCGGGACTAATGTGGGCAGGGTCGCCTTCATTCTTGATGGCGGATAGTGCGGCATTGGTGCTTTCCCCCAGCTTCTTGTTCCTCTTCGCGTCCTTGGAGGCTGCGATTGTCTCAAGCGCGGTGACGACAAAGACTAGCGAACTCCGTGTTGATGGTCGTGTGGCGGCCGTGGCTGTGGTGGAATTGGAGTCTGTTCGCGGGCGTCGTATGGGCAGGCGCTGGTCGAACATTTGCTCAGACGTCCGCGGCGTGTCTGCGCTGTGGGGTACCTCCAATGCCGTCGACGAGGCGGCAGCGGCAGGCAGTGACCTACCCGCATCTTCCTGTGGAGCGTCCGGCGCTGGGGGAGACGTATCTTCTGCATCCTCTGCTGCCTGGTCCGAGGCGGAGGCAGAGTCGGAATCGGAACCGCTCGCCTCATCGTGGTCCTCCTCTTCTTCTTTTACTTGCTTGTCCGCATCCATGCCGGGGAACTTTTCCTCTTCCTCTCGGGGGGTTTGCGGGGGTTCGGCGTCGGACATGGTGTGGGCGTGGGTATGCGCGACTATGTCCGGGATATTTGTACGAGCACCTGCTTTCACTTTGAATCACGGGCGGGGCCTTGGTCAGCAACCATGGCGGAAGGAGCGGCGCAAAAGGAAGCAGGTGCGACTGCGGTACACTGTCTGAAAGCAGTGCAAACGGTGAATTGGGAGGCTTGGTGGCAATTGGACAGCGTATACTCCTAGATGACAAGTTGTCTTTCTGCGCATCAAGCCTCCTGGCGAGCTGCGTTACGTACCCTGGCGACCAGCTGCGCGGTAGGCGCTAGTCAAGCCACAGGCATATGGCCCGGAAGCGCCACAGCAGCCACAGTTGAGTTCCGGAATCTCGCGTGCTTCGGGTTAGAACGCTTAGCAAGCCGTCGTCGGATCTCCAACAACAGCTGCCCTGCACTAAAACTTTCTGTTGAGTGTCCACCGTCAAACATCACCACTTGCCCTGACTGCAAAGCGCCTGAGCGTACACTGCTCCTCTTGCATACCGCCAACACCTCTCCGAAAAAGAGGTTCCTTCCCGTCGCCCGCTCGACAGGTCGCTTAGAGTAAAATCTCAGCGCACCGGCATCCCGACACAATGCCCGCTACCACGACACTGCTATCCAGGGCCGGAAGCCAATTGGCCTCGCGGGGCTCAATTGCGCTGCGCGGCGCCTTCTCTGCCGCACCATGCTCGCAGTAGGTGTATTCTCAGGTGCCATATCACCACCACTGGCGGCTGACCCGATACTCTGTAGACGCACACCTGCCCTCTCCGCCCTTGCGCGGTACTATGCCTCTAAATGTGAGCATACGCCTCTTTTGCTTTCTACTTCAAGACCCCGCTGGTCATCACGTTGCTGACATGCCTCTTCTCAGCCTACCCCTCGCACAGCGTTATCAGCATGCCCGCCCTCTCCCCGACCATGACCTCCGGAAACATTGGCGCATGGCAGAAGAAGGTCGGCGACTCAATAGCGCCCGGTGATGTTCTCGTCGAAATCGAGACGGACAAGGCACAGATGGACTTTGAGTTCCAGGAGGAGGGCACCATTGCCAAGATTCTCCGCGACGCTGGCGAGAAGGACGTCGCTGTGGGAAGCGTGAGTTTTGCATATATGAGGGGCTATAGCGATATGCTAACACTACCCAGCCCATTGCCGTCATGGTAGACGAGGGCGCTGACGTCTCCGCATTCGAGGGTTACACTATCGAGGATGCTGGCGGCGACAAGAAGCCCGAAACTCCCTCGAAAGAGGGCGAGGCTTCAGAGGCCAGCGAGCCCCCGAGCTCAAACTCCAAGACTGCTCCCCCGGCCAAGGAGTCTGCCCCCGCCGCCATCGAATCTGAGTCTACCGGCGACCGTCTAGAGACCGCTCTCCAGCGCCAGCCTGCCATCTCCCCCGCGGCGAAGAAGCTCGCGCTCGAGAAGGGTGTCCCGATTAGCGCCATCAAGGGCACTGGAAAGGGTGGCATGGTCACCAAGGAGGACATTGAAAAGTACAAGCCCGCTGGAGGAGCATCCGGTTCCGCTGCGGGTGTCGCCAGCTACGAAGACACCGAGGCCACCAGCATGCGCAAGGTCATTGCCAGCCGTCTCCGCGAGAGCATGAACGAGAATCCCCATTACTTCGTCGCCTCCAGCATCTCCGTGTCCAAGCTCCTCAAGCTCCGTGAGGCCCTCAATGCCTCAGCTGACGGCCAGTACAAGCTCTCAGTCAACGACTTGCTCGTCAAGGCCCTCGCTATTGCTGCCCGCAAGGTTCCCGCTGCCAACTCATCATGGCGCGAGGAGAACGGCAAGGTCATGATCCGCCAGCACAACGTTGTCGATGTCTCCGTCGCTGTCTCCACGCCCGTTGGTCTCATGACTCCTATTGTCAAGAACGTCAACGGACTCGGCCTCTCTTCCATCTCATCACAGATCAAGGACCTTGGCAAGCGCGCACGCGACGGCAAGCTCAAGCCCGAGGAGTACCAGGGCGGAACCATTACCATTTCCAACATGGGAATGAACCCCGCTGTTGAGCGCTTCACGGCCGTCATCAACCCCCCGCAAGCATGCATCGTCGCCATTGGCACAACAAAGAAGGTTGCCGTACCCGGCGAACCATCAGAAGACGGCACCGCCAGCATCGAGTGGGACGACCAGATTGTCATCACCGGTAGCTTTGACCACAAGGTTGTCGACGGCGCTGTCGGTGGCGAGTTTATGCGCGAGCTCAAAAAGGCAATTGAGAACCCTCTGGAGCTTATGCTATAGAAGATATGATTTTGGGTATCGATTGCTTTGCATTTGGATGTGTAATGCAACATGTGTAACTTTAGGGGATATATTGGGGTGATGATGATTACTTAGCGGGGGAAATGTACTTTTGGCGTGGAAACCAGATGATTGTGTTATGTATAGTGGATGATGATGGCTTAAGGGCACCCCCTTTGTTCTTTATCCTCCTCCTCCTCCTCCTCCTCCTCCTTATGATGAAACCTTTTTGTCGTAGATGCCGTTTTTTTCTTTTCTCTTGTATGAACAGATTTATCGATCCCACCTTATGACATCCGCTCACATTCAATCTCCCATCTTCCTTGACGAATCCTTCTTGCAACATTCGTCCACGAAGGAGGATTGCAGCTGGTAGCTTTAGAGCAAGTAAATGTATCAAAACCCTATCACGATAAACTTGACTTAAATTTATTGCTGATTATACCTAGCTAGCAGCACCCTACTGCACATGTATATATATATATATATATATCTACCAAGGTTACAGCGAAAACTACATAGAGGAACAACATGACCAATTAACCAACTACCCTTGTCGTACTAGAAATCTATAAAAATACGTGTACAAGTACTAAGAAAAAGCCTCTCTACATACATACATACATCCACTCTGCCACCCACCTCGCAGCCTTCTAAAGCGCAATTCTCCTTGCCTTGTACACGCACCGTGTAAAGATTCTTCGTTTAAAAAAACATGGATAAACAAATATATAAGTAAGTAGGTGAGTAAGCTTCTTGGACATGTCAATACTGTATATATATCTATAACTAGACATGTCTTACACCTCTCTCTTTTTTCAAGACTTAGTTACTGCACAAGAGCATGCAACTGCGCTGCTGCGTACAAAAACAGACACGTATTCTAGTTAAATATCTATCTAGTTTTTGACGTATTTGGTGGAATACATACATGCATACTAGTTAAGGAAATCGTAACAAACTTTGAAATTCATCATTTCTGAGATAGACACAACACCTATTGTTTCTGTGGTGATCATATACTTTTCACGATAAAACAAAGTGGGAGAAGAGTCAAATCACGTCACGTCACATCGCGTCACATCAAGATCAAACTCAAAGTCCAAGTCCCAAGAGAAGGTCATCGTCTAAAAAAAATCAAATATTCATAAAACCCCATCCTCTCATCTATGGCTAGTCTATCCTTCACAGCCCCAACGCGCAATACAAGACAAAACAATCGCCCACATTAACCATGATCATTTCCGTCATAATCTTTATTCGTGGATGAAAAAAAAAAGTGTGGGACTTTAGAAGAAGAAGGAGAGAAGGAGAGAGAAAAAAGGACCCCAATCTCCAACAACCCAACAAGAAACGTGGCCTACACGCCGTTTTCAAATGCTTTTGTTTACCATTTGTTTCCTTTACGCCGCTGCTACAGTGTTGTTGGTGGTGTTTTGAGTCGTTCAAGAAGTTTCTTCAACACCGTCTGGCTTTTGGCCTTCGGCGTCGGCCATCTCAGTGTCCTTTGAGTCTTCCGCAGGTGGCGCCTGCTCTTGCTTCCTGGCTTCGGCTTCCCGCTTCGCGCGTTCGAGCTCGGCTTGCTTGGCGGCGTGCTCCTTTTGGTGCTTCTCCATGGCGGCTTGTCGCTCGCCCTCGATCTTATCGTTGTAGCGCTGGATGATGGGGCCGGCAATGGCGCGGATGTCTTCCTTCTTGGAGACGTACTGTGCCTTTGACGCATCATCGCCTTCGTCGTATAACCACTCCTGTTTTGGTGTTAGTACTGTTCAGAATCAAGATTTAGAGTATAACCTACCTCGATAGTCTCGAGCTTGGCGTTGAGCCTGGCCTTCTCGTCGTCACTGGCAAACTCGGCGTATACGTCAAGAATCTTGTCCTTGAGCTCGTAGATGAAGCTCTCAAGGTTGTTCTTCTCATTCTCCGTGTCGGCAACGAGCTTGTCCTCCATGATCATCGAGTTCTCACGCTCCGCTGCGGTTTGCTTGCTGACCTCGTCGAGCGAAGCGGTACCGGCTGACAACGGCAAATCACCCTTGCGCTGCTGCTTCTTGACCTTGCGCATCTTGGGGGGCTCCTTGGGAGCGTCTTTGTCGACATCCATTGCCTGCGCATCATTCGTTAGCTCATTTGGTTCCAGCGCACAAGGACGACGCGCAAGTACAGGATCAGCGCTAGGCTTTCGCCGTTTTGCGGCAGGCTCTGTAGGACTTTGCCGGCCGTTATCAACATCAGTAGGAAATTTTGAACGTACATCACCCTCTTTCTTCTCTGCCGACGGAGACTCTGGGATTGGCTCTTCGACCTCAGTCTCCTCGACGTAGTATCCAGACTCGACGTTGAGCACACCGTGAAGGTTGAGGCGTGCCTTGAGCTTGCAAATCATAAAGTCGCCCTTGGGGTCCTCCTTGACGCCCTTGACGGAGAAGCGGCCGATCCAGGGGTTCATCTTTCCTGGTAGTTGTTCTGGCTTAGCATACCTGGCCTCAAGGTCGAATGGGTGTTTCCGGTAGAAGGTGAGGATCTTGGTGGATGGCATGACGTTGCCCTTGTTAAAGACGGTCAGGTTGGTGTCCTCGTCAGGAATGTCCTCGGACTTCTCCCAGGTGAATTCAACGGGGTAGTTGACCATGTCGTGGACAACAAAGTCGCGGACACGGAAAACAGGGGAAAGGATGGCGCAGGAGAAGGCACATCCACGGGCGACGGCTTCGTCCTGGTTGAGAGTGAAGGAGAGGGGCTTGCCGAAGTAGTCCTGGATCTTGGTCTTGAGGGCAGGAACACGTGTGCAGCCACCAACCATTTCGACGGCGTCGATGTCGGCAGTGGTGAGACCAGCCTCAGCCAAGGCCTGTTCGATAGGGGCGGTAGCACGGTCGATGAGGGGCTTGATCAGCTCCTCGAGCTCATCACGCTTCAGCATACCGCGTACATCGACGTCGTTCATGATAGACTCGACGTTGATGGGGGCCTGGTTGTTGGCGGAGAGAACCTTCTTGAGCTTCTCGACACCGGCAGCCAGACGAAGACGTGCCTTTCCGTTCTCCATGACATCGATCTTGTACTTTTCTTTGAACTCCTTGGCGAAGTGCTCAACGAGAGCCTGGTCGATGTAGCGTCCACCGTAGTGTCGGTCCCAGGCGCTCGACTTGACAGCCAACTCGCCCTTCTTGAACTCAACCACGGTAGCGGTGTAGTTGCTGTGTCCAATGTTGACAAAGACAATTCTCCGCGGCTTCTCCTCCGGAGCCGGGAGGTCGAGCTTTGTGATGCCCCAGCCGAGAGCGACTGCTGTGTTGTCGTTGATCAACCTAAGGCACTTGAGGCCGGCGATCTCTGCAGCGTCGAGGATAGCCCGACGCTGGGAGTCAGTGTACCACACGGGACAGCTGAGGACGACATCGTTGACGGGAAGTTTGAGTTCGGCAGAAGCTGTGGCGCGCATCTTGGTAAGGAACATGGCTGTGATCTGGGTAGCGGTGAACTGCTCCTTTTTGCCCAGATATGTCACCTCAGCGCCCACTTGGCCGCCCATGTCGACGAGCGGCGCCGACACGAATTTTTGCTCGACCTGGACATCGGGATCTTGGAGGTTGCGGCCGGCGAGACGGACGAAGGAAGAGACGGTGTTCTTGAGGTTGGAGATTTCTTGGTTCTTTGCGGTCTCGCCAATGTATCTGCTCTTTGGGCCAAAGCCTACTAGCGACCTGTGATGCGTTAGTCATTGTATACATTTTTTTCTATGGCTCGGGGGTTGCTTACGGTGTCGCGCGGTTGGAGACTTCATTTGCAATCTATACAGAGTCAGTGAGAGTTTACTTGGCCAAGTCATTGAATTTGCATGGTGTACTTACCACATCGACACCGCGATTCCGCGCAACAGCAATGACGCTGTTGAGCGTTCCCAAATCAACGCCGACTACAGACATGTTTATCTCTGATGGCGGGGTATGTGGGATGTGAAAGTGTAATTGTGGTGTAGGGAGAGTGTTCGCGGGGAAGGGTTTGGGTAGTGGTGTAGTAGTGAGGGATCGACTTGCACGCAGGAGCAAAATTTCAATATGCGCTGTTTGGCCTACGTAACAAGGCTGGCCGACTTTGTCGCAGAGAATCACACAGAAGTTTCTCGATGGCACTAAACGGCGGGGCACACCCGAGCCCAACACAAGACGGTTTTTGGCCGCCACACAGACCACCGAGCCCTGCCACAGCAAGCAACAGCAACAACACGCGCTGCGTCATCATGCAACAGCCACAACTACCATCTACGAGTCAGCACCGACGCGTCTGCGAGGCCCAACTTCCATTGCATCTTCCATGAAGAAGTCTACCACTCTCTGGAATCATCTTCACGCGTCTCCGACTGGTCCCGTGACGCTGTAGTTGACATCATGGCCGACATCCCCCCGTACCCACTGTACAACAGGACTTACAACCTGTACCGCATATCCCCACTGCACCATGGCGACACGCCCCTGCTCCGCGATGCTTCCCTTCGTACCCATGCAAAGCGACTGAAAGAGCAGCTCAAGGGCGACAATGTGCGCGGTGTGCAGGTCGACTTTGCTGCCGCCGAAGACACGGCCAAGCTGGGTCCACTAGAGGAGTGCAGCTGGGACTTGCTTGGAGACGAGGATGCTTGGATTGACCGTCATGTTGCAGACATAGATGAGTCGCAAATATCTTCTGTCCTCACTGCAGAAAATGCACGTGGGCTTGAAATCAGTCTCGAGTACGAGAAGCAGTCGTACAATGCGCTCCTTCTGCGCGACCCGGCCGTCACTTCCTCACCTGAGGGCTTCACCTCACTCCCGCTCCTACTGGTCAAGATGCCGGGCCCGATCCGAGATATTTTCGTCAACTACCTCCGCACCACATTTGACGCCCACGTCGCGCCATTGCGGCTGCCGTCGCCTTTCATCTCATCTAGTCTGGAGACCTACTTCAAGCACCTCACCGCCAAGACTTCGACTCTGTCAATACAGCAGGTAATAAGACAATTGCATATCCAACTTGCATTTCCCAACACTACAAGTCTACTCAAACACGTCGAGATTACCATTGCGGGCACCGACGTTGCAGGCTTTGTCGACCGTGGCAGATTACTGAAGAATACTCACAGCAAGCCCTTTACAGCTGCTTTGTTCGCTTATCTAAAGCACCACCTCGCCCTCGACGCATCGCATCCAAACGTCCAAATATCGCGAGTCTCCTGCAATAGCTTTTCCCTTGGCACTGAGCGCCTGAAGCTGATTGCGCCAGACACCCTTGCGGATACGTCCTTTTCCGACGAGGGAGGTGCCTCACAAGACGCAAGTGCGGGTCAGCTGGCCGTACATGAGCTTTATACTGTTTTGGTTAGGGAAGCGACCGGTAGTGGCAAGTTCTTGCCAGAAGAAATGGCCAATGACTATAGAGAAGATACGCCTTCTTTACGGAGGAAACGAGCCATCAGCAACGCAGCGATTGGCAATGGTAACAACAAGAAGAGCAAGGCTAGAGGGAAGGAGAATGGAAAGTTTTCCAATGGCACAGCGGCATGAATGATGCACAAATACTTCATGCTGCAATGTCGTTGGTTTAGGCTGCGGGTTTGCTTCGTCTTATCTAATCCGTTTCTTATGATACCCATAGTTTGTACTCAATATCACTACATTCATCAATCTCTCTCTCTCTCGCTTCCCCTCTCATGTGAAATTTTCAGACACCGCCTTTGTCACACTCACCTGCATAGTGTTTCGTCTTTTGCACGACGGTATCCAGGTCCGACCCTCACAGCCCCAGCTCCAGTATTGGAGTCTTTCTTTGACTGCATCATTTGCCTTCTAAAATCGCACTTCCACATACCTATTCAGACCCAATTCCGTCTCCAAAGATACTCGTTCGCCAATTTGAGGGCTTGAACATCTGCTACCGCATAGCAGCCCAAAGAGCCCGAAAATACTGGGTACGTCTTAACACCCTATCATCTGATTACCCGCCTCACTCTTACGGTACAAACACTCATCGCAAACAGGAGCTTCTCCAACATACACATGACATATTCAACAAATCATGGGAACGCTATAATGCATACCTTCACTTCGATGGCCAGACGTGCGAAGACAGGATCAGTCCAAGCGAATGGGATGCCGGCGGCTATTTCGACCCTGAATTCATGGTGGATGGCAAAATTGTGCTATATGCACATTTCGAGCCGGTCGAGGGAAGATCTATCGAGAATGCCTATTCAGCTGATCTCATGAAGATAAAAGATGAGGATAAGATGTGGTACAACGGCACATACGGAGATGAGGGTCTTAAGATCAAGGCATGTGCTTTCGAGCTGTAATTAAGCCTCGCTAACATGTATAGCGTAAGATCCCGCAAGACTTTGACGACACCTCAGACGACCACAATCAGGATCCATATCTACCCACCGCTCTCAGCGAAGCCATCACTATAGACGTCGGTGATAGCAGGAAGGTCCTCGAGACCGGCGTCATCATTGGCCGCGCTCTCCCAGAACGCTGTCTGGACCCCAACGCTCGCCCAGCCGTTCGCGCTATAATCACAAAAATAGGCTCGGTAGTCGCCTTTGTTCCCGCCAAGTATGTCAAACATGCAATTAGCAAAGCCAGTGCGCAGATCCACATGGACGACATCGAGTACGATGCCGAACTAGAGAAGATACCTTTCGGACCGAAAAGAACCGAAGCTATAAAGGCAATGATCGAAGACAAGATTGGCTCGAAGCAGATTATTCCAACTCTAGACTCTAGATCCCTGACTATCAGCGCCTTCCTCACACCACCTCCAAACTCCCCTTCAACCAAAACAAAGCTTGAGACCGCCGAAAAGAATGACCCACGGAACAAGTGTTCCCATGAGGGAAGTATTCTTATCGGCCAAGCCAAAGAATCCTGGTGTCGTGATCCTAACGAGCGCCCACTTGTCTATGCTCAACTCAGAGCTGGAGATGGTGTGGTCGCTTTTGCCCCAGCAAAGTACGCAAAGCACTAGAGACAGCAGATTCGACTACACCAAGTGGACTTGGTTGAAGAGTTCAGTGCTGTGCATCCCCTGAACGTCTCAAGCACTATCAAGGGGAGACTGATTGAGATGAGAGAGGCGAGTGAGCGGGTGCGGGTGCAGAAGCGGGTGCTACAGGCGGAGAAGGAGGCTTCTGCGCTGACACATGATGGAGAGGACGTATAGGGTTTGCTCACTGGAGAAATTGGGAAAATGGGTAGAAAAGGGTGCGTTGTTTGATATTAGCGATATGGGCAATCGGTCTGAGGGGTCCTGCTTGCTTTCCATTATGCGGTATTTGTCCACGCTTATTGCTATCAAAAGTTTCCTTTGTTCTTAACTACATGATATGGTTACTTCTCTTGCATGATTCCATCTCTTTTTGCTGTCTCCGGTTTGCGATGCTTATTTGCGTCCGCTTTTATCAGAAGTTTCCCTCTCTACATCTGCATGATGTGATTACTTCTCTTTCACAATCCCATTTTCCTCTTGCTGTCTCCGCTTGTGAGTGCCCATATGCGCTCGTTCCTCTTGTTTTTCACCCTTGGCTTCACTTTTATCGAAAGTTTCCTCTCCCCAGATGTACACACTTCGTTTTCACCCCCACTCGTGACCAAACCCTACTAATAGCAAACAACAGCTTGCAAGGATTATAGATTGCTGTCTCGTTAGTATATAAGAGCCGCAGCCCTCTTGGACCCTCTCCGTCTCCTATCACACTTACAGACACCAAATAGCGGGAGTTTTATACGACCCACACACTTCCTTATATCCCTCTTCTCAACCGAACTTACTCCCACACAACCTTATTTCCAACACAACCATGTCCACCGTATATACCTCCCAATTCCCTCCTAATAGGCACTTCATCTTCACCATGTCCTCCGAGACCGCCCCTGCATGGTCACCATCCGCCACTTCGACACAGAAGAAACTCCTTTTTGAACTCACCATCACACAGCTAGGAGAATATACATACCGACACGCTCACCCTCGCCATACATGACCGTGTTCCCCCGATCTTGATGGAGACGAAGTCCACATTCTATCATGCGCAAAGATCAAGTGGGTGTGTATACGCAGGAACATACGAAAAGTAAACGACGACTCAAATGATAACCAGCGTTCCAGGGGCAAGGAAGCGGAGCAGAGTAACAAGGACGACACGACTCATCCAACCGCAAGCCGTCCGTCCCAGTGTGTTCATGGAACTTCAGTTTTCTTCCAGGGGTTCTACCATGCGATGTTGGTCTCATTGTTGAGAGCGCTGGATAGCTTGTTGTTTACCGTCCCTGTCTTGCCTCTACACGGATGGACGATCATTAGGATGAATACATGGAGTTGATGAGAGAGGAGCAAGGCAAGTACGTCGAGGCTTTCCAAGAAGCATACAGAACGTGCCCTTGCTGGACGGGAAGAGGCTTCAATATCAGCACGAGGCCCCATGAACGCCGGAGCGTGGGTTCTCCTTGAATCTCGCGAAGAGCAGTGGAAGTTGGGAGGGAGGGGGAATGGGGGACATCTCGATCCGCCCCGTATCCTCCACGCACCCCGATCAAGGCTTCAATGAACTCTTCAATCGAAGCTGAAGCCTCCTGCTTCTCTTTGACTAATGGCTCTGCGTTCTCAGCAAGCAAGGCCCCAGTCACCAATATCCCCTCTTCCTCTCCAACGGCCACTCCCCCCAGGAACGTGCAAAAAATAATGAGATGCGTAAGTCTCCCCCCAATACCTCCCTCCCCTCTATGTCTCTACTCCCATAGATCAAACACTCACACTCGCTACAGCAAAGCTAAAACCCACGTGTAAAAAAAGGGACCTACCTGCCCAGCCCTCTGATTTCACCATTACTCTAGTTGCAACTACAACTACAGCAACAGCAACACAAACCCCAAGAGCAATCTTCGTCCTCACCGCAGCAGCAGCGCGGCCGTGCCTCGACCCGCGGCGGGCAAACTAGCAGCCCAGCCGATCCTCAAGCTCCATCACAGCACCGACGCGGATATCCCATCTCCCCGCCGCCGCCGCCGGGCTGGAGGTAGATTAGTGCCGGGTGCTGGACGTGGCGGTACGGAGCAGGCAGGTACTAGAGATGAGGAGTGGGAGACTAGAGCAAACAGGGAGAGCTTAGACGGATTGTTTGTGAGCTCTGGGGAGAAGAAAAATTGGAAGGTTATGCTGAGGTCGAGTCTGGAGGAACCTAATGAGTGCAACGACGGAGATAAATGAATGAGTGAGTGATTGATGATGATGACGATGACGATGGGGTGGGGTGGTGTGAGAAAGGGAGGGTATAGTAGAGGTATTGAAGAATACAAGGGTTAGCTAGAAATGGGCCGAAAAACTTGTCATGAGGAAGGTTCTTTACACATGTTGTTTTCGCTGGGTGAATGGTACAATGTGGTTGCCTTTTGGAGAATACGGGGTTTGAGTAATATCTTGATTGCTTTTTTGTACTGGCTGGTAGGATGATACTGCGTTGTAGAAAGGCTAGTGCTAAGTATCGACATCACCTTTGTGTACTTATAGATGTGGTTACTTGTTAATTAGTCATAATGTGTTCTGTTATTCTATCTATCACACTTGATCATGTTCTCTCTTGTGGTGTATCAGAAACACCATCCCTTATCATATAATATCATGTCATTCATTCATCCCATCACCACCGCTAGTCAAAAACATAGGTAAGCCAACCTCTTCCTTATCATCCACACCACCCCCATACAAGTTTATCAAAAGACCCCCAATAACAACCCATAGAAAAAGGCGATACCGCAAAGAAACCACAAAAACCCCGCCCACTTAACTACAACCAACACCGCCCAAACCCTCTAAGTATACACACTCTCTGTGAAAGAATTAATCTGCAACCCCCTCTCCGCCATATCCGCGTTTTCCAAAAACTTCAACTGCATCCACACCAAATGCCCTTTAACACGGTCCAACTCTGCTCTAATCTCTTTGACAGGTCTGACAAGATCGTAAAGATGACCTTGTTTGTGTTCTTTATCGGCCTTGGGGTTGGGGGTAAACGCGTCGTAGTCTTCAAAGGTGAGAATGTTGTCGTCGGGATCGGCGTGGAAAAGAGAGCGGAAGACCTCTGTGTTTGTGGTGGCGCGGGAGAACCATTCGTCCCAGAGTTTGGGGCAGAGTGGGTCGGAGACAAAGTCTGCTTCGGGGCCAGGCATGGCGTCGTTTGGTGAATCCTCGCCAGGTGGTTGGGCGTTGGGGTCGTCGGCGGCGTTGAGGGCTTGTGGGGGGAGGAGGCCGAGATGTTCGCGCCAGAGGCTGCTGCGGAGGTCGTGGGCGAGACGGGCGGCTTTATAGGGTTTGCCGTCGAGCATGGTGTCGATTTCATCCGTGTCTTGGAGGACGATGGTGAGCTCAGAATCGTGGAAACCCAGTTGCGAACGGTCGTTGATGTTGGAGGAGCCGCAAAGGACGATTCTGTCGTCGATGATGCACAGCTTGGCGTGGATGTAGAGTTCTTCTTGGAAAAAGTACTGCTTTTCGTCTTCTGGGTCGCCTTCCCAGTGTTCTTCGCTGGGCTTCTTCTCGGTGAGCATGGCGTCGTCGGCGATAGAGTCTGGGTCAATGACACCGCCCTGATCGCCCTTGCCAACAGACTCTTCCTCGTCCATGTACTTTTTCCTGAGCTCCGCTGCTATGCGTCGCTTCTCATCTCCACCCTCTGCGGGTGGTGCCTCTAGCTCATCGATTTCGGCTGCCTCGAGATCCATGTAGCTCATCCCTGACTTCTTCTCGCGCTCCTTGAGCGTAGGTGTGACATTGATGCGATCATACGAACGGAGATTGAAGAAAAAAATGTACTTTTCCGGGTCGAAGCCGGCCGCCTTCACTTTTCCAAAGATGCTCTCTTCTCCCCTGCAGATGCTCTTGAATTGATAGTCCATGATCGCTCTTGTTCCAGCCGCTGCCTGGTCACGCAAATCTCCTGCAAAACCTGGGATAGCTGGGATCACGATGATGATCTTGAAATTGCGCTCCTCTTTGGCGGCGGATACAATTGCATCAACAATGGCAGCACCGATCTGGTTGTGGACTGGACTCTCGTCATGCTTGCCAGTTGCCGTGATGAAGAACTGATTCTCAATGTAGACAAAATGCTTCGCGTTGCGGATGAGCTCGCAGTAAGCGTTTTGGATACTCTGCTCATGAGGTTCAATGCCCATACTCCAGTCTCCACTACTCCTCACGAGCTGTGCATGTACTGTGCCGCGGTTCTCGAGATTTTTGGTGTTCAGCTGAGTTATGGGATGGTGTACGTAGTCGCCTACGGGAAACTTGGGCCGTTGTACGCCGATGAGGTCTTCGTCAGCGCCTTCTCGACCTTCCATGGTAAGCCAGTCGTATCGTTCGTCACGCTTGTACTTTTCTCGCTTCACAAAGTTCCACCGCAAGACGAAGTGCTCGGCAATGTCATAGATCGCCGGTCCAATGACGCCCATTGCCACATCGTGCCATGGCATGCGACCAAACTCGAGCTTGTTGAGCTTGTTCGACTTCCAGTCATCGACACTTTCAAAGTCCATGATACGGTTGTTGTTGTAGTCCTGACCGGGGAAGATTTGATTCTGCACACCCGAGGGATGCGCATCGGATAGCGGATGTTGCTTCTCGTCCCATCGGCCGTAGCACAGATCCAGTCCACCAATAAAGGCCATGGCATAGTCGATAACAATGAACTTTTCATGATGCGCCCAGTAAAACGTCATATCTGAAGCGTTTTCGAAGACGTTGTGATCCGGATGCCTCATTACCTTGATGTTTCCATAGCCAGGCTGACCTTCTTCGATCAGGCCCATGAGCGCCTTCTTTGTGTGTTGGCTGTTACACGTAAGAGCAGCAGAAACCTGTGAATATGAGTGGTTGGTCACCAGGCAATAAGTGACATTCGTACCTCCTTGTACACAGAAATGTAAATCTTCACGCCAGCCTCGGCACGTCTCTTGAGCACTTGATCCAGCCGAAACTGTTGGTTATAATAAGGCGGGCGCTTCAAGAACAGTTCCGGACTGAGCCACCAATCCGCAATGTAAATGGTCTCCTTTGCCTGTTCCAAGGCCTCGGCAACCGCCCAGAAGTAGTCCCTCCCATCGACGTACCACTTCACTAGATTACCATCCCGTTCTGGTGCGAAACTATTAAACCGGTGGCTCTCAGCGATCTTGCTCCTCTTCGCATCCGTCTCCTTCTCATGCTCCTCGTCATGGCGATGGTTGGCATTGAAGAGATTTGTAAACTTGCCAATCTTATGCTTCACGTGCACGGCCTTGATATGCGCACCCCTCAACTTTGTGTGCTCAAGCTTCTGTTCAATCTCCTCAATCTTCTCCGAGGCGCGATGATTGAAGGGATGGAAGAATTTCTTAAGACCCTTTTCCTTAGACATGTTGCCGGCCGTGCGCAGCGATCAGCAATCGTGCGGGGTAACAATGCAATGGCGATGATGGGGGGTGAGGCTTGAGGCTTGGGAGAGAGGCTGGAGAGTGAGGCGTAGGGCAGAGGCGGTGGGGAAAGCGCTGGTCTTGTAGTGACCCGCAGGGGTCGATAAACCTGTTCACTGTTCAATTGATTTGCAGGTAAGTGGTGCGCCATGTACCAGAAGGGTGCGATCGGGTCCTGACGTCACCGGGTGCTAGCCGTTTTCGACCACCAGACATGCACCTTCGCTAACCGCCCGTTCACTGCGGCTGAGCTACATGACTCGGTATTATTGCTGTATTAATGTTGCATCGCCTGATGCTCCTCTAAGGGAAGGTCTTTCCAAACGTCGTCGTCACGCCTTAGGTTTTGCGTACGTGGATGATCCCCACTTTGACCCCTCTCGCAACTCTTTCCAGTTTTTCTAAGTATAGCTTATCTACACTTCGATTAACCAAGTATATCGGAAATGCAGACTTTGAAAGCTCTGCGTCTTGATTCCGTACTAAGTTGCGCGGTGCATGGAAAACTTTCTGATACCCACTGCGCTTGCGTAAAGTTAGCGGCTGCTAGATCGGACCTCAACCTTTACCTTCTTTGTCACGCGACTGCTTACTGTTCATGTGTTCAAGCCTGGCCCATTTCGACGGATCATGCTTCACACGCGCCTGCATCTCATGATAAAGCACAGAGAATCGCATTCGAAAAAATTACCTAGCGATACTCATTTTCCTTCAACATTCCAACAGTAATGGTCGCCATCGCAACTGTAACCATAACTAGTCATATCCTCTAACAATGTAGATCAACCAAACGCTATCAAACGACCCGCGTTATACCACCCAGCCATATCTATGTCTATAATAATGCCTGTCATCCCAAATCTATCCAAACCAAACATACCAAACGTCAATACCAAACGTCTTGCTAAACATGAGCTCGCAGTATCCAGTACGAGCTCGGAAGCGGCCGTTAATCTATACAAAAAAAAGAAAACATGAAAATGTTCCGATGCGGTGAGAACCATGTGTTGGCATATCGCCTAGCGTCTTCAAGCACCAACGACAACAGGCCAGCCGTCCTTCCAATCAAGGTAGTTGTATCCAAAAAGAAACTGTTCGGCTGCATAGCCGACACTCGGACGAACTGCACACACGTTAGCCCAGTTACCGCAATAGTCTTGTGTTGTCCGACTTACCATAATGATAGTACATTACTGTCCGCCCACTCCGCGGGTCAATCATAATGCCCTGTCCACCAGGCGCGTAGATGTCTCCATGACTGGCCAGGATCGTCGTACCGCCATTTTGGTTCAAGCAGCTCTTGCCATCGCGGTCTTGGAACGGTCCGTTAGGTGCCTTTGACCGACAGACGACAACGTGATACACCAAACCATCGGGGGCGAGATCGCGTGCACCAATGAAACCGTTCTTGGGTATATTGCAGCACTGACCGACACTGTAAAACATGTAGTAAAAGTCTTTTTCCTTATGCATGGTGGCGCCCTCGACAACGGCGGCGTTGGTCGAGGTATTCCGGATCACGTTAGAGATACGGTTGTTTTCCTGAGCCCAGCCGCCAAAAGTAAGCAAGTTGTCATGGTAAAAAAGTTCAACTTGGTAGATGCCGTTCCAGTACGAGCCAAAGGTGAAGTAAATTGGGCTATCTGGCTTTTCTTGGTAGATGAAGGGGTCGATGAGATTATAGTCTTTGGAAAGTGGAAGTCCGACGGTCCCGTGATCTACCCAGGTGCCTGGCTTGAGCGACTTGGACGTGGCAACACCAATAGCTGAGTCTTGACGTCCGATCCAGGAAACTGAATAATGACAGTAGTAAGTATCGCCCCGTTTGGTAACTGACGGTGCCTATTTGTTGTCAGAAAGGTTGATTGGTACATCACTGTGGTGGTGTAAAGAATCTACACTCACCCAAATGTCTTGATTGTCAACCACTTTTATACTCGTGCCATTCGTCAACAAGGCACCCTCATAACTCCAGGGCCCCCCTAAAGAGGGCGCAGATGCGATTGCAATATTTCCACTGGTTGAAAACCGCCAGTAAGTTCCACTCTCATAGTAGATACTGGGGTCATGAATCCACGAACAGTTTCCGGTACATGGTTCTGGATTCGGGTACAGACCAGCTGAAGATGTATATACAGGTTTTTGCGGATCTGGTAGCGATATAGGAACAGGGTTTGCGACAGCACCCTGTATCAAGAGCGGTAAGAAGGTAGCGCTGGTGACCAGCAGCGCAGTGAATAAAGCAGTGGTAGAACGAGCAGGACCGGAATCACGGATTATCGTTCCGAAGCCTCGCATGATGTGAAAACAAATATTAATCTTTGGTTGTGAAAGTGATATAGGAGACCAAAAGTGCAGAAAAAGGTAGCAGCTTATATGGATGAGGAAAAAACAAAAGCGTCAGGGGGCCACACGCTGAACATTGACCATGAGACAGTCCTGCGTTCACGGTGCGCCTGGCGCCAAGGTGTCAGGCACGACAGTCACAATGTGAACGGTCGAGTTCGTTGTTGTGTCAACTTCACTTCTCGTGACCGGGGTTAGCTGCAAGAGTTGTATCATGAGTACAGGGTTGGTTGGAGCGATTCGTGCAAGCGCCTCGCCAACACCTTGTCTTCTCGCCATGACCCATCAACTTCATCATGGGACTTTGAACTTTCGAATCAGATGGGAGTCAGATGTTTGTTTCTGAGCCTCTTGGTACGGAGGTTGTGGCGGAAAATCGTTCGCGACAGAAGAGCTAGACCAACAACAGTAACCCTTCCGACCTGAAAGTGGTGAAGAGCGCCGTGTCACATTGCCAAACTCGGGTCTTGTTCGAATGGTAGTGTTGTCTAGCATGTAAAACCTGTCATTCTGTGAGGTCACGTAGTTGACCGGATATGTGAAGTGCTGACATTAACGATTCTACACCATTGCTGGCTGATGTACCACTCTATTAACACTAGTGATGTCAGCGATGTTTTCCCAATTGGTATATCTCTTTTAGATGGCTGATAATAGCCACGTGCGTTGTATTCGCTGGTCTATATCGTGCCAATGCACTTTGTGGGACGTTGTACAACTCTATTTTGGATGGTGGTTATTGCATTGCGCATAGTGTTAGTGCTCTACTGTCTTGGTATCGCGACGTAGAAATTCCCAAACCTAAAAGTGTAAATGCTATTTGTCAGTAATATGTTGCTGACACCTAGTAAGCACAGTCGGACTTGCTGGTAGGAGCCAACGTGGCAGAGAACACAACACCACATGTGTGTGACGACACGCCACCTTGCAGCCAAGATCCTCCTTTGGCGCAAGGTGCCGAATTGGATGTAAGTGTTCTCCAGTGTATCGTACAGCGTGCGGAACAAAATGACTTGGCTGCTACTACGATGTGAGTGGACAAACGGAGCTGAATTTGCGAATAGAAGCGAGTGAGATGTTTCGAAAAGGGCTTGAATATGACGACATAGTAGCGAGAACCCGATGCTTCCTGTGTGCCCCCTGCCTTATTCGATAGTCCCATGTTTCTCCCCACTTTCCTGTTCAAGGTCTAAGAGGGGGCCTGGTACCCATCGACGTCTGTGCTGTTGCTCAACTTTTCAAACGTCTTAACACTTTCAATGTGTGTTTCCAGGTGCTTGGTCAGCATACTATACGCGTCGGTTCCGACCACGCATCGAATCGGTGGATTCTCCATAACTGCTAGGTCGTAGAAGACCTTGGCAGCCTTTTGTGGATCTGTTCGTCTCGTCAGCAGATGCTTCACTCTTCAGTTAGCATATGTGACGTGCCTCCAGCCTGATTACCGTGGCGTGCTTGAGCACTCTTCTTGGGGTCAACATGGGCATAGGCTGAGTTCGGGATCTCGCCAAACTCCATGCTGCGACCAGACCAATCGGTTCGGAAGCCGCCTGGCTCGATGATTGTAAACTTGATACCCCACTCAGGCTTCATTTCCTTCGAGATTCCTTCGGTAAAACCCTCGACTGCGAACTTGCTGGCACAGTAAACAGCCAAGTTGGGAAACCCTGGTTTTCATCAGCAAGAAATCTTTTCGTAGAGCCTGGATACTCACCGATCTGGCCACCAATGGAGGTAATCTGCTGGATGACACCCCCAGTCTTCAATTCACGCATAGTCTCTATGGCCTTTCTGGTCACATCAACCAGACCGAAGAAGTTGATATCCATCTGCTTCCTGATCTGCTTGTCTGACAGAGTCTCAAATGGACCATTGAGACCATATCCGGCGTTATTAACGACAACATCGACGCGCTTGAATTTCTTCACGGCTGCGTCAAAAGCCTTGTCGATGGAGTCCTTTTTCGTTACATCGAGATCCACAAGCAGACTGTTGGTGTCGTTGGCTCCGTCAAATGAGAGCTTGGAAGAGTTGCGCGCAGTGGCGACGACGTAGTCGCCCTTTTGGAGTACAACCTTGACGAGTTCTTCTCCAAAGCCAGTCGAACAGCCAGTGATGAGAAAAACGCGGGGAGCCATGGTAGTGCTAATTGAATGAGGTATTCAAGATGTTTGAGGATGAATGAGGCACAGCTCTTGTTAATGTATTCTGGGCTTCCCCATTTCCCCTCATGTAGTCTTGAGGTCGTGCCGGGTACTCGCGGTGTTAGCGGGGTTCATCGGACCATCCGGTAGTGCTTAGTCGCTACGATCCACAGTCCTCCCTGGGCAGTGTTGACGTGATACGGGCAACGACTGAGCTGGGACACATGCCCGAAGTGCATCCGACGTGCGGGGTGGTTTTGCTAGGGAAGCTTTTCATGTCTAGGTATCTGGCATGGAGTGACCTTGTAAATTCTCAAGATAACTTCGAACACGAGTTTTCATACGTCATGGATTGTGTGTGGGGGTTCAGAGGGAAAGAAGCTGTTGATTGAGATTCTCATCGTGTGTGGTTTGTGATTGGACTTGGACATGGGAGTCGCTACTTAGGCAGTGAGAGGGCAAAGACCAGGGCAGCGGCTCGAAACGTCGAATCACAAACAGATGGGTAAGCTGAAGACGACAGGGAGTGATGGGATGACTACGTGTTGCTGCTAGGCTGGAAGGGTAGGTTTAATGGGTTTCGAGACGCGTCCCGAACCGGGACTAGTGCAGACGCGATCAAGAAGTCGCGCTTGCCCGCCTGGGCACCCTGAATCTGCCCCTCGGAACTTCACCAGGGCAACAGCGCAAAACAAGTCACGTATTGATAGCCCGCCGTTCGATTCCTCTCGCTTGCTTGTATCGCACGTCATTTTTGCAGCATTCAATCGCTTGATCCCGGGCATCTTTCCATCACAACATGGCCGAGCCGATTAGAGACGAAGAGAAACGGCAGCGCGTGCGACTGGCCGCTGAGTTTCTCGACCCAGGTATGCTGAGCAGAAACAGGGCGTCAAATCAATACTAAGTCTATATAGTCGATGTATCCAGTCGCAGGTATGCCGGAATTACTTGCTAGAAGAAAGGGTAGACACTGACCGCTCTAGCTACCGACCAGATATTCTGGTGATGCTAAATAGAGGACTACGGAGACTCACAGTCAGCATAGACGAGATACGCTCACACAACCGCGAACTTGCCGACGGCCTTCTCAATCAACCCTTTGACTTTTCAGAAGCCTTCAACATTGCCCTCAAGCAAGTTGTCGGTACCTTCACCGACCGACCCAAGTCCGAGACAAGCGAAGATGTTGTATACTATTGCGCATACATTGGCAGCTTTGGCGAGTACTCGGTCAATCCCCGTACACTCAGCTCCAACCAGCTGAACCATATGGTGTCGCTGGAGGGTATCGTTACAAAGACATCTCTTGTACGGCCCAAGGTCACCAAGAGCGTGCACTACAACGAGGCCAAGCAAAAGTTTCACGCAAGAGCATACGAAGACCAGACCATGACTACTGGCGCAGCGAGTACAAGCGTATACCCAACAGAAGACGAAGACGGAAATGCCCTCATCACTGAATACGGCTACTGCACATACCGCGATCACCAGACCATCTCCATCCAAGAGATGCCTGAACGCGCTCCCGCCGGACAACTCCCGCGATCAGTCGATGTCATTCTAGATGACGACCTTGTAGACCGTGTCAAGCCCGGCGACCGTATCCAGCTTGTCGGTATCTATCGATCACTCGGCAACCGCAATGCCGGAGCTGGCAGCTCGACCTTCCGCACATTGATCCTCGCGAACAACGTCATCCTATTATCCTCAAAGTCGGGCGGTGGGATTGCCCAGGTTTCGATTACAGACACCGACATCCGCAACATCAACAAGATCGCAAAGAATAGGCGTGTCTTCGAGCTTCTGTCTCAATCGCTGGCTCCGTCTATATACGGCCACGACTATATCAAGAAGGCGATATTGTTGCTCCTCTTGGGAGGACAAGAAAAGAATCTTGACAACGGCACGCATCTGAGAGGAGACATCAACATACTCATGGTCGGTGACCCCTCAACCGCCAAGTCACAGTTGCTCCGCTTCGTCTTGAACACTGCTCCACTCGCCATTGCCACAACTGGTCGTGGGTCGTCCGGTGTCGGTCTCACGGCGGCTGTCACCTCGGACAAAGAGACGGGTGAACGACGGTTAGAAGCTGGTGCCATGGTTCTTGCCGACCGTGGTGTTGTGTGTATTGATGAATTTGACAAAATGTCTGACGTCGACCGGGTTGCTATCCACGAAGTAATGGAGCAGCAGACGGTAACCATCGCCAAGGCTGGTATTCATACATCGCTCAACGCTCGCTGCAGTGTTATTGCTGCAGCCAACCCCATCTTTGGCCAGTATGATATCCACAAAGACCCACACCGCAACATCGCCCTGCCAGACTCTCTTCTTTCGCGTTTCGATTTGCTCTTCGTCGTAACAGATGACATCGAGGACGCGCGCGACAGGCAGATTTCGGAGCACGTTCTACGCATGCACCGATATCGCCAACCGGGCACTGAGGAGGGCGCGCCGGTTCGCGAGGAGGGTGCCCAGCTTCTAGGTGTTGGTCTTGAGACTGATGCTGATGCGAATCGCCCAACCGAAGTTTACGAGAAGTTCAACCCCATGTTGCACTCGGGAGTTACTATCACAGTTGGGCGAGGCGCTTCACGGAGAACTGAAGTTCTCAGCATCCCCTTCATCAAGAAGTACATTCAGTACGCGAAACGAGAAAAGCCGATTCTTACTAAGGGCGCGTCGGATAACATCGTGGCTGCCTACTCTGCCCTGCGCAATGACGAACTGGACGCAGGCACGCGCCGCACTTCTCCCATCACGGCACGTACTCTCGAAACACTCATCCGTCTTTCGACTGCACACGCAAAGGCCCGTCTTTCCAAGCGGGTGGAGCAGAAAGATGCGGAGATTGCGGAACAGATCTTACGATTCGCTCTCTTCAAGGAAGTAGTCGAGGATGACCGCCGCAAGCGAAGACGGACAGTCCGCGATCCGGATGCCATGTCTACGGACGAAGAGTCTTCAGGTGATGACGAAGATGGCGGCGAACAAGAAACCACACAGCCTCAGCGTAATGGAGGACGGTCAACTCGCAGCCAACGAACAACACGCACTCCTGCGGCCACAAATGGCGGGGACGAAGACAACGAGGATCTCTACAACGTCACGCCAAAGACACAACGCACAACCCAGCGCACCAACACCCGCACCCAATCCTCCCAAGTCAGCGCCGCCTCTTCACAACCCGAATCCCAACTCCCCGCCACACAAACCGAATCGCAAGACTCACAAGGCATCACACCTGCGCGTCTGCAAGTTTTCCAAACAGCGCTTGGCCAGCTCATCGATGGCCCGCTCTTTGCAAACGACGCTGCGGACGTGGAGCCCTTGGTTGCTGCGGTGAATGCGCGATTAGGAAGCGGTACTGGAAGAGAGGCGTTTGACAATGAGGAAGCGGAGAAGGCGCTTGAGGCGCTGAGTGAGAGGAATAAGATAATGTTTTCTGGGGGTATTGTGTACAAGATTTAGACGCAAAGTAGCTGGTGCAAGTGTGAAAGGGACGGTTAGGTTTAGAGGGGAGTTGAGGTGAATGAATGATGATGTGGTGATTATGAATTAAGTCAGCGATATGCTGGTGTCTTTGTTTGAGCCCAGTTATACATATGGCCTCTGAGGTTTTCATGCCTTTTGAATGCTATGTGCTAGGTATTATTTTTGACGGCTCGCAATTGCTACCCCGGGAAGTTTTTTTTAACTCCTCTTGGGCAAGTATTTGTATTCACATCCCACTCCATCGCATCCTATCCCATCCTGACCTGCACCTTACAACCCACCCATACAACCCTCCCAAGCAAAACCCTCCCTCATCAACATCTAACCCCACCTTCTCAACCACCTCACCAGATCACTCTTCTCCTCTCCGTTGTTCCCTTGAACTACTACCTTTGCTGCGATTTAAACCCCAGTCAGGTCTAAACCTATCATTGAAATCCTGTGCAAACAGTTCAACCACTTTAGACCACTTGAGATAAACTTCCTTTCTTCGAGCATCTACTTCTTCACTGCTTCTTCTTTTCCCGGAAGATCGATGGGGTCGAGTGTTAAATGTGTTGAATATGTCGTCCATGGTTCGTGGATGTCTGGCGGGGTTGGCTGTTCGTTTTCTCCGACAGTTGAGGTTTTTTGGCTGGTTGGTTTAGGGTTTTTTTGGTGGTTCCAGGGAGGAGGATGACGCGGAGTATGAGGAACGTCATTGAGAAAGGGAGAGTTTGGTCTGGAGCTTGTGGAGCTTCCTGGTGTGGGTGGTAAATCCCTATCGAAAAAAGAGTGGTATGGTCTGACATCCATGGGATTCTGATTTTTTGCGTCATCTAGAGCACGTTGTGGATGTGCTATCTTCCATTTAAGATTACTGATCTCTCGCTTGCACTCTATGAGGCGCCCAGTGGTATGATCGAGACGACGAAGCCATTGGACGAGTGCAAGGAGTTCGGAACCTTTTTCGCGTGCCAATCTCGTCGTCTCAGTCGCTTTTGCTATCGCAGCTTCCATGATTGCTTTCTCCTCACTCGTAAATTGGTCGTTGGGATAATCCTGGAGGTTCTGCAGTATCATCTTTCTATATATCAGATAACGCGTAAAGGCGACGACTATCCTACAGTCTTTGGACAATAGGCATAATGTAGGCATAATGTTTGATGCAGTGTAGCAAGGAGCTTGTTGGCGGTTAGTGCGTTGTGTAGCCGAACTATCGTCGAATCGATCTGGTCTACCTCATACGCTGGTGCGTGTTGTTCGTTTGCGTGGAAAATTTGTTCGTCTGTGAAGAAATATTGTTTATTTGTGTTAAGAATATGTTAGGTTCAGTCCAGGTCGGCGAGGTGAGGTTCGTGGAGTAAGCCCGAGCAGAAGGACCGACGCGGAATGATGATCTGTCATGTACGTCCTAAGATCATCATAACAACAAGTAGATAGAACAATAGCTCTTAGTGAAGTTCAATCCAATACAGGGTTACCTTTCGTACCTCTACTCGGTCGCCTATGGTAGTCATACCACCAGAGGAGACCTTGTTCTAACAGGTTATGAGCCCGGTTGCCTAACCCAACGTTATTGTTTTCAAACACCTACCCGAGTCACGAAGGACTCAGATTCAAGAAGGAATCAAAACATCCACCCAAGTCACGAAGGACTTAGATTCAAGAAGGAATCAGAAAAGAAAAGAAGTCGTGTACAACGCGGTTAACACGCAATCACACTTAAAGACCTCAGACTCTGAACCCGAGGAAATTGAGACATGCCGTCTCTCAAAAGACATTGTCGGTAAGGCCTCTCCATCTACTTGGGCTGCCGACACTGGCGCCTCCTCCCACATGTCTGACCAACCCTCATTGTTTAGACGAATGATCAAGATCAAGCGAAGACTAGTTCGGGTTGGAGGGGGAGAATTATATGCAGACTGGAAAGGAGAAGCTCAAGTGGTGTGTAAAGACGGATCGTCGACATGGTTGTCAGAAGTACTGCTTGTACCTAACCTTGGAGTCAATTTGTTATCAGGGAGAAGAATTTGCGCAGCAGGCCTAAAGGGTCGTTTCAATTCACACGTACTATGCTTCAAACTAGGAAAGGAGATCATTATTAAAGCAACTATGGACGACGGCCTCTACGTAGTGTCACACATTGCCGATGGATACCACGAGACAGCATTCCTAGGCACGGAACCCCATACACCAGTTAAGAGCGAGCTTAAGGTTAATGAAAAGGAGAGATACCTGCTGTATCACAGACGTTTCGCACACCTAGGACCTACAAAGATTGCCAAACTCCACGAAGTTACAACTCTCCAGAAGAAGATTCAAGTTCCAGAGAAGATTGAAATCTGCGAAGTGTGTTCCCTGACAAAGATGAAGAACAGCATCCCTAAGCAGCTAAGAGAGCACAAGGCCACGAAGCTAGCCTTAGTACAGTTTGACATTGCTGGACCCTTTCCAACATCTCTACGAGGAAACAGGTGGTTCCTCCAAATTATTGATAGCTACACGCGGAAAAACTGGGTTATCCCGCTGAAGAAAAAGGGAGACGCACAACGGGAACTCCGAATCTGGAAGACCTTTGTAGAACATCAAACTGGCGAGAAAGTCAAAGCTGCTGGAACCGACAATGCACCAGAACTTCTACAGCAAGCTGAGGAATGGAGAGTTACACAAGGCGTGGAAATTCAGCCTACAACAATTGCTTCCTCACACCAGAATGGACCAGCCGAGCGAAACATCCAAACTGCTGAAGCTGATATGAGAGCAATGTTGAAAGACGCTGGTTTACCAATTGAGTTTTGGGATGAAGCTGTCGAAGCAGACGCATACCTACGCAACCGTACAAACACAGGACCTATGATCAATGGAAAGCAAGTCAGTCCTGAAGAGGCATTCACAGGAACGAAACCATCCATTGACCACATCCGTGTATGGGGGAGCAAATGCTATTCGTACATCAACCCTAAAACGATTCCAGCAGACCAACGACATGACAAGCTCGTGGACCGTGGCAGAATTGGAGTATTTATGGGATATTCTGAGACAACAAATAAGCAGTTCAAGTTCTATTCGCCAGAGCTTGGATACACCTCAAGGACAAGCCGATTGTCAGTGGACGAATACACCCCTGGAGGGAAAGTTGAACTACGACTGCGAAACATACCAGCTGGACCACAAGGAACGCAGAATACGATGCCAGACCGAAAACCAAGAGGAAGACCTAGGAAGGATCTAGAATTATCTCCTGCCGAACGAATGGAACCAACTCCTACCGAACGAATGGAACCATCTCCTGCAGAACCAATGGAACCATCTCCTACCGAACCAATGGAACCATCTCCTGCAGAACCAATAGAACCAGTTTCCGAGAACCTAATGGAACCATCTTCGGCAGAGCTAACTCATGAACCAGTGAAGCGTCACAGAGGAAGACCAAGGAGGCTAACTACTATTCCTCCTACTGCACCATCTGATGAGCGGGTTCCTAATCTTGTGAACGAAGAGGGGCCCGAAGAACCGTGTACCCAGTCTGTACGAGAAAAGGAGATTCCACGATACTTCACTAGACAAGCCAAACGGAAGAGGTCTAACGAAGAGATTGTTGAGGACGAGAGATTTAGCAAGATCGTTAAAGCTATGCTAGCCCAAGTTGGCCTTACAGAAGAGCAAACACGACTATCTGAGAAGGCTTTCGCAGCAACCGAGATCGCAGGAATCCAGATCCCCCAGACACACGAGCAAGCTATCAACGACCCAAAGTATGGAAAGCAATGGAAAGCAGCAATACTTGAAGAGATAATCGCGTTAATAGAGAATCGAACCTGGGAGGAAGTTCCAAAGCCAAAAGACGCGAACATGGTTGATTCAAAGTGGGTTTTTACAGTCAAAACGAATCTCGACGGGACTGTTGAGAGGTTTAAGGCACGCCTTGTGGCAAGAGGTTTTACGCAAGCACACGGAACAGACTACAACGAGACTTTTGCCCCGACAGTCCGCATGGACACCTTACGTCTGTTTATGGCCACTGTCGCAGCGGAAAACCTGGAATGTTTCCACTTTGACATTAAGAATGCATTCACAGAGTCGCACTTGAAGGAAGAGATCTTTCTTAAGCAACCCCAAGGAGTAGAAGTCAAAAAAGGATACGTCCTTAGAGTTCTCCGCAGCTTATACGGACTCAAACAGGCTGCTCGCGACTGGAACTTGTTGATAAAGAAAGAACTTCTGGCATGGGGATTCGTACAAAGCCTCGCAGACCCGTGCATGTTTATCCACAAAGAAAAACAACTCCGTATCCTCGTCTACGTTGATGACATTGCTGCTGCTGCAAAAGATCGAGCTCAAATTGATTGGTTCTACGAGAAGCTTTCTGGAAGATTCAACACCAAGAACCTGGGGAGATTCATAAGATCCTTGGAGTACGAGTTACGCGAGACAGAAAGCGCCGCACAATCTACCTCGATCAAGAACAGTACCTACACGCAGTACTTGACAAGTTTGGAATGTCTAGCAAACAACACAGAGACAAGAAGATTCCATCTGCAGATTACACTTCATTTAGGCCAGCCACTGACAACGACACCCGAATCGACATCACTGAATACCAGCAAGTGATAGGGAGCCTTATGTTTGCTATGGTTCTTACACGTCCAGACATTGCATTCACCCTCGGAAAGCTAAGCCAATACATGAGCGATCCAGCAGAACACCATGGCCATGCGTTGAAGAACCTGCTACGATATCTAAGGTCGACAGTGACATTGAAGCTACGCTACGGACCAGGGGGAGTACACTCGCAATTTGTCATCTACTCTGATGCTGACTGGGCAAGCGACATGG
Source organism: Pyrenophora tritici-repentis (assembly GCF_003171515.1). Classification (NCBI taxonomy): domain Eukaryota; kingdom Fungi; phylum Ascomycota; class Dothideomycetes; order Pleosporales; family Pleosporaceae; genus Pyrenophora; species Pyrenophora tritici-repentis. Next base: position 1,865,076 of record NC_089395.1, read on the forward strand.
TAGACCGAAAGAGCGTTTCAGGGAGCACTGCAATGTTCTACGGAGGTCCAATATCATGGTCTAGCAAGAAGCAACGGTCTGTTGCAACGTCAAGCTGCGAATCTGAATACATCGCACTATCAACATGCTGCAAGCAAGGCCAGTGGATTGCTCAAATGTTTAGAGATCTTGGGTTCCCAAAGTACATTGGAAAAGACACCAACAAGGTCCAGATGCTAGGAGACAACCAGGGTGCCATTGCACTTACAAAGAACCCTCACCTTCACGAAAGATCAAAGCACATCGACGTCTGTTATCATTTTATCCGAGACCTAGCAGAACAAGGCAAACTCGATGTGGCCTACGTTCCAACTGCAGACATGGTGGCTGATGGAATGACAAAGCCATTGCAGCGAGTCGCATTCGAGAGATTCAAGAACCAATTAGGAGTTGTCCTTGGACCGGACCTGCCCTGAGGGGGAGTGTTAAGAATATGTTAGGTTCAGTCCAGGTCGGCGAGGTGAGGTTCGTGGAGTAAGCCCGAGCAGAAGGACCGACGCGGAATGATGATCTGTCATGTACGTCCTAAGATCATCATAACAACAAGTAGATAGAACAATAGCTCTTAGTGAAGTTCAATCCAATACAGGGTTACCTTTCGTACCTCTACTCGGTCGCCTATGGTAGTCATACCACCAGAGGAGACCTTGTTCTAACAATTTGAGATATTTTCTTCCCCTATGAAGGGATGTTGCTTCAGTGCGTAGAAATCAATGGCCTTGTCTATCGTCCATCCACCCTCGCCTATCCTGTCCATTAAGCCTGTAACGACCGTGCGATCCTCGTTAAACACAGGAGGATAACGATGCTCCGTTTTCTTGAAGTTTTTTATGCGTCTCACGAGGGGCACAAGGTCATGAACATTGGATGGTATGGGACCAAGCGGATAATAGAGTTCCGGGGTGAAAGCCTTGTCGTAGTAGTAACTGAGGCCGTTATTCAGAACTCATCAGCGCTTCTTTGCTAGAACCATACCCTGAATTCGTACGTTGATTTGAATCGCTGCCAGTTCTCCATGGTGCATGACTCGCGCTATACCGGGTGCGGGCGCGTGGTTGAGTAATGTGCTGCGGCGATAGTGAAGGGCCGAGTCGCGCGCCGTTGCTACATGAGGCAAGGGTGGCGTGGCGTGGAGTGAGGAACCGTAAAGACACGTGGTTCATTGTGAGTTAAGGTGAGGCATGCGTTCGACCACGGTGTCTGAGTGTAAGATTAGAGTATGTGTTGTATGACGACGGTGTGGGAAGATGTTGACATGGTTTGTTTGTACCCCGCTTGCTCATGATGCTACAAGGGCTCGCGATATCGTCCGCGGAGTGTTCAGCATCAACATGCACTAATATGTGACGAATACTTCCAGTTCTTGTGACTTTCCGATCACTTTTCCAATCACAGCCCTTTCTCGAGAAATGGAAACCGAGAATCGCAGCGTTATGGAAGTATGCCATTGAAGCCTAGACGCAAAACAATCTATTTAAGTCTTCCCCGTCAATGATAAACTTTTATCTATGCCCAGATAGACCTCAAAAACAGCCGCTATTCTTCATGAGGCGGAGAGGGCGCCTGATCTTCGCATTGTGGGGGCCGAGTGCCTCACCAAGGTACTATTTGCTTCCATCTCACAGGCAAATGACAGGAGCAAAATCTTGACGACAACGAATACATATTCTCCGAGGGTATGATTTCTTCATCTACCTTCTCATTGCTGTCTTTTCTCATAGTAGATCACCAAGTGGAACAATCCATTGTCAAGGAGAAAAGCTTGGTAGGCGCGGGCGGGCCCTGGAGCGTAAATGCACCAGCCAGCGCTTAAAGATTGCAATCCTACGGAGAATCTCTCATATATACCCCATGGAAGCCACTTTTGTCTGCATATTACCCCAAGTTTTGACTTCGCCCCATTCGATATCGTGGTAGCGCATGCTAGACGTCAGTTCTAGCACATCTCTCCACCATACCCACCATGCGCCGCACCAGATCGTCCATCCTTCTCTTCATATACAAAACCTCGCTTGTACTTGGTCAAATCGATAACCGCGTCTGCTACGATACATCCAACAACATCGCCAAAGGCCACCGCCCCTGCATTTCCCCAACCACGCAAGAGATCTCGCACTGCTGCTCCACAACCGATACATGCATTGGCGACACGCTATGCCTCAGCCAATTCGCGACCCTCTACGTTGGCAGCTGCACCATCAAAGACTGGAAGTACGGCGCCAATGGGAAGGGTATCTGTCCGAAATATTGCAATGGCGAGGGCTACGACATAGCAGTGTGTAAACTGTACGACGGATGGGAATTTTGCTGCGGCGTGTTGGATGGTGGCGCCGAGAATTGCTGTAGAAACACTAGATTTCTGATTGCGGGGAATGTGACGAGCGATTATATCATTCAGAGGCCGTGGGAGCTCAATCAGACAACGCCTGCTGATACATCGCCTTCTTCCTCGCTTTGCCCTGCTGTTCCTGAGAGCAACAATAAGAAGATCAACTATAAGACAGATATGTCGAAAATCGGCATCGCCGCTGGACTTGGTGTACCTCTGCTTATCGCGCTTGGCTTATTGTTCTGGGAGAATAGGAAGAGGCGGATTGCGGAAGCGAGATTGGTCGTGCCACCTCAAAGTCCAGTGGGTGGAGGACTTTTGCAGTACGGAACGCCTACCGAGGCTAAGCCTGGTGTACAATTCCCAGCTGTGCAGAGCTATGAAGTGGATGGGCTGAATCATCGGAGAAATGAGCTGTCTTCTGAACGGCCAATGTATGAGTTGGGACATGAGGGAAGAGCTCAGACATGATACTCAGGTGTAAGAGAAGTGTATGGGGTGGAGATTGAGAGATGAGTCTAAAAGAAAACCAAGAAGTGTTTAGAGTGATCGCAAGATATCAACGCATTAACCACCTCCTCGCTCGGAACTATTTATCTACACGGCCGAATCTTGCTTAGCGAACTGCCTAGCAAGCGCCTCAATGCTATCCACGATCCTCTTGAACTCGTCCTTCTGTTCACCTGCAAGCTCCCCTCCCTCCATCGCAGCATCATCATCCTGGTTACTCCACTGAATCTCAAATGTGTTCAAGTCGACCTTTGTGTCCAGGCCATATACATCCTTGCTGGGGTGTGATGGGAATCCACGAAGGGCGGAGATTAGGCTCATGAGTTCGCGGACGTCGTCTCTGTAAGAGGGGGAGATATGTTAGTGGCTGTACTGGACCAGTGGGAGAGGATGGAAGGGCAAAGCTTACTGAGGTACATCGCCCTTCTTCTCTGAGGACTTGGCGCTGCCGTTGTAGTTGGACATGCGGATGCTAGCTGAGCGGTTGGGCTCGCCGATGACTTCGATCATGTGTGTTGGTGCGCCTAAACGTGCTTTTTTAGCACGGGTGTCCTTTTTCCCATCATTACGGAATACAACATACCAGAGAAGGGCTTGCTGAGGAGGATTTGGAACTCGCCAGATGGTGGGGGTGCTACGGCGCGAGGCATGTTGTGTTTGCGTGAAGTTGGTAACTTGCGTTGTAGAGAGGTATGTGTGGTTGAACAGTGAGGTTTGCAAACTCGTTGGTATGAAGCTGAAGATTGTTATGAAGTTTGTTTGCGCGGGGTAAAGTAGTCTTGTTTATGGTAGTGCGCTCGAAATTATAACTATGCCATCATAGTACAGTAAGTAGAAGTGCAAGGTACCCACCCCCACTTGGGATTTGTTCTTGATGTCATGATGAACCACGTCTGCAGATGTGGGGTCGCGATTTAGTTTTCTTTCTTTTCTCAGATCTTCCATTAGATTTACGATAAAGAGTCACAGAGAAGTAGTTTAGCATTTACTTCACGGGTCGTTGGTGTTACGATCGTTTAGGTTGTGTGTTGTCGCGTTGGCTGAACGCGTTACCACGGGGTATGACATCATACATCTTCCTGCACTCCCAACTGCCTTCCTCCGCCTCAACCAAATGCGTATCTACCAGCTTGGAATAACCACCATGTACATTTATCTCATGTCGCCATGCGCCCTCGTATCCTACTTTTGTCCCCCCTGCTTCAGGCCCCTGCAACTGATGCCCTCTGCCCCCCTAGCATGTCGTAATCTGCCCTCTGCATCTCATGCCGTATATCGCTCTGCAACTCATAACTCTTCATTCTCCCTTCCATTTCTGATATTGTTGGTGCTGCCCATATATCCATTCTGTCGCATCCGTACTTCTCCACTAGTCCTGTTGGCGATGATAGCGGACTACTAACAACCTCTGGATGGTGTTGTTGCGTGTCGTGTATTTGCGAACGCTTCTTGCGTATGAAAGCTGCAATTCCAGATACGAGGATGAGCACGGATAGGCCGATGCCGACGGAGAAACCGATGACGGTTTTGTCGCCTAGCACGGGTTTATTCCGCGATGCTGAGGATTGTAAGACAGTGCTCAATGGTGACGTTGAGGGGATGGATGGTGTAGATGCATCCGTTTGGGTAATCATTATCGTAGTGGTGCTTCTGATCGCATTTGAACGGTATGGCGTGGTTTTTGAAAGCAGTTCAAGTGTGTGAGAGGTAGTAGAGAAGATGGTAGACGTACGGTCTGCGGAGCTTGTCTCTGAGGCCTTTGATGAATCAGTTCCAGTAGCCGAAGGTAGAAATTTGGATGCCGAAACCCTGGTTGTGGAGAGGATCGTGGCCACTGCTGGGGTGTCGGCGTCGGGATTCTTTGCTTCTTAGCACTTTTCCAAAAGTCAAACAGACGCCCGTGTGCTATGCTCTTGACAAAGGAAATACAACTGAAATTGAAATGTAGTAGCGACGGAAGGAAGCTTTCTTGGCACTAGAGAGGTCAGCATATGACGGGAGAGGGTGAGCCGAGAGCACGCATTAGCTACATGCGTGAGTGGCTTTATATATTTGTGGATGTCCATCAAGCTTTACGTTCAGCCCCAGGCCTTGCCAAAGGTCTAGGGTTGAATTACCTGTAAACGGTAGACTTGTCCTCCACTACGACGTCGCTGTCCAAGTCGAGAGTGTCGATGAGATCTACAGCGGGCGGTTATCAGAGACCGCTAACAAGACCGGGCAGTGAATTAACAAAGAGAATTGGCCGAGTTGATACTGTTTTTGGTTTGGTTTCGTTGCGCCATGCTTGAGCTGGGACCCCTTCTAATAGTGTTTCGTCCAAGTCGAGCAATCCCTTTCGCACTATTACCTACGCCACATAGCACTCCCGCTCGCACATTGTAGCAAATAAAGTTGCGTGTCCATTGATATGCAAATTGACTTTCTTTGTCATAGAAGCTCGTCCCGTATTGCCTCGGTCGTTCTATTCCCGCACTCGAAACCCACCTTCCTAGATTTAAAAACACTACGATTCTCTGGAAGATTCATAGCAAGGAGCCTATGTCTTAAAACCAAATCAGCAAGCTCTTTCGGAAGATTCCTACCCACAGCCCAATACACAATAAGCTTGTACTTGGTGTAACGTCTATCCCTGCGTGGCGGGACACCCTGTGTACCGGGACGCTTTTTCATCCGGACCTTCGGCGTTGGGCCAGCGCCACTGTATTGAGTCAAGCTCAACGCTCATCCATTCTGCAGCTGCAGCCCTCCTGGCACGTCAGCCTCCGACGAAGGAGAGCGTAGTTTTAGACGCGCTGTAGGCCGATCTATCGCTGCAATTAATCGACCTCCTCCAAATACCCCCCTGTTAACGCGCGACGACCCGTCTTTAGTAACTTCTTAGAAGCTTAGAAAGGAAGCTTAGGTCTTAAAGATTAGAATCGCTGTCTCGAAAGATTAATTTAAGCTATAGAATATGCCTTCTAGCAGTGTTCCGCGCGGACAGCAAGATGGCGAAAACGTGTCTGCACGGACATAGCACTATCGCTGTACTTGGCGTGTAGTAGCCTGCAGTAGCGTGCTTAGATGTCTCTGTATCGTAACTTACTGTAGTTACTGAAATGCATGCTTACTTAGGCTCAGCCCCCCCAAAACCGCCTTGGAGCAAGTCACTGCCATGCGCCTAGATTCGCTGCGCCTTATGCGCGCATGAAGGTTGCGGCTAAGCACAGCTGAACTCTCACAGCGATGCCGTCTTACATGCTCGTCAACTGCCTGCTCGCAGCCTACTTCATATTTGTGCGCAACAGAGATGTTCCCTGCTGCCCTGCAACGCTTACCTCTGCCCGTCTGTGCCACGCACCGCGACCGAGTCTGCTAGCATTCCAGACAGAACATGCCGGAACACAATGCGCCTTCTTAAGAGTCTCCCAGCAGGCGGCGGCTTCGAGCTGACGTCTTTCGGCGACGACCTCGCTCCTCCGTACGCCATCCTCTCGCACACCTGGACGGACGGCCAAGAAGTTACATACAATGAGCTGTTGGCGGGAACAGGCGCAGACAAGCGCGGCTATGCTAAGATCCGCTTCTGCGGCGAGCGAGCTGCAGCAGACGGCCTCGAGTACTTCTGGGTGGACACCTGCTGCATCGACAAGTCTAAGAGCGACGAGCTGAGCACAGCGATTAACTCTATGTTTCGCTGGTACCAGCGCGCAGTTAAGTGCTATGTATACCTGACAGACGTCCTAGTGCCAGATGAGGTCACTAACGCCGAAGCCTTCCGCATATCGTGGCAGCAAGCTTTTCAGTGCAGTCGGTGGTTTACAAGAGGCTGGACGCTGCAAGAGCTACTCGCGCCAGCTAGCGTCGAGTTCTTCTCCCAGGACCGCAAGCGGCTAGGCAACAGGATCTCACTGGAGCAGGAGATACACAGCATTACTGGCATATCTATCGATGCGCTAAGAGGCCAAAGGCTTACCGAGTTCAGCATTGAGGAGCGGATGAGCTGGGCGGCGAAACGCACAACGACGGTAAAAGAGGATAGAGTGTACTGTTTGCTCGGCATCTTTGGGGTCTTCCTGCCGCTCATATATGGTGAGGGAGAAGAGTATGCGGCGCTGCGTCTCAAGGACGAGATTCAGAAGCGGCAGCAAGGACGGGAGAATGTAGATGTGCAAGACCTGTCCGGTGTGTATTGAGCTTGGCTCGAATAGCATCGCACTGCACGGACCGCACTTAGCTAATAACCTGTAGTCTCGGTGTCTCTACCTTTCCCACGAAACGAGCTCTTCGTCGGACGAGACAGCGAACTCCAGTCGATCGAACGAGCCCTCCTTTCACCTAATACCCACCGACGGATAACTATATATGGACTAGGAGGATGTGGAAAATCAGCGCTTTCTCTTGAGTTTGCGTATCGCGCACTTGCGGGACACGCTAAACGCTTAGTTTTCTGGGTGCCAGCTATGAGTCAAGAGAGTTTCAAGCTTGCCTATCGCGAGATTGGAGTCCGTCTTCGTATACCAGGGATCAGCGATGACAACGCGGACGTTAAGCGACTTGTTAAGGAGACATTAAGCTTAGCAAACGTAGGCGATTGGCTAATGATCGTCGACAACGCCGATGACTCTCAGGTCTTGGTAGGAGTGGACAATGAAAGCCATGAGTCAGCTCGATTAATCGACTATATTCCGCACAGCAACAAAGGCGCAATTCTTTTTACCACTCGCAGTAGGAAGGCGGCTACGGACTTGACCCAGAGTGATATCCTCGAGCTAAACGACATAGGCAACGCTGAGGCTAGGCAGCTGCTTGCGCGGCGAACGACGAGACAAGCATTGCTGAACGATGAGGCGGCGGTTGACGTATTGCTGGAGACATTTGCAGGCCTGCCGCTTGCTATCGTGCAGGCAGCCGCTTTTATGAACCAAAACGATACATCAGTCTCCGAGTACGTATCGCTACTCCAGCATGCTGGCACGAAAGCCGAGCTCTTTAGCGAGCACTTTGAAGATCCTAGCAGATACCACAGTATGGATAGCACGATTGCAAAGACATGGCACATCTCTTTTGAGCAAATTCGGAGACAAGACCCTCTTGCAGTAGAGTACCTCTCGTTCATTGCATGCATTGATCGTATTAACATTCCTCAGTCGCTGTTGCTGCCGGGAGGATCTGTTGTGCAGCAGACGAAAGCACTTGGAACGCTGACAGGATACGCATTTATCGCAGAGCGCCAGCAGACTGTGCCAGGATCCAGCAAAGAGAGGCTTTTTGATATGCACCGACTAGTGCACATGGCGTTGATCTGGTGGCTAGAGGGCCATGGTGAGCGGGCGGACTGGGCAGGCACAGCAGCAGCCCGAGCCGAAGAACTAGTGCCGTACGGCGGGCATGAAGGAAAAGAAGTATGGGGCGCGTACCTCCCACATGTAACGTACGTGGCTGGACTCGTTGACGTTGTAGATGGCGCAGTGAGTGCTTCACTCCTAGAACGCCTGGGCCGGTGTCAGGAGAGTCTAGGGCAATATCCATCAGCAGAGACGTCGCACCGAAAAGCATCGTCCTTGGGGAAGGAGGTGCTTGGGCGTGAGCATCCAGACACGCTGACGAGCATGAGTAACTTGGCGGGAGTGCTGGGTCGCCAAGGCAAGTACAAGGAGGCGGAAGTGATGAACAGGCAGATGCTGGCGCTGTCTGAGACGGTGCTTGGGCGTGAGCATCCAGACACGCTGACGAGCATGAGTAACTTGGCGGGAGTGCTGGATCGCCAAGGCAAGTACGAGGAGGCGGAAGCGATGAACAGGCAGACGCTAGCGCTGTCTGAGACGGTGCTTGGGCGTGAGCATCCAGAGACACTGACGAGCATGAGTAACTTAGCGCTCGTGCTGGGTCGCCAAGGCAAGTACGAGGAGGCGGAAGCGATGAACAGGCAGACGCTGGCGCTAAAAGAGACAGTGCTTGGGCGTGAGCATCCTTCCACGCTGACGAGCATGAGTAACTTGGCGGGAGTGCTGGATCGCCAAGGCAAGTACGAGGAGGCGGAAGCGATGAACAGGCAGACGCTAGCGCTGAAAGAGACGGTGCTTGGGCGTGAGCATCCTTTCGCGCTGACGAGAATGAGTAACTTAGCGGGAATGCTGGGTCGCCAAGGCAAGTACGAGGAGGCAGAAGCAATGAACAGGCAGATGCTGGCGCTAAAAGAGACAGTGCTTGGGCGTGAGCATCCAGACACGCTGACGAGCATGAGTAACTTGGCGGGAGTGCTGGATCGCCAAGGCAAGTACGAGGAGGCGGAAGCGATGAACAGGCAGACGCTGGCGCTGTCTGAGACGGTGCTTGGGCGTGAGCATCCAGAGACACTGACGAGCATGAGTAACTTAGCGCTCGTGCTGGGTCGCCAAGGCAAGTACAAGGAGGCGGAAGCGATGAACAGGCAGACGCTGGCGCTGAAAGAGACGGTGCTTGGGCGTGAGCATCCAGACACGCTGACTAGTGTCTACTGCCTTGCACACCTTCTTGCCGAACAGCATCGTGTAGAGGAGTCTTTGCGTCTGTATCAGAGGGCATCCACCGGATACGACACCGTCCTTGGAAACGACCATCCTATTACCCTGGCCTGTCACCAACATTACGCTAACCTATGCGCATCGCAAGAGCAGCAGTAGCTTGCCTGTTCTCCTAGCACGCTACATAGCGGTGCAGCAACATCTTCAAAGAAAGCATCAAAATTATCACGCGGGCCAGCAAAGATTTGCATTAGGAGCACAAAGCAATAAAGAGTGTGTAGGGGCTATGTGCTTTCTTACAACATTAATATCTAGTTACCAGCAATATGGACACCCAAATAACCCCTACTAGGTATCCAGTCTGCTTCGTCGTTCTTGAGCGTTGCTATAAATTTAGCGGCGCAGCTTAATCGCTTTTTGATTCTTACTACACCTAGTAAGCACTTGAGCTACTAATCACTAGCCTTCCTCATAATGATGTCGTGTATCTCGTGTTCTGAGATCCTGCAACGGATCCGTTAGCCGTCTGTCTAAGATAGGCAAAGCATGCTTTTCAGTACAATAACATACACAGATATATGAGCACGCTACTACAAGCTACTGCATGCCAAGAGTGACGCTAGCTCTGTGCCTGTGCACATGAGTTTTAGCGATCTTGCTGTCCGCGCGGAGAAACTGCCGGAAGATATATTTTCTATATTAAATTAACCTTCAGAGCCTAGGAACTTAATCTTAAAGATCTAAGCTTCCTTCCTAAGCTTCTAAGCAGTTAGTAGAGATAGGTTGTTACGCGTGGACAGGGGGGTATTTAGAGGAGGTTAATTAATAGCAGTAATAGATCGGCCTACAGCGCGTCTAACACTACGCTCTCCTTTATCGGAGGCTGACGTGCTAGGAGAACTGCAGCTGCAGGATGGATGCGCATTAAGCCTGACTCAATACAGTGGCGCTGGCCCGACACCAAAGGTCCGGATAAGAAAGCGTCGCGGCACACGGGGTGTCCCGCTACGCAGGGATAGACGTTATATGTGCTTTTGTAAAAGGTCCAGGGCGACAGCAGTGTTTTTGCGTATACATCCGTGGCTTAAATGCGCACGTGATCCAGAAATATGCTGACACTTACACCATTTCCCCAAACCATCATAGTTGAGCCAATTTCCATATGTCTGAACAAATTTGTACAGGCGATAAGTGACAGGCCTCCACACTGGAACATCAACCCGCCAATATTCATCAACCCAGCAGTCATTGAATAGAACACGATCTTCATTCTGGCAGCCACTGGATACAAAACTATACTGATAGCTTCTCATGGTACGACTGAAAGATTCCAAATTCTGTTCCAAGAAGAAGTCCAACTGCTGATTGGCGTTCTGAAGTTCTTCACCATGGAGGAATTCACTGCCATGGAGCCAAGGAATCTTGACAACAATGCAAAGATCAATAGCAGGAAACATTCCATTTTCAGCAGCAGCAAGATGTTGTAAGATTTCCATCATGCGTGCGAAAAACATTGTGCGATGAAAGGACTGCCGCTCATCTGGGTACTCATTCCAAGGCAACAGAATATCACTCAGCTTACGGCTGAGGTAAAAGGCACAATCCTTGGCGTTCGCAACTGGATGGTGTTTGAGTAGTGTAAAGAACTCGTCCCGTGATATTTCTAACATGAGTTCATCGGTAGGCGAAAAAAGAGCAGCAGAAAGAGTATGATACTTACCGGTGGAGAACAAGTTATGTGTAGAATATGGGACTCGGGGGTCCGTTAGAAGGTCTTCAAGCGTTGGTGTTTTCGGAGCAAAGTAGATGTAAAGTTTTATGGGCACCTGCCAGATGTAAAGGCCAAGAGCTTGAAAGACGGTCGATTTGACGGCTTCCTGCATAATCTGTGGTGTGTCTGACATGATGAAAGACAATAGGATCTTCACGCGGCTAGCGTGCGCACCTACGTGAAGGATGATCAAATCCTTTAGTTTCAGCTCTGGTGATTTCGGAGTGTGGATAAGTGCCGTCACAGAACAGTGAGAAAATGTTGTCTTTGCGGGAGTGTGAGAACGGCGCGGGGACCACAGACGAACAACGAATTCTTTCTTGTGCACGCGAAGTTTTCATCTCCTCCATAATACCACGGTACTGGACTTAGCATACTGACTGAAGAACCATGGATTACATGATTTTGACGATAGCAACTTTTGCCTCATACTGACTGACAGCGGGGTATTCAGGCTTAGTTAGCGTCAGTTGCGAAGTGGGCCCCTGCGAAACCACGACTGCTTTCCTGTCCGTATCAAGTACCAGCCTGGGATCTCCAAAGGCTTTGAGAAAATTCCATAAATTGCGACGTTTTAGCTCGCTGTTATGCATTTAGGTAGGGATGGACTGCGATAGAGAAATGGCTAGCTGGTTGCTTCAGCAACGCCGGAACGGCGCACTATTGCACCCTCCCAGCGCGAATGGCAGCTTCTTCTTGTTGACCACAAATTTTTTTCTTTCATCCTTACAAAATTTGATCCTCGGCTTCTATCATCATGAGCATACCGGTGTTGCTTTCCCCCATACAATTTACATATCCGGCGACGCGCGACCGGGCACGCGTTGGCGCAAACAACAACCTGGATGCTGAAAGACCACGGAGTCAGACTACCACAGATGAAGAGGAAGAGACACGAGAAGATTCAGAGTCTGATGATGACAGCGAAATGGAAGGCTGGATCGCAGAACAAAAACGTCAAATGGAAGCCTGGTATTTCAATGAGGCAGAGACTTACCCAATGGATTATGACATCCGATCACGGGTCCGCGAAGACATTAAACAACTATCAGAGGATTTTTGGCCTGTAAAACTTGAGGCTACACTTTCGTTCTGGGAGAAAGCTAGCATACACGCGGAGCCGTTTCTCATCCACGTTATGGACGAGAAATACGCGAAAGAGCCACTCGCAATTGATATTCTCCAGGAAGACGATCGCGCACTCGCAACAGCGGTGCAGACTGCTTGTCGCAAGACTGGCTTTGTACTGTTATTAGGACACCTGGAACTCAAAAGACATGGCGCAGTTTACGACATAGATGATCTTGGATCGAAGGCCACAGCCAGCGGCCTCCGGTATTACAATGAAGAAGATCTGCGTTCGCGACACTATATTGAGGAGCTCTTGGAAGAATCATGGCAGCTAACCCGAGTATATGATACCGACGGACATGTGGTTACTGGACAGATCAAGATCAACAAGGACAACATCGTCGAAGAAACACCATGGGGAGGATTCTACAACCCCAACAAACTGGTGTACCCAGCTGGGTACGATGAATATTATGGCGATCTGGTGACGCATTACTATGACGCTGCGGTAAGCAACCTGGCAAGACTAGTAATTCCTTCACTAATGACGATGAAGGTCATGATCATAGTACCACGTGCCAATCTTCTGGATTTCCTGGACGTCGACCCGGGTTGGGCTGATATCGAAGCAGATTCAAAACAGGCGAACCTCTACACCAGTATCCACTATTTTATCACCAAGATGCGAAAATCTCCCGATCCAACATATCGCATTAGCTTCGTCTCAAGCTGTATGAAGATCATCGACTATAACAAAAAGATGTCTCTCAGAGACCGTATACCCAGCTGGTTTTGCCCTGCTCTTTTAGTAGGCGCCATACACATGCAGGATGCTCGTCTGTGCAAGCGGATAGTGGATGCTTTCGGTCCGCAACTCAAAGTGCGGAGCTGGGAGCCATTCGAATATTGGATTAGCGATGCCACTCTATTCTGGGATCTATTGAACCCAAGGAGGCCTATCCAGACAATCAAGGATCTCAATGCCTTCGTCGATGAACTACGGTGTGTCTGCTTATGGGACCCAGTTTCAGCCTTTCATTTTGACGCGTCCGAGACTGGACAGACTTTGGAAGACTTGGAAGACTTCATGCGTGAGCGGGCAGCTACTCGAGCTACCACGGGCACGATCTTTCGAGGGAAAAAGAGGGGGGCTGAAGAGTCTGCAGATGACTCGCGCTTAGCCAAAAGGACGAATAGATACTGAGCGCATGACTTAAGCGAAATAAGCAATATCACCATCACTCTCGTTTCCCATTCCTTACAGTGCTACACGAAAAGAACGCTCAAAGGGATTCTGTGTGCACGCGCCCGCAAGCCTCAACACACGACACCCACTGTGGCGCTCCCGCACACAGCCACTTTTAGTGGTGATACAGCGCGAGGCTTCCATCGAGACATTCTTTTCGATCGGCGACCTACGGCACAATTTTCAGATGAAACTCTGCTTCCACCAATGGCAAATGCCCTCTCTGCGGCTGATGTGGAGACCGACAGGTGCAGTTGCACTGCGGGAACTCCGCCAGACTAATTCCTGAAGGAGTGTGGCTCTGCACCGTTGCATGCGACGGTGCATCTCCGCCCCGGGAGCGTCGCACATTGGGTGGGTTGGTCGCCGAGGCTTGACAGCGATGATATATTTTGGACGCCTTATCTTCGAGGCGCAATATATACATGGGGCGGGCAGTCGTCATAGCCAGGATGGGATCTCAATGTTCTTCTTCATATCATACGCGCTCATAGCCTAGGATTCCCGTCGCGTAAATCCCCTCGAACAGTACTTCGAGGAGAGAGCTGCTGCGAAATCGCATGCCACCTACGCAATGTCCTCCACCCCATTATCAACGCACTACGATAGAGAAGACAAGACCCCCGCATCAACCTTGCAGGTGAATCGCGACGCTGAGGGCTTGCAAGTCGATTACGATGGCTTGTATCCAGACCCCATGAAGAAACATCACCCCGACGATAAATATGTCTCGCAACACAACGATGCAGGCTTGATGCCCATGGAGCGGGCTGATCCGGAGCCACTGCCTACAAAAAACAAACGAGAGAGGATATGTGGGCTCAAAAGGCGCACTTTCTTCATTGTGATGATTGTGGCTATGCTGGTGGTAATAGTTGCTGCTGTTGGTGGAGGGGTAGGTGGATATCAGGCCAGTAAAAGTACAACTACAACTACAACTCCAACTCCAACTCCAACTTCAAGTTCAACTCCAACTCCGACCAGGTATGTTCAGTAGTGGCAGCTCCATACAATGACATCAAATATTGAGTGTACGTTCAGCGAGGACCAAGGAGAAAGCGCCGAAGATCCGGCAGCCACAACAACAGCCGTCACATCTGGCACAACAGGTATCGCCGAGCGTCCATGCATGTAAGTTCTTTCCTGGCACCACGATCTCACATTTTTCAAGTGTCACTAACGAACTGCAGCCCTGCATACGTCCAACCTCAATCAAGGCCCCAAGCCACCCCACGCAACGTCGCGGACCCCTACGTTGCCACAGGTGCTACCTTCAACATAACATGTCGACGAGTCCCTCCGGTAGATGCGCCATTAGAAAATTTCAAGGTCTTCACAATATACACCTTCAAAGAGTGTATGGATAAGTGTGCGGGATATATACACTGTAAAGGGGTGGTGTACGGCGCCAATTTGACGGACATGGTACTTGATGGCAAGCCAGGGGGAAACTGCTTGCTCAAGAATGCGACTTGGGATGCCAGTAGGCCTCCAGGCAAATTCTGGATGGCTAGCGCCGTTAAAGTATGAGAGATACTACATACAAAGTCGGACAACATATTCAGCTCGAAATTAAACGCGCCGATCGATTCTCTGCACTCTAGATTCTGCATACACCAGCGATACCGGTCCACCAATTAAATCACCAATCAGCTGCAACATAGCACTCTTTCTAGTGTCTTCTCGCTTCATCGGCTAGGTTCGCCAATCTCCACATCTTAGGTTCTTCGTTCAGATTTGTACCTGGAAGCACCAGCTCTGAAATGATGGGCTTCGATTGTTCCGTGCTCAATTCTTCGAGCGACTCAAATTCGCTATCTGGGTCGTCATGCGAAACGTGTCGTCCGACTGCGTTACGGACATCAACGCTGAGTCGGTCCTTCATGACAGCAAGCATGAGACTAGCGATGTACGCATTCTTCGACTGGTCGTGCAGACCCTTGAAGCATAAGATCAGAGCAGAGAGCAGAAATTCGCTTGTGTCGGTCGGAACGCTACTTGGGTATTGCTCAAGCTGTTCGATGGAAGTGAGGATCGCGTTGGCGAGATGGGCCAGGAATATGATGAGCATGGCGTCGTAGGCTTCGAAACTGTGGCGGAGATAGTATATGCGTAGGATACTTTCAAGTTCAATCATTGATTGCGCGATGATAGCCTGAGCGTTGTTGCGTTGGTAGGGCGTCAGAGAGTCCGAGCTGCCATCTGTGGCGGATACCTGCGTTTTGAACAGCGTCATAAACATGCTGTGATATTGTAACGGTGTGAGGAGAGGAGGAGGACTGCGTTGCATTGTGTAGCTATGGAGGAACTGCAGCTATATAGGTGTGTGCGATGAGAAAGTGTGGTAGCGATGGCCGTACCCAACTCTCACCCAAGTCGGTCTTGGCAAGTCCCAAACCGTTACACTCCCCCCCAGCTGCCGTGATCAACAAAGCTGACTAGTGCCAGTGCCATAGCTCGGTTGGTTCTGGTGTGTTTACATGAGTAGTAAGAAGCTGGCGAACATTTTCAAGCCCTAGCTGTCTCACAAACTCGGCGTGTTTCTGCCTTACGAGGGACTTTGTGAGTCCATCTGCAGGCATCTCTGCTGTAGGGCACCACTCTACACAGAGCCTTCCTTCCTGTACCTCTTGTCTTACCCACATTTGATGGGTGTCTACATGTCTTAGCTTCGTGTGAAGCCGTTCGTCTTCTTTCTTAACGATCCCGACCGTCTGCTCGTTGTCGCAGTAGATCGTTGGTTGAATCTCCGGGTCGAACTTGATATGCTGGAAGACCTAGGTCCACCATTCCATCTCTCCTCCGGTTGCTGATAGAGCTATCAGCTCAGCCTCAGTTGTTGACTTCGTAACGGATCTCTGGCTATCAACTACTGAGGCTAACGTTGTTTTAAAGCAGCCCTTCTTTCGACGGCTCTTGAACTCTTTCGCTGCTGCTGCTTTGAATTCCTGTCCAAAAGGGTGCTTCTCTAGGTCTTTCCATCTCTTTGGCGGAGGCGGAAGCTCATCCCTGTGTAGCCGTGATTTCTGTGGCTCTGTTTGCTGGAGTGCTTTGGCGAACGCAACAAAGTACGTGCCGAGCGTCTTCCTCTGTCTTTTTCCCGTCAGAACGTTAGACTCACTAACCTGACCGCTAGTCTCCTCACGTCTTGGAGCGTTGTTCGTTCGTCGATCTGGTGCCTCTGCTTCGACTGGCATCTGCTCCCAGCCTCGCGGCATCTCGACTGTTTCCAGCTCGTCTCTCTCGACTGCTTCCGGCTCGTCTCTCTCAACTGCTTCCGGTTCGTCTCTCTCGACTGCTTCCGGTTCGTCTTTCTCGACTGCTTCCGGTTCGGGCTCGGGCTCGGGCTCAGGCCGAGTCGTCGGTCCTAGAGTGCTCTCAGGTGTTGACAACGCGTGAGACGTATCTTTGGCTTGCTCTGTTCGAGCGGCTTGCTCGGGCCAGCTTAGGCCACTCCAGTCTTCCTGCGCTGACTGCAGGAGCAATTCGATCTCCTGGTCGGTTTCCTCTACTGGTTCTGGAACGTCTAGTGTCGTCACCACCTCTCTCAGAATCTGTCGATCTGGGTAAACAGGCTCAGTCCCATCACTAGACATAAAGGCGACGTCTCTCGTCCTAAGGACTCGTCCTAATGCTGGCATCCATCTCGTGAGCAGCGGTGGAGCTGACAGTCCTGTAGCTGCTGCAGTCTGCAGCACCGCATTAACGTGTGGCTTATTGCGCGCTGGCTGTCCATCGTCTATACTAATCATGGACGAGCTCTGGACCTCAGCCTGCGGCTTTGTCTTCTTCTTAAGCCCCCGCTCTGTTGCTCTTAGTGCATTGGCCATCGAATTCGACGTAGGACTGTCTCTAAGCTCTGTGAACTTATCCTGAATTGCCTTGTCTGGCTTCCAGCCCTTTGTCCGAACTGACTGGTTAACGTACGGGCAGTTATCGAACTTGTGGTTTTCCCCATCAAGACACCTTGGTATCCATGGTCCTGAGCGTGTACGAGCTCCTTGGCTGTTGCCACTACTTGCTACCTCGAGAGTAGCAAAGGTTCCAAGTCCTGACGCGATTGGCCGTGTACGTCGGTAGTACGATCTGAACTCCGCGATCAAATCCGCGATCAGCGGAAATTCTTCATCTTTCTGTTCCTTCTTAATAAGGTCCTGTAGCTGAGTAGCTGCCCAGCTATCGTCCAGGCCTCTAATCGACAGGATAAACTCTTCCTGCGCTCTGTTGCCAGTCGTCTCTGGCATCTTGGCCTCCGTGAGGAGTCGGGTGATCGTCACCCACTCGTCAAACCATGTATCTAAGTTTGCGGTCTTTGGTCTCGTGCAGACTGCTGTGTACCGAGCTCTAAGTTGGTGGTTCCTCTCTCCAATCGATGGACAGAGGTGCTTCTTTAGCGTTCTCAGCTGGCTATAGGCGTCTGCGCAATCGAGGATTAGGTCTAGGTGTTTGACGTCAATTGTCTGCACGATCTCTAGGCTTAGGTTTCGGAGAGCCTTCTCCTTCGTGAGCCACCTAGCCTCGTCGCGATCGAATCGTCTAGCCCATGAGTTGTACGTGGCGAGCTCTGTCGCTGTCAAGTCTGGGATGTCGATCTGCTCGTCTGTAAGAGGATTTCGAAATCTCCTTACTTCGAGCTCTTTAGGTCTCTCGTCTTCTAGCATCTTCAGCCTCTCTGGCGAAAGATCTGGGTTAACGTACTCCCACAGACCATTCCGGTCTGCGGATATCTTCCTCGTGAACAGCCATTTCGACCAATCGTCTGGCTTTCGGAGGGTAACTGACGCTCTCGTCACCTGCATTTCGTGCTCTTGAGTTGCCATAACTACCTAGCTAAATATGCTCCTAGTGTTGAGTGTCGTCGTATCGACAGCTTGTCTGTTAGCTGTATATCGGGTGAACGCAGCGATTTAATTAAAGGCTTCCGGGCTCATAACTGTAACGGTGTGAGGAGAGGAGGAGGACTGCGTTGCATTGTGTAGCTATGGAGGAACTGCAGCTATATAGGTGTGTGCGATGAGAAAGTGTGGTAGCGATGGCCGTACCCAACTCTCACCCAAGTCGGTCTTGGCAAGTCCCAAACCGTTACAGATATTCGCAACTGCACGCTAGTCAGTTGGGATAATACACAACACTTGAGGTGGCGACTTACTGTAAAATCAAATGAGATGGGTGAAATATCGACCGAGGTTGGAGTGCGACGGGCAATGCCTCATACCAGGCTTCCATTTTGGCTTGGATGTGTAGGGCCGCTCCCCATGGCATTTTCTTATTTGTTGCTGAACGGCCAAAACACATTATTCCAATCTCGTTCTGGATGACGCGCAGTTCACACAGTGCTTTCATGCCGTAGCCGAAGCCCATCGGAAAGGCGTGTTGGTCAGAATCGTAGCTAAGCGTTATCTCGCTATACCAATCCGGACTTTCGTCGACATCGGGAAGCGCAGAGGCTGGAATATCCAATAGACATGGTGGTTTGAAGTAGTAGTAGCCTTGCAAGCTGCGAAGAAATAAGCGTCAGTAGCGAAACAATTGTAGTAGAGCCCACACTTACGATAACCATGAAGCAAGAGCCCACGCGGTGAAAGCCTTTGCGTGCTCAAACTTATTGTCAGCTGTCCAAGGAGCGACAAAGAGACCCATCTTCTGTGCCATACTCAGCGCTTTGAGAGTGTATGCGAAACCGGGTTTGTCATGGCCGAAGTCGTTCATCGTGGCGTTGATGAGACAGCCAGCTTGGATCGTAGTGAGCGTTGGCTCCCTGTCCTCCAGTTCCCATAGCCTCTTCGCTTCAGCCAGGAAGCGATACGCCAAACTGTCCGGGTCCCAAAATCTGGTACGATTTGCAAATATTCGAGAACTGGCCTATATTGTATTAGTAGACTCTCGTACGATACTTCAAGTCATACTCACTCACACATGCTTTTGCCAGGATAGCGTTCATCAAAAGAGGCGAGCAAAACTCCGAACCTTTCGACACCATGTCCTCCAGAAAGTAAACTTTGTGAAAGAAGAGATGTTTGGGATACTGATGAACTAAATATCCATCTAAGAGGAGTCCTAGAAGGTGATCGTTGGAACACACATTGGTCCAACTTGAAATGCGCGCGACATCTAGCGAAGATTCGATTGTCTTGGCTGCGAGAATAGGCTTCGCATAATTGCTTTGCCGAAGAACAGAGGGGTGTTCAGGACTACGATTTCCTTGACTGTATGCATCTATCGCTTCATATATCCGTGATTGAAAGTATATGCTTTCGCGGAGCCTTGGTGGTATGCTATCGATGTATGGAAAGTGGAAGCGCGAGGAAGCCTCAGGTACGTTCGACAGCTCCATAATCAGACTGCCCTCTTGAACAATCTGGACAATGGCCTCTGCGTTAGCCCCTGTTCGTATTCGATTGAAGATATCGGCGGCATCTTTCCCAGGCATGTTTTGCAACATGTCAAAAAGTTCTTCTTGTGCCGTTCGTTTGTCTTTGAGTTGTTGGTATTTACGCTTGAATTGACGTGACTCGGTCTCGCTATGTCGGCATTCGGAATCTCGTACGACGCATGCAGTACATTTTGGCTTAACGTTATCGCACTGGTCAAGATCAGAAGGAGAGCAACACCAGTTTAGGGAAAGAGGTACTTGCTTTTGACTTGCGAATTCGGCAAGCGTCACATGCATTTACTCGGGCAGGCTTATGTTTTTCTGTCGTCTCTCTACGTATTCCCCCAGCTGGAGCGGGCAAAAGTGAGCGCAATGGTGGGGGAGGTGATCGTCCGTGTTCTTGCTCCATGCCTCGTCGAAGCAATGACGTCTGCCGTATAATCTCAGCCTTGGGGAGTGCTGATTTCTAGTCAGTGTATGACGCCTCATGAGGGTGTACAGATCGTTTATATAACAAATCCACGAGGGTAGGTCTGTAGTATGCGGCAGCTGTGAAGCAGGCTCGAACAGGAATTCCGTAACGAGGAATCGTGGCGGCAGCTCGGGAATACCATTCCGTAAGCCAATCAGTAACATTCGCGAGATCTCGATCCCCAGCAGTTTTCACGTGCCTACGTACTAGCGTAATCTGGGATGTACTTTGGTCAAAAGATTCAACATCCTGACATCTCACTTCACAAATTATTTCCCTTCATATTTCACTGAATAGCCCTGTTCTTCCATGTCTTTCCACCACTATTCATGGTGTTTGTTCAATACAATTAGCGACCACCCAGCTTTCATAGTAGCCTGTTTAGATCATCAGCCGCAGTTCAAGATCTCAGATGGTGCCTAGACCGCGCAGGAAATCGCCCGATCCGCCTTGCGGCCCTCGCCACGCCATGCCGATTTCTTTGTAGATGCCGCTGATGCCGATGGCCAGAACCGATGTGTAGTGGGGACTTTTACGACCGGAAAGTGCCCGAACAAATTGTAGTATCAAATTCAAGGTTCACGTATAAAATACAAGCTGACAAGAAGTGGGACTCAGATATATATAGTTCTGTTGCGCTTGGGTATTGGCCAACACTGCCAAATACTGCCAGAAAAGCGTGGGGGCACAGCGCAATCGTCCCAGGTTTCCTCCGCGGCATGTCACCATCCCCACACAATACATGACACCAAGCCTGATTCTAGCCGATTTTCTGCGGAAGAGACTTTCGATGCGTCCGCCACAAGCTCTATGCTTTCAATGAAGGCCACCTGCTCAGCTTAGTCTAGCGCTCTGTTTTTTGTACACGAGCATGTTTTCCAAAAGAGTGAGACCTCGCCGCACCATCATGGCACAAACGTATGCGTTTGGTACCGAACAATCCTTGAGGACGGTGATGATCACCAAGGGAACTTGTCCAATTCGTTTCCGCGATATTACATCTCACATGTGTATCAAGTCCTTGGGTTCTGTGTTTTCGTGGTAGAATTGTCACTGGCTGTTCACCCCAATCAGAGCCCTTCCGGGAATACCTAATTCCCGTCCGGTGGTTCGATATCGCTATGATCAAGCTGGCTACTGGCCACGAACATGGAGACTGATTTCGGGTGGTCCGAAAGGACTCGGACTGGAACTTCTAGCTAGCCCTCTAGTTCAGACGACGGGATCAATTCTGTTGACCCCCAAAATACGAGAAACGTAATAGCGCGCCAACCTTCGTGGCAACAGCACTATGCTCCTTAACTACGTGAATGTTACTGTGCCTAGGGCACAGTTTTCAAGTTAATTATGCCGTAGAAATGACTGTTAAGTATTTGTATATGCTGTATTTAAATACATAACATAGTTATCCATAGCAGCGCATACTAAAGCGATTTAGCATGGACTTGAGTCACAGGTGTCTAAAAGAACTTTTGCAGCCGAGTTGACTAAATGCAAGCCCACGAGCATTCTTTGAGGTATATACGTCGCCACTGTCTTTTATATCAACAAATCTACACGAACAGCGAAGGTTGGCGTCAATGACAGAACGTTGCCATGGAGTATCACTAGCGCTGACCGTCGTTCGATCGGCGCGCTACCTATGTACAATCATACCGACGCCATCAAGGCCCGATGAGTTTAGTCACCAACTTCGCAACTAAAAAGACTACGTCTGTCGGATCGTGAGTATCGGTAGAGACATTGGCTGCTGGACACTTCGGCCCGACTTCGGCCCACCTTGCGCAGAGCTTAGGTATACCTTCGTAGCAGCTATGTTCGTAATCAATCACCATCACCGAACAGAATGCATTCCTAGTTATCGTTATTTCCTTTCAGCACTAGTGCTATAGACCTTCCAACAACGTCCAAGCAAATACGTTCCCCCGTTTTTACTCCGGCATCAAGCGACATGCCGAGCTCTGCAAGAAGTCTGAAAACATTGATTGCTACCCAGGACATTTGCGCAGACAGTGTACTTCGATCAGACAGTTTACCAGTCTTTTGCCGCATTGCTCTGATAGTATCGCCAATATTTCCCGATCTATTCGTATGCCGCCTGCGGTAGAGAGCGACCGCGAGTCGAGAAGGGTAGCTCAAGCGACGGGAGAAGAGCAAAGTTGGAGGTAAAGAAACGATTAGCATCACTGAGAGCCACTGCGCGCCATGAGCGACTCAAGCTTTGAGGCGATCAAGCTCTATTTCTAGACTCAAGGCGCGAATGAAGTGGAGATGCCAAAAGCTCGAGATCGAAGTGGTGGGGGGCTCCCAGGGATATTACCGCCGTCAAAAGATGTTATCCCCGGCAAACCCCCGCCAACGCGCCGTGCCGCCAAAACTTTGTTCGAAACCGCCACCATCTGCTACTCGCGCCTCTACTTCTATGTTGTCTTACCAATGAGGGCGTTCTAGACCACAAGGCCTACTTTTTGTGCTTTTTTCTCGACACTTCTCGATACAGGAACACGATGTCACAACCTCAGTGTGCCAGCGCTGCGCATCCCATACAGCAAAGATCATCACGCCGGTCGCGCTATCGCACAGCCTCTAACCTCGCCGACTCATCGTAGTAGCAAACGTTCCGATTTGACGATGAGACTCACTCCCTGGCTTCTTGCCCTAGCATATCGGGCTATGCATCCTGGTAGCTGAGAACGTTGAAATGATGGATGGCCTTAATCTCCACACTGGACCGCAGCAATTCACCGACAGATCAAACGCTCATAATGTCGCGACTTGCCGTGCGCGCGTCTACTGGATCATCTTCTCCAAGTTCCAACTGAAGGAGTACCATCTGTACCGTCCAATATGCTTGGGACGATGCTTCCGATTGCATGCTTGCTCTTTCTCAGCGCGTTACCGGTCCACGCTGCTTTCTCGGACTTCTATTTTGCAGGCAACAACGGAAGTTCAAGCGAAAGGAGAACGTGTCCCGGCTCCTCTTTTGCCTGTGAACCTCCCAATGTTTGTGCCTACGACGACCGCTTAACAAAATGGTATTGCTGCGACGCAGGTGCTGCCGATGCAGTCTGCTGGGGACCCAATGTCGCCTGTGATGGGGGAGATAGACGTACACCCTCTGGTAGTCAACAGGTCTGCTCGTCTGGATCGAATGCTTTCTGTTGTTTGAAGTCGAGGTGAGCAGCTTAGGTCCATGTTGAATTGACATTGTTATGAATACGGCTAACCTCGACAAGTGAGATCTGTACAGAGAGAGCAAACCAGGTCAATATTTGCTGGAGCACTCTCAAGGATCCAGTCGCCCTTCTCAATGCGACGGTAGTGAACGAAACAGCGCAATCGCTCATATCCGCCCGCCCGTCTGCCGCTAAATATCCCATTAGCTTATCGGATCTACAAGCATTGTCCTCGACCACGGCGACTCCCTCCTCCGCAACTCCAAGTCCTTCCGGGAACCCTCCCTCCTCTTCCGTTGCGCCGCCCGTGTCAGCCGCAGCAACCGCTTCCTCTCCTTCCTCGCCCACATCTACAGCCCAGAACAATGGCGGTTCAGGTCTCTCAAGTGGCGCAATAGGCGGCATCGTTGGTGGAGTTATTGGCGGGCTGGCATTAGTTGGTATTGCTGGACTTCTGCTATGGCGGAGAAAGCGAAACAGCAAGAGCAACCCATATGAGCCGGCTAATGCGCACTCTCCAACACCATACTCAGCAAACCATGCGGTGGAGATGGACGCGAATCAGACCTACTTAAACGCGCCGGCAACGGAGAAATATGGACAGGAAGTTGGACCCATGGTTGAAGTACCTGCGGATCGGGCTCCAGCTGAATTAGGTCCAAGACAATAATACAACGACTAGTATGAAAGGGATGAATTGGAGCTCGTGATGTTGACGGAATAAGTGAACTATACCTCTTTCTCAAATTCTTGTTAGTGCAATAATAGGCTTTTGATCATTTACCTTGCAACTCTCTGCGAATCTCACTGCACTCTCCTCGCAAAACACACGCTCTGTCGAATAAGAATTTGTAAGGGGCTAGACCCCAGCGGCTGTATCGATGACGATACACAGATGACTGATCAAGAGATGCCTTGTAACAGAGTGGATTTGACAAAGAGCTACAAAAGGATGCTAGCTGTACATAAATACAGGAGCGGACCGAAGATGGGCCGAAGTAGAATTAGATGGATGATGACAGAAACCTATAGATGTATCTCGAAGGAATCGCATGACGACAGCTACGCACACAGCGTAGCGCATGTAATAGGCTCAGCCTGTTACAGAATTGCGCCCACATGTATACACATACAACCTCTGTCACTCTACCCGGCCACTTGCCCAATGTACCCGACGACGAATTGCGATTATAAACTTTGTCTGACGTCCAGCGTCGTGCGGCGCTAAGGAGCTACCTATTCCACCTTGGACTAAGCTTACATTCATGATTACAATTAGGCTGGGGTTACTTGCCACTTTCATTACCAACTGTCTGGTTATTAAACAATTGTGTTCTAGAAGCAGATACATGATTTCAATTACTTGTGTTTCTTCAATTTACTTCTGATCGTGTCGTTTCTCACAGTATTTGAGTACTCTGTGCCACAGACTCCGCAACAATCAATCGGATCGGCATGATTGATTCCTATCTAGGTTAAAGGCTGCCTAATGAAGTAATTCTTTAACCTATATAGGAATCAATCATGTCAATCGATTGATTGTTGCGGAGTCTGCTGTGCCAGAGCAGCCGGGAGAATAATTGTGTTGCGGGCATTGGTAGTCTCTAGAGAAGGCCAGGATATACAGGGAAACTATCTGTATTCCATTTGACCGCCGCTAGAAGCGAAATACAGTGAGAAGGATGTGTGTGCAAGGTCTGCTTGATGAGATTTTCAAGAGTGATATGTAACTCAAAATCATTGGCAGCAATGAACGAGGAGAGGACATTGATATTCTACAAATACAATCCATTCGAAATGTAAGCTACTTCACGTTTCCCCTCTCGATTATCGTGGCAGCCACGTGCCCGTGATATCAGTCCTTCGATATCCAGCACAGACACCAGATGCCACTCAACAAGTCGATAAGCAAAGAAGCAAAATTGACGAAAGACAGCCAATGCAACAAGCTACTAACAAAGACCTCGGGAAGTAATTCTCCCAACCACAGCAAAGACATCCAGAAGCAACAAGAGCAACCAATGATGCCATACAAACAAGGCGCTAGTCCACATACGGTGGCGCTTGGCCCTGAACCCCATTGGTCGAGAAAGCCACAGCAACGCTCAGCCGGCACGCAAGTTCCGAGCAGATTATCCAGATGTCTTGGATGCTCAAAAAAGGACAAAAACACATCAGAAAGTGCGTATACATCAAGCTTTCTCCCCCTTCTTATTCCGCATCATAAACCTGCCTTCCCCACACCCTTCCGCCGTCATGACATACCGTTGCGCGCGCGGGGCGGAGCGCAGCCCTAAACGCTATGACTCCCAAATCCGCCCCCTGGCCACACCACACGGGCCCTCCTCTCCCCAACCGCTTCAACAACGCAGTCCGCATCCGCCGCCCACTTCGCTTTTACTTGATCTGAATCTTCCAAGCGTTTGAGAAGAAGTTTCTGATACAAAGTGTATGAATATTGCAATCTTCCGCAGCCTGGATTCCAGAGCCGCCCGGATAGGGGCGGGGAAGGGGGGAAAGTGGCAGGGACAGCGGAAAACCGGCACGGCTAGGACGGCAACGACAAGCTTGGCGGTTCCACTGCGGCGCTCTTGGCGTGTTTCGGGTCCGTGATGCACCGATGATGGACACGTGGGTGAATTGGAAGATGATTGCGGGGCGCCTGGAGAAAAGAGACGTGTTTGAGAATGGAAGAGTAGATGGAAGGTGAGTCGTCGCGTGGATGGTAAGGTCTGATCCCAGAGAGAGTTTGTGTTGACAGGCGTTGAAATGGGGCATGTTGAATTGATCAGGCGTGCTGGAAATTACGCACATTGCTAACGTCGGTCTATGTTCTACATAACTAAAGGAATGACTATGGGAGAGTTTCGATAACAGGAAGTAAGCCTTTCGTATGGTAAATGGCTAATAATGAGCAGTGAGCGACTATCGTTACCCGGCTACTGTTCGACAGATGTGTTGCGCAAACACTGGAGACCACCGACATACAAACCCCTTCTGGGCTTTTTCTCTGGCCTCCATCTTACTAACGCATACGCGAGTTCTCACGAGATTGCTTCTCCGCAAGCTGGATAGCATACAGCTTCTGCGCATAGCCATCAGAATCCGCGTGAGTAGCGGATCCAAATGTAGCATCGCTGTCCCTCTCCGGATCCCTCTCCGACTGGTTGTTCCATCTGTACAGCTCTGGGCCAGGCGTAGACATAGGTCGAGAGAATCGGTTGTGCACATAGACCGAGTTGCGCTTCCTGTCAACAGAGGCGTTGTTGGGAAGCGCCTCGTGAATGGAGCGAGTGCGGATCACCGCAGGCTCATCTTCAGTAATCGGTTGGACATTCTTGTACCGGTAGAAGGCATCGAGGGCGGGAATAGATAGACCGTGGACCACGATGGAGAAGATGACAAGGAAGTAGACGACAGGTACCATGGCGGCGACGAGATTTTCCTCTTCTTCCGTGGTAGCCTCACCAGGCTTGGGGAACAGGTGGCGAGTGTGTTCGACGTAGAAGACAGCTCCGATACCTGTGGATGTTAGTGGATATCTTGATCATAGCCGCAACCGGTACTTACCAATAGGTCCGAAGTATCCCATGAACAGCGCCTCCTTCCAGTCCTTGACACAGTCAGGCATGATCTTGTACATGAGGAAGATGGCAGGAATGCGACGGAAGGCGAGGATCAGAAAGCCGAGGATCATGAGGCGTCCAACTGTAATGCCGGTGACATCTGGCATCTGGAACTCGCTCCATGGGATGATGGTTCCGATGTACATGAAGCCACCAAAGTTGAGAATGACGTCGAAGCAACTGTTGACTTCGTCATGACGCTTCTCGGTTTCTTCGAGGTAAAGACCGTTCCAGTTCATGACGTTTCCGGCAACGAAGCAGGCAAGAAGATCATCTGTACCGAGTGCACCACAGACGCCGATGATGAAAAGACCTAGTGCCATGGGCCAGAGCAGAAGACTCTCGGAATCGATCCACTTCCTGCGGAGGCCATACTTGATGGCAAACATGCTGCCAGCGCCGAGGACCACACCGACTGCGACAGCCATGACGATGATGTAAAGCCAGCCCTCGACAATCCATTGCTCCATGGCCATGGATACACCACCTCCTAGACGGCCAATTCCCCCCTCCTCACTGCGCTTGGTGAGTATGTCGACTGCGCGATGAGCAATCTCCTTGGCGCCCTCAATACCAGGCTTGAACTTGACACCCTCGAGATCGGCATGGCGGATAAGATAGGTGGCCAAGCTGTTTGACAGTTAGAAATACTCATTACTAGAAGTCTGAACAGCTTACAGAAGGAACGGGAAACCGAATCCATCGTTGGCACCGGCTTCGGACGAGATAATCTCTCGCAACGCGCGGGGGACGAACTTGTCGGCAAATGGACCCTTGGCCACAGCTTGCGATAGGATAGGATCAGTGCAAGTAACACAAGATCCAATGACCAGTGCAGCCAAGAGTGACAACTTGGGGATAGTGACCAAAATGCACAGACTAGTGCAGATCCACATGATTGTCATGACAGGGAGGAGGCAGATTGCCATTTCCTTCCATCGTAGCTGCTGGTACTTGGCGGGGAGTTGAAATCCAGCGATGACCAGCTGAACACCAATGACAATACGGCACATGCCCTACATAATTCTCAGCAAGCTTCCTCAACAAGTGGGTCACAGATCTGTGCTTACGAGTGTGATGGCTTCCTGCTGCCCTGATGCAGCAGAACCCCATTTCTCAGCGTCCAGGAATTTCGCGGCTATAGGGCCGAGGATGATACCGATGAAGACGGCGGGCACTAGGGGATGTGAGCTCCACGGATACTACGACGAGATGCAGGAAGCCGGCAACTTACAAGCTTCGCCGAGATACCACACTTGCTTGATCTTCACTGAGACGAATCCATAGAGGACAATGAAGGCGCCTGTAATCACAACGTCAGTGACTGCGGCTCAGTGGCCGATGAGCTGGACATACCGAGAACGGCGATGACGACGTTGAGCTCGCTGACGTCGAGGGTAGGCATGTTGACGAGCCCGAAAAAGGGAAAAGACGGAAGGAAAGTATTTCAACGGGGACGCATGCACGGAAGAAGGAAATTGAAATGTAAGGGATGCATGAGAAGGGGTGAAGAATGAAGAGGATCAATGAGCGGAAAATGTAAATAGCAGACCAGCCGTATTTACAAGAGTGTATTAGAAGGAAAATAAGCACAAAGATATGGAGAACGAGGGATCACCGGGACCGGACCGAAAGGGATGGCGAGCGGAGTGATTGTCGATGGTCGGGAATGTCCAGCCTCAATTTGCAAGTCTTTGTCGGCGCTACTTGATATCTTTGCCTTCGTCACGTCGACCATGCGCTTCGCCTACCTGAAACAGCACCCGCCAGGACATTCTTGGCCTAACAGCCACTCCCGCCCATCAGGAGGCTCAGGAGGCTTGCAACCGAAGCCAAGCGGGGAATCTTTCACAGCAAATGGAGCCAAGCTAAGCCCCGGTGCTAGCTTCGAACGCGTCCTGTGGGATTTTCCGCCTTAGAGCCTGCTCGCAACCCTGTCATGTTACAATTGGAAGTGCAGGAAACAACTATAGTCCTCAGAGTGGTACACATGTGGATCTTGTACGGCATAACTGGGGGAAATGGGCTTCGCGAACGCTGGAGGATCCCCGAACCAGCCCCCCGCGAACCGCACTCTACAAGCATCCAGGTAGACAGCTTGTTGACTCTGTGGGGACTTGGTAGTCCACTATTTTGGTGGTGCCAAGCCTGCCAAGTCCGCCGTGTCAAATCTAGCCCGATGACCGCTTGGCGATAAAGCGAGAGCCAGTGACAACAATGTGCCTGGCCTTGTTGTAGAACAAAGCAATACCAAAAGCCTCTTTGCTGATCTTTTTCTTGGTGCTTGCGAATGAACAACTGCGCATGTCTTGGAGCCGCGTCCGCCCCAGCAAAAGCACCATTTCTTACTCATCCGGGGCTGACTGGACGGAACTGAACCATGCCCAGCCGGTTACGAGAGACGCGCGGTAAGTGGCCGATCCAATAAGTCTGCTCAACCTTGTTGTGTGACAGCTGGCACTGCGTTCTTTTTCCTTCTTTGCGTCGTGGCAACTATCGTCATCCCTAAGGCGGAGCATTGGCATACTCAGCGCGGCCGGAAGTTGAGTCCACTCTTCTAATATCGACATCAATCTGTGACACAAGAACAGTTTGGTGTTAATGATGCTTCTCCGCGGATAGCCCCCAGGGCGAAATACTTGCTAACGTGATGCTATATTACGTCAATACCAAGGTGCCTCTCGAAATGTCATCGAGATTCCCGTGGAATATGTCTCACCCAGCTTGCTACGTGTTGATTTGGCTAGTTCCTTGTTAAGGGGTACCGAGACTGTTTTACTGGGAGGGACATTGATGATCATGGGAGTCGCATTGCTGACACGAGAAGTCAGGGACTCAGGGGACTTGTCATCTTCGAATGGCATCCATGAACAGCCCGTCTCCAGCGGCGTAGGGATACGACCAAGACCGGTGTCAGAATCATCCCATAAACTCTGATAGCTGATAGCTTCGGGTCGTTGGCTGTCCGCCGTCGAGCAGAGGCCATGTTTCTGGCTGTCGGGTCTGGACACCGAGGAGTACCTGGATAGGTAATGATAAGCGGTCGAAGCATCTATGGTTGCCGGTTCTTGAACAGCGAGCGCCCACGCCTGAGTTACTGCACATCTTCTTCATGTGTGAACGCGTGTTATTTCGAAGCTCTCATGGTGGCTAGAACAGTGGGTGGGTGACGCGGTTTTCGATAAGGTTGCTTAGATGGGCGTGGTGTCATGCAATTTTGTCACTAGTGGATGCGATTCAGCTGAAAAAAGATCAGAAAGACATATGGCTATGCAATGCATTCATTGCATTGTATCCACCATGAAGTTGGCTGTGGGTTGCTGTGCACACGACGTCACTCGCCTAAGTGGGGGGTCATGTGGCTGTTGGTCCCGGCCCGATGTCATCACCCCAACTCTCCAGTGGCTGCGCCGTCACGCAAATCAGCCTTGTACGCCTCGCACGATACCAGTAAATACTAGTTAAAAAGAGGTGTATCTCTCCAACTGCAAACTTTATGCTGAGGATGCAGCAGGCAACAACTCCTCCGCAGCCAATCAGCGCTATGCCATAAGGCGATGATGGCCAAGGACTTCACATCACACAAGGCGTCCAACATCATGACTTCCAACGTTGTGTTTTATTGGTGCAACCATAAATACGCAAAAGTCACAAACCTGATTATGTTTGGTAGATGGCAATTGGAATTTCTGCACAAAAGCAGGATTCGGCCGCATGGCACGATGTTTGCACAATGTTTACATGACTCAACCTTCCAAATCACCACTGAACATGTCGCCATCAGAACATGTCACAGAACAACCTCCAAGACCCTTGACAACACGTGGTCTCACTCTCAGAGTTAGCTATATATGGGGGAAATTTCGAAACGAGATCTCTTCAGAGGACGCCAATGGCCATCTCACACTTCTCTACAACATGGACTTCCGTCTCTTGAAGCCCCAGTTATGCTTCGCGCGTGCAGTTGACAAAACACCGATTGCCAAAGGCACGATTCACAGTTTCTCCATCAGCGCAGAATGCGTGATCCATGACCGAAACCTGGTCCTGAAGCCACTGAAGCGATGGAAGACACAATATAACTACCTCTCGCACGCCCTGAACGATGTACCCATTTCCTGGATAGCCAACAGCAGTATGAAGATCTGGTATTTCGTTTGCATCAACTCTGTTACGCAAGAGCCCATCGCAAAGTTTGCTGTCAATTATTGGGCGCTGAAAAACCTGGGTAACTTTTACTTTGAGAAGAGTGCGGGAGAAATTCCCGATAATCTGAGGGACGAGGTTGTAGTGACTGGGCTGACAATATTGTACACTATGGCGACGAGAATCAACAATCCCATACAACTAATCGGTGCGGTCTTTGCGAAACCGGGGAAGGTAGAAGGGGAAGAAGGTCGGCCGGAGCTGGAGTTGGAGGATAGGGAACAGCGTGGAAAGGTGAAGACTACTTAAGAGATATGACATCAAGTTTTGTTTTAATCATACTTGCCAACAATCAAGCTAGCTTGCAAATCCGACGGATACTTTCGAAAAAGCATCAAATCCATCAATCCAAATCTTCTTCTCCAGACGAAGTGTTCAAATCAAATCTCTGTGCTAGATTTGATTGATTTGATTGATAGATTTGATTCTATATTATTATTATTATTATTCCATTTGGAGTCCTTTTCAGTCAGAGACTATGCAAGACTTTGGCCTAGGCCGTTCTATATAGGTGTTTTCTATGAGTAGTTTCTTTGGGGTAGTACAGTTTGGAGGATGTTTTGCGTGCTCCTATTCTAGAGTAGATCTGGAGTAGGCGCTAGTGCTAAAGAGCAGTGTGGTAGATAGAAAGAGATGTAGCAGCGGGCTCTTATAGTAAGAAATACAGTTTTGTTAGTTTTATAGAGTAGCTCTCTCTAAGGTAGTGTTATACAGTGACTGTCTGTATTTCTGGTGGTTGCCCTAGGTGCCATTTTCTTGTTCCAATTCTAGTGCTCGTAATAAAAGCTAGGGTAGCTTCTATGCCGGTGCTGGTTTGGGATAGTAGGGGTAGGGTTACTGGGGTATGTTTGATGGTGTTGGTTGGCTTTGCACTAAGTGCGTAAAGGGAAATAACGATAACTAGGAATGCATTCTGTTCGGTGATTCTGATTGATTGTCTACGAACATAGCTGCTACGAAGGTATACCTAAGCTCTGCGCAAGGTGGGCCGAAGTCGGGCCGAAGTGTCAAGCAGCCGACGTCTCTACCGATACTCACGATCCGACAGATGGCTTATTTAAATTCTTTTCATTCTATTTTATAGTGCCAGCATTCTAGTAGTAGGTGTGCTGGAGTTTGGATTTTGTAGCAGCTGCCAGTACAGAGATTTGAGTCTCTTTTCTTAAATCTTTCTAAGTAGGAGTTGAAGTATCCGTGTCCTAGCTTAAGGTAGTAGAAGGCGCTTGCGATTTCTCTTTTTGTTTTGTGTGGGATTTTGATATTTGTTTTTGTGTTTAGCGGGAAGGTCCTTGCGTAGGATAGTCTATTTTTGTTGCTATTATTCCGGTATTTTTGGTATTCTTGTTGTTGTTCTGTGTTGGTTGCTCTTAGTTTCGAGCCACCGTACGTACGTGGCGAGCACGTGACTACGTGCGTGGCCCGTGCCGTGGGGTGGGATTCAGTTCGTACGCGAGCTGCAGCCCACCTCCTCTAATCAATCATAACCATCTACTTCAACTCGTTGCAACGACCGTTACTTGATTCAACCTCACCTTTGCCGTATCAACATTCTGTTTTTTGGGTTTTCTTAATTTCTGTGCTTTGGTAGGCGAGGCTTGTTATTGTGGGTGTTGTTGGGACCGGTACCTGTTGAATAACAAAAAGGCCGACCTTCTTGCTACAATAGCATGAAGGCATATATAGTTGATAGTCTGACACACCCCCTCAGTTCTGAAGATGAATAGAACTGAACAGTGACGAATGATGTAGCGTCGAAGATGGGTAGTAGTCGAAGGATAGATGATAATTGGTGTCTGTGGATGATGACAAAATATGCTATAGCAGCTCGGCGTTTATAATCTAGGCATCGGCGGACGGGTAGCTCTTGGCATAATCAACGCAGCACACAGGCTCAACGTGGCCCTAGCTCCTCCCCTAGCCCCGCTCTTTTTGCTCGCTTGTGGTACCCCACCCAAATTATCATCCGAAAACTTGTTGCTGGTGCGCTTCCAGCGGTTTCCGGGCTCATAACTGTTGGAGTGGGTGAACCGTACGCATAGGGAAGAAGTTGAGGATTGACTAAGCTTGTATTGTACAAGCTATGGAAAGTTTATGTAGGTGAGTGACCATAAACAGCGCTAGTCTCAGATAGACATCGTCCCATCACCAAACCGTGACAGTACCGTACCCGGATTTTCTATCTTTCCGGTGTTTGACGCGTGCTATCTAATAATAAGAATAGCTATTAGCATTGTTAACAGCGCCATATATCGTTCACCCGCCTATTTCTATTGTCGACAGCATCATGCCAGCCCATCCAAACCCTTGTAAACGCGGTGCTACCGCCCATAACGTCGCTGCTAGTCCTCTAAAGCGCTCACGGAAATCTTACAAAGGCAGCGCTTCGCAACTTATCGCGCTTTGCCATCGATATACTAACGATACCAGCGAGCAGTTGCGAATGTGAGCGCATGTTTAGCGAGCTTGGGGATCTACTCGCTCCCCGACGGCGTAATATTGGGTCGCAATTACTCGCCGCGCTTCAATGCGTACGGGCTTGGATAAGCGCTGGCATGAGCGTGCCTACAAGCGTAACAGAAACGCTTAACGACGACGACCTTGAGCGGCTATACGATATCACAACGTGGGAGCAACTAACGTAAATAAGTAAGTTGCCGTGACAGTGAGTAATAGCCTACTACTCCTGCCTAATTAGGTAATTTAGATAGCCAAATCCTCAAATCCACAATCAAATCTCAAATCAAATACACGTCTATAAGCGAATCAAGCCATTCAATCAAGCCCAACAGCAAAAAGGTCAATTCCAAATCAAATCCGAGCCTCATATTTGCTTGATTTGATTGTTGGCATCTCTGGTTTTAATGTACGTTCAGTCAATTATGGGGGGCTTGTACGAGGGCGGTTTTTTGTTCTTAGTTTGTAATATGTGCCGAGTTCTCGAATGAAATTTCATAGCCGTTATCGAGAAGCTGGATCGTAATAATGTAGTTAAGGACACTCCTATATGTCAAACCTATGTACAAGAAGAAGACCGGCGAAAGGAAAGCACTAAAAACTGATAGCGTACATGTGAACGGTCTGTAGGAACTGTATTCCAGCTACCTAGTCCAGATGCTATTTACAGTCAAGATGAAGAAAGAAGGTAAGACGCGAGCGGCGAGCCCGCTTTGTTTGGGTTGGCGCACGGCCCTCTCGTTGCCGGGGAAGCGACTAGGCTCGCAGCCTAGTCATGTGACTTAGGGCTCAGCCCGTTACAGTACACTCTTATGCATCCATCGAATCTTAATGCCTCTGATGTACAATTACACAGATTCTTAATAATGTACAACTTGATAGCAAATTATAAGTCACGATTCTGACGTTCAATGTTCTCCCTCAAAATGACTGTCAAGTCTTGCACCTTGCGAGATTGGAAGCATGGAGTGTTCACAAACATGGCTTTGGAAGAGAGTCAAGTATATACTACGTACATGCTCTAATCTGAGATGGTATCTGAGATCGGCTTGGGCTGAAAAAAGTGCAGTAGTGACTACTACTACGATGTCTATTCCAGCTTGGAACGATCTCAAATTGAGCATGCAGGCCTAGGTATGCTTTTATCTGAGGGATGCAGTAGTGAATAATTCAGACACTTGGCTCAATTCTAGGCAATTTTTCTCCACGTGCCGCGCCCGATTCAAATAAAACTTGAAGCGCAAGAGCTCACTGCCCAGATTGGGTAAGTCTTAGCTGATATACTACCGTTTGACTAGAACGAGCCTGAATCGGTCTAGTCTTCCCCGCGCATGCACGTGTTAACCGAGCACGCTAGTGGCTTATGACACGGGGGGATCTTTCCACCATCATACAGCTGTCAAAACTGTTGAGACATGGGATGAAACCAATTCCTTGTAAGTCCACCGACAAATACTTGCATCTAAAAATGAAATGTGATGGCAGCTGCATGGAGGCGTTTGGGCGTAGATGATACCCCCACAGGCGCACAGACACACCGGAACCCGCTAGACTCGGGAGGGGGCGGGAGTTCCGCGAAAGCGAAAGTTCGCGTTCGCAGCTGGATCGACGCGTCCTCAAAACCGCCGGTCGGGGACTTTAACTCCTGACACCTATCAACTCCTCATTTGAACCTCGAATCATCTGAGCTGTATCACTGCATCCCATCAGATACTGTCTCAGCAATGGCCAGAGTGTACATCTACCTTAACTGCGTGCCCGCGATGTAGCACAGAGTCCAACCTCTTACAGAAGCCGGCGTCCAAGCGAGGGATTCGCTGACGGAAGCAGAGTTGCTGAAGTTTTCAACTGGAAGCCCACCAAGTACAAGCACGATAACCCTGATTATGGCCGCTTGGGGAACGCTGAAGATTTCGAGTATGCACCCACACCAAAGATGAGCGGAGCAATTGGTTGACACTCGACCAGAGTAGTTTCTCGCAGCCCGAGCCCTCAGCCAGCTATTTCTGCAATTTCTGTGAATCGTATAATTCCTGCAACACGTCCAGCGCCGGATGACGATGTTGAACAAGCGCCCAAACGAAAGCGATTTGATTCCCAAACATTGGGAAGAATCCAAGCGAATATACAGTCATTGAGGAGCAGTACCCCGCGGCGAAAATCTTCGTGCACTTCTCGACGTAGATCGTCCTCTGGGAGCTCGGCTGCAAAAAGTGTAGCGGAGAACGGCGGAGACCATACAGAGAGCGGGGTTAGACTTGATAATGGACGGACGACACCACCAGTAGACTCAGGCGATGCTTCACCTTCGGAGCCTGCTGGAGCAACACGACGGAAGCTAACCCCTAAGGGGCCAAGCAAATCAAGACTGAGTGCCATGCTCATGAAGACGACCCGACCGGTACCAGTGGCTGAGAAGCCTGTGTCACCGCCTCTCTCTCCACAGTCACCTGCTCAGGAGGCCACTGAGAAGCCTGTTGAGGATTCTACCGAGGAGCACACTTTCGAATCTGCTGAGGAGCCTTCGAGAGAGTCTGCTGAGGAGTTCTCTGCGCAACAACCGGAAGGGCCTGAAGTGTACCGGCTCTCATCAGGAAAATATGCCGGCATGACAGTCAACGAATTCATGAAAGTCATCCTGGCAGGGTACAAGAAGGAAGTAGCGGCATGTGATAGCATTCAAATGGTCATGCAAGGCTATGATGCTATGAAGGAAGATATGAAGGAAGAGGTAGAAAAGATTGTCTGTCAGGATGTGCCCGACTTTGAATCTGAGCTGAATCATATCAAAAATTGGCGACTTCCCAAATCTACAGACGAGATCACGTCCGTGTTCGGAGGTTGGTGGTTCAAAGCGGTACCCTGGTGGCACAAACGATGGCTTTCATACGAGCTTTCACAAGGTCGAAAGATGGACGGAAATTGGGCACCTCTATACCAAGCATTTGAGTATTGGGACCCCGAATTGCTACCGGGTTGCCGGTGGAAGGCCATGCAGAATTCTAAACACCAACAACCGCCACCAAATGCGCCAACCGGTCCAAAAGCTTTACAGCGTGATGCTGTGAATCGCAGCGCTTTTTCATTGGACCCATAGGATTTCCAATTCCCCAACTCTTCACCATATTCATTCAAGCGTATTGACCAGCTTGAAGAGCAAGAACAGAAGAAGGTAGTCAAACAATGGAGGAGTGGAGCACTGAGGAAAATGTTGAATTCAAAGGATTTCAGCGACTGTGAAGGAGCGCTTAGGTATTGGGGGCTGATTGATTAGTTTCCAGCTGGAATATGAACAATTCAAGAGCTTGCTTGAGCTAGTGGGAAGTGAGGGACGAGTGGTCAGCCAGATTGGCAAACAACTTTCGTCTTCGTTACGTTCTATTTACTTATTCCCTACACATAATTCAAGGGGGGATGGCGCAGTGGTAGTGCGCCTGGTTGCTTCTGCTAGCTTGCTCGCAGAGGTTGAAGGTTCGAATCCTTCTCCCCTCACCGCTATAATAATTCTATTATTCTAGCTTTACCAAAAAACATCGAACGGCTCCTTTCGAAACCTGGAAAGTTTTTCACCAATACCCCGCACGCTTAACGCTAGCCGCCGCCGTACAACCGAGCCACAAAGTACCGCCGAGACGAAAATATGCCGCAACTGCCGCTATATACAACAAACGTTCAAGGTCCCATGACTTTTTCCCCTACGAGGTTTTTTTCAGTCTTAGGAGCACGGGGTTATTATAGCAAAGGGATTGGTCACAAAGGTGGAGATAAACGGGTGTCTATTACAAGGTCTCTCTCTCTTTCCTGTATAGAAGCAAAAAACCCAAACCCCCATAGTCAAACTCGACCAAAGAAACGAAATCCTACGGGTATAGAGGGAAAAAACTAGTCAAACGGCCCTAGGCCACCGTCCTACATAGTCTCTGACTGAAAAAGGACGTTAATGGATACTACTACTACTACTACTACTACACATAATTCAACTACGAATTAGACTGGCCTTGCTCTACCAAGTTATACCGCCGACCAAGCGTTATCAATCGGCAGAAGCGTGCCACTAATACTCCTCGCTTGATCTGATGCCAAAAACACAATGCCTTCCGCGATATCATCCGTAGTGATCACATGTTCATCTTCGTTAGTATGATCTTTAACTGCGTCCCACAATATCCTGCGACGTATCAATTAGTGGCAGATAGCATAAAATGGTCATGGGTACTCACTTCCACCGTTGGAACGCAGCTTGGTCTATCTTGTCCGCCTGCATGCTATTATGAATGTTGGTAGGAACACCACCTGTGATATGATAAGCCACCACTCCGGCGTTGTCACAAATTTCTGCACGATCAACTTACCCGGAATCACAGCATTGCACCTGATACCCTCCTTTTGGAACCGCCATGCAACATTCTTCGTTGCACCGACTGTACCGTGTTTGGAAGCCGTGTACGCAACACCAGCTGTAGCACCAGACATGCTCGCCATACTGCCCACATTCACAATAGACCCGGCTCGATGCTGCTTCATACTCGGAAGCACGGCTCTCATCATCCGGACCGGCACCGTCAGATTGATGGCGAGCACCCGGTCCCACTCCTGATCTTCCACAGTATCCGCGCTTCCGAGATTGTCAAGTACCCCCGCCACATTGGCCAGAACATCAATCTTCGGCCCGTACTTTGCGATGCAGGCGGCTATGGCATCCTCGGCTGCGTTGGGCCCGCAGAGGTTGGCTTGGTGGAAGGTGAAGTTTGTGGACTGTGTGGCGTCAAGTGTCTGCGTGAAGGGTGCGATGTCGATGCCGAAGACGCGCGCCTTGTGCGAGAGAAAGACGAGGGTAGTTTGTAGGCCG
This sequence comes from Pyrenophora tritici-repentis, assembly GCF_003171515.1. Taxonomy (NCBI): domain Eukaryota; kingdom Fungi; phylum Ascomycota; class Dothideomycetes; order Pleosporales; family Pleosporaceae; genus Pyrenophora; species Pyrenophora tritici-repentis. Next base: position 1,903,686 of record NC_089395.1, read on the forward strand.
ATGCCGCTGCTGCAGCCGGTTACGATTACGGTCTTGTTTTCGAAAGATGTCATGGTTGTGGAGTGGATATCAATGTAGGAACCCGTCGTCTCTTATATAGTCTGAGCGTCTGAGTTATCATGTACCTTTCTGGGTTTTTATATCATATATGTTTCCTCGTATATGCATGATCTTTTTACCGGCTTCGGCGCGTTGAGGTTGCTTCGCAGAGAGGAAGGCACGATTGGCTTGGTGCATGGAATACCCAAGGTACCCTGCTCCTGCGCTGCACGGGTTATCCGTATAGAGAGTTTTTTAATTCGCGCCGAGAATGTTTCGGGTAGTCTGTTTACGGGAAACATTGCGTATACATCGTGTTGCAATTGGGCTACGTTCGCCGAGAAGTACCGCCGTTCCCCACAACGATGCATGTTTCACAACCGACTACCACGATTATGTACATAGATCTCAATATCCACTGACGTTCACTGCTAGGTGTTAATACCTGACATTGAACGACTGGGGAAGTCCTACGATAGGAGCTCAACTGCAACAAGAAGCCACCCAATTGGAGAAAAGCAGGGCTGCAACAATCGCAACTCTACCTAGCGGTATGTAGGTACCGCAGAGCTTCTTGACCTGGAAATTATTTCACGGCTATGTAACTCGGGAAATCTGTCTTGGTAAGTGGGCAGCGGTGCGGGATCGATATTGCTTGGATAGGCTCTTCCGGCACCATCCGATGCGGCATGTTCTTCCTTCTTTGCTGCCGAATACTACCTGCTTCCGAACCCTATCTGGGCCATTATTATGATAGATGTGGAGTGTTCAAGCTATGTAACGTACGACAGTTATCTTCTCAGCACACCTATGTTGCAACTGAGCTATGTACCCTAGGTACCATTTGCCTGAGGCTTTGGATGCTGAAAAACTACCGTGAGGATCACCAAGGAGTCTCATATGCAGATAGTCTCGCTGATTTGCTATACTTTCCAGGAATTGGTGAGACGTGCCGCATTGCTCATGATTGTCTCCAACATTTAATGCCATTGAGATTCTAGCGCTCCGTCACATTGAACAATACCTAGGTATGGGGCGTCAGAAAAACCGAGCCTATATATCTGAATAGAGGTACCTTCCCTATTCCTGTATTTGCTTGCTTCTACTCACGAACAGCGTCACATCAACGGGTGTTGGGCGGACAGAAGTAATCACCTACTCATCAGGTCAGGCTCAATGCGCAATAAAGTGGCTTTTTACAAACACCTAAGCATGGAAGGCTAATAGGATGCACTACCATTTCAGGTTGCAGTACCAAGACAATCAAACATGTGCTTCCATAGTCCACAGAGATCATTCTATGCGGAGGTGATGTGTATAACTGATCAAACTGGAGTACTCCACAAAATATTACTCAAAGAACAATGATACTTTGGTTTCCACCAAGGCTAGTGGAGTTCAAGGAGAGTAGCTTGATGTCATGGATAGTATACTACCTAGGCACGCTCACGCTAGGAACTACGAGATTCCTTCCGACTCGCTGTAAATCCCTTCTAAAGGGGTCTTTATCGTCGTATCTTCATCAGTTAAGGATTTCTTGCCTTGGATTACTTTATTAGAAAATATGTCCCCTCTCAATCAAAAAGTACATAATCGCCCATCGTGGCTGGATTTAGCTCTTTCTCATTGATCTGCGCACAAATTATGTGTGTCTCGTAGATAAGTCCGTATCACCGCACACACATCCTCGGAAACTGTATCGATAATCTGCGATAGTCGCACAGTCATATTCTCAAGTAAGATACGTATGATTTTCGAATTTCTATCATGTAGCAGGGAGCCGTTGAGATTGCTTCTCCTTGAACAGACTTGCATTAAAAAGTGATGGAAGGCAGCGTATGGTTAAGCATAGAGAATAAGAAGCTGGAGACAGCCAAGTCCCAGTGAAAAACAAACAGAGCTGTTGAATTTTTATGGACGTATACAAACCATATGGTTGTTGGAAGACGTTGTGCAATACCAGCATGATACATTGGAAAGCCTCGTAGACAGAATTTCAGGATAAAGGGCCAACCGACAACCGGATATTATCTGCAAAATTCGCTTTCACATATCTTCCATCTCTATGATACTATACAGCGCTACGGAGTAGTCCGAAGAAGGACCATGGCCTATGCGCCTGTATGCTATCAAGGTATATGGTGTATACCGTGTTGGACTCAGACTCCGCAACAATCAATCGGATCGGCATGATTGATTCCTATCTAGGTTAAAGGCTGCCTAATGAAGTAATTCTTTAACCTATATAGGAATCAATCATGTCAATCGATTGATTGTTGCGGAGTCTGGTTGGACTGTCGGGGCAACGTCATGCTCTAAGACTTCAGGTAAAGCGTCAATCCGCAGGAGTCGTTACATCATCGAAAGGAAAAAAGGCCTTATGTTTAGTAATACGGCGAGAAATCTCATCAAGGAAGTTGTCGATCATAATATGGGCGCCGCTATTCCACTTACGGTCACAGCCCTGTTCACAATAGGATGTACGGCCGGCATACGCAGGTTGCGGTTAGCATACAAACACTGTCCGTGTTAACTAGACCAGGAAGGTTCACAAAGCATGCACTAGAGGCCAACTGGGTACATGGCTTTGCAGTAAAAATCTACCTAGACGTTGACCCGCTGTATGTCAGGAGAGTATAGTAACGCTCATATTACGAGACCCATTGACAGGTACTAAAATGGGTTTCAGCGTGTGTAGCAGAATGTTTGATCCACTTCTGACACGTTTTGCGGCTCTGCCAGCCTTATGGAGACACAAAAAGAGCGTTTTGACATGTGAAGTTGAGCGCGAGTACAGAAAATACTATACCGAGGTGAAAATGCGCAGATTCTGTGGATTGCCAGTCGATCTAGAAGCAGAGGGAAGATCTCGAGCCACGAGCTTACAGATCCAGGATCCAGCTTTGTGTAATCGGCCCTTCTAAGCTCAAGCTACCCCACATGTCGTCATATGTAGTACCAGCAACAAAAGTTATTAAAGAGATAAACTGAGATTTCATCAGAAGAACTATCCTCACTCAATTCATACTCATCCAAAATATACATACCTACTATCATCATGTCTAAGCCAAGCATTCTCTTCGTTCTTACCTCCCACAACAAGCTCGGCGACACGGGCAAGCCCACTGGCTGGTACCTCCCCGAGCTCGCGCATCCCTACCACGTCCTGCGCAACAAAGCCAACATCACCGTCGCATCCCCTAAGGGTGGCGAAGCCCCCCTCGACCCCGCGTCCGTCGAAGCCTCAAAAGACGACGTCTCCGTCAACTTCCTCAAGAATGACGAGCAAGTATGGAAGACGACACAAAAGCTTGCCGACTTCAAGGGCAAGGCCAAGGACTTTGACGCCATCTTCTACGTCGGCGGCCACGGCCCCATGTTCGATCTCGTCGACGATGCCACATCCCAGCAGTTGATCAGGGAGTTCTGGGAAGCGGATAAAGTTGTTTCGGCAGTGTGCCACGCACCCTCCGTCTTCTACGACGCGAAACTGAGCGATGGAAGCTTGCTGATCGCCGGCAAGGAAGTCACGGCTTTCACCAATGCCGAGGAGGAGCAGGCGGGCCTCACCAAGGCTGTGCCGTTTTTGCCCGAGGATGCGCTGAACAAGGCGAGTGGAGGCAAGTTTGTCAAGGCGGCAGAGCCTTGGGGCGAGAAGGTTGTCGTCTCTGGAAGATTGATAACTGGTCAGAACCCCGCGAGTGCTACTGGTGTCGCCGAGGCTATCGCAAAGGCATTGGGTATCTAAGACAGAATATCTAGCCTAGCAACCATATAGGGTTAGCTCAATGAAAAAATAATGTAATGACGAAGATCCAAGAAGAGAATGTGAGTATTGTCATGTGATGTACTAATGTTTTGAAGTAGTTTTGTATTATCGCAAGGGTATTATTTACAATAAGAAACGCGACAACTATCTAAGTACCCAGTGATCCATCATTCATTCATAACTTAACATCGTCTCTATCGACCCCCTATACGTACATGTACACAACCGACGTTACGGTCTCGTAGACAACTGCAGGAGGGCAGGCGTTGGGAACCGCAGGGTATCCGGGAGCCGCAGTGGGAGCAGGCGCAGGAGCGGGTGCACCTGGGGTCTGCGGCGCACCGGGGTGGTAAGGAGTCTCGCCGGCGCCCGGGTAAGAGGGAGTCTCAGCGGGCACACCAGGAAGGTAAGGGGTCTCGGCTGGCTTGCTAGGAATGATGATGCTGCCGGTGACTGGAAGGGTCGAGTTACCGTAAGGGGCGGTAGAGTTACCCCATGGTGCAGAGGGCTTGGGGATCATAGTGACCGGGTAGGCGGTGGAAGGCTCGGCGGGAACGACTGAGGTTGCGTTGACAGTGGCAGTTACGCCTGGGACGTAAGAGGAGACCATGGTCGAGAAGGTGACTGGGGTAGAGACGGGCTTCTTGACGGTACTGAGAGTGACAGTAGTAGCATCATCAGTGGAGCTTGGGGTCTCGGTTGTGGCTGGGACTTCGGTAGGGACCTCAGGGGTAGGGGTAGGGGTAGGGGTAGGGGTAGGAGTAGGAGTGGGAGTGGGAGTAGGAGTTGGGGTAGGTGTGCTGGAGGTAGCAGGCTTAACCAAGAGAGGTGTCAGCTTGCCCACAATCCATGATGAGGCTTCTTCGGTGTAGAGTTCGAAGTAGTTCAAGTGGTCAGCAACGACGCTGCCACCAGCACATACTGGGTCACCAGCAGCGCAGTACGAGCGCAGGACCGAAGAGTAGGCGTTGAGACGGTCGAGGTTGGAACCAGTACGAGGCCAGACGTCCTTGCTTGCGCCATCGAGGACATTGTATGCCTGGTTGGCAGTGTGCTTGACGTCACCCCAGATAAGGGCAGCCTTGACCGCCTGACCAGCCGCAGAAGCAGGGTTGAGGCCCGTAGTAACGGCATCAACATTGCAGGCATCGTCTCCTCCTCCACTGAGCAGAGAGCCGGCAACCATGGCACCCTGTGAGTAACCGTTGATGACAACCAGTGTGCTTGGGCATTTGGCGTTGTACTCTGTGATTTGCCTGACTCCATTGCTGGCACCCTCCTGGATGGTAGGGCAGAATTCTGCTCCGAGGGTTGCGTCGAAGACGATGTCCATGTAGTCGCAAGAGTTTCCCTGAGCTTGGAACTTTGCACAGATAGCGTCACGGAAAGGTGAAGTACGTCCATCGCTGTAAGGGGCATCGTTGCCGCGAGCCATAAAGATGGCTACATCGTTACAGTCTGCTGTAAGCTTTGGTGGTGTAGTGCCCTGGGCACGAGCGAGAGGAAGAGCGGCAAGGACAGCGGTGGCGAGTCCTTGCTTCATTATAGAGGAGGGAGACATGGCGAAATGTCTGTGATTAAGGTGTTGATTATGTGCTTTTTCCCGAGTCGTAAAACTTGTCGAGCTGGTAGCGAGTGTTGGAGGATTAATTAATTAAAGACGATATTATAGCATTAACCAAGATCCCTTTGTATTGAGAGTGGAGCGAGTGTTGCTGGCCGAGTGAACGGACAATTACTGCAAACTGAGCAGGGAAGAATGAAGAGCGTGCGGGACTGAGACAAGGAGGAAGACGATCAAGATATGTCAAACTGCCAGTGGAGCCCCCCGTATTCAGGGACCCCATTCTTCGGACTATGAATACACATGTATGGGAAAAGCCATAATGGTGCGGACCGGATGCCTGCAAGCGCATTACTTTGGCAATGTACGGGAGGCGTTGAAAGCCACACTCACCTAAACTATTGCTTGTCTGCAGAAGGAGCGCCCTGGAGTAGTTAGCAGTGCGGCACTAGGACGGGACAAGTAATTCACTTGTCCAGATTATGACTCGCGTCGCTTGTTTGCATGACAGCGGCACTCAGCCGCCGGGATAACTTCGTATCAGGTGCGATAAGGCCAGGCTACGACGCATCCGTGATGTGGCATGTCCGACACGAGATGGCTCCGTACTTTGTGATGTTGCTGTTCTTTTTCTTTACTAAATGACTACAGAGTTTTTGCCAAAGTGCGCATGGATAATCGCGCAACACGCGGTTGGTGAGCCCTAACGTATTAGCTCCTGGTGACATTCGTCCGTAGCAATGCATGATCTGGAAGGGTCCAGCAGCAGCTGATCATCAAAAACCCTGCCTGTCTCCCGTCTCACGCTATGCTTTTCCCGAACCCAATTCCGCTGCCTTCCCCCTCTCGTTCTTGATCCGCCAGAATGGGTGCTAAACCCCGGATCATCTGACCACCATCAATATCGATGTCCTGGCAGGATGCAAGTTCGGCAAAGAATCTGATGTTGTCGGGAGTTGAAGAGCGTTGCATCGCGAGGCTGTGCGGCTCAACTCAATGACGCCATTCCCGTTGTTCGGCTTTCCTCGGCCTGGATACGAGAGCGACCAGGACATGGCCTGTTGTGTCAGGAAGCGTTAGTGGTTGAAGAAAAGATGTATTTTGGGACACTCTGGGCGCTCACTGTGGCCCACAAAATTTAAGATCGCATTGGGACAGAGGCGTTATATCTAGCGCAAGACCCTTCAGACTACCAAGCGTATGACGGCATTCGTGCAGTAGCACTCGACGTGGCGCAACGCAAAATAAACACATTGACACTTGAATTTTGAAAGGATCATCAGTTGCAAACCCAGCGATTGTAAATTCGATGTCATCGTTATGTGTTACCTGATATTCTCAGCTACACACCTCACGTGAGCGCTTACTCGGCATCATGCAGGTCGACTTTTAGGTCCATCCTCACCGAAAGCATAGTCGGTAGCGAGGCCGATTGAAACACTAACCAAAGGCTATGCTGACGTGCCGGAAATGCTCTTCCGGTCCTGGGCGGATAGCAGAATCCGAAACAGCGAGGCATTATTGTCCAAAGCCGCGATTTCAAGCCCCAGGCCGTGTTTCTCGGTCGAACCAAGCCTTGGAGATAATTCGGCATTCTAATCTGGTGGTTGTATCGCGTTTTCGGTTCCATTACAACCTCTAGGCTGTTTGTATACGTGGTGGGAGTCCATATCCTCTACCACTAATACTTGAGAGTGTTCGTATCCCGATGTGTACCCTACCCCACCGTACCGAGTACGAGAATGCAAAAGAGCCGCACGATGCTACGAGACGGGAGGCTAGGGTCTGCATACGCCACCATTGACAGCCTCACGAAAAGGCCATAACACGTTGACCTCCGGAATCTCGTCCTAGGTAGGCTGCAAGATTCGGTGGTACTCTAAGGTAGGTGCGCCGGCCAGGTCCGTGTAGCGCGATGATCGGGTTCCTGCGTCAAAGCTACAGTGATGGCTTCTTGTAGCGCAAGACTGAATCACGCAACTTCGTCAACAACAGCCCAAATCGATATCCTCATGTTTCAACATTTGAACATACTCGAACTGTATATACCCGGTAATTTGCTGTTGCATCGGTGGTGTATTCGAATTGCTCCGGTGGCGTTCACTATGATGCTGGGACGCCTTGATGGTAAAACCGTTAGCGAAGGCGAACTCATATTCGCCATTGACTAGTGACTACAATGATGATGACAGCCCGAGCCTAGAATCTACGCCAAGAATGAGAGCCATGTGGCAGAAAGCTTCTGCTGTGACGATCGTCGAGAGAAGGTTTAAGCCAGACGCTAAATCACCGCATAACCGGGTTTGAGAAATTCAACGGTAGAATTCACAAGCCAAAGCATATCGGCGGTTTCCAGTGCCTCGGAAACGGGTTGTTGCATGTGCTAGGATGCCATCTTAATGGCTTTTGATATCGCGGTTACACACTGAGTAGTGAAACACTACCGCGATAACATCAACGTCACTTCTATACTATCGTATAGTCATGACCAGAAACAGGAGAGCTGTACCACTTCAAGAAAAAGTTTACGGCACATCATGACGTTGCTGTAGCTAGGAAAATGACGTACAGATATGATAACATAGGTCCTTTGTAGTGACTGTTTCTGCCTGATACAGCATATCGTCCACATTGAATAGAAGCAAATGTGTGAAACTAGAATCTTACACTCTCTTGTCGATTCATAGCATGCCAAAAAGTATAGCCGCCAGTCCGACGATGCGAGTCATTCACTTGACGGTATGGACGGCAGCTGCTCCCTGGGAAGTAGGGGAAGAAATAGCCGCCCTGCTAGCCATACTGGAGGTAGACTCTGAGGGAGCAGTTGAAGCATTAGTAGCACTCGAAAAACTGTCATGGTCACTCGATTGCGCAGAACTACATGTGGTAGATGAAGCTGGCTACAAGTTCACGAGCAAAGTTATCCACTAGCATGACTTGTACCCTCTAATTACCATCACGAAGACACAATCTGAGGGTTTCAACTTTATCTCAACGGTAGGAACAAGAACAGCCTATGAATTTCAGGAAGACCACAAGCACAAGATTCAGATCAGAGTATAGTCATAAACGTACCACTTCCAATATCCATAAGCATCGTAAAAGCTGCTAGATAGTCGCAGGTGCCCGAACCAATGACTACAGTATACGTGATCAGCACTTTTTGCTAGTGAACTGCCGGGGGTTGGCGTGGTCTTGGTGATGGTGTTTACTGACACTCTCCATCTTCTTCACTAACCTAGCCAAGCAGGGCCGGGTCGGCCTGTCCATATTGGCGGATCGCAAGCTCGGCCCGGGGTACAGGCGTGATTGCTGAGTCGGGGGCGGCAGCAACCGCTGGGACAAGACCGAAAATGCTGGTAATAGCTGATCTTCATTATATGCATTATGATTTTAGTGAAAAGCGAAATCTTGGTCCATAGCCAAGGGAAGACCGCAAGTCACGTCTTGAGCCAAGAAGGAACGGGACGCAAGGGAAGCGCGAGTGTTGAGCCACACTACGGAGTATCCAAGCGGAAAGGGATCAAGGCCGCAAGCGAGATGAACAGTTCACCAGATTTGGATGAAGGAATTATTGAAATCCGATAGGAAGTTAGTGCGGCGGAAAGGCAAATTGAAACACTGGTATCTCTAACGACAGGGCTATAAACGCAGGAGGCCTGAAAGACTAACTAGGGTATTGTAATTACATCGCGCTTGGCATCGACACATCAAAAGACGGCCTTACATGATCCCTAAGATGGAATTATCAATAAGAAGCAGGGAATGTCAAGATTGGAATGCAACAACTTCCTCAATCCCGTTTCTCAGGCTCGACAGGAACGTCCTGGTGACTTCGAGCCCCACTCACAACTTGCGAAGTTGTAAAGCCAGGGATTGCAGCACCGAAGCCCGTCAAGACCATCATATCGCCATCCGCATCACTAAAGTACTTGTAATCCAAGCCCTTGAGTTCGTCATCCTCAGCGGCCCTAATATGACACCCAGGGATCCTGTTAATGATGAAGAGCAAGATGATGGAGATGACAAAAGACCATGCAGCACAGAATGTTGCAGCAGCAAGTTGATAGACCATTTGCTTCCAGTTTTTGGCCCACCATCCGCCTTCATAGGTGTTGCTTACACCGTCCATGGCCGGGATGTACGGAGCTGCGAAGAAACCGGTGAGAATATCGCCGATGTAGCCACCGACGCCGTGGATGGCGAAGATATCCAGACCCTCGTCAATACGGAGAAGGTACTTATACTTGACGGTGAAGAAAGATCCGCAGGAGGTGAGAGCTCCGATTAGTGCCGCAGTCTGAATACGCACGTATCCACAAGCCGGTGTGATACCAACGAGACCAGCAATGATCCCGGAGCAGAATCCAATAATGGAGAACTTGCGAGTGGAGGCGTACTCCAACAACACCCAAGCCATACCGCCACCACACGCCGCGAGATTGGTGTTGCAAGCGATATAAACGGATCGAATGGAGATATTTGCCGTCGAAGCACCTATCAAAAAAGATTAGTATCCATTCATTCGCATAAAAGTCAACATTCCAAAACCCCACCATTAAACGCAAACCACCCAAACCAAATCAAAATCGTGCCCAGCCCCACCAAGAACGGATTATGCGGCTTGAAATGCGGAAACTTGGCCTCCTTGTGCAAATCAACCCGTGGGCCCAACATAACAGCCCACGCCAGAGCCGAAAACCCCGAAGCAATATGCACCGGACCTGATCCCGCAAAGTCGTAAACACCGAGTTTATACAACCAGCCACTAGGGTTCCACTCCGCGTACGCCAAAACATAGTACACAAACGTCGTCCAGCAGAGCAGGAAAAGCATAGATGGGAAAAGCCGGCCGCGCTCTAACATCGCCCCGGCTAGAATCATGGCCGTACACGTCACGAAGGTGAAACCAAAGCACGCATAAAGAATATCCGGTATATCAGCATTAGCGAGCGACGGATACCCCAGCGTATTGTGCAGACCGGCTTTTGACAGGTCTCCGATGAAGGGGTTAGTGGTGTGGGATTGGTAGAGTGAGTAGCCGTAGACCCAGAATTGGATGCCGACGGCGCAGGCGCAGAAGAGGGATTGGAAAATCATGGTGAGTGCTGCTTTGCGGCGGTGCATGCCGGCGTAGAGGAAACCGATTGCTGGGGTGATTTGCCTGGTTGGGGGGTTAGTAGTGTGCAAGCTGCTGTTGAGTTGAAAATGGGGGGTTACATGCCAGCATAACACTGTACTGACCAACATCCAACAGAGGTCGCCCTTGTCGTAGAGCGCGTTGAGGTCAGTCGTCATGACGTTACCGCCATTGGGATCAACAGCGTAGTCTGGCCATTCCGTGATGGGCGTTGGCGCTGGTAGGGACGCCATGCGTTCTACTTGTTTCGATATAAGGTACTAGGCGATACGAAAGGGAACCTTCTATACAGTGCAACCTTACCAAATACCCGGGGAGAGCAGTCTTCTTTATATCCACATGTTCATTCTTATCCAGCAATGTCTTACCTAGGTAAGGGGTACCCAGCCAATTAATACCACACTAACGCAGACGTCTACCATGGGGAGGAAATTATCTCCGTCACCGGCATAGTACAAGACACCAAAACAGCAGCTTATCGTTCCACTTCCCCAGAAGGCCCAAGGCGGAGTGGAGAAGGTTGAGTGGAGCGGAAGGCGGGAACAGGTCATGGTATCGCTTGGCAAGAGATAACAAACGTGGGGTTCATGCGTAAAAGGGACAAACAACAACCGTATCCGCCCTCTAACTAACCGGCACCACAATATGTTTACTTCGTACCTCTACAAATCTAATTCCAATAACAACACAAAAGGCCTTAAGAAAGAAGTTCCCAGCACTTGCGCATCCCCGTTGATAACGTCTCATCGCCCATGGCCGCCGCATCGACCCATTTGCGGGTACACGGCTCATCGCCGCATTCAAGGTCCACGGCCTCGGCGGCATCGGCCTCGACCCGGAACTGATAGGCATGCATGGTAAGCTTCAAATGGGTGAAGACGTGAACCAATGGCGGGAAATGGGCCACATAACGCGCTTTGCTCATATCAACAGCAGCCGCACTAGCGCCCAGGCTGGAGACGTATTGCGCGGCTGATGTTTTGCGCTGCTGGGGCGTCATCTGTGATGCTGTGAGCGTATTTTGCGGGAATTGCCTGTGCGTGTCGTCAGCATAATGTTCGGGTCTAGATAACGGGGTTGGCCAGGGGTGGTGGTGGTTGTTGTCAGCATGTGATTGTGGATGCCGCTTGTTACGTACCACAGGGATGCGAGGAGACCTTTGGATAAGACGTTAGCAAAGAAAGATGACTAGGATGTGGGGTTTACCTTTTGCTGGGCGTTGCTCTATCAGCCATTTGCTAGTTCCGTCCGATAGGTGTAACTCGATCATGCACACGACGCATTCTTCTTCCGCGACCTTTTTCTTTTCCGCTTTCTTCGGAAAGAGCGAACAATACATTGGTATTGACTTGGAGCCGGCTGTAGACGGGGGTGTTTTCCGCTTTTTCGATTCTTCGGCTGGCGGGGTATCAATGTCCATTGCATCGTCCTCTGTCTTAGCAGCTGGTTTTGGTGTGCTGATGGCAAAGTAGTTTGAGAGTGTGTTGGTTTGCTTCGTCGCTGCCTTTCTCTTCTTAGTCACTCGTGGTGCTTCATCCTCTGCCACCTCTTCGGTAACCGTTGCCAAATCCTCGGGATCCAGTGGCGCACATATTGAGCATGCGTCTTCGATGTCTGGGACGACGGTCGGTGACTGGCGCTTGTCAGATAACGCCTTGCCCTCACTATAGGCCCTGCACGTAGCCTGTATGGGACAATCATTGCATCGTGGTCGCGGCGTACAGACGGTGGATCCCAGCTCCATCAGCGCTTGGTTCCATAGCCCCGGTGTGGCACTTGTCTTTGTTTTCGGGAAATCGGAAGCATATTTGATCAACTGATCGGCCATATCCCAGAGAATATCCGTGGCTTTCTTGTCTTTGACATCCACGTATAAGCCAAGCTGCCGGCTTAGTACTCGCGCCACGTTTCCGTCAAGGACAGGCTCAGCTTCACCGAATGCGATGCTGGATACTGCTCCTGCGGTGTATCTCCCAATGCCGGGAAATTCTTGCAGCTCTGCAGCACCACTGGGAATGGTGCCCGCATCTTCGGATGCGGACATCATCTTCTTAGCGCCTTCATGCAGACGTGTTGCACGAGAGTAGTAACCAAGACCTTTCCAGACGGAGAGTACGTCATCATGGTTCGCGGCAGCAAGGTCTTGTACCGTTGGCCACTTCGCGATCCAGTTATTGAAGTACGGTATCACCGTCGACACCCGAGTCTGTTGCAACACTGTGTATTTGTCAGTACGTGTGCAGTGTAGACGTAACAGTACCATGACGCTCAGAAGGACCGACCACGTGACCCCGCGATCTCGCGTCCCTCACGCGTCACACGCCAACATCGCACTTACTAACTTCCGACACCCAAACCTCATACGCCCTTTTGGAAAGTATCCTCCCAAGTTCCTCTTCTCTGCCCTCATACTCTGCTGGATTAATCCATTTCTTCCTCCACGGCATGCTGCGTGTCTCTGCAACGCCATCAAACCAGCCTAACAACGCGTCACATGACGATCGATCGCCAAGCAGCTGTGGGTAATGATATGAGGTAAGATGGATGCGCGTTGGTGGCAGAGTTACCGGGAGAGATGCCGCCGGAGCTGTAATAGACGAAGGTTTGCTGGCAGCAGATTTGGCAGACACCAAGGCCTTCGCTGACGGCTTTTTGCGTGGTGGCATTATTTCGCGACAAAATAGATCAAGAGTTTCAATATAGAAAGATATGGCGAAGAAAATCAGTACAGTTGCCAAACACAAGCGCACAGTCTCGGGAATTCTTGGTGTAAGGGGAAATGAGGACCAGGCACGCGCAGATGGCGCTAATCGTTGACTAGTGGGAGCAATCGCGCATGGGTCAGAAAACATGTCTAGATCTGGCCTGCACATCTAAACCCACCCCGAAATTAAGACCATCTTCGCTAATCGTACAATGATCTTCCGGCTCAAATCTGGGCTGAGTAGTGGCGCCATGATACTGCCCGAGATTTGATTAATTTCCATCGTCGCCACGTGGTTGCCGCCCAATATCCCCCGAGCCTACTCCTTCCAGAACTTTCTCTTGTAATCTCCCAAGTCAAACGTCCCTTCCTGAAGCAATGCACTATCCTTCTCCCCACCCCAAATAAAGACCCTGCAATCTTCTACCACAGCTGTCTCTTCCTGCCTACCCTGTGTCTCCGCCTTACACACCTCCCACTTGTACATATCCGTCTCATACTCCACCAGTCTCTCAAACATCTCCTCAGTCTGCACATCCCAGACAAACCCTTGCACAATATCTTCCTCGCTCCCGTTAGGTATCAAAGTAGGATAGACGCCGATCATCTTCATTTTATATCCTTTAATCGTCGCGGGTTTCAAGGCTGGGAGGTCCTGGAGATTGAGAACAAAGGCGAGGATCTCGGGGGCTTGCAGCGTGCCGTAGAAGAACATGGGCTGGGGCTGCCATCTGTTGACGGCTTGTTCTTTCATGGTGCGTAGCCTAAATAGCTTGTCCGCCGTTTTCCTTTAGCGATAAGTCAAGTCCCTGCTGCTGTATGGAAACGGTTGTGGGGCTGGGTGATCCATTTTGCTGCTGCGGTGAAGAGGTGTTTTGTTTGTATTCGAAAGCTGGCTTTGGAAGTTTGTTGAACGACGTGATATTCAAACACTTGAGATGTGTAATGAGTCAAGTTTTGAGTCAGTCCAAGGCTGTTGCCTGACGCACACCAAGAATTATGAATCTTTACGGCGGGGACTAACGCCGATCCCGCGCTAGTTCGTTTTTAGCCGCCATGTGGCATTTCTACGCACGAGCGTGTTGGAAACCCGAAACGCACAATTGACTCACGCTCTATACATCGTTCAAAGTTTGCTTGTACAGGCTACCATGTACGAAAGTCGCAGATTCAATTGTTGCATAGAAGACCAAAGCGTGGAATACGTAGGTACTATATGCACTCTTCGGTCTCCAGCCGTCTGGTCTAGATAGTTTCCATAAAATAATCTTCCTGGTTTGCATTTCACGGATCTATTGCGCCATGTTTCTAGAGCATGTTCTCATTCCTACGTCCAAGTATGTCTTTCATCGCCGCGATGCCCCTCGTATTCTCTAATACTCTGCAATGGCCAGGAAACAGGTTCAACCCTGTCAGTAGCACTAGAAATGGGGAGAATCGTGATGTATTAGGTGCTACGGAGGAAAGATCTATATAGACATGAAGTCACGCGCTAAACCTCTATAGGACTAGCGCGGGAGTGAGGGAAAGGTGAGATGAATCGCGCCTCGGGCAGAATACCTGAGGGCCATGGCTGACAAACCCCATGCACGAACATAGAGAAGAGGGAATCGCCCACAAGGTATCCACGTTGGCACGGCACTATCCTATTCGTTCCTTTATGTGTTGTGGTTTGCTCACGTACAGTTTGCACTCCAGCCTCCTGCAGTGATCTGCATTCCGCAGGCGTCCCTAGACGAGCCAAGGCATGTGCATATTGAGATGATGTTACTTGGCTCTTTTTCGCTTCTAAATATGTAAAGTAAAAACTGCGTAGGGGGGCTTTTGGGAGAATGGATTGGCCATAAAGAATGAGATAAGTAGAGTCCCCACCCGGGCTGCGCACGTTTCCGGGCCGCGCACGCCGAACAACATCAACACCACAGCAAACATGAGGTTATTAAGCCACACTGAATGGCTGTATATACAAAATAACTCCGTACTTTACTAAAAATGACCTTGCGAACACTTTGTACTATCTAAATTTGGCCGGAATTTTGATGTTCCGGCCACCACGTGACGTCCGGGCTGGTTGGGCTGGTGTAGCTTCTATGGCTACACCTGAAGCTACACTACCATCTACTCGTTTCTGCCGCTTCTTCTGCTTAGGTAGAGGTCTTGAAGCTTTGCGCTTACCTTTTTGGGAAGGTTGGATAGCTTTGTCGCTGTTTTCCTGCTGTTTCTGCTGCTCTCTTCGAGCTGCTTTGTCAGCGTTCTCCTTCTCCTTCACCATCTTGTCTCTCTCTCTCTTCTCTTGAGCCTCTTGTTTACTCTTTTCACTTAAGAGTTTCTTAGCCTCTCGGAGCTGTTTAGCATCAGCTTTTCGAGCTTGATCTGCTAGTATTTTGGCGTCTTTTCTGGCTCTTTCGTCCCGAGCTTCTTGGAGCTTTCGAGGAGAGTAGAAGACAGCATCAGTAGGCCGCTTTTGGTCCCCTTTGAGTGGCAGGCGTCGGCCACGCTTTGTACGCTTATTTTTGGTGTCAAGTGATGCAAGTAGCCCCTTGTTCTCATACTGTAGAAGCTTGTGTTGAGTACTGGCGCGGTGAATTGCTCCTACAAGCTTTGTAACCACTTGATCGTTGTTTCCCTTAATAGCACGCTCCACTAGACGTTCTGTACGCCACCAATCAGCGGGAGAGAGGTGAGATGGGCTTATATTGTCGGTCTGCAGTGGTGGTGTGGTGTAATCAAACCTCTTAGTGACTACTGTCCGATCTATCGGCCATATACCAGTGGCTTTAAAAGCAGCAACGATATTGGCTTCGGTGAAGGAAGAGGCGTACGCTGGCTTAAACAAGCTATAGAAATCAGCTTTCACCACCGGGAGAAGCCCCTGGGAGCGTTGTTGTTGCTGAGAGAGTTGAGACGAATAGTAGTGTGAGAGTGGCCCAAACACACCCACATCAAGAGGCTGAAGAGTATGGGTAGAATGAGATGGAAACACCATCACTATGATCCGATTCTCGATCGCGTAGTCCAAAAACTGCTTAGTAAGATGGCTCCCATGGCCGTCACAGATGAGTAGCCGCCAAGACCGACGAGCTTTCTCCTTGGTGAATTGATCAAACCGCTTCAGCCATGCCAGACCAAGCTTCTCGTTGCTCCAGCCAGTGGGACTTGAGCTGACGTTGATCTGGGTGTCCTCTGGGGGTATGTCTTTAACCCAATTGTCGTATAGATCGTACGCCTCACTGCCCATGATGATGGACGTTGGCAGCGTCGTCCCATCTGCACAGATTGTTGGGATGATCGTAATCCAGTCTCTGTTGCCGTCTTGGATAGCTGCTCTTGCCCCATCTTGCACCTAAACTGGCTTACTAAACACTCTCTTTGACTTGTTCTGTACACCAATCAAGAAGCCCTTTTCATCTATATTGAAGGTAAGACGCCTCTCTATCTTATGCTCCTCCATTTTCTGATGCAGTATATTAAAATATGAGTCGTATTTATCAATAGAATCAGCCTGGTGACGTACGCGGTCGAGGGTCGGCGCCTAGCGAGAGATGAGACGGTCCTGGTTTCGATGGAGGAAGCGCTCAACCCAGCTCATTGAGACTGGGTTACCACAGATTTCTGAGCCAAAGTTCTGGATCATCTCTCTCGTAGGAGGTAGTCCTCGTATATGGAGCTCCTCTATATACTGTAGAAGCTCTAGCTCTTGTTGTGGTAGCAGAGCTTGCTTCATCCCATCACTGGTGGTTTTGTCGCGTGAGACGCCGCGCCATCTTCGGGACAGCGCACTGCGACTACAACCAAACTGGTCGGCAACTTTCTGGTATACAAAGTGTTCTCCTGGCTTTAGCGACTCCAAATATTTAACCGCTTTATCAATAGCGGTCATATTGGTGGAGTTGCGACGTGTTGAAGTTTGTGGGTGGTCTGGTGTTCTGGCGTTCGGCGTGCGCGGCCCGAAAACGTGCGCAGCCCGGGTGGGGACTCTATTGTGGCCAGGCATGACTCGTTTGTTACCCAGCTATCTCTTTCGAGCATCTACACGCGATCTACATAGGTACAACTTATCTAGACTCTCGCAACATAGGTATCAGTGCGTGTAGCTGTCACATATGCACTGAAGTTTGGCATTTCAAATACTGAACTGACTATCCTCTGACTATGCTGACTTTGTTCCTCAACCTGAAACTTGAGCCCTACACCACGACTAAACAAAGTAACAGTACTATTTATCATGACTGGTATTCTGGATATCACTGGTAATCGGAAACCTGTATGAAGTAGAGGTACAGTGTGGTTATAGATATCACAATCACACTATCGTGCCATTCATTCATTGTATCATAAATCTTGAATCCATCCAGCGATACGACTCAAGAACAGTTATGAATTGAAGTCATACCATATCAGATCACGAAGCCTAGCTACTATGGCCCCGCCTTGCACAGATTGATCAAGCTACGCTTTAGAGCTGAGATCGAGCTGTTACTTGGTAGCAAGACCAATAAAAACAACCAGGCAGGCTTGAGTCTCATAGCTCTGGAGCTGGGTAATAAGCTTAAAGAAGTTGGTGTGAGTAGCCACTTCAACAAAGATCCAGAAGAAGAGGCGGCTTATGCAGAATGGTCCATCACCACTGAGCCGAGTGTCCCCGCACAAGAGGACCAAAGTTTATGTAAGTTTTGATTACAAAAGCTTCTCAGCCTGTCTCCCATACTATACTCATCAACAAACAGATGGTCTTGAGTTAGTCTCTCCCATTCTGATCTTTCAGGAACATTCCACGTGGCATGAACAGATGGACGCAGTGTTGTCGGTACTGGAACGCAATTTCAAGATCGAACCCACGGATGAATGCAGCACCCACATTCATGTTTCCCCTTTCAACGGTCCCTGGACTTTGGACCAAGTCAAGAAAGTCGCAAAGGCAGTTCTGTATTTTGAGCAGTCCGTTGACTCCCTCATGCCGGAAGAACGCCGCCTGAGTGCGTGAGCCAGGAGCAACAAAAGAAACGAAAAGCTCCAGAACATGACCATGCCTGAATGTTCGCATTGATAAATACAGCGCCAAATATTCCATCGGTAGCTTTGAACATGTGCGCCTACAAGATGAGCAAACGCGACAAGGATGGCAACGACATGTACACCTTTGACTACCCTTTCCGCTGGAACTTCACCCCTCTTTTGGAAGACGATATTGGAACAGTGGAATTTCTTCAACCGCCCCAATCTCTCAGCGCAAAGGACACTAAACGCTGGGTTACTCTCGCAGCTAGCTTTGTCCAAGCAGCTCTCTTGGGCACAGACGATTTGGATCCCAATCATGTTCCTGGACCTCTATGCCATCTAAAGAGGTTCTTACAACGGGGTGCTAATGCTGCAGACATTCCCGACATGAGCATCTTGGCCGAACTCTTCAATGGCAAGACTTTGCTGAACACAACCACATTGGTTGTTCGGGAGCTGCCTCCTCACCTCCTAGCCATGTTCGACGAAAAGGGCAAGAAGAAGATTATGCAGAAGAAGCTCAAGGCTTGCGATGAAGCCGAGGACAAATGATGCTGGGTGTTCGACAAGACGGTGCTTTTATGTATCAAGTAGAGAGGGTGTTGATGTAGCCTATTCACGGTGATCAGGTTGCAAATGGGTGTACCTTCATTTGGATTATCTGCCCATTGCACACATTCCTGGGTACACTCGATGTTTAAACTCGGATACAGAAATCTCATGACATTCACTTCATCAAGAAAGTGTGACTTTGCCACCACCTAGTTCACAACTGCTTTAGTTTTTCACGCGCTCAGGCCTCCAGCCCACTAAATCCAGAATTATGATCGATAGATCTTGGACTCAAGTTGGCTCAGCAGTCACGCCACCGCGTTAGCCCGACGAGCGGTGATTTCATGCAGAGCACCTTCGAAAAAATACATGTACCGATATCCGACGAGTATATTCGTCGCCTCTTCCCCGAAATGACATTAGTAGCATTAGTTAGTGTACATGTTTTAAAAAATAAGCAGGAAGCCGAGAAACAATATTCTTGATTCCCTGAACGCTATCCCCCAAAAAACGCCGTATGCTGCCTTCGTATCCAACGAAAGCGACCAATGTGTCTATTCCGCATGCAATAGATGTGTGTGGTTTGCTAGATAAAAGGGGGGTAAAACAAAAACATAAAGACCACAAAGTAAATCCAACCAAGATATCCAATACAAAGCAGATACGGGGTATAGGAACAAAACAACAGAATGTAACGACAGCGTGACTCGCAAATATCCAAAAGCCTCCAGAAGTCACGCGTCTAACTGAAATGTTAATGAATGTTGGTCTTGAAATGCCGTTTCTCGAGCAAAACGCTGGGGGATGGCTATGCCGGCAAAGGTGCCTGGTGCTTCAGCCAGATGTCGCCCCCTTCTCCTTTCTCCCACTTCTTCCATGCTATTTCGTATGCGTCCTCTAGGTCTCTGACCCATCGTCTAGTGTCAAAGAGAGGACTCGACCAGCGTGATTCGTATAGCATTCGTCGGAGTTCGCTAAGTCGGCCACTCGCACGGTGACCGTTGTAGATACAGTTGCGAGCCAAGCGAACAGCCATTTCTTCGTATTCGTTATCGTTGCTGGCAATGAGTTCTTTTGCGGCTTGCGCGCCCGCTGGTGTTTTTGGCAGCGCACCTTTGAGTATGGAAGCTGCCATGCGAGAACACATCTTGTACTTGTAACGTGGTAACGTCAGTAGTGGTGTTCCAGACCAGAGCACATCAGCGGCTGTTGTGTGTGCATTGCACTCCGGCGTGTCGAGGAAGAGATCACAAACACGTGCGCGGGAGATATGCTGATGCTTCTGCGCGACATCAGTGAACATGATGCGACTCGCTACCTCAGGACCGGCCCATAAGTGGGCTGTTTGCTTGAGGTTGGTCTCGCCAAGATCGGGGAATCGCAGCAGCCAAAGAACTGCGTTGGGGATCTTTTCTAGAATGCGCAACCAAGTACGGAAGGTGGTGGGTTCGATCTAGTAATCTTGGTTAGCAAAGGCGAACGATTGAAACGCAGCTCGACTTACCTTGTACAGCTGGTTGAAGTTGGCAAGAATGATCGCATTATCGGAAAGATTGGGGAAGATCTCTTTACGCATGGCCCACCTCCGATGTTGCTCTTCTTCCCAGTTGGGCTGCCGACCCTGCGAATCTGGAGCACTCTGTCGGTGGTCACAACAGAAGAAGGTATCCCGACAGAAAACGATATTCTCTCCGTAGATCCATTTGTCGTCTTCACCACCACTATTATCGTCGACAAGAGCGTCTTCGAGATCAATGTTACGGCGCCACTGTCGGAGGGTGTCTGGAGGTACCGCGGTATCGTCGGCGAGAAGATAGTCACACCATCCAGCGCCGAGGGTACCTGCGAACCCCATAAAGGCCATCTGAACGGGAGCAGCGCGGGCGGCAAACACCTCGTTCCGTGCTCCTCTTGTGTAGCCATTGAGGTTCACAAGGATGTGAATACCGTCGCGAACGATCTGGTGGACAAGCCGTTCCGCTGACCAACTGCTGGCATCGTAGAAGACTGGCGACTCTCGTTCGATCTGTTTTCGATGCTCCGAATGGTCGCTCGGTGTTGTCGCGTAGCAGTAAGCCTTGACACGGGCTGGGTTGTGAAGTCCAAAGACAGATTGCATTAGATGTGCTAAAGGATGGTTGTTGAAATCCGAGGATACGTAGCCAACCTTCAGGTACGGCCTTGGTGGTGCGGGAGGCTCATAGACAGTCTGCGGTAGCCAAGGAACCCTAAGCGTCGAGCATGAGATGCGCAGGCCATTGCGTTGTGAGATGAGACGGATCTGTTTAGCTGACATGGGACAAGTAAAGGTGTGGAAAGGGAGCACTGTAGGTGCCGCGGGTACTGTCAAGGCTGCCGGTAGTTGTGGTCTCCGGTATGATGCCGCTGGTCGTTGCTTTCCAAGAACATAGCGGTCCTGATACCATTGCCAGGTCATCCACCCGATGGCGCGCTCCACAAGGCGTACGATGCGAGCACCTTCCCATTTTTGGCCCTTCCAAGTCAGCAGGACCGACTTCATGCTGTTTTCCTTTGCTTTTACATCTTGCAGACTTCCCCCAACAAGTGCAAAAGGCCGGATGATGTCTTGGATGAAATAGTCGTCCATAATACCTCGACCCCATTCCTCGCCATCCCCAAGCTGTTTCTCGACCAACTTGACGACTTTGTGAATCCATCCGGAGCTGGATGCACCGGGAATTTTGGCATCCAGGAGCATACCACTCTCGTTGACGTGCCAGCGATCTCTTGAGTCACTGTCCTCGGCAATACCACCTCTACCAGCCCAGCTACAAACAGAGTTAAGCGCATTAGCCAATCCACAGACTGCCTCTGCAAAGTCTGGGCTGGACTTGACAGCTTTCCTGTAGTAGAAGATGGCATCGGCGATGCGACCTTTGTCTTTGACGGCATTGGCAAGGTTGGCAAGAGCAATGTCGAAACTTTGGTCGCATTTTACTGCTTTTTCGTACATTTCAATGGCATTGTCTAGGTGACCAATGTCTTTGAGCAGACTGCCGAGATTAGTGTAGAGATGTGCGTGGGAGTGGTCCAACCGAAGTCCGTAGTGGTAGTAAGCAAGCGCCAGATGCACCCCGCTGCCTGGCACTAGGCCAGGCACTAGATGTTGTGCAAAGGCATGTGACATAGGAATCGCTTTCGCAGGTGCAGACTGATGTACACTGGCGAGTAGAATGCCTACGTTGTTGGCTGTTGACGGGCTAGGCTGTAGTGATAGAGACAAGTAGTAAAGAGCCAAGATCTCCCGTACTCCATAGTTGCTTTGATAGACTGTGGCTTTGGGAGAGTTAGTCGCCATACCATCCTGGAAAATCTTCGCCAGAGATAGTAAAGAGTTGCTCGTGGTTGATATGGCTGCTTTTCTAGAGAGACCCTCACCGGGGACGTGTTTGAGACCAGGGAGTTGACCATGTGCTGGGAAGCAAAGGTGAGCTGTCCTAGTAGCCGCTTCCGGTGGTAACAAGATGGGATCTGAGGACGGCGGCATACGACGGCCACCTGGCGAACGCTCTGAAATATCATACCCAACAACAGCGAGAATGCGCTTGATGAGGCCGTCGATACCATTCGGATGCGGTCCAGCACCGATAAGAACGGCATTTTCGAAAGCTTTGGCAGCACCAGCGTTGTCGCCAAGAGCGTAGAGCATGTTGCCTTTGGCGTGTACCAAGGCAAGAACGCGACCGTTGTCACAGCCGGCAATTGCATAGCCGCTTGAACCGAAACCCGGTTGGTCTGATCCGGGGAGTTCGTCCAGGTCCTTGAAAACAGCCTCGTCGTCTCCTTCGAACTCAAAAACAGGCCGATCAGATGCCTCCGACACGCTCGATTCGCTGAGATCAGAATTTGAACGTTCGCTTTCAATTTCGAGGCTGCGCATGGCATCTGCCCGCTTGACGAATTTCAACTGGCGTTCGACCTCTTCGATGACTTGAACAGCCTCGCGGGACTTTTGGTCACTGCAAAGTAAGCCGATCAGGTGCTCGACGGCCTCGAAATAGCTGGGGCGAAGCTTGACTGCGCGTCTCCAGTAATTCTCAGCTTCACGCTTTTGCTGGAGAGCTAACATAGTAGCTGCGAGATTTGAAATCGCCTCGACATGACTTTGCAGCGTTAGTGTTGTGCTATCTTTCGGGGTATTGAGGACTCACTCTTTGTCCAATGTAAGGATGTGTTTGTACCAGTCCTGGGCTTTTTGGTAATCACCCAGCGCATATGCGAGGCAACCGCCCAACAGAATACCGTCTATCCAACTCCATTTGCTTTCTTCACAGTGTTTGGTAATCGACTCTAGTGCAGTTGCAGCTGTCAAGCTTGGGGGTATACCCTGGCGAAGAGTCTGGTGGGCGCTGGCAACAGACCCCGACATTCGTCGTAGAGGTCGTGGAGGCTCCATGCCCAGGCCATTGGGTACCATGTGTGGCGGTGGCATACTTTGCCATGGTTGAGCATTCACATCTGGACCACTCATTGACCATGCGGACATTGAGCGTGTATGTGGCATTTGAGGCCTTCTGGACGCGAAGTCTGTTCCAGACTGGGATGAAGCATAGTGACTAGGGGTGGGATACGAGACACGTCGTTCTAGTGATGGATTGGTACCTAGGGCAGGGCTGGAAAGACTAGATGCAGGTTGCCGTGGCGGCTTTGGGTAGATGTGAGGTCTATGATGTGTGCGACCTTGAGGGTTTTGTGAATTCGCTTTCCTGGTGGACTGCAGGTATCGAAGGAGATCGACGTATACTGCGTGAGCCCATGCAAAGACACTTTCTCTGCTCTGTCCATCCGGCGACGGTGGAGCAAACTCCTCTAATGGGGCAGAGGGAGCGTACTCAGCGACTGGTGTCGTTTGGCCAGAGTGTAGGTAGTCCTGGGGACGCTGTGTGAGAGGTGGCGGTAATGACTGGTTCTGGTAGTCCAAAGCGACATGCGCCTGTGGCTGTCCATATGGTGAGAATTCTAATGGTGGCCTTAGTTGATGGCCATATGCGCCCTGCGCGTAGTCCAAATGGAGAGAGTTTTGTTGGTGATGGGAAAAGTTGGGCATAACATTGTTGTACGGGTGGGGGATGAAGGCATTGCTATGCGGGTGACTCCAGTTTTGGCTGTGGTGATGAGGATGATGATGCATAAAGCGAGGATCCCGCATAGCAGCAGGCCGGTACGGGATGTACGTCCCATCGTGCCAATAGGGACCAAACGGGCCTTGGTCATTGGAGACGGTCGGATTCAAGGGGGTCTGGAATGGCGGTCCCATGGGACCACAGAACTGAGAGCCGTACATCTGGTAAGGTAAGAGAGGTTGCAATGGCGGTATCTGGTTGAGCATGGAGTCGATTTGAGGTAAATGTTGGCCAGTGAGTCCCGATCCAGTCTCGAAATAGCGGCTAACACTCCATTCCGACACGTCGTGCGGATTCCGTCCTTGGCCATTGTGGACACCTGGCGACCGGAGGGGAAGGTCCTGCTTCATGCCATACGGTATGTTTGATTCGGCGGTCACGGGTAGCAGAATGTGCTTGGTGGCATGTGGCTCTCCATTCTTCTCAACGGAAGTGCCGTCATAGGCAGCGGCGAGGATTCCGTTGGGTGTCTTTCGGCGAAGCATGTGCTCTGCGGGTTTGGAAGCGTGGCCAGAATCGGACGGCTGTGCGCCATACGAGTTGTGTCTCGAGAGCGGATGGGCGTACTGCTGGGGGATGGGGTACTGGGCGATGGTACGCGCCTCGAATGTGGCGGCATTGTGAAGGGGGTTTGCATGGGAAGGTGCGGGGGCGATGTTGTTTGTGCTGCTGGCGTTGTTGCCGGAGTAGGCCAGCTCGGAGGGAAGCTGCGACGACGAAGGCTGCGGGGGATACTGCCGAACCATAGTCATGGTGGGGGGAGCCGCTAGAGGGACTCTGGAACGAGGATTAGGCTGTCACCCAAGCGTGTCTTTCAGACAGCTGGCGGATAGAGCAAGGTAAGGGTAGGGTTGTCTGTGGACGTCCCCGACCTCTCAGCACAGCTTAACCAGCAGCAACGACTGGTGCCTATGCCTTCGCGAAATCGTCGCCCGTCTGCTGCGATTGACATGTCTTTTGGGGCTGAATCGGATTCTTCGGCACCGGGTGTCCCCGTACTGGCACCGTACCAGCAGAGACCCCGGCAGAGGTTTGGAGAGGAGGAGTCGCAATGGTGGCCCGCTCGTGCAGATGCAGATGCAGATCCAGGGCGGCAGGCGGCGAGGCTTTACAAGGCGTCGGTCGTCGGTGGTGGTAGATTGTGGCGGTCGTCAGCACGCGATGAACGAGGTTATGCGTGTCTTCTGTAAGGGCGGGCGGACGTGTCGGGGGTCAGGAATCAGGAATCAGGAATCGGGAATGTAGCCAACTACACACTCGGCACTCGCATGCACGAGAGCCGCCTGGATGGCAAGGCAGTCACTGGGCTGGGGCTTGCGCAATCGGGCGACGCGGTTTTGGGCGTGGTGTCGCAGACCGGGACTCGTCTGCGCGAGAGAGGGCGCACAACAGCGGGTTTGGGAGAAAGGCCAGCGTAGTACAGGCTGCTCTAGGGCGCAGCGGACCGTCACGTCGTCTTCTCTCGATGGCCGACGTCTCTACACCTGTTCAGCGCCGGGCTCCGAAGGCGAAAATTCAATGTCAGCAATCAGCACGCAGCACAGGCAGATGATGGCTGCTTTTTCACAATCACAGCGGATAGGCGGGCGCGAGCGATGACGAGGTGTGGTGCGGCGGAGACATCCAAACAGCGGCAGGCCTATCCACTTTCGTATGTCCTCAATCGTTCGAGTGGTGGCTTGGAGCGATCCCTGCCGCAGGACGACAGGCCGTCTGGGGTTTAGGGTCGTGATCGAGCGATCCAAGGCGCTATGTCGGCCTACCAAGTTGCTGTGAGCAGCACAGCATGACAGAGGGCATGCAAAAAGCCACTGGGACCTTTCCATAGACACCCCCCCTTCTGGCATGCAAAAGAAATTCCCCCTCGTCACGCCGTCTTCAAACTCCAGGCTATCCCCAAGCTGCTCTCCGCATCCGCAGCACCCTAGGTTGACACCACTGCAGCCTGCAGGCCCAGCACCAGCGACATGCGGCCGCGAGAGACGGCGGCTTGCAGGGGCCCTCGCCCATCCAACGTTCACGGTCATCACTCACGCCAATCAGCCCACTTGTCGACCAGAGCGCCCATGAATGCAGGTGCCGCAATATCCACCACTATGCATCAGTGCGCCCAACAGCCCGCTGTGTCCTTTTCTTTGTCTGTCGTCCGCTTCACCAACACGGCCTGCCGCTCCCTCCTCCCTCCTGGGGGGGAGGGGGCCTCGCATCCGGCATAGCTGAGAGCCTTTTGATAGATAGAGTTGGCCGCCCCGAAACACGCTTTGTGCCCCAGGTGTTTAGGCTAGAGTACAGCCGCAGACGGATGCTTCCAACTTCTGACAGCGACGCGACCTGGTCTCGGACTTGGTTGGCCAATCAGCGCCTGCAGACGACAAGCAATAAGTCATGACTGATGCACTCTTTCATTCACGTTTGCACCTACATCTGCAACTGCAATAGCGTACCAAACACCAGGCGACAACGCTACCGACTCATGCATGCAACCAGTGCCGGGCGGTGAGAGCTGCCGAACGCTTCTCTGCCAGCACATGCTATACAGATAAATATGTTGACCTCGAAAAAGGACCACTGAAGCCAAACAAGACAACGCGGTGAGTAATGGGTCATTTCCTCTTCTTCACACCAAAATAGGCCTATACAGTAAGGGAAGTAAGGGCCAGAGTGTTGGTGAAGTGAACATCACAACCATGGTCAAACGACCACGGTACCATGTCTACGTAATTTCATCTTGCCGAACACCATCATTCCCAGTCGACGTGCATTTGATATCAATGTTTGCTTGTCGGGTCTGTACCTTGGAGCACTGCAGGCGCCCAGGCGACGCAAGCCGACGCCATACTAGGCGAGCTCCAACGCCATGCCGCAGGGGCAATCATCCAGACCAGCGCCGCGTGAGCAAACAAAACGCCATGCCATTGCCATACTCATCCAAAATATTGAAGGCATATTGTGTATCCTCGGCAGCCGCGCCCGGTGCGCTTGAACTTGGAAAAAGTTTCGACGCGAACAGGGCGGTGGCGACAAAGGCTGGCTGTCAAGAATGTAGAGGCGCAAGCCGGTGCGTGTCTGGCAGCATGTATGCCTGAAGAACCAAAGCGTGGGGTGGGTGTTGTTACGAACAGATGGAGTGGAAGAAGGAACTGGGAGCTCGCAGAAATTTTGAAGTAGCAGCGGCCGCTTAGTCATGCAGCGGCCGAATGGTGCAGCCGGGCGCCGAGGTGTTTGATGTAATGTGGCATTAGGGAACATTTATTACCACCGTGTCAACCACCAGGCTCAACCCCACTCCGGACGCTCTCCATCGCCAGCTGCTGCCTGCGCACTCACCGGTAAAGCCACTCCCCACAGTTGGTCAGTCGCCTTCACCATGGCCGAACAAGATTCCCCACCTCAAGGTCCCCCGCAAGGCGGGCCTCCACCAGGCTCATTCTCCATTCCCATACCCTTGGGACCGAACGGCGAAAAGCCCACACCCGAGCAAATCCAACAAATTCAAATGCAACTTGCTGCCGAGGCACAGAAGCATGGTATCACAGTCCAAGAATACGTAGGCCGATTGCGACAACAGGCAATGGCACAACAGCAGGCGCAAATGGAGGCACAGCAACGTGCGCAACAACAGCAACAGCAGCAGCCCATCCAGCCCGGCCCGCCAAAACCAGAAGCCCTCGCTGTCGCAAATTGGCTCAAGTCGCAGGATCTCAAGCCCAGGACCGTCGTACACGATGAGAAGAGGAAGGACATGTTCAGAGGTAGGCAAGCCCGACCACATGCACAGATGGATGACTAACTTCCCCGCAGTAAAGCGAGCAATTCGCGCCCTCCAATCTCCCGCCTACCAGAAAGCCCGCGCCAAGAACCCTCTACTTCCTGAAGTTAATGATCGCGCCTCAGCCGAGAACTGCTTCAAGCTCCTACCCCTCTCTCTCCTTGCCCTGCGAGTGTCCAAGGTGGAGGAAGATGCGCACGAGGGTCACAGCCATGCAAAGCCCAAGCGTGTCAAGGGCCTATGGACGGTCAAGATTGAGCAACACCAAGAGGCAAACGACGACAACTATTATATTTGGCTGTATGAGGGCTCGCAGATGAAGCAGAAGCTTTACGCTGTCGGTGCGCTGTTGTTGGTGATTGCGATAGTACTGTTTCCTCTCTGGCCGCTTTTCTTGCGACAGGGTGTGTGGTACCTTAGTATGGGCATGCTCGGTCTCATCGGTCTATTCTTCGCCATGGCTATCGTTCGACTCATTCTTTTCATCATTACAATCTTTGCGGCACCGCCAGGTCTCTGGCTGTATCCGAACCTATTTGAGGATGTTGGCTTCTTCGACTCGTTCCGGCCTGTGTGGGCATGGCAAGAGGTATGTATTGTCTAAACTCTATTTGTGGAGCAACATCTAATCCATTCTAGACTCCCGAAGACATCAAGGCAAAGAAGGCAGCAAAGAAGGAGAAGAAGGCTGCTAAATTAGCCGCAAAGGCCGCTAGTGCCAAGAACAAGAAGGGTGCCAATGAGCACGCACATCATGACCACTCAGGGTGCAACCACAACCATGCACCTGCCCCAGTACCCATTTCCGTGGCTGTCCCTGAACAAGCTGCTGAACCCGTCGACACTGCCACCGAGCCAACAGGATCAGAGGCGGCCCAAGCAGGTGACATGACGTATCGAGCACCACGAGCCACGGTGGAGGAGGTTGATGATGAGTAGAGAGTTTGCACTTGGTATGTAGCAGTTAGTGGAAAGAATGGAATGAAATTAGGATCAAGACTTTTTGCATGGGTTAGCTGGAGCACTTGGCGTTTACGACTCTGGTTTATTGTTTGTGGATGGATGGGGTGGTAAACGGGAGTTGTGATATATGTATCCAGTAACCAGTATTAGCAGAATAACTTGTTCTTATTCTACGTTAATTCTGTATTCTGTGTGCATTGCTCGAGCCAGTCTCATCAATACTGTCGGTCATCAGTAGTGGAAAGTTACATTACACTACCAAGGCTTCACACCATCGATACGGGGTGCATCTGACTGTATCCGGCTTACTTACAAACGATGCAAGTCATATGAATCCCGTATCAATAACCACCATTCCAGATTCTAGTCAAGGGCAAATTACACCAGCTTACTCACAACCGATACAGTCAGATGTCAATACTCACCATTCCAAATTCTAGTCCGAAGGCAAATTATACCACCAGCTTACTTGACCTAGTCACAAATCGATACGGTACAGTCCGATAAAAAACCCCGTATCAAACTATCAATGTAAGCCCTTGCCTCAATCCACCCAACTAAAATCTCAACCTTCACTTCCAACCCCAATCCTACACATTCTCACCTACCCAAAAATTACCGACGTACTCCCCCCCTTTCAAGCCACCAACAACAACCAAAAAAAAGACCCCTCCCCAAGAAAAACAAAAAGAACCAAGACACCGAAATATTGTAGTAAGCAGCGATACGTACCGGTAAGTAGTTAAAGTTTAGTCAGGTGTTTTAGTTCAAGGAAGACCCTAGTTAGTCTTTATGCCCATGTACCATGTGACTTGAGTAGTTGTACCTGTTCTGCGTCTGTGTCTGTGTCGGTCGGTGTGTCGCTTGTTTTGACGCAAATAAGGCCGTCTGACAAGATACGGCCGGGGAGACATGTTTGGCATGAGGGAGCTTGGAGCTTTGTTGTTTTACGCTCCGCCAAGGCAGGTGGGACGAGACAGGAATGTCGTGTGTGTAGGTAGTAGGTAAAATTAAGCGGGGGGGGGGGGGAGTTTATTGCATGATAGTGCGTGTGGAGTTATTATCGTCTCGCAGATCATGGGGGGTGACTAGTGAGAACGGGAATTGTAAATTTACGTTTATTACATTTATATACCGGACTTTATCGTTTGTGGGGATGTGAGGGCTAAACAATGTCCGGATTACGCTATTATTTACGGTAAAAGCTTAAGCAGCAGCACCAGCATCAGTAGCGGATAGTTCGCCCTTGATACTTCTGACCATCATTGTGTCCACCGCTTGCTAAACGGTGTTGAGCCATGGCCTGGCATTACTTCTTCCTGCGCCAACATGCTTCGTCAATGTCCTGAGAGGAGGCACCTGAACAAAACGCCCGCGAAACACAGTCTAGAGAAAAGTCCTACTCGGCAGTCGACACGGGCGGCTGACTGCCACTCTCAGCGCCTTGATCTGTGCCCTCGCGACTTGGAGTCGGCGCAAGATTGGAGTGGATGACGGGCGAGTGCGTGACCTGGGATGTCGGGTTTTGGTCTGCTAGTTGGCGCTCTGGTGCGGGTTAGTGGATGTACGCACGGTGATGACAGCGGAAACGGAAGGGGAAAGACATACCAAGTTCTCTTATTCTCAGCTTCAACATTTGGTTCTCGCGTGTCAGGTTCTGGGTTTCGGCCTGGTAGAAGGCGCTCTCGTCGCGGCTAGTTGCGGGGCTGGGAAGCATGTCGTGGGGATCGTAGGGTACCTGGCCTGACACGGGTCGCAGGGCGGGGGAGCCGGCATGGCTGCTGTGTCGTGAGCGGTCTGCAAAAGATGACTGGCGACTGATGGTGCCGAAGCCAAAGGGTGAGCGGGAGCGTGGTTGCGCAGCAGATGGCAGGGGCGAGACCATGGGCGGCGAAACGTGCGAGGAGTGCGACAGTGGCGGGGGAATCGACATGGAACGCTCCGAGGTAGGTGTACTGTCATCCACGGCGGATGCTGATGCCTGGTGCTGGTTGGCCTGGAGGGTGTTGATTTGGGCCTGCTGGGTGCGTATCATGTTGAGTAGGCGGTTCACCTGGCCCTCCTGCTCATACTCGAGCTCTTGATGCAGCTCTCCGAGACTAGGGGCACGCTCGTGGTGGGGACTATGCGGCCATGGGCCCCTACTACGGGTCGACGGGCTGCTCTGCTGCAACTCTCCCGGCGCCGGCATGGCGGGGTCATTGAGGTTGAGGTTCATGCGAATACTCGAGCGGCGTCGGGCGCGTTCAACATCCCGCCGCATGCTACCGGATGAAGGACGGCGTGTCTCTTCGTTGTGCATACCGGCATTCATGGCAGCTGTAGCAGCAAGTGAGTGGGGTGATGTAGCCATCCGGGTGTTGGAAGGTGATTGGGTGCGGGGCGAGGGTGAGGAGGTATGAGGCGACGAAGCCGGGAGAGTGTTTAGGTCAGGCATATCAGGATCCCAGGAGGATGTCAGTGGTGTGAGGAGTGGTGTGAGGAGCGGTCTAGTAAGGATGGACGTCTAACGTCTACGCTGGCCCAAAGCAGCAATGAGCAGTGCAGGTGTCGAGGTGGGGTGAGCGGGGAAAACGGCACTACTGCACGCCGACGCAGGAACGCCGGCCTCCCGTCGCCCAGCTGCTTCATCAATTCTCCTAAGAGCCCTACGACGACGTCCATGAAATACTTGATAATGTGGAGTATGCACCTACTAATACGCGTGCCTGGCGACTACAGGGGCATTTGTACACTGGTATATCAACTATCTTATGACACGCAGGTATGCTTCAGCAGTTCCCTTAAGCTACGACACGTCCTTGTCACTATACGCGGCCTAGGAGATGGCATAATCGCTGCTTGCTAATGCAGAAATATTTTTGCCCATCATCCCCCCTTCCCCCAGCGCCCATCTTTCCCGGCTAACGGCGTCTTCTCCACATTCCGCCTCATTTCGCCCTACCAGCTGCTTAGTAGAAGCTATTTCCGTTCGCTACCAAGCAATGCCCGTGTAATTGTGGCCATGACCGTCTTGGGCCGAGTTGCGCCGCAATACACATGGTCACTCTAATGCATACTTATCCTTGTGCATCTGCTGCTGGCTGAAGGCCCGTCGTATGCACCTCGCCGCCTGCGTCACACTCAGCACTCTATGAGACGACGGCAAAACGCAACGTGCAAGTCATGTGTCTGTCCTTGTCAAATTCAATCCCCGTCCATATCTGCGTCTGCGAATGCTTTTTCACTTTGCTGCTGCTGCTGCTGCCACCACATTTGAGATGAACGCCGCGCCAAAGCTGGTGCCAAAAGGAATCCCAAACATGTCCCAATATCCAACATGTGCTCCCAGGTAGCGCCTCGCCGATCACCCATGGCCGCACTTCCGCCATGGTCCTGGGT
Source organism: Pyrenophora tritici-repentis (assembly GCF_003171515.1). Lineage (NCBI taxonomy): Eukaryota > Fungi > Ascomycota > Dothideomycetes > Pleosporales > Pleosporaceae > Pyrenophora > Pyrenophora tritici-repentis. Next base: position 1,935,709 of record NC_089395.1, read on the forward strand.
CCATCGAGTCCAGTCACGCCCATGGGCATGCAATTTCCACCCACCTGGTGTCATCGCCCTGTTAATCTAGGCATCTCCGACCATAGCACTATGACGCCCGCTGCTCACCCAAACTCTGACCTGCTGACCCTGAATCGGGTCGCGCATCCAAGCTCGCGGCCACTGTCAAAAGACGTTGTGCTAGAAATTTCAAACACGCCAAACCCGCCTGGCCACGGTTAGCGTGCGGCGCCATGACATCCATCTCAACCTTCTTCAAAACTGCCCAGAAAGGGGCCTCAATGCAGCCCCTGCGTCGTCGCGTCGTCGCATCACACTCGACGGCACCTGGGAACTGCTTCCTAGTGCTGCTGACCAGCTGGGGTCAGCCTGCCTTCATCTGCGGCACCTAACGCTTGCCACTTTTCTCTCCACCACTCTGTCGATTCGACAGCCTGTTTCACCTCTGCATCTACTCCCACCCAACGTCAACATATCTGCACCGCTCGTCCCTTTTCATGGACCCGTGTCCTGTTCGCTCGCTTGCTTTTTGTTTTCATATACTTTGCCTCTTTATTGCCCGTGCCACGCTCTTTCCATTTGACACCTTGAATCTCCACGTTCCTTCCAAACGCTTTGATCTTACCACGCTTGAGACTGGCTCCTCGTACGCGACGTCGCTAGTATCCTGCTCCCCAGCTTTGCATATCTCGACATTCGGTCCGAGTCTTTGTTCACTTTCCCAAGCCAGCATACCCTGTCAGGGTGACCTCGACTTAGAAGAGCCCTGCATTACCCGTGCCATTCGCATGACTTGGGTTCCCGATACCCGTCCCATATCTTTCGCCTGGCCCAGCTTTCCGTCTGACGTCGACTACGCTGCGTCGGCTTCTTACAGCCCACGCTCTTCATAATGACACAAGTATCTGGTCAGATACACGCCCCTTCGCAGGCTTCTCTGGGCAGTATGCAGAACAAGAACCATCACCATTTGTCGACATCTCGATGGCGCTTCACTCGCTCTACGCCAAACCTCCAGGAACAGGCCCAACGCTCGCCCTCCATGGTATCTGCGACCGCACCCACTGCACCCGCAAAGAGGCTTGAACGCGTCTCATCCAAGATGTCATTGTTCAACCTTTTCAGTCGACCTAAGGTGGAAAGGGCTCGTGGAACTGCAGACGTTGGCCTCGCCGTACCCATGCGGCCACAGACTCCACCCAAACCCACCTCGCCCGTGTCCATACCCAAGTCTTCGCTCAGACAGAACCCGTCACCGCCCGCACAACAGACGATACGCGCCCGCTCAAGTCAAATCTTCCGCCCCACGACACGACCTACCGTACCACAGAACGAGTTTGGAAGCTGGGATCCACCTCCGCTGTTCCAGGCATTCCCGCAGTCCTTGAAGCACGCAACAGTACAGGCATGTGTTTTTGCTCCAGAAGTTCTAATGAGATCCCAAAGTCAGAGACGGCAAGCCGATTCGCTTCGAGAGAGGATGGACAGCCAGCGCGACCTGTCTTCAATCACCGAGAACGTCATCGAGACAAAGAAGATGGAGAGAACACACAGACGACTCATGTCCAACTCAGTCTTGCACCCGCCAATCCCCGAGCTTGTGAACAAGATTTACATCTTGGTTACTTCCGGATTCGTACTTCAGTATGCTGGTGACGGGCCCTTTGACAGGTTGCCAGAGAAGGTGCTCAAGCTGGGCAAAGAATCAGCGGCATTCGCATGCGATCTCATTCCTGGCAAACACTGGGTGCTGCAGATCTCCAGCCATGCTACCGATGATGGGACTTTCGAGACGGGCCCAAAGAGCTCTCTCCTGGCTCGTCTGCGATCGCAAAACGTCACTATGCGCAAGGCAGCGACTAGCTTTCTGTTGGTCCTTGAGAGTGCAGAAGAGATGGATGCATGGATGACTACGGTGCGAAAGGAGATTGACAATCTTGGTGGCATGAAGGCAAAGGATGATTTGGTTAGGGCTTCTTCTTCCACGGACGATTTTAGAGGGAAAGCTTCCTCCGAGACGACCGCTACGCAACACCGCGAACCGCACATTGTCAGCAGGGCCGCCCCAGTTGATTCGTTATACTCGACATCACCCAAGATCGTCACCTCCGATTGGGAAGCGCATCAAGCTGAACAATCAAAACGTAGCATCGACTCATCCAGTGGACAGTCCGCTCGGTACAACAACAGTCGGCTGTCCGTCGAGGTGTCATCCGTCGCTTCAACGCCCATTTCTCAACATCAGATACAACTGGACCAACTCCGCGGCCGTTCAAGACATTCTTTCATGTCCACAACGACGACGGGTTCTGGTACCGGTACTCGAAATACCTCGCGCGAATCGTCCCCAGCTCCACAATCGCCCCTCAAGGAAGAATTTGGGTCAGCTAGCGAGCATGAACCTCTTCGGAGCGCCATGTCTCTGCGATCGTTCCACATGAACCCTGCCAACACAATGTCCTCCCGACGCAGGTCGATGCAACCTCTGCCCATCACTGATGAGAACTTCCCCCAGGCCATCAAGACGCCCCCAAACAGCAAGCGACATTCACTTGCTAGTCCAACTTCGGCGACCACACCAGAACTTGGAGCACCTTTTGTTGTACGTCCACCAATGCCAAAGGTCAGCACACCTCCCGCGATCGAAGAGGTTGCTCCGGTTAGTGAGCCCATTACGGCGGCACGCGCGTCACCTCCCCAGGTCAAGATCGATGTTCCTGAGCAACCCAGTGATGAAAATGTGCCCACACGCGAGGATAGCCCAGTAAGATTCAATGCGCCTACTTACACTGCACCGCCTCGGAGGGATGTGATTTCACCACCGCCAAAAGATCGTGCTCCTGTACCTCCACCACAAGCTCGTCAACCGCTCGCGGGCTCTTCTCCTACATTCGTCGCAGGTCCAGCGCCTCTGTATGCCTCCACCAATGTAGACAGGTCTGCACGTCGAACATCAGCGTCTCCGAAGCCTTTCCTTCGACCATTCCCAGTTCGCCCCCAGGCCCAACATGGTGATTCGACAACTATAGTGGAGAGGCGTCAATCGTCTCTTACTGCACCTTTTACACTATCTCTGCCGATCAAGGTCAACCGATCAGTGACTGCGCCTATCAGGCCTCCTTCGGCCGCGTCCAACATGACTCCAATCTCAAAGCCCCATAGTCTACAAGTTGGACCGACCGTCTTGCGTCGCCCAGCTTCAGTTCAGATTCGTCCTGCCAACTCGGCGGCCTTTACATCATCTCGTCCAGTGCTCGCAATCTCTTCAACGCCTTCTTTTGTCCCTGGTCGGAGAATGTCAAACGTACCCAACCCAGCTACAACTGCCCACAAACCAACACCTAGTGTCGAGATGCTAAGGCAAAAGGCGTTCCAAGAACAGCTTCAGCAGAGAACCATCACCCCAAAGCGTAGTTTTGCATCCATGGGTCTACCACCGCCAGCTCCACCGCCTACTGTGCCTCTTCCTTCTCCACCTCGCAATCTCGCCTTGCCCACCCCACCACCTACGATGCCGCTTCCTCCGCCGCCACAGAGCATGGGTCTCCCGGCGCCGCCTCCAAACATGCCACTCCCTCCAACACCCCCGGAAGTAGCATTGAGAGGAACCGCCATCTAAACATGCGTGCCATGTTGCCTAATTTCTGCCCATCACCGGCTGCTGGCCTTCGCCGAAGCGTGGGCCTTTTTTATCTTGATTCTTGCTTTTGCATATACTGCGTCCTATTTGCGTCAATTACGTTGTCATGGCTTTTCTTATGTCCCCTCTCATGTCGACCGATAAACCGTTTGCTTGTCGCGCGATACCAGTCTGCTTTTATCGTTTTCCTTGTTGTTTGCTACTTGCTTTCGTCATGTATTTCTACCTCTTACTTACGCTTCATGTGTATTGTTTTATCCCTCTCTCCATACCACCCCACCACTACCACCACCAATTTTCCTATCCCATTCTCCTTATGTCTGCCGGCGGCTCTTTGTGTGCTTGCGGTGATGATTCAGGGCTCTGCTCCAAGGCGGGTATCTGTCTATCGCTGTTTCAGCTCGGCTGTCCTTGACTGGAAGCTCTTCTCTCTCTTTTTTGCTCTCTCTCTATTTGATAACTAGAATGTGGAATCTCTCGCGAGATAAGGATAAAGAAAGGGCAAAACTACCAGGCTGGGAGTTTTTGTGTTTTTTTCTTTTTGGGAAAGACAGGAACACCGACACAGAATGCACGTTCACTCGTTGCGCCGGGAATGCCTCTTGTCGAGGCTGATTCTTTCAAAAAAGCGATAGTTTTGTAGTTATAGAATTGAACTCCTTGACGGAAAGTTTTTATTGTTATCATGTTACTTTGTTTGTTTGGCCTTAAGTGATGTGATATGCGGTCTTGACTGGAATGTAAGAATGTAAATGTAAGAAACTAGCTTTTTCCCGGGTAGGATAAAGGCCACAATCCGAGCCAGATATGTTAGCACGACTATCGGTGACGACTATTGTTGTCGTCATAGCTATTTCTCTGCTACTGCTTGTGACATCAGATTAAAAGTTGCACATGACTAACAGAACACCAAAGAAGCTTCTACCTTTACTCTCAACATATCCTACAAACGTCCCCTCATATCCCCAACCGTATATGTTCAACCTTAGTATCAATCCTATGCATACAACTCCACTCATCCAAGTAAAGTTCCTGCACCAAATTCCGACTCCCAAACCACTTCTCCCCCAACCCAGCCCCAGGAAGTTCAGCATTAAGCTTCAGCGCCCTCGCACTACCGGCCGCAGCCCCATACTGCTCGAAATGCTTCAACGAGTCAATCGCCCACACCATCTCTTCATTGTCCCGATAATGCTCTTTCAGCCTCGCCCGTCTAATCTCTTTACGAATCTCCGCGCCAGCAGTCGCCCACGGTGCCGGATAATCCGACGGCAAAAGTTTCTCCCCTTTTCTCAACCGCGCATTATTCGACTGGATTTTCTTGGCTGCGTCGGCCTGGTATCGTGCTTTCAACACCTCGAGCCGGTGCTGCTCGCGGAAGAACAGCTGCAGTAACTTTTTCCACTCGAGTTTTATCTCGCGCGTGGAGATGTTAAGACTGAGCCCTGGTATCTCCGTATCATTCACCAACCCGCCTATACTAATCGTATAATTCGGCATCTCAGCCTTGTAATTATCCACGTTTTCCTCCCACCTACGCATGATCTTGAGATGATGCTGCCGGCCCCTCTTGCCCTTTTCCCGCGTCGAATCCGCATCTGGATGCGAATCTTTGAACCACGCGATATGTCCATCCTCGCCTTTTCCGCGCCGCGCGAACCGCGTTGATATCTCCGGGCGCTTGCTCTTGCCGCCGAGGTTGTACTTTTCGAGCTGGAAGTCGATGTGGATGTCGGGGAGGAAGTGCTCGCCAAAGGCGCGTTCGACGCAGGCGCGGAGGGGTGACGAGACGAGGCGGACCGTGTTCCAGAGGTGGGCAAGGTCGGTGTGGAAGCGGAGGATGTTGATCCAGACTTCGGTTGGGAGTGAGGGGCAGAGGGGTTCACGGGTGGGTTTTTGTGGTGCTTTCTTTGCGACCATGGTGGGGTCTACATTGTGGGGTTGGGTTGGGTTTACATGATGTGCTGGGTTCTTGTCGTTGTGGATGTTGGGTGTTGATGCCTGGGTTTGCGCGAGTCAGGGGTCGTGACGTAAGCGGGATTCATGACATGATAGTGCAGTATCTCGCAACACCAATCTACTCGAACTAAACAGGGGATCTGGATAGAAACAGCGGGATGAATTGGATGTGTTAGAATGAATATGATAAGACAGTTTGTCCATTAAACGATGAAAAATAAACTATATAAAGCAACTTTCCAGATGTACAACCAAGTCATTCGTCTCTAGTCTTCAGATGTATCCATTACATGTCTACCAGAGCAACGTTGACTTTACGTGAATCGCCCATACGTCCGATTACCCGTCCTACAATACTGCAAAATAAGCCCTGTTGATACGGCAAAGGTGAGGTTGAATCAAGTAACGGTCGTTGCAACGAGTTGAAGTAGATGGTTATGATTGATTAGAGGAGGTGGGCTGCAGCTCGCGTACGAACTGAATCCCACCCCACGGCACGGGCCACGCACGTAGTCACGTGCTCGCCACGTACGTACGGTGGCTCGAAACTAAGAGCAACCAACAAGCCCCTTGTCAAGTATCATGAACATCACTTTCGTTTCGATCTATAGCCCCTGATACGTAATCTAATATTGTTATATCTTGAATCACATCTGCTTTTTACTTGTAAGAGGACGCAAAATCGAAAAAGTTTGTTAGAGCTTTCGTCAGCCAAAATTTCTACTACGTTCACTAAGTATTAAACTATAAGCGAGAGGAGACAATTGTGTGAGACATACAAAACATGTAGCATATACTATCCCGATATCCTGAAAATGAATCAGTACAAGCATGTCACTTCACCGCATCGAACAATATACCCTATAAAACACGGAGTCTTGAATATTGTATTAAACATGCATCTCTACCTCTGAAAGGTGGTGCAAGTTTTCAATCCAAGACAAGGTCGGAACATCGTATACGCATGAAGCATATCTCCCGTCCTGACCTGACAACCAAAAAGGCCCATCCATACAGACAAGCCCGTTTACATTGCCGATTTACATTGTAACCCCCATCCGTAATCTTGGAACCATGTGTATCCCCAACTCCAACATCAACATGGGAAAGCCAAAGCTCATCCTCTCGATCCAGCCATGAACTCCTCACGTCTTGAAAACCTCTACCTTCTCGGCCGCCGTGGTGAAAGCCTTGCTTCCGTTAGTCCAAAATCATCGAAAGCGCACTCAGCCAAACCAACATACCGAAAAACGTGTGAGCGGGAAGATTCTACTCAGCCTTGGCGCCTTCGACCACCTCCGTCTGCGCCTCGCGCGCCGCCTCCTTGAGCGCCATGATGTTGGATTTTGTGCGGTCAGACAGGAAGCGGCGGGCGCAGAACGGGGCACCGCACGATGGCGTCTTGTCATCGACTGGTTTGCCGTCGTGGGCTGTGGCGAAGGTAGCCAGGACGACGACGACAGCGGCGACGAGAGTGGGGACGCGCATCGTGAAGTGTTCTGATGATGAGGTTAGATTGGGTGACTGTCACAATGGTCGTAGTGGTGGTATCTGTGAGCAGCGAGGTGGCGAGGATTTAGTGGTGATGGTTGGCGGTTGGGTGCGGTAAGGAGGGGGGAGTGGGAAGAAATAGTCCCTGGGAGTGCCTTATAAGGTCTGTGGGAACTGAGGAGTGAAAGATTGTGGCCAATGCGCCGCTCTGTCATGTGATGGCGTTGTGGGAGCGCAGTGAGCCTGAGCACGTTTTACGGGCTTCACCGCGAGTTATCATAGGTGGGAGTGGGAGTGGCGCACCACTTGAAGTGTGAATATCTAATTACGCAAGAGCTCACTGGTTGGATTTATGAGCTAATTGATAAACAAGAATGTTTGCTTGCGTTGCGAATTAGTCAGGGGTTTAGATGGCGTGCGAAGAAGGGTCCAGCTATTGTGATCTAGAAACAAGGGAAAATAGCTCAAATAATGCTCTCGAGCACGCGAGAACTTGTGACGTAAGGATGTTGCATGTATGAATCAAGAAGACCGTAGTGTGATAACGCGTGATGAATTTGATATGATATAAATCTGATCTGGTATATATATATTGAAAGAAACTAGACACATCATTCGATGTATGCACTCCAATCCATCTCTCCCTCATCATCTGAATCCACAAAGGGCGCTCTCGGCCCGCTCGTCTCGATAGACGGTGCGGGCACATCCATGTCCATATCACTGAAACTCTCTTCAGATGAGGCCCGCGGTGTGTCTGGAAGATCGTCTTGAACCTGGCTACTCTGCGCATGCAAATCACGTGGCTGCATGTTCCTCGTCTCGATAGACTGTGTAGGTACTTCGGATTCTGTCCCACTGCTTTCGATCCTGGATCCCAAATGTTCTGTAGCGCCATCAAGGGTTTTCAACTCGATAGTTTGCTTTGACTTCCGCTTGTTTGGCTTACTCTTTGCTCGTGTTGGCGCATCAGTGGTGTTGTTGCCGCTGTCTGTAACATCGGATTGCAGAAGGGGTGGTAGAGCGGCAGGCTTCTGATTTGCAAGGAACTGTGCCGGGCTGACTGGGGTGTCAAACTCGTCCCATTCTGCACGGTACTCTGTCGATGACCGCCAGTCGTCGCTGTCGAGATGCGTTTCAACCTCTTCTTCATCTTCCTCTATGCTGCCATCACTATCCACGTCACTCTCTTCGTCATGCGAAATTGGCTCAAAGTCGAGCATGGCACAAAGGGCACGCTCTTCCTGATGGCTTGCGTTTCGGTCAAACTGCTGCAAGCTCATTGTTTGAGGCCTGGGCACCTTCTTGGGTTTGGCAGGAGTAGGAGGTGGAGGTTCAACGACGGAGGGTTTGAGACTAGGGTCTGATAGGGCAAGCTTTTCTATGCGGAGTCGAGTCGCCGTTCGCGTAGCTCTTGGCTTGGACAATTCATCAGAGTCGGTATCTGTTATTCCTGATGAGTCGGTCAACGGGTCAGTCGGGGCCAAGATTCTTTCCACTTCATCCCAGGGCACCTCTCGTGAAGTTCCGTGGGGTTTGTAATGAGACCATTTGCCGCAATCGACACGAAGCCCACAGCGCCTAGCTACCCCTCTCCATCTCTCGTGGCCGTTTCTTTTCATGCCCAATACATCGATAGCAGCCAACACATCCCTCTTCTTTAGCAAGGGCGTATTGATCTTGTCAACTCGCTGGCGACGCGACCGAAGACGCGAGTTGGCTTGGAAGATGGCCGTCTGGACTAGGCGTTTGGTAACAGAGACGACGAGGGTGTGGAAGCTGTTCAATGCGCTGCGGTACATTGCAGGCTCTTGAGCCAAATCGGACGTATATTCGGACCAGTGTGCCCAAGGCGAGGGTATGGTGGGTGAGCGGTTCATGAAGAGCGTCTTTGAGAGCTTGAGCATGGTCCGGGGCTGTAACAGAGTGGCTTCTGGTACAGCTTCGAGTATCGGGGTCGTGGTCGCTTTCTCCTGGGGCTTCTCGGGAGGCTGTGGGTACACGCATTCGTCGTTTCTTCGCTTGCAACTGGCGCATGGTTGTTCTCTGTCGCACTTTTTCTTGAGTTTCCTGCACGTGGCACACGATCTGAGGTGAATTAGCGCGTGGTCGAATCAGTCACGGCTTTCACGTACCCTCCGACTGCTCCTCCACCTTTGCGTGAGAATTCGGGCTCACTCGCCGGTGGTGATGTTGACGCTCGCGTTCGGGCGCTATCGATGGCGATTTCAATGTCTTCAGCGATTTGGGGGGTAATAAGCCAATAATCGCCATATTTGTCTATTTCCTGGTTGGCTTCGCATGTCTCGTCGTACCAGGCAAGCGTGTCAGCAGCGAGGTCAAGCTGCTCATTGCACTTTCTGCCCACGTCAAAGGCGGCGGGTATGTCGCGAAGCGTCAGCGGGGGCTCATCCTCGGGCACTGTGGCATCTTGTAACAACAGCAGGAACTCCCGTGTCTCTGGTATGCTCTTTGTGCCAACCGCTCCTGCTATGCCAGCCACATGGTCCCTTCCTAATCGGCCAAGAGCAGCGTAGAAGACATTCTGCTCTCTAATCGACCATCGCGATGCGCCCACGTACTTGATGTTGTACTGCAACTGACTTTCGCTATCAGTATCGAAGCGTGCAGCTGCGCAGGCCACTTCGGCGTTGAACAACAGGCGGTATGCATCGTTGAAGGGTTCTTCCGGGTTGCCCTCGCCCCTTCTGACGCCTAACTTAATGTGCGGTGCACTGGGTACTTGCGACTGGCGGCGCGATGCTGGTTGCGAAGCTTGCCTCGAGCTCTCCTGGCTCGAGTCCCGTGATGAATCAGAGTCGGAATCATCAGACGACGAGCTCATGGTAGGCGTGGGCAATCTTGCACGGGGACGATATCCTCACGAACCGGAGGTTTGGCTGTCGTGCATGTTTGTACAAAGACGACAGCCATGTTGCGCGGTGAAGGGCAAAACTGCGCTGGTGAAGGTGACCGGGCAAGTTTTTGGTGGGGCGCGACTGCCCTACGCTGGGCGCACCACGGTTGGCATGCGTCATGAATCGTGACTTCGCGACACCCTCGCAATTTCTTCCCTACGCGTCTTCCATGTTCCGTCGTCCTCACCATGCGCTGAAGCTTTTCAGACGGGTGACTTTCACACCCGTCTCTGCCGGATTCAGATGCGCGTCTGTAGTTCCAGCCCGCAAGGCGAGGAGGACTCCATCTCCGTCTTCTTCGCCGCCATCGCCACCTACGATTCAACCCAAGTTGGTCCTGCGTGAATACCAAGAAGAATGTATTCAGGCAGTTGTATCCTTCTTAGAGACTGGTCATAAGCGATTGGGTGTTTCTCTGGCCACGGGGGCGGGCAAGACGGTCATCTTCACCCATCTCATCGACCGAGTCCCTGCTGTCGGCGATGCTTCGCAGACACTCATTCTCGCCCACCGCCGGGAACTCGTCGAACAGGCCGCCCGTCACTGCTCCCGTACCTATGTAGATAAGCGCGTGGATATTGAGATGGGCAACAATCATGCCTCTGGTGCTGCCGACATCACAGTTGCTTCTGTACAAAGCATCGTGTCTGGTGAACGCTTGCAGAAGTTTGACCCCTCCCGGTACAAGCTAATCCTTGTCGATGAAGCCCATCACATTGTCAGCCCATCTTATCTCGATGTCCTCAAGCACTTTGGGCTGAGATATTCCGCCGACTGGACCGACGCCAAGGTCCCTGCCCTGGTCGGCGTATCTGCCACACTCTCGCGCTTCGATGGACGGAAGCTGGGCGCAGTCATTGATCACATTGTGTATCATCGGTGGGAATAGCCAATGCGTAACATGGGGAATTAAGCTAATGTAGCCAGTGACTATCTTGACATGATCGATGAAGGCTGGCTTTCCGACGTCACCTTTACCACTGTAGAGATGAAGGCCGATCTAACCAAAGTGGGCACAGCCGCCAACGGAGACTTCCAAACCAGTTCCCTCTCCAAAGTCATCAATACTGACGAGACTAACCAACTTGTTGTCAAAGCATGGCTGGCAAAAGCAAAGGACCGTCGCTCAACCCTAGTCTTCTGCGTTGACCTGAGCCATGTCACCAACCTCACTGCTAGATTCCGAAAACACGGGTTCGATGCACAGTATGTCACAGGTGACACGCCAGCCAAGATTCGTAGTGCAAGGATCGAGTCTTTCAGGAACGGCGAGTTTCCCGTACTGCTCAACTGCGGTGTCTTTACCGAAGGCACCGATATTCCGAACATTGATTGCGTTCTTCTGGCTCGACCTACCAAGTCCCGAAATCTCCTTGTCCAGATGATCGGCAGAGGTATGCGTTTGCATGAGACCAAACGGGATTGTCATGTAATCGATATGGTATCCACGTTGAGCACTGGTGTCGTATCAACACCGACTTTGTTTGGCCTGGATCCCGATGAGTTTGTCGAAAATATGGATGCGAAAAGTTTAAAGGAGCAGGGCGAAAGGAGAGAGTCAGAGAGACAACGTGAAGGTGAAGTCGCAAAGCTTGTCAAAGAAGCCCCGACCAAGAAACTTCCCGGCACGATTGAATTTACCGACTATGACTCTATTCATGACCTCATTGCCGATGGAACAAGCGACCAATACTTCAGATCCCTCAGCCCAAACGCGTGGGTTAGCGTTGGGGCAGGCAAGCTCATTCTGTCAAGCAACGGCGGTAACTACATCAAGATTGAACCATCTGAAGACAAAGAAGACCAGTTCGTAGCAAAGTATTACTGGAAGCTGCCGGCCATGGACAAAACCAAGAGTCCGTATGGTAGAGCCCGTACTATTGCAGAAGGAGACTCACTGGAACACGTTATCCACGCTGCTGACACCTTTGCTGGCGAAGTGTTTCAGCACATGTGGATAGCAAGAAATCAATCCTGGAGAAGAAGTCCGGCTTCGCAAGCTCAAATCGACTTCCTTAATAAGAGTCGGCCGGCCGAGGATCAGTTGAAGCCAGGGGATGTCACCAAGGGAAAGGCGGGTGATATGATTACACGCATCAAGCATGGAGTCAAAGGACGTTACGAAAAGGCGACCGCCAAGCAGAGAAGCAATGACCGCGTGAAGCAGCGCGCTCAGACCTTGCGCGAGCGACTCACTGGCCAAACTAAAGTAGGACCACTCGCTGGTACGTTCCATCCAGAACTCTCATATCGTCGGAAGCTTCCACTTTTGTCCTTGCTAACACAATGACTAGAGGTATCCTGAAGAATGAACCCGACATGCAAGTTCCTTTGATACGAGTGAACCAGTTCACGCAAGCTACCTTCTACTGTCAGGAAGCATGCGACCCTATCCCATAGGGTTGCAAAGTGCACCTCAAAGTGGAAACAGATGATTCAGTAGATGTAAGCGGCACGATACACTATTCCTTACAATGGGAACAGACGTTGGTGCCCCGACGTGCGGTTGTGTGACGAACCTAGCTTTGGACGGAACTTCTGCTGGAAAGTATGAACTTCTCCCAAACCTCTCAACTCTTCAAGCCTTCGCAGAAACTCAACTTCTCGATCGCTCAAGCTTTCATAGCTCTCCCGACTCTTCAAAACAGCACAGTTTCTGTGCCGCGAAAATCTTGCCATGGTCATGCTCTGGGTGATGAATATATTTGTGACAAAATAGTTGGCAGTCGGTGCATTCAATTTGAACAGGTGAGTTGCGAGTCATGGCAAGAAGGCAAGTATCCCGTAACGAGTCGTAAAAGTCAATCAGACTGTGCCTTGCAGTGGTCTGGCGACGGAATCGGGCCAATGCGACTTCTCAGGTCAGCAACGTCGCGGCGGTCTTTTTCTCGGCAGTCGCGTTCTAGGGTCCGCGGAGAAGCACGACCGGCCGACATGCTATCAGTGGCCTTCTCCGTCAAACACCTCCAATTGAGCTTCAAATCCTGTCGCGAAGAGATACCGTTCGATGTTGATGTGAGACCTTGTGCTACTTCTCCGTGGCACTGGGCGTCTAGAAGCATATTCCAACCACCCAGCTCTGGTGCGCTGTTTGAACCGCAAGCTACACGAATGTCTCAGCCGAGGCATCAGCATGACAAAACACTCGCTCATACGGAAGTGCAAAAGGTTTACCACAATAATTTGTGATTTCCGGGATTCTTCAAGTCCACCACTGACATGGCTCGGAGAGCTGAATTTTACAAATAAAGCACCTCTAGTCGGCGACGGTGCGCTCTAGTAGTGTATCTCCGCTGAGCACACGTTATACCCGCGATTCAGCCTCGAGCCCCCACACCAAATGCAGCTCACACGGTCCGCCAGGAACATTACTACCCGCAGCACAAAAATGCTCGCTGCCAGATCATATGGTTCCCGATGTCCGCGAATGAACCCGGCTAATACCCTTGTCAGCCATGGCGGGCGCTATTCCCCATTCAACACCAAAGATAAGGTCGCATATGGCAGCATATAGTAATTCGTCGTGATCATACCCAGCTATTCGATAGCAGCTGGCACTATGACGGAATCCAGTGTTCGAGAACTTCCCCACAGATCGAAGTTGAGTTTCCGCGGCATCCAGCTACTGAAGCGGACTGCTTATGTCGGTGGTTACTAGCAAGATGACAAGCGTAACCTTCTTGGAGCACTACCGGGCGTAATCAAGTCTCCTTAATCCCAGAGATTCGTTTTGGCTGCAGCATTCGCAAGTCATCTTCTATCACAGCTTTGGATAGCACCCCAGCCTTTTGCCATGAGTGTAGCTACGCAGAATCCAGCTGGAGTTCCCATACCACCAGCCACTGAACACCAGCCACAGCTTTACGCCGCTTCCAAATCGATACAACTACCGCCATCACCGCCAGAAACCGTGGATGGGGATGACGCTAAATCTACTACGTCAACATCGACAGAGCCTGATTTTTCACTTCCGCCACCGGCCAACAACCCACCACAAGTTCTGGATGTAGACAAATCCACCCCGGATGCGCATGTCCCACGAGATTCGCGACTGATCAGACTGACTGGTGTTCATCCTTTCAACTCAGAAGCACCATTGACCGAACTTTTTAACGAGGGTTTCTTGACTAGTCCGGAATTGTTTTACGTCCGGAATCATGGTCCAGTGCCTGAGGTTCAGGATGCTGAGTGTTTGGACTGGGAGTTTTCGGTGGAGGGGTATGTCCTTATCTCTCATCAGCAAAAACACCGTGACGCTAATTGTCCTGTAGTCTTGTAGCAAATCCTCTCAAAATCACATTACGACAACTGCTCGAGGAGTACGAGAACGTCACATACCCAGTGACTTTGGTTTGTGCGGGAAACAGACGGAAAGAACAAAACATTGTGAGAAAAAGCAAGGGCTTCTCATGGGGTCCAGCTGGTGTTTCGACAGCACTGTTCACTGGTGTTGTCATGAAGGACATCATCGAGCGGGCGAAGCCATTGCGAAGAGCGAAGTACGTATGCATGGAGGGTGCCGACAAGCTTGTGAGTCCTGCAACCTATCGCCAATCATCCACCTCTAATTATGTACGTAGCCTAATGGGTATTACGGTACCTCGGTAAAGTTGAACTGGGTCATGGATCCAAACAGGGGTATCATGTTGGCGCACAAGATGAATGGCGAGATGCTAAGGCCTGATCACGGCAAACCGTTACGAGCTGTTATACCCGGCCAAATAGGTGGTCGTAGCGTGAAATGGCTGAAGAAGCTCATTGTTACTGCTGAGCCAAGCGACAACTGGTACCACATTTACGACAACAGAGTTTTACCGTAAGCCGTCCAGTCAACCGCTAGAAATGGAATTAACAACGAATAGTACAACGGTCGACCCCGATGAGGCAGCAAAGAATTCCAAATGGTGGATGGACGATCGATATGCCATCTACGATCTTTCTCCTAACTCGGCCATTGCATATCCGGCGCACGACGAAAAGCTTGCCCTTGGTGCAAGTCCAGACTACTACAACGTCCGTGGCTATGCCTACAGTGGAGGCGGCCGACGTGTCACACGCTGTGAGTTGTCACTCGACAAGGGCAAAACATGGCGATTAGCAAAGATCGACTATGCAGAGGATAGGTACCGGGCCTTTGAAGACCGAGAGTTGTACGGCGCAAGACTGGACATGGACTGGCGCGAAACAAGCTTCTGCTGGTGTTTTTGGAACCTCGAAATTGCGACCGCAGAACTGAAAGAAGCAGATGACATCATGGTAAGAGTCATGGATGAGGCCATGTGCATTCAACCAAGAGACGTGTACTGGAGTGTACTCGGCATGATGAACAACCCATGGTTCAGGATTGTTATCAACAAAGAGGGAGATACACTTCGCTTCGAACACCCCACACAACCTGCGCTGATGCCTGGCGGCTGGATGGAGCGAGTGAAGAAGGCCGGAGGTAATCTCACCAACGCATATTGGGGAGAGAAGATTGATGCGCAAGAGTCTGAGCATGCTGCCGTCGAACAAGTGCAGGAAATCAAGATGACAAAAGATGGTGTTGACAGTGTCATCGACATTGATGACCTTCGGAAACATGACAACGCTGAGAACCCATGGTTTGTAGTCAACGGTGAGGTCTACGACGGTACTGCTTTCCTCGAGGGTCACCCAGGCGGCGCCCAGAGTATTGTGAGCGCAGCAGGCCAGGATGCTACCGATGAGTTCATGGCGATTCGTGAGTCTTTTCATATCAACCGAAATGCACACATCTCAGCTAACCTTTTTTAGATAGCGAAACAGCCAAAGCGATGATGCCAGAGTACCACATCGGTACCCTCTCTGAAGAGTCCCGCAAGGCTCTATCCGAAGGCGAACCTATCGCCGAATCAAACTCAACCCGTTCCATCTTCCTAGACCCCCGCGTATGGAACAAGACTGTTCTTCACTCCAAAAAGCATGTATCCTGGGACACGCGTGTCTTCCGCTTCAAGCTTGACCACCCGGACCAAGCGCTCGGCCTTCCCACCGGTCAACACCTCATGATCCGGCTCCGCGACCCCGTAACCCGCGAAGCCATCATCCGCTCCTACACGCCCATCAGCCAGACCACGCGAAAAGGCTACTGCGACGTCCTCATCAAAGTCTACGCCGACACCCCCGACCGAGCAGGAGGCAAAATGACAAAAGCACTCGACTCCATCCCCATCGGACACAGCGTCGACTTCAAAGGACCCATCGGCAAGTTCGAATACCACGGCCATGGTGTCTGCAGCGTCAACGGCAAAGAGCGCAAGGTAAAGCAGTTCTACATGATCTGTGGTGGGAGCGGCATAACGCCCATTTTCCAGGTTCTACGTGCTGTCATGCAGGATAAGACCGATGAGACACGCTGCACAGTGCTGAATGGGAATCGGCTTGTGGAAGATATCTTGTGCAAGGAAGATCTGGATACTTTTGCAAGCGAAAACGAGGACAGGTGTAAGATGTTATATACGTTGACCAAAGGGCCGGAGGAGTGGGAAGGCCTGAGGGGACGCATTGCGAAGCCGTTGTTGCAGGAGCATTGTGTTAGGGATGAAGGGGAGAGTTTGGTGCTTATTTGTGGACCAGAGGCATTGGAGAAGGCGGCACACAAGGCATTGGGTGAGTTGGGGTGGAAGGACGAAGAGTTGATGTTTTTCTAAATCATTGGGTTAGTCTTCTTCGTTTCGGACTTTTTTGTATATATATTTTTCTCTTGTTGTATCTTGCTCGTAGCATGAGTACACGAAGTGGGATGAGCCACTCAGAAGCAACGTTATTGAATTGAACGATACCAAACGATTGCAGCAGTCAAAGTCAAAGACACCGAGACATGTTTTCTACGCCTTACTTCTCCAACGTTAGACGCCAGTGTGTGCCGACAACCCCAAAAAACCGCGAAGTTCGTACGCGACCCCAAATTTCCCAAATCACCAAGCGTCGCATCTCGATCTCACACCACCCCCTCCCGCCCTTAGCACATCTTCGATACAATGACATGCTCCCGGAGACCTAACAATGTCACTCTGCATCTCCGTTGCCCACCTGCTCCTGATAACGAAGCGAGACCAACCCCTGTTGCCAAGAAGATTAGTTCACGATAAGGAAGACATGCGAACCCATGAGCCACATCTTTCTAATCTCCACGGAGAACGCACATTCAAACCCACAGCCGCAAAAAGTGATTGTGATTGTACGATATGAGAAATGTCATGCGTGTGATTCGATACAGGTTATATCCAGGCCCCGCGCGCCGCTGACGTGTGAGCGTTGTGCAAGGTAGCTAAGTCATTTTGGGCGGTTCGCGACGCGGAGGGAGTGTGTGTGATGCATTTCCGTCGCGTCCGCGGGGTATCTGTTTCTTTGGGGGTTTTGTGGATGCGATTGGGAGATTGGGGTATCTTTGATGAACCGCCGCGGGCGGGCAAGGATTGTGGGTTGTACGGTAGAGGCTGATGTGCGATTTAGGCGTGGCGTTGTGGGTGATTGTCGGGGTTGGTTGTACATGCCACGGAGTTAGGTTGTTTTCTGTGTATCTTTCGCCTTGGAACCTATTGAGCCTTGTCGTGTGCTTTCTGCTTCTTCACTTCTCTTTTGATCTTCCGATTATAGCGGAGGCGTAGTTTATCGTGCCCTCTTGATTGAGTGTAAGACTGGTTGCTTGCTACGCGTATCAATTCATCCTGCTATCGATATCCCAAGGCCGTAGAGATCTCGCCAGATATACGCAACATGGCAGAGACAGAGCCGATTGTCACAGAGGGCATCGAGCCTTCATCTGGCGAATCACACTCACCACCTGGCGAACGACACATCACAGCAACATGGGGATCAAAAGACGGGAATATATCAAATGCGCAATGGAACGACGCAGAAGCTAATAAGCTGCCTGAGAAGGTGGCTGATCTAGAGAGGAAGGGGGAGATACATGATCAGCACCCCAGAAAGAGGATCGTGGTTGTAGGACTTGGTATGGTTGGCATTGCGTTCATGTAAGTATCGAGGCGATTGAATGCGAGAGAAAATATTCTAACACAGTGAAGCGAGAAACTCCTCAAATACGATGTTAAGCGGAGAGAGTACGACATTGTAGTCATCGGCGAAGAACCTCACCTTGCATATAACCGTGTTGGCCTGACGAGTTTCTTCCAACACCGAAAGGTTGAGAATCTATATCTAAATCCTCAAGAATGGGTAAGCAGTATTGAGTTTCTGTAACGCGCTTACGACTAATTTTGGGTTAGTATGCATCCATGCCAGAAGGCTCGTTGAACTACCACCTCAACACGCTCGTTACGGAGATCGACTCGGTCAACAAGAATGTAAAGACTTCGTCTGGACAAACAGTATCCTACGACATCCTGGTTCTAGCAACGGGATCCGATGCGCTACTTCCCCGACACACACCCGGCCATGACGCGAAAGGTGTCTTTGTATATCGCACCATCGAAGATCTACAACGACTGATTGAATTCTCGTCAACGCGGAAAGGCACGACTGGCACTGTTGTAGGAGGCGGTTTACTTGGTCTGGAAGCCGCACATGCGATGATGGATCTTGAGGATTTTGCCAAGGTGAAGCTTATTGAGAGGAACCGGTGGGTGCTGTCGAGACAGTTGGATGGTGATGCGGGTGGTATGGTTGTTGAGCAAGTCCGGGCTTTGGGCTTGGATGTCATGCTCAGCAAAAGAGTGGGCAAGATTGTGACCACCGAGGATAACTTTGTCAAGGGTGTGGTGTTTGAGGATGGCGATGAGATGGAGTGTTCTTGTATTTGTTTCGCTGTAAGTGATTTCCAGCGTAGGTTTGGCTGTGAGGACTAACATGTGAAGATCGGCATCAAATCACGGGACGAGCTGGCACGGAAAGCTGGCATCAAGTGCGCGGACCGAGGGGGTGGTATTGTTGTTGGAGGGGATTTGGCGACCTCACAACCTGGTATCTACGCAATCGGCGAGTGTGCAAGCTGGGAGAACCAAACTTTTGGCCTTATTGCACCTGGTGTGGAAATGGCAGACGTCCTCGCCTTCAATCTCACCCAAGCGAAAGCACATGCGCCCAGGAAGTTCAAGGCCCCAGATCTCAGCACAAAGCTCAAGTTGCTTGGAGTCGAGGTCGCTAGTTTCGGCGACTTCTTCGCGGACCGCGATGGACCAAAGAATATGCCTGGTAGGCAGAGGGCTGAGAAGAAGGAAGCAAATGGAACGAGTACCAGAGACCGCGTGAAGAACCTGACGGACGGACCCGCACCACCGCCAGTCAAGGCGCTCACATACAAGGATCCGTTTCAGCAAGTGTACAAGAAGTACCTCTTTACCATGGATGGAAAGTACCTGCTCGGCGGCATGATGATCGGTGACACGAAAGACTACATCAAGCTTGTACCGATGGTGAAGAACCAGAAACCACTCGAGATGGCACCAAGCGAACTTATCGTTGGTGCAAAAAAGGGTGACGATGATGGTTCAGATCTGTAAGTCATCAAAGCAAAATAACATGTGAGTAAACTAACGATGTTCAGTACCGATGACACTCAGATCTGCTCTTGTCACAACGTCACCAAAGGAGACGTAGTCAACGCGACCAAGGACGGAACATGCAAGAGCATCGGCGACGTCAAGTCATGCACCAAAGCCGGGACGGGATGCGGTGGCTGCATGCCTCTAGTTCAGACGATTTTCAACAAGACCATGGCTTCCATGGGTAACGAGGTCAAGAACCACCTATGTCCGCACTTTGAATACTCGCGTGCGGATCTCTTCAACATTATCTACATTAAGGGTCTCAAGAACTTTGCATCCGTCATGAAAGAAGCTGGAAAGGACCCCAACTCCTTGGGATGCGAGGCCTGCAAACCTACCATCGGAAACATTGTCTCCTCGCTATACAACAAGCACCTACTAGAGCTCAACAACCGAGGTCTTCAAGATACCAACGACAGATTCTTGGCAAATATCCAGCGTAATGGCACGTTCTCCGTCGTTCCCCGCGTTTCTGGTGGAGAGATCACCCCCGAGAAGCTCATTGTTATCGGCACGGTGGCGAAGAAGTACAATCTGTACACCAAGATCACCGGCGGTCAGCGCATCGACATGTTTGGCGCGCGGAAGCAAGATCTCCCAGATATCTGGCAAGAGCTCATTGACGGTGGTATGGAGTCAGGTCACGCATATGCCAAGTCACTGAGGACAGTCAAGTCATGTGTGGGTACTACGTGGTGTCGATTTGGTATCGGCGACAGTGTAGGCATGGCGGTACGCCTAGAAGAGCGCTATAAGTCCATCCGAGGACCGCATAAGATCAAGGGAGGAGTCTCAGGTTGCGTACGGGAGTGCGCCGAAGCGCAAAACAAGGACTTTGGTCTCATCGCTACCGAGAAAGGGTTTAACATCTTTGTCGGCGGCAATGGCGGCGCGAAACCACGACACTCTGAACTTCTGGCCAAAGACGTACCGCCGGATGACGTAGTACCCATTCTAGACCGTTATCTCTCCTTTTACATTCGCACGGCCGATAAGCTCCAGAGGACGGCGCGGTGGATGGAGAATCTCCCCGGCGGCATCAAGTACCTCCAAGAAGTCATCCTGGAAGACAAACTCGGTATATGTGCCGATCTAGAGAAGCAGATGGAAGACCTCGTCGGCACCTTCTTCTGCGAATGGACTGAAGTCCTCAAGGACCCCAAGAAGCGTTCTTGGTTCTCTCAGTTTGCAAACACATCAGAAACCATCGTCGACACCATCGAGCCGACCGAAGAGCGAGGCCAACAACGCCCATCGTACTGGCCCAAAGACAGCATCACAGAAGATTTCAGAGGCACAAAGTGGACAGAACTCTCCTGGCAGCCGCTCGTCAAGGCCGACGAGTTCAAAGACACCGACACGGGAGACAGCAAAGCCATCAAGCGCGGCGACACCCAACTCGCCGTCTTCAAGGTACGTGGGAAATATTACTGCACACAACAAATGTGTCCGCACAAGCGCGCCTTTGTCCTCTCCGACGGCCTCATCGGCGATGACATAGCCAACAACAAACTATGGGTCTCGTGTCCTTACCACAAGCGCAACTACGAGCTCTCGGGCGACAACGCAGGCAATTGTGCAAACGACGAGTCCGTCAACATTGCCGTGTTTCCGATTGAGGAAAGGGGCGATGGGTGGTTGTATGTCAAGTTACCCAGCGTGGAGGAGCTGGATAGTGTGCTGGGGACGAGTAAGTTCAAGATTAAGAAGAGCGAGACGGAAGATCCTTTTGTGGCGCTTGACAAGAAGTTGCAGAGGATGCAGTTGAAGGGGCGGAAGGGGATGCAGGTTTCACATCTTGAGGATGGGTTGGGGGAGAAGGGGAGGGCGGCACAGATACTCGCTGGTGGGGAGAGAGGGGCTGGTGGGCTAGACTGGTGAGGGTTTTTGATGTTTTGTATGATTCCCATCTGTAGTGATATTGAAATATGTGTACTCTTTCTAGACTTGTTTTCGATGAAGTTTTTAGAGCGAAGTCTGTAGAACGCAACATCTCACTGCTCACTGCTCACTGTAGACACCCATGTAGTCCACTACCAATGACCGGTTTCCAACTGCCAAAGATCCTGCACGCTGCCGGTAGACCGATATTGTGCTCATGGGTTAGGGATTGTGTAGAGTAGCGGCATTCGAACGCAAATAATCTTGCTGAGGAAAGTTGTTTAGCCAGGTCTAGACCGTGTATATGTGGCACCTATCACTCGATCATGCCATCGTCCTAGACTCCGGGCTAGAAACTGTAAAACATGGTCATTTGCTATTGATGTGATGGCACGTGGACTAAGCAGGTCAGCTTTGGCTTGGTGTGTTATCAACGATCTGTATCAACATACTGGGTAAAGTCGCGTGATACTTTGCATCGGAGATTAATGACAGGGTTGAAAGTCGGACTGTTATTCGTATCAATTGTTTGGTTGGGTTGTTGCACTGAGGATATGCCAATTCGAATGTCTTGTCGTCGTGACTTTGCGCGATGCTAGCACACCAGTGTGTTGGGAATTCCAATACAAACTTGCTCAACGATTTTCCCTGCTATACCCCACTCCCATCGGTCGCGTCCGTTGTACCCGCTCTTGGGCGTCATCGCCACACTAAGAACTGCGGTGGGTCAGGCGTTGGAGTGAAGGACCAGGTCAGTGGAAAACCTTCACCGATAAGCATGTCATATTGGTCATGAGACTGACTTGGTGTAGTGCTATGGGAGCACTTGCACAGCTTGTCTTAGTAAAAAAGCGTCGTGTGGACTATACGTCTCAGGCGGCAAGAAGCCAGCGGCAGTGTTTTCAGCGAACAGTTGACAGCCGTGAACCCACTGTAAGGCAGCAGGGTGGAGAAGGCCGGCCTAGAATGCAGGCATTTTTGAGATATCGGGCGCAGTAGGTGTCTGAGCTAGGGCTATCGCCAGCACGGCAGCCTTAGCATTGACATTGCCCACCAACACAGGAAACATGCTATACCAGAAGCGGGACCCCGTAGTGCCGAATTGAATCCTATCAACACCTAATCTACGGCCATAGTCGTGGAGGCAGGGCTTTATCAATGCCTAGTTTGTGAAACCAAGGGATACGACAGTGACCCATATCTGGCGAGGCGGGTGCGACTCCCATTAGCCAGAGAATATAAAACGTGGACTTGGTCCCTCCGTGCTATACTAATCATCTATCGATCATGATATCACTAGTTTGCTAAGAGCTGCTGCGGACATCACTCACAACTCAGCCCAGGCTGACTGCCAGCTACACACATAGTACACACAGCATGGCAGACCGCCTCGTACTGTTGTGACAGCGTGGCAAAGAGTCCATCATGCTTGCAGGAGAGGCTTGATGGAGGCGATGGAATCAAGGGAATGTCGCTGACCATCAACTCATGCGATGTGGCCTTGATGCGACGGGCTTTCGCACTCGAGAGATGACAGTGTAGGATCAGAGAGCCAACACCGCGCGCTCTATGACCAGGGGGAATGATCTGACAATTTTCCGAGAGACATTGACTCGTCGAGTGTCGGCCCTCCAGCATCGCACGAAAGCGTAGCACACTTCACACCGCTGATTGGGTGTGCAAGCTAGATGGTTGATAGATTCTACTGGATCTGCTGGCTTCGCAACCAAGTGCCGTGACCATAGACTGACGTGTCCAGAAAGCTAACGAGTGTGACGATTTTGGTTGGATGAGTATGTGTTGGAGTACTCTCAGCGTCTTCGAAGCAAACATTCTTCGTGTCGTGTAACATTTTGTGGTAGCGAAGGGATCCGGAAGGGACGGCATGATTTTAACCTGAGGCTGTGTGTAATGATAGTCTCACCGGTAGTTAGTGTATATATGCTCTGGCTTCCGGGTCCGCTCTCGGGTTTGTGAGAAATCAGCTTCCATGCAAACTGCAACCAGTCGATATACTCTTCGATAATTCGGCAGTATCAACTCCCACCCTACGTCATTTTGGAAATATGGAAGCCATCAGAGTTCAGATCGATGGTTACAGACCGATGCGAGTGAACGCACACACTTTTCACGCTTGGTTCCCCACGACAATGCGACAGCCACATGGTGGTTGGATGAACGTTGAAACGGTTATCGACAACGCCGAGGAACATTTCAACGGTCGCTACGGAATAACCAGACGTCAGATCGAACGAACTCTCCATCTCTTGTTCGAAACTTTCGCATCTTCTCATGGTTCGTTGAGAGGAGCCACGCGAATGAACCTAGTCCAACAGTTGTTGTCGCAAATACAAAACGAAGCACATAACCAGATCTGGGCCCCGAAAGACCTTCGCTTTGTACGCCACGCGTTCATCATTCTGACGTACCTGGCGTTGCAGTTCAATTCTGACCTACTGGCCAAAGCGCTACGTACCTTTTGGTCCCAAGCCGAGCCTATCGTGAGTCAATACGAACAGCCGCATCATGGGGAAGAGTGGTATAGGGCCGCGGCAAAGATTGAACAGTTGAGTGACCCGAACCCGTACGCAGCATGGTCACGCAACGGAGCCTCTCGCAACCTGGAACTGCCTTGGCCTCGCCATCGAGCACGATCAGCACCGGCAGTGCGTCATCGACTCCACCATCCGGAGATGCGACTCACCATACCCACTTTCACGAGTTCAGCGTGGGCATCGCCGATTATATCGCCAGTGACGTTTCCGAGGGTTGATTACCTTGATGAACTCGAGAACATGCAGTATCAACAGCAAGAGATGAGCATGAAGTTGGATAATGTGGACGAGAAGCTCGATCTTCTGATGACTGGATTCTTCTGAATGATGATCGGGACAAGGTTGGTGTAGGAAAGAGAGACGCGTCTGCTTGGGCGACCAGTCGTTCGTCGTGACAAGAGAATATGCGAGGAATGGCTATGTATGTAGTCTACTGGTGTCTTGATTTGTCTCGAGAGTATTATTGTCATGACGATATGAAATGTAAGTAATTTCGGTTGTTCAGAGGGATCATGCTGGTCTCCCAATAATCGCTGCAGGTTTGAGCGTAGCGGCTCCACGATATGTCACTTTTCACCACGGCCAACGCGAAACTCACTTAGCGAGTTTAGTTGTGCTGGATCGTAATATCCTATTTTGGTCGATGCTTATGTATCGAAGACTCTAGATTTATTCTGGGATCTTGCTTCTGCAACGTTCGAGATGCAACTCTCTTTGCTATAAATGAATAACAATAGTTATTAGCTCATTGCTTTCCATGATTGATCTGACTTCGTACCATTGCATTTCATCAAGACGACTGAGACACACATGTCTGGTGACGCTTGATGATGCTGCAAGTAGATATGATTAGATTGACATACCACAACAAGATCTGAAAGCTGTAGTGTAAGCAGAAGAAGATGAGACAGAGCCTTGTCCAAATCGATGTGGAAGTTGACTTTCAAACGCCCTATGATATAATACGCCATACGCCTCGCTAATCCACATGCCCCCTACCTGGTACGTCTCTGGGCTCATGTCATAGCATGGCCTCTCAGCGAAGGAAATGTATAACTAGCCAGCAGAACAAGAAGAAGATGACCACACCAGCCCAGAAAATCCACTTGTCTTGCTTCGCTCTCCTCTCCACCATGCGTATCGTATCTCCACTAATACCGAGTGTGTTCGCAACAGTGTACAGCCTCTTTTGGGTGCCTTTTAACATATCTCTTTGCTGGCCGAGATCGCCCAAGACAGCCCTTCCTCTGTCCAAGAACTCATCGAGCTGTTCCGAAGTCTTGTTGAAAAAGGTGTTCTCTCTCAGCACGTGCCCTTCGCGGTCGTAGTCCCCTCCTTGCGGTGCGCCGGCCGAGTAGGGATTGGGTCGGTAGGGAGCGTTGGGGTTGTATGGCTGTGAAGGGGCGAAGGCTGAATGTTGTGCAGCAGCTGCGGTCAGATTGTGTTGTGCGTACGGGTTTTCGGGCGTGGCTGTGTTGTGTGGACGGCGACCCAAGAGTTCTGTACGGGCTTCTGTGGTTTGCTATGCATGCCGTTAGTCAAGCACGTGAAGAGTGCGTGATGCGCCGGCTATGAACATACAATGTCCTCATTCGCGCTCTTGATCCGCTTGAAGCTCGTCCGGTACTCTTCAAGCTCAGCCCGGAAGTTCTTCAGTCTCTCTTGTGCCTTTTCAGCCTTTGTCTGGACAGGCTCCTGCTTCGCGAGCTTGCCATAGTCGTCAATAGTACGCGCGAACGAGGTAAGGGAAGCGTTGAGCTGGGCTTGTAGATGTGGCGAGGGCGATGCGGCGTCAGCAAACTGGTCCAGGTCTTTCCGTATCGACGTCGATTGCCGCAACGCTGAGTTGAAGAGGGCGTT
Source organism: Pyrenophora tritici-repentis (assembly GCF_003171515.1). Classification (NCBI taxonomy): domain Eukaryota; kingdom Fungi; phylum Ascomycota; class Dothideomycetes; order Pleosporales; family Pleosporaceae; genus Pyrenophora; species Pyrenophora tritici-repentis. The sequence continues at coordinate 1,961,543 of NC_089395.1, forward strand.
CTGTTTGCGACGTGAGTTTGCATTTGTATATGCATGGGGTGGCGCAACAAACCATTGCAGATACTACAGCGGTAGCTAGTCTTCGTGGATGTACATGTACCGAATTGTACACAGATAGGCGGCCCAGACAGACTTCTGCAATTGACACATTGCATCATCGCGAACTTGTCCGCTCGGTGAATTAACCCGCCAAGACCACTAAGACTATTGGGGTTAACGCCACACCAGAACCCCGACGCTCATCCAGACGACCCACAAACGCCTTCCTTCCCCAGCTTCACCTTGCTGGTGGAGACATCAATTGACAAGAGAGCTGAGTCCTTAATAATGCCCAGTCAGACAGTGCGAACAAGTGTAATGCCATCATCGGATAACATCCAGCGCACCCGCCTCTCTTGTTCACATCATGGCTCTCATATCGTCATTGCGCAAAGCACTTCCTTATCGTCCCAGTCCTGTTCTGTTCGTCGCCTAAGGTTAGCAAAATCTTGTTGTTGACGTCGTCATGTCCAATGCACCTGCCTATCTCGGCAATTGTAAGCCCTGGTCTTCACCTGCCGTGCCGTCTATCAACTGCATCGACAAAAGACATGGTAAAGCCGCGTGAAGCGAACTCATCTGAGCCCATCTTGCTAACTGCTCTGGGAAGCTCATTGAATGTCGGCTGCGATCATGCGCGTTCATGTCATAATTTCTCATCTGTCATGCTCGGGTACAGCGATTACGCAACACTATAAGAGTTGGACTACGCAGAAAATCATGCCAAGGATGAGGTTTCTTCTTCACATCATTAGAAATGTTATTTCGATCAGCACTGCTCAGTAATGTACTGCTTTGCCCGCATGCGCACACGACGTTCTCTTCAGTCGCGACCTGCCATTGCCGATTGCAGCCAATGCCGAATCCTATACCGACTGTGCGAATGCCGCCTGGCCACCGTCGAATGTGGGTGTTGAGCTTGTGCCACAACCTCCAGATGACGAACTACGAGCCATGGTCGATGAGATGAGCGCCGAGAACATCGAAGCTACCATCACCAAGTTGGTGTCATTCGGAACACGCCACACGCTGTCTACCTTCAACAGCTCAACCCGCGGTATCAATGCAGCACGTGATTGGATTGCCTCTGAGATGCGAAAGTATGCTGCTGAGAGTAACGGCACAATGACGGTCGAGGTCCAAAGTTATGTTCAGGGAGTGGCTAGCCGGATACCATTTCCCGTCACCATTTCCAATGTCCTAGCAAAGGCCACGGGAAGTGAGGATCCCAGTAGGGTCTACGTTATGACCGGGCACTATGACAGCAGAGTCACGGATGTGCTCAACTACGAGTCCGATGCTCCTGGTGCCAACGACGATGCCAGCGGCACAGCCAGTATGTGCCGCCCATTTACCCACGGTAGCTCAGTGACTGACTCCAGACAGTTGCCATGGAACTTGCGCGCGTTCTAGCCAAGCACCAGCCCAAGTCCACCATCATCCTGGGTGCCGTGTCTGGTGAGGAGCAGGGCTTGTACGGCTCGACGTATCTTGCCCAGACACTAAAGAATACTAGCACGAATGTGGAAGGAATGCTCAACTGCGACATTGTTGGCTCTTCTACTGGCGACCGAGGCCAGAAGGACCCTTTTACTATACGCGCCTTTGCCCAGGGCCCTCCTCCACTTTCTGCCGAGAGTAGCGCCAAAGCGGCACAGCGTCTCCAGATTGGTGGCGAGAACGACAGCCCCGCCCGAGAACTTGCGCGATTCTCTGCCGAGGTTGCTGCCAACAATGCCACTGGCATGAAAGTTGCTATCATCTACCGTCTCGATCGTTTCCTGCGCGGCGGCGACCATACGGGTTTCTTACAAGCCGGATATCCAGCTATTCGCTATACCGAGCCCAACGAGAACTTTGCCCACCAACATCAAGACATCCGCACTGAAAACGGAACTGTGTATGGCGATCTTATAGAGTTTGTCGACTTTGATTTTACAGCGCGCGTAGGAAAGGTCAACCTCGCAACCCTGTGGTCTCTTGCCCAAGCACCTGCTATGCCACGTAATGTTACCATTGATGCAACTATCCTGGACAATGAGTCGCGCATCAAATGGATTATATCCAACAGCACCGATGTAGCAAGTTACGAAGTCGTATGGCGCTCCACTATCGCGAGTTTGTGGACTCACATGCTCGATGTGGGCAAAGTGGGATACGTCGTCCTTCCGCTTAGTAAAGACAATGTCATCTTTGGCATTAGAGCTGTTGGAAAGAATGGATACAAGAGCCCAGCGGTATACCCATTCCCTGGGTAAAGTGCGCAGATGCAGGGAATGTCTGTCAACAGTCAAAAAGTCCGTAAACAGCCGTAGCTCGGAACTTGTTGCTGCTGCTAGCAGTCGTTGCTTCCCGTTTATATAGCTTGGCAACATCCCGTGCAATCCACCTTCTATCTCATTGACAATGCCTGCCCCAATCACAGAGTCAAAAGACCGGAAACAGTCGCGCTCGGTAACCCCTGATGTTGTTAGCAGGTGCTGCTTCCAGGTTACATTGCTTGGCAGCATCACTCCACCTTCCAGCTGGGTGACACTGCCTGCACCAGGGACACATCTCTTAAGCACATCAACCAAGCTGTGTCTACTTCACTTCAGTCCTACCATCACTTGCTTGGACACACATTGTGACAAACATCCATCACTACCATCGTTTCACAGCAGTTTTCGACATGTCTAGCACCGTGCCCTCCAACGACATGGCTGATGAATGTTCAGCTTCAACAAAGGCTGGTGATAAGCCCACATCGTTATCAGAAGATGCCATCAATACAGAGACTAGCGACAAGTCTAAATCGGTATCAGACACTGTCGCTGAGACGGAGACTAGCGACAACCCCGAACCACCATCAGAAGACAGGTCCAAATCGCCATCAGAAGCCGGTGGTGATGCAGAGATTGGCGAAATCAATGAAGAGTCAATGGCGAAATTGTCATTAGGCTCGGACAACGAAAGCGCTTGCCATCCAGATCTCGATACCCCTCCAGATCTCGCTACCGTCACGGAAAGTCTCATAGGTCTACCCAAGCAGATTATCAAACGCTATTACGGCAATCGCATTCGCTTCTTTACTGACTATGCTGGCATCCGGCATAGTCTGGCTTGGGCTGTCAAGATAGACGACGTCATCCAACCCTTCGCTATTCTCTTTCTTACACCACCCGACGGCAGACTTGAGATTGAAATGAAGGACGAAGATGACATACCCGTCGATGGTTTACCAGCCAATGTCATACGTACTGAGAAACTTCAAGATCTGGCCCTCGAGGTACAGAACGAACACGGTTGTAAACGCGTTGGCTTCTATGACGGCAAACGTTTCATCTGGGCTACTTGCAATCCACAACCAGGCATTGGAAAGGGCCCTATGACGCCCGATGGTCGTCCATTGATGTATTCCCATGGACCAGATATATTTCGCTCGCAACTTTTGCTCTGCTTGGCCGAGGCGATGGATGGGATGGGTGTTAAGATGCTGGAACCACTCAAAGGATATACACTGGAAAATTCGAGACTGGCAGGGTTGGGGCTTGGTGTTCCACGAAAGAAACCCGATGGGCATTTCGATTTCGATGGTGCTAAACTGATGAGCGGCCACATCAACATTGGTGAATGTGTCTTCAGAGCATATGCTAGAGAGAATGGCGACATCATGGAAATCGACGATCTCCCTCTGCCGGAAATCGAAGACGATATTCTCACGACATCGCTTGGTGTGCGCATTGCAGCTAGAGAACCCCTGCTGGACCTGTTGGGTGCGGTCGCGAAATCATGGATGGGCTATGAGCTCAAACACAGCTATGATATCATCCCCGACGCACTCACCTGGTATGTCCGCGACCAGAATCGATCTAAGCTATACGTCGCAATCCTACAACTTGCGCCTGCTGGAACGATCGTAGAGCAGGACTGGGGGATGATTAGAGCGGACCTGACTTACGACAATAACAACGAGGGCATTGTGCGTACGGCGGCGCCACTTCGCGACGAAATGCTGATTCTTGGCCAGCAATACAACTGCTCTCACATGGCCTTATTTGATTATCGTGGCTTCGTGACTGTATCGAGAAGCTCCAACGCAGCGTTCATCTCAAGCGTAACATTCGCCAAAGAACCCCAAATTGCTAGTAGGGCAGTACAGTGGTTGGTCACTGCTTTTGCCGACTTGGAATAGATTAATCAATAATGCTTCAATGATGATACCTACCCGCGCATGTGAATGTCTTGTACCCTGAGGGCCACCTGGGTCAAGTGATATACTTGACATACTACATATACATATAAAGGATTAATTGATCACTGTATCTGCCAGGCAAGCCTGATCATTCAAGTTTCAGCAAGGTTTAACCACACTGTCGCTGTCAAGCCACAGCTATCGAGGCGGCCAAGTATGACTGCACCCGAGCGTTCACGCTTGTCAGTGAACTTGGCTTTGTTCTGAATGCGGCTAGACCATGGATTTGCCAGGTGGTCCTTGCAACAGCTGCGTACCTGATCTGGGATTCTCAATGTCTGCACTGCATCAGGTCAGGTAATGGGTGTGGTCCCTCATGACTTTGCACTCGCCCGGATGACATGAGGTAGTTGAGATACTGGTGTACGACGGTCACCGTATGCACCAGGCGCGTCTACTAGGTGCTTACCCATACTGTGAAGTATATCCTGTCACCCACGTGCACCTGAAGATGCCAACCAAGTTTGTGGTGGGGCTCGTTCCGATTCCGATTCCGCGTCGCCTTCGCCCCTGCTGTCTCCTCGGCGCCGAGCCTGGCACGGAGGTAAGTTACCATGGAAAACTTGACATTGTTGCTACATGGAATCTACGTCGACTTTCTCCCTTGCCAGTGCATCACACCGTGCTAAGTTTTTATCGTATCCCCCGTGTCGGGAGGCTTCGGCACGGTCCCTACGCTAACTATTCCTGCATCGTCCGTGCCGGTTCATCGGAGCGATGCGAATCTCATTGCACGCACACGTTTGCAACATGTGCACCCCACAGATGACTTCGCCCTCATTCTTTTTTGCTTCCATTTTTAGCTTTTGAGTAATGACACCTGTGGGGGATACAAGATTGATCCATGCTGCAATCTCAGGAACCGCGACATCTGCCCTTCATCATTTTGAACGCCTTCTGCTCGTATCACAATCGAGTGGTCATTTCACGAGCTAGCTGGTAAGCTGGCGATCGCAACAGTCGAGCAAAGCAGATATGACCGTGCGACAGACGTCATTTCCCCCTGACCGCCACTCGGCCACTGAATCCTGAAGCCCCGGAACCATGTCTTCCTAGGCTGGTGGCGATTGAAAGACATTGGGAACGAAGACAGCTAACGTCCGTTCTCCTCCCCATCCCTCATATTTGCACCGGCTCAACCGGGCTACTCACTCTGCATGAAACTTACTCAAATATAGCCGTCATTCGGTCCGCTGTAGTTGGAGTGTGGCAAGTGCTCCGTATTCGTGTTGGCTCCACGTTCGTGTGCTTGCCGCAAAGCGTTGAATCGGTTGGCGATCTCGGAAATCTCGGCGCAACGTGACGTGAAATCCTGACTTTTCCGCTCGCGTTACTATTTTTGATCTGTCGACCGGACGACAATGTCTTCTAGAGCTTATCATTATCACATGTGCTTGGCACGAAGATAGATTATATGAGGTACTCATCCTCCCCAGCTGCTGTCACCGCCACTTCCTCTCCACACACCACCCAACCTATTCAGACTTCTTGACCTTTGACCAACAAACAACAACACATCTAACAATGGTTCACTTCTCCGCGCTCGCTCTTTTGGCGGCTTCCGCAATCGCTGGCCCTGTCTACCGCCGGGCCGCAGTCCCCGAGTGTTGGGACTGGGAGGTTGAGAACATGGAGTCTGGTTGCGGCCGTCACGGCTGCTCTTACTATTTCAACGTCACCGTACCGGACTTCGATAGCCCTAACGGCGAAGTTGCTGGCGTGAAAGCGCTTTGCAACGGATACGAGCAGGGATACGACAGCGGATTCACTGTCCCTTCGACCTTCGAGCTATGCAAGACGATTGAGGGATCCGGACTTCAAGTTGCAGCCAGGTTCTCGCTGAGACCACAAAACGATACCAGCACTTTCCCTCGCACCTTCCAAGTCAGTGTCCTGGAACCTCCTTCCAACGGAAAGTAAGCTACCCCACCCCTCAAATCGTTAACAAGATCGTGGACTGACTTGGTGAAATTTTCAGACTTGGCTACAACTATACCGCTACCCACAAAGTCACGTACAACTCGGCCGTCGCGCCTCCACTCAACTTCACCATTACTCCATCCGAGGTCTCTTCGACCAACGATACCACTCTGGTCAACCGTCCCCCAACTTGGTTTTAGAAATATCCTGATATTCTTGTAATCCAACGCTTGTTACTTATCTTAATTATGCGTTGTTACTCTACAATAGTTGCAACTACTTCAATTCGAATCTAACCCCCGGGCCTTTCTGACCGGTGGGTATTGGGACATTAAATACACCAGAAAGTGCAAATTTGACAGTTCGTTCATAAAACACTCGTCCCAAGTCGTCGAAAATCGTTATCAGGATGTTGGCGCTGTCACCGGTGTTCCTCACAAATGAATCTAGTGCGAAGGTAAGGAACTCCGTACCCATCGTGAGAGTAAACCTGGCTGCTCCTAGTTGGTAGGTGGTGCCGAACCGGTTTATACAAGACAAAGGGAGATCTCGGAAGGCCCTGTATAGTTATTAGCTTTGCCCGAGTCGGATTTGTTGAGCCGTATACCGTTTGTGAAGAGACCGTCCTTGCACGTCCGCTGCAATCCCTGGAAGGCCGGCTTCGGCTTCGGCTTCGAGGGATCGCTTTGGCCAGTTCTTCAGGTCCTCAGGGCAACCATCGGAATGGTCGCCACCGGTCCTCCTGCAGCAGGAGCCCTGTGCTCCGGGGTTTGAAGTGCAACTGTCATGGAATTCTTTACCATCAATTGCGTACTGAGTGGATGTACACTAATGGTTCCAAGGTAGTCAGAAAAGCGTGCTACCAAGTGGAAAGGAAAGAGGGAGATTTACCCATCTGTCGTTTGCTACACATCGTCAGCTGAGTTCCTATATCGAAGTATGACTGTTGTACGTACCAATATACCTAAAATTGTTCTTCATGTTTCAGCAGGCATTACCGGTAACACACCACGCTCTCCCTCCACCATTTATGCATATGCATTGGTCCCAGTCGTCTGCCCAAACGGGCACAAGCATGGATATCAGCGAGACAATACTCGTCCAGATAGCAGTGGACCTCATAGTAGGGTGCTTGAGACGGCAAAGAGATGGATTCGTTGTTGATCTGCCAGTGGTAGTAGAAATGAAATGGCAATGGAAGAGTACCTCACCTCGAAGGCAAGTCGTGGGTCCTTTATACACAGTGCAGTGAATGTGCAAACGTAACAGTATCCAGTCCCAGCACCACTGAGTCGCCGCTTCTTGCTAAGAAGGAGACTAGCTGTCGTCATCAACAAGCCTAAAGAAAGAGATTTACATGGAAAGATAATCACTTTGGATGTAACCACGAGTCTACGGTAACATCCAGCGTAAAATTCGGCCTCACAACCACCGTAAGCTGTACATCGATCGAAAATCACCAACATTAGGTCTTACATGTTCACAGTGCATGAATCGAGGCATTTGGTCTGTTGAATGATAACATCTTTGGTCGGCTCGGTGTTCAGGAGCTTTCCGTAGGAACCTAGATGAAACCACTCTCTTATGAGGGCCCATTGCACCATATATGACACCAGCATAATCCATGAATTACATGATCTTGATGAGAGCTTGCCCGAGTTTTTTTCCTCTCAAGCCACCAGCATAGTAAGTGATACCAACTCGGCCAACCAACCCGAGTTACCTGCCGCAAATCGGGAGTAAGCAACGAGAGAGCCGAGTAGCGACCGTGATCAGCGAACCCCAACACGAAAATTTTACCGCAACTTGGTAGTAAGCAATGCTAGGACCAGAAAATGACCGTGATCAGCAAACTCCAACACAAAAGGTTTACCGCCACTTGGTAGTAAGCAACCTAAGAAACAAATGATAACCGCGATTGGTATTCACTGACCACCAGCACCCACGAAGCTCTTCCCACGCCAGGTCCAACAGGTCTGAGAGAGGAGAGTCGTCGACAAATCCCTACATAATTAGGTGTATAGAGAGATAGTATCTCATTTGTAAGCTCCTACAACTAGTTACGTACTTTTTGACAATAAGGTTCTTTCATACTACACATATCTTAAAACAACCTAATAAACATGGAATTAGATATAATATAGTTATAAAATCTTGCTATAACTATAAGGTGTTAAAATAATATTTTAACTACTTTTTTATACTACTACTGTTAGAACAAGGTCTCCTCTGGTGGTATGACTACCATAGGCGACCGAGTAGAGGTCCGAAAGGTAACCCTGTATTGGATTGAACTTCACTAAGAGCTATTGTTCTATCTACTTGTTGTTATGATGATCTTAGGACGTACATGACAGATCATCATTCCGCGTCGGTCCTTCTGCTCGGGCTTACTCCACGAACCTCACCTCGCCGACCTGGACTGAACCTAACATATTCTTAACACTCCCCCTCAGGGCAGGTCCGGTCCAAGGACAACTCCTAATTGGTTCTTGAATCTCTCGAATGCGACTCGCTGCAATGGCTTTGTCATTCCATCAGCCACCATGTCTGCAGTTGGAACGTAGGCCACATCGAGTTTGCCTTGTTCTGCTAGGTCTCGGATAAAATGATAACAGACGTCGATGTGCTTTGATCTTTCGTGAAGGTGAGGGTTCTTTGTAAGTGCAATGGCACCCTGGTTGTCTCCTAGCATCTGGACCTTGTTGGTGTCTTTTCCAATGTACTTTGGGAACCCAAGATCTCTAAACATTTGAGCAATCCACTGGCCTTGCTTGCAGCATGTTGATAGTGCGATGTATTCAGATTCGCAGCTTGACGTTGCAACAGACCGTTGCTTCTTGCTAGACCATGATATTGGACCTCCGTAGAACATTGCAGTGCTCCCTGAAACGCTCTTTCGGTCTACCATGTCGCTTGCCCAGTCAGCATCAGAGTAGATGACAAATTGCGAGTGTACTCCCCTGGTCCGTAGCGTAGCTTCAATGTCACTGTCGACCTTAGATATCGTAGCAGGTTCTTCAACGCATGGCCATGGTGTTCTGCTGGATCGCTCATGTATTGGCTTAGCTTTCCGAGGGTGAATGCAATGTCTGGACGTGTAAGAACCATAGCAAACATAAGGCTCCCTATCACTTGCTGGTATTCAGTGATGTCGATTCGGGTGTCGTTGTCAGTGGCTGGCCTAAATGAAGTGTAATCTGCAGATGGAATCTTCTTGTCTCTGTGTTGTTTGCTAGACATTCCAAACTTGTCAAGTACTGCGTGTAGGTACTGCTCTTGATCGAGGTAGATTGTGCGGCGCTTTCTGTCTCGCGTAACTCGTACTCCAAGGATCTTATGAATCTCCCCAGGTTCTTGGTGTTGAATCTTCCAGAAAGCTTCTCGTAGAACCAATCAATTTGAGCTCGATCTTTTGCAGCAGCAGCAATGTCATCAACGTAGACGAGGATACGGAGTTGTTTTTCTTTGTGGATAAACATGCACGGGTCTGCGAGGCTTTGTACGAATCCCCATGCCAGAAGTTCTTTCTTTATCAACAAGTTCCAGTCGCGAGCAGCCTGTTTGAGTCCGTATAAGCTGCGGAGAACTCTAAGGACGTATCCTTTTTTGACTTCTACTCCTTGGGGTTGCTTAAGAAAGATCTCTTCCTTCAAGTGCGACTCTGTGAATGCATTCTTAATGTCAAAGTGGAAACATTCCAGGTTTTCCGCTGCGACAGTGGCCATAAACAGACGTAAGGTGTCCATGCGGACTGTCGGGGCAAAAGTCTCGTTGTAGTCTGTTCCGTGTGCTTGCGTAAAACCTCTTGCCACAAGGCGTGCCTTAAACCTCTCAACAGTCCCGTCGAGATTCGTTTTGACTGTAAAAACCCACTTTGAATCAACCATGTTCGCGTCTTTTGGCTTTGGAACTTCCTCCCAGGTTCGATTCTCTATTAACGCGATTATCTCTTCAAGTATTGCTGCTTTCCATTGCTTTCCATACTTTGGGTCGTTGATAGCTTGCTCGTGTGTCTGGGGGATCTGGATTCCTGCGATCTCGGTTGCTGCGAAAGCCTTCTCAGATAGTCGTGTTTGCTCTTCTGTAAGGCCAACTTGGGCTAGCATAGCTTTAACGATCTTGCTAAATCTCTCGTCCTCAACAATCTCTTCGTTAGACCTCTTCCGTTTGGCTTGTCTAGTGAAGTATCGTGGAATCTCCTTTTCTCGTACAGACTGGGTACACGGTTCTTCGGGCCCCTCTTCGTTCACAAGATTAGGAACCCGCTCATCAGATGGTGCAGTAGGAGGAATAGTAGTTAGCCTCCTTGGTCTTCCTCTGTGACGCTTCACTGGTTCATGAGTTAGCTCTGCCGAAGATGGTTCCATTAGGTTCTCGGAAACTGGTTCTATTGGTTCTGCAGGAGATGGTTCCATTGGTTCGGTAGGAGATGGTTCCATTGGTTCTGCAGGAGATGGTTCCATTCGTTCGGTAGGAGTTGGTTCCATTCGTTCGGCAGGAGATAATTCTAGATCCTTCCTAGGTCTTCCTCTTGGTTTTCGGTCTGGCATCGTATTCTGCGTTCCTTGTGGTCCAGCTGGTATGTTTCGCAGTCGTAGTTCAACTTTCCCTCCAGGGGTGTATTCGTCCACTGACAATCGGCTTGTCCTTGAGGTGTATCCAAGCTCTGGCGAATAGAACTTGAACTGCTTATTTGTTGTCTCAGAATATCCCATAAATACTCCAATTCTGCCACGGTCCACGAGCTTGTCATGTCGTTGGTCTGCTGGAATCGTTTTAGGGTTGATGTACGAATAGCATTTGCTCCCCCATACACGGATGTGGTCAATGGATGGTTTCGTTCCTGTGAATGCCTCTTCAGGACTGACTTGCTTTCCATTGATCATAGGTCCTGTGTTTGTACGGTTGCGTAGGTATGCGTCTGCTTCGACAGCTTCATCCCAAAACTCAATTGGTAAACCAGCGTCTTTCAACATTGCTCTCATATCAGCTTCAGCAGTTTGGATGTTTCGCTCGGCTGGTCCATTCTGGTGTGAGGAAGCAATTGTTGTAGGCTGAATTTCCACGCCTTGTGTAACTCTCCATTCCTCAGCTTGCTGTAGAAGTTCGGGTGCATTGTCGGTTCCAGCAGCTTTGACTTTCTCGCCAGTTTGATGTTCTACAAAGGTCTTCCAGATTCGGAGTTCCCGTTGTGCGTCTCCCTTTTTCTTCAGCGGGATAACCCAGTTTTTCCGCGTGTAGCTATCAATAATTTGGAGGAACCACCTGTTTCCTCGTAGAGATGTTGGAAAGGGTCCAGCAATGTCAAACTGTACTAAGGCTAGCTTCGTGGCCTTGTGCTCTCTTAGCTGCTTAGGGATGCTGTTCTTCATCTTTGTCAGGGAACACACTTCGCAGATTTCAATCTTCTCTGGAACTTGAATCTTCTTCTGGAGAGTTGTAACTTCGTGGAGTTTGGCAATCTTTGTAGGTCCTAGGTGTGCGAAACGTCTGTGATACAGCAGGTATCTCTCCTTTTCATTAACCTTAAGCTCGCTCTTAACTGGTGTATGGGGTTCCGTGCCTAGGAATGCTGTCTCGTGGTATCCATCGGCAATGTGTGACACTACGTAGAGGCCGTCGTCCATAGTTGCTTTAATAATGATCTCCTTTCCTAGTTTGAAGCATAGTACGTGTGAATTGAAACGACCCTTTAGGCCTGCTGCGCAAATTCTTCTCCCTGATAACAAATTGACTCCAAGGTTAGGTACAAGCAGTACTTCTGACAACCATGTCGACGATCCGTCTTTACACACCACTTGAGCTTCTCCTTTCCAGTCTGCATATAATTCTCCCCCTCCAACCCGAACTAGTCTTCGCTTGATCTTGATCATTCGTCTAAACAATGAGGGTTGGTCAGACATGTGGGAGGAGGCGCCAGTGTCGGCAGCCCAAGTAGATGGAGAGGCCTTACCGACAATGTCTTTTGAGAGACGGCATGTCTCAATTTCCTCGGGTTCAGAGTCTGAGGTCTCGGATAATTCATCTGACTCTGAATTGACTTCTTCGGCTCCATATGCTTTGCCAGTCTTTTTGTGAGAATTCCTTTGCTTGAGTGTCTTAATAGGCGGCTTAGATGATTTCTTAGCGTCGTATTCCTTAAGGAGCTTTCGAGCTCTCTCACGTCTTGGACAGTCTCGTACGCCATGGGCTCCGTCACAAAGGAAGCATTGGACCATAAACTTAGTACCAGATTCGGAGTCAGACGATAGTGGTGAGCTCTTGTGATTTCGGCGCTTGTAAGGCGGAACATACTTCTCCGTCTTCCGGAATGCTGGGAGAGCTTTTTCGTCGGCGTCTTGCTGGTCTCGAACCTCCTTCTCTTCCAGAAACTTAAGTTTCTGTTCAACCGTAAGGTTAAGTTGGGCGTTTAAGGTGTCAATCGTAGTCTTAAATTCTTTCGGGAGTGATCTAATAAGAACGAGTAGTAGTGCAGAGTCCTTGTAAGCTCCGTTGGTGTCAGCGTCTGCTGCTACGAGTTTGCGTCGGTATTCCTTTAGCTTTTCCCATGATCCAACAATTGTGTTCCCAGGATTGAATGTGAACGTTTGAATTCTGGTCATGTAAATGTTGGCGGTTGTGGCGTCAGTTTGGGTGTACTTCTTTTGTAGGTAGGCCTAGAACTGGAAGGCAGTGTCGTATTCGTCAATAAGGGCTTGGTCATCTTCAGTAAGCGACCGAAACAAGAGATCGATTGCAGTGGCTTCATCTTCTAGGTACTTGTCTCTTTTTTCAATGTTAACGCGGATCTTAGTATGCTTGTCTGCTTCAGCAATTTCCAACTCTTCCATAGCCTCCGTTAGTTCACCGGCTATTGCTATTTGGCAGTGCTGTACCAGGTTTTTCTCGCAGACATAGAAGACTTTCTTCCCCTTAAGCTTGACCTTGTTTCGGCGGAACCAAGTATCGTGGTTTTCAGCTGTAAGTTGGGGAATCTTCCATTCTTCCTTCTCTACAGCCATCTTGTGTGTTTTGAGTTGGTGAGACTATTATGCGAGCAAGGTACGTGGTATGATGCTAAGAGTGTAGGTGATGCGGGCGATGCGGGCGATACAGGCGATGCGGGCGATGCGGGCGATCCGGGTGATATTCTGCGGGCGGTGCAGTCGTTATCGGTTCTCGGTGTAGAGACGGTGTATTTAAGTGTGATTGCGTGTTAACCGCGTTGTACACGACTTCTTTTCTTTTCTGATTCCTTCTTGAATCTAAGTCCTTCGTGACTTGGGTGGATGTTTTGATTCCTTCTTGAATCTGAGTCCTTCGTGACTCGGGTAGGTGTTTGAAAACAATAACGTTGGGTTAGGCAACCGGGCTCATAACCTGTTAGAACAAGGTCTCCTCTGGTGGTATGACTACCATAGGCGACCGAGTAGAGGTCCGAAAGGTAACCCTGTATTGGATTGAACTTCACTAAGAGCTATTGTTCTATCTACTTGTTGTTATGATGATCTTAGGACGTACATGACAGATCATCATTCCGCGTCGGTCCTTCTGCTCGGGCTTACTCCACGAACCTCACCTCGCCGACCTGGACTGAACCTAACATATTCTTAACAACTACTATTAGAACAAGGTCCCTCTAGTAGTATGACTACTATGGATAACCGAGTGGGAGGAGGGACAAGGCGGGGTGGCTGCAACGTATTGTATTGTCTATCTTATAGAGTGTCAACAACTCAGGCTGTTATTGTGGGTGCTACTGCCCACCGGGCAGTGTCTACCACACCAGCATATCATGTGACTCTCAAGCACCTTCTACCTTGGACTAAATCTAGATATTCTCAACAACTACTATAAATACCGCATTACAAAAATCTACTACTACTACTACTACTACTACTACTACTACTTGTCAGATAGCAGGGTTACTCGACGTTGGCAGCAACCAATCAGCGTAGAGAGGGTCAGTGCGCCCCTCAAGAGGGCCACAAGCGCGGACACACGATAGACACACAATACACACAATCATCAACATCCATCACTTTTGTGCAATATCTAACTATATCTATGTGGCGGTGGAAATGCATCCGTTTTGGGAGGTCTTTGGCCGCTGCTTTTGGAGGCGTTTCCACCTCGCTTAGCCTCTCTCACATCGCCGCTTTAACCAAACCCATGCTCACTTACCACGCTAAGTGGGGCTTCACTTCGCCGCATTGTTGTCCTCATCATGCTGCCCTGCTGGTGGGACGAGGAAGGCTGCAAGTACCGTCAGCGCCTCCGTGAAACCCAAGAATGGCACTGCGCCTACAGCTTGCCCATGGGCCGGCGCCTACTTATTGTATGGCATGCTCACTATCCCTTCCGCCATCGCCTCTCCTACTTCTTCTCTCGAACTTCCTCCAGTCGCTCGCCTCCTACGACAATGCCGTCCTCCACGAAGCGAAGCATTCGAAGAGAGCTAGCCACCTCTACTGCCGTCAAGAACGCCGCTCTGATGCGAAATCGCTACTCATTGCGTCGATCCAACCCATCTCCAGCTGCCGTCTCGTGCTGGGAAGGGCAGTCGGACACCAACTCGTTCTCCGACACGTACTCGGACCCCGATACTGAGGCGGATACGGATATCGAGCCAAGTACGAGCGAAGATGCTGGCCTGATCTTGGAACAAGAGTCAGACGCGGATCTGGACTCTGAAGCTGAAGAGATACTGAAGGACATTGCTCAATTAAGGGCGGAGGGGCCTGCAAAGCCAAACCATACCCCTCATACGGTGAAACTATGGAAGAGGGAAGGCGACTTCTGGGAGAGGTAAGGTCTATCTCATCTGCATACACCTTATCTTTGCAGACTCTTGACTAACGCACATTAGGTACTGTTTCAAGATTATGAAAAAGACCAAGAGGTCCCCAGAAGAACAACTACGCGCATGCGACCCAGAGGCATTTAAAGCGTACCTCCGCTGGCGGAAGAAGCATTCCTGGGTCAAGAAGGAGAGCTCAATGCGGAGCTATTGGAAAAGAATCAGCATGTGCTATATGGATCTCACACGCCACACGATGGACGCTGATGTCCTCACCGATGTTTGTAATGTATATTCTGATGGACACTTTTCTCCCTTGCATGACGGCGCACTAACACGGCGGTAGTAGATTCTAACCCTAATGCTTGACAAATCCGAGAAGGAAAAGCATGCCATGTACGTCCAGGATCTCTACGCTATCCTCCACGCACTCTGGGTCGACGACACCAAACCCCTCCATGGCTATATCCGAGTTCAAATTTCGCTTCTTCTCCTCCTTAGCGCTGCTACAGCCACGAGACCAGGAGCCATTGTCGAAAGCGCAAGCGCTAAGGGCAGCAACAAGTCACTCTCGTTCAGGAATATCGAACTTCTGAAGGTTCGCAGCACTGTAGATCCTAGCCGGAGTATTATTGTGGCGAATGTCAATCTCGAGAACATCAAGAATAAGGAAAAGGATAGGAAGCCGTAAGTTGAATAGTAGATGTGGGAGTTAAGAAGTCTTGCTGATTCGTACTGTGTTGTAGGAAGAAGTTCACTTTCCGTCTAGAAGGGACCCTCGCCTTCTGCATAGTTTCGTATATCCTGAGCATTAGCGTCAGTCAAGGAGCATTAAGGGACAACTTTACTAGTGTTCAGGATATATTTGACCTCAATATACCTGCGGGCCGTGACGTACTCCGCGTCAAATGGAAAAAGGAATTGCTAAACCAACCCTTTCTATGCGATGTTAGGAACACTAGCGAAGGTGTTCGTATACTACCAGAGCAAGCGTTTCCGTATGCGAAATACCGCGATATCTTTGTACGCTTAGGGCGTGTTGCGGGCTTTGAGAAATCATTAGAGCTGTACCAGCTCCGTTGGGCTTCTAGGAGGAATATCAACAGTAAGTCTGCCTTAGAGCGCGTGTTGCTTTTGTTTCGCCTAAGCTTATAGGATCCACCAGGCGCGCTTGACCCAGTAGAACGGAATCAGACTATGGGTCATCTCGGGAGCACATACGAAAAGTACTACACGCCAACGCATATTGCCCGCGACTTTCAGTCTATCTACTTTGGAAGCCCTTCAGAAGACCTCCTCATCCAATCTGTTGCACGCATAGGCTTATCACGGGATCGACGTGCACCCACGGAGCTGGATGACGCGCAACAGGAGGCCTTACGGAACGATCCTGCACTCGCGGTCCTTCGAGAGGAGCGAGAAACATACAAAGAACAGCTCCATGACCAAGGCTTCCATCCACTCTCGAAGGGTCAAGGGACGGATCTTTACAAGAAATACGAGGACTCGAAGCGAAAGATTAGCAGTACATACCAGAGATTGTACAGAGAACGGTTAGATGCGGCCTACAACGAGTTCCATGAATCGATCGATACAATCGAGATAGCCAGGCAACTCAGTGGGAAGGCCGCAGCCGAAGTCCTAACGCTACCAGCCGTTGAGTTTGAACTTCGGGAGCGAGCCACCATCGCCGGCATGCTCTTCAAGCCAATTCAGGACGACAAAACCCGGGTAAGATTTGTGCGAACCTTGGCTAGATTGTGCCACAAACAAGAAACGCGGCAACCAAAGGCATTCAAGCGAAAAAATGTGGGTTTGGTAACCCGCGAAGCCAACGGCTCATATTTGTCAAACAAACGAAAGAAGGGCACCGATAGTGTTGAGAACAGCCTGCTAAATCAGGATGGCGAAATTGCGGAAGAAGAGCTTGACGTACCTCCGCGCGGAAACATCTTGCAGGCTCAGTTTCGGCAGCTATACCCAAGAGTGCTCCCTCATCCGGTATGCCTTATCTGTATAGGGAATGAAGAGTTCTCGTATGAACGGAGGATGCGCCATGTTCCACGAAAAGATGTCCTGAAGAAGCACGTGGAGACCCATTTCCGACTCCCTGAACTTCAGTCAGGGTTTCAATGCCGCCACCCTAGTTGTTCCGTCATGCTGGTTGACATGATGCATTTCAAGAGGCATGCGCTTGACGTTCACGGAGTGTCTCACTGATGCGCCCAAACTCCCCTTCGCTGGTACACAGTGCAACGAAAGCAAATTATTACGGCTGAATATACATGGCAACGGTTCCTTTTTGCTTCTTCGATGAAATATGCGCTTAGATTTTGCCCCTTCTTCACCGTAGTTTTGCTTGCAATGTCTATGTCTGAAGTTACCGCGACGTCTTAAGCTCGTGCAGCAAGTCAGCCAGCTGCGCTAAAAGCCACGGCTCCAAGTGCCGATAAGCGCATCAGCCTCATCATCGTCTTTCATTCATGAAATGTGCGACAGACTGGCAATCAATAAGACAAGG
Source organism: Pyrenophora tritici-repentis (assembly GCF_003171515.1). Lineage (NCBI taxonomy): Eukaryota > Fungi > Ascomycota > Dothideomycetes > Pleosporales > Pleosporaceae > Pyrenophora > Pyrenophora tritici-repentis. The sequence goes on from NC_089395.1 coordinate 1,979,039, forward strand.
GGCATAACGCTGTCGATTATCTCTCTACAGCGATGGCTTGATATCGGCTAGCTCGGCGGTGCGCAACGTGGTGTATGCGATGGAGGTACCCGGACGCGGCTGCGTTAGCTTCCCAAACGTTGTCTAAACAGATGGGCCATCGTACCACGAGCTGAGGGTAACCGTGCGAAGGTTGTCGTTCACAGCCCACTTTCCAATGGTTTGAAAACCTGCACATACAATCTGTAGCCATTGTGAAGCCTATGATTATGCCTCGATTGGTTTCTGGTGCTAGGCACATCCTGTTTCCTTGAGCTCATTTTGAGCCACCTGGAGGATCTGCTTCATATCAAGGTACAGCTGTGGGTTGGGAGACCTCCATCTCTCACCATTAGGAAATACTTTCCTCCGAAGCTTATTGACATATGGAAGTAATGGCTGGTAATATGGCGTAAAGTTGGTCTGGGCTGTTTTGAGAAAGTCTCGTTCATCATCCACAACGCCTTTTTTTGCGCCAGCTAACTCTTCTGAATCGAGGTAGTTCCATTTATCGAACCGTGGAACAATCCTCGCTTCCTGCGGACCGTCATAATGAATGCATATCCAGAATAGCACCCAGAAAAAGGATTCAAGATCGTGCATGTAGGAGTGTTGTTCGTCGTCTAAAAGTACCCCGATTGCCATGAATGCTCTGGTACCAGTCTTACCCCAAGCGCCTGAAGACTTTTCGCGCTGTTCTTTGATGGCAAGATCGAGATCGATCAAAAACGCGGGCCAGGAGGGGTTATCGTTATCCTCGTTCACCATGAGATTGTTTAGCGATATGTCGCGTTGAAGCATGCCTGCTCGTGTATGCAACGACTCATACCCTTCGATGCATTGTTCGAATGCAGCCAGCAGACTGATCTGGGAGCTTGCTTTGTAGATAGCCTTCCCGTAGTCGCTGACGATGACACGGCGGTGTACCCGATTCGAGACAGCACGTTTCACTGGAGAGCTCGAGCAAGTGCGCTTGCTAGGCGGCAAAGGTGCGTCTGTACAACTCGAGGATCGTTTTCGCCCGATGAGGTTGTTGCTTCCATCCCTTCGCGAGGTCCGGCGTCCGGTCGTGCTCGGTGGCAGCATCGCTTTCTCTGGCTTGTAGTTCGTCGCCTTCGTTACGTCCAGGCCTTTCCGTACGTTTGCGCGGATGTCGTCATCTTGACCACCTACACGAACCGTCTCGTGGTGGAAGTACCTTGCAACGTTCACCACCCCCTTCTCAGTCGCCGCGCGTAGCAGTTCGCCTTCCTCTTCGCGCTCCGGATACTGCCATGAATCCTTGACAACGAGCGGCGTGCCAGGATCTTCTTCTTGATAAACTTTCCAGCAGGTTGTTGCTCGACCAGCGACGCAAGGCACCCTCTTTATGACCCTGTCAATGACGAGGCGCTCTTTGCCATTGTTCCGCTCGATCTCAATGTACCGCTTGTCTCCAACTGTAATGATCGTCGGGTCGAACCCCAGCTGCTCCTCGTTCATCCAAAGAAACCCAAGCATTGCAGACACAAACTGCAGTCCATCTTCATTGACGTCGAATTGCTCGGAGGCGATGCCTCCAAGTCGGTCAAACTCCCACAGCCGCATAAAGGGTCCACAGAGAGTGAAGCCAAGAACGAAGCGGCGGCTGTCTTGAGCAGCGAGCACCTCCCTCGCGTATCGGCCGAGGTCAAGCCACGCCTTGGACGCTTTGTCGGCCAGCGGGTTGCTCTTGAGCTCTCCAGGTATGAGGATCTGTGACCAGCGGCACTTCGAGTCCACGCCGGCGTTCGGATCGTCCACAAAGCCAATATCCAGCTTGCGATCGGCAGCGGAGCCTTGCAAGGGTCGATGGGGCTGTGCCAACGGTCGCCGTCGACCATGGGATCCCGGCATATGCTCTTCCGCAAAGTCCAGAAGCTGGTCTATAAGCGGCGCGAACCAGCTCAGAACGTCCTTTTCCTTTGCCCCTTCAGGCCAGCCCTGCCAGCCGCTCTCCACCTGATAGAGCGGGCTTTCCCCCTCCTTGCACTTCTTGAACACGGCCTCTGCCGCCGGTCTTAGCCCTGGCACGTCTTCGAAAAACGCCTTGAAGAAACCGGGTATGCCAACGTACAGGTATCCCAGCTCCTCCTTCAGCACATCATCTACGTGTTTGCGGTGCTCGGTCGAGTTCGCGAAGCTGCCTGTGTTGATGGACAGGGGCGTTTGTTGGAAGGACGAGGTAGGGCAGGGTGGAGGCGTCGATTCGGTGACGGCGTCGTAGACTCTGTTCCAGACGACTTCATCAGGTTCGTTTTCGAGGACTGCTCGAAGAAGTGGTTTAATGCGTTCAATGTCAAAGTTGTCAGCTTCCGTCGAGAGTTCAAGTCGCAATAGATCACTGCGAAGAGTCCCTCGGCCTGCGACGGACGGGAGTGATCGGGCAACTGGTAGACCTTGCAATGCTGTGATGAGATGGACGGCTAGGTCTTTCAGTTCTAGTATGGCTTAGACGTGAGAACAACAGAGGAGGTGTGGGTATTACTTTTGTCGGATACGTTCAAGTCCCTACTTAGGGTATTAAACGAATTGCGGACGCTGCTCAATCCCTCTCCTATGGGTTTAGAGTTGAGTATTTCCAACCGAGACGGGGCTGCCATTGTTTGCAGTCGCTCAAGGAGTCGTAGTTCGGTTGTGCGAACGAGCTTGCATGCGCAGACTTTCGTACGTAGAGACTATGAGTGTCCGAGGCAGAAAGTGCATTGTGAGAGGCTACGGCGAGGACGAGGATACAAGCGGCGAAGTACGCGACCAGCGCGCAGGCCAAGGAGGCTGGCTCGGCAAAACGTCGGCGATGGACAACGTGTGTCCGGCCCACGTGATCGCGTGATAATGCTGCAGTCAGCGTCTATTTACCCCGCCTTCGCCGTCGCAAGCTCTTTCGTCCTCCAAACTTCAGCCGACGTTGCTCAGAACTCGTCGGAGGGCGTTGGGCTGACTAGCTAGCCTATCAAAACTGTGTTGTGTTTACTGTGACTGTTGGCGATATGTGACACTCTCAAGTATAATCTTATATCCGTTCTGCTATGTGATTTGGCTTTGTATCGTCAGATCTTCGCCTCATCGCTTTAGCCAAGCGCTCCAGTTATTCTTGGCGTCTCAAGGCAGAAAGAAACGTCACTTCACCTCTTTCACACCTTTTCTGTCGAATGCTGTAATAAGCGAAAGTGGAAGGCTTCCGATCGACCTTCTCAACGTCCCTTTATTGCGCCTTCAGTATCGCTTCCACGCGCAGATCTGATGGTAAAATACCTCTCACCATAGAACCTTCCAAGGAAGCGACTGACCAAAACCCAGATACTCCGCAATCTCTAGAAATCCAAAATGTACCTTCAACACGACACAGCTACCGACCAAGAGCTCGCCAGCTATTGCGCTCGCTCCAATCTTGACCGCGATGTACTCTATGAACTCCACGGCGGACATTCGGTCATCAGAATCTCAAGCGACGTAGTCATCAAATACGGTTATGGATTAACGCAAGAAGAGGCGACGAGTCAGATCCGAGCGTACGATTTGATTGACCAGACAATTATCCGCGTTCCCTGAGTACACCGGTTCGTCTCATACAAGGACATTAGATACATTATAATGGAATACATCGATGGAAAACTTCTAAACTTTACGGAAGATCCTATAGCATGTGACCGCATTGCCAAAGCACTAATTAGCTCATTTCTCGCAAATTCAGAATGATCAACCTGGCCCACTTGGCGGAGGTCTCGCACGCGGACTTCTGTGGATAGAGGGAAATTGGATCTCGCCAACGAGCGCTAATGATGTTGAAAACTATTTTAGCACACGACAGTTACAACGTCATGAAAAATTGAATATCGAGGATCAACCCTACAATTTGTGTCATCTTGATATCGCTTCCCGTAACATTCTTAAACTGAGGAACGGTTCGTTGTGTCTTCTTGATTGGGCTTCAGCTGGGTTTTATCCTAGATTCTTCGAGATCTGCACCTTGCGAGATGATATGAGAGCAAGTGATTTTTTTTGAATATCTAAGAGGTTTTAGAAGCGCACATGAACATACTCAAGTCGATTTACCTTTAATTCCAATCCAACCTAAAGCGGACAAAGAAGCCGGTATCCCATGGTCTTTACATAGAGAATTGAATGAATTGCGAACGCTGCTCAATCCATCCTCTATCGGTATGGAGCGAGTATTTCTGATCAAGATGGAACAGCCATTTTTCGCAGCTGAGCAGAAAGCCATCGTTCCGTCGGCAGACTTTCGACCAGATACGCCGAATGAAACATGAGTTACCAAAATCGAAAGTGCATTGTGAAAAGGTACATCGAAGGTAAGGAGGCAAACGCGCCACCAACGCGCTGACCACAGGGACGGGCGCGGGATAACGTCGGCGTTCTCGCGCTTGGCACTAGTCGTTTGCACGGGCCATCGTTCCAGGGGATTATATTGTGCCTGTGCACTTGATGTGCTGATTCAGTTGATGCGCGCGCGGTGCGGTGCGCGGCGAATACCAAAACCATCCACCAGAAGATGAGGTTATTAAGACACCAGCAATAGCTATTATCTTAAGATTCTGTGGTGGAGTAGCAAACAAAGGCATGCGATCAAAATGTACTACTTAGATTTCTCTGGAAAGTTGACGTTGTGGCCGCGGCGTGTGGTTCGCAAAGTGCATCATCCTCCATGGCCAACTTAGTTGGAACAACATGCAGATCGGCCACTCTGAAGGGTTGCTGGCATGAAAATACTACGGGCAGCGGATCCGGGTGCGTTGCACCCTTTGAACTTGGGCTCCAGCTCACCCCACTGTCAGTGCCCAACTTACCGACGGCCAGTCGCGGTAAACTAGGCTTTGATGCCCGCCAACCCCACTTCATCTGAACTATACTTTGATTCTCCCGCTGTCTAAACTTGCTACATTCATCAACCTTTTCGCTCCCGTAATGTCTAAATCGGCTCTCTAGCTCAACGAGTCTTCATCTTCATTCCGTTGCACACCCAGATTCTACTACGCCGGCTTCTGACGGCCCGTTGGCCTCTCCTTTGGCGCCAAAACTCCAGTCCGTTTCCGTCGCACGAACTGGCCTGCTCCAGACCTGAAGCTCTGGGGCCTGGATTTGAAGTTATGTCAACCACGGAAACAGATTTGGTGAGTTGTTACTCCTGCACTTGTGTTTACCACAACTAATCGTTGCAGAGAGATAGCTGGCAGGACTCTACCACAGCCCAGTTCGGGGACGAGCACAAGCGCGCGGTACATCTATTTGAACAGAAGAATCACACGCGGACCTTATATTGCAAATCTTGCGAGGACATACGATTCCAAGATGAGAAAGGCACAACAGTGTGGAATACGCATGGCAGTGGGCAGATAACGCTCCCAGCGGGCATACGTGTTCTTGCGAAAGGTGGATGGGCTATGTGTGAATGAAGCGTTTTGATTACCTGTACAACATTTGGACAATCTGGAGACATTCCATCCATCCAACGCACAAAGTGACCATAAGACAGGACCCTGGATATACATGTACCTTCACACATGATGTCTCGATCTCCAATCCGTCCTGTATCTCCTTTGTCCATGCATGACTGGCGATGATGCCACCCAACACGATGCTGCCAAATACTGCTCCGATCTGACCCCTGACTGCACGTTCGAGTGCAAAGGGTTCTGCTAACTAGTAAGTTGTGGTTCTGTCCTTGATTTTTCATTCCTTACCTGCCGTGATAGGTTGAGGCACTTGGTGACCGAAAAGTATTCTCAGAAGCTGTGTCGAACCCAACCGTCATTCTGATGATACAGTCGAAACTCTCGTCAACCGGTAAGAATGTCGTGATGTCTCGAACAGCTCTAGCAGAGGGCATGGCAAATGAGGAGTGGATAGCTTTCTGCGACACCCCGGTGAAGCACCAACATGGTCGCCCGGCCAAGGAATATTGTGCAGCCAACTCGACGGACCCTTTACCAAGTCGTCGAACCTTTTTGTGGTCTGACGTTGTCAATACACGTGGACAGCTGTCACTGAATGTACACCTACCGGTCATAAATTGTTCATAGTCTTCGCCTTCAACATTACAAAGTCGAACCACTTTGTCAATATCGTCATTTGCAGAGATAATATGCAGCAAATTCCGAGATGCCGTCTCAGTCCGCTGTATAAGCAAGTCAAGCTGCTCGGGCTTGAGGTCTCTAAGTGCCTTTTGGGTGAGATACAAGCCGCAGATCTTGATGGATGTGCAATCCAGCTTCCGAAGAGCCTGGGTTTTGGGGTCATCCCGAGTCTCGAAAACGTAGGGCAGGAAGCTCTTGAGCCTGGTTAGGATACTGTGTATGTGGTTCGAAGCTCGTGAAATCTGGTAGCATTGCATTCAGGGCTGGCTTCAAAAGCTCGATGATCTCCAACTCAAGGCGCATCTTCTTGAGAGCTTCAAGAGCATTGTCAATAGGAGCGTCGTTTGCTCTTAGAAGAGCCTCAGGATCGAAAGAGTTACACAATGACTGGACTTGTTGTAGATACTCTCGCGCATCCATTGTGCGATACGCAGTCAAAATGAAGCAGGGCCTTGGTGAAGCGGGATGGAGCAGGGGGAATAGCAAAACAAAAGTGTTGGAGGGAATTTGTGTGCGCAGGGTGCCTCATTTAGCTAATGGACAAGAGGTATGTGCATTTGAGACGAAGCCGTGTGCAGCATCGAAATGGACGAAGTGAGGGGCAAATTGTTCCAAGCAGGGGTCTGATCCACATCAAGTGGAAGCGAAGTTGTCTTGGCCCACCCTACTAGCTTGGCCTGCATGCAACAATGGCTCATCGCAAAATGACCCAGATTTTGGCGACAATAGAACATCATTTAGATGTTGGCTTACAGCTCTAATCAATGTTTATACTCGCAGCAAAAAAGGGTACCGTTGATATCAATGAAAACAGTTAAGGAACCTCCATGGCCAGGTCGACATTACCCTTCCAAACAGAGTATCATTTACAGTAACAGCCCTAAGGCTGCGTGCTCACCACATGCATCTGCAAGAACGCAACAATGCGAAGATCATCCTTGCATGCAGTGCTTCCGGGTTGTTACGACTGCAAGCCCCTTCACACTCGCGGATGTATCCACAGTGAATGCTAGGTTTGCTCATGCAGAAGTACTCGAGGGTACTGACCGGATGAGGGAACTTGTCAGCAAGGCATGGAATTAGGTGAGAAGGGCTAGGAGGATGGATTTAAAGTCTCGCGATCACCCTACGAAAACTCCTTCCCACCAAGTCAATTTACTCATACGCATCTATTCAAGTACAGTCCACCTGACACTCTTCTTTCACGTCAAAACTATCCTTCGTCATCTCTTTAGAGGTGGCCCACCATACAATACTTTCATTAAGCCAATTCCTTCCTAAATTCCTCTAACAGGAGCAGAGCATTCACTGTCGACCAAGTACTATTGCTCTACAAAGGCAGATTAATGTTTGATTGCCCTGATATAATAATAAAAGCCCCAAAAGTGAGGCCAGCCATTCATTCCCTCTGAAGCACATGCTTACGTTAACAAGCACCTCCTTCCATCCGCCATGTCCGACTCTACCAACCACTCGAACTCCTGTGTTACCAATACCTCCAATGCAACAGGCCAGCAGACTACCAGTTCTCCAGAAAACCCCCCAATCACGTCCAGCACTCAGCCGAGCCCTTCCACCTCCAGTATCGGTACCCACGCCGTCAACAGAGGACTCGTGAATGGCAATCACCAAGCCCAGCGCACAACCCCAACCGGTAGTACTATCAATAGCGACCACCAAGTCAGAGACAACGCCCTAAACAATCAAAATGACACGCCGCCCTCTGCAATGATGATTGTGGAACATACAGATGACCCCACTGTTCGAAGGCTTCATGAGGCCTTCCACACGGATGCGCCGCAACGTCCTAGACGGCCTTTCACACGTGCGAGTTCTATAGCGCACGAAATGACCGCCAGGGATAGACAAGAGTTTGGTCTACAGCCTGACACTGCCCAATCAGAAAGTGCTTCCAACAACAATCAATCGACAACTTCGGAGCCTGACGGTTTCGATCTCTTCGAAACTCCCTCCTCTGGAATCCCGCCAGTTGCTGTCACAGACACTCCGGTAACACTTGGTGTGTCTCGAGACGATTACTTCAGCTTGTCCGGTGCCCTACAGTCTGATCCTCCACAGGCGAACAGTTCCGGATCCCGCAGAGTTTCTCAAGGGGCAGACTTTACTGCCTTTTGCTTCCATGCAAGTGGATTACCATCATACCCTATGCGTCGTTCGGCGCCGCCTAGCGGAACGGCCGCACTTTCCAGTCATCCTTTTGGGGAAGCAAGCGACGCAGCCACCATGCTCAACTCTACCCCACTCGTCAACGGAAGATCTAGTAACAGCGACCAACGCCCTTCATATTCCCTGAGAGATTTAGAGTTGAGAGGCGACGACTCCAATACAGCTGGGGGTGTATATGCTACTGTCCATTCTGAGGCTGACTGTACCCACCGACAAGCCGAAAACAGCAATGGAGATGTTATTGAAAATGGCCATGGACGAGCGCAGGCCAGCCAAGGCACACGAATGAATACTCCACCTTCGGTCAACGTGAGCGAACTGCGATTGGGCCCGGTGAGCAGGGAGTCACACACCGAGCTTGCGCTTTTCAGCCAGTACAGCGAAGACGAGCCAAGCAGAGCTGCTCTAGACGAAGACACTACAGCAAGCAACTCCGCAACCCCAGTACGGCGCCGTGGTCTTGTTGCTCCGCTTGAACTCGCCAACCATGGTGATAGACGAGCGCCAGCCCGCCCAAACACCCCTGTCCAATCGCAGACCACAGGTATCCCACCGCTGTCCGATCTTGCCAGTCATCATCCGGGTAGGAGGGCTAGCAACTCTTCTCTAGTTCACGGTAGTGTGCCTGACAATAGCACTCGCGACAGCACGCCCAGAGACGACAGACGCCCAACACGCTTGAGTAATTACTTGCCAGGAGCATCTTCATCAAGCGAGGATAGAGAAGCATGGACTGGTGAACTTATCGTTCCTCCTGAGAACGCCATTGAAACCCAGAGACGTCCAAACCACGCATGGCAGAATATGAACCCAGTATTATTTGAGGGAGTCACAACATCCCACAACGTGCTCAATAGCGATGAGAACGGCCTGTGCTCTGAAAGTGACACAGAGAACTTCCGGTCGAACACAGCCCTCGATACTTCTGCCTCAACGGATCACCAGGACACTACTTACCTCATTTCGCATGGACACATCTCTAGCAGCGACCATCCAATTGTGACAAGCATCACTAGTAACGTCCCAGAGAGCGGAGGTAATCCGACCTACCTGACCGATTATATGGAAGAACCGTTAGTCGAGGAAAGAGGAAGATGGACTCATGCGTTCGTCGTTGCTCCGGTCGAGAGCAACGCACGCCTGGACGTTCCTTCAGTCTCTCCAACTCAGAGTGATCAACAGGATCGTGCTTTGTCAGCGGTCAACAATAGCAACGTTAATAGTCGCGACCGCCGAGCTCCCAGGACTGGAGGATCCTTGAGACAGATGAGTACCGAAGAGAACGAGGCATTCTGGATTGAGTTTGACGACTCGAGATACAGTTGAGGTTACGATCACGTTTGAAAGTCATGGGCAGGCAGGGGTACATGTGAATTGATGGAACGTTGATTGGCTCGAATTGTTCTAGCCAATGGCAGGCAAGCGAGGGAGTATTGTTTTTCCGGGAAAGGCCTAATAACATAGCGTAAAGTGCCCCGCATGCACCGCCGCATCGTCTATGAGTGATCTTTGCATGCTTTACGTGCCATTTTGGTGATACCAAACCTTAATGCCTGCCCTTCTCTGCCTAACCGCAACTTAACCTCCAGCATTGTGACATTGGCTTCACTATGGTACTTTTCAAGGTTATAGAAACGGGTCTTGCAGAGGAAGCTCGCAAAATCTCCGAAACGATCGCCTTGCTACCCGACGATCAATGGAAGGACGTGGAGTTCGAGAACGACACAGCACAAAAGAGAATAGCACTATCGCATATACCTGGAGAAGTAACGTCAGAGTTCAGAACTCAGCTCAATAAAACTATAGTATGGTAGATACAGGTCAATACTACGATGATGCTTACCGCCACATCGCCGGCCTCGTTCTTGTACCCAGACTTGGGAACAATCAAGACACTAGCAGTTTTGTTTCCTAATTCAGCATGTCTCAGATTACTCCAAGGTCCGTGCCACCCTCAATTAGGAAACAAAACCGCTAGTGTCTTGATTGTTCCCAAGTCTGGTAGACATGCTAACGCATATGGATACCTATGGTACATCACACTTTCTCAGCCTTCTAAGGTCCCTCACAACGACAATGCTATATGCTTCCAAGCTCAGCTTCTTCACTACAAGGTGTAGAGAACCTCTCCGTGGTATTACACTGCGTCCAAATACGCGTACTCCCCAATTCGACACCCCAGTCAAGCAGTTCAGAAAGCAGGCGGAGGCGGAGGAGGCGGCATACCGCCACCGCCACCGCCAACCGGGTTCATACCACCCTTCTCCACATCACTACCAACAGCCTTTACGCCCACCTCCACACTCTTGAACATGCTCGAAACGCCCATCGTGAAGACCGCCGAAAACGAGAACGCCAGCCATTGCAAAACTTGTAGGGCCACACCAGGCATCACCTTCAGCTCGCTCGTATTCAGTAGTGTCGTCGAGTATTGCAATACTCCAAACGTCTGAGTTGTCGACAGGGCAGCCGCAAAGGCTAGAGCGGTGGATAACCAGAGCGTAGAGACGGTAATGGGTTTGTAGAGGGTGGTGCGGTGGGTTCGCGTGGAGCGGCTTTTCAAGCTAAGCTTCAAGAGGGCGAGAGATGCAAGACTCAGGGTGAAGAGGACACTTGCTATGACGAGCACGTTTAGCACCTTGGATTGCAGGGCTAGGGCGCTAGAGATTACAGGTAAGTTGGAGGGGGTGTTATGGTTGGCGGTGTTTTCCAGTACGCGGGAAATTAGGGCATCCTTGGAGCCGCCGGAAGTGGAGACGCAGTCGAGGTCTGCGGTTTCACCGAGACATGCTCCTGGTGATGATTAATATGAATTGGAGGATTAGGGCGGTGATACTCCATACCAAAGTATCCAAGTCTGATGTGGAAGTCCTGCAGGCTACTATTGGTAGCGACTGACGGTAGGCTTGACGGCTGGAGGCCGACTAGAAAGAGGTTTTTCATGGCTGGTGATGTGGAAACACAGCCAGTGAGAGAGAGTACTGAAGAGCTATTAGTGCCGCTGTTCTAACATATATAGAGGTAAAGGGAATGTCTTTGCCATAGAATATGAGAATTGGAATGGGGAGCATATATACGCCGAAGCGGACACTAACTCTAGCCATAATCATAGTGAAGATTTTGGAGGGTGTCTCAGGAATGGAGGAGGTGCTATCTTATAGATTGGTACGCGATAGAGAGTAAAGGGGGAATGTGATAGCTTATGGGTGAACAAGAGAGTAGAAGAACGAGATGAGAAGAGTAGAGGGAAGTTTGCTGAACAAGGGAGATGATAGGAATATTGGCTTTAGACCATTATGATACTTATACAACTGCGATTTTCTCAAAAGTACCAGGGTCTGCTCTTGCCTCGATCGACACAACTTCTTCATGAGCGCGCGCTTAGGAAACCCGGAGGCTAGACGGATGGCAGACTCCGTAAGCGCTATAGCGAAGTCTTGGAAATGTGGGCGTTCTAGATGAGTAGTGTAGTCGGCTGTACAAAGACGTAACATAGGTGTAGGTGGCGTAAGTCGGGTAAAGCGCGTGGCTATACCACGCCGCAATGTGGTCGCCTAACTGCAGTCAGGCCGTACCGGACGGTTCGTAACATAGATTAGTAAGAAAATGGACACATTTAGTGCATGTTAGGAAGAGAAGACAGGTTACCCTTCTCGAGAACATAATCGCATGGATCGAGAGAGCAGAAGAGGTTTTAAATGATATTTATCCTGCTCAAGAGAATTATGGAATGAGCCTTGCATCCACCGCTTCAAACCGTTGCTTACGGCACTGGCGACCGCCGCCTGGTGACGGAAGACTTGAAGTATTTCTGGTAGCGTTCCAGATCGAAACTACCGTCTTCAAGTTCCTTACTATCAGGTTCCCCTGCCCAGCAGAACGTCCGACAATTCCTGAGAACCTCTCCACCTTCCAAAACTGCATCACACTCGTCCCATCTGTAAGCGGCAGTCTCGTAAGCTGCCAAACGGTCGAAGTGGGCTTCCGAGGACACCTTCCACACAGTCCCAGTTACGCTTCTAGAGTGGCAGGGTATCAATGTTGGATATATGCCCCACATTTTGATACGGAAACCAGAAATGGTAGCAGGCCTTGTAGTCGGGAGTTCCGGGAGATCGAGAATTGCTTGGAGGACTTCAGGATCCATGAGTGAACCGTAGAAGAACATGTGGAATGGCTGGAAGGGTTCACCGGGCATGTTTGCTTTCGTGTCTTTGAGGAACTGCCAGTAGTGTGCTTTGTCTATGGGCTCAAACGCTCCAGAAGGCACTGGAGGAGGTGGGGGTACTATGATCGCCGGTCTTGATGATTTGAACAGGTGTGGAGGTGGAGGTGGAGGCGGCATTGCAATACTTGGTATCGAAATTTCGTCTTCTCGACGAGATGAGGGTGGAGGTGGAGGCGGAGGCGGAGGCGGAGGTGTATGGTCCATTGTGGAAGCCGCTGAGCGCAAAAGTGCACGTTGGCTTTCGCAATAGGACTGTTAGTCAATGTTCTGACTGTTAGATTATTGCAACTGCTTTGCTTCTGAAGTCGCTCCACTAAGACAGTTGTGCGGCGCTTATTGCGGCGTAAGATGGTTATAATTAGGTGAAACAGCTAGACCCACAATGCCCTACCGAGGCTCGGCGTTACTGGTACGCCGTCCCGGGCGTTACGCAGTCAGCCTCGGTATCCGCGCTAGCCTGTCCCAACCTGGTGCCTGGACGTAAGAAGCGCCAGCCTTGGCCGCAAATACCACAGCCTCAAAAAAACATCAAAACGCTATCCCCCAATTCGAAGTGGGGCTTAACTGTGCCACTTTCTTGATTTTCCTGGTCACTCAGTTCAATTCGCTATGCTTGGTCCGAACGCAACATGGCCAAACGCCACCTTAGAGCCTCAGCAGCAGAGATGTCAACAAGCAAGTCAAGCTGGCTTGATTCTTATCGATTGCAGATCACAGACCATTCTCTGGGACGTGCCACTGTGCACGAGCCTCTATATTGTCTGTGATCTGCAATCGATAAGAATCAAGCCAGCTTGACTTGCTTGTTGACATCTCTGCTGAACGGAACCCAGCCACCGACTCTAGAGGGCTTTAGAGGCCTCTTGATCAATGGCGCGATTCAATCCGGGGTCGCCGACTATAGTGCCCTCAACCAGCTTTTCGAAGGCAAGGCTCAGCTTCCTCCAGGAGCGTACAACTTGGAGGAGCTCTCTCCACAAGACCTTGCGAACTTGAAAGCCAAGGCTGCCCAAAGCAACATTACAGTCGAGAAGTTCAAGAAGCTCTATGGGTACAGGTAGATGTAGATCTCGTGGAGGATGTTCGTACGGCGCGGTGCAATCTCGTGTACCATTATTATTCCTTATTTTGTTGTTTTGTTTACGGGCGTTACCTTGAGTTGTAATTATTATTATTATTATTATTATTATTATTCCATTAGAGTCCTTTATCAGTCAGTGACTATGTAGGACTTTGGCCGAAGGCCGTTCTATCTTCGTGTTCTATTGTGCAAGGTAGGAGTGAATGGTACGCTGTGGGGTTGTGGTTTTCTGCTGTAGAGACAGGTGTCTCTAGTGGCTACCAGTCGCTAAAGAGCATCTTGGTGTAGTAGAAAGAGATGTAGTACAGCTAGCTGTCTTCCAGCGGGCTCTTATGGCAAAGGAGATAGTGTGTAGGGTAGTGGACATAGGAGAAGTTTCGATACTTAGTTTTATACAGTTTCTCTCTGTCGTGTCGCTGTTTTTCTTCTTCTTTTCAGGTTGCTGCTTCTTGCCCTAGGTGCCACTGTCTTGTTCCGATTCTAGTGCTTTTAATAAAGGCTATTGTAGCCTCTATTCTAGCTCTAGTGTGTAGAAGGAGAGGTAGGGTAATTCTGTGTTGTAGACATTCTTGTAGTGTTTTTCGTTCTTCCTTGTATAGTCGGCAGGCTAGTAGAAGGTGTTTTGGCGTTTGTGGGCTCCCGCAACTACAGAGGCTGGAATCTCTCTTCTTAAATCGCTTAAGGTAGGAGTTGAAGTATCCGTGGCCTAGCTTAAGAGAGTAGAAGGCGCTCGTGATCTCTCTTTTCGATCCTCTTAGCGTCTGTATTGTTTTCGACAGCTTAAGCTAGAATATAGCAGCGTAGGTTTGCTTGTTTGCTAGCGTAGCTTTCTTCTTGTACGTCTAGTACTCTTGGTGTTGTTCCTTCTGCTGTATTGCTCTGATTTAGGTGCCTATAAAGGCAAGGCTGATTGTTGTTGTGCTAGGCTCCTCTTTCGCGGCTTCCTTAGCTAGGTAGTCGGCTCTTTCGTTTCCTTCGACGTCGGTGTGACCTGGTGCCCATCGTAGGTGGATAGTTGCTCCTTTGTGTTAGATTCTCTTCGCTGCTTTGATGCATCGCAGTAGCCATTGTTGTCCTGGATTATCTGATAGGCTTTGGAGCCTATATATGGCCGCTTGGTTGTCTGCGTAGATGTGTATCTCTTGGTCCTTTCTTGCGGAAGCAGCAGCGTATTCGAATGCTTTTGCAATCCCTTCTAGTTCGCCGTTGTAAACTAGCTGAGATTCTCTGATATTTGTCTTTTCCGAGTGTACTTCTTGGGCTGTGTTGTAGGCTACTAAGCCAATGCCAATTCCTTCTCCGTCTGGAACCTTGGAGGCGTCTGAGTAGATGGCAACAAAGTTGCTATCCTCTTTTCTTGACTGCATGTAGGCGTTGTGTGCAGTCGCTTCGTCTTCTTTAGTCTTTGCGGAGACGGTAACTGTGTAGTTGAGTCTATCCCAAGGCCTAAACCTGTAGGGGATTATCTTTTCTGTCTCCCCGTCGTTGCTGGCTGGGATTGAGCCCGTAATAGACTGTAGCTGCCTGTGCTGGTCTGGTTTCCTGCTTCCAAGAGGACTTGTCGATTTGAGCCTGTTGATGGCGATTGTAATGGGATGAGTGCTCGCTAGTTGGTTAGCTCTTATCGCGTATTTCCGTAGAGATGTGTTGAGCCGGATATCTGGCGATAGAAGGCCTGCTTCAATGCTTGTAGGTAGGGCTGGTGCTGTCCTAAAGGTCCCAAGGATCTTTCTGCACGCGAGGTTGTGCAGTGGTTGAAGCAGTGTCTTCGCGTAGCTTTGCGATTGCCAGTAGATTTGCGACCCGTAGTCTGCAACGCTAGTGACGCAAGCCAGGTATAGTTGTCTTATAGCGTAGGGCGAGAGGCCTCTCTCCATGTTCGCTAGTCTGCCTAGCCGGTAGAAGGCTGATCTTGCTTGGCTTGCGCGGATGGCTATGTGTTCTTTGAAGGATAGCCGATTGTCGAGGTAGATGCCTAGCCATTTGATAGTGTCTTTATGCTCTACTATCGTGTTGTCTGGTAGCTGTAAGGTTCTTTCTTTTCTCTCTTTCCTGGCGGTGAAGTGTATGAGCTCGGTTTTGGCCACATCAAACGTGATTGCGAGCTCTCTCCCTCTGGTGAATAGTAGGCAGAGTCCGCAACAATCAATCCGGATTGTGAGATTGATCTTGTGAGATTGTCAGATTGGAGCTATAATCAAATCAAGAAGCTAGTCTTTAGATTGGTAGCTCAATCAATCAATCCGTGACATCTAGATTACCAGATTGATGAGATTGTGCCGCTGCTGTAGGGGTGGAGGGTGAAGGATAGATAAAGGATGGAGTTTCTCGTGATAGCGCGTCGTGACGCGTCGTGGCGCGTCCTACTAAGTCGTATTACCTAGCGGAGCTCCCCTCACCCCTCTATCCTCCGCCTATATCGTTCGTTTTTAACAACGCGTTACAATGCCTCCCCGATCTCAAAAGAAGCGTAGCGGCGCACCTACAGTTGCTGCTAAAGCTGCTAAACGACTGCGCCTATCGCAGCGATCGCTGTCGCCCCGAGAAGCCCTACTGTAGCTAGCCAGGCCACCGAGTCGCCGTCTGAGCCAGCGTGGGAAACGCAATTTTTGGAGTCGCAACCTGAAGCTGAGATCGCCGCGCCCACTGAGGGCAGCCACGCTGGCACTGGATTAATAGCAGACGACGCTGGCGCAGGCCGGTCGACGTGGGAGACTGACGGGGCTGATCACTTTGATGGGATTAATTGGGAGCGGCTGAAGCAATACATGAAGCCAGTTAAGGCGCCAACAGGTAAGAAGAGTTAGATATATCAGCATGGCTATCGCGTTGTTAAGCGGAGCAACCCAAAAAGCGTGTGGTTTGTATGTAGATACTGCCATTCTCACAAGGTCTTTGGTGGTGGCCTATACGATATAACGAGAGCGACGTCTGCAGCAGCAACTCACCTCCGGAAGGCTGCACGAGGCTATGGCCTGTCTAACGATCTCGACGCAAAAAGCAGCATCGCGTACGGGCAAGGTCAGCTATCGCTGCAGCAGGCGATCGACGGCGGCGTTGAACTATCCCAAGAAGCAGCCAACGTATTTGGCTACTTTAACGTACAACAGTTTCGACTCGCCTTTATTCTCTAGCTTGTCGACAACAATATGCCAATGGAAATAATCGCCCGGCAATCGACGCGCGACATAATCAAGTTCGCCAACCCAGAGGCAGAAAGCGCGTTGTGGCGAAGCCCTCGCAGTGTCGCAACGTACGCGATGAGGCTGTTTAAGTTGCTAAAGCCGCAGATAGTCTTAGCCCTATCTGCAGCTATAAGCAAAATACACATAAGCTTTGACGGCTGGACGACTAAGGGCGGGAAGCGCGGCTTCTTTGGGATCGTTGCCCATTTTGCTACAGCAGCTGGTGCCGTACACGACTTGCCTATTAGCCTCCCGCAGCTCGCTGGCGCGCACACAGGCAAGATAAAAATACAATTCTGCGCAACCTAGCTAACTTCTATAGGCGAGGCTATTGCTGCTGTTGTTATCCAGACGCTGAGAGAGTTTGGCATTACACCTAATTAATTAGGCTACTTTGTCCTCGACAACGCGTCAAATAATGACACCGCAATTGCAGCAATTGCGCGCGATTACGGCGGCTTTGATCCTATACACCATCGTCTCCGCTGCAGCCCTCATACGATCAATCTTATTGGGCAAGCTCTGCTTTTCGGCGACGACAAGGACTCGTACAACAACGTTGCAGAGCAGCTTAGAACAGAGGAGCTGTACATGCGCGAGTGGCGCCGACATGGGCAATTAGGCACGCTAATTGCAGTTATCAACTTCATCAGGACGCCGCAGCAGCATGAGCTTTTCCAGGCTTGCCAGCGCGACGCCAACAAAGCGCTGCCGGCCGATGATCAGATCCCACTCCTTACACCCGTACGCCCGGTCGTCACCCGCTGGAACTCGTATCACGCCGCTATTGAGCGCGCTACAAAGCTCCACGGCGCCTTTGATCGATATATGGAGCACCACATTAAAAGTGTCGCTTTTAACGAAAAGCGCAGCGGTAGCGCCTGCAAGGATGTGCCGGCTTGGATGAGGCAAGGCGGGCTCGCTGCCAACGACTGGGCAACAATTACAGAGTACCAGAACTGCCTTAAGCCGCTTAAGATAGCAACGAAGAGGCTAGAGGGTCGCGGTAAGGTTGGCAGTTTTGGCGCAATCTACGAAGTGCTGCCAGTCTTCGAGTATATACTGCGTAACCTCGAAGAGCTTGCGCAGCCATGGATTGACGTTGACTTCAACGCGCATAACGAGGCGCCAGAAGGTATATTTTGCAGCTACTTACAGGTTTTCCTCGCTAACGATTGCGTCTATAGATCACCTTCATATTAACCTCCGCGCTGCCTGGAACAAGGCTGACGCTTACTACAATAAGCTCGACGACTCCCCAGTCTATTACGCTGCTACGTGCCTCCACCCTCTCTACAAATACTACTGTGAAAACAGTTGGAGCGAGAAGCTAGAGTGGATCGAGGCCGCTAATAAGGGCTTCCAGCGGCTTTGGAAAAGCTATAAAAAGCTGCCAACGCCAGTGGCTATTCCAGCGGCTTGAGCCGCCCGAACAAGCGATATAGACGAGGTAATCGGGGCCTATACACAGCGTAATCACACAGCAGCAGCCCCGCAAGGCGATGAGTATGACCGCTGGCTTAATCAAGAGCCGCCATGGCGTAGCCTTGACGACGGTAACGTTATCCAGTACTGGATTGCGATGCGCTCAAAATACCCCTGTTTAAGCCAGTTTGCAATCGATATACTGACTATCCCAGCCTCAAGCTGTGAGTGCGAGCGGCTCTTTAGTGAGCTCGGTGATCTACTCGAGCCAAAACGACGCGCGATCGGCAGTGAGTTGCTTGCGGCTCTACAGCTTATACGGGCATGGACTCGGGCTGGCTACACTACCATAAAAACAATTGAAACGCACAGCGGCGACGGTGATAGTAGCGGCAGTAGTAGCGAGAGCTTTACAGACGACTCACTGGCGCGAGAGTACGATATATACAACTGGACAGACTCGTTAGATATCGTAACTCTGGGGGAGTAGCTACACTACCAAAATCTAAAATTTCTGACAATCAAGTCAAGTCAAGACAATCTCAACTGCCTCACGACACCTCAATCTGCAATCAAAACAATCCGTAGGGCTGCTCTCGCCTAATCAAGTCAAGAAATCGGTCTCAGATTGTCTTGACTTGATTGTTGCGGAGTCTGATAGTAGGGCGACTTCTCGTTGTAGCACTCTGATGTTCTTCTTGAGCGAGGTTGAGGAGGTGGATAGAGATAGGTCGTCGATGTAGGACAGTTGGAAGCTGTCTAGTCCTGGAAACAGGTCTCTTATGTAGATCAGGAAGAAGATTGGAGATACTGGGCTGCCTTGCGGTATACCCGCTACAATCTCGCTAAACTCCTCCGTCTTGTTGTCGAAGGAGAGCCTTAAGGCCCGGTTAGAGAGAAAGGACTTGGCCCATGCGATGAGGCTGATCGGGAGGCGTAGCTTCTTTAGCGTTTCAAGGAATTGGTTGTGTGCCACATAATCAAAAGCTCCTTTGACGTCTAGAAAGAGCGTTGACGTGACGAGGCCTCTTTGTTTTTGGTGCTGGATTTGGTCTACAAGAAGAAGAGCGGCGTCTATCGCCGATTTCTTGTGTCTGCCTCCTATCTGGGAGTTGTCTAGGAGATTGGTAATCTCTGCTAGGTTGCTGAGCCTTTTTGCAATGATTCTTTCCGTTATCTTTCCGAGGCAGCTCAGTAGAGTGATTACTCGGTATGCTTTGGGGGCAGCGTAGTCCGGTTTCGACGCTTTCTTAAGGATCGCTCCTGTAGCTCTTTTCCAGCATTGTGGGTGGTATCCGTAGTTGAACAAAATCGAAAAGGCCTTGAAGAGAATGTCTGGGAAGGCCTTGAAAGCAGCTGCTATTATGTCCTGGGTGATGGCATCGGGTCCTGGCGTACTGCTTTTAACTTTCCTCGAGCAAGCGAGCTCAAGTTCCGTTATCGATAGTTGTGGCCACTACCAGTAGCTTTCTTGATAGCTAGCAAAGTTGGGAGGTTCCGTGACAGGAGGGGGAGGAAATAGTGCTTTTCGGAAGGCTTTGCACTTCCCGCTAAACGTAGTCTCTAGGTTGTCTCCCTGTATAGGAGGTATTCTCTCTACTTTCAGGTCCTTTGTGTACGCCATTGCTTTGAAGATTGACTTTGGGTCTTCTTTTTCAAGGAATTCGTCCCAGTGTTTCTTCTTTGCTTCTTTTATCGCCCTTGCGTAGACGTTGCGCGCGATCAAGAAATCTTTCTTTTCGAGGTAGGCTTCTTGTATGGAGGTAGCTTCTCGTTTTTGCGTGTACGTTCTTTGGCTGTGCGAGACATCTCTTCTTAGCTTCGTAAGCTCCTTGTTCCACCACGCTTTGGGCTTTGGGCCACGCTTAGCTAGTGGTATCGCTTCGTTTGCTGCCTTTTGAATGACTTGGGTGATGGCTTCCCTAATCTCCTCAAGTTGCAGTCTTAGCTCGTAGTCCTCGTTCAGGAGTAGGTTCTTCGAGTCTATTTTCCTCGGGTCGTTGATCTTGGCCATGTTTTGTAGGACCTGGTTGTCCTTGATAGCTCTTCCTAGCTCTTCTCGAAATAGTCTCTAATCTGCCTTGCTCGTGTCGTATCTTGGCTGGCTGGTTGGATTGTCGACTAGGTCTGTGTTTGTTTGGATGGAGAAGAGGAGGCCGTAGTGATCCGACCCAGTCTCTGTGGTCACTTGCCAGTCTATGGCCTTCTCCGCTAGGTCTGGTGTGACCAGCGATAGGTCTAGTACTGGTTCTCGGGATAGGTGGGGCCTGAAGAAGGTGCCAGTGCCAGGCGTGTTTAGAAGCGCTAGGTCTTGCTCTTCTATCCAGTCTACGAACGGCTGTGCTCCTTGGCTTGTTGTAGAGCATTGTGGGTCCCACCAGGGGTGGTGCTCGTTCGCGTCTAGTAGCAGAATAGATGCTTCTGGAAGGCGTGTGTGTAGGAGGGCTCTCGGTATCGTTTTCGTTCCTGTCGCGTCTTTTTCGTTGTAGACGTTGAAGACGTTGAATCTGTAGTCTTTCCCTTTGACTACTAATGCCATAGCGTCAGGGTCAGGTGCAAATCTAGCGAGCAGGAAGGTTTCTGCCTCTAGTGTTCTAGATATGTAAAATAGAACTCTAGGGCGGATGTGTGGGTTTGACGGTGGAAGAAATTGGGTGTATGCGGAATAGAGAACTGATCTTGTCGTAGAGTAGTCGCTGTTTCGTGTAGGTATAAGCCATGGTTCTTGGACTGCAATAATACTCGCTTTGAGTTCGATAGCGAGTTGCAGTGTAGCTTCTGTAGCATGTGCGCTCTTGTTCAAGTTCACTTGTAGTATCTTGATCTTTTCTAACATTAAGAGAGCTGTTGAGCTTCTTTGTTTGCTAGCGATAGGAAGATCTCGCAGTCTTTGCTGTTTGCAAAGTGGGGTTCTTTGCAGTTACAGCACTTTGGAAGTGTGTGAATGCAGGGTTTTCCTTTTGTGTTGCAGACGGAGCATTTGTGATTGGCTGTAGAGTGTTCTGCTGCACACAGTCGACAGTTTGTTTGGTTGCGGCATATTGGTTCTTTATGACCAAACGCTTGGCAGTTCAAGCACTGCGTCGTAGCCGGTGTTGCCCGGTACTTTTCAGTAAGCAGATTTTGTCCAAGGATTGTGATCCTGGCTCCTAGCTTTCTTGCTTCTTCCTCTGTCTTGAACGCAATCACAACGGAGCTGTTTGCTTTGTCTTGCCAGTTTCTTGATAGCCAGTAAGGATTCCCGACGATTTGGAGTCCCATGTTGTAGGTAGGTACTTCCGATCGGAGGATTTCAAGGTTTTCTGCTCCTTCGAAGGTTGTTGGGACGTTGTGTACAATTACTTTCGTCCAGGACTCTAGTAGCTGTGCTTTTGCGAGTGGAAATAGCTCTTGCCAAACGTTCTTGTTCTGGAGTAGAAAGTCTCCTGAGTACTTAGCGGTGGTTGTGAGGATTAGATTGTTTTTCCGGCTAGTTGTTACCGCTTGGATGACGGGGCCTTCGATTCCGGCTTTTGCGAAAGCTTCGTTTACTTTGTTTCTCGCTTGTAGAGGGTCGGCAGGTTGGGTTTGCAGCAATGTGAGAACCACCTGGTAGTATGAGTTTGGCTTCTTTGTATTTTGTTTTTTCTTCGGGAGTACTGTGGTCCAGGTAGCAGTCTTATTTTGGGCTGCAATAGTGGCGTAGGAGCTCTTCGTTTGATTCTTTGATGTATCCGTTGATGTGACTTTTGGTTGATTCGTGGTTTTCTGCGTAGCTAGATAGACAGCGTTCTTTATTGTCTTTGTAGCTTGTTGGGAGGCAGTTGTCAGCGTAGCTGAGTGGTATGCGAGTTGGGTTGAAAGTTTGTCTGTGATTTGGTTTGTAACTCTTCCTTTTTCCGTGAAATCTCTAAAGACATCTAGTAGCTCTAGAAGCTTATTCTGCGATACGTGTGATTGGGCCATAGTCGATGCTTGGAGAATAAGGTCTCTAGCCCAGTAGATTGCTTGTTCGGAGTCTTTTGCTATCGGTTTTCTTGTGTTGATATTCTGGAATAGATTCTTGCCTCTGTGGAGAATTTCTGGTGAGAAGTTGGCTTGGCGTTTGTTGGGTGGGAGAATTGGTATTTCGAAGATGTTAGGTTGCGTAGCTGTGTTTTGAGTAGGCGTAGCTAGATCTTGCTCTTCGTCGTCGGTACTTTGGCTTTCTTCCACATCCATTTCGTCGGCCGGTTGATCACATGGGTTTGGGCTTGGTAGCCTGATCCCTGGCTGCTGTACTACGATAGTATCGCTGTCGGGCGGCATTGCGATTGGTTCTTAGTGTTTGGTTTTGGTTGTGGTGGTCCTTATCGATAGACGAGGTGGTCCGGGCGGGTTGGATTTTTCAGCTTCTGAACACGACGCGGCCGTTCGCTCACTGGCTGTAGCGCTTCAACCGGGTGGCTGCACGGCTCAAGGATAGTTGGAATCGATTTCTCTTGATGGACTGCCCTAGTTTCTGGTGAAACTTTTCGCGTTCTGGAAAATTCGAGTTTTTGTCTTGTCAGCCTTGCCTTTATAGGCACCCAAATCAGAGCAATACAGCAGAAGCAGACTTGTCAACAATCAATCGATCGACATGATTGATTCCTATATAGGTTAAAGAATTACTTCATTAGGCAGCCTTTAACCTAGATAGGAATCAATCATGCCGATCTGATTGATTGTTGACAGGTCTGAGCAGAAGGAACAACACCAAGAGTACTAGACGTACAAGAAGAAAGCTACGCTAGCAAACAAGTAAACCTACGCTGCTACATTCTAGCTTAAGCTGTCGAAAACAATACAGACGCCAAGAGGATCGAAAAGAGAGATTACAAGCGCCTTCTACTCTCTTAAGCTGGGCTACGGATACTTCAACTCCTACCTTAAGCGATTCAAGAAGAGAGATTCTAGCCTCTGTAGTTGCGGGAGCCCACAAACGCTAAAACACCTTCTACTAGCCTGCCGACTATACAAGGAAGAACGAAAAACACTACAAGAATGTCTACAACTGTTACGGATCCATAGACTCGCTCGGCCCAGGCCCCCATATCGATAAGATCCTTATCTTATCGGACTAGCGCCTTGGCGCCCACAGCATAAGTTCGGGCTCACAACGTAGATAGCTCGATAGCTTGTATCTTGTCAAATCCAATCTTTCTTGATCGATCCCTCACAGTGATGGATCAAACCTACGATCCCTCACGCGATCACGTGCCATACAATCACGTGCCACGCTGGCAGGTGGCCCGTGCGAGGAATAATAAAGTTCCCCTCGTACTTGTATATAGATCTGTACACACAATCTCACTTATTAGAGGCATCCTAACTATTGCAGTGTACTAGTGCCTTTACAGATAGAGAAAATTATAACGCTTGAGATGCTAGCTAACTCTAAGATTTTTTGCTAGTTAGAGAGCTAAGTGCTAAACCTAGACTATACATTTACTGCTTCGACTAAAGAATTCAGTCTCAGAGAGGTCTCAGCACCTATTGTTAACCTTGGTTCTCTAGAGAATAGTACCGTCAACAGTACGTTAATAGAGTACTTCTTTGGTGAGTCTATATGCAACGTGTGGAATCGATTAATGGACTAGAAGCTAAGAGCCGAACAGAGAATGAACGTCTTCCAAACGAGCTGGGTTAGACTAAGAAACCGGATAAGACTACCATTATGAAAATCATAGACACGACAAGCATTATCCGCAACACAACCAGTCTGCTTAAGATGGAAACACTGCCGAGCACTCTGCTTTTGGCAAGCGTAATCTCCGCGGTGGGTTGTTTTAGATGCACACTATGAAAGTGGGTTTGCTCTCGCAGATTTAGCTTGATTAAGAACTTTAAGAGTTCGGCGATTGTGAGCATGGTTAGGGTTAGAAAACGGCTCTTTATTATACTACTTTGTGATTTCACTGCTTCAAAGAAGTAGATGTCATAGCCATCCTACGTCCTTTTTCTACTTGAATCATGTCGTTTCTCACGGACACCTTTTCCAGCGATTGCTTAGTCCTTCATCCAATAAGCGCTAGGCTTCGGTCGTCACGGCTCTGATGACACTAGGCTATCCCCTTCTCTAGTGTTCTTCCCCACCTTCACCAGACTCCATTCTCCTGACATAGATACTTCCTCGTATTTGATCATTACTTTATTTAGTCGAGAAGGCCGACCGGGGTTATCTTTCTCCGATAGGGCTACATGGTACATGTCATCCGTAAGTGCGCTCTTGAGGATCTCACTGAGCGACGCTTTGCGCATGTTAGGAAGCCGAAGCTTCACATAACGCTTTTGATTCCAGATCATCAACAGCAGCCCAAGCATGACGATGAGAATCGGCGGGATAGCAAGCAGAGCTACCCTTTGAGGATCTAGTTTCCGGGTAAAGGCAATCGAGGTCATGACTACAGGATCGCCCTCATCCCAACCACCGCTCGCGGCCTGAGCAAGGGCGCCTATAGCCCCGCGAATGAACTTCTCGATGTAATCGATGGTCCATTTGGTGTTATTTGCATCTTTCATGCCCGCCGTTACTATCAAGGGAAGCTTGGGTTCATTATATCCATAGAGGGGTTGCGCACCTCGGCTGCTTTGTCCGATGACTATAGGGGCCATGACAAACCAGAGAGCAAGAGAGGTGAGATTCTGGCTTCCTACAAGCTCTTCATTGTTGTGCTTGTTGTTGGCTCCACCAGGGTTGCGAAGACGACCAAGGAAGTTGATCTGTGGGATTGGTAGACCTTGCGGAACTGACCCGACTGCAAGAGTGTCTTCCACGATTTCGACGCTGATACTGCAAGATATTGTGGAGATATTGGCAATCTTCTTTTCGTCGTTGGGATTCATGATGACCTCCCCGCCTTCAATAGACCCATCCATCGCTGCAAAGAATAGTGTGGCCGATGTTTTAGTCGGCGGATCGAAATCGTATTCGTGAGCCCACACTGTAAGCCTTTGCCCTGGCCTTATCAAAACTTCCTCGTCGTTCAAGTCTCTTCCCGCCTCATTGAGATTGCCCGGACTCTTTTTCATGTTGGTTTTACAACCAAGAGTCTTGTTCTCCCATATGAATTTTTCCGGTTTTGAAGCACCACATGATATAGATTGCTTCAATTTGACAGCCCGAACAGTCATGTTGCCTCGCTTCTCAAAAGCCAAACGATCAATGAACCAATCCTGATATTCCTGCATTGGCTCCTCAGAGATACCTGTCGACCACGAGCTATAAAAGGCCGTCGCCCCTGCATTAAGAGACGTCGGTGGATTGTTTTGACTGAAAGGTGGCCCAATACCTCCCCCTGGCCAGGCATGGCTTTTGAATGCCGTGGTGATGTTATGCTGGTCATATACAAAACCAGTGAGCGGGGCAGCCACAAGGGGTAACAAAGTTATTCCGATGGTGCAAAAGACGACAAAAACAGAGTGCAAGCCGCGTGCAGCCGTGAGAGCCCAAAATGAAGACGGTATGGAGCCTCGACTAGCTTCGAGATAGTCATCCACTTGGTCGATTGTGAGGGACCGTGTATTCAACAGGGGCCAAAGCGCCACCTCAGACATTCCATGGGCAGCGAATGCGAGTGCTGCCAATCCGACGCTATAAATGACTGTCACCATACCCTGAACGACTGCAATGTTCTTCCCGAATTCTTCGACCTTGACTGCCACGTGGCATTCGATTGCCCATTCTGGGCAGCGGAGGATCTGCTTGCTCAACCAGGTTGTGAATGCAATCACTGCTGCGACGCCGACTAGTCCTGCAATGAATGCGAGTGTCGACTTCCAGTCATGGCGTAGAAAAGTTCTAATGTAACGCCTTTGGGTCTGATGTTTATGATGCCGTCGGTTCGGTTCGGAGCGGTGCATTGTTTCTAGAATCGTATCGTAATTTGCTGATAAGTGATGAGAGAGAAGACAGGCAGGCCTGGCTTTGACTAAATTTATCGATCAGCCTTCGTGACCCACCGTGAACCAATGTGGCTTGTATGATTGTACCCCTCAATAGACGTGATGGTGTTGCGCCATGCACGCCACAAGGCTCCAGAGCCATATATACGTGGCACAGGTTGATTGGAATGCTATGCATGGCTTGGACAGCTGAAGCCTATAGATTGATAGGGCAAATGAGAACCAGAAGAGTAAGGCATCAATCATAGACTGCTGGGAAGCAGATTGCTTAACGCAGCTTTAATCGATCCGTCTAGCTACATCGCCGGATTCGACCTAGTGCGGGTGTGCCAACCATCTACTGCACCATAATCTGCCTTGCTTTGAACGCACCTTGGAACCTTAAGTACGTCATGATAGGTTATTTTTAAAATCCGATTTCTAGATACAGATGTCAGCCTTACTACTTACCTAGATAGAAAAGATTAGCGAGGTAAGCCGCTTTGCTAGAATAACGTAAGCTAAAAAATGTAATGCAATGCAGCTTAACGTACCCCACGGGCGAGTTAGCTACACGCCTGAGTTGACCACCCAAAATCGCTAACTAGTTAGTAATAATTTTAGTAAAGTCTTGGTAAAATAGTAACACTCGCTTAGGAGTAACACTTGCTTATGGATTAACGTGTTCCATGGGCGAGCAGCGCACCCCACCAACTGTCGCACCCTCAAAGCAACGTATCTTAACAACATAATTATATAAATTTAAGAAACATGTAGCGTAGACTAGGCTCTATCTATAGTATCTTTTTTACATGTACGCAAGTCATGCCCAGTCTCTTTACACCTACTGCAGCGCTTTTGAGCGCGCTGGCTTGTGCCTAATCGCTCCCCTCCTTGACGCTCTTCTTGAGCAATCTGCTGGTCAGCCTCATTTTGAGCCAGTATATCCTCTCCAGATCTCTTTGTTAAGACTCCGCATTGCTGTAGTCGCTTTTTCTTGCGCTGCCTACGCGTTGACGCTGCTTCGTTGGCTCTCTCAAGGCTGGCGATCCGATCGCGCATTAGCTCAGCCGAGAGCATTATTACCTCAGCCCCCTTCTTGAGCTGGTTGATCGCTTCAATGATTGAGGCAGGTGATGAGCTCTTATGCCGGCGCACGCGCTCACGTATTAGACTTGACTGAGACTTAAGCTCACGTACGTTGCTCGGCGTACGAGCCTCCTAGGGAGCCTCTGGTAGAGCAGCTAGAGTCGGCGTACGTAGCTGCACGTCTAGCTTTAATAGGACAGTGTCTGGTTGTAGAGGAACAAGGCCTGCGCCGCGGAAAGCTGAGCGAATATTAGCTGGCGTGAACGCTCGATCAAACGCTGCCTTGAAGGCCGGCAGGAACTCAAGGTTAGTGATGTGGTTAATGTGGTGGCGGATTAGGCTCTCCACCTCACGACGGTACGCGCGCTTTAATGGCGCAAAGTAGCCAACGTTAAGAGGCTAGAGTAGGTGAGATGAGTGAGGCGGCATACAAAGTGTGTAGATGTCGTTCTCCTTGTAGAGCTCCTGAAACTTAAGCGACTGGTGGCTCTTATAGCTATTCAGAATGAGTAGGCGACGCGCGCCTATAGCACGAGCCTTTGTGTGAGCGTTAAAGTGCTTTAGCTACTTAACTCCTAGCTCGTTGTTGGTCTAGCTGTTATCGCTGACTGCGATCGCCTAGTCGCCTAGGATCTCAGCTTCCTTGTACCAGGCAGATCGATGATACTGGCCAGCAAAGATGAGGAATAGTGGGACTGACCATGTTACGAACCTAAGGAGAGGACACAGTGCAAGATATGAAGGGCAGAAGGATGGAGACCTTGTCGGAATCCCTTCTCAGACAAAGGCGTACAAAGGTGTACAAGGACCAATGACGTAAGCCTGCCCCGCATCCCACAAAGCTTGGCGGAACGCCACCATGGGACATGTCACGTGTGTCCCAAGGAATCCCACGATGTACCACGATGTCCCACGCATGGGACAGTGTAGGACAACGTAGGACGTATAGGACATAGGACATTCGTTAGTATATAACAATAGGCAATGAGCCCTTACGGTTCATTGTGTTCAACTTCGAAATCTAAGGATTAGTACTTGATTCTCAACTCCCCGTATATTACATCGATCTACCAATCGTGCTATACACCCTCGTGTCCATCGCATCACTCTATCCCCGAGAACCAACCCAAGATCATCTTCGGACGACCTTCACAGACCAGCCGGCTGCGTTGATTGCAGCGATTAACGTTGCCTACTCGCGATTGCCTAGTTGAATAGTCTTTGGCCTGCCTCTCCTCTCTGACGCTGTTACAATAAGCTGAGTTGTAATCTTGCCTATTATAAAGCTAGCTTTATTAAAGTTGTAAACATCCTTATCACAGATGCCGTACTTGACCTTTGTCTGCTCTACTAGCTTAAACCAGCTCCTAATTAGAGCTAGATCCTCACACAGAGCCCTCTGCCTATCGTACGCTCGATTAAAGCGTGTTGTAAGACTTTCTGTACGCTTAACAAAGGTAGATGGCCAGTTAACTCCAACACGTCCGCCACTACGCGTAGCTAGCAGCTTATCAGCCATATCACGTATAGCTGCGTACGTAGGCGCAAACCCACGCTGATCTAGGCTAACTATATGGTTAATAATCGCCTCCTCTTCTTTCTGGATAAGCTTCCTTGAGTTGGGCTGGCAATCACGTCGGGCAGGTACACCAGCGCGCCGGCGGCGGAGCGTTGTTTCGGCTACGTTGTAGACTACTGCAGCATTACGGGTGCCTTGGATCTGTTGCACATTAATAGAGGAGATAGTAAGCTGAATATCTGCTTTATTTGATGATAATAGAGTAGCGTTGCGTTGAGCTATAATGGGTTGAGATCAGCGAGGTGCGCAAAGTTGGTGGGGTGCGCCGCTCGCCCGTGGAACACGTTACGTTACCTATTTTTTATTATCTATGGCGCAGACATCTGTCCTCCTTACTCTCCCAGGTGAGATAAGGAATCAGATCGTCGAATACATACTCGATCGCGAACTTGGCACCTATCCACCTCCATTGCGCAGATCTCCTTTGGCAATTCCATGGACCTGTCGCCAATTGTACCTCGAATTTCAATCGCTTGTCCGCCACAGCACCGTTTTCACTATACAATGGTCATCAGCGAACGACCTCATCGCAAAGGCCAGCATACTGCCTCATGTAGTCGCATCATCAATCACCAAGCTCCAGATTCAGCTCCCATCCAGACTCGAAGGGCTCTACATGAACGACTCTACACGAAGCCGCATAAAAAGCTTTGACTTTGCCCTGGCTGGTCTTACTAGCCTGGAAGAGGTGTATTTTCGATATCGTCCTGAACATCACGATGAAGGCGCTGGAGGTCGGGGGCGTGAGCTGGTAGTTCTGATTTTGTGGAAGATGCTTTGGGAGAAACACATGAAGAGCTTGAGGAAGATATGCATCGTTCACGACGGCACTCAGCCTCGCCTTTCCATGCCTTTACTCTACGGCATGTTGGAATCCTACCAACCTCTTCGAATGTCTAGACGCTGGGAAGTACGATCTCACCTTGCGCATGGTCAACTCTTGTTCGTTGAACGTTGCCGTGGGCAGGTCATAAGCAAGGTTGTCAGTAATCAATATCTCATCAATATTGTTGTTTGATTTGTTTGATTCGGAGCCAACCAACTAACCAACAGTTAGCCACTGTATTTCTGTCAATCAATCAACCAATCTTGAGAACAAAATGTTGATAGGATTGGTGTTGTTTGATAGTAAGCGAGGGAGGGGGATACCTAGGTGAGGCCTCTGGGATAGCTGCTCAACGACGAATTCTTAGTGTTGGATCTTGCTTACTAAGCCTACTCGCGTGTAAGTTATATGACCTAGGTTCCATCCCATCTCTCACTCACTCCAGGCTAGTACGTACGAGGCTTAGCGCCCACAACGCTAGCTGGCAGAGACATAGATCTCAATTCCTGTAGCACAATACACAACACGATTCACACATGTTCCATTCCTAGTGCTACTGACATCAGGCTTATAACATTTAACAACACCTTACTTTCTCGCGGCTCCGGCTTACTTTTAGCCTTATCCATGCCCTCTATACCAGCAAAACGCAAGCCCGAGGCTGCCGAAGAAGCTGATACTCCCTTCAAGCGAGCACAACGTACGCGCAAACCTACGCTCAAGGCGCTGTTGGGTGACGGCAGCCAGCCAACCCAGCCGATAGAGCTGCCAGAAAGTACGCCGGATCCGCCTACAGAGCCGCCTACAGAAGTTATCGAGCCGCCCACACGGGCTATTGAACCGCCATGTAAGCCTGTACAACAACCCGAGGAGCGCCCTCGGCGGGCATCACCACTGCCTATTTTGGCTGCCTCACAAGCCTCTCGGCTCACTGATGAGCCAGCCTGGGAGTCGCAGTTAATGTTTGATAAGCCAGAGGACTCTATTGTACAGCCTTTAGCTTTCTCTAGCGCTGCCACTGAGGCTTCGGTGGAGGAGGATAGCGCTGTGAGCGTCGATTTTCGCGACTTTGAGGGCGTCGATTGGTCGCGATTAAAGGGGTTTGTCGCGCCGCTGAGCACTCCACGAGGCAAGGCAAGCTGGATTTTTCAACACGGCTGGCGTGTCTGGAAGGAGGGTACTCACCACCCAGATGAGTTGTACTTTGTGTGCAAGTACTGTCATATTCATAAGCTACCTAATGGTGTACACCGAGTAACGAAGTCAACCACTGCCGCCAACGGGCACCTCCAGCTTGATAAACCTGGTCATCGGCTCAGCAAAGACGGTCCAATCCTAAGCAAACCTCTCCGCAAACATGGACAACAATCACTTCGTCAGGCAGCTCTAAGCGGTGTCAAATTTAGTCTAGAGGCGTACAAGACTATAGGAAACTTCGACGTACAAGAATTTCGGCAAGCAGCTGCGCTCTGGCTGGTCGACAACAACAGACCACTCCGCGAGTTTGAGACGCCGGCTTTTCGCAAGATGATCAGGCTTGCTAATCCTGAGGCAGAGGCGGCGTTATGGAGGTCTCATAACAGCGTGTCAGCGTTCGTGATGAGGTTGTACAGTTGGCTACGACCTCAGGTGGTGCGCGCGTTGGCTGAAGCCGAGAGCAAGGTACATATAAGCTTCGATGGGTGGACGACAAAAGGCGGCAAACGTGGCTTCTTTTCTGTAGTTGCTCACTACGCCAACAGTAAGGGCGCGATAGTTGACCTACCCATCGCGCTGCCGCAGCTGGTGGGTGCCCACACTGGTGAGGCGATAGCTGACGCTGTAACCAAAATCCCTGCAATCCTTCAGCATCAATCGCAGCAAACTCGGCTACTTTGTGCTCGATAACGCTTACAATAACGACACCGCTGTTAACAAACTCGCCGCGATGTACCACTTTTCTGCCTCCGATCGCCGCCTCCGCTGCGCTTGCCACATACTTAACCTTGTTGGCCAAACGATTATGTTCGGGAGGGATGCTGACGCGTATAACAACGCCCTGGAGAACACAAAGATGGAGGATTTTTACATGAAGGAGTGGCGGAAAGAAGGACCGCTTGGCGTGTATCTTGATATTATCAACTACATCAACCCGCCGAAGCAGTGGAGCATTTTTGAAGATTGCCAACGCGAGGCAGTTAACAGCATGCCCACAGGCGCCAGCGGCGGCACTCGCGAGCCAATTAAGCCGTGTGTTACACGTTGGAACAGCTATTACGACTGCTTTAAGCGCGGAGTTCAGCTCCAACAAGCTATCAACGCATACGCCACGTACCACATTCGCGAGACTGAACAGGCTGACGAACAGGCAGCTATTAGAGGAAACAAGCTGCCTGATGTGCCGCGGTGGATGAGGTCAGACGGCCTTACGGCGGCTGACTGGGCGGTGATTACTGAGTACATGGCGATACTGCAGCCGCTCAAGTTTGCTACAGATCGCCTCCAAGGCCGCGGCAAGTGTGGCCGTTTTGGCGCACTCTACGAGGTGATCCCAGTATTTGAGAGTGTGATAACTGAGCTGGATGCACGCCTTCGGCCATACGAATCGGTCAACCACGAGCCATCTGAGGCGCCCGAAAATCACATCCCGATCAACCTGCGAGCCGCGAGGCGAAAAGCGAGCAATTACTTTACTAAGATCCTCCAAAGTCCCATTTACTACGCAGCTACGGCACTATATCCACGATATAAAACATACTCTAAGCGCTTCTGGCGCAACAAACCTACACAATTGAGCACCGCGCACGCGAAGTTTCTGCGGGTTTGGGCTGCCTACAAGCCTGCCGCTGCTGCCACAACACCAACCCCTGCGCCAAAACCTACCATGAGCAGCTTTGACGACGCTATCGACGCTATACTAGATGAGGACGGCGAGCATACAATGGAGGTGGAGGATGAGTACGATAGCTGGTTAAAAGAGCCTATATGGACGTCTGATCAACACAAGGAGGGTCCAACAGCTGTACAGTACTGGTTATCGTTGAAGCCGAAGTATCCACATCTTTCACGATTGGCGATCGACGTGTTGACTATACCCGCCTCCAGCTCTGATTGTGAGCGCGTTTTTGCGGGAACTGGCGATATAATTGAGCCACAAAGGCGGAAAATTGGCGCGCAGTTACTGGCTGCTTTGGTGTGCTTGCAACGGTGGACTCGTGCAGGTTTTACAACACCAAGCACGACAACAGCAGCAAAGCATACTGATGAGGAGCTCACGGAAGAGTTTGCGATAGGAACGTGGGAAGAGCCGCCTGCAGAATTGTCATAGAAACGTCCCTTCAGAACCTTAAGTCTATCAATATTCAATCAATCAAGCAACCAAAAATTGGCTCTTCAGTCTCATCAACTCAAACAAACAAACTGTAACCCTAAGAAATGAGCTAATCAATCAACATCTACGCCTCAAATGTTGGTTGTTTTGTTTGTTGACTTCTCTGGTCATAAGACAGGTTTCCGTCATTGTCGGATACAGCTTTCGAGAGGCGGAACAGTATATTACGGTGTGCAAGGAAGTTCTAGCAGTGAGTTCTCTGAGACATTTCACTTGTTAGTAAGATTTTATATCAAAGTCTGACTCAAAGTCCAGGAAGAATATGCGGACATGTTCCTTGCGCGACGTAGAGATTGCAAATACGTCACTCCGCCTAGCAACATGTCAGACGAGGAGATCAGATGCGAGCTGGACAGTCTCCGTATTGAATATCCTGTGTTGGGTAATGTAGAGCAGGTTCTCCAACCGCATGTGGAGACGATACGTGCGAGATGCAGCCATGCGTCATGAAGAAGCTGGTACATGGTAGTCATCAGGTAGTACTGGACAAGATGAGATATGTTTAAATTCGATTTTACATATACTAGCGCATATTTGCCCATGTTCCGATGCGCGATACATCAGCTCTAGCTGTTGAGCCCGACTTAGCGAATGAGCGGCTGCTGGGTGGGCAGGAATCGTGACGCACACTGACTAGCACGCTTGCAGCTTAGCTGGTTGCGCATGCGCACGCGTCGCACCTGCAGCGGCTGCCCGCACTTGCATACCGGTTCCAGTCACTGCTGCAACCAATGCGCCTCCTCCATCTGCTATTATCATTATACCTATGCGATAGCTACACATAGTATATTGGCGTTCTAGGGCTGCTGAATCATCTCCAGAAATCATGGCAAACGAAGTTGGTAGCGAGTATGAGCCAGGAAAGTTTCTTGCAGACGCAGCCCATCCCGAGACGACGTCGAATCCGCCAGATCTTCTTATTCTCAACCAGCCCATAGCCCACTTTGATGCATTTTCTCGCCTTTGGAAGCATAGTGGACATCGTATATGCGCAGATGGTGGTGCCAACAGACTCTTTGACATGTTCAAGGGTGACTTGGCCGAGCAGCGCAAACACTACGTGAGTAAGGCCCACGGCTCGAGTTGCAGCGTATGTCGCTGATGTGGGCAGCTACCTAATCTCATTCATGGGGATCTAGACTCGTTGCGCGATGATGTGCGTGACTACTACGAGGGACGTGGCGTCCCTGTGTTACGAGATGGAGACCAAATAAGTACAGACTTTGGAAAATGCATGAGGAAATTATCTTCTCGTCTTCCTGCGTCTGCACTGAGAGACGTACTTGTTCTTGGCACTCTTGGTGGAAGAGTCGACCAAGGCCTGGGGCTTTTGCACGAGATGGCAAGGGAAGAATCCCGGCATGAGAACCTACGCCTATGGCTCTTTTCCGAGTCGAGCTTGAGTTTTATACTCCGGAGTGGAACGAATTTTCTGAGCGGCTTACAGCAAAGCGGGGTCTTTAGCGAAAACGTCGGCATCCTGCCTATTTATGGGCCGGCCATCATCTCAACAGAGGGACTAGAGTGGGACGTTCGGGAATGGGAGACGCGAATTGGTGGACAGGTTAGCACAAGCAATCATGTCAAGGCAGATGTGGTCAGGATTGAGACCAACGCGTCCGTGCTGTTTACGATAGAAAGACTGTAGAGGCAGCATGGTGATGCAGACTGGGCGGCATTGAGGTATATGAATTGAGTAAATCCGCGTTTTCTGATAACTTGGGTTAGAGAGTCCGAGGACGTCCAAACATGGATGATGTGTGTTACGCCATAGTGGTTCGTGTGCGCGTTTGTGAAGACATGAAAACAGGGGAGCCAGGCCCGTACCTGCCATGGTACAAGCCATGATAGGCAGCTACATGTAATGGGTGCACAACATGGCTTACCTGGCGCCCTGAGTATTCTGCTTGAGGGCGATGAGGTGACGTTTCTCGCATGGTGCACGTTGAAGGCTGGGCCCGCTACGGCTAGACTGTGGTGACAGATGAGGAGAGTCCGAGGCGCAGCATGGGACAGGTGCAGAGAACCGTGGTTGCCTTTGGCGGAAACGGGGGCAGTCGTTTGTTGTCCACGACGAGGGAAAGTGATTAGTTACGTACGCAGCCAATTCGTCTCGAATACCACTGCTACCATCAATCCCGTCTCTGGGCCTCCGCCTCTCTCCCCCAAATACGCTCAACGCGCTTCCCAGGCCAACATCGCTACTCACAGTCGCTACTACTGGACTTTTGGCACTCTCCCCGCTCGCCCACCCAAGTTTCTTCTCGGCGAGTACCCCGCTATCCGTGCTGCTCATATACGTACAGGTGCCATCTCCGCCTCGACCCAATCCTTCCCTGGTCTCACAACGTCAGGACTTCCCGACGAGCACTTCACCCTCCACCGCCACGCTCCACACTAAACCACACTGCAGCGGCTCTTCGCCTGCGAAATCGTCGAACCCTCCTCTTTTCTCCTGGTGTATCCTACTAGCTCGTCGTTCTCACACAAGAGACAGTCGTCGCTATTCGCGCGAGTTGCACGACGTTGAGCGGGTTGTGGGGCAAAACACGGGCGCATCCGCCATTTAGTCGCCAAACGGCCTAGGAGCAGAACCCATGGCAATGCCAGGGAAACCCGAGTCTTACACGTCGTCGGAATACTCGGATACGCGCACTGGACGGCCAATTGAACAGCGACGGCGGTCCTGGTCGAGCTCAAGTGTAGAGAAGGAAGCCGCGAGTCCGTCCCAGGCAAGGACAGAAGGAGCTACCGAGCAAGTTAGGGCAGCCGAACAGCCACTAATCACACACAATGGCAGCAGTCAGCACTCGGCTTCGGACGCCGGTCTAGATTTCGGCATCCTCCCATCGGCAGAGCTCTCCTCTTCGCCCCTACCCTTCGCACCCATCGTACCGTCACCATTGAATCCCGCCTTTTCCCGATCCTCAAGCAATGAGAGTCTAGAAGGAAAAGATGTCATATCCAGTGATGACACACGGCCAAATGCTCGTCGCACTCCGACCACGGGAGGCCTTCTTCACGTACGGCGCCCACCATGGCCTCACCTGCGACCCCTACAAACCAGAAGCACACCAGATGTTCGGGGCCAGGTCCCTCGCTCTTCTGGTACCCAGCTCACGCTGAATGATTTGGGTACCGATTACACTCGATACTTCAATCCTTTTTCAGACAGCGCCAGCACACACAGTCGCAGCCGGAGAACTTCCATGTCAGAACGGTGCTCCCACAGCCAGTTTGGCGTCCATCCAGGCGCAACCACACCACCTCCCGGCGCACTATCTGTGAATCCATTTCTCACACCTGACGCCTCTACAGCAGGCCTTCACCAACACGACAACAGTGTCTTTGACCCAGAAAGGAACGCATCTTTTGTCGACGATCGCTTGACTGCACCCTATGAGGAGAAGGGCTTGGCATCTTGGCCATTGGTGTGCGATCAGGAAGAGGCAGACGATGAAATGCACATGCCTCGCGATGATGATGACATCAAGTTTCGCCCATCGATACGCGACCATTTCACAAAAGACAGCATTGCGTCCACGATTGGCCTAGCAGTCATGATATCTGGCTTACTGTTCACATTCATCGGACTTCCCGTGCTTTCTGCCCTCAAGATTATCGAGTACAACTCATCTTATGGCGTGCCACTGAGCATGTTTCCC
Organism: Pyrenophora tritici-repentis; assembly: GCF_003171515.1. NCBI lineage: Eukaryota > Fungi > Ascomycota > Dothideomycetes > Pleosporales > Pleosporaceae > Pyrenophora > Pyrenophora tritici-repentis. The sequence goes on from NC_089395.1 coordinate 2,015,689, forward strand.
ACCCCTTGGAAGTCTCAACCGTGGGCTACAGTCAACAACCGGAAGTACCCGTTATTGGCCAATATGAGGACAGGCTTGATCGATCCTGATACCCCTCAAGGTGTCAAGACGAGGACCGGTGAGTTTGGCGATGAGTACGTATTAGTTTTCAGCGATGAATTCAACGACAACAGCCGCACCTTCTATGAGGGAGATGACCCATACTTCTATGCTCCCAATATCTGGTATGGTGCGACACAAGACCAAGAGTGGTATGATCCGGACGCTGTAACTACCCAAGACGGCACACTGCAACTGCGGCTGGAGGAATTTTTCAACCACAACCTCAGGTTTCGGTCTGGTATGCTGAACAGCTGGAATCAGTTATGCTTCAAAGGCGGCATATTCGAAGTATCCGTCTCTCTCCCGGGGCCTGCAGGCATACAAGGCTTGTGGCCTGGTGCGTGGACCATGGGTAACCTTGGACGGCCAGGCTATTTGAGTACCACGGATGGCCTTTGGCCATACACATACCAAGCATGCGATGTAGGCATCACGCCAAACCAATCAAGTCCAGATGGTCTATCCCACCTCCCTGGACAGAGGTTGTCGTCGTGCACCTGCCCGGGTGAAGATCACCCTACGCCAGGGACCGGAAGAGGCGCACCTGAAATTGATATCATTGAAGTCGGAGCCAGCTCAGGCCCCCAAGGGCATCCGATTGCAACCCAGAGCTATCAGGTTGCTCCATTCGATATTTACTATTATCCAAATTATAACTTCACAGCCTGCCCAGATACACGGCTGAGTGGATACAACACTTACACTGGTGGCGCATTCCAGCAGGCTATATCCGCGACTACGGTTCTGAATAAGGATTGGTTCGACAATAAGCAATATCAACGCTACTCCTTTGAGTACGCACCCGGCGAAGGCGAGGAAGCTTTCATATCCTGGAAAGTGGGCAATCAGACAATGTTCATGATGGATGGCCGTGCTATCGGGGCCAATGGCAACATACAAGCGCGACAAATAACAGAGGAGCCAATGTCGCTGATCCTCAATCTTGGGATCAGCAATTCGTGGACTTGGATTGACTGGAAAGATTTGGTGTTTCCAACAACTATCCGTTTCGACTACGTCAGGTGGTATCAGAAGAAGGGCGAAGAGATGGTGACGTGCGACCCCCCAGGTTTCGAAACTACCGAGTACATCAACAAGCACCCAAAAGCTTACAACAATCCCAACTACACTGTATGTATATATCTGGTCAGTTTACAAGGTTGAGTCACTAACGTCGAACAGACTTGGGATCAAACGGGCTATGGGTGGCCAAAGCACAAGCTCAACAACAACTGCTGACATCAGTCTTCCAGTCGGTTGGTCACATGTATGGTCAACAAAATACTTCTGCATTCCCCCGAGAATGTCAGTTTGGTGCCTTGGTTCGAGATTTTAGCTCTGGTTTACAAGTCGCATGTGGTTATGCGATCATGTCCAAACGGCGTAGATGGGCGGTAGAGATTGTTCAAGAAAACAGGCGCGACTTCTGTACAAGCCGGCACGAGCGAAGTGTTCTGGCAACTGCATCATGGACGGTTGGATGTGGCTATCTCTAGGATGCATGTGTCGTTCATTGCATATGAGAAGGCTTAATCGATTATTTTTGCTGTGGTAATTCCATGGCCTTGGGGTTGTTGGTAGTGGACTCAGGCATGTATAGATAGCGTCAGGCAATGAGCACTTTAACTTGAAAAGTTCTGCAGCATGCTTGTTGGCTGCTTGCGACGTGAACAGAGGTCTACGTGTTTGTTGTGGATTTTGCATTTTTCTGTACATTTAGATGATGGATTGGATAGGCACACATGTCGAATGAAGCTGAAGCTCTGTTCTGGGAACTCTTCGTGTACCAAATACAAGTGCGGTGTTTGCTGGGGTATATAAAAATGACCACACTTTGATATCTTCAATCATGTTGTGCTCCCACTACTAAAAACCTTTCCAAAAGCATCGCCCTCTTCCATACTGAGGCCTTCGTCGAGAATGTCATGTGCCATATTAACTACCTCGTCCTCAATGCCAGCTTCCAAAACCAACCCCTCGCTGAAGGCTAATCTCGTCAGAGCAACCAAGTATGCATGCTGTCCACCTAGAGTGTTGACAAGCTTGCCCTTGATGTCAAAATCAGCATTCGTCGTAGCCACGTGGTAAATAAGCTTCATGGTCGCATTGATAGAGTCAACTTTGTGGCCTTGGGTTGGTGAGATGGGAAATCGATAGAGACTGGTTATGCAATAGTCGAGGTACTTGATGAGTCTGCCTATGCAAAGCCGGTTTTGAGCAAGGCGGCTTGAACCGTACTCTGGTATAGAGAATTGTGTGAGCACGGATAAGACGAGCAGACGGAGGTCCCAGAGGTCCGGCTCTGAGATGGCTTGTGGTGATGTCGGTTGTGCGGAAGGGTCAGGTACGGGCTTTGGTATCTCGGTGAACAGGTTTGTCAAACGATTGAGAAGAGCATCTTCGTTGTTTGCCTGGTTATCTTGCGTAGAGTCGACCGTGGTTATTGGGCCGAGAGTGTTTGTGAGAGCGGATGTGGCAAGGATGCGCAACATGAGGGTTATTTGCTGTTGTGGCTGCTCCTTTACCAAGAGCATGATGGCAAACGAGGACGGGATAGTTTGCCAGAGCCGGGTGATTGCGCCAGAGTCAGATGAAGATAGGCAACTGCTTGCTATGAGATGGAGTAGCTCAAGGCAGTCTTCGACATTTATCTGTGAAGCAACCTCTCGCTGCCAGGTTGAGTAAAGTTCAGCGACGGCTTTTTCTCCGCCTTTGGCTGCTTTGGAGATGGGGTCTGCAACGAGATCTACAGTGGCGATGATGAGGGGCACGATGCGCTCAGTGATTTTGACAGCAGTTTCTACAGGTTCGCAGGCTAGGAGGAAGTGAAGTGCATCGAGTATCAGTGCGGTCGGGGTGTAGTGCTTCTCATTGTGACACTGTTTCCATAGATCAAGGAAAATGTGACAGATGTGCAAAGCTAGCTCATGTACATCGAGTGTGTTGATATCGGCCAGAGCGTCATAGACAGTGGAAGACAGCCTCTTGGAAGGCGTCGAAGGAAAGGAGTGCAGAGTAAGTGCTTCTAGTATGCGGTCGGTGCCGTTTGAAGAGGGATGTGAAAGCAAACGGTGCAAGAGAGTGAATCGGCGGTCGTCACGTCGAAAGTGGTCAAGGAGGGCGCCATGTATTTGTGGCACGGCAAGCGTACTTGGTGGTGGTGGAGGGCCCTGCTCTCTACGTCTGCTCCGTGGCTCACTCAACTGTAGAGCAGGTAGCGGTATGGGGCTTTGGTCAGCGATTTGGCGCTTCCGCTTCCCAGGCTGCTTTGGCGTCGCCGTCTTGTGTCTTGACGGTGACGCCATGACGACGTCGTCGTCGTCAAAGCCATCCCCAAGCGTGCCGAGAGTCTTCTGCACCTTCCTCGGTGTGCGTGCTGGGCTGATTGCAGGCGCGGCCGACTTGGGACGGGAAGGCATGGCTCTTGCCGTCCGTCGGGTCATGCCTGCCTCGCGCGCCTCATGTTGGTTGAACATGTTGTCCGTCGTCACCTCATCTTTCTCGCGACGAAGCTTGTCCATGTCTGCGCGCAGCTTGGCCACTTCGGCGCTGTGGGCGTGCTGCTGGTCGGCAAGCTGGCGCTCATGTCGTCGCGTGTCGGCGTCATATCGTCTACGCAGTGTGTCGGCTTCCCCAGCCTTTGTCTGCAGCTTCACCTTGAGCTCTTGGGCTTCGCGCCTCTCACGTGCCTTGTCTTGTTCTAGCTGCGATGATTAGCCACGTCCTTGTGTGGTGGTGAGTGGCGGCGGGTGTGAGTCGCACCTTCTTTATCCGCTGGAGCAAGTGATTCGGGTCGGCTTGCGAGGTGCGCGGCGCGTCTTGGACTTGGATGCCATGGCCAAGATGGTCATATTCGTCTTGTGGGCGGGCGTACTGGGGCGCATCGTCGAGATTGATCACCTCATCACCGTCGTCGTCGAGGCCATAGTCGGATTCCGGATCGCGCGTCTTGTCCGCCTGGTGCTGTGTGGCTCGCAAGGCGCTCGCCTCGAGGTGGTCCAGCGTGTTGGTGGGCAGGTGGTCAAAGTCATCGTCGCTAAAGTCAAACTCGTCGTCGGCCATTATGCCAACTACCAAAACCCAATTCCCGGCCGCCAGCTCATGTTTGTCGGCGGCGGTGGGGCGCGACGCGTTGTTGGACTATGCAGGTCGAGTCGCATCGCTAAGCGGCGGCGGTGCTGGTGCCATGACGTCTGCCCGTCGTTACTTGTCCGCAATTTCACAGCCTGCCAGCCCTGCCAGCCCTGCCAGCCCTGCAAGCTTGCCTTGGTCGCTACTCACTCGCTGTAACTTACCAAACACACGACTGCTGCCATTACCCCGCCGTCGCACATTCACCTTTGGCCAATATCTTCAAACCCGTGCGCCCTCGTCTACTTGTCCTCCCTACCCCCTCCTCCCCTACCCCCAATCCCACGCTTAGTATCCCAAGCTCGGACAGCACTCTTGGCCGCTGCCCGCGCTCCCGCACATGATGGCGCGTCCAAGAAAGGACGTCAAGTTTCAGCACCAAGTGCGCAGTGCCAGCAACGGGAGGGCCCGACGACCCTCGCAGAGCATGTCAGAATTCAGCGATCCCGGGAGTCCCACCATCAAAGAGGAAGCCGCGCCTCCGGTACGTTTGATTAGGCCCGCGTCTGTCTGAAACTTGACATACTGACATGCGCCCCAGCTCATCGAGGAACAGCCCCAGAGCGAGTACGAAAAGAAAAAGGCAAACTTTATAACGCGCACAATATGGACCCTCGTCATGATCGGAGGTTTCTTCTGGGCCCTAGGCGCCGGTCACGTCTTCATAATGATTGCTGTTACCGCCGTCCAGGTCATCTCCTTCAAGGAGGTCATTGCCATTGCAAACGTGCCCAGCAAGGCCCGTAGCTTGCGCTTCACAAAGTCGCTCAACTGGTATTTTCTGGGCATCGCCATGTACTTCCTGTACGGCGAGAGTGTCATTTACTACTTCAAGCACATCCTCATGGTCGACCGCCTGTTGCTTCCCCTGGCTACCCACCATCGCTTCATTTCCTTTATGCTCTACATTATCGGTACGTGTCCGTCTGCCACTTGTTGCACCCATGCTGATTCTGACAGGCTTCGTCTTCTTCGTCTTCTCGCTGCAAAAGGGTCACTACAAGTTCCAATTTACCCAATTCGCCTGGACCCACATGGCTCTCTTTCTCATTGTTGGACAGGCACACTTTGTCATCAACAACATCTTCGAGGGCTTCATCTGGTTCATTCTGCCCGTCTCCATGGTGGTGACGAATGATATTTTCGCCTATCTCTGTGGTATAACGTTTGGTCGCACGCCTCTAATCCAGATTTCACCCAAGAAGACATGGGAGGGCTTTCTAGGTGCCTGGTTCTTCACTGTTCTCTGGGGTATCGCAATTACCCACTTCCTGGCACAGTACAAGTACTTCATCTGCCCGGTCAATGATCTGGGCGCAAACATTTGGTCAGGCTTGGAGTGCCGGCCAAACCCCGTTTTTGTCGCCCGCGACTACTCGATTCCTTTTCTCCCTGAAGGCCTGCCGATACCGCGTACGTTTAACATCATGCCTGTCCAGTTTCACGTCATCATGCTCGGAACTTTTGCCTCTCTCATCGCACCCTTTGGTGGCTTTTTCGCGTCTGGACTCAAGCGCACCTTCAAGATCAAAGACTTTGGTGACTCGATCCCAGGGCACGGCGGCATGACAGACCGCATGGACTGCCAATTCATAATGGGGTCCATTGCATTCTTCTATTATTCGAGCTTCATTGCCGTCCACCACACCACGGTCGGTGGCGTGATTGAAGCAGCCATTACCGGACTCACGTACGAAGAGCAGATGGAGGTCGTCAAGATCATGAGCAAGCACTTGGTGAACCAGGACATAATATCACCCAAGGTAAGCATTTGTCCCAGCCCGTGCATGGTGTAGGAACTAACTGCCATAGGTGCTCGAACTCTTGTCTGAACAGATGGTGAGGAGATGATCGGTTGGTATTTCACATTTAAAGGGCTTTTGTGGCTTTATAGGGTTTGGGAAAAAACGCTACGCTGGACGCGGTTTCGATGTAATAGGGTCCGGGAAGGTGCATGTCATGCATGGGTGGGATTTGGTCTTGCAGGCGTATATACCCTTTTTGCCATCAGCTACGGGACTGAGGAAAACACTCGGCCAGTGCATATTTGCATTTTAGTATTAATCCAAACTCAAGATAACAAAGTTTTCCAAGTAATGGTTGGTCGCGCTAGAAAGCATGTTAGCTGCAGGAGGCTTTCCGACAGTCGGAACCGAGGCGCGCACGGACACCAGCGTCTCTCATGCTTCGTACCTGGATGCAAGTTGCAAAATCGCACCTCAGTAAGCGCCAATGCCACGACGCCCAATCGTAAACGACCGACTATGGCAATGTCTTTGTCCTGGCTCCACCAACTCAACGACCGGTGCCTGCACGAGGCGCAGGGCTAGACTGCTGCAGCACAATGCATGGCCAGGTCATGGCCATGTGCGTGCATACAGGACTTCAGATACACGCTTCGCCGCAAACGACTCCTTCTTCACCCAGCCCGGCATTGCTTCAACCGGCTTCATATCGCTAGGCGACTCTCCCCGTCGTCCAAGGGAGCAGCTTCCGATTACCCAACTTCCCACCCACGTCCTCTACGAACATGTCCGCGCCGAGGGGGCCAAGGGTCACTTCAACGACGTGATGAATATTTGCAGGATACTGGTCAAAGATAGAGGAGAGCAGCCAAATAGGGAAATGTACACTGCCATATTGCACAGTTTTGCTGAATGCACCAATGGTACGGCGGGCAAGGTGCGCAAGGTGCTCGAAGAGATGGGCTTCTGGATCGACACTGACGGTTCCGTGAGCGGCCGGCCCAAGATCGAGCTGGATGCTCGGGCTTGCGAGTGCGTGCTTGAGGTGCTCGCCGTCCACCCCGACTATCTCCTACGTGCCGACATTCTCGAATACATGAAGTCGCGGTGGCTTGCGCTTTCAGACCGTGCTCGCAACTTTGTTGTGGCTGGAATGCTGCGCGAGCGTCACTTTGAACATGCATTGTCCGCGCTGGAGGACATGGTAAAGAACAACATACGCGTCGAAAGCTGGCTGTTCGAAAAGGCAATGTGGATGCTGTTGGAATTTGGAGAGGCTGAGGAAGCCTTTTACGTATTGAACCTCAGGGCAGATGCGCAAAGTAGGAGCAATGCAACAGCGCCAAGCAAGCTGAGTGATGCCCTCTGGGGTGCATTGCTAGATGCTGCGGCGCAAGCAAATCTTGTAAGTGCATCCTTTGAGTGCGTGGCAGCAACACACTGCTAACCTCGGCTTAGTACCACGAGACAAACATGGTATGGACGACCCAAGTTCAGCCCGGCTACCTGAAACCTGCAACTGGCGCCTGTCTCTCTGTTTTGACCACGGCCTCCCGCCATGGAGATGTCCAGCTGGCCACGGATGTTTTCCGTGTGCTTACTGAGCGAGATACCACAATCACAACTCATCAATACGAAATGCTCATCAACACATATCTCAAGGCCAACGATTTGTCGGCGGCGCTAAGTGTCATTCTCATCATGGTTGACGCCAACCTCAAGGTAGACGAAGGGACGTGCCACCCACTCTACTGGCATCTGTTTACCCAAAAGCATGGCGGGGATAGTCTACCCATGCAAGCCTTCATTCTGTTGCAGGACTTCGAGGCCGCTGGCCGTAAAGTTCCGACGGCCGCCGTCAATGCATGTATGCAAGCTAGCATCGCCCTGGATCGCCTGGAAGAAGCCGTCGAAATGTACAAGGCTCTGCACACTGTTTCCCATGCGGGCCCCAACACGAATACGTTCAACATACTCTTTAGAGGCTGCCGTCGCCAATTGCGCAAGGAGCTGGCCATGTTCTTTGCAAACGAGATGATGCAACTGGGCTGCAAACCCGACCGTCTCACATACGACCGGCTCATTTTGGTATGCTTGGAGTGTGGCGATCTGGACGGCGCTCTGCTTTATTACGAAGAGATGACGAGCGTAAATCTAACGGGCACGAATAAAGGCCGTATGAAACCCAGAAAGAGAACTTGGGAAAGATTGATTCTCAGAAGTGCAGTGCAAGGCGATGAGAGAGCCGTGGGCCTGCTCAAAGCCTACAAGGAAGGTGTTGACGAGCCCCTCCCAAGCGTGGAGAAGGCCGTCATTGATCGTGTCGAGTCCGGCCTCGTGCCGATCGTGGCAGCAACAAGCGAGGACATGTCTTCCGCTGCTGTGGAAGATCAACACGTCAGGTTGGCAACGGGTTTTACAAGAACCCCAGGAGCTGGCGCTGACACGGAACTGTCGGACGATAGCAGAGAATTAGACCCACCGGGGGGGAGGAGTTGAGGGCACAGATTGAAACGGAGGCTGGGGAAGGGGGACGAGCGTGGCCGTTCTGCAAACCTTATTGAAACTAGCAGAGGGATCGACAAGACCCAACCAAGTCATCTGAGAGCCATAGAAGCGCTGAGGTGGTGTAGCCAAGCGTTGACAAGGCGTAAACAAGCTACACCATTGCTCGTCGCGCAAAGTCTTGTCTCACCGGTGTGCGTGCCGTGTGTATGAGGACTGTAGATAAGACATAGAAGCGTTCAACTGACGCCTCCAAGCTGCGGCCGCTCGAGGTTAGGCTCACGTAGCCAAGCATAACGCCGGCACGGCGTTTCATCATGATAGAATCTGGGCCCTCCAGTCCGCGGCGCCGCCTTGTGCAAAATCCCTCTCGCACGAGTTGTCATATTCCGGCAGTATGGAGTCTTACGGAGTCGTTTGAATATAGGCACCTGGCGTCAGTGGGGGTGAAACAAGTGCCGAGGCCACAGGCGGCGTCCAATGGCAGGTGGCGCGAATCAAGGTTTTTAAGCCCGCTAGCTCCTTCTTGGTGAAGCTTAAATCTTGCCGCAGAACCTCACCATCACGGGGCCCACTTCAAGCCTCAACCTTGACAATAGCGGCGCGGGATGGCAAAGACTTTTGCCATCACCCGCTGCGCTCAAACAGTCCAAGCCCGAATAATGGCCGCCCACAGGTCGCGCTGCTCGGTCCGTATACGAGTCAACTCCCCCGACAACTTGGTCCACACCGGTCAACCTGAGGCGGCTGCATACGTACCGCCTATGGTGCTTGCGACTAGAATGAGGCATCGGAGCGAGCTCCTACCTGGTGTCTCCGGTAACCCCAAGGTGGGGAACGGCGTTGAATGCACTGTGCACTTGCTGGAGACAATTGTCTCCACGAGAGCACATCCACATTAATCATTTTGTGGGGAGGTTGTCCTGGAGTACAAGTAGAGAGCCGCCTTCCTTTCCATCTGGCTCATCCACGTCCTTTAATCACTATCCATCTTCATCTCCCTGCTTCTACATCATGGGACTCTCTGGCAAGACTCTGCAGACAGCCCAGCTTTTGCTGGTTGTGCTGCCAGCCTTTGTGTTGTTTGGATACAACCAATCCGGTGTCGGCGGTCTCCTCTCTCTACGGGACTGGAACGATCACTTCCCAGCCATCAACACAATCGATTTCAAGGGAGCCGTCAAGGCAAACCACTCCACCAAACAGGGCGCTGTCGTTGCTACCTTTACCATCGGTGCCCTCTTCGGTGCTCTGTCCTGTTCCTGGATCGGCGATATTCTCGGCCGCCGCAAACTCATCTTCGGCGCTGCTTTCCTAACCCTCGTTGGCGAGATTCTGCAATGCACCAGCTTCCAGCTTGTTCAATTCATCATCGGCCGCTTTGTTCTGGGGTGGGGAGTTGGTGCTCTGAGCGCTACCGTTCCCGTCTGGCAGTCCGAGTGCTCGTCGTCTGCCAACCGTGGTAAGCACGTCGTCCTGGACGGCTGCTTCATCTCTCTGGGCTACCTCCTTGAGGCCTGGATCAATCTCGGATTCTTCGAGCAAAAGAACCTCCCCCTACAATGGCGCATTCCCCTCGCCATCCCGACTGTCATCTCCCTCGTCCCCATGATCTGTGTCTTCTTGATTCCAGAGTCACCTCGATGGCTAGTCAACAAGGGGCGTGTTGAGGAGGCCCGCGCCAGTCTGTCAAGCTTCAAGGGCCTAGACATTGCCGACCCAGAGGTCAGTGCCGAGATCTCCGGTATCGAGTTTGCGCTCGAGGAGACAGGTCGCAGCGCAGCAAAGATGAGCGACATCTTCACCATGGGCAAGGACAAGCTGTTCTATCGATTTTCACTGTGTATCTTCCTCCAGTTCTTGCAGCAAATGTGTGGAAGCAACCTCATTTCTACATACTCGACTGTAAGTCTCCCTATCCTCAACCCCAGCAATTTTCGTGAATCAGACACTAATGTCTCTTGCACAGATCATCTTCCAGCAAGGCCTTGGCCTCAACTCTGAGACTTCCCGCATTCTTTCTGGTGGCGCTCTGACTTGGAAGTTCCTCTCCTGCTTTGTCGCCTTCTTCACCATTGACCGGTTCGGACGCCGAAAGCTCTTCATGTTCAGCGGTGCCGGTATGGCATCTTGCATGCTGGCTCTCGCTATAGCGTCCAGCTTTCCCAAGTCGAACAGCTCAGCACAGATTGCATCAGCACTATTCGTCTTCTTGTTCAACTTCTTCATCCCAATCGGCTTCCTTGGTGCCAATTTCCTATACTGCACAGAAGTTGCACCAACGCGCCTTCGTGTCCCCATGTCGGGAATCTCCACCGCTGTAAGCTCCCTCTTTACCCCTCACACAAATCCATTACTAATCATTTCTCAGAACCACTGGCTTTGGAACTTTGTTGTAAACATGGTCACCCCTGTCGCGATCGACACAATTGGTTGGCAATACTACCTCGTCTTCCTCTGCATCTCGGCTCTCATCTTGCCTGTTGTCTTCCTGTTCTACCCTGAGACCATGGGTCGCAGTCTGGAGGAGCTCGAGGTCATGTTCACCGAGGGCAAGTCTATCACCGCCATCGTTCGCATGTCGCGTCAACCTTTCACCAGCGAAGGTTTCACTACACACATGATTGAAAAGCACAGCAAAGAAGTGGATGAGGAGGAATACTTACGATGAGAGGTTAACGTTTAAGTATTAAAGTTTAAAAGGGGGGACGTGCTGTGTCGCAACGGGTTTTGCGACACTATCCGATGAAATTATGATTATGACAGATACAGCAATAGTTAAATATGAAAACAATGTTCACTTGAATACTCTCCTACTCCAGCAGGCAGAAATGCAAACTCCCGTCACATTGCTATATTCTATTGTTAGCCCAAGGAATCTCAGGCGCCTCATCCGGAGTTGGGCCCGGCAAGGCTCAACCTCGTAATCCAGAACTAGCCACTTCATGTCACCGATGAACAAGATGAGAAATGTGTTAAGTTAGTTGATTTGAAGAGAAATTAGAATCTAGAGAAACGGCCACACATTCGGGTTCCTCTGCAAATACCCCACTCCCTCTTCCGCCCTCCGTCAGTCCCAATGGCAACAACCCTAGGCTGTAAACAGAGATATTAACCCAACTCTACCAGCACACACATGCTCAAATAACTTGGCCATGAGATTTAGACAGGACCCTGAGTTGTTCCCCAGACAGATGACGTCGTAGAGGCGGGGAGACGCTAGCGCAGGTATTAGCCTGCCGCATGCTCAGCCATCCGGCCTTCAGATTCGCCGCCGAGGCGGAATTAACTGCGTCCATACCAGCCAGATAAGGTTCATAGCAAAGCGTTTTCCGGATTTCTTTCTTTTAGCTGCATATTTCCTAGCACACCTGCAGGTTGTTCTTGGGGGCCTGAGTATGGTTGAGCTCTGGCTGGCTAGGATGCTAACGTGGCAAAGTCATGGGGGGAATACGCGGGCTGTGCGGCATCTCGTGTGCACCATGTTAGTTTGACTAGCCGAACTTCAGAGGCTGTGAAGATAGGCCTGAGCATAGCCACTGGAAGGAGGCAGGTATAAGTACGTGGGATGGGCTTGTAGGTCCGTACACAAAACTAGTTCGGCGTGACCTACGATATAGACGTTGCCAATATACTCTCACAAACTTTCGGCTTCCAAACATGACCAAAGGTACTTCGTCCAAAGAAAAAGGTGCCAGCACGGCGCCAACAGACGGATCTCAAGACGCACCACCAACCTATACGTCCTCGTCATCAGACTCACAACCCCCCTCTTACGAATCCGTCCAACACGCCATCTCAACCCTCTCCATCGGGCCACCCGACGAAATAATCTCCGTGCCCATAGTTACCCGCACCGTCGCCAACAGCATTCACAATTACAATCCCTTCTCCCACAAACAAGGCGCAGTCAAGCAATCCATCGTTGTGCGCAAGATGAAGCGCGCGCAGTACCTGGCACATTATGCCAAAGACGCAGAAGGGAAGTTTGTTGGCACCGGCGCACCGGCGCCGGATGTGGGGCTTGTATTTGTGCCTGGCAAGGGGAGCAGTGAAGACATGCTAAGGCAGGCCGAGGAGGTGGCGTTGGAGGTGCAGAGACTGAGAGGCAAGGGGATTGGGACTTATGGAATGCCGTTATATGATGGAGCGTTGGCTGGGAATGCGCTGGTTTTATGAGTGATTATAATGATGGACTTGTAGCGGATCGGGTGGTAGACGGACGTTTTAGAGACGATGCTTAATTGATATCTAATAATTTTGGAATCAATGCCAGTCATATTGACGGTAGCATGAAAGAACAGTGCACTTCCCAGGCTATTTTGAGAGCAGCGGTTCTTGATTGGCACCTCGTTTCCTCAGGATATGTCTTCCCTAGTAATACCCCTTGTCGTCCCAAGGGCTCCTCTTCTTAGCCCACTCTTCAATCCATGTCAACTCTATTCCCAGCTCTTTGACTACAGAGCTCATATCAATGTTAAAAGGCTCGTCCCTTGCCTCGTTATAATAAGTGTATGCTTTGAACATCTGACTAACCACTTTGTCCGTCTCCAGTCCCCTGCCCTTCATAGTCTGACTAATCTTATCGCAAAAATCAGCGACTGTCTGGTTCTCGTGACTCAGCTTCTTGCCCCAGGCTTTGGAAAGCTTCTCAGCCAATTGGGAGAGAACGACAGTCTCCGGTCCCCCTACGGGAATGTCGCGCCCGGCGACATCAGGGCGATGCATTGCAGCCATCATGATCTGCGCTACATCGTGGTGACAGATCCAGGAGACGCGTAGATCAGGCTTGTGGCAGTATACAATCTTCTGCTGGTCTCTGATGGGCGGTAAGGCCCAGCCTTCAAGTAGATTGTCCAAGTAGACTACAGGCTCGATACTGATTGTCGGTACAGACTCGCGCAGGGATTCCCTCATTTTTCTCCGATCATCCTGGGCTGTGATATGTTGGACTTCTTTGGGGACTGGCATGCTTGTGTTGAATATGATCAAAGGTACAGCGGCCTTCTTAGCAGCTTCGCCGATGCTTTTGGCGGCAGCAAGGATAGGTTCAGATTTATTGAAGGACGTCGATGGCAGGTTGAGCATGATTCTATCCGCCTTTTGTACCACTTCTTCAATTGCAGCCCTGTCGCAAAAGTCGGCAGCGAAAGTTTCCACGGGCTTGTCGTCGACGAGAAGCTGTTTTGGGTTGCGACTCACTGCCACGACCGAATGTCCTGCTCGCGCGAGAGCATGAACTTGATGACGACCTTGGACCCCAGATGCGCCGAAGACAACTACGCGCATCGTGAATGTATTTTATCTTCGTGTCTGTTTTGGTTGTTGAGTATCGCACTTGGCCTGCAGCAAGGTCCTTGCGAAGTGAGGATCCAGGGTTTCATACTGTACGCAAGTGCGGAGTTCGCGGAGTAGATCAGCCGTGTCAAATCCCGGAAACACGTACCCGCGCTCGGGGATAGTTCCAGCTTCCATAACTTAGTAATTTTAGGCGACATGTATTATTGACCTGTACCGTTAATATGCTGTTGTTCTTCTTTTGCATACAAACACGGAATTCTATACCCTAGTCATCTGTAATGTAGAATTCTAACACTTCAACTACCTTACTCAACAAGATACACCGTCATGTCACCCTCAGTGAATCACACAATCATCCTAGGGGCGAGAGAAACCTAACACCTCCGTCACCTCCAAATGTTTGCAGCTTCGCCCTGTCACGGCAGCATTGTTTAGAAAATCTTCTTATAAAATCTTTTTTACTAAGCATTCTAACTATCTTATAAGAATTTGTTGTCAACTACGTTGTCGTGGTCGAAAAGAGGGAGAAATAAAGAGGGAAAAAGTTGAGTGTTGATGGTTTCTCGCTCCCCAGATGCAGTGCTCTCAAGTTTACACTATTTTTAGAATATCCAACAAGGTGCTCTCATGAAACAACGTCATTTAGGCATACGTCTCCACCTCGTGCTTACCTATAGTCTCGATGTTAACCCACCATGGTAGCTCCCTAATAAGACACTCATAGTTGGGGCTCAGCATTCGCTTTGGCATCTCATAAACACGATGCATGAACACAAACTCCAATATTGAGGCCAGCGTTTCTAGTTGCTGCCTAGGTAGCGTTTGAGTTGCTAGCCTCCAAGACTACTTACGCGGCAAGTTCCTTGAGGAAAACATTTCCTATTATGACCTCACAGAAGTGCTAGTAGTGACACCAGTGATAATGGTACTAGTCGATCGGTAACTTGGGATCAACTTCCTGCTACGTATATCGATGGGTCCGAAAGATTGTACTAGCACCAATAGCGGTAGTCCTGCGGGGTATTAGAGATGGTGACAGTGCTTGCAAGTTAGTAACATGTCCGACGTCCGACCGTATGCGTGAACACCAGATATACGCAATCATGGACCAAGGTACGTATATGATGGGCTGAATCTTATGAATATACTAACGTACTCTGTTATCGAAGACTCTTCGAGACATCACAGATCTCCATCCCTTAAGAATAGCGTCTCGCATTGTGGTTTCTGTCTTCTCAATTTGATATAGGCTTTGATAGAATCGTACTCACCACCACTCTGGGTATCGTTATGTAGTATTACAAGTGACAGGACTTGAAAGTGCGAGCATCAAATTCGAGAACGGCTTAGAGGAACCGACAAAGACAATGAAATGTACCCGGCATTGTCACATCAAATGCCGTAATGAGCGTGTGGCTCCCAGAACGGTGGATATCAGCTTGAGTGAATTTGAACTTCACCTGAGCACGGATCAGAATCAAGACATTGGAGGAAGCGAGAATTTGCTTCTATAGGAAAAGAGTGGATTCATCAACCATGGTAGACACATGGGTGGCCAATGCTGCCGCGGAAGCAAGTCTGTATCCTTTCACTAAGACAAACCTGACTGATTATAGTTGGAGCTCGCATTTTCCGCAATTCCAGGCAGTCATTGCTGCAGGCAGGGCTTTTGATAACTAGATGTTGATGGTGGAGGCTGACAGGTGGTCTTATTCGTAGGAACATGTTCCAGTGGCTGCCCAAATACTGCCAATGGAATCCTTCGCGAGACTCGGATCCATAGTTCACAGGTTCGGGTTCATACAGGACTTGGCCAAGCTTGGCTTTCCCGAACGCTGCCGTGGAGCGCTGCCTTGGCTTACCGTACCTATGGGACTTGGTAATGGCCCAAACAAGCAAGCGAGCATGATGATTCCACGGAGAGGATCTGCTTCCTATTTCTTGAGCGAATAAGCTAACAAACTAGCATCATCCTTGTTTTGCATGTCTATTGGAAGTTGTATGCACCAACGGGAGAGTCCGCCGGGACATGATGAGGACCACCTGTGGATAGATGAAGACGCAGCTGCCGACTACACAGGGAAGTACGAGGGCAGATGTGCAAATACATGCTTGAACATGCCTTTACTAAAGTCTAAGCATCTTTGTGAACGATGTGGGCCGTTCCTTGTTCTCGACAACAAGGTTTATCCTATTCTTACTTAGTAGGCTGCAAAAGGAACGACGTTAGAAGATGCTTTGTGGTATTATAGAAGTCGATGCGAATGCATTGACCTATGCCTGTGAAAGCGAAACCAACCACAGCTCATTATTACTGGCATTTCCATTTGCATCTGCTTTTTTATTTTTGATGGCAGCCGCTCATGGCGCATAGGGCGAAGATCACATATGCATGTTCACCAAGCTGGCCGCTATCTGTTTGGGGGCGGGGAAGCTTCCAAGGTTTCGACTCAACAAGCCGAACTTGCGCATGCAGAACCTCGTTTCGCCTTTCCGGAGCCGCGCCGACATCGTATGGTAATACCCCGCTGTTGGCGCCGTTTAAGAAGAAGACCACACTCGACTTTGAGGCAAATTCCATGTGAGAAAAGGCTTGAAGCCAAAGGATAAGTTACAACAGAACACAGTTGTACTCGCAGTGATACGCAGCGTGGCAGCCTTCTAATCGGGTCCGGTAAAGCCCACCGAAGAACTACATGGCCGCGGTTTCGCATCGCTCGCATATGCGGCCATGTCTTCAGCCCGTCATGGTACTTTGCCGTCTAACAATACCGTTGAATGGTGTACCGGATCGTCGGCAGATAGTGGGTTCAAGCTGGGTGCGGTCCTTTTAGCCATACGCGTCTGCGCAGGGCTCGCGCGACGAAACTCGCAGCAACTGGGAACAGAATGTGGTAGGCGCCATTTCCCTGTGTACTGGGGATACCTTCCAATGTCTGTATTAATGCCTAGCCGCCTGATCGACAACAAAAGGGGTCCTTCCCTCGATAAGACGAACCCTGGCCCGTATCCCCGGTCATGTTGTTCCGTCTGGCCTTAACAACAAGTCTTCCATATGTATAGATGGATTTTTTTGCACCGAACACCCTCGATAGTCCACATCGATTACCCACCAACATTCTAGTTATCCAAAACCACATTCCCTCCACCATCACTACGATTGGGCGGAACAAAGCGCCCATTCTTCTCGCTACCGAAAGAAGAAATATATATATCGAAAGAAATCTTAAGCCATGTCAACTCAGGCAATCTCAACGCAGGCAATGTCGATACAGAACAAGCACCCCTTCGGCGAACGAGAAGCATACGATGAAACTCTGCCACAATACGACTATAATGAACACCAAGGTTTCCAGCTTAAGACGACAGGACTCAACACTGAATATTCTCACCTCTCATTCGGCAGCAGAGGGCCACCTCACGGGAGTTTCCTACCACAGCTCCACAATGACTTCCAATACACAGACCCGCATGGTACATACGCGCCGAGGCAAGAATTTAACACGGGCTTTTCGTCAGTCGCACACCAGAATCTTCCCATTCGGCCTTCCGTGTGGCAGAATGTATCACCCCAAATGCAGCCGATGCAGCGAGCGCAACAACTACAACAACCGCAGCAGATGCAGCCGCGGGTGGGTCAAATGGAGCAACCGAACATCGGCGACTGTTTTGGACCACCGCCGTACGAAGATGATGCTACCAAAGATCGCCGCGACAGTATATTCATCAAAGACGACGATGGATCTCCAGAAACGCAGCAAGTCTCTGTTGGGCGAAGGCGCAAGTCCGAATACGCCGAACCAGGGTCGGCACGGGCTATATACTTGGAGAAGAACCGCAAGGCTGCTAGCAAGTGCAGAAACAAGCAGAAGCAGGAGCAGGAGGAGTTGGTGCGACGATCCCGAGAGGTTGAGAAGATAAATCGGGCCCTCAAGGAGGAAATAAACTACTATCGAGAACAAGTGGCAGAACTAAAGGAACACATTGCATTCCATGCCCATTGTAGAGACGAGAGAATTACAGCTTACTTGGAAGGGGAGGCAGATTGTGCAGCAAGACATCAGAGGTCTCATTGTACTTCATGCCAATTGTCAAGATAGGATCACAGCATGTATGGAAAGGGAGGCAGATTATGCGGGTTTTCTTCACTTTTGTAAGACGCATCGACGCAGTAATTCGTGTTTAAAGAGACCCCGTAGCTAGCCTAAAAATCACCAAATATAAGTTTACAACCTTTACATCTGCATAGTGAGGTTTGTTAGTCGAGTTGTAGTTAGATACCCTTGTATCACTATATGCCTCCTCTTACCGCCACTTTATGGCAGTGTTGAGTAGGAGAGAAAAAAGGTGCTCGCCCTTATATCAACTTTCAGCTATTTCTTTGCCGTGTTTCGAACCTCCAGCTTCCTCTCTAGCAACGAGTTTGCATGGTGTCTCCTGGTTTTTGGCAAATTTTGAGTCTGTGAAGAAAACCTTGGTGCGTCCACCGTTTTCTCGAACAGTCCCATGGTACAGAGCGAAAATTGCAATGCAAAAGGCACGCCGTTGCCGACCGTTAGCAAGGACCCTGCAGTATTCTATACGAACAACCTGGCAGAATTTTATCATGATATTCCTAGCGTCAACTAGGATGCATTCTACTTTGAATACGGCCGCAGTTCGGACTAGCATGTTTCTGTCGCAGGCAGCAGTAAATCCAACATACACGTGGAAGCGAGGTAGCCACACAAGCAGGCCTAACTAATGTGTCTTAAGAGGCAAGGGGACTGCGAGTGCCCTCTGCATTCTACTCTTTACTCGATCTAGACCGCAACTTCTTCTCGGTCCATAACTTTCTCTCTCCTATAGTTTCTGCTCAACCAGACCGACTCTCCACCCCATCGTCGTTGAGAAGACCCCTAATCCGAGCCCACAAAACAATTTTTCTCAAAGACTGCTAGCCTTGCCGAGCGGACATATCAAGTGCATGGTGACTTTCAAAACCATGGGTGTAGAATCAGATGGCGGTTCACGATGGGGTACAGTCCAAAGGGACATTTCTTTGGTCCAAGCATATTGGAAAAATGCATCCATGTAGCATAGCATCCACGGCGCGCGTCTTTGGGCATCAATAGGGGAACTACTCTGCGCTTCCGCTGCGCTCACCCTAGGACGCTTGACTGCGCCCCCTCAGGGGTATCGGTTCTTGGTTCAGGGTCCACAAGCCACCAATGGAAGCATGAGCGTGAGATGGAGTCGTTGGAGATAGTTTGCAAAATTGCAGGAGTCTTGGCTATTGAGGTTTGACGATGATGTAACTTGCTCGGCTGACGCGGTTCGCGAAACTCTCACCAATGCCCCCGTCGGGAAAAATGCAACCCTTTTTAGATTTTCGGGCCCGTGCGGTTGGAAAAGTGTCGCATTTTTCTCGGATGAGGACGTGCACCGAGAGACCTGGACAAACTCGGAGTGAACTACATATGCAATAGGGCATAATGTGAATAATGTCAAAGATACTGACAAGTAGAAGGCCAACAGTCCAAAGAATGTCGCCATAGCAATGTAGATTTTGGTTCTTTTGATGCATTATGTACTATTGTAGAGTGTGCTCACGTATCGGTGATTCTCCGGGTCGGTGGTTTCCTTTCTACGCTAACGTTGTACCTGTCATCTTATCTCCGACGATATCTGCCCTGTAGATCTTAGTGTATACATCTCTTTCATCGTCCAAATGGCATGCAACCGCTCAGCCATACTCCGCTATCCACCTTTTGACAGTTGATCAGCCGTTCTTCATCCCGTACAACAGGTTCCACTGGTGCCTGCTGAAGCTCCAGAGAAGACTCGCTTCTCAGCCTCATCTGGTACATCTCGGTCGCCTGGCTGGGATGGATCATGTTGAACGACACCATGACAAAGAGCATGAGCAATGCATCGAATATGTATAGAAACACTTCATGGCTTAAAAGGTAACCTGCATTGCCTCCAATGTACTCTATCACTCTGAAGGTGCTGCGGACCAAGATAAGGGTACTCGCAAAGTACAAATTAAAGAGATGGCGCTTCCAGGGCAAGTCGGATAGGCTCTCCCGCGGCAGGGAGGGCTTGGAGGGTGCTTCAGCTTGGAAAGCTTCCTTGGAGCGGAAGATCATTGACGGTCCGTAGCGCTTCTGCAGAGGTATATCCTTCACGAGTCGGTAGTGGAATACCCCTGATATGACGATGAAAAGGCCGAAGAAGACAAGTTGGACGAAGAGCCCACCAATGATAATTTGTGAACCGAGATGCATGGAACTTTTGGTGGCCATAGCCTGGATACCAGCACCTGCAGTTAGTCATTAGCTGTCCGCAGTTGAGCTGACTTCCATGATGATCAACGCACCAGTACCCTGCAGGAGGAAACTGAAAATGTCCCCCGCTACAAAGACTTTTGTAAGCCATTTCTGGCGCACCAAAGAGTAGCGCTCTCCATCCACCAATAGAATAATGCGACCGAGTATGATGTAGATGGAAGCTGCGAATAAGGCTGGGGCGAGGAGGATAAGCAGTGACTGCATGATGAAGGGACCAAGAGCCCATTGATCGTCGTGAGAGATGGATCGACCAATAAAACCAATTATCTCAACTAGAGATTAGACCATATCAGCTTTTATCGGCCAATAATGGGTGAAGTATAATCATACACAAGCCTCCAACGATGAGTGGCGTGAAGTACCATGTCCGTTTTTGAAATAACTGGAAGATGTGCGCAAATGTTGTGAAGCCAAATGCAAACACAAAGATGCCCGCCGCAATTTTCGATGGTGTATATCGGTATAGGACGTATACATTGGGGTCGTTGAGCGCATAATGGTATTCTGTAGGGGACATGGCTTGTTCGATGGTGAAGTCGCGGTAAGAAGATGACTGAACTGAACTATCCTCGAGAATCCAGAGGCTAGTTATTAGGGCATGTCTGACCACACCTTCATACTTCTCAAGTTCTATTTTGGACAAGGCTGCTAGGAAAGTGTGGTGTCCGAGGTCCACCAAGGTATTGCTGCGAAGTACCATTTCAGCTGCCAAGACATGTCGGGCACCGAAGTTGGGGCGGAGTCGTTGGGAGCCAAACAAATGGTTTGCAGTCCTCCACGCTAAAACGAAGATTGCCGTATCGAGCTAGGCGCCTGCATCCCTTCTCGGGATTTCTGCATCTCGCGTTACCCAGCGGGCTGTAAAGTTCTTCCGGAATCTGCCTTGGATAATGTTGTGGGGTAAATACGGATCGATCATTGCTGCGCCCCGCTACAGCCTAGACAGCGACTTAGGTGAACAGTATTTTTCTGCGCCTCACTAAGGGATAGTAATCAAACTTGGTACAGGCGACACACATCGAAGATATGACTATCGCCTTGTTTTTGGTGAGCATGCCTATCAAGAAGCAGCTGGAGTGGTGGTAGCACTCCTAGGTCTTGAGTTAATAATCTGTCGTGGCCAATCTAGCCAGTTCAAGAGATCGGGAGTCGCTGCTAGCAACTGTTCTGATGCTACAAGAAGCCATTGAGGCCATTTGACAACCCACCAAACCGGACGAGATTGAGCCAACATGGCAGCGAAGTGAGTTGTAATAATACATGTCACAGGGTTGTGAGCTGCGAGAAGTTTAAGAAACCGACTATTCAATTGAGCAGACCAGAGAAAGAGCAGGGTATACTCGTCGCGCTCGGGAGGTATGTGTTGATAGCGCAACCAAGTACTATGGAGCTCGTCGATAGCGGTAGCGCATGCTTCTTTATCTTGACTGTCTAACAGAAGCTCGGTAAGTTCCTTCAGGCGGAGAATCTCCTGGAATTTTTGTTCTTTTGGAAGGGTGTCCAGAGCTTTCAAAGCTTCGGGGAACGCCATATCCGTCATGTGAGCAAAAGCAGGACTGTCTTTGATTTGATCCCAATGAGGTAATACAACGACTCTGATGCCCTGCAGTAGCATGAAACAGTGGTGGAGCGCGGCGATGGGGTCTTCTGGTCTTTCGAGTTGCGCTGAGCCGAGGTTGTATGTGAACAAGACGGACGAAAGCATGAACATGGGAACGGCCAGTCCGGCTTTGGGATTCTCCAGGTTTCCCCTATAGGTTTCCAACGCCCGACTAATGTGGGAGTCGGCTTGGAGAAGAAGGTGCTGCCTGTCATTTGGAGGAAGCAAGATGGCCTGATGGACCGCAGAGAGAGCTAGAAAGCCATGGAGGAGAAAAGGGTACTCGAAGCCCAGCTCCACGAAGTCGTTCTGGAATACAGAACTCCTATTTGAAGGGTTGGGGTGCAAGCTTTTAGCAACGGTCTTAGTCCAGTGATGAAGTAGACGCAGGTCCGCGATGTGAAGCTCGGAACTGCTGGGAGCTACATCGGGGCTTTCCGGAGCAGCTACGTCCACGTACGGCGAAGACACGCCTGGGCTGGTTTGCGGAGATCCTGAATAGCTCTCTGGTATGAATGGGAAGGTACAATTGATATCCAGACGAACGCAATTTCCACAGCGCGGGCGCGCTTCATTGCACTGCGACGACTGGTGAGCATATCACTCTGATTGGCTAGAGGTACAGTTTACACGTACTTTTGTATGTCTGGATTTGCACTGGAAACATCCCTTACGCGACTTTGTGTGTGTTTTGCGCTTCGCGACGCGTTGTTCCGTCATGATGGCGATGACTCAAAGAATCTAGAGTCGCAAGCAAACAATCGCGTCGCAGAAGAGTCCAAGTTGGGGCTGAGTCGCGGTGACACCATCGGCCTTTGGCGGCTGATCGGCCGAACATATCCATGTTCCTCCGACACATTTCTTCAGCCCCGAGGCGTCTTGGCATCATCAGTTTACATGCCCCTGTATATGCGACAAACATTAACCATGCTAATTAGCATATGTTCTAATGTTGCGCAATTATACGAACTTCC
Source organism: Pyrenophora tritici-repentis (assembly GCF_003171515.1). Lineage (NCBI taxonomy): Eukaryota > Fungi > Ascomycota > Dothideomycetes > Pleosporales > Pleosporaceae > Pyrenophora > Pyrenophora tritici-repentis. Next base: position 2,038,379 of record NC_089395.1, read on the forward strand.
ACCGGGCCATGAAAAGGAACAGTGGCTAGTAAGCTCTACTCTGACAAGTACCTCATTTGAGCTCCTCCATCTCTTCGTCGCTGTCATTTTTTAGAGTAGTTCACACAATCATTTACCTATTCCTCCCGTCGATTTCCTGAGCAATCACAAGCATGTAATGCAATCTTCTGTGACTCGTTGCCGTCTTACTGTGTTAAATCCAGTCTTTATATATATACATGTAAAGTAAGTAATATCAATGTTTAGTAGTAGCAGATTTCCACAACGCGGTGTTTGTAGTAGCAATACAAAAAAGCAGTCAAGGTGTTATCCAGTCTTTGTTAGACAAACTTGGTTAATTAAGAAAAAAAATCAGTTGTATCGGAAACTCCATAAAAGTCCTCATACAGGTGTTTATCCAGCGAGCGCAATATCCTGCACGGTTGTTTCACGACCCCGAATGCCGCGACGTCAAGATAATAGTCATTCCGACATGGATAATCTTGGACAACGGTATGAGAAGAACATATAACTATACTTTTACGGTTATAGGCTTGATACTATCCACACACACACGGTCCAGAAACTACCTGGGCACTATATAGGTACATGTGACGGGGTGTTATAACTAATTCATACAAAATCGACACAAACCACGTTATCGTAGCGCAAGTTTTTATCCTAGAAGCGTTGGCACTCTATATCAATATCCTTCAATCTCTAATGCAACAATCCGGTTCATCACAACAACGGCTGCGTTATCGATGGTTTCAATACATGGATCCTGCTAGGTTTTACACAAGCCGGCTTGAAAGGGCGTCCATGGAAAGCTCGATCAATAGCGCTTATCATCTATAGTAAACCCAGCTAACCAGTATCCCGTTCCGTCGGTGTCCTGCAGTCAAGCTTGTACTCTCTAAACGATGGTGGATAAACCTTCCGACTTTCCAAGGGAGCAAGTCTAGAACGTGCTAATAACAATGGGTCTACAAGTATCCGGTGAGATTAGCGTTGTGTTGCTTTTGCCCGTTATTAGCTTATAAAAAGAAGTAACAACCTTAGTATTAGTAGCCTGGGAGATACCCTTGCAAGGAAGCAAGCGATGTGTTTTATCCGGCATTGAGTTCTTCTTTGCTAAAAAGGTATCGAAACGGCGCCATAAGCAAATATGCACTTGTAAAATACCCAACTAGTGTTTGACATGTATACTTCTGGTTTCCAAAACACAAATCTAAAGCTATGGGGCGGTGAGAGGATAAGTGGGATTAGAGGCACTGCAGACTCATAAGATAAAAGGAAAATATTCAATGCATGTGTAAAGTGGCGAATTTACTGTATTGTGACAAAAGGTGGCGCTAAAACCAGTGTATGCTATTCCGTCTTTTTATATACGTACATTCACAGGGACACACACACACACACAAGAGGACGGAAAATGAACGCGAAAAGACTGCATTGCATCATACACACCTTGTCGTCTCTTCCCTTTTGCAGCCCCACCCCACGCTTAAGAAATATCAAACATCTGCTTCAGCTGCACAATCAACTTCCACTCCTCCTGACTGACATCGCTTCTGAAAAATTCCTTGAGCGTATCGATACTCTTCCGACTGATGGCAGAGTACAAGATATCGTCTTCTTCCAAATGGCGACCATACATGGGCTGGTTGGTGCCTTCAATCTTGACAGCCACGGATGGCTGGCCCTTTTTGCAGATTTGCATGGGTTTGTGGTCGCGCTCGATCGAGGTACTAGAAGATCATGAGTAAGTATGATGTCATGGCAATGTAAAAGGCAGGTAAAGGCTTACACTCTTCCGAGCTGGACAAGTTCTTTGCCACCAGCTGCGTTTTTCTTGATGGCACAAATGGGCGTAGTCATGCGCAGAGCACCTTCTGTGACATCGACACCAATGATGATGGGATCCTTCTTGTTGAAGACGGCAACGGGCTTAAGTACACAGGGGAAGACAGCCAGCATCTTTGACTCTTCTTTCCTCTGCTCCTCGAGCTGCTTCATGTGCGCTGTGAACTTGTCGAACAAGTGATAGATGATGTCGGCTTCGAAAATCTTGACGCCAATTTCCTCAGCGTAGGCCTTCGCCTCCTTGTCAACTTTGACATCGAAGCACAACATGACCGCGTATTCTTTGGCCTTTTCTAACATGATACCTGCGCGAAGCACATCCTTTCTGAAGACGGGACCGATTGAGATGGTGGAGACAGGAATCTTGGATACGCGGAGGAACTCGAGCAGCGCTTCGAGTGAACCCAGGGTGGATGCTTGGACGGAAACACCGCGACCGGTCTTGGAGACCTTGCTGAGCAAATGGGCAAGATCGCCCATGACCTCGTCCATGAGATCTTCCTCATCGTCATTCGGACCGACAACGAGCAGTCGTGAACCAGCAATAGCTTGGTCGAGACCATCAGCAGCGATCTTGATTCCCATGGCAGCCTTGACTTCCTTGTTGTGCACGTATTGTGACTTCACACGCAGTTCCTTCATCTCGGCCGGTGTTAGGAGGGCTCGGATGTTGGTTACTATAGGTTCCGGATTACCACATAGCACTATCCGGTCGCCTTCGTGGAGGACACCGTTGGACAAGATGACGTCGATAGTTGTACCAAGACCGTCAATAACCTTGACTTCAAGAACAGTGCATTCCACCTCGGAGAGGTACATGAGGTTGTTTGTTAACCGCTCTTGTGTCAACTTGACAATAAGCTTGATCATGTCCGGGATACCCTCTCCAGTGTGTGCTGATGTCGGGCATACAGAGACGTACTTTGCCATGTTCTTGTTCCTGTGGAAGAGTTCCGAGTTGAAACCTTGCTCTTGTAGCTGAGTGCGTACAAAAGTCCATCGCTCCTCGAATTCAGACTGAACAGATTGCTTCTGGAGGCTGAAGCTGTCTTCGAAACCGTTGTTGTCAATCTTCTTCCAGCCGAACAAACGATCAATCTTGTTGAGGGCAACGATGAAGGGTGTCCGCCTATCTCGCAAAAGTTTCATGGACTCGATAGTTTGGGGTTCAAGACCATGCATGATGTCGATGACAAGAATAGCAATATTACAGAGAGAGGATCCACGAGATCGGAGATTGGTGAAAGACTCGTGACCGGGAGTATCAATGACTAGGAGACCAGGAACGTTGAAGACGAAGTCGTTGTCCTTATTGACGACAGCGGTCTTCTTCTGGAGAGCTTCTACTGGGAAGTAAGTGGCACCGATTTGTTGTGTGATACCTCCAGCTTCGCCTTCTTGCACGTTGGTTTGACGGATCTTGTCCAGCAGCTTTGTTTTACCAGTATCGACGTGACCAAGAATACAGCAAATGGGGGATCGCAGATTGTCCTTTGACCGTGCAGCAAGAGCTTCCTCGTGGGCTTGCTTTCGCCGCTCAGCAGCGGCAGCCTTGCGTGCGGCTTCGGCTCGTTGCGCAGCGGTTCCCTGCTCGTCCTCGGATGAGTCTTCATCGCTATCGTCCTCGGAATCCGTCTCGGAGCCATCATTGTTGGCCTTGTCTGCTGCTGCTAATGCTGCTTTCTCAGCCGCAGCCTTCTCATCCTTGGCCTTCTTCTCAGTCGCCTTGCGCTCCTCCTCTTCATCAGTGTCGACGTCCCAACTGTCTTTGACGCCCTCAAGTTCGTCAGCTTCGGCCTCCCAGTCGTCAGCAGCATCACTGCCATCTCCCTTTTTGGCTTCAGCATCTAGGCGGGCCTTCTCTGCTGCTTCAGCGGCTGCTGCAGCCTGCTCCTCGGCAAGTTTGAGCTCTTCCAGCTTCTTAGCGGCCTCCTCGGCCTCACGGGCTTCCTTCTCCTTTTGGGTCTCGGCCTGCTTCTTCTTCTTCTTGCGGTCATCATACTTGGGCTTCTTCTTCTTGTCGACATCTTCGGCAAGACCTGCAACCTTTGCGCCACCTTGTTCCAGCATTTGTTGCAGACGGAGATCGGCCTTGGCCTTGGCCTCTTTCTGGGCCTTCGTCATGTACTTGCCCTCCTTCTTCAGCTGCTCAATCTTCTCCTTTTCCTTTTGCTTCTTCAGTGCTTTGGCCTCTTCTTTGCGCTTTTGCTCTTCTGCCTCTTGTCGCTCAATTTCCTCTAACCTGGCCCTTTCTTCGGCTTCAGCCCGCGCCATTTCTTCTTCCCTCCTCTTGCGCTCTTCCTGTTGCTTCTGTAGTGCAGCCAGCGCCGGATTGAGCTTCTTCTTTTTGCCACCAGCAGCGGGAGCCTCTGGTGTAGGGGTAGCGGCAGCGGGCGCAGCAGCGGCTTCTGGCTTGGATTCGGGCTTTGCAGGTTCGGCTTTGGCAGGGCCAGTGGCCTTTTTCTTCGCAGCCTAAGACATTATTTTAGTATAGGGCTACGTAGCATGCATGAGATGAAGTCATGAAGCTTGTAGACATACCAATTCCTTCTTTCGCTGCTTCTCCTTCTCCTTCTTCTCCTTTTCCTTCTCCGCCTTTGTCTTCACACGGAGCGCATCGTCCGTCTTTTCCTCAGCAGGCTCCTCCGCCTTTGCAACAGCAGCGCTGCCCTTGGCCTTCTTTTTACCGTAGTTTCCAGCGAAAACATCGTCCTCGTCGTCGTCAAAGGTTCCTTCTTGTGGTGCCTTGTTCTCAAACTCGCCATCCGCACCATCGGCGGCAGGCGGGTCCTCACCTTCGACTTCAGGGTTTGCGCCCTTCTTGTTCTTCTTTTTGCCACGCTTTGCGAGAGCAGCCATCAGGCCGCCGCCTGCAACATCATCGTCGGCAGCAGCGGCAGCATCTTCGGGCTCGGGCTCTGCTGGAGCGGCATCCTGGGGCGTAACCGACTCGCCGAGCTCGGCCTCCCAATCGTCATTCTGTGCCTTTTTGTTGCCCTTCTTCTTTGGCGCCATTGTGTATGTAGTCGCTCAAACGAGGCGAGGATGCGAGGATGCGAGGTGTGTCGGGGGCTCGGTGGAGATTCCTTCAGGTGGCGGGGGGCAATGATTCGCTCTGAGGCCCGCACTTCAAGTCACAGTTGACAAGTGTGGTGAAAGTGGGCGAGGTTACAAGGAGCAGATGGGGTACTACGCAGCAGAGTGGTCCTCAGAAGCTTTGCAGTAAAATTGGAACCTTCAGTCCAAGTCGGGTCCCGTGAGTCAAAGACTTCAACCAATAAAGGTCTGGACCGTGAGATGTGAGGTAAATGCGAGTCTGAGCAGATACATGCAATCAGAAAGAGCGCGCAAACACACAGGCGCGCTGGAAGCTGCGAATTTCCCTTGTACTATCGATTGCTCTGTGTGGCGGGCGGCCAGCGGGGCGAACTACTGCTTTGGAGGGGCAGGCGCTTGGACCATGTAGCTCACCATCATGTACTTCCGCGCCGACTTGTTGCCTCACAACCCTCATCTGCCTTTGCACTTGCAGACTTCGCAGTCCATTTGCAAATATAGTCCATTCATATTCACAGCAACAAGCATCATCATATCTGTCACTATGCAATTCCTGATAGCTATACGTTGATCCCACAAACTTCCTTCTAGACCCTAATTTTTTGCCTCTTCCATTCAAACGACACTAAGGCGACAACAAAAATGCGACAATGTGCGACTCGCACAGACCCTGATACACAAACGCCTTGCCCAAGTATATGACTCCAACCCAATGGGAGAATGCAGTGATTAGATAATAGTAGTAGCTGAACCCATGAGCTGATAACCAGCTGGGGTGATACAAGTGAGCTGACTGACAACGAGACCATGTCTTATCGCAACACGTAGAATCGTAAACCATAGACACAATGGGTATACGCGCCCAAGCCTGAGAGGCTTAGTATAGCTGACCGCTAAGGAGGAGTGATTCGACCGCAGAACCGATGAACTGCTTCTTGAGTGTAAGATCGCATCCAAATCTGTTGCCGTGTTAGTTGTCATCCTACTGATACGTGCCATGGAAACATACCTTTGCTCTAGTTCACCCTTAATCTGCTTCTTCGTTACATTCATGAGATCAGACTTGGACAAGATGTCCTTGATCTCATTCAAAATTGCCTCATCGCTGGGCAGATTTGACATCTCCATGCTATCCATGCCGTACCCACTCTGCGCAAGACTCATGCGTGAATGGTTGTCGTAGCGTCCAACATTGAGATGTGACATGGCTCGAGATGGTGCCATGCCTCCATATTCCGAGCCCGCAACAGATTGGTTCCCGAATGGCTTCCTTGTGGCGTATGTGTAACCTGAAACCTCCGAGCGGTCGTCCCGGATTGTGTGCTGCTCCCACATTTCCGCCTGGTATTCTTCCCATCGCTTCTTGGGAATGACTGAGGGGTCGAACTTGCCTTCATCCGACACCACGACCTTCTGACCCTTTTCACCAGTGACAACACGAGTGTTACCCCAGGAGAAATCGTCCATGTACCAGAAAGAGTACAGGGGCAGGGCAAAGGAGAAGATAGGCGTCGCGAAGATGTAGATGATCATCCAGCCAATCATCTCCCACTTTCGTCGGATGATGAAAATGATGGCCTGTAAACCATAGATGGCACCGAGAAGAATAAAGGCAGTGACAGGTACGACATCAGGCGAGTATACCAGCATGTAGACGAGATAACCGATGTAGACGACAATGACAGGCTGGACAACCGTCGACAGCAGATCCAGGAACACAATGAAGCGCATACTGAAACAGCAGAAACCACAAAGCTGTGTGAGAGGAATCAACTCGATCAGGTTGTGAATGGTAGAGTTGATCCAGCGACGACGTTGAGACATGAACACAGACCAACTGTCAGGCGCCACAGTCCAGGCGTGTGCTCGCATCGTGTACTTGGTCTTGTACTTGGGGTGGTACTTCATCAACAGAGTAGTCAGGAATCGATCTTCTCCGAGATGTAGCAAGTTCTTCATGTGAAGTGTATCGACGCGAATCTGTTGGTAATCTTCAACCACTTCCTTGCTGACGAACAGTGGCTTTCCAGACTCGGCGGCACGGATACGGTACATGGTGAAACAACCGGGAAGACAAGTGACAGAACCGAACAAACTTTCAAAAGCCTTGGTCATGTTGTGAGAGATGAAGTACTCGTACACTTGCATCATTGTGACGAACGAAGACTTGGCGTTGGTGAGCGCGGTTTCACCACAGATGGCGAGCAGACGAGTATCGTGGAGGAAGGCTGCTACGAATCGAGTGGCCGCATCGGGCGCAACTTCGGTATCAGCATCAATCTGTAGCAAGAACTCGTAAAAGGTTGGATTGACTCCGATAATGTTGCGGATCTGGTGGTGCATCTCAAGCTCGAGCGGGCTCATCGGAAGGTTGTAGTGGACGCGGTTCAAGAAACGCATGAGGATAATCTGCGAATCACGCTTACCACGGTTACCAGGCTTGGAGACTTCCGATGGCTTTCCAATCTTGACGACGACCAAGAAAGGTACAATGTGACCGTGTACTTCATAAAGTCCAGAGTAGCATTTGCCCATGTTGTGTTGACGTTGACCTTCACCCAAACTCTCAAAACTCAACGGGTCGGGGTCAGTGGCCTCTGGAACACCCAAGATGTCGAGGACGATACGAGGGGTTGGCTTGTCGTTGCCTTGTCCGATAATCATACCGTCACAGACAATGACGAGGAGCTTGCGCTTATCGTCATACTTCATACGGGCAGCAGAATCGATGGCACGGCGAAGAGACTCTTCGTCCTCTGTATAAGCAGGAACCGTGGCGATAATGAACTTGTCAATGTTTTCCGGGTCGGTGTTTCGGCTGAACTGGAGAGCTGCAAGAAACTTGAAACCGATAACACTGACCAAGAGAATGGAGATGGCGAGGAGGAAGTACTTGGCAAATTGACACTTTGCAGAGTTTCTCGTGTCCACATCACCGACGTAGAAAAGATTGTCCAGACAAGTCTGCATGTTCCTCTTCTTCTGAGCATCCAAGTTAAGGTTATCCCAGTACTTGCTAATGTCTTTACCAGCTTGGACTCGGAAAATATCCACGACATCAGGGTCCAGGAAATTGGTGTCTGGAGGGGGGTTCGAGGTGTCTGCGCCAACAGGATACTTAAGGTCACGGCCACCAGGAATGTAGTCAGTAAGATCGTAGACCTTGTTGTTCATGTAGGCGATGGCGTTACTCTTCGAGGCCAGACTCTTCAGGTATTGGGGACTGTATCCAACCCGTCCTTTCATATAGTTGGCCTTGAGGAACATCTGTTGTTCAAACCACCAGTCTGGACGCGAGTCGTTTGTGAAACTTCGGAAGTCGTGGTATTGGGCATTGAGATCGGTGGCACTGATAAGGTTGTTGACCGCAGAGCCGGTGTAGTTGGAGTTCTTGTAGTTCAGCTGAACCGCATCGTCGATCTTGTTGCCGTTCTTGTCGATGCACAAAGCAGAGACCTGTACGGGAAACAAATTCGTAGCGTCCTTTCCAGCATACTTCTCGAGGTTCTTTTGCGGAACGATACTCGGGTAATGATGCGGTATGAAGTCACCAAGATTGTAAACAATACCTCGGATGGCAACGAACGCCTCGTTTCCATCCTTGCCGTTGAAGGATGTCAATTCGGCAGCCGAGTAGACGTGTTGTTTTGGGCAGATAACCATGGGAAAACCAATCATGAGGAAGATGACAAAAGCACAGCTCCACCAGATAATCATGTTGATGGCAAGCTTCTCACGCCACGCCATTCGGACATCCTTGCGCTTAATTCGCCCAATGAACTTGATGGCGAAGTCGGGGATGAGCCAAGTCATCATGTAAACGATGAAGACCCATCTCTTTCGACTGCCCGAGACGGGAATGGTTTCGACTTCTTCCAGCTTCGCATCTGCAGCTTTCTCGTCGATGGCTTTGGGCTGCTCCAAACCATGGAACATGTCGCCGTTTGTGACTCCAGATGGAGCTTCTGAACGAGCGTCAATGTCCCGGGCACCAAAGTAGTTTCCTGTTTTGTCGTCGTAGTAAGCATTGGGTGAGGTAGAAAGGAGGCCAGATCGGACATCACCAAACGACCGACCTGCTTCGGGTGTGAGCAAGTTGTCGTTTGATTCACCACCAGGCCCACGGGCATAGGGAGCGATGTCTGAGATGTTTGCGATTTCGAGCCAGCACTTTTCGCTCAGGAACACGCCGGTAGCACCAACGCGAACCTCATTCTCACGCCACGGCCTACTGTCAAGAACCATTTCAACCTTCTCCTTGTCGCTTCCCACGATGGCGAGGTCGGTCTGCGCGAGCCCAAGAAACTCGGCAAACGGCATGAAGATACTGTAGTCAGCAACACGAAGGCGTTGGCTGATTTCGGCGATACCGAGAGCCTGGACTTGTTGACGAACGCACTTGCTGTCGAATTGATTTGCGATTCTTCGGTCATTGGGCTTCAAACAGAAGACGAAATAAGCATTGGCTTTTCGCATCGTTGACTCAATCGTCCTCAGGGAGCTGATGAACTGACCCGCCGCACCAGTCTGTCTCTGCGAATCGCCACCCTTCTTCGACGTGGAAGCATTGCTTTCCACATCGCTAATAGCGTCTTCGTCGAAGACGTTCAACTGGCGTCCGAATCGTCCAGTCTTGTCAGCCTTCCTTCGTGCCATACTGGGCTGACGAGAGGGTTTCGAGCTGACCGTGGCTTGCACAATGGTGGATTTCTCCTTAGGGTGCGACATCTTCTGCAAAGCATCTTGTCCAAATAGCTGCTGGATAAAGGGCGCCTGGGCAGACTTGAGCAGGTGCATCATGTCGCCAGAAATGAGCTCGGCATTCTCCTCCAACAGGCCCTCAACGCTATAGTCGACATCGCCGGTGAAGTGGCGGATGGTAAAGCTGGGAGAGGTGTTTGGTGTGGGGAAGTTGCTACCCGGTTGCACAACCGTCAAACTGCCTGGGACGATGGCCTGGTGCTTTCCGTCAAAACGCTTTCGGATCGCTTCGAGGAACTGCATGTCGGTCTTGCCACGGCGCATTTGGTCGTCGAGAATGCTCAAAAGACCATTGCCCGGCTTCATGAGACCAGTCTTTACAGCTGTGTTGTCGTAGAAGGCCATGGGCGGGAGAGAAATCTCCTCAGCCTCAAGCTCCTGGATCTGTCGCTGGAAGAAACTCTCCTGGCAGAAAGAGATGAGGGACTCGTTAGCGGTGTTGTTGAGGAGTTGATCTAGCGAGGAACCAGTGGCGGCGAAGTTGGCAAATCCTGGGAAATCAACCATAGAGACAGTGTTTGAGATCTGCTCAGAGGGCACTGAGATGCGAGAATTTACTTGCTCCATGACCCAAGTTACAAGAAGCGAATAGAGCGAACGAGCAAGCTCATCCGCATTGGCGCGAGCACCCTTGGGATCCAACATTACAGTGACACGCTCGCGGTAAAGCGTCTTTGACTTGTAGCGGAGACTCTGCTCCAAGTCTGAGATGGCTACACCGAGGAACTGAGCGATGGGAACGAGAGCTTCCTTGTTCTTGACCATGGTGATGGATTCGCCACCTTCGTGTGAGTAGCCACCGCTCTCATCGGCTGCGGGAGTTGTGTTCTGGCCCATTTCGAACTCGAGTTGTCCAATGTGCATAATGGTGGCCATGACCTCACATATTCCTGCAATGCTCTCCTTGCCAAACTCGAGCCTGCGGAGTGCAGTCTTGAAGTCGGCAAAGCCCTTTGTGTCGTCGATGCCGACCTTGAGCTGTGTGGGATGACCAAGGTAGCGCCATCGCTTGTTGTGGCCGATTGAGGCGCGGTTACCCGCATTGCCTTCTCCGCCTACGGCATCAAGGAACAGATGCTTCTTCTCATTGAGACTGGTTCCAGCAAGAAGGTAGTACAGAACGTGGTAGGTCCGCTCTCCCGTTGGTACTGAGGCAATGCGACTACGTTCGAGACGATGTTGGAGAAATTGAGCTCCGAGAAGGGTGGCATGGTTGGCGGTGGCGGTGTTGTACTGGAGCTCCAACAAGAGACCGGACTTGGAAGCCTGTGGAGTAGTGAGGGACTTTGTGGTAGTGAAGGCATCGAATACGAAGTTGGCGTGCTCGATCTTCTTGGAGAGGGGTGTGGATGAATACGAGAGGAAAGACCTCAGCATGTGGCCGCGAATTGTTGTCTTTCCGGCACCAGACTCGCCACTTGAGGGCAATGTTAGTGAAATACAAAGTCAAGACGGGGAACGACGTACAGGAAGATGATGGCCTGGTCCTCTGAGCGCTGTCCCAGGCGTAAGTAAGCCCTCTGAGAGAGATCCTCAGCCGCCTGGTGAGCGCTTCCCTCTTTACCGCCATCAACGCCTAAGCTAGAGTCGGTGCATGTGTTGATGGCTACAATACCCTGAGACGATAGGGTAGCAATGGGCAGGTGGGCGTGATATCGGCTCGCAAGCGCTGAAGTCAGGCCTGTGTCGTTTTGCTGGTGCTGTGGAAGGGCGGGCAGCGACGGATTCTGCAACGGATTGGAAGCCATGGCTGGCAGACGCGTCCCCGTGGGAGCGTGGCAAGACGGTGAGGTTCAAGCAGGAACGATCAGATGTCGACTGGCAGTGGCACGTCGGCGTGGTGGTGTTTGTGGTAAGTAGTGGTGTGCTACAGGGCCACGACTGTGGACTGTGAAATGCGGTAGGGCTGGCGGGAATGCAGTGCAGAGGGGGCGCGGAAAAACAACCACGACAATGCAGGCTGGCCCAGAGGGTGAAAGACAATCAGCGAGCGTAGTGAAGGAATTACAAACGAAGGTAAAGGTCTACAGAGCCGTTGACAGAGGCAGCAAAGGGGTCTCAATGCTGTCTACTACTGACAGATGGGCTCCGGGGCCTCGGGCTACGATGCTTCTAGCTTTCTCGCTCGCCGCCGCACCAACCGATTGGCGGTGCGTGTTGACCAGGCGATGCAGCGATCGTTAAAAGGGGGCGCAAAAATAGAAAGTTAGAAAACGCAAAAGCGGGCTATTCACCCAGGCCAGGCGTCGGAGGAATCGAGGCGGCCCCACTTGTCTGCTTGTAGCGACTGACTAGGAAAGTGTGTGGAAGATGGTCAGCCCGGTCAGTCCGTCGCTCAGTTCCAGAGCCAGACTAGAGGCACGGCCATGGTTGTTTGGAAGAAAAAGTCGACGACAGTAACAATGCAAAGTTCAGCATTTTCGCGCTGTGTCGCCCAATGTCCAGACAGGTGGTTCCGGGCCCGGACGCGCATTGCTGCACCACCAAGCATCCTAGTGCTCGCGCGGCGGGAACGATCACCGCTGCAAGCCTCAATGCACTAACTGTCGAGCATGTATCGATTGCGCGGCGACCTAAGAGGCGCGACACGCTACAGAGGCCAATGTGGAGAGTCGCATCAATGACCACCTGCCTGTCGCTCGCCAGCCGTCAGCTCGTGCATTGCGTGCTGGCACAAGGCCGTTGGATCAGCTAGCCCACAAACGGTCCCACGGCTGGGATGATGACTTTTGCATGTAAAGCGTAGACGGCACACGTCTCAACAGAAGATGGCGAACTTGGTGCTCTGGCGTCGGTTAGTCATCAGTCAGCAGGTGTGCGTGTGCAAGTGGAAGTATCTCGGCGCCATTTGGCTGCAGTTGAAACAGTCGTGCCAGGGCACAATTTAGGGCTACTGTAGGTAGAATGAGGAGGATTGGCAGTGGACATTGGCATGCGCGCCTCATACACGACCCTGCACCGCATCAAGCGCCTTTGAGCAGCGCGGCCACCATCTCCACAGGCGGGCCAGAAGGTACGGTAGAACAATCTCTTATCGATATGATTGACAGCCTGGTGCTGGCTCCATGTCTCTTCCGGTTCTGGGTACGGAACTGCTGTCAGACGACATCTCCGACGTTTCCGACGTCGTTGAGGTTTACACAATGCGGTGCCGCGCAAAGGAAAACATGAACATGCAAATACAAACAATAAACCTGGGCTAAATATAGGGGTTGGTCTTGCCCTCAGCGCCACCCGCTCGTATTACAGGTCCATCGGGTGGGTGCCGCAGCTCGTAATGCCTCGAAAAACCAAGCCTCGCCATCCCGGTTCGGCTGCGTGTTGATGCATTGACCGGCGCCGCCCCGGTATTGACCGCCTCCTAATCCTCCCTAACCATACTGCGCCAGCCCGCATCCAGCCTGGCTGGGAATGGACGTCGCCCTGAGCGAACAAACATGACTGCTGCTCAGTCTGCTACCCACGACCTTTACTGTTTACGCTTCTCTTGTTGCGTGCACTTTGTTCTTTTTTCCCATACAATCGTTTAATCAGTCCACTCGCTAGTCCTTTTGCTCCCTTGCAGTGAGAGGCTCCATCGCGCCTTCTCACCTGCTTCGTACCTCGTACCACCTCAACCCACCCGCCAGCCACGCAGTTGCAGTTGCAGTTGCACTCGAATCTTTGTTATAGCATCGACCTGCACTTGTCTACCCCAGGGGCGACCCGCCTCAGCCCACCACGATGAGTTTCGTCAACAACTCCCGCATGTCGGTTTACTCGACCGCATCGGCTTCCCAATCGCGACCTGGCAACCCTCCCGCCCAGACATCCACCACCACGCTGCTCAACACGCTCAACTCGGCCTACAAGAATGGCCGCTCATATAACCTCGAGGCCAGCACCAGTCTCGTCGTGAACACGTGGGTCAATGCGAAGAGCATCATCGACGATCGCATTGGCGGCACAGTCGACCTCGAGTTAGGGCGAAAGGCGTGGGAACACGCCCGCCGAAGAGCAGAGGATGGCTGCATAGTCCTTGCGTATGTACCTCACACAAGTAGTCGCATTCCGTCGTGATATACTGACACCCGCAGCTCGCTTCATGATTCAAGCCCTTCGTTGTTTTCGCCCTTCGTTTCCAGTCTGCCCCTGTCGCTTCCGAGCAACTTCTACACAGCACTCGAGGCTCTCAAGGCCTTCACACACTGCGTCACGCCCCATAACCCCTCCACTCCCAGATACTCTGCATTGGCCGCCGTCTTCACCATCAACCTCGCAGGCACCGTCGTTGGCGCTGAGATCAAGTTGTCTACATCCGGCCTCGATGTGCAACAGGGCCTGCTCCAGGTCCCGGGACAGAGCGGCTTCCGTGCCTTTGACGTCTTCTACTACCTCAACTCAAGCTCGGCTACCAAGCAGGAGAGGGAATACCTGGACATTCAGTCGCTCGACCAATATGCCCTCCTCCGCCGATCCGGCACTTACAACCCCCCAAGCTACCTTCCCGACGCCGACGATGCCGCCGCCGCCGAAGATCTCCGCGCGAACCTCAAGGCTATCGGCATCAAGGGCCACAAGTTGACAAGTCTCATCAGCTGCCTGACCGGGCTGATGAAGCTGGGCAACACCTTGGATTACTTCATGGACGAGGAGTCTCTCGCATCTACCTGCGAAGATGTCGAAGCCCTCATGGATTTGCCCGAAGGTACTCTGCGACAAAAGCTGGGCTCCAACGACCGTGAAATCGTTATTGGGGGCATCTACGAGGCAATCGTCGACTTTGTCATCAGCCAGGCCAACGCCGCCATCAAGGAAGACATCCGCCAGGCCAAGGCTAACTTTGAAGGCGAGGGCAGCGGTAGGATGACACCTGATGGCTCCGAAGACGGCGACATTGTGAACATTACTGTTGTCGAAATCCCCAGTCGTTCCCTCGGCAAGGCCGTCGCACTCCGCACCGTCTTTGATGACAGCGAAGGTATCAATGCTGAGATGCGAGAGGATGGCGTTCAAGTGCCACCTGTTGCCAACTCAGTGCTCGAGGGCATGAGAGAGGCCATGCAGACCTGTTCAGTGGAACTTGGCATCAACGGCCCTGCACTTCGCGAGCGGGAGTCTACTTTGGAGAAGCGTGAAGCAGTCCTTGAAAAGGTTGCCCTCGAACTCCCAGAGGAAGACAACTTTCTCAAGCAATTACTGTACCCCGTTCCCAACGGCGGTATCGTTCTAGGCAAGCACGGTCGCTTCGACCTTCCCCTGACCGTTGCCAGTAGCAGAGTCTGGTTCCAGCTTGCACTCCATCCTTCAGACAACATCCCAACCTCGCTAAACCAAGACCTGACCTCTACCTGGCAAGCTGGCGTCATCTCACGACAACTCCGTGAATGGCGTCTACCAGAATGGGCAAACCGCCGGAACCGCAACCTGGACTTCACCGCCGACTTTGACCATCACGAGTTCTTCGACCGATATGCTCCGCTCGGCTGCATGGACGGTCAGGAAGGCATCCAGAACTGGATCCTCCAACGTGGGTGGAGCAACGGTGAAGTCATGGTAGGAAAGGAGCGTGTATGGGTCCGAGAGGGCACTTGGTGGGAGGCTGAGTCGCAGCTTGACCTCAAGACACAAGAGCTCGGCTCTAACGGCATGATGGGAGGTATGATTGGGGCCGCTGGTATGGAAAATGGGTACTCTGCTCAACTTCCACCTACTGCCAGCGCTTTCTTTCCTCCCCTTCCCAACATGTCGAATACGCCGCCTCAAAATCCTTTTCAGAGCACAGCTAGTCTCGCTCAACCGAGTGCAGACGCCAAGTCAATTGCTCCCACCGCAATGACCGTCCCTACAACCGGTCCTGGTGACTACGGACTTGGTATGAAAGGTGATGAGAACAAGGGCGTCACCTACTACGATATGGAATCTGGAGGTAACGCAGTTGTGACTGAAACGCCTCTCACCGGCTCCCGTAGGGCCTGGGTCTCATTCGTTTGGGCCGTCACCTTCTGGATCCCCTCGCCCCTCCTCAAATGGATTGGTCGCATGAAGCGGCCCGACGTTCGTATGGCATGGCGAGAGAAGTTTGTTCTGTTTCTCTTGATCATGCTCTTGAACGCCGCCATCGTCTTCTACATTGTCGCTTTCGGTAAACTTCTCTGCCCCAACAAAGACAAGGTCTGGAACCAGAAGGAAGTGTCCGCACACCAAGGTCAAAAGGATTACTACGTTAGTCATCACGGTGTGGTGTACGACCTAACTTCGTTCTGGAGGAAGCAGCACAGCGACTCCAATACTGAGGCTACCCCGGAGCGCATGATGGAATTAGCTGGTGCTAACATGAACCCCTACATCATCCCTCCGCTATACCTCGCCTGCCCCAACCTCATCACGGACACACCTCAGAACCGCGTCCTGCAATTGAAGCTTAACGAGTCCTCAACCGAGAATCTTAACGCACTCGCTGTTCATACATCGGGATCAATGACCAACTTCCCGGACAGCGCCGCGCTCAAGAAGGAAGACTGGTATCCCAATGTGTTTCTGCCGAAGATCAAGGAGTACAGGAAGGGAGAGCTTGTATGGACCACTGACAAGGTCACTACTGAGGGAGCTGAACAGAACCACATGTGGTTCAGGCTTGGCGAAAAGATCTACGACTTGACAGATTACTTTGCCACGATCGACTACATGCAAAACCAGCCCCAGTACAACTTCCTCGACCCCAAGTTAGTAGATATGGTCAAGAGCAAAGCTGGTCAAGATCTCAAAGAGGACTTTGGTAACAACCTCAACAACACCGCTCAAGCCTACAACCTCCAGTGCCTCGACAACTTGTTCTACGTTGGCAGGACTGATTTCCGCAGTACCGCGAAATGCCAGGTCAACGATTACATTCTGCTCGCTGTTACAATCATGCTCTGTATAGTCGTTGTCGTCAAGTTCTTGGCTGCTCTTCAACTGGGTTCTCGCAAGCGTCCCGCCAACCAGGACAAGTTTGTCATTTGCCAGGTGCCCGCCTACACCGAAGGCGAGGACTCTATCCGTAAGAGTTTGGACTCCCTTACCGCGCTTTCTTACGACAACAAGCGCAAGCTCATCTGCGTCATTTGTGATGGAATGATTGTCGGAGGTGGTAACGACCGTCCTACACCCAAGATCGTATTGGACATTCTCGGTGTTGATCCCAAGGTTGATCCGCCTGCTCTTCCCTTCTGGTCAGTCGGTGAGGGAAGTCAGCAACTCAACTACGGCAAAGTCTACTCTGGTCTTTACGAGTTCGAGGGCAACGTGGTCCCCTACATTGTCGTTGTGAAGATGGGCAAGGAGTCAGAACAGCACAAGTCGAAGCCTGGTAACCGTGGAAAGCGAGACTCGCAAATTCTGCTCATGAGCTTCCTCAACCGCGTACACCACCGTTCCGCCATGAACCCCCTCGAATTGGAGATGTTTCATCAGATCAACAACATCATTGGTGTTGACCCAGAGCTGTACGAGTATCTACTCATGATCGATGCCGACACTATGGTCAAGCCCGATTCTCTGAACCGTCTAGTGGCCGCTTGCGCCAATGACTCTAAGATTGCTGGCATTTGCGGCGAGACAAGCTTGGAGAACGAAGATAGGTCTTGGTGGACCATGATTCAAGTTTACGAGTACTATATTTCGCATCATCTGTCAAAGGCCTTTGAGAGTCTGTTTGGCAGTGTTACCTGTTTACCTGGATGGTGAGTACTCTATTGATGTTTGTTTTGATCTTCACTAACCTGGTCCAGTTTCACTATGTACCGTCTGCGCACCGCCGACAAGGGCAAGCCTCTCATCATTTCGGACAAGATCATCAAGGACTATGCCGATTGCGTCGTTGACACGCTTCACAAGAAGAACCTTCTCTCACTTGGTGAGGATCGTTACCTGACAACGTTGATGACCAAGTACTTCCCGCAAATGTCGTACAAGTTTATCCCTGATGCGTACGCCCTAACGGCCGCTCCCGATACCTGGAGCATTCTGCTTTCCCAGAGACGTCGATGGATCAACTCGACTATCCACAACTTGGCTGAACTCGTCTTCCTCAAGGATCTGTGTGGTTTCTGCTGCTTCTCCATGCGCTTTGTCGTCTTTATCGACCTGTTCGGAACCCTCGTCCTTCCATCCATCTGCGCGTACCTAGTCTACCTGGTCTACTCAGTCACCAGTGGCAAAGGCCAATTCCCCATGTTCTCAATCATCATGCTTGCCGCTGTGTACGGTCTCCAGGCTCTCATCTTCATCATTAAGCGACAATGGCAGCACGTGGGATGGATGATTATCTATCTTCTTGCGTTCCCCATTTACTCGCTCGCGCTCCCCATGTACTCGTTCTGGAAGCAAGACGATTTCTCGTGGGGTAACACGCGTGTCGTCATTGGCGAGCAAGGTACCAAGCAAGTCCTCACGACCGACGATGAGGGCTTCGACCCCAAGGCCATCCCGATGATGCGATGGGACGAGTACGCGGAGCGCAATGACCTTCCTGGTCGTCGCGGTCTTCCTGGTGGAGCTGAGAAGGGCGGGTTTGCTGGATACGAAGACGAAGCTTATGAGATGAACGACATGCAATCCGTGTACTCATCGCACAAGCCAGCCTCGACCGTCATGTCCAACATGCAGCTTTCGCACATGCCACCTCAGTCTCCTGGTCCCTACCAAGGCATGCAAACGCGTCAATCAACCTACTCGAATTTCTCGCGCTACCAAGATCATCCCCAGGATCAGAGCCGCGGCATGTCCCTGAGCAACATGAGCGACCACTACCGCAACAACACGGCGTCACCGTACGGTCAACGGCAAAGCATGGGCGGATTCCAGAGCTCTGACAACCTCATGACTTCGTCGACACCGCCTGTTCGTGGACGCAGCCCTCTTGGCTATGGCGCAGCTCAGTCTCGACCGGGCAGCACAACCAACTTCCAAAGCATGATGAATGGGCCGACTGATGGACAAATCATCGAGACCGTTCAGGCGTGTCTCAAGGATGCAGATCTTGACCGTGTAACGCGTAAACAAATCATTGCGCTCGCGGAGCAGAGGCTGCAGATGCAGCTCAGTGGTGAGAGGAAGATTTTCCTTGCTCAGGCCATTGACCATGAGCTTGCGAATATGGTGTAAAGCATGTGGCGGCTTGATTTTTCCTTTTTTGCATATAGCGGTGTTTGTATGCCGACCATGTCTGCACGACACATGTTGTCTTTGATTTTAAAATGTCGCACTTTTGGCACACGGCGCAAATCTATATAGGAAAAGGTGGGGGTTCTGGGAATCTAGGTTGTATTTACACGCCGGGTTGATATAATGTTGATAGGGAACTGCTATTACATATACATCAAAGTTCACTTGATTATGTAGTCTGCTCTGGAGTGATGTATGATAAGTGAGATTTCGGTTAAGATAATGCATAGTTTGGCTGTAACACATTATTAATAGGTCATGCATGTGGCAGAGATGAAGGCTGACAGACACGTCCCGGGTTAGCGGTGACGACCCAACGCCTGGCTAGCTGCCTACCCCAGCTCCGCAGTCGCGGCCAGAGCTCCGCCATTCCGACATGCCGCAACTACACCTCGATTCCGACCCAAACCGCCTCCGCCCTGACTTCCTCTTGCCTCTGAAGACGACAACTAATTGACTTGCACCATGGCACCGAATCGCATTGAGCAGGACGAAATCGAAAAGTACTGGGAGATCTTCAGTTCGCTGTCCAACGGCGGTACACATCTCGACGGCGCCCAAGCAGCGCCCGTACTCAAGAACTCACATCTCCGCGATGACCAACTTGAGCGCGTGTGGGATCTTGCCGACGTGGACAATGACGGAAAGCTGGACTTTGAGGAGTTTTGCGTGGCTATGCGACTCATCTTCGACTTGATCAATGGAGTATGTTGCGCTACCTCGTACCTGGGCACACATACACACATATACAAGCCACCAGTATCTAGACACATGAACATGCACAGAAGCTAATTGCCAACTCTCAGATATCAGTAGATGTCCCCAAAGTCCTGCCCGACTGGCTCGTACCCGAATCAAAAGCCCACCTCGTGCAAGCCAACCGCGCTCTCACCGGCTCGCAACCAGCATACGAAACAGTCGAAGACGAAGACGATACCCCAGGTCTACGCGATGGCTTCGACTGGTACATGTCGCCCAACGACAAGAACAAGTACGAAGAAATCTATACTGCGAACCGCGACAACCACGGCAACATCAGCTTCGACAGCTTATCAGGCCTGTACGAGTCTATAGACGTACCAGACTCGGACATACGTTTCGCCTGGAACCTAGTCAACCCCAAGGCGCGCGAGAGCGTAGGCAAGGACGCCGCCCTAGCCTTCCTCCACATCCTCAACCAGCGCAGCGAAGGCTTCCGCGTCCCACGCTCGGTGCCGCCCTCGCTGCGCTCCAGCTTCGAAAAAGCGCACATTGACTACGACATCGAGTCTTCTGCCAATTCACGATGGGCTGCTACCCGCGACGAAAGCACCGCCACGGGCCGCAAAGCAAAGTTCGGCGACGCATACCTCACGCGTCTCGGCGTTGGCGACCGCGCCGCAAACTACGGTGCTCGAGGTGGCAAAGGCACGGATTTTGGCGGCCGCACAACAGAAGATTGGGAGGAAGTCCGGTTGAAGAAGCAGCTGCGGGAGCTGGAACAGAAGATTAGCGATGTCGAAAAGGATGCGGAGAACCGCCGGCACGGGCGCAGCAAGGACAGTAAGCCGGCGCTGGTAAAACGCGAATTGGAGCTCCTGCTTGATTATAAGAGAGGTGTGCTGAGGGAGTTGGACAACGATGATGGCGGTGCCGTCAAAGGGTTGCAGGGCATCAGGGAGGATATTGAAACGGTCAAGGAGCAGGTCGAAGGGTTGCAGGCGCATTTGGAGAATCGGAGGGGGGTCTTGGAGGATCTGAGGAGGCAGATTGATGATGAGAAGGTTCGGTAATTATGGGTAGGTAGGAGAGTTGTATGTTTATCGGGTTTTGGAGTCTATAGACGATGTATTGCTATACTAAAACTTTATATCCTCATCTCAATTGGTGTACAAAGTTTCTTCATTTAGCCAATGTCTGGGTAAATTGTTTTTGATTGTGCTGTTATCGTTCTTCTAGACTTATTTGAGAATATGTGCTTGTTTCATCCTTCTGTGCAATTAGAATGGTAAATTATTTGAAGACTACAAATCCATCAACAGGCACCCCGGACAGTCCAAAAACAGAATTCCTTGGGCGTTACACAATTGCCGTTCCCCACTAATGAGGAGAACAAGGATAATAAAGTTAGACTAAACGCAGGTGTATTGTTAAGATTGTTGAAATTCGTACCCATGGGTTATCATAAGCAAATATGGACGCCCTTGTCAATAAACACTAAAATGCGATTGCTTATGTTGAGTAAAAAGATTCTGCAGTCTATATGTGGTGTAGAGGTTGTGCCAGCAGTAACGTAACGTGTAGCGTAGCTGTTGATTCAACTTAGGTAGGTTTTCAACACTTTCTTTTACGTACGTGATGGGATTCTGTCAAGCAGAAACGTAGGGAAAATGAGTAAAGACATGTATGTAAAAGAACACACAGACTATTGTGATATTATTTCGTTGGCTTTTTATACATGTACTAAGTATGGGGACTTCAGCGGTAATCAGACTTCACGAGTTTGTTGAGCCAAGTAAACAATTATCCAGACAACCAGACGAGACATCTTTTTAAAATATATTAGGTAGACTATATATACACATAACATAATAGCATTACCGTATCCCTATCATCTCCCATACTCGTCATCAACACACCCGGCATCTCCACACCCCTTGACATCACAAACCTTGTGAAAGTCCTCGTGCGCCTTGGCCCCCTCCCCAATCAACTTTCTAAAAGCACCAAACTCACAGCTCGCACCAGGTCCATCCTGACACGCCGGAATCGGTCGCGGAGCTGTGTTCGCAATGAACCTCACAAACGTGCCCGGTCCATCACCATGCACAGCCCCACGCTCACACACCATCTTCTCCATACCCACATGGCCTAGGAAAGGAATAAGATCAGACATCTTCCACGCACGCGTCCAGTTGATATGGTCTGTGGGGAACTGCTCTGCAGCGTCTGAGCTGGAGTTGAAAAGACCAAGGGCAGTGGCGATGAAGGGGGGCACTTCTCTATGCGTGAAACCCAGGAAGAAGCGCTGTTTGTCTGGCCAGCCGTTACCGCTTGTGCCATGCTCTTCGATGTGGGCGAAGAGCTCAGATTGGGCTTGCAACCAAGGGAAACCGAGATATGGCGAGAGTGGGTTGAGGGGTCCGACCATATACGCATATTTGAGGTCCCACGCGTATTCGTATGCCATCCATTCTGAGTCTGTGAAGGTGGCACAGATGGGGCTGCGGCGACCGTTGATGGCGGATTCATAGCCACACAGCATTTGCATGCCTACAATGTCTTTTGGCGAGAGATCAAACGGCGTGTATGGAGATAGTCGCTTAGCAACTGGTTTGCCGTACAAATCAATAACCTTCTCCTGCTGCTTGACACCGGGCTTCTTGGAAAAGTTCTTGCAGGATTTATGCGGGATAAGAGATTCCATAGATCCGTTTGTGTTTTCGGTGATGCGCACGATTTCGATTTCGGATTCTTGGGGAAAAGCTTTGATCATATTGGTTGCAGTGTCGAAGGTTCGGCTCTTCTTGTCGGCGAGGATGCGCTTGGTTTCCGGGACGAGGTGAGGATAGCGCTGGAGTAGGTGCTTGCCTACTTCCTTTGCGTCCACGGCGCCAGAGGGTGTCAAGTGTTCAAGCTTGTCTTCCAGAATGGGTGACTGCCATTTCTCCATGAATGCCAACGGCCCACTCCATCCTTGGCGGTGCTTTTCGAGCTTCCAGAGAAACGGCTTGATATATTCCTCATACTCCTTGTCATTAGCGTAGATGGCACCGTGCCTGATGATGTAAGACGCTGCTGTGACATTGCATCCCGGAGGAGGTGTGTGTCTGTAACAGCATAAGCAAGAGTTATAAAGGTCATGGCGTCAGGATTGATTTACTCTAAACCAAAGGCTACGGCGTCGAAGTATGGAGAGATTCCAGGGAGATGTAATAGCGGATCGAAATGGTAGTTCTGGGAGTGATCGAGTGATTGGAGTGGTGATTGCGCTTGGCTTTGCAGGAATGCTGGCAATGTCAAGGCTGAAGTGGCTGGTACGGCCAGCAGAATAGCAAGCAGAGATGGCATAATGACAAACTTCTTTCAAGCAATAAAAGACAAACTGTTGGATGCAAATATTAAAGGCAGGTCAAGTGACCTGTTGGGATGAACCTCGCAAGACGGCGGCAGGGGCATGCGCGCTGTTTTGTTGTTTCCCTTTTTTCTCATTATCGGTGACGTCGTAGGTACTTCCAAAAGATGGCTAGTGGAAGGTACGCGCTCTGCTAGCGCGCGGCATCGCGATGGCGCAAGCCAAGAGCTTGGACATCGTCACTGCCATTGTTGATCTTGTTCGTCGGCATCCAAGGTTGGGCCGGATTGGCCATCTGCCGAGGTATCAAGGTATGCTACATGTAATCTACACCACGCGGTATCACGATAATAGTGAGAACAGCTCCATCGGTAAAAACTAGAATTCAATCTGTGTAACCACGAACGATATCGAAAGCATGCAAATGCACTTTGCACTCGACACGCATAGTCATCGTACCCCCCTATGGTCCTGCCACCTGGTGTGAACAAAATGGGGCGTGCGAGACGACAATGCATGGTTGGGCACCGCGCTCTCGCTGCTCATCCTCCATCGAACCACCCCTTCTCCCGTCGCAAACTTCATTGCCGGCATATCCACGGAATCCGTATAGAATACTCACCTGCTCGAGCAACGCTCTTTCAGACGCATATTTCTCATATCATGAGCGGCAATTATCCCCTTGTCTGCGAGGTACAATCGCAATGCCATGCAGGGCGCATCCACAGGTGATACATACCATACGAGATGGCTTACTCTACGGCGGTAGTAGCGGCGAGCATAGGGAGCTTTTGTGAAGTTCGTAATGGATGCTAGCTATAGCATCGTAGACCCAGTAATCATGTCCTAGACAATCAGTCGCCCACAGAGGGCCTCGTGGTTAGCGTCGTGTCGGTAAAAAGCGCGTCCATAACAGTGCGAATGATCATGTCGGACGCAAGCGCTACCAGGGTTGGGAGATGCCTGGACCTGCACAACGCTTCGACACAAATGCCGACGGTGGAGCCTGGAAGCAGAAGCAACGCTAGACCAGAGCGACTTTACAAAACAGAAAAGCGGGAATCATACCAATTTACATCGGACAGCTGTAGTTTCCGTGCACGCTGGTTGCTGCGATTGGCACCAGCCTTGTCAAGACGCGGCTGTGCGTATGGATTCGGAGTCTTGTCCAGACCTTTAGACGTTTCAGTATGCTTTCTATTGGTGTTAGGTTGAAGGGTGTAATGAAAAGGTGAATCACCAGTCGTATCGTCAGCGTCATCTCGGGCTTCGTTGTAGTTCAGAACCAGGCTCTTGATGCGCTGCCTTTCTTCCGTGTCGGCTTGTTGCTTGTTGCGCATGGCGACAGCAAAGGTCGAATCCGATGGCAAATCGATCGACCGCGTTTGAGTTCTATTACCACGCTTGCTAAGCAGCGAGAACTTCATCGTGTGAGAGGGTGCCGGAGCGATTGGCGCCGGTGCTTCGTTGCCACTGTCTTCAGCATTCACAGTAGTCTCTCGAGCGCGGCGCATGGGCAGCGGTACATCAAAGACAGGCTTTCGGTCGTGCTTGCGAGACTCGGCGCTCTCCGACATGAGCTTGGCAAGTTCGCGATCGAACTCGGCATCAGCTTCAGGGTCACGTTCGTCTTCTGGCCGGGTCACAACAATCCGTTCCTCTTCTTCGTCTGATGAACCTTGCTTCGTGGGCTCATCATCGTCCGAATCTTCATCCTCGTCACCAGATGACTTATCTCCTTCGCCGTCTGGAATCACAATGTCTTCGTCTTCCGGGCCGTCTAGCTCATCATCCGACGCGGACACGTCATCTTCGTCAGGCTCGACAGGCTTGTCGGCTGCTGCAGTTTGGTAGTTTTGCTTGACAGCTTCCCCAAACGCATGCATAGCATCCTCTGGGTTCGTGATGATTTTCCACTGCGGTCGGACAAGGCTGTACGCGTCCTGCACGAGGAACTCAACATCCATGGGGAGGGCCTCCTTGGTGCAAACGTAGTACTGCAAATAGGTCAAGAAGAAGTCAAGCTTCTTCTTAGTCGCACCCTTGTCGTAGTACATGCCGCATGTTTCAAGAAGGTTACAAACCAGGCGTATCCGGAAGTAGTCATCTGGAAGATCCAACGGATTGTACGATCCAGGTTTAGCATATCCGCCCTCCCATCCATAGTTCAACAGCTTGTACATGGTGTCGAAGATGAGGGGAGAGTCTACCAGCCGATAGATGTACAGTTCGCCGAGGTACTTGACTTCAGAGATTCGTCGCTGATTGAACTTGAAGTCATTCAACTCCAGCCCGAACGTGATGGATTCTAGGAGATCATCAATGACTGAGATGGCAAAGTCTTGATGGAATCGATGGATGGTCCCCAGCATCACGGCCAGCAAATGGATGTTACTGTACTTGATCTTCCCTGGCTTTGCAAAGACCTTGTGCAGAAGATTGACCACGTCTTCCTCTTCCCAGTGCATCTTGCGAACTTGCTTGATGGTCTTGTCCAGTGAGCGACGGGTCAAATCCTGGTACATGATCTTGCGCAGGAACTGCTCGGTCGGCGTTCGCTCCTTCTGCTCAATCGCAGCGCGCTCTGGGGGGTTGACATAGTAGACGGCGTTCTCGATCAGCATACGCTCCTGTTGACCAATAACCTGGGCACTCTTTTTGCGTTGGAGAGTCTCTAGAAAGGAAGCCATACGGGGCGATGTCTCTGGGTTGCGAAGCAGGTATCGCCCACAGTTTTCCAGCAGATTGCAGATGATCTCGATATTCATTCGCGAAAAGTCGTCCAAGCTGACTTTGAGGCAATGGAAGATGACGTGCTCAGGAACAACGCCGAACTTTGTCAATTCCGCAAGATAACGCACATTCTGCGTTCGTACTTGTCCCAGAAAGTCCTTTGACTTTCGTCGCTGCAAACTTCGGAACTCCTCATCAAGGTAAGAAACCAAGCCTTGCGAAACGTCAGACATGTATTTCCCGAGCGTTGCAATGAGCCTCGAATATAGAGGTAGCAAGTCGGAGCGGCCTTTGGGGATCTCCTGTATAGCTTTTATGAGACGGTTTCGAGAGGCCTTTGAGTTCAAAAAGCAGAAGTCCATGGCGGTTTGGTCGACGGCATCTTTTGTCGCGAGTTCTGGCAGGCGCGCCAGAAGGGCATCTACCTGAGCTCCGACGGACTTGTTGGCGATGGCAGTAGACTGGTCTTCGCCCTCGGCTGCCTTGTTATCCGCAGTAGTCTCGGCTACTTCCTTGTCAACAGTGTCGGGCTTTGCTTCCATCTTCTTGCCAACCTGTTCATCGCTGTCGGTCTTCTTCTTCTTTACCTCCTCTAACAGGATACCCGGAACACGGTCCTTCAGGTCAATCAGATTCTCGTAGAAGCGGCGCTCCTCCTCATCTTCCCAGATGCCCGCACCGTCACTTTGGCCGCGTAAGTATTCGCCCGTCTTGATCAGGCCTATAGAACCGTCCCCCGTGTTTGCAGAGCTATCCTTCTCTTTCAAGTCTGGCATCTCAGCACCCAGTGCATCGGCCAAGACTTGGGCATTCGACACCAGTCGCTCCTGAGACTTCATCTGCTTCTCGTAGTTGGACTGACGGTCTTCGAAGACCTCCCCGGATTTCACGTATGCTTCGGCATTCTTGCGCCCTTGGCTGAGTATGTGTTTCTGATCGCGGAGGAGGTGGGTCTTGACGTCTTCGAAATAACGATTGAGGATGTTCTTGAATCGCTGTTGCAAATCTGGCGAGATGATGGGCGGATCTCTGCTGGCTTCTTCCTCGTCTTCCGCGCTCGACGACTCTCCATTCTTCTCTGCCACGGTACTGCCGTCGTCGTTTACTGTCTTACGGCCTTCTGCAGACGCCGGCTTGGTGCCCAGTATGTCCCAGGAAAAGGCCTTGACGAAGATGACGACCAGCGGCAGGTTAATATGCTCACGGTCGTGTCCAAGCATGTCCTTGAGCACTTCGAGAGGAAAAGGCTCGGCGTCGGCATTCTCTGCCCGTGACTTTGCCTTTGCAGAGCCTTCGATGAGTTTGCCATTGTCTTTGGTCTTGCTTGCCTCTTCAGGCCGGGCTACGTCATCCAAACTGCGCAGAACACCGACAAGCCAGAGTTCAGTGGCGACACGTAAAAGTACGCGCTGACGAGCCAGACGGTCCTTCTCTTCTCGCTCGCGCACATCCTGTGGGAGCGTCTTCAGGTGTGATTTGTCCGGTGTCGCCAGTCCCCGCCCAATGTACCAGCCAATGTAGCCGGTGAAGTCTGCGGGGCCAAAGCGCTGGTGGAGGGCGCTGACAATTTCCACGCCAGCAGCAATTTCGCCGGGTGTCTTGAGTTTACACAGGCCTTCGTAGCAGGCGGAGATGATTTCGGAGAGGTATTTGTGGAGGGACAGGGTACGGATTTCTTGGAGGAATTGGGCTTGGGCGGACGCGTTTACGGCGGTTCGTAGGCGCTTGATGAAGGCAGTGTTCTTTTTCATGGACGAGTCGAGGGAGCCTTGCACGGCGAAGACATCTGTGCACAGTCAGCATTGGAGGTGCAGTCGGGACTACGTCTTGTCTATATGTACCTTGGTCGCCATCCCAGGCGCGAATATTAAGTGCGCGAAGCGTTCCTGCAACCCGTTAGCATTGCGCAGTGACACAGAACTTGTACACGTACGCTTCCTTTGCCTCTCCATGGTGGAGTAGGCGATGCCGCAGCTGTCGAGGGGCGGCGGAGGATGGTCGGTTACGATACACGCACATGGAAACTGGGAAATATGTCAGGCGCAGTTGCTGCTAGCATTTGTTCGGGCTCGGTCGGGCTCGCTCCTGGAAGAGCGAGAGTGTTTGCGAGTCTAGCAATGCGGCGGCGGCGACGTCCGAGGACTAAGATTTTACTGCTTGCTTTGTGAATTGTACCTGCAGCCCCGACTTCCCTCACTCATCCAGGTGTCTGTGCGCCAGGCCATGTCCCGCAGTTGGCGGTGCATGACTAAGCCGGCATCCCGCAACACCACGGGTGCCCGTCCTTGGCATGTCCGTATAGGTCACGTTACTCGGCACCTCTGCCATGGCAATCACGGGCATTATCATTATGTATACACGCAAGCGCTGTCTTGGTAGCAGCGTTGGCAATATTATTGGCTTGTCGTGGACTTGTTCACACTCTCAGCTCTCGCTTCCCGCGAGCATGGTAGAACCAATGTGGTGGGTGAGGTTAATGGTGACGCACATGTCGCCGTTGGACAAAAGTAGGTAGCCGGCGTTGCACATATGACTCCAGCCCACCACATGTGTTGACGCCTCTCCAGGGGTAGAATCAGAGTATCCAATACAGTCGACCGCTTCACCCGTGGCCAAGCAGCCTTTTCTCACAAGCCCAAGTTGCACTGGTCATGTTAAACTTCTCCCCGACTTTGTGGCGGTCAGGAAGGGAGTGGAAGCTTCGGGCAATGCGGAGCAAAGTCGCTGAACTAGCATTAAACTCAACACTCGGCCCCTGAAGACTGCCATGGCGCTTAGGGCTAGGTAGATTAGCATTAGCTTTGGACAGATGCAGCGTCGCAGAGGTATGCTACCGCCATTGTTGGATTTCAGGGGTCCAAAGGAGCCTGAGGTTGCACCACGGCATCTGCGACTCTTTCCACCGAGAGTCGGCAGGTAGACATTCATCTACTAGCGGGCGACTCATTTAGTACCAAGGGCATGTAAGATTAGCCTATACGAGAAGCATGGGTCCGAAAGTACTGCTGAAACGAGCATGCCAAGACGCGCGACTATGTAATCTTCAACGCTATTCTGAGCTAGCCCTACAGCAAAAGCAGCAGGTAAAGCAATCGGCTGAGGATCGAGCGCCAACAGCAAGATTGCAGATTGATCTTGTCGCGGCAACGGGCCAGCAAACACAGGTCCAAGAGTGTGGAACTGCCCAGCATTAGTTATCGATTGCGGCCGAGTTGGGCTGGCCAAGTTGATTCGATGGTCTCGTCAACGCTTCTACATGCGACATGACGACGAGCGTGGGCTGGACGAGAATGATATGAAAACTTGACTAATGTTCGGTACAGGCGGATACGGCACATTCCTTTTGGCATGCCCATTCCCAACCGTCCAAATGGCTGTTGGGGCGGCCTCGTATTCTGCTTTTTTCCGTGCGGGCCTCTAGTATAACTCCGCAACAAGCTCGTGTTTTTTTTTTGCGCTCAGGGATAGGGGTGGAATCCTTCCCCTCTCCCGACAGCCGCCACAACTCAGCCTGACAGCACGACCACTGACCGTGCCGTAAAGCTTGGGGGTCCACGGGCAATGGATTACGAGACAGGCTTAAGTGGGTGCTGCCATTATTGGCTTAGAGAAGGCGTTAGGGACTGTGGGTGCTGGCAGGCTCCGACTAGCCGGCGTCTTAGCGAAGCTAAAATATAGCTTGGCAATGAAAGGTAACCACCGGCATTGAGCGCTCGTTTCCAGTCAGTGCCAGTCGCCATGTGCCTTTTTCATGCAGGCCCAAAAATCTGATCCACCTCTCATGACTGATTTTTTCCCGTCTTTCGAGACTGGTGAAAATGATATATCGCGACGTCAACGATACCACGACCTGCAATGCTATGGTAGCGCCTCAAACACTCGGGCCCCTGGGAAACCGGCTTAGGCCTGTGATGAAATGCTGGCGAAACAAAACCGAGTGCGGAGCCTGCATGCTTCAGACACCTAACGGCAGACGGCGCATGGGGGCGCCCAAAATAAACTATCAGTCTGCAGGCATGCTGCAGCCAGAGCGCGTTTAGTCCGAGTCGGGACCACTCAGACAAGGCAAAGCCCTGCAACAGACTCTCTTTCGACTCCAAAGCGCCGGCTGTTTACCAGAAGTAGGCGACGGCCCCTGCGCCGATCGTGCATCTCCACTCCTGCCCAGTCTAGCCAGCATGGCTCAGGTGAAGGCGATATGGCCAAAGCGCTCCCGCTTTTCGTGCCTGTAAACACCCTCGCTCCCCTCGCCTTGTACATTCTTTCCTCAAGGCGCTTCTCTCAAACCTCACAGGACTGCCCTTGCGTGCAGTATCTTGCTCACCACTCGTTTTTGCTTGCTTCTCACCTGTACACTCGTTTATCCGCACCTCGACAAGACACGCCAAGCGCTATACTAGCACTACTACTACTACTACCGCCAAACACTCAGCACCGTCGCTCCTAGTAGTTTTTGCGTCATATCTGGATTCACTTAACCCCCCTCCCCGCTTTCTACGTCAATTATCTAGCCTCGTGCGACCGTTGCATTGCGAGCGTGTCCTGTGCTACCCACGCCGCTCTCCGTCGCCTGGCGCATACCTTACCCGCCTCATCGACGGCCAACGCAGCTGCTGTGAACCAGCTCCTCACCGAGAGTCTTGCGTCATTGACTCTCATCGCCTGTCATATACGGCCGACAACTGTTTGGAAACCGAGGCTGCATCCCTCGCTACCCCGCTTGACGACAATCACGATATACATACGTCCCTAATAATTCGCCATGGTGTGGCAGGAGATGATGGGCCTCGTCGCCCGAGCTGCCGAAGATGGCTCTATTCCTGATATCACCGATCCTTGGCCGGTCAAGGATGTGAGTACTGCCAGTGACTGGAATGTTTGCTTGGAAACTGACTGTAGTAGATTGTCTATGTCGCCATTATTGGCGGTCTCATGTTGGCCGCTCTGCTCGAATGGTTTCTATGGGTTGCTGCATTTTTGTACTGCATCGTCAAGGTCTTCCAAAAGGCCGAGACAATCAGCGTACGCATCTTGTCCATCTTCTTTGGCGTCATGTTCTTCCTCCTCCGGCAAGTGTAACCATCATCGAGTCTAGAAATCGACTAACAGCAACAGTGCCATTTTCTTGCCAATCATGGTCGTCACTTTGCCCCTACCTTCTCAAGTCACAAAGTACTTCCCTCAGGAAATGGTTGATTTCCTCCAATGGTTTGCCTTCTGGTCCTTCGCTGGTCTGTTGACGGTGCCATGGCTATTCTGTGTCTACCAGCTTGTCACTCACTCTGTCGGGCGTACTCGCAGGATCAAGTCCGTTCTCGATGAGTCATCTGCACCCAAGGTCGTCATCATCATGCCTTGCTACAAGGAAATCCCCGAGATTCTGCTACGAACCTGCGACTCCCTGGTCGACTGTGAATACCCGCCTTCTTGCCTACACATCTTCCTCTCATTCGATGGAGACCAAGAGGACGAGCTGTACCTGAACACCATTGAGAAGCTCGGTGTACCTCTCACGCTCGACTCGTACCCCAAATCCATCGATGTCATCTACCGTAGCTGCCGTATCACCATCTCTCGTTTTCCCCACGGTGGCAAGCGTCACTGCCAGAAGAGAACCTTCAAGCTCATCGACAAGATCTACAGCGAGTACCTCAAGCGGAACGACAACCTTTTCGTTCTCTTCATCGACTCCGACTGCATTCTCGACAAGACCTGCATCCAAAACTTCATGTACGAGATGGAACTCAAGCCCGGCAGCAAGAAGAACATGTTGGCTCAGACTGGTGTCATCACATCTACCACCGAAAAGAACTCGCTCATCACACTTCTTCAGGATATGGAGTACGTCCACGGTCAATTGTTCGAGCGTTCGGTCGAATCCGGCTGCGGTGCCGTCACTTGCTTGCCCGGTGCTCTCACTATGTTGCGATTCTCTGCTTTCCGCAAAATGGCCAAGTATTACTTTGCCGACAAGGCTGAGCAATGCGACGACCTCTTCGACTACGGCAAGTGCCATCTGGGCGAGGACCGCTGGCTCACTCATTTGTTCATGATTGGCGCAAAGGAGCGATACCAAATCCAAATGAACACCGGCGCTTTCTGCAAGACCGAAGCCGTGCAGACCTATCAATCTCTGCTCAAGCAACGTCGCCGCTGGTTCTTGGGTTTTATCACTAACGAAGTTTGCATGTTGACTGACATCCGTCTGTGGAAGCGCTACCCGATCCTTCTCGTTGTCCGTTTCATGCAAAACACCATCCGAACAACCGCGCTGCTCTTCTTCATTCTGTGTATCTCTTTGATCACTACCTCCCAAAAGGTCGCCAATCTTCCTGTCGGTTTCATCGCCATCTCGCTCGGACTCAACTGGCTTCTCATGCTGTACTTCGGTGCCAAGCTCGGTCGCTACAAGATCATGCTCTACCCTCTCATGTTCATTGTCAACCCTTTCTTCAACTGGGTCTACATGGTTTACGGTATCTTCACCGCTGGTCAGCGTACATGGGGAGGACCTCGTGCCGATGCTGGTAGCGCCGATACCCAGACTAGTCCTCAGGAGGCTATCGAAGCTGCCGAAGCCACTGGTGATGATTTGAACGTCGTTCCCGAGACCTTCAAGGCTTCTGCCGAAGCGCACAAGCACCGTCCAGGAGCCATTCCCCTCCAGCCATCAGACAACATCGAAGGCCGCTTCGCCGCTGCAGAACGTCTGCCGAACGGATGGTACCAGCAAGCCAACGACTCTGGTCTCACTCTTCCCAACACTCTGCCCCGCAACCCCAACGTCCCCAACGTTCCCCTGCACCCGCGTACTTCCATGGACTCTTTCGCATCTCACGACACCTCTGCCAACAACTCCATCTACATGCCCCGCCGTGTCGAGAGCTTCATGGACCCCGAGGACGCCCGCATCTACCACAAGACTCAGCAAACGCAAAAGCCTGCTGGTGGGGCCTTCTTCGAAGAGGCACGACAGGGACAATACGATGTCGGCGTTGGCGCTAGCAAGGGCAACTACAGCGAGTCTATTGATTCTATCGACGATGACTCAGTATACCAGGTGAAGGGCTCGAAAGGACCTGCACAAATGCGTATGAACAACGATAACCCCTACGGTGTTCATCAACCGTCTCGCACATCGCCTCTCTCCGCTGAGCCTAAGACTAGCGGACTTGAGTCGCCAAAGCCGTCGTACAACAGGACAAACAGTTCAGACATGCGCCAGGGTCGTAGCCCTCTTGCTCGTCAGAGCTATATCCGCACAGCACCGGGTGAAAACATTGAACTCCAGGCTCCTCAACAAAGCAGCCTTATGCGCGAAGCATCACCCGCGCCACTCGGCCAAACTGCTGCACCACAACACGAGCGCAGCGATTCATCAGACTCGAAGAAGCGAAAGCGTCTTAGCAAGCAGAAGCCTAGCAAATAGGTGCAATCGTTGTTCTGTCATTTAGCGCTTTAATCTCATTTTTGTCTCCAATTCCAAAAGGATCGCACCGATGGTACACAGCATACGCTATCATTAACAGCAACAAATGCGCATTGGATTTTTATCGGCGTTTTAGTGAGCACCCTCGAGTGTAACCGCACCTTTCCTTGTTTGTACATATACTTAGCACTACATGACCGGTCGGGCGGATGGAAAATGCGGGGTTTGGGTGCATGATGTGACTCTAGATGATGACTGGTTTACGCTCTCAAAAAGTACCTCGCGGTATATATTTGTGGGAGCTATGTGGTGGAGTACCCAGATCACCCCTTTGCTTAATGTCTAGAAATTACTCTCTTTCGAGAGGCGAGAATTGATTGGTATTATTGCCACTGCTGTCATCTTGTTGTGCTCCAAACATATGTGTTATTAATGTTTGTAAAATATTACATGTCTATACGATTACGTACCTTGGTCTTACCGATACAGCAGCTCTTCGACCTCCTCTGCAATGGCCAGCGAACTCGTCAACCCAGGACTTTCAATTGCCAACAAATTGACAAACCCTTCGTATCCTTCCTCTTTGTTTATATAGAAGTCCTGAAAATCCTTCCCACTGGTCGCCGCCAACTTGCCGAGCTTTGGTCGTATTCCCACGTAATCCGGCTGGATAGCATCTCTATTTACGCCCGGCAGGTAGGTTTGAATGTCATCAATGGCCTGTTTGATGCTCTTCGTGTTCGGTATATAATCCGTCGGACTATCGGTCCACTCCACATCCGGCCCGAACCGTATTCTGCCACCCATATCCAGCGTGAGATGGGTTCCCAAACCGCCATGACCGGGTACAGGAGCCGGGTAAACGAGAGTTTTTGGTCTGGGACGCGAGACGCTGTAGGAGAAGTAACTTCCCTTTGCGTAGTACGGTTTCCGTTGGCGATGCTCAGGGAGGATCATGTTTGAGATGGGGACTGCGAAGAGGCCGGCGGAATTTATCAGTGTTTCGCATGTTATTGTGGTTTCTTCTGCCGTGGTAGGGTCTTTTGTCGTGATCTGCCAGCCACCTTTGCCAGAATCTAGTGGTGTGATGGACACTACGGGTGACTTGAAGGCGCATATACCACCGCTGTCTTCAAAGTCGCCTTGTAGGTATTGCATCAGGCTGTGCGAATCTACGATGCCGGTTGTTGGGCTCTCGAGCACGCCAGCTTCGGCGCGGACATCTGGTTCGCGGCGCTTTGCTTCTTCTTTGGTGAGGAAGTAGATGGGGACGCCAATGCTTTTGGCGAAGTCGTGGACTTTTTGCAACGCAGACATTTGTTCAGCGTCTTGTGCGACGATCCATTTTCCGGTGTTGCGATATGGGATGCTGTGTGTTTTGCAGAGGTCGTAGAGCATTTCTTTCCCGCGCAAACACAGCTTTGTTTTTAGAGACGTGGGACCGTAGTAGAGCCCAGCGTGGATGACTTCGCTGTTGCGCGAACTGGTTTCTGTGCCTACGGAGCCGTGCTTTTCAATGAGGAGGGTGGAGACATTGGGTCGTTGTTGCAGTTTTCTGGCTATTGCTAGACCAACTACGCCGCCGCCTATAATAGCGTGTGTGAAATCTGCATTTAGGGGGGTGCTGGATGAGAAGTGTCGGATGAGGCTTGGTGCACGTCGTGATGGGGTGAGACGTGTGGCGCGTAATGAAAACATGGTTTGAGAGGAAGACTCCGCTGTAAGACAGAAGAACGAGAAAGCATTGACAATGTGGAAAGGACAGGGGATAATAGCAATAATGGGACAGGCGCAATGCTGAAGTTGATGATTGATGCTTATCAGTGACTTGAGACGCGATATGGATGACGTTAGGTTGAGCCGCTGTTCCTGACGCTAGCGAAGTGGGGGTGGACTTGATACCTTAATTGGTTTCTTAAGGCTGCCAACGTCTATTCTGACACGCAGATATTGCGAGCAGATTTAGTGACTTGCAAGAGACATAGACTCAGGTCTTTGCTGCTGCGACTTTGCGTGTTCGCTGAGATCCCCACTACGATACCAATTGGCTCGATAACGTCATCAACACCCCTCCGACATCGCTCAAAGCCAATGTTTACGGCCCTTTGCAGTCGACGAGCAACATCACACGCTACTACCTATCTACTACCAAAAAGATATTTCCACGCCACATCCCGCATTCTCGCCTCTCCACTTGTCGAGCGCGTCAACAAAGTCACAATGGCCTCAAACTCCGGAACCCCCAAAGTCACCTCCCTCGTGGATCTCCCCTCCTCGGACGCCAAATGGGTGAAGCTGCAAAAGGCGACCTATGTCGACGCCAAAGGCAAAGAGCGCGTCTGGGAGATAGCCTCACGCAAAACCACGGGCTCTGCTGGCGTCGACGCGGTCGCAATGGGAAATATCATCTATCACCCCACCAAAGCCCCCTCGACGATTGTAGTCATTCAATTCAGGCCGCCGGTTGGTGGCTTTACCGTTGAGTGGCCCGCTGGTCTTATCGACGCAGATGAGAAGCCTGAAGAAGCCGCTGTCCGCGAACTCTACGAGGAAACAGGCTACAAGGGCAAAGTAATTTCCACTTCGCCTCCCGTAGCTGCGGACCCGGGCATGACGTCGGCGAATCTTTGTCTCTGCATGGTGGAGATTCATTTGAACGAGGGAGATCCAGAGCCGGAGCAGCATTTGGACGAGGGCGAGGACATTCAGAGGGTCAATATCCCAATTGCTGAGCTTTATACTAGGCTGGAAGAGTTTGCCAAGGAAGGTTATGTTATTGCGGCCAAATTATATCATTGGGCAGCGGGTGCGCAGTATGCAATTGACCACCCGGAGTTATTCCAAAAGGCAGGTAAGCCTGCTGTTAGGACTTAGGGGTGGAATGTGCATGCTATTGCATTGCATAATCACTAGCGCTTTGACGAGATATCAACAAGCGGTAAATGATAGAGAGATAGTCATAGTTTAGAGTGATGTCTATCTCCGAAGTTTACTATATGCCAGCCACTACGTTCTCGTTGCAGCGTCAATGGCGCGACCTGGCGCCCAAGTCATTTGCGACCACATCGCGAACTCAAGCGCTATGCCCAGATAAGGACCAGAAAAGGGCTTCTTGCAAAGTATACATGCAAAGTATACATATATACATCAATATCAGAATGAAAAATAAGTTAGGTATGTGTTGTCCCCCGTGAATTAGAAGTTAAAATTACTTTCCCCAGTGGTGAATCAAGGATGCTGGAGACTGGTCCTAGCCCATGTACGTCTTCTTACTCAGTCCACAATGCCATTCCACGTCGCCTCCAGATCAAAGCGAGTAGCTACCTCCAAATCCAGCGCTTGGCAGCTACACGTGGTACCCATCACCCTGACCCGGCA
This sequence comes from Pyrenophora tritici-repentis, assembly GCF_003171515.1. NCBI lineage: Eukaryota > Fungi > Ascomycota > Dothideomycetes > Pleosporales > Pleosporaceae > Pyrenophora > Pyrenophora tritici-repentis. Next base: position 2,074,822 of record NC_089395.1, read on the forward strand.
GGTGAGCAAGCGACAAGTTGTCGTGCCGTGCATTCTTTACCGTCTAGCTTAGCTCGAGAGTATGCGTACTCACTGTCCAAACATCGTTAGCTAAATGCGTTGTACGAATGCGAAGGCAAGTTTCATCTTATGCACAAAGACAGGCAGACAGACCGTGTGCGTACAAGCCGCCGGCAGATTGAATGCGAAATGTCGCCGCGCCGTCTCGCCGCAAACGACCCGAAGAAACTTGACTGCCGCATTGTCTATACGTACCGAACAAAAATCGCTAGTTAAGGTTACAGCAGTAAATGCTGCGGATTTTCCGATCGTAGGTGCTGTTGAGCGTTGGGACGTTGACGCTTTCAGTAAGGCTGCCGTATGAAATGTGACTTTTGTAAGCCGGGCAGCCGATATCCCTAACACCAAAACTGTCAGCGACGCGTGTAAACAAACAAAACCGAACCCGGTCGGGGGAGCGGAATCATCCTCTATAGAAAGTAAGGATAAACTTACAAGTAGAACTCGCACTGGTATCCCTTCTCTACGCGGAAGCTGCGCACCTTGCCATCGTAGTCGGCAAAGAGGTTATTCAGGTCCGCGCAGTAGCCGCTGTCACCAGGAATAGCGAAGCCAGGGTCTGAACCGCAGGTTTGGTCCTTGAAAATCGTGCAGCCACGACTGTCGTTGAAAGGGTTCAGCTTCGAGTGTGGTCTGCAAACGGATACAGCAGACGCGAAACTGCTCAAGAGAGCGACGATAGTTGGGATTTCGAAACGCATAATGTAAATGAGTGAAATATGCGATCAAGGGTGCTTTTAAGACAAAAGACACTTGTTCCGAGAGAACAGGATTCTTTGGTTGGTTGAGTTGGTCGGTACAAAAAGGAAGGACAAAGGGTCGATATAGAAAAAGCTGGGGTAGGACCTTTAAGTTCGGCGACGAACCCTCTTCTGGTGTTAGGAAGAGCCCTTTTCTATTAGAGCCGAAGGGGGGTCAGAACGAGCCGCAACGTGCAGCGGTGGTCATCATCATAAGCCAACCGTGTTCGTGGACAAGCTTAAATACGAGAAGAGGATCTACACCCGCTGCATCCGTAATGAACAGAAGCGTGGGTGAGACTGTCTGATTATGGCCCGTGCGTAGCAACACCAAGGGGAAAGGGGCGTAGCTGGTCCATATTTCACCCCGGCATTTCCTTTGTTTGCACCGGAAAACCACGAGGGGTGATGGGAATGTGAAGTTCTCGGCATGGGCAACCCTTGATATCGAGGTCACCCGTCAGGTCTCCGACACTAAAATGTGTAATAGGTTATACAGCTACACAAAGTAAGGCACCAATTATATTCAACATCTCTCGTGCGTGCGGAACAGTGCGTGACCTGGATTATTGCCGTTTGTTGGTGCCCATGCGGAGGCTGGGGACGCGCGTGACTTTAGGTGATGCTGTAACGGTGTGAGGAGAGGAGGAGGACTGCGTTGCATTGTGTAGCTATGGAGGAACTGCAGCTATATAGGTGTGTGCGATGAGAAAGTGTGGTAGCGATGGCCGTACCCAACTCTCACCCAAGTCGGTCTTGGCAAGTCCCAAACCGTTACACTCCCCCCCAGCTGCCGTGATCAACAAAGCTGACTAGTGCCAGTGCCATAGCTCGGTTGGTTCTGGTGTGTTTACATGAGTAGTAAGAAGCTGGCGAACATTTTCAAGCCCTAGCTGTCTCACAAACTCGGCGTGTTTCTGCCTTACGAGGGACTTTGTGAGTCCATCTGCAGGCATCTCTGCTGTAGGGCACCACTCTACACAGAGCCTTCCTTCCTGTACCTCTTGTCTTACCCACATTTGATGGGTGTCTACATGTCTTAGCTTCGTGTGAAGCCGTTCGTCTTCTTTCTTAACGATCCCGACCGTCTGCTCGTTGTCGCAGTAGATCGTTGGTTGAATCTCCGGGTCGAACTTGATATGCTGGAAGACCTAGGTCCACCATTCCATCTCTCCTCCGGTTGCTGATAGAGCTATCAGCTCAGCCTCAGTTGTTGACTTCGTAACGGATCTCTGGCTATCAACTACTGAGGCTAACGTTGTTTTAAAGCAGCCCTTCTTTCGACGGCTCTTGAACTCTTTCGCTGCTGCTGCTTTGAATTCCTGTCCAAAAGGGTGCTTCTCTAGGTCTTTCCATCTCTTTGGCGGAGGCGGAAGCTCATCCCTGTGTAGCCGTGATTTCTGTGGCTCTGTTTGCTGGAGTGCTTTGGCGAACGCAACAAAGTACGTGCCGAGCGTCTTCCTCTGTCTTTTTCCCGTCAGAACGTTAGACTCACTAACCTGACCGCTAGTCTCCTCACGTCTTGGAGCGTTGTTCGTTCGTCGATCTGGTGCCTCTGCTTCGACTGGCATCTGCTCCCAGCCTCGCGGCATCTCGACTGTTTCCAGCTCGTCTCTCTCGACTGCTTCCGGCTCGTCTCTCTCAACTGCTTCCGGTTCGTCTCTCTCGACTGCTTCCGGTTCGTCTTTCTCGACTGCTTCCGGTTCGGGCTCGGGCTCGGGCTCAGGCCGAGTCGTCGGTCCTAGAGTGCTCTCAGGTGTTGACAACGCGTGAGACGTATCTTTGGCTTGCTCTGTTCGAGCGGCTTGCTCGGGCCAGCTTAGGCCACTCCAGTCTTCCTGCGCTGACTGCAGGAGCAATTCGATCTCCTGGTCGGTTTCCTCTACTGGTTCTGGAACGTCTAGTGTCGTCACCACCTCTCTCAGAATCTGTCGATCTGGGTAAACAGGCTCAGTCCCATCACTAGACATAAAGGCGACGTCTCTCGTCCTAAGGACTCGTCCTAATGCTGGCATCCATCTCGTGAGCAGCGGTGGAGCTGACAGTCCTGTAGCTGCTGCAGTCTGCAGCACCGCATTAACGTGTGGCTTATTGCGCGCTGGCTGTCCATCGTCTATACTAATCATGGACGAGCTCTGGACCTCAGCCTGCGGCTTTGTCTTCTTCTTAAGCCCCCGCTCTGTTGCTCTTAGTGCATTGGCCATCGAATTCGACGTAGGACTGTCTCTAAGCTCTGTGAACTTATCCTGAATTGCCTTGTCTGGCTTCCAGCCCTTTGTCCGAACTGACTGGTTAACGTACGGGCAGTTATCGAACTTGTGGTTTTCCCCATCAAGACACCTTGGTATCCATGGTCCTGAGCGTGTACGAGCTCCTTGGCTGTTGCCACTACTTGCTACCTCGAGTGTAGCAAAGGTTCCAAGTCCTGACGCGATTGGCCGTGTACGTCGGTAGTACGATCTGAACTCCGCGATCAAATCCGCGATCAGCGGAAATTCTTCATCTTTCTGTTCCTTCTTAATAAGGTCCTGTAGCTGAGTAGCTGCCCAGCTATCGTCCAGGCCTCTAATCGACAGGATAAACTCTTCCTGCGCTCTGTTGCCAGTCGTCTCTGGCATCTTGGCCTCCGTGAGGAGTCGGGTGATCGTCACCCACTCGTCAAACCATGTATCTAAGTTTGCGGTCTTTGGTCTCGTGCAGACTGCTGTGTACCGAGCTCTAAGTTGGTGGTTCCTCTCTCCAATCGATGGACAGAGGTGCTTCTTTAGCGTTCTCAGCTGGCTATAGGCGTCTGCGCAATCGAGGATTAGGTCTAGGTGTTTGACGTCAATTGTCTGCACGATCTCTAGGCTTAGGTTTCGGAGAGCCTTCTCCTTCGTGAGCCACCTGGCCTCGTCGCGATCGAATCGTCTAGCCCATGAGTTGTACGTAGCGAGCTCTGTCGCTGTCAAGTCTGGGATATCGATCTGCTCGTCTGTAAGAGGATTTCGAAATCTCCTTACTTCGAGCTCTTTAGGTCTCTCGTCTTCTAGCATCTTCAGCCTCTCTGGCGAAAGATCTGGGTTAACGTACTCCCACAGACCATTCCGGTCTGCGGATATCTTCCTCGTGAACAGCCATTTCGACCAATCGTCTGGCTTTCGGAGGGTAACTGACGCTCTCGTCACCTGCATTTCGTGCTCTTGAGTTGCCATAACTACCTAGCTAAATATGCTCCTAGTGTTGAGTGTCGTCGTATCGACAGCTTGTCTGTTAGCTGTATATCGGGTGAACGCAGCGATTTAATTAAAGGCTTCCGGGCTCATAACTGTAACGGTGTGAGGAGAGGAGGAGGACTGCGTTGCATTGTGTAGCTATGGAGGAACTGCAGCTATATAGGTGTGTGCGATGAGAAAGTGTGGTAGCGATGGCCGTACCCAACTCTCACCCAAGTCGGTCTTGGCAAGTCCCAAACCGTTACAGATGCGGTTCGGCTGTTTTGTATGTCGTCGTAATTCAGATACCGGCTTACACCAATATCGCTTCGCCTTGAAACCGGCTGCCGTGAGACGGCAGTTATGATTGAAATCCCATGATATGCGCGGCTGTGGCGTCTGTATGACATCTGCACAAGAAGAACGTGTAAGAGGCCGGAGTGTATACTGAGAATCTAGCCGGCGGAAAGCGATCGTATGGTGTACAATGCATCCACCGACATGGTTGCTCTGCCCCACATTGCGTCTTACAGCATTTCCTCAAGAACTAGTTTGGCTAAGAGTGGGATCTACTCTTGGCCCCACTTGGCGATTGGTACAGCGATCCAGTCAAGACCCGGTGTGGTGTCTCTTCAAGATCATACGTTGGGGGACAGGATGCTGAGATGAGTCATTTCAGAGATTCCACGCTTGAGGACCTCTCATACTCGATCCCTGAAATCATTATATAATTTCAATGGTCTCCTCAACGCTGCTCAATGTCGGAGGGAACTCATTTATACCAAGCGGGAAATTGACTTCTGCTATTCCAATTCTCTTGTGATGACGTCCCACTTTTTGAAATACCAAAAACCGGTAAGGTCTAAACCCGGATGGGACGCAGGGCGAATGGTCAGCCATGTACAAGGCCTTGATGTCATCCTGCTTGTCTTTGTCTGACAACTCAGCGTCATTGGTAAAATCGCACTCGAACCTCCCGTTGTTGCAAAAATGGATCCAGGCAATTTTACCTGGAACCAAGTACAGCTTTTGAAATGTGCCAGTAATTCGCAATGTCGATCCGATCCTGGCGGTGGAAAGAAAGTGGGAATTTCCGGTGAGTTTATCTACCTGTTCCCAGCTCCCATTGTCCAGGCGGACATGCACAGTGTAATTTCGCTCTACTCCGTACACACCGGCTAGGAAATATGCTTGACACGTAGCCGAAGTCCATGACCAACTGGGAAATCCGTCTCTTCTTTTCCGGTGGCCCTTGACTGCTGTCCAAAGCAAGGGCATGTAAGTAATTGGAGTCTCTGGGTCTCGCAAAATAGGCATGCCCCAATAGTGAAAGCGAAATAGTCTGTTGAGCATTCCAGTGCATGCGTTGAGGACATCAGTTTCAAATGAAAGGGCTCTGTTTGTGTAATTGGCCAGAATACTGAAAATTCGATTGGAGCTTTCAGTAAATGCGAGTGAGTCGTTCTGAAAGAAATAGTCATCAAGACCCTCTATCCACCACGCATTTCCACAGTGGTGCGTCGGTCGCTCTAGTGGGATTTTAAACGATTCTAAACATACCATCTGGTCACATACATAGAATACTGCTTTTTCGTTGAGAACTAGCCTTCGGGCTGCAAGAAAGCCTTCTTGGTATGTCCACGCTCTTTTAGCCCATGCGCTTTGTTTGACTTCGTACAGAGGGCTGAATATTTCAGTAAATTCTGTATCCTTATCTAGTTTACACCTGTGCTGCGGTGTTCGGGTGTGTTACTGACGCCCGGTAATCCATGGTAGACCGAGTCACCAGCAGCAGCAATGATGACTAATTGGGATTGCGAGTAGATGTAGTCCATTGCTCGAATTTGATCTTGCTTTTCAGCTAAGTCATTCTGGTTGATACACTACAAAAAACGGTTAGCCGAAGAACACTAAACACAGTTCCACGCAACATACCACTTGATCGACCCAGAGATATCGATGGCCGATATTTGAAGTGACTGTGATGGCATCTCGGATAGTTGGCGGGAAGTGATCAAAGTTTTCTTTTGGATCCCTGGTACTGCCCCATACATATGACAGGGTAACGTATGTGAAGTCAGAGTCCTGTGGTGCGGATATGACCTGCAAAGTTTCACAGTCGATGACCTTGAAACCGGGGATAGTCTGTCGCAGGACAGCATGACAGGAATGTGAATGATGAGATTTGCAACTTTCCAACCAGTTTAAAACAGCTTCATAGTCAATGATATTGGGGTCAACAATACGGGTTGCTGGAGTGCTGGAAGTGTCGTGAAGTTTTGATATGCTCCAAATATCTTCATGTCTTATGCCACCGAAGTACGTGCACATACGAACAAGTGGTATATGCCGTATACCCGCATTCAGGGGATATTTCTCACTGTTGAACGAATCAGTCGATGCTGTTGGACGTTCGGCAAGGCGACAGGTACATCCCACTATGAGCTCTCTTAGAGAGTCTTTATCATCGGAGGTGATATCTCTATCGATACTGTCCTCACATGCCCACATTGGACACATTGGACAATCTGATTCCAACAGTTCCTTGGTAGATTCAGGGATCCTGAACAAATGGGGTTTGGCACCACCACAGAGCGAATGATCTTCCCAAATAAGTCGCGGCCAATCAACAACGGAACAACGGTGGCAAAGGTCGCCTTGACGACGCCTTTCCTTAGCCTTGATAGAGGAGAGCTGGGTATTCATACTGAACTCGGTTCCATGTCCGAGGCTGAACGGGGAATGTCTCTTGAGCAATGGAGTGTGGTTGGGTCAACTTTTGGAGCGATGCACGGCGCAGAACTGGCCAGTGTGTTGAGCCAGATACAAGAGCCGCACGAGATTCGTGACGATAGCCCATAGAAAGAAAGGGTGCATGTGAATAGATGGTAGGAAACAGCGCACCACAGCCTTATGTATGGATTAGGCAGCCACCCCGCTTACCAAGAAACTCGTGGCTTTTCGCGCTAGACCCAGTGTATACAAAACGCATTGAACATGCCAACCTACAAGACATCATAAGACAGATAGTGCGCTTCTTATTCATAATCGAGTACGACAAGACATACGTCAAGGTATATACTCTGACCGTAGCTTGACATTGCATACCCAACGCCACAAATTCATAGGTATCTTGAAAACGGGTCATAACCAAACGCCTGCTGCCACGACGTAACGACCACCCAGATCAATAGAACGCCTTCGCCACGTACAATACATGAAACTGTTCTGCGCCATCTCAAATATACAACCGTATAGTATATCACATTCGGCTCACATGGTCCGCCAAAAGTAGTTTGTGTAAAAGTGACGTGAGAACTTGGGGTCGATGTTTACAACGTGCACGTCGCCCTTTGCTGCGTTTCGGATGACGGCCTTATTGTACTCGCCAGTCGTAGGGTCGGCTTCGACGTCGATGCCAAGAGTGCGGTAAAGCTTCAGTTTTAGACTAGGATATTGTTAGCGAGCGTCATCTACCACCATCACATCCCATGGTGGACTGGTGGAGGGATTCACTTACACAGTAGCATCCTCGCCCGCCCTAGGTTCAACGCCGCCTTCCACACCTTCCTCTTCCAACTCGCTAGCCACGTTCCCAAGCCTTGCCAAATCACTTTGCAACCTCTCGCCCTCAATCTCCAAATCGCTTGCTTGTTTCGCAATCTTGAACTTTTCGGTATCTAACCTCAAGATTTCTGCTGCATGGTTGGTTGGATTGTGTTGTGATAAGGTGTGGTTGTGGTTCGCCGAAAGGGTTTGATGTGTCCGGTTTAGTGCGCTGAGGGAGGATTGAATGGACCGTAGGTGTTGTGTGCGGAATTCGCTGAGTGTGCTAAGCGATTCATTGATGCGATGAAGTGACGTCTTGTCGTTTGCAATCTTAAAGTGTGAGGTGCATTGCGCAATGAGCTGGAACGTGTTAGCGATGGTTGGTTCCAGGGGGTTTGGAGATGGGAGCATACGGCAGCCGGATCTTCGTCGAGAAGCATTTTGGTAGAGTATTGTGTGTTTTTTGAGAATGGTTGAGACGCTGGTTCTGTTCAAACTGGTATGCGATGTATGCGCAACTCTGTCTATCTGAGTGGTGGTGTTTGCGTGTATATGAGACGGTGTGGTGTTGATGGTCTTGTTTGCATGGTCTGTGCTGACGTCGCGTGCATGGCAACCACGAACGAAGTGGCGGAAGGCGCGCCAGGTCCATGCAGCCGCAAGGCGTACGTCACCGACGGTTCACGAGACAGCCTGTATTAACGCCCGACACCTGCAACTCAGTCTTCCCGAGGATAGCGATAGCCGCCTACATTGCACATAATTTTCTGCTCTTCTTGCGCATCATAACGAGCCATGCCGCCGTCATTACCATGTGAGTGGGATACCGATTTTTTTGGGCCGACGAACGCTCATTCCCATTAGATGCCGCCGACGTAGAGTCGCCGCTCAAGCCAGAGGAGCTGCAAGTTCTGCGAGCGCAGTACGAGAAAGAGGGTGAATATGTTGGTCTGCAGACAAAGTTCAACTATGCATGGGTACGTACGACTTCCCCGCTTCTCGTCACCCGCGGTGTCATATAATACTGGACATACCAATGTAAAAAAGCCACTGTAGTCACCAAACACATCTATTGGGTGCTTATCCACACTGTCCAGTATGTATTGTATGGCGCCCGGGTGCAGTCTTGAATTTGCATGCGCACGCCTCCAGCCGCAACGACAAAGCTCATGGCATCATTCTAGGGTCTTATCAAATCCACGTCCCGTCCCGACCAACAAGAGGGTGTGCGCTTGCTCTCCGAGATCTTTCGCAACTCGCGGGAGCGTCGGCGCGAATGTCTTTACTACCTCGCCCTCGGCAACTACAAGCTCGGCAACTACGCAGAAGCCCGACGGTATAATGAGCTTCTGCTAGAGCTGGAGCCCGCAAATCTGCAAGCCGGAAGTTTGAAGAGCCTGATCGACGAAAAGGTTGCGAAGGAGGGACTGGTAGGCGCTGCGATTGTGGGAGGCATCGTGGTAGCGGCGGGGGTGGTGGGGAGCTTGCTGCTGAGAGGCGGTCCGCGAAGGAACTGAACAATGACGGCCATGGGAAAGTCGATTGTCGCCAGCTTCAGCGCCAGGTGAAGGACGGCCAAGACAGACTTTGCGACGTGAATACATGCACAGGCGTTGGTGGGGTTTATACCTTTGGCCAGGCTAGTACAACGTCATGGCATTTTGAATATCTGTACATACAAGGCTCTCCTACTGAAGTTCGCGACTGTGCCTAAAACGTTACGTGGTGCTCTTAGACCGTCCACAGCTATGTGCGATGCTATCTTTTGCTGCTGCGATAGATTTGGTGGATTCGCCCAGAATCCGATAGAAGCTGAGAGAAGCCGATAGACGTCTGAACAAACGCAGTCAGAGTAAGACAATCAACCCGTATCTTTTGACAAAAGAAGACAAAGAGATATTGCTCGCATCGCTCTTCCATCATCTCTCCTATTGTCACAATTATTCGCTCTAGAGTGCAAGCGCTGATGCAGCTGCGACCCATCTGACGATATCGCGGGACAAATCGCTGGACCCTGCTTGACCAACAACGTCATTCCCGCTCTGACAGCTCACACATCGAATGCCCAAATCCCGCCGCAACTCGCGCCTTGGAAATCAATCCACAACATACTCGCACTCGGCTTCTGCGCACCTTCTGTTCCCCCGCCGCATACCTGCCTACAGTTGTAGGTCGCCACACCCTCACTGGTGCAAACAACCGCGCATGACAGGGTTCTGAACTCACCCAAGGTCCGCGCCTGCTCCCGACCAGCTTGGTAGGTCTATCTATTGGTCAAATGTCGCTTCCTTTCTGACTGACTTGGCCTAGCTCCCTTCACTCTCTCTCCATCCCATCCTAGATCCTATACACGATACACCCCACGTCGGCCATCATGGACCAGTCGAGTAATCAGGATGCGCCGTCGCAGAACCAGCGGTCAGGTCACCGCGACATGATGTTTTGCCACGAATGCAACGACGAGTGGTATCGGGACGAACATGGCCTCTCGTGTCCAGAATGCGGCTCAGACTTCACAGAGATCGTGAGTTCCGGCCGCCAGATGCAGCTTCCGACTCAACAGACGAGATGAAGCCGACATGCACCAACCGCCGCTAATCCCGCGCAGATAGAAGATAACAACGACCCGAGAGACACGACCATGTTTGGTCACGACGGCGACGACACCAACTCTCTACCTGATCTCGAGGACGCGCTACCCCACCTACATCAGCACAACCCATGGCAAAACGATGACCCTGAGGAGGGAGATATTAGTAATATCCACTTTACCCAGACGGCGCCCGGAAGGTACAACCTACAGGCCACCGTTACCCGCTCTGTATCTCCCCAGGGTGGCCTTGCGCCGGGATCAATAGGCGGCTTCATGGCTATGTTGAACGGGTTGACTGGAGCGGCATTACGACCCCAAGGTCAAGCAGGTCAGACCGAGGGGCCGTTTTCGAGGTCGCCTCCTGGTACTGGAGAGAACCCCAACCAAACCGCATTTCAAGAAGCCCAAAATCAAGGCGCACAAGGAGGACCCCAGATTCACGGAGGAAGATTCACGTATCGTGGTGGCGCTAGGATCTTTCCTAGGGATGGAAACGCTGCTGGACGGGCCGAGCCTGTGGACGAGATGACAAAGTAAGCAAAGTAAGCTCTATATATGGATTGGTAATGGCTAATCACACAAATAGCATCGTGACAGGTCTAATGGCAGCGTTCGGTGCGCCACCTGGTCACATTCATGTCTACCCCCACCCCCAGGGCGGTGCTCAGGGCATGTTTGGTGGCGAACACAACCACGTCCCTGGCGAACAATTTGCTGGTAACCCCATCTTACAACTATTCTCGACTATGGGCATCATGGGCCCTGCTGGCAACAACTTGGGCGACTTTGTCTACTCACAGGAGGGTCTCGACCGCATCGTTTCCCAGCTCATGGAACAAACGGCGACCAGCAACGCACCGGGACCGGCGACTCAAAACGACATCGATGCCCTTCCCCGTAAAGAAGTCACCGAGGACATGCTAGGCGATGAGCACAAGGCTGAATGCAGTATATGCATGGATGAGGTCAACATCGGCGAGCAAGTCACGCTACTGCCCTGCAAGCACTGGTTCCATCACCCGTGCATCTCGGCATGGCTACGCGAGCACGATACCTGCCCGCATTGTCGAAAGGGCATCACCAAGGGTGGCGAGGGCCAGTCAAACAACCCTGCGTCAGCCGAACCACAGGCGGATCGGACGTCCCACATGCCTGGCTCGTTTAACCCAGATTCACCGCCTGACAATCAAGGCAATTCGTCTGGTAACGCGAACGCAGAGTCGGGTAATGATGGCATCAGCGATCGGATACGCAGGGGTCTGTTTGGTTCCCCGCAATAGGATCCGGATCATGTGTTTGTGATATCAAGCTAATGTATATAACATGGTTAGGACGCGACCATTTCAGAAGGAGCAGGGAGGCACTAAGAGAGGCGGTGCGTAAAAGGCGTGATGAAGCGTCTAGATGTGGGAGCCCAGCGCCCCAGTGATATCTTCAGCCACATGCACAGGCTTGACACTCACTTGGCTCGTCGGGTATCTTCTGTACGTGCAGTCGTTACTTAAGCCACGTGCGGTGCGGGTGCGTCCGGGCACTGACCAGTCTACGTATATGGTTCTAAGCGGCCGAGCGAGTCTACTCCACTATGGATTCCCGCAGATGGCATCACGCAGTCAACTGAGTCGAGTAGCCAAAGATCAAGCGGGCGATCTAGCCGTGCTGCAAAGATGCAGCGTCAGTATTCGGTTTGAGAGGATTTTGCGTTGGCGTGGTATGTATTGGTTTAGCGGTGGGCGTTGGTGTTTGCTTCTTTCCACCCCACGTGTTTGCTCAGCGCATGCTGTACATAGCCCTTGTATTTCTCAATGGACATGAATGTCTTGCTAGCACGGTCATGGATGTGAAGATGAGGTGCACAACTACAAGTGGAGGTAGGTTCTCGATGACGAGCTACAATAGTGGTATTGTGTGATTGTGTGCTTGATGACATACATGAATGCAACAGTGAGGCGTGACTGAAGTGTGCAAGTGCCGATGACGGATGCCCTCACTTTCACATGCCGAGCAGCCCCTCACTGGCGGTGTCGAGTCAACAAGGCGGGCGTTAGGCTTTGCAGTCTGTGCAGTGTGTGCTCGTATACTGGATCATGTTGATGGACATGGATTGATGCGAAGAAGCGGTGGAGCGCGAGGGCGAGGACTGATTTGGCTAGCGTCTGGGCCGTGTCAACGGGTGGGGTGCGGATATGCAGGGCAGGCGGCGAATGGGCTGGGTTCTGGGGGTGCATGGGTTTTTGCGGTGAAGACTTTTTGCTTCTCAAGATGAAGGTAAAGGGCAAATGATCATCACGTCAGAGCTAAGAGGGGGTGCAATAAACAGCAATTAGAGAGCATGACATGGTGAGGCAAGTAGGACGGCGGGCATTGATGCGCCCGGCGAGATTGGCGAGTGGAAAAAAGTTGAGCGGGCGGCGGATCCCCGACAACGCATCAACGCATCGACCACATCGACTGCACATGACGACGACGACGACGATGAACAGCCTTGTCGCGCGCCAAGAAAGCTACCTTCCTGTGTCAGCGTGCTAGGCGCGGACCGTGTGTCCTGATGAATTGTCATTTGAGTGATCGCCCTGCGACGAGGTGAGACGACATGTTTTGCAAAAGAAAGGCCGTTGTTCCTGCAGGCAATTGGTGTTCGCATGATGCCGAGTCACTGCTTGACAGAAGAGATGGTGCGCTGGCTTATCGCTCACATGCGCACTTGTCATGGTTTGAGTGATGGTTTGATGGCTGCTCATCGCGTTCCACGCCGTTCCGTGATCCCAAAGCACATGTACATAGTCGCGACATGGTGGTACTACGTGCCTAGCTGTGATTGGCCAGGCGGAGATAGCCGTCAAGATGGTAGCATTGGGGCTCCACGCTGGTGGCGAGTACAAGAGAGCAAGCTGTCCCTTGATCAGACACACTCCATCTCTCTCCCAGACAAAAAATAATGGGCAAATGTGTTTGGTGCGTGGGCAGGGCCCTCACCAGCTTTTTCCCTCGTCGTCGTCGTGGTCCATGTCCTGGACAGCCACCCCGGCGAGGCGGTAAGAAGAAAAGTGGAGCCGCTTGCGAGCTTGGCCTCGGCCGCCTCTCATGGGATTTTGTCGCGAGCTGCGTTGTGCTTGCATTAATGCCTGTTGAGCCTCGCCCATGCAACAGGTGCTACGTGGTAGCTAAGTATATGACTGGCTCTTCCCGCCTCTACAAAACCTATATCCCTCGTAGCGGAACCTTAGCGCCCGACAATCCACCAGGCTTGCATGCATGAGCCAGCCTGTTGTTGTGCCGTACATAAGTAAAGCTCCATTCGTTCCGTGCGGTGAGGAGACTTGACGGCCCGCCCAGACTCAGAAAGGCAACAAAATTTTCTTTGACATTCGATTGATTGGATTGCAAAAGCGGTTTTAAGTGGCGCTTGACTGCAACTGATAGCAGTCAGCTGTAGAGCGTGAATCATGCCGAGCTGGGGCAGGAAAGAAAGCTATGAGTGAGTGCTACCCGTTAATGTCCTTTGCTCGACCAACTTTCTCTTCCCCCTCCCCCTCCCACTTCCCCTCCACGCCACTTTCAAGCTTTTGTCCCTCGCCCTATACTACCCTTATCTCACTCTGGCTTTTGGTAAGGAGTTCCCTGGCCTGACCCCGCCTTGTATACCCCAGCCTATAACAATATTTTTGTCCACCACCGACTGGCCCTTGGCTCAACCTACTCGCCAAGCTTGCCTTAGTTAACGCCTGTCATCAGCCTTTGCTAGAGCAATCAACTAACGCCTCTTCCGCAGAGTCTCTTCAAAAGAGCAGAAGCAGATCCTCGCTGATATTCAGTCGGGATCTCAAAAGTTCAGCAGACGGCTCCTACCGCCTAGAAGCCAGGACAACAGGCGAGCAAGGAACGGAGATACCATCGTACCCGTCACCGTAACTGGCGAAGCAAGTCAGCAAGAAGAGCGACGAGGACGCAAGTCGACCAGCTCAGGCCGACCCGGGCTCCCCAAGCGTACCAGCAGTATGAAGCGAGCGTACAACTACTTCTTCGGTGGAGCTGCACCACTGCCTGCACCGGCTGAGCCGACAAGCCCGTTGGTCACAACCGATGCTACACCACCCACAAAGGCAGAGTCGATAAGACAGCAGGACAATGGCGTCGATACCCCGCCTGAAACCCCGCGCGAGCCGCCTAGACGGTTGAGCGAAGACGAGGCCGGTACGTCTGATTTCTTTACCCCTCCCCAATACCCTCTTTTGCTTCATGCGTCTCTCCCCCATTGAACTACACTCCATCCCACGCAATACTAACTCACTCTTCTTCCTTAGCGGCAGACTCTCCTTCACCCCCATCTCTACTAGCCTCGGATGACTTGGAGACGCAAATTTCCAAGCTCAAGAAGAAGCTCGCCCACGCCGAAGCCGACCTTGACGAAGCCCAGCGCGTTGCTGCTACCCAAGATGAGCATGTGCGGAGTCTTGAGGAGGACCACAAGGAGCGCACCAAGGAGTTCGAGTCCCGCGAGCAGTCGCTGCAGCAGGACAAGAAGGATCTTGAGGAGCACATGGTCAGCGTCGTTGTTCAACAAGTACGCGAGGCCAAGGCCAAGGAGAGGAACACCGTTCGCGAGGAGTGCGAAGCTGAGTTCAACGAGAAGATTGCCGATATCACAAAGGAGGCTGAAGGCCTTCGCGGCACCGTCTCCGAACTTGAGGCCCAGATTGCATCCTACAAGGATGAGATCGAGAAGCTCAAGGGCATCATCGACAGCCATCAGGCAGCCGGTACTGAATCAGCTGACAACTCTGCTGAGCTTGAAGCTAAGGAGGCTGAGCTTTCTACTGCCAAGGCGCAGTTGGACGAGCTTACCGCTGCAAAGAGCAACACAGAGAAGGAACTCGCCGATGCTCTTGCCACAATTGAGGAGCTCAAGAGCCAGAGCCAGGACACTGTCGCCAAGGCTGATCTTGATGCCCTAGCTGCGGACCGAGACGCTCAGAAGACCAAGGTTGAGGAATTCGTTGCTGAGGTCGCCATCCTGAAGTCGCAGATCTCCGAGTTAGAGGAGCTGAAGTCCAAGCACGCTGAACTCGAAGCCGCACACAGCAAGCTCTCCGAAGAACTTGCAGCACGAGGCACCCAAGACGCTGATGCTGAGAAGGCGTCAAAAGAGGAGGCTGAAGGTCTTCGCAGCACCATTACTGAGCTGCAAGCATCTCTCCAGGAGGCAAAGGATACCCTTGAGCAGAAGGCTTCAGAGCTTGACGCTAAGACCAAGGAGTATGCTGCTGCTGCCGATCAGGTCGCATCATTGACTGAGTCATCCAAGAGTGAGGTTGATAGTCTCAAGGCTGAGATTAGCGATTTGCAAGAGAAACTCAAGACTGTCGACATGTCCAAGGGTGACGCTGATGAGCTTGCTCAGAAGGTTTCTGCCCTCGAGAAGTCGCTGAAGGAGGCACAAGATGATCTTTCTGCCAAGACGTCTGAGCTCGAGGCATCCTCAGCCTCCCTTGCTTCCGAGAAGGAAGCGGCAGTCAAGGCTGCAGAAGAGGCTAAGAGCAAGGTTGATGCCCTCACAGCCAAGATTTCTGAACTTGAAGCCTCCCTCAAGGAATCACAAGACAGCCTTTCCGCCAAGGATGCCGAGCTTGAAACCGTAAAGGGCGACGCATCCAAGGCTGCCGAATCTGCCAAGGTTGAGGTTGCAGGCCTGCAGAGCACCGTCAGCAAGCTTGAGGCCGAGATTGAGAGCACAAAGGGTTCTTCTGATGAGCAGACCACTGCTGCCAAGAAAGAGGCCGAGGAGCTTCGCGAGACTGTAGCTAAGCTTGAGGCTGAGCTGGAGGCTGCAAAGGGCGAAGTCACCAAGGTTTCAGAGGCTTCCAATGCCAAGGTCACCGAGCTCGAGGGCTCGCTGAAGGAGGCACAGGATAGCCTGGCTGCTAAGGAGTCTGAGCTAGCTGCCGCAAAAGAGGAGGTCAGTAAGGCATCAGAGGCCTCTGCCACTAAGGTAGCTGAGCTCGAAGGTTCCCTCAAGGAGGCACAAGAGAGCCTTGCCACCAAGGAGTCTGAGTTGGCTGCTGCCAAGGAGGAGGCCACCAAGGCTGTTGAGTCATCCAAGGGAGACGCTGAGGGTCTGCAAAAGACCATCGCTGACCTTGAGGCTTCGCTCAAGGAAGCCAAGGACAGCCTATCGTCCAAGGAATCTGAACTTGAGGCTGCTAAGGGCGATGTCACCAAGGTCACTGAATCTTCCAGCTCGAAGATTGCCGAGCTTGAGGCCAGTCTGAAGGAAGCTCAGGAGAGCATCACCGCCCACAAGTCGGAATTGGAGGCTGCCAAGAGCGAAGCTAAGAAGGCGGTCGAATCATCCAAGGGTGATGCTGAGGGCCTTCGTTCCACTATCAGCGAGCTAGAGGCTTCTCTTAAGGAGGCGAAGGATGGTCTTGCGGCAAAGGAGTCTGAACTCGAGGCTGCTAAAGCTGATGTAAGCCAAGCTACTGAGTCCTCTGGCTCAAAGATCGCTGAGTTGGAGGCGTCTCTCAAGGCTGCCCAAGACAGCCTAGCCGCGAAGGAGTCGGAACTGGGGGCCAAGTCTGCTGAAGCTGGCAAGGTTACCGAACTTGAGCAAGCTCTCGCCACTGCAAAGTCAGATCTTGAGGCTGCTACCACTGCCAAGGAAGATGCTGCCAAGGCATCAGAATCGTCAACACAGGAGGCTGAGGGTCTTCGCAACAAGATTACCGAGCTGGAGACTGCCGTCAAGGAGAAGGAAGCTGCTCTGGCTGAGGCTACCCAAGCCACCGAGGCTGCCAAGGGTGGTGCCAACGAGTCTGCGGCAAAGATCGCAGAGCTTGAGGCTTCCCTCAAGGAAACCACTAGCAAGCTCGAAGCCAAGGAAACTGAACACTCAGAATCTCTCCAGGCAGCTCAATCGTCAAGCAACGACAAGATTGCGGCCCTTGAGAAGGAGCTCGCTGACGCCAAGGCTGAGGCCAGCAAGGTCGCCGAGTTGGAAGCTAAGCTTGCTGCGAAGGAATCTGAACACTCTGAAGCCCTTCAGACTGCCCAATCTTCAGGCAACGAGAAGGTTGCTTCCCTGGAGAAGGATCTCGCCGCTGCCGAGCAGTCTCTTGAGGAGACTAAGAAGGCAAAGGAGGCTGTTGATGAGGAGCTCAAGGCGACCAAGGAGGCTGAGGCTGAAGCGAAGGAGACTGCTGCAAAGGCCTCTACACTCGAATCCGAGCTTGCAGAGCTCAAGATATCGACTGAGAAGTCGACTGCTGAGAAGAGCGAGCTAGAGGAGAAGTTGAAGGCAAGCGAGACCAAGGTCACTGAGCTCGAGGCCAGCGTCGAAGCTGCCAAGGCGAAGGAATCTGAACTCACTGCTCTCCAAGCCAAGCTTGACGAGGCTACCCAGGCATCTGAGGCATCCATCAAGGAGCTCGAGGCCGCTAAGTCAGGAGAGACAGAAGCCAAGACATCTCTCGAGACTCTTCAGGCCACACTGAAGGAGCAAGAAGAAAAGACCACTGCTCTACAGTCCGAGGCTGAGGCCGCGAAGAAGGCACAAGAGGAGGCTAAGGCGGAACTTGAGTCTGCTAAAGAGCAACTTGAGAAGGCCAAGGCTGATCAAGAGGAGCTCAAGAAGACTAACGCTGAGCTGCTTGAGAAGGCCTCGAAGATTGTCGAAGTCCCCGCCACCGAGGTTCCCGCTGAGAAGGCTGCTGAAGTACCTGTCGAGAAGGCCATCGAGGAGCCAGTTGCTGAGACCAAGGAGCCAGAGGCACCAGTAGATGCACCAGCTGTCGATGGCGCAGCGGAGACCGAGACTAAGGATGCTGAGGAACCCGAATCGGAGCCCCAAACACCCACTACCCCCATGTCACCCACCAACGGCGATGAAGAGGAGGGTGAAGGAGGAGAGAAGAGTGCCTCTAAAAAGAAGAAGAACAAGAAGAAGGGCAAGAAATAAGTTTGACGCCTGAGTATCGAGTGATTCTGCGAAGGAGAGGGGGTGAGTCAGTGGTGAAGTAAGATGGAGGTTGGGAATGACGGGATATGGGAGGTTGCATTATACCCTTTGCTACACACCGTTATTGTGTGAGCACCCTTGTGGCTAGTAGGAGGATCTTCCCAGATTGCTTGCTGCGCGTCTTGTTTTGTTTTGTTTTGTGGTTGTTGAGTTTCCACCCCTCTCCTTTTTTTCCATGTGCGCTGCTGCGACTGAACGTTTTAATGACGGGTCCACGTTTTCCAACGTTTATGCACAGAGATGATCGGTACGAAAGTATGAGCCTGAGAAATGAGCATGAAGCATGAGAATTGTATAGATAATGAAATGTGTGTTGCGTTCTTAACATGGCTGTTCTACCTTTGTTGATGTGATGACGTTTGAATCAATTTCAGTCGACAGTTCGACGTGAGCATTGCCAGTTTGACCGGATTGCTCCTTCTGCTTTGTTGAAATTATGATGTTTGATTCATTCCAATCTAAGCTCAACGTTTCCGTCACTATGTCACTATGTTCACCGCCACCCGCAAAACCACACAGATACTCAATCAATCCAGCATCTAAGTCGACTTCGAAGTGGTAGGTGCGTGGGTGAGTAGTTATTCGTTGACCGTTGGGAATATCCGGCGGAGGTTAGGGGCCAACGCATAGAAGAAAATAGAGGAACGTGCGTGGGCCTTCTACCGCAATTCAGAAATACCATGTAATCTAATCGGGCGATCTGACAATGCCATCTCACACCACTGGAGAGATTTCCGTGTCCCCTTTTCCCTTTTTTCGTTTCTTTTTCGATGTTCACCGATGTTTTGCTTTTGCCTCATCGGTGGTGTCGAAAAAGCTCGGTAGAGCGATCGTCAAAAGCATGTAATCGATGGTTCGTCAATTTAGTATGCCAAGGATAGTTGCAATGGTACTGTAGCAGCGGTGGCATGAAGGACGCGTGGAGGTGAAAGGGGGTGGATGGGATAGGCAATGGGGGTGGAAATGAGGGTTGGAGAAAAGAGAAGTCTATGTTGTGTTGGATATAAAACTATACAGCTCTTCCGCCATTCTGATCTCCTCATCAAGTCATCCAGCTTCTTCCACTTGACTACCTCTCTCATCTGTTTACTTTGAAAGACTCTCTCGTCTGCAAAACTTTATCAGTTTACCAACTCAACAATACCGCAAACATGAAGTTTTCTACTATCGCTTCTACCATGGCCGCTGTCGCCATCCCTGCTGTCTCAGCAGCACCTGTAGCCTCACCTGCCCACCTCGCTACCAACGACATGGGCACTGGACTCGGAAAATTGGTTGATGGCATTGCCAAAACCACCCGTTTAAACCGTCGTGCCACTCTCGGGGAATCTAAGGGCGGAATTCTTGATGCCATTTTCGGGGGATCTGGGGATGGAGTGGTTAATGAACCTATCAAGGGATCTCGGGACGGAGGGCTTGATGGCATTCTTGGGGGATCTGGGGGTGGAACGCTTGATGGCATTATCGGGGGATCTGGGGGCATTTTCAAGAGACAAGAGGGTCCCAGTGGTGCTGGGGACGGAGATCTTGATGGCATTCTCGGGGATGATACTTTTGATAACGCTCTCGGGGGATCTGGGAATGGAGGGCTTGATAACGCTCTCAGGGGATCTGGGGGCGGAACGCTTGGTGGCATTCTCGGGGGACTTGGCATTTTCGAGAGACAAGAGGGTGCTGCTGGCAAGAATGGCAAGTTTGGTATTAAGAGGACGGACATTGGAGAGCATGAGGAGGAAGCTGGTATTGATGAGTTTGAGGATATTGTGGATGAGCTTTTGGGTTCTTTGGACGGTGAGGAGAAGGATGAGGAGCACACCAAACCTGTCGAGCACACGAAGCCTATGGGGCAGAAGTATCCTACGCAGATGAAGAGGACGGAGCATAAAATGGCTGCTGCTGGTGAGTACGATGAGGTCGCGAATGAGCTACCAGTCAACGATCTGGGCGAAGGGCTTGAAGATCTGGCCGATGAGCTTGCCGGTATGGCGGATGATGATGAGGAAGAGGAGACAGAGACTATGCCCCACTGGAATGGACCGGCTCATGCAGAGGCTGATGCTGTTATGAAGGCTGCGGTTATGAAGAGGCAGGAGGATGAGGAAATTGACGAGTTGCTTGCGTTTATCGCTGAGTTAACGCAGGGGGCCTCTGGTAACGGAGAAGGCAATGGCGGCCTGACTGGTAATCTCCCCGTTGAGGGACTTCTTAGTGGTTAGGCTTAGAAAGTTGGATACTTTCGCTCGTACTTGGTACCGGAGTCGGTATCAAGCTCTTGGGCGAGGACGGTGGAGATGGACTTGGTAGTTCTGCGGAAACATTTGTTTGACGATTCGATGTAAATATTCAATTAGCCCTTCTCGTTTCTTTTCATAACCAGACATCAATTTAGAACCTATCTACTTCTTGGCTAAGTAATATAGGAAGTTATGTGTTCCCCGTTTTTCTATATTACTATCTCCTTCAAACTCTTCTCTTCATACCAAACTCATACTCGAATAACAAAAAGCTCATAAGTCATTCATACCCATCGATCAAACTTAAACTTCTTATGCAACCATGGAAATCAATATTCTCCCTATTCTCGTCATGATGACTACAACAATTCTTCCATCGTTGGTAGCACCTTTACAAGTTACGACCGCGGATGCTCAGCTGTTGGTTCGAAAACTACTGCGTGAAATAGAAGGACTCAAAGGCCTATCGGATGACGAGATTTCTATTTTGAAATCGTCTTTCAATTTCGCTTTCGAATTGAACGTAGACATGGCTGATTACGCAAGTATAGCTGTTGGTGCAAAATTGGGTGTAGCGACTGGCGTAGAACAAGCTACTAGTGAAGAATTAGGTGTATCTGCCGACTTTGCTGTCAGTGTTGATAGTGCTGGCAGTGTTGGTGTTGGTGTTAGCAGGAGGGTTAGGAGATCTAAGGCTGACGGCACGGCGGGTGGTACCAAGAGACAAGGACTAAACGCCGACATTTGAGTTAAGGTTGAAACAAGAGGGAGCTTTGGTCCTGGGGCTTCTGCTGAGGCTGGGTTTGCTGCAAGTTCCAACATCAATGCCAGATCCTAGAAAATCTTTGCGCTTTGGAGTAAATACAAGAACCACAGAGTGCAGACTTTTTGTTCATCTGCTGATCGTATAGTATAGCACGAGATGGGAACCAACAGATTGTGCTTTGCTTTTTATGCATGCAGCTTCCAATAGTTCTTGTGGTTTTACTTTTTGCTCTCTGCCCCTAACGATCAGGTTGGCAACACGAGATACAGGTAGCCTACTCTATTTGCAGACTTGTCAACAATCAAGCGGCTTGCAAGCGCTTGATTGATAGCTTGATAACTATCAATCCCATCAAGTCAAGCTTGCCTATACTAATTTATTAGCAATCCAAGCTGAGGAGGGTCAGCTTGATTGTTCGGCTTGATGGGCTTGGTTAAGGCGTGGGCCAAGAAGCCTGACTGGCTCGAGGCCAGTAACGCTAGCTTTTAGGCGCTCTGGGCGCAGTACAACACCTCACCGCGCGCGGTAAGGCTGTCGGCAGTGATCCCAAGCGATATAGACGACGCGATAGATAGTATACTCAACCCTAGTACTGTCAGCAGCCTCACCGCCGACAAGGACGAGTTTAAGAGGTGGAAGCGCAGCGAGCCGGTAGCCGAGAGAGGTACAGAACACGCAGATAACTCTATCAAATACTGGGTGAGCATGCGCGATTGCTACCCTAGCCTAATTAAGCTTGCGCTTGACGTACTCTCTATCCCATCGTCAAGCTGTGAGTGTGAACGCCTGTTCAGTGAGCTGGGCGACCCCTTAAAGCCGGCAATACAGTACGTACGACGGTGGCAAAGAGCTGGCCTCGGAGGCGACAACGAGGTGGTGGGGGAGGAGGCAGCAGACGACGACAATATGGAGCTTTTGTGCGGGCTAGCGACTTAGGACGACGACAAAGGCTAGCGCTACTGTAGTACAGGCTATCAAGCCTATCAATCAAGCCTCAATCAAGCTCACGATCTCAGCTTGTTAGCCCCAACAATCCAAGCCGACGCCCTCAAAAAACGAGCAATCCAAGCTAACGCCTCAGCTTGGATTGGCTTGATTGTTGACAACTATGACTATTTGCCTCTGGCTACAGGTCTTCTTTTCCAAACCAAATCAATATCACCAGTATAATTCGCAACCGATGAACAGTTCTATTACATTAAATTATATTATCACGTCCTTGTCTCTCATCCTACCTACCTACAAAACAATTCGCCCTTCTCCTTGCCATGCTCGCGGTGAAGGCAGTAGCTGCAGCGCCGACTCTACTTTCCGCAGTAGAAAATCTGATCGACAGAAGACAAGGAGCAGCCGCAGGGGCTAAAGTTGGATTTGGAGGGGGGTCGGGCGTTGGGGCTGGCGTTGGTGCTAAGGTTGGCATTGATGGGGATGCTGGAGCCGGTGCCGGAGGCAGCGCTGGAAGCAAAGCCTTAGGAAAATCGGTAGTTGAAATAAATCTACAGTTTGGTGTTGGTGCCGATTCCGTTGCAAGCTCATAATCTTTAGGGTTCAGACTATGTACAGTCTAGATCTGTGCTTCCGCTCACCCGCTGGTCGTCTTAGTATAGCACGAGAAAGCAACCAATTAATCGCTTCTAAGAACCAATAGACCGTCATATTTACTTTTTTTTCTATCAATTTCCCCACTCACCCTCACTGTCTTGGGGATTTCGTTTCGCCACGCGCCATCGGGACAAGATAAATGGCGTATCCCATGTGATTTCGTGTATATATATGTTCGGTTCCATTCCAAGGTCTCTTAAACGCAATATTCAAAATTCTCTTCTGACTTCACGTATGATTAATTCGAACCAAGTTACCTCTGCTTCTTAACCTACACAACAATGAAACTCGTTTTCCTTCCTGTCCTGCTCGCTGTTGCAGCAACAGCCGCACCAGCATCACTGCCTGCGGCAGACAACACAATTCTCAAGAGGCAAGGAGCAGGCAATGCTGCTGTAGGTGTTGGTATAGGTTTTAACTTTGGCGCTGACCCCAATGCCGGCTCTGGCGGCGGAGCAGCCGATGGTGGTGGTGGTGGTGGTGGATTCGGGTTTGGGTTCAATGCCGGTGCCGGTGCCGGTGCTGGGGGAGCATAATGCTGGGGATTCAATGTATGTTTGCGGATGACCATTTTTGTTTCGACTTTACTGACCTTCTGATAGTACCGCGTGGATAAGTAGGCGACTACTTACAATCTACAAAGTTCTGTGCTATGAATATAGCGCATGTGGGACGTGGTTGAACTTTCTGATATTCGTCACTATCAATTGTCTTTATTCTTCCTCTTATTCGCTTGTTCTATGCGATTCGTTTTTTTCGGGAAGGGGTGGGGCCTGGCACTGCAGTGTAGTGGTGGAATGAATACAGCGATTTCTCATGGTCTATAGAAGGCACGAATGAAAGTATTTATTCACACAGTTGTACGTCAAATTGTCTACCAATACTAGCTACTATCAGATTCATCTGCTTTCTATACTTGCGATTATAGCTATTACTGACTTCAGACACGTATATGCATTGGTAGCCGACTCAATGCCGCTTGTGATAGAACCCGCTGCCGACGAACATGCTAAGTATCTCTTAAAATTATATGATAGGCATGCATGGTTTGTATCGAGAAAGTAGCGTGATATGTTTTGGACGGGAACTGCTTGAAAATCAATTTCGGGTTCACTGGTATTGTGTGAAATTGATCATCACTTCAACCTATACAAGTTTCTTAGAACAAAACATTGCTTGTTTTCATCTATAATAATGTGAAATTTTAATTATCCTGATAACGCTACACCCACCCAATTGATCTCCCTTGCATTGGTGGTGTAGATCGAGAGAACAAGAAGATAGGGGGTTTATTCAGACTTTGGAAGATCCCGTTTTTACATGTACCGCCACTTGTAGGTATGGGTGTGGGCGGCGAGATTAGGATCAGCGATGAGCATGACTAGACCTGAAAGAAGGATAGGAGCCATAAGAAAAAGGATCGGCGAGCTTCTCAGTGCCCTCGATTTCGCTCTATAGCCGACAATGTTCGAAGTTAGGTCGTTATCGGAATTGAGCAGACCATGATTCAGATGTTCCGCGCCTTAAATGTTGCAAAGGTTAGACAAGCGATGTATGTAGATTGAAGTTGGTGATTCATTCTCCTTTTTCAAATCATGTTGGAGTAGAAAAAGCATCGTACCAGACAGGGTATCATAAGATACTCGAAAGTGGGGGTGAGCACCTAATAGGCGTGCCTGGCGACTACAGTGGTCTTTTTCCACTAGTATGTCAAGTATTTTATGACACCTGGGCGATCGTGTGTAAAAAAGGCAATGAGTGACGTAACTTCATGGTAGTGGACTAGCCGCTTGGGGAAATAAGGTGGTCGTCAGAACACACCACAAAAGCAAACGTGTGCATCAGAAGAACCTACATCGTCCCCTTCACATACATGCTATCGTATATGAACATATAAATAAAGTTATACGAATCACTCATGCAGCCGGCCCTAGGTGGTTCTGACAAGATGATATTCAGGGAGCATGCATTGTAGGTGAACGTATCGAGGCGTCAAGGGAGTTTTCAGCAATATCCAGTACTCGAATATTATGTTGTTCGCTACTGGCTGTATAGTGTAGGAGCAGTCGACTTCGCTAGAGAGTGCCGTGTTCGGGTATCAGCTGATAAGAACAAGAAATACCTAGTCCATATCTTCGGGAATTTGAATGCACCCGGACTCTGGTAATGAAATAGGACAGGGCTTCTTCTGGAGCTGTTCTCTTATGCCAACAAAGATAGTGGAGACCCTGAAAAAGGATATTGGAACCCAACAGTTACGCGATCCAAACTTTCAAATTCAGGTTGGACTCATCACCCATCCACTACCAGCAACCTGCGTCGCCTACCCCATCATCCAACAACTGCACAATACACTGCAGTCCCCAGGTATTATACGCGACTCAATCCAGAATCTTCTTGGAGTACAGCTAAGTTGCATATAAATCCTTGTTGCCCCAACACTCGCACATACTACGACAACCTGTCCCCTTGGTGCAGTCCAGAGAGCCCATATGAC
This sequence comes from Pyrenophora tritici-repentis, assembly GCF_003171515.1. NCBI lineage: Eukaryota > Fungi > Ascomycota > Dothideomycetes > Pleosporales > Pleosporaceae > Pyrenophora > Pyrenophora tritici-repentis. Next base: position 2,100,071 of record NC_089395.1, read on the forward strand.
AATGTTGGTTTCGGCCAATGCGTACAAGGACGAGGTTCCGAGGAAGTTAGCTCAGAGTAAGGGCCTGTTGGTGTAAAGAGGATGTGACAGTAGAGAGACACGGATCCCATCTGAATATCAGGGGCTAGAGAGCACAAGCTTACCTTCAAATTTTGGAAAAAGGAGCATCACATAATTCATCCAGTCGTTGACCTCCCCGTTGTTTGCTTTTCCCGTCCACTAGCTTGCTCAACAACACAACAAAACACCGGCATCTGTCAACATAATCGGTAAATTGAGCTGAGATTCTCGCTATAAAAGAGACAAGATCCTCGTGCAAGTGAGTGATGTACATCAAAACACATCCACATCTCCGCGCCAATCTCCGCTACGACAACAACAACAACTACAATCATGAAGCTCTCCATGATCGCTACCACCTTTCTCATGACCATTACTCCGGCTCTTTCGTTTGCCGTGCCCAACCCTCAAGTCCTCCCTAATCTCGCTCTGCCGCTTGATTCCGCCCTTGGGTCGAAAACCCCTGCGGTCCCGATTCTGCAGGACATCACTGCGCCAAATTCTAATGCGTCTGTCCCCGCTGTGTGTAGCGGACTGGGTAGTAAGCTCATCTCCATTATCCCTCGGTTGTTTGTTTGCTGGCAGCTAATCTGCAGATAGGCTTTTGCTCTGTCGACCGCCCATGCTGCACGAAGGGGCAAACGTGCAGAAAAACCCTGTTATCGCCGCTCGCCCGTTGCTCTCGGAGGTTCCTATAGGGTTAATGTGGATATCACAGAGTCATCCGACGTAAACTTTAGTTTTTGTCAGGGTAGGAAGGCACTGTGGATGTGGCGTGGAGCCTTCCCAACGTCACAAGCACACCTGCATATCCTTTCCATGTTCGGTACTCTGATATGACCCAATTCCGATATTACAATAAATTATTAATCTTTGTTTGGTTATGGCTTGTGGTTCATGAGTACGATAGATCGAATTCTCAGTGTGCTTTTTCTTTCCTTTTTACTAGAGAGCTCAACGTTCAATGAAGACAACTCAACAGGCATTGAATGAATGTAAAATGTGATTACAAAAGAAGGCTTCTTGTGCATAAGTGCATCGACGCCCGGCTTCATTCATCATCCACCTATAATCACCTGGAAGCCTTTCGCCCTCTGTCCCGTTTCTCACTCACTCAACATCCCAGTCACTCCGTTGATCGTCAATCTAGGCCTCCTTCCACAGTGAATTTCCGGGCTCATATCCCCCCCAAAATTCAAATCCCCCACGTGGTAATGACGTGAGATAAGCAGCCCCAAGATATCCAACTCCCGCCCCGACCCGGAAGTTCTCGTTCGGGCTTGTTCATGTACGTCAGCATTCCAACACCAAATCAACAGGACAGTGCACGGGACGATGATACACGCAACGAGGCTTCCGCGTGGCCCTTTAATCACGCATGTCAGGTGTGCAGATTGATGCGCATTACATCAGCTTTGCGGGACACGGTTTGATCTGGGCTGATTACATGGCGTCTGTCAGTGTAGAACTGATGACAGAAATAAAGTTTCGTGGGCTGTGGGCAAAGTTTGAGTAGAGTTGTAGGGGTACGGGGGCATACTCGGGCAGACTGTGATACTTGCGCACTAGCGCCAAGGTGCTCAATGATGGTTCTTACTTTGGTGTCGCAGCGTGTAACCCACATGTAGTCGTTAGTGATGTTCCGTACTCGAGTACTTGGAGTGAACACAAGATGCATGTGCAGCACGGCTGCGTAGTCATGATACTAGTTGCATCGGCACAAACGGCATCTAGCTCACATGTTCCCGTCAGCGTGGGGAGTTCGCATAACCTTCGCATAACCTTCCCGTAACCTTCCCGGCTGCGCCATGTGACCCCGCGAGAAGCATTGGTCGCCTGGACATCTTGTGTGACGCGGTTCCCGGGGGTCGGAGACGTATGCGCATATACACCCATGCCTTGATCATCTGTAAGGGCCTTGTGCTGCGAACCGGTTGTCCCGTCGCGTTTCCAACTGACATGCGCATCATGCTCATGGAGATAACAAAAGCCTGTTTGATAAGCTCAGCTGATGATGGATGCCTACCTATGCATCGGGGACCGCGGAGCGAGTAGCGCAGTTTCTTGGCGAGAATTAGGCAGTCGTAAGGATCTGGGGCTGGACGTGACTGCGCCCTCCTACAGTGCGGCGAAGCTCTTGACTTATCATAGGGGACACTGAGTTATGTAAAGAAAGTTTCAAGTGCGTTACAGATATATTACGCTGCTTATAAGGTGCTTGATATCAGAAATACATTGGGGGAATCTCAAGAATAACGGTGGCTGAAAGAAAGAGACGAGGCTACAACAAGGCGTCGTCATGTAAGAAGCAGAGATGTCCACCGCCCAATGCGCCACCCCGTCTAAGATAAGTCGGTACAGGGGGTATGCAATCCTCGGAAACGATAACGGTCAACTGACGGGTCAAAAATCAGGAAGATAGGACTATTAGATCGTAAGGATTGTAATGAACAAGAATAGCAACAAACGCCAGGGTGATGCAGAGTCGATCGTCCTGAGTGCATTCGTAGAGGAGTCGTGTGTCTGGGCGCACCACCTGATCGCTCAAATCGCACACCTCCCCTCTATGCGTGTTGCCTGTAGAGAAGAAACGATGAAACCGAATTACTATCCAACGCCGCCTGTCCGGGGTATTATGCGTCCAGTACCAGAAGTTGAAACCGCCGTGATAAACGCCATATCATAAAGACTATGAGAAGAAAGATCCGAACGAAAGAGAGAGCTTGAAAAGATGTGCGAGCTGCGTGGGGCGCATTTGACGATGAGTGGTGTGCAGGACTATTGGTGCAACTCCCGATTGGGTTAGATCGGAATGGATCATGCGGACGTTGGATGATCACCCGACGCAGATCGAGACATCGAGACCCACAACGCGTAGTCGTAGCCGTGATCCTGCGAGCCTCGTCTTTTCTACACCCTCGTTGTGCCCTCGGCGTACTGATGGTAAGCATGATCCGCTGCCATTTGGGTGAGGTCTGACGTCGCATTTGGCCGTGGCATTTGCAACGAATGTGAGAGTCCCGTGGGAGCAGAAGTTCCAAGATACCCATAGTCCCACGACCCTCGTTCTCCATGGGAGAGGTTTGCTGGATATTGCGGCATGTGGTGAGTAGGAGCGCCCCACTGAGTCATGCCTTGTCCCGAAGGTGTCCTCTGAGCAATCGGCATGCCATGTCCTGCTGATCCTTCCATTTTCAGATGGGGGGATAGACTAGAGGAGGTCAGATTGGGTGTGTATGCAGTTGACACGATCGAGATAGGCACTGATTGTGGCGAAGTAATTCGATGAGCGTCCATTGTTGCCTGCGAGACGCCGCCTGGGGAGTATGTCGATGTCGATGGGACTGGGAGCGGGCCAATACCAGCTGTCGAAGAGTAACTTGCAGACTTCTAACTGTTAGCTACATGACCGGCTGCATCGGAGGGAAACATACATATTTACTAATGATCTTCTTCAGCGCATGTGAAAGAATCTTCCAAGGAAACACCTTGACGTCCTTTTCGATATTGCGAGGCTTGGGATCTGGGAAGCCCATGATGACTTTGAAAAAAGTTTCGCTGTCCGCTTTTGCCTTTGCAATTGTGAGAGGCCGGAACCCTTCGAGGTTGCGGCGAATGCGGTTCTTCTCCTCAACAGTAAAGCGGACGTTTACGAGCTGTTCCAGTAGATATATTACGTTGACGCTTGTGATGTAACATTCATCCTTCTCTTCCCACCAGATACAGCTGACGCAAATGCTACCGTGCTGTCGAGCTTCCGGCGCAATAGGAGCGAAAGAAGTCATTATGGTGCTACCGCGTTGCGATCGTTTGAACTCGACCAGGCGCCTCTTTGCGTCCACCTCTTCTTGCGTCCAGTCTTCGCTCATCTTATCAAGATCACCGTCAATCTTGAGTATGGCCTTGCTCTGATACATTGAGTAGGGGTTGAATGGCTGTGCTGAGGAGCTATTACTGCTAGCTTGTGCGAGATGGGTAGCCCGGACAAGCACTGGTGCCGTCATGGCGGGCGGTGGAGGAAGAATCGAGGCCGATGTGGACACAGGATGCCGACTTCCGTGATTACGGGCGTTGTAGGAGCTGTATGAGTGCAAGTTTGGGCTCATATGTGGAAGCTTGTAGTCTGCGTGGGCCATTCCTATACCCGAAGGCACTGCATAGAGGCCTTTCTGCGAGATCTGCGAGCCATATTCTGCCTGCTTGGACAGATCATACCCGCCACCGTGTCTGTACGTCTCGGGGAGTACAGGGCGAGAGGGCAGTGGCGATACCTGTGCAGCAGAATAGGCTCCAGGAATTGTGCGCGGCTTCGCGAATTGACGGGACTGAACGCGTTTCGCAGAATTTCCGTCGGGATAATCTTGCGTGTCACGAAACTCAGTGGAGTACTTTCGTTTCCTGGAGAAGTCGGGCGAGGACTGGTACGCGAGATTCGGCGACATGTCGGTGTAGGTGAACTTGCCAGCATCTGTTTGAGACTGTAAATGGCCCATCTTGTCCTCGATCTGGAGTTTCAACATCATGGTAGGGTCCCATGTGTTGGTCAGTGGAAATGGGGGTACTTCAACGTTGAGAACGTAGTTGTACCATTGATCGTCGTCGTCGTAGTCAACGTTCTGGATTGGGGCGTCGTAGTCGACCTTCTGGAGTGCTGCGACGCACTTCTTGGTGCCAAACATGAGTATGAAGGTGCGTTGAGTGGCTTGGAGGTCGTAATTCGTCCGAAGTTGCAGCGTTACCGTAGATCCAGCGGTGCCTTGGGCAGGAGTAATCGGTTCGGTGATTTCCGTTTCAGTAACTGTCAGTGAAGCGGGATGACGAGCGCCTGCATCGATAAATGGTCGATTAGTTCGATGTTCTGCTGCACCGCGTGACTCGTGCGTCGAGCTAGGGATGTAGGGCATCTCTGCGCTCGAGGCCTCATGCGTTAGTCCCGCGGGCACATCCGTGTACTGCGAGGCGAACGCGGGCTGTGCAATACCTGGGTAGTTTGCAGCCTGATTTGATCTGGTGGCTTCGGCATCTGGAATGGAGGTGGTCAGTCAAACGTGCTAATCAATCTCACGTGGGCTAATGCCGGATTATTCCGACCCAACTATGGCAGGTGCTCTTCCATACTCGTCAGATGAGCCGAGAACCACTTACCATACACATATTGATGGTTTTTCGAGTATCCTGACATGGACACTAATTGTGCGGCTCTTGCAAATTGGATAGTCGGTGAACCACGACCAAAGTCCAAACTGCGCAGTGCTGATGGGTGCCTTTCAACACTGATTGAGAGCGGTGGCCGATGGCTGTCAGGCTGATACTATTTGCATGTCAGTAGGCAGGACATTTGTGGGGTCGCAGCGCAGGCAGCAATGGAGGGGTCAGCGAGAGCGCGCCCTGGCACACCTCGAAGAGCTGCTAGCTACAACAGAGTACGCACCTGACAGCTTGCTTGTATAGAGCAGGCCAGATTGACGCTGGTCGATGCGCTTAGATGGAGAGTGTAAAACTATGTTGTCGTCTTTTGATGTTTGAACACTGGCAAACTGGCACAGAACTCGTGGGGCTGTAGCTTGCGTCCTTGACAGAGCTAGAGAGACAATGGAGTCCTTGTTGGAGGCAAATGTTGCAACAGGCGGGTTCGAAAGTTCGAAACACTGTGACGGATGTGATGAGAGGTAGATTCGGAGACAAACTGGGTGGGCCTTGTGACCAGTGAAGCGGACAAAAGTAGTCTGTTTAGAGACAAATGATCGGGATGTTCAGGACTTGGATTCATACGGGAACCGGGGCGATTTTGAGTATCCGTGTCAAACGCGGTGAGTCCAGCTCTTCGCCTACTGCAGCTCAGACAATGCAAACTCCCTATCGACGAAACAGGAAACGGGACGTGTCGCTCCCGCCGCAATGGAGAATGATTCAGTGCAAATGCCAGGAGCTGAAATGAATGTGAGTGACTTGGTACGAGATGTATCATGTTGCGGCCCGCATTTCGATGTGACTGATGGCATGACTTACATAGCATACAAAGGAACAGAGACATGGGATGAAGGCTGACCAATATGCATGAGGCTCGGCAGCCTTGCCGTGCAGAAGGCAAAGGAAGCTGCGGAACTACGGAGCTATTACCGTGGAAATAGGCGGCAATGAACAGGTACCGTACGGAACAGGCGATGAAGCAACCCAGGACAACGGAGAAGAAGCGGGATTGGCCCAGTGTCGATGGCGGAGCATAGACGCAGCTGCAAGGAAGTGCGAACGAGCACAGTGTGCTCTGGGGGGGTTCGGATGACTCTGGGTGATTACCGATCCCGTCAACCTGGTAAACTAGCGGGCCAGTTGACGATGAGGCACGCCCTCCAGAGGCTAGTACTATGGCCGTTGAGCACCACGTCGCGCAAAGCCTGACAGCTCCTAGGTTCGTATAGGAAGATCCAAACGGCAGGAGGCAGCAGCCGCCTGAAATCTGTGCACTGAGGCTCTGACGGGGTGGCCTTGGATGGCGCAGCCCACGCAGTGGCAATAAGCTGAGCTCCGCGGCTGACGACAAGTGATGTATATCTCTAGTCAGCGATGGCTGCGTGCAGTGGATCACTCCAGACAGCCTCAGAATGCAAATCCAAAAGCAACGACGGTCCAATGCCAGAGGGAGATTGTCTTGGCCAGTAGGTGAGGTGTAGAGTGGTGCTCTAAGACCTCTGCAATGGTAAGAAGCGCGGATGCGGAGGACCTGGGCCAAAGCGTTAAGACAAGGTCTGTGAGGCGTTGTTTGTGGGCAAGATTGTAATTATGTTGATATGCAAACGCAAGATGTGATGGACAACTGGGACGGGAAGGGGTGGAAGGGGATCTTGGGGGGGGGGATTATGCTGGCTATGGCGAGGTTGACGCATGAGGTGGGCGTAGCAAGACCGCCCAGGGCGGCGGTGACATTGACGATGATATACATGCGGCCCAGCACTTCAGCGAGCATCAGCAGCAATTTCTACGGCCTCTGATGCCGACAGCTGTTAGGGCGACCCATGAGCCCGTAGGCTGGGAGATGGGCGTCCCGGGCATTGCGGACTACGACTGGCCGCGATGACGGCAGACGACTATCCATAGCGGCCAGTGCACGGCGATGCTAGGCTTGGCCCCCTCTGAGCGTTGCGGTGATGGCAGACGTGCAGAAAAGGGAGGGCATATGTTGGAGTGTGGTGAGCAATGAGCTCCGTCGCCAGCGGTGTCAAGCGAAGATGCATCTATTCCTGGTGTGGCTTGCAGAAGCTTAATCGCCGCCATCCCTGTTCCATCCTGCGCATCGCCAAAAAAGCCACGCAAAAGACGGCCCTCTGCCAGGCACCGCAACTCTGCGCGCACCGCTGCCTGCGAGAGATGCGCCGGCCAAGGGAGATGTCCTTGTGCCACGCCGGCGCTTTTTTGTACTCGTAGTCGTCGTCGACAAAGCCATGGCAACTTCCTCTCCTGCCGCCGAAAGCGCCTGCCTCACCAGCCGTCGTTCCTGCCTCGGCCGGCGCATCCACCACATCGCAGCTGCCTCCCTCTGTTTGCGTGTCGTCCGATTGGGAAAGAAGCAACTACGCCCGCGCCGCTCCTTCCGCCACATGAGGATGACTGGATCCTTCCTTCGCCTGTAGCCTGCCTTCAACTCCGTCCACTGCTAACTACTCTTCCTCTCTTATCCTCCGCGCCGCCATTCAACATCAGCCCGCTCGCTCCCTTGCGCGTCTGCACAAGTTCCCCTCAGCAGAACATGGTCAGTGTGGCCTCTTGGTATTCTTAGAAAGCTGATGTCGTATCACCACCTACTCTTGGCCCGAACCGGACCTTAGCGGCTTTCTGGTGGCTGTGTGTAAGCCGCCCATGACCTGAAGTAGACCATTAGCACATCAGCGTTCCGCCATAATAACACCCATCGGGAGATTATGCTCGTCTTGCCCATGCCATTCTCTTCACCTTGCTCATCCATGCTTGTCAGGAACGAGAGGCAGGTGCTGTCCTGCAGGGGACCGACCACATTCATCTCGGAGCACACCGGGACCCTGCGTCGTAAACTTTCCACACCCACATCTCAGGATAGCATCAGTTGAATCCTCTCTGCCAGTCCCGAAATGCCCGCGGCTATAGACACTTTCGCTGCTCCGCCACCACCCCGGCTGCAGAGCACCACCACGGAAACCTGCGTCTGTCTTGGCCGCGTCTGATTGCTCACTACCCAAATACATTCACTATGCACGACTGTCGGCCTCGCTCACAAAATCCCGGCCAGGGGGGTCAAGAAGAATGCACCAAATCATGTGCTCGCTTGGGTACCAAGTCCCCAGATTCCTTTCCCACGGGTTGGCTATCAACAGTTGTGGCTTCCCGAAGGAGAACGTCGTGCACATTGCAACGCGACGCGTTTGCCCTCACCATGGCTTGAAAGCCAATCTATCTGGTGCGTCCATCCTACGGCTCCGCCCTTTGCGCCAACGGATGACTACAGTCACGCATGAGTGATCCGAGATTGCTGCTTCAACCGCTGCAGGAGCTGGAAAGCGTACCATGGCTGCGAGGCTTTGGTCGCGACCAGGATGCAGTCTTCCACGAGGACCTCTGCCATGGAACCGGGTCATTACCTCCGGCATCTGAAACGCGCTTCTGGATGCTCGTGGTACACAGCGAATGACAGCATGCAGTCATCCGCTTTTACCTGCGAGCCCGGTCACCATGAAGAGCCAACAGACAACTAGTTTCACCCACAAATGCCACCACGAAGATATCTGACCTGGTTTTAACTTGTAGCTTAACAATTGCCTCTTGCAAAGATAGTCCGCCTGTGCAATCTTGCCAACGGTTCTTGTGCTCGAGGAGACCTTGGACTATTGGCCACTGGTTTGGTGCCACAAAATGGACACAGGGCCTTTTATTGTTACATCTACTACGCCATAAGGAGTGCAGTCTGCTTTAGGCTAACGACACACCGCACTCCGAGGTCGCTTGGGGGAGCCGCTTCTGCAAAAGCTTCGTTTACGACGTGCCCTGACGATTGTATTGGCTTTCCCTTCCACTGGTACATCATGTGTCTCCTGTCAGTGTTGAACCCATCTAAAAGCATCGCTTAGAATATGTCATCTTCAGTAGTCTTGACTGCTGATTCGACAGAAGGGCGCAAGTCTCATGGCTGTCACCAGGGGAGAGTTTGGACAACATGTGGTTGCCGAGGTAATACCTACGTCAGCATGGTTTGCAGAAGCCACGATAGGGCTGCTTTGTATTCCCAAGTCTTGTCCAACGTCGGAATAACCATGGCGGGATCTGTTTGCAACACACTTTTTATGAACCCGGTTGTCGGGAACTTCCTGCATTTTGTTGCACCAAACCTTGCCCAATAGTTGCCACTGGCCAAGGCAAGACACCCAGTTACCCGGTCACGCTTGACAAGCAGTTCTCCCAAAATTTCATGTGGGGAAAGGGAAAACTTCTTCGATTATGCACCTGCCTGCATTGCACTAATGAGCCTATTAGTCGCTTCGGTTGGAGCCGTCGTCTACGTCAACATGGGTGCGTTTGACAACGCAGAATGTAACATGTTGCGAATATCTTCGACCGCGAGCTTGCCGCCACTACGTAGACGCGCCTCCCCCTCAACGCATTTTGAATACGAGACACCCTCTTCACCTTGATGACCGACGTGCAACATCCCCAACGGCCCTGTTGCACAACGATCGCCAGCCTCCCTAGAGCTTTTCAAAGCCACTCGATGTTTTGCATAATCTCCCTGGCTTCCAAGCAAAGCCACTGGGAACACGATGCGACACTTGCATGGATGCATGCTCACGTAGGCACGTGATCAACGGCCCTTTTCGGCGGCTCAAGCATTCCTGTCCAAGCCATGGGCCGATGAGACTGATCGGATCTGACAGCGGTGGCATCTTGATACGATTGTAACATGATGGAACGTACTCAGGGACTGTTGTAAGCGAGGAATGTAAGCTGGTCGCTGTCAGTAAATGACCAGTAGTTGATGCACGGTCATGAATGCTGCGGTCTCGTACGCCGACTCGAATCGTGAGAGGCTATCTCGATCATGGTGGGATATTAACGACTCTATTAGCATTATACGAAGATCTTCTATGCGCAGCTGATAGCATCTAGAAAGTGAAGAACAGCTCAAATCTAGGAACACGAAGCTTTTTGATACCTACTTATTTGCTCTTTTTCTATCATTGAAACCCCAAACAGCCATCTAATCCTTACCCTTCAGCTCCTCCAGCCTCTCCACCAACTTCTCCCACCCAGCACTATCCTCCCAATTCTCCTTGCCCTTGCCAATAACACTCCTCACCGCACTCCTCGACTTGAATTTCCAGTCTTTGGCCACCAGCTCCCCACTACCCGCACCCAGACCCTCAGTCCTATCCCGTGGGCCCAACGTCTCATATGCGTCGACGAGGTCAATCGTCATATCCACTACCGCGTTCCACACTTGTTCACTTCCCGACTCCCACTTCGGCTGGCTGGTAACTGCGCGCCAGGCCTTCTCGTGGCACTCTAGCGCTGAGCCAGGTCGGCGTGTATGCGTGTATAGCGTTGCTAGAATAATCCAGAGTTTCGGGGAGAACGTGATGAGGGGCTTGATGACTCGTTCTAGGAGGTCGTTTACCATGCGGGCGAGACCCGGACGCGTGATATCGAAGCCTCCTTCCAACGAGACGACGTGTTTGACTAGCATATCCACGATTTCCGCATCCACACATTTCTCGCCGTCGGTGGCGCCACGCAACTCGGCGATGCGTCGTTGGGATGTGATGACGTCGGACCATGAGGGGGGGTTTGTCGATGCCGCGACGGCGAGGACGTTGTTCCAGATACGGTAGTCGTCGTGTTTGATTGTGGCTGCGCGTTTGAAAGCTTTGAGGGCGTCGGTACGTGGGTGGTTTGACACCCGTGTTTCTTCTACTACGCCGTCTTCATTTTCCGTGGTCTTGGGCTTGAGATGTAGGAGTGAGGCGGCGAGGTTACTCCACGACTCGGCATCTTGGTCATCGAGCTGCACACAGCGGGAGAAGGCTTCGACGGCGTTTTTGAACTGCATGAGCTCCAGGTAGGCGCAACCGAGAGCGAACCAGGCCGGCTGGTACAAGGAGTTGATTTTGAGGGAGAGAGAATACGCTTCTGCGGCTTTCTCGTAGTTGCGGGCGGCGATATATCTTTGGCCGAGCGAACGCTGGGCGCGTGCGTACCGTTTGCCAGAGACTTCCCAGGCTTTCTCATACATGGCGAGGTCGTTGTCGAGGTCTCCTAGAATGCAGTAGTACCGCGGTGCTTCAGCGGGTGGAGGATCGCGTTCAGCGCCCTCCCACTTCTCCTCGTCAAGATCAACTGTCTCCTCATCGCCGTTGATAGCATGGAAGAGCTGTCGTCGAATCATCTTTCGCGCCCTGTCTTCCTTTTCTGTAGCAGCATAGCAAAGCGCGGCTTCAGCCCACATTTCCAGCCTCTCGTAGATCTCCAGTGCGGACCGTAGACCACCGAGCGAGACCCAGCGAGCAGCAAGCTCAGCCTCCAGCTCCCATCGTGATGGAGAGCAAAGCGGGAACACGTAACGGAGACGCTCTTGAACAGGTGCTGATTCTCCTTCTTTTGCCGCTGGCAGGAAAGCAGTGATCTTCTCCCCCGTCTCAGCATCCGTAGTAGCATCACCCGATGTCTCGGCAATGACTTGATCAACGAGCGCTTGAAGCTGCAATAGACCACGCTCAAGGGTTCGCGACTTGTAACCTTCGATGCGACTACGCACTAGCAAAGCCTGAGTGTAGACTTGCCAGTTCGAGCTTCCACCCTCCAATACACGCGTAGCATACGGCTCCGTCTGCTCTCTTGTGATCCCATCTGCCGGATTCGTGTTCTTGATGCTCTCGGCTAGAGAAAGCATGATGACAGAGTCCAAGGGATCTAGAAGCGGTTGATTTGAAGGGTCCATTGACGTAAGAGATGCGGGTAGGGCAGACTCGTCCTTGATATCCATTGAAGCAGTGTTGTTGGTGAAGGAGATGGACTCGAGTAAAGTATCGTCGTTCAAATCCAGCGCTTTTGGCTGCGAAACACCGTCCGTAGTGCCATTAGTATCCGAACCCGCGCTTCGAGCCAACACGATCAACTGGCTGGTATCCTTTGTTTGAAACTTCGTCCTCTTTCCCATCAACCCCGTCAACGCAAACTCAAACTTGCGCTCGGAAGTCGCCTGCTCCAGATCCGCCCTGGCCTTCTTATCCAGCCCATGATGCGTATGGATCGCAGCTCTCTCAAGCAAAAAGCTCGTGTACAATTCTTTAATCTCCTCTTTCTTTGCCGAGTTCATAATCAAATCCTCCACAACCTTGACGTCCTCGTAAATCGCATCTTGGAGTTTTGGTGCTGGTTCACTGAGCAGCCTCTGGTGTATGAAGTTGACTCTGAGTTTTGTCCACGCAGAAGCTGCAACGTTCTTCGCAATAGGTGGGCTGATGAGAATAGTCTGTGCCAGACACAGCAGCTCAATGTTCGGTGTAAGCTTATACGCTGCAACACCATCTGTGCTCAACGACGCGACCAATTCTGCTCGCGTCTTGCTCACTGCTTTTGTATCACTCGCTACATCCTGCGGTAACGCCACTTCCGCGGCTTTGAAAGGCAGCGGCGGACCCGTGACATTGGACTGCAGAAACGCATGCAATGCAGCGACTGCAACAAGGAAGTACAGATGCTGTCGATACGCTGCTGTTTCCTGGATCGGTGTGGAAGCCTCCTCTTCACTCTTTTTCGACAGCAAGAGTCCTAATCGATGAAAGATGTAATCGCTCCAAAGCCCAAAATCGCTGCTCTTGACATTTTTTGTGGCCTCATTCTCCTGGTGACCCAACAAGATTTGCGTTTCTGGTAATTGTAATACTTTTAAGAAATCGCCGGTCTCGGTTGCTTGCAGCGCGGTTTCCAGGACAGCAGCGAGGTCATCTGGCAAGGTGCTCCGGAAAAAAGTAAGGAATACGTCGGCCATATTTGCGAAGATTATCAACAAACGACGGCTCTTGGGCAAGATGTGGGAGAAATGCGCTGCAAGAGTATTTTTTACAGCAACAGTCTGTCACTTGTTGCCACTAATTTTTCGCAACTTGATAGCCTGGTTGCGGGGCTACTTTGGGAATTTGCGGCGATGAGTAACGCTGTGGTGGGGAAAACCCTGTGAAAAGGGCTGTTGCACTAGCTTCTTTGGGTGGTGGTACTTTCTAGTCTGGACATGGCGACGCCGCAAAAGAGTCTCACGGAAGGAAGCATATCGAATGCAGACACCTGAAAGATGAATTGAGTCGTAGCACTATGCACGTACGGGGATTCACTGTATTGGGATTGTAATGTGTGCAAGCGTCTCGAAGCATGACTACTGTGTATTCAAAGTAGGTATAGGTTATGTCGCAAGGATGCTGCCTTCTAGGTAACTTGGTCGACCACTCTTATCTAGCAATCAACGCCGTTGATATGCAGTACACTAGATCGCAGGAATTTCAACAAGGGCGAAGTTGTACTAAGAGCTCAATCTGATGAACTGCTGGAACTAGAGCTGTCCCTACGTTTGCTGTGGCTCCTGTGCTTATGATGACCACCATGTTCATGATGCGAGTGGTGCGAGGACCCGTGATGAGAACCATGGTGAGAGCCGTGATGAGAGCCGTGATGGGAACCATGATGCGAGCCTTCGTCGGAGCTATCATGCTTCTTATGCTTTTTGTGCTTCTTGTCTTTCTTTTCTTTCCTTTGAGCAAGTCAGTAGATGTCTATTAGTACATACAGAAAGGCTGATACAACTTACTTGTCGCTCACAAAGTTGGCAGCAACGGCACCCAATAGCGCTCCTCCTACGGCGCCCATGGCTCCACCACCAAGCTTGTTGCCTACAAATGCGCCACCAGCACCTCCGATCAGGGTAGAGCCAAGACCACGGTCGCCGTCAGCGGGTCCGCCTGGAGCACCAGGTTGGCCGTATTGAGGCGCGCCATAGCCTTGTTGTTGGTCTTGATAACCCTGTTGCTGATGTGCGCCGTGTTGCTGGTTGGGATCATGGTAGCCTACTTGCTGATGCCCTCCGTATTGCTGGTTCGGGTCATTGTAGCCTTGCTGTTGATGCGCGGGAGGTGGGTAAGGAGAGGTGCTGCGGTTTGGGTCGTAGCTCTGCTGGTAATGTTCCGATGGAGGCGCACCATAGCCGTGCTGGGGAGTTTGTCCATACGAGTCGTGCGAAGGCGGAGGATATGGGCTCTGAAAGGCTGTTAGCCGCCGGGCCTGGATAAATACAGTTGCGCAATGAAACGAACCTGTCCCTGGGGGTAAGGACTGTGTTGCCCATATTGCCCTTGAGCTTGCTGTCCATACTGGCCCTGCGCCTGCTGCCCGTACGGCTGGTCTTGAGGAGGATAGCCCTGGTTGTAGGCTCCATAAGCAGGCTGTTGCTGGTTTGCGCCGTTGTGGCTGTAGCCGTAGCCCTGGCCGTGGGCTTGACCCTGACTATAATAATCCTGACCTGACATGCTGTTCTACAATTATCGAGTATTGTGTGGTAATGGTGAATCGGTGTGTTGACAAAGAGAGTGTTGAAGATGAATGTTATGGCGGCGGGGGAGGGGCAGCATCAGGCAGGTATCTGTGCCATTGCGGCATCGCACGCGCCTGGAAAGCCACACGCGCTCGCAGCATGGGGCTGAGTTGGACGCCACATAGCGCGAAGGTCAGTCGTTTGCCTAACGGCATTTGCAAGGGTCTCATCAAAGCTGAGCTGGGTGAGGTTTGGTCAGATGGAGCCGAATGGCCAACAACGAACATGTGCGCAATGCGCATGCATGGATACATGCGCAGCCGACGAGCTAACCGCATTTGTCACATGGGTGGCTGAGAAGACCTTCACCGCAACAGTCCCATTTCGCGTCATCAACGAAGCTAGTTAAGTATTTTTAGAGCTGATTTACCAATCTCCCCGAGAGCGAGCATATGCCCCCTATGATGAGGACAATGCCCATAAACGATTCTTTTAACTCGTGAGTGCCATGACATATGCGACAAGAGTTTAACTTTTTAGGAGGCCGAAGTATAGTCAAAGGCAATTCAACTATGTTTAATGTGCTGTACATATTCCTACTGCATCAGCCTGATAATGCTACAACCCATCTTAAGTCCTCCGCCATCTATATAAGCCCTACGATCCCTCATCATCTTTTAAGCACTTTCCTTATTTACTTCAGAAACACTGCAACTTTACTAAAACATGCGAGCCGTCGACTATGTCTCTCTTTTGGTGGCAGTCACTTTGATCTACGTCTTACCTGCCGTCTTTAAACAAAATTATGAACTAGGTGGTAATAAAATTTCCACCTTTACTCCCACGTGTCTAAAAAACATGTATCTCTCCATGCGTTATCTCGGGCGCATAAAAACAAGTTGGAACATATAATGTCGTGACCTCATATGCCGGTTCTGAACTGTGTTGAAAACAACAATTTCGATATTAATATGAGCTTGAGCCGTTGTGAACATTTTGCGGCCTCTGAATTGATTGTGAAATGTAACATGATGTACTTTAGTTACTACCTACAGGATTGCCCTTGCTCATTGCTATGAGCCTTGATCGAAAAAAGGCAGCGTCGATATCTATGTGCCCGTGCGTGTGCCGCCTCCAAAAATATGGGGCCCAGATTCATGAGCAGACGCGGAGTGACTGGGGAAAGGGAAAGCCTTGCTCCAACTTGGTGACCAAGGCTAGACATGCGCTTTCTCACGATAGGCAGGTGTATAAAAGGCGGCTGCTTTCCTTCCTCCCTCCTTTCCTTCTCCACACAATTCCCACCCCCCAAATTTCCAGATCTGCATCAAAGATCGATCTTGCAGGCCTGAGCTGCTCCAAAGTTGATCGACCATGAGCTGATGACTTATTGTTGTGCAATTGAGCCAAAGACTAGTGCATGGATGTCCTGTTTTGGGCCCGTCGTTCTCTTTGGGGTTCACAGAAAAGACTCAGTAGTCGCCAATGTGCCGTTCTACGGCGTGATCTCATGGGTTTCAAATACCACATTTTTGAGTAAAAATACAAGTATGTTGTTGGAAGAGTCTAGCCAGACTCGCTACGGTCAGAGCTTTTGAGCATAACTTTATGGTAGCGCACCGTGATGTGCAATTCGTCTCACAGGCGGGACAGATTGGTACAAGCGTACTATGAAGAACACTGCGGTGGCCGAAATCCGGGGTATATCGATAACTGGTGGGGTGTGATCCGAGCGTTATGGCTGTTGACATGCTCTGTCATGACCGGATTACCAAATTTATTAGATGTGTTTTGTAAGAACAGAAAGTGACCACGGTCAACAGATAAACAGCAGTGGATATACTCTACGCATTTTCGGATAGTTGTAGCGTAATGCTTTCTAGACTTCTCATCCTGAGTGGTGTCTAGGGAGCACGTTCTCCCTCGTAATGACTCGTTAGACGTGTCTAGACATATCTGAGCTGTGTGGCAAATAGTATACCAGGGAACTCTCGCACTCGTCTCGACTTCGGTGGAACCGGAAATACTTTTGTCATCAAGTCTGGAGCCTCCGCTGTTGGCCGTAGTGCGACGGCTTGGCAAGGCTGCACGAACAGCGGGCGGCAAGTCTACCGCATCGGTAAGGCACATGGATATGATGGAGCTAGGGAAGTTGCATCCCGCTTTCTGTTGGAGTCAAACATTGGGGTGGAATAAATGCCAACAGGTGAGAATTGGAGAGCGTCGTAACTTGAGAGCCGTAGGGCTCGACCGCCACAACGAAACGTGCTAGTGCGAGTCCCTGATCTTCGGGCTGCATGTCCGCGGCTCTGAACCGTTGGGCATGTCGCGAGCCATGGTTGGCTATGAGAAGGCGGTCAGCGCGCCTGTCCCAGACTCGCCACATATAGATGGCCTTTTGCAACGTGGGCTGTGACATGGGCTCCGGTCGACGACAGTGTCTCTGCCCGTCATTGCAACGAGAAGACGGAGGGGCAATCGGCCAGCGACGGACAATAACTGGAGAAATTCCGGCGATTGTGAAAACTCTGGCCATGTGTGGGCGATTGTGAAGTCATGGGCAATACGGCGAAGGCGAAGTGTCCCGGATGCTGAACGCAGGGGCCAGCGCACGCTAATCTTATCGGCTTACGCCCGCCCTGGGCCAAAAAATTCCTCAAAGCGAGGCAGCCCACCATAGAGATAAAAAGCCCCTCCACAACCTCGCAAAGCGCTCTCTCTCTCCACTTACTCTCCCTCTGGGCTGACCCAAAGTACCTTCCCTTCTTTGTGTAGTTGTGCCAGGTAGCATAGAGTTGCGAGTCACGTTCTTCGCGGCTGTGTTTGATACCCCCGATAGATTCACTCTATCTTTTCACGCCAAAAGTTTTTTAGGCCCCGCCGCCTTTGTCCATATAAGGACCGTCGCCCCTCCTCCCAACCCGACCCTTTTCACACATCCCCCCTCACACATCTTCGACAACATGGCGCCTGCTGCTTCGCACGATGCCAAGGACGTCAAGTCCGAAAACTCAAAGTCGCTCAAGGCGCTTGAGGAGATGATGCAGAAGTTGACCATGTCCAAGGCCCAGGACGAGATCAACGCCTCTGCTCAGGCCATCGCCACCTTCATCAATGGCGACATTGAGGAGGCTGATGCTCCCACCAAGTAAGTCTAGACTTTGCCCCTCCCCCACTACAACACAATTTCTAACAATTCGCCCAGGGCTGTCCAGGTGCTGAAGAAGCAACTCGCCAGCAAGAAGGATGCCGTCGCCCGCGAGCGTGCGCTCGATGCCATCCGTGCCATCGCCCAGCACTCGCACGTCTCCGCCTCTGTCGAGCCCTACCTCGTTTCCCTCCTGCCGGACGTGCTGGCCGCGGTCGGTGACAAGATGAGCGGTGTCAAGGTCGCTGCCCAGACGGCGGCCGAGTCCATCGTTCAGGCTGCGAACCCCAACGCCGTCAAGGCCATTATCCCCCACATCATCCACTCGCTGGAGAACGCACAAAAGTGGCCAGAGAAGATGACCGACCTCAAGTGCATCGAGGTCCTCACCAAGAGCGCACCCGCACAGATGGCTTTCCGTGTCCCCGACCTGATTCCCGTCATCTCGGGAGCCATGTGGGATACCAAGCCTGAAGTCAAGAAGGCTGCTTACGGCACCATGGAGACTCTTTGCTCCTTGATCTCCAACAAGGATATCGAGCGCTTCATTCCCGAGCTCATCAAGTGTATCGCTAAGCCCGAGAACGTCCCCGAGACTGTTCACTTGCTCGGTGCCACCACTTTCGTCACTGACGTCCACGAGCCCACTCTTGCCATCATGGTTCCCCTGCTTGAGCGTGGTCTTGTCGAGCGCGAGACTGCCATCAAGCGTAAGTCTGCCGTCATTATCGACAACATGTGCAAGCTTGTCGAGGACCCCCAGATTGTTGCCGCTTTCTTGCCCCGTCTGATGCCGGCGCTTGAGAAGAACCACGACAACTTGGCTGACCCCGAGGCCCGTGAGAAGACCCGTCAAGGTCTCGACACCCTCATCCGTGTCGGTCACGTCGAGAACGGCAAGATCCCCGAGATTGAGAAGTCTGGTGACATTTCCACCATTGCCAACAACCTCACTGCCGTCATCCCCTCCGGAATCAAGGTTGACGAGCGCTTCACCCCTGTCGTCAACTACATTGGCGCCATTGGTGGTCAGCTCATCGACGAGAAGGACTACGAGCCTCTCAACTGGCAGGCCAATGCCGGCCCCTTTGTCGCCGTCCTTGTTGGCGACGAGAAGGCCAAGGATGTCACTGAAGAACTCCGCAGGAGGTCCCTCCCCGGTGCCGCTGCCGAGCGCCTCGTCGAGCCCGATGAGGAGGAGGGCGAGGATCTCTGCAACTGCACATTCAACTTGGCCTACGGTGCTAAGATCCTGCTCAACCAGACTCACCTTCGGCTGAAGCGTGGTCAGCGTTACGGTCTTCTCGGACCCAACGGTTCCGGAAAAACCACTCTCATGCGTGCCATCAACAACGAGCAAGTCGAGGGTTTCCCCAAGCAGAACGAGGTCAAGACCGTCTACGTCGAGCACGACTTGGACTCTGCTGACACTGAGATGACCGTTCTTGGCTGGACCATGAACAAGCTCAAGGCTGTCGGTATCGACAAGCCCGAGGAGGAGGTCAAGACCACCCTCAACGAGTTCGGTTTCTCCGACGCCATGTACAACGGTGGCATTGGTGCGCTCTCTGGTGGATGGAAGATGAAGCTCGCGCTTGCTCGTGCCGTTTTCGAGCAGCCCGATATTCTCCTGCTCGACGAGCCTACCAACCACTTGGACGTGAAGAACGTCAAGTGGCTCGAGGACTACCTCACCAGCTCTCCTTGCACATCCATTGTCATTTCCCACGACAGCAAGTTCTTGAACAACGTCATCCAGCACGTCATCCACTATGAGCGCTTCAAGCTCAAGCGTTACCGTGGTAACCTTGACGACTTCGTCAAGCGTGTGCCCGCCGCCAAGTCTTACCACGAGTTGGCTGCCTCCGACATGGAGTTCAAGTTCCCTGAACCCGGTTTCCTTGAGGGTGTCAAGACCAAGGCCAAGGCTATCCTCCGTGCCACCAACATGAGCTTCCAGTACGAGGGTACCTCCAAGCCCCAGATTGAGGACATTACCTTCCAGTGCTCGCTTGGATCCCGTATTGCCGTCATTGGCCCCAACGGTGCCGGAAAGTCTACTCTCGTTAACGTCTTGACTGGTGAGCTTGTCCCTACCAAGGGTGAAATTTACCACCACGAGAACATCCGTATTGCTTACATTAAGCAACACGCTTTCGCCCATATCGACCACCACCTTGACAAGACTCCTTCCGAGTACATTCAATGGCGTTTCCAGACTGGTGAGGACCGTGAGACCATGGACCGTGCCAACAAGATCGTCACCGAGGAGGACGAGAAGGCCATGGACAAGATCTACAAGATTGAGGGTACCGAGCGTCGAGTCATTGGTATCAACTCTCGTAGGAAGTTCAAGAACTCTTACGAGTACGAGTGTTCGTTCGCTCTCGGTGAGAACGTCGGCATGAAGAACGAGCGCTGGACACCCATGATGTCTGCTGACAACGCCTGGATTCCTCGTTCCGAGATCATGGCCTCCCACGCCAAGATGGTTGCTGAGGTTGACCAAAAGGAGGCTCTTGCCAGCGGTCAGTTCCGTCCTCTTGTCCGTAAGGAGATTGAGGCCCACTGCGCCAACTTCGGTCTCGACGCCGAACTTGTTTCTCACTCACGTATGCGTGGTCTCTCTGGTGGACAGCGTGTCAAGGTCGTTCTGTCTGCCTGCTCATGGCAGCGTCCTCACTTGATCGTTCTCGACGAGCCTACTAACTACCTGGACCGTGATTCTCTTGGCGCTCTCTCCAAGGCCATCAAGACCTTTGAGGGTGGTGTCATTATCATCACTCACTCTGCTGAGTTTACCGCCAACCTTACTGAGGAAGTCTGGGCCGTCATGGACGGTCGCATGACTCCTTCTGGTCACAACTGGGTGCAAGGTCAGGGTGCCGGACCCCGTCTTGCCAAGGATGATGGTGAAGAAGAAGAAAAGGTATGTCCCCCTCACTCTACATTAATGCAAGCACGTACTGACCTCACTGCAGTTCGACGCCATGGGTTCGCATTCCCCGTTTTCTAGGCTTTCCTGTTCATTTTACACCATTCCCGACCATCCCTGGTCACCCCCAAACCTCCACGGACCCAGAAATCCATTCTGAGGCACCACCTTTTCCCGACCCTTTCTCAGCCACACTGTACGCGTAAACATGCTAACAAACTGATAGGTAACAAGATTGCTAGCCAGAAGAAGAAGGCCAAGCTCACCTCATCCGAGATGCGCAAGAAGAAGAAGGACCGCATGGCCCGCCGCAAGCGTGGTGAGGAGGTCTTCTCCGACGAGGACGAGTAAACGCATCGCCATCGTCGAAAAGTTGTTTTCTTTCATCGGTCTTCCGGTTTACGAGGGTTTATGGTGCATGTCGACAAGATGTCGGCCTTTCATGACATAATGCAGTAGTGTTTACGGTTCATGGTTCATGCCCGGCGTCTGGATATCAAAACCTTCCCCCTTGCATCTTTGCGGATTCATCCCCCCGTAGAAGATAGAAATAGATTCCCATGATACTTCATCTTGTTTGCCTTGCGCGCTTTGTAGTGACTCCATCGCAATACCGTCGTTCGTTCTGAGACTGCTGGATGTATACGTGAGCTCATGACGACTCCACATGAGAGAAAGGAGCTGCATATATTCTTCCGGCCTTTGCATTTCTTTCATACTTTTAGGGCAGAGAAGAACAGGCTTTTCTGCCTTAGTGTTGCAGGTCAGATGTAGTCGGATGTGCATGTATGTAGAGGTGAACATACTTCACAAATGTAATTTAAATATTTTTCCGTCTAGAGAGAAGTTGTATATTTCTACATCTCTACGCAGCGAAGGGGCGTATTCTACACGTATATAGGTACTGCACCTCTACTCCGTTTGCAAAGCACCATGACGTCCGGAGGCGTCATAGGCTTGCATTCTCCCGGCCTTTTCTTTTCCACTTGGATGTTCGAGTTTCAAAACCTCGGTGTTCTCTTCTCACGCTCTCATATATCTAGTCAAGAAAATTGTAAATCGAGCTGAACAGTGCGTGCGCCTGCAGCTCTAGACCGCTTACTAGACTTCTATCCTCGTACCCTTTCGCCTTATTCAGGACTCCCGTCTTCATGCCCTTTTACTTGTAGAGCTGGTCTCATTTCTGCGCTGTTGAGAAAGTTGTGCTTCTAGTAATAGCGGACCTTAAGTTATAGGTTTCGCCTTTGTTGCCCTCTTTCGTCTGAAATTTCAGTTATAGGTTAGGTAGTTACGCCGCGTAGCGTTGTAGGCCATTCTCCCGGCTCTTTCAGAAGTATATTTATGTTTAGGGTGCTGATGATGCGTGCGATAAAAGCAGTGCTGCGGTCTTTACGATATAGCGAAATTCCTGCTAGCTCCTTTCTCATCTACATTTTCGAGAAGATACTTGTATCGGGGGTATTGTCTGTGCGCTCAGTAATAGCTATGCCACGCGTGTCGCAAGGGGCAGGTCTGTTGCAACAGATTAGGTGTGGGCGTGCGATTAGAAGGCGTTGGAATGTAGATCTTCGACAAAATAGCATGTCTCGGTTAAGGTCTTAATCCCTTGCTACACAGTGATGGGAGCAGCAAGGCTGACAGCGGTGGTAGCGGCTATGTGAACTTCAAGTGGTTTGTCCGAATGCTCGTGTAGTGTAGGTACTGGTATTGCCGCCGCCGCCACGGAGACCACTTCGTGTGCATGATCGAGAAGCAAGAGAAACTGGGGACAGAGGTCAAGCCGGGAAGCAGAGGAATCGCAGGTTTGAGAGGAGTCACAGTTTAAGAGGAACCGCGGGTTTGCCCGTTTTTCTGAGGGGTATTAGCCTTTATGCAGATGAATTTGATAAGAGTATACTCGAAAGTGCTTAGGTTAGCATCGAAGACACAGGGTCGACGAAGTTCCCGCCCAGACCGACGCGGAGGATGAGCATTCCCGGGCATGTTCTTTAAAGAGCTTGTCTCCCCTTAAACGTCTATCACCAGATGTTTAAGACGCCCGCGCTTGGACGGCGGAGAGTCAAGGTGGTCACGTTTGCTTAGGCTTAGTGGTGTTACATCGTTAACGGTGTTTCGTTAACAAGTGAATTGCTACATGCTAGACAGCTACATAGTAGGTTGCGCGAGAAAACATTAGGGATGAAAACAGGTTTGCGCAGTCACCTATCGAAAGAAGACAACATCATGAAGAACTCCTCGGTTTGTCGCGGTGCTTGGTGAAAATCAAGGCACTCAAACATCTATCCACGCCCTTGTGACCGGTATCTTCAACACCCACCGGCTTGGTTAGTTACCAGGATATTTTATCGCACGGGCTTTCTGTGTTTCTTCCTTCGCGCATAGGTTGATGCCCACCACTTCGGAGTCTTTGATTTCGTCAAGAGCGGATAGTGTTGACAAGGCCACGATTAGTCCATCATAGAGCCAGGAGCTACTCGCTGTGTGCATGCTTAGGAAAAACAACCCCTCTTTGATATCCATGTATGTAGGGAGTAGCATGTGCTAGGGGTCTTGCGGTGCATGTGCTAGCCAATGATGCGTAGACTACTGGGTGTGACACGCTATAGGTAGCTTATTGATCTTCTAACCTGGAACCTTACGCTCCAGGTTTCCTAGACCAGGAGAGGCAGGTAATGTAAATTGCTGTCCGCCTTTTTGACGAAATCAAAGACTCCGAAGTGGTGGGCATCAACCTGTGCGCGAAGGAAGAAACACAGAAAGCATGAAATGCTCACTTTGGTGTATACTACAGACCCTGATAGCTCATGAAAGTAGACGGGGGCAAAGACACAGGCCAGAGTAAAAAAACTCAGGATACACCGGTGAACACGATTATAACGCTAAGGCCTTCGATTACAAGCCACATCAAGTGCAGGCCAACTAATCAAATGATGTCAGTCATGGATAACTAACTGGTTAATCGAGATCTTCGCTCGGAGACCGAGGTTTGTGAAGTGGAGTATCGGTGACACCGCGACGTGGATGGCGTTCGACGGACCTGCACTTAGCGGGTGTGAGTAAAGTGGGGCCGCTGGGTGTCCCGATCTTGTGCTAAGCTTGTCGGAAACTCAACACACCTCTGATCGCATGTGCCTCCTCCCAGGCGTGCTTGCGGCGTTTCGCGGCTTGATGGCTTCGTGGATGCGCAACCAGCTCAGGCAGATTGCTTGTACCTCGCTGTATCCAACAACACCCTTCGATCTGTGGATACCCAGTCTCACAGCGGCAGGTACATAGTGACACGGTATTTGCAGATTTTCTATGCACAGCGTCTGGTCGCGCAGATAACAGAGTCATGGGCAAGCAAATTTTGAGAATTGTCGATGAGGTGCGTGGCTGCATGAGATGAAAGCAAGACAGAAGGCACTCAGGGGTGTGAGCCATGTCAAACCTGGGCAGTGCCTGCGCTCTGTTCTCCCGCAAAAGCACATCTGAACCACCACTTCTCAAGCTTCACCAAGCTTCTACAGTGGCCGCAAAAACGTGAAAAAAGAAGTCTCTGTCGTCATTAGACCCGCTAAATAGAAACAAGATCGAGACGATTCCAATCGTTAGCTCCTCCGATCCACACATTAATCTGCCTCTCGAGCCCCGACCGGGCTCAACGATACCAGTGTTTCGCAGGATCTGACCTAGGATCGTCGAGGACCCCGATTGTAGTGTCCAATCTGTTTATCATGCGAGGTTGAGATAGCTGATCGGCATTCTGCTAAGACGTAGCTGGAGATCACCTCACTCGGCGATTGTATCGTCATTGGGGTAGTGCTACCCCAGGTCGTACTAGCATGATACGAAAACCCTTTTTGTTTCGGAGGAAAATGTTTCTCTGTCCTATATTTTCCCTTCTCTGCGTGGAGTGGAAATACGAGTGATATAGCTAATACAACAACCATGCAGCAATCGTGGTCAGAAAGCAGTGCAGCGTCGACGCGACCACCAAGTCCTGCAGAAGCGGAAAAGTCAAGCGATAGAAGTCGTCAACCGTCAGATTCGAAGTCAGACTCAGACCCAGAGAAAGGATTGCAATCCCCAGCCCACGATACAGCGCCAAACTCACCCGTTCCCTCTCCACAAGATCGTCCTACATCTCTCGATTGGGATGGCCCGGACGACCCTCTCAACCCTCACAACTGGAGTTTAACACGGAAATGGTATCAAACATTTACAATCAGCGGCATCGCGCTTGTAGGAACCTTTGCCTCATCCGTATTTACACCAGCTATCGAACAAGCCGCCGCTGAGCTCAACTCCACACGTCTAATAGCAACACTCGCATACTCAATCTACGTCCTGGGCCTCGCTTTCGGCTGTCCCTTTGCCGCACCACTCAGCGAGACATTCGGTCGACGACCCGTCATCTTCATCAGCCTCCCAATCTTCTCACTCTTCATCCTCGGCACCGGCTTCGCGCAAAGCATATCATCCCTAGTTGTCCTTCGATTCTTCGCCGGCTTCTTCGCATCTCCAAGCCTAAGCATGGGCTCTGGAACTCTGAGCGACATCTGGCCACCGGAGAAACGCTCAGGACCAATGTCTCTCTACGTAGCAACACCTTTCTTCGGCCCAGCCTTAGGACCTATCCTCGGCGCCATCGTAACACAAGCTCGCGGCTGGCGCTGGACCGCCTGGCTAATCCTCTTCTTCACCGTTGTCCTCGTCCTCGCACCCGCGCCCTTTTTCGTAGAATCCTTCAAACCCGTCCTCCTCCGCAAGCGCGCAAAACAGCGTAACCTGCCTCTCCCTCTCCTCCCAACAGAAGGCATGTCATGGCCCAAGGTTATTCATACGTACGCCACCAGAACACTCACTCGACCCATGCACATGCTGTTCACCGAACCCATTGTCGCAACCTTCAACACATATAGTGCCTTCAACTTTGGCGTTCTGTACGCCTTCTTCGCCGCATTTCCCTATGTGTTTGAGAGAGAATACGGTTTCGATAGTATATCCACTGGTCTGACATTCCTCGGTCTGGGCGTCGGTGTTCTCATCGCGTCTGTTGGTATCGTTTCTTTTACCAAACTCTACTACATCCCTCGAGTGCGCAAAGCCGTTGTGGAGAAGCAGCCACCCCCGCCTTTCGCTACTTCCAAACTGAAACCAGAGAAGCGACTTCCCCTGGCAATGGCAGGAGGGCCTATTCTGACGATTGGGCTTTTTCTCTTTGGTTGGTCTGCTGCGTATCGTGTACATTGGATTGTACCGACAATTGCGGAGGCGCTGTTTGGTTTGGGCAATATGCTTGTTTTCATGGCCTGTATGATGTATATCACGGACACATATGGGCCGCTGTATAGTGCCAGTGCCATGGCTTCGAATGCGATTTTGAGGTATGTGTTGGGTGCTTTCTTCCCTTTATTTGCGGTACAGATGTTCCAGCATCTGGGCACACAGTGGGCATGTACTTTACTGGGGTGTTTGAGCGTTCTGGGGGCATGTATCCCGTTTGTGCTAGTCAAGTACGGAGAAGCGTTAAGAAGCCGGAGCGGGTACAAGCGGAATGGATGAGTAGTACATAATGTTAATATTAGGTAGAAAGAACTTTCGTCTCGTACTATGAACTTGCTAGTGACTTGAAAACCCCCTTACACCTTCCTGATCCTCGCTTACTTCCTATCTATAATCCCAAAAGCAAAAAATAAAGCCTCAAAAGCAAAAAGAAAAGGCAAAAATATATATTGACACGAGTGGGGTTCGAACCTGATACCGCCGTTAGCATAGTTTCCACAGGATAGAGGTTGCAGAAGATACATACCCACGCACATTACTGTAGTAGAGATCTAAGCAAAGCTTAAATCTACCGCCTTAGACCACTCGGCCATCGTGTCGCAGCTTTTTTAGGAGAAGTGAATAATTTTTTGGACTACGGGAATTATAACTGCAACAGAAAGCAAAAACAAGCGTTCTGGTGGAGTTGGGGACCGAATAGAGGTGAAATGGGCTGTGTGGGCGGATTCGCGAGTTTTGGAATATGTTGGGTGAGGTGCGGGGTCGGAATGGCGGGGAGGGGTCCGTTGACGTATGCTGATTACTGGATTCTTGGAACAACGGGAATGATAGTGTAATGTTTTGCCCTACATAGTATAACTTACTCGAACACTGGCAAACCCTATAGATTAGGAAAATGTAGTTTTAGACCAAACGGTCTTGTGAGAGAAAAAAAATCGGGATTTATACTCAACGACTATGATACGCATACTTTAACACGATTTTCACCAAAAAACATTAAACATTTTACCCGATTCAACACGCTTGTTACCAAACCATTGAACAGTTCACTCGGTTACGCAATATCAAGGTTTGTGAGACAAGTATCTCGATCTAGTCAAAGAGCTCGTAAACAGCGCGTGTCGGACATATACACAAGACCTCATACCAAGAAAATTTTCTTGTATTACAATTCCAATCTGTTATATACACTTGAATCGTATTAACAATACATACAAACTCCCTCAACCTGATAAACCAAAAACCTAAATGCTCAATTTCCAACATCGCCACTCCTCATATCATCACATCAACCTATGCAGTCCATCGCTGACCAAGAGTCTTGGCTGCCGCCGCATCATCCGGGTTGTTTGCCGCGAGCGCAGCAAGAATGCTGTTAAGGTCATCCTGAGGAGCACGCTTCATGTTGCTCAGGAGCTTAGCTGCCGCCGCGTCGTCGGGGTTGTTTGCGGCAAGCGCAGCAAGAATGGATGTAACGTCATCCTGGCGCTTCATGTTGCTTAGGAGCTTCGCTGCGGCCGCGTCGTCTGGGTTGTTGGCGGCGAGGGCGGCGAGAATGCTGGTGACGTCGTCCTGGCGCTTCATGTTGCTAAGGAGTTTTGCTGCTGCTGCGTCGTCGGGGTTGTTTGCTGCAAGGGCGGCGAGGATGGATGTTACATCGTCCTGGCGCTTCATGTTGCTCAATAGCTTAGCGGCAGCAGCGTCGTCTGGGTTGTTCGCCGCGAGAGCAGCGAGGATGCTGGTGACGTCGTCTTGGGGAGCACGCTTCATGTTGCTCAGAAGCTTAGCAGCAGCCGCATCATCGGGGTTGTTAGCGGCGAGGGCAGCAAGGATGCTGGTGACATCGTCCTGGCGCTTGACTACTATGTGTTAGAGTTGTTGGTAGATACAAAATATCAAAAGACTTACCAGCTGAAGAAAAGACAGCGCCCGAGAAAGCGGCAACGGCGACGAAAGCTGTGAAACGCATGTTTGCTGTGGTTTAATAGTACTTGAGTGAAGTAAAGGGTATAAAATAGAAGTGACCGGCACGGTTGTTAGAAGATGATTGTATGGAATGGTTGTGATGATCATTCAACTAAAGGAATACTGAGAGATATATACCAAAATATCAACCAGCATGTTCAGCGAGACATGAGAGTCGTGCCGGTATTGGCTGAGCCCATCGCCAAAACCGATTGTAGTTTCACGGCGCTGCGACGACCCGAACATGAACCCTCAATTCTACCACTCGAAAGCACCAAAGGTTCCGCAGTTGACAGGGACTTCATGCATGTTTGGTTTCTGGTCGCTGTGTGGACAATGTTCGCACGTTATGTTTCGGGAATAGCTTCACCATACTGACCAAACGCGCATCTGAAACATCACAACCTCGACCCACATGATTGCGCAGCGAGTTTTGCTTATTCTGTGACCATGTCGCGCATCTCAGAGACTCAGCGTGGTGCTCCAAACAAGAGTCAAATCAATGCTTGCAAGAGGTGATGCAGGACCGATCGATCCGCCCCTGCAGAGCCGGAATGGTTGTTCCCTCGAGTACATCACGTACTTATGTACTGAACTCAAGAATTCATGTCCTTCGCTTTGTATGACGTGGTGTCGGGGCAAGCGGGTTGTCGTGGTAGAGTCGGCGTCGCATTGCATCTCCAAGGCGCTCATTCGAGAAGCGAGCAGAGGCTCGCGCACGATGTCGATTACAGGCTAATACTAGTTCCCTAAACATGGTCAGTATGTTTCGAGATATGGTACAGCTAGACCAACTGTTGTGTCAATACCCATCAACCCCCACCATACACCACGACGACATCGAGCAAGTCTTCCAAACTCATCTGAGCTTGGTACATAGCGTGGTGCATATTATGGTGCATAGCATGATGCATAGCAAGCACAACCAGCAACGACGTACTCATCCTGTATGAGGTGGGGTAGAAGCGCTGGCCACGAACTGAGGTTGAACGAAAAGCTTGGCGTGACCAAATCGCAATATCCGACAGCTCAGCTCATGACGGAACGCAGCACGGGCATTGGGAAGCTTCGGCATTGCTTCTTGGGTCCAATTGAGTGGATTGAGCTTAATATCATTCATCCGCACATGTCATTACCGTAGCTAGAGCTTCCGCATGCTTTGATCAAGGAAAGCGAGCCGTGGTGGTAGCTTGCTCTTCAGATTGCTCGTCTAAAGTACATGTTTTACACAATCTGACCGGCCACTAGAGTAGGAAAGAGGTAGTAGTCGTCCCTATGCACACACCCATCCGCAAGAAAAGTTTTCCACCTTGCGGCACCCCCATACCAAAGACCCCAAATGTCCGGCAGTCAATGTAATGCACACATCTACGCAACGTAGAGGAGCAAGAAAGACATCATGAGCGCGAAAAGACCAGTGGCCTCAGCAAAGGCGAAACCCAAGACGGCGTACTGGAAGAGCTGACCCCTCAGGGAAGGGTTGCGGGCAACACCCTGGATGAGACCACCGAAAACCGTTCCGATACCGACACCGGCACCAGCAAGACCAATGGTAGCGAGACCAGCACCTTGGATCTTAGCGGCGGCAACCATGGCGGCAGCGGTGGACTCGGCGACGATGCCACGCTTCTGGATGATCTGGCGGGCGGCGTTGTTGCGGAAAGCGCTGCGGGCAGCGACGAGCGTGTTGGGAGTGGGCTGGCGGGCTGCGAAATGATGGTCAATGGCTGCTTGATGAGCGGGCACAGCTCAATGCCAATGGCTTGAGCTGCTGCGGCAGGCGCGACACATACCAGCGTTGGTGAAGCCGCGGGCGGCCACACGGGCGGCGCCAAAGGAGCGAGCGATGGCAACCATAGTGATGGTATTGACGGTCGGAGTGGAGATGAGTTGGAGATGAATTGGTCCTTCAATGGATGGGGAGTGGTGGGAGGAGGATGGAGGAGGTGGATGCAAAAACTCGCTGAAGGGTTGATTAGCTGCCAAGAGTCCGTGCGGGAGCTCATATCGGGTTAGCCTTGCCCGTTGACTCCCGAACATCACCTTGCCAACTGTCTTTCACCATGATTTGGGGGGATAGGATGGTCTTTGTGATAGTATGGGTGGTCCTGGAAGATGATAGTAGATTTTGGGATGAATTTGGGGTCATTTCATCCCACAAACCCGCAATTACCGAGTATTGCATGAGCCCACACAACCGATTGAGGATAGCATTCTTCGGGAAGGTCACGTCCTAACAGATCAATTGGTACAAAGCCATTGAATTTATTCCTATGCTTTTTAGTAACATCGTAAGCATTGGTGTTGTTGTTGGAATGGGCGATATCCAACATCTAGACCACCAGATAGAAGTCAAAACTACCCAGGTATTGCACCTCGCGACCCAATTGGTCTCAGAACGCAGTATATGTTCTAGACAATTGTTCTCATAACTGGTCTGTAGTTCATATTGCCTACAATTGCATCTCTCTGCCTTTTTCGGCTCAGTGAAAGTCCGCAACATTCGAAATACTTTCTACATTGCCTTTTCTGTACATAGACTGGCACCGATACCGGGAGATTTGCATCTGTTTCGATTGTGTCCAGCTAACAAACTCGCAATCATTCGACTGATTTGCTACACTTGACTACTTTACTAATCTTCACCTTCTATCTTGCAGCATTGGCTTCACGTCTCTTCATTGGACAGCAGATTACGAGCATCGGAATATACTATCCTAGGTTATCAGACAATGTCCTCACACAATACTCAACACTATAGACCATATAAATCGTCAGGCAGATCATCGTTTCGACTCATTCCATTTGATCCAACTAGCTAAACCCGACATTTAAACTTTTGGTAAACATAACCATAACCCTTTCCCTCACCACTCAACACCAACCCCGCCGCCCCCCCATCTATCCACCTGCATCAAGACTTGGTATCGGAGCGAAAAGCAGGATTACAATACAGTCACCGCCGGAAGACGGCAGCGATACGAAGTGGTATTCAGACATTATGTGGTCAAAGCGACCTAGAAGAGTTAGCGTCGACGCTCAACGCTCATGGAGAGCAGAAAAGACATGGATCGAGTGTCATCTCAGCCCAGTCGCATCAGAACCCCTTTCCCCGCGTACATGAAAAAGTCGTGATAGATACTAGAAATAAACGCCTCATGATTAGTCCACCATTGCGCTAATGGGCGTACCGGCGCGGCTTTCGTCGACGAATTCGCTCATCTTCATCTTCTTGTGCCTCGGGCTGTCACCCTCAAGTTCATCCAGCCGCCTCTTCAAGTCAGCTTCCCGTTGCTTGACTTCCTCCAACTCTTGCCTCAGTGTAGACTCGGTCTGGCGGGCTGACTGCTCACTCTGTTCGAGTTCGCTGACGCGGTTCCGGAAAAGGTCGTTGATGAGTTCCATCTCTGATACACGAGTCTTGAGCGCAGTATTCTGTGCAGCAAGGGTCTCGTAGGGCAGAGGGGCTTCAAGGTGCGACCCATTGATGGATGAGTTGGCGGGAGAAGGAGCACGGAGACCAAAGCCTGGTAACGAGGGCGAGTGGAAATCACTATGCAGGGCCTGCTCAAACATGTGCTGGGGCGCAATGTTGGAGGGATGGTTGAAGTTGGGAGTACCGGTGCGCGAAATGGGTGATTGCGAACGGTCCGACAGGCCCGAGGAAATTTTACCTGATGCGCGGCGGTGCTGAGCAAGGGCTAGCTGGCCATCTGCATCAGGATGCGCTGCGGGGAGACCCCCTTGGTCGCTGGTCTGTGGTACGTTAGACAACTATATCACGTACAAGAGCGGCTGTCTTACCCTCTTGCGTCCGGGCCCTCCGGTCTTGACACGGTTGCGGCTCTTAATGACATCGGTCTTGAGCGATATGGGTCGCGGCCGGCCGTGCAGCTTCAGGAAGAGACCGCAGGCGTTGCAGAGAACGGCACCCGTCTCATCGCGGCGCCATAGCGGCGTGGTGCTTGTTGAGCAGTTCTGGCAGACAGGCTATCGAGAGTCAGCATAGGTACGTATTGTCGAGCATATACCGGTACGGGCCATGGCTATCGATTAGATAAGAGACAAAATCGGAGCGCGAGGCAGCGCATGGCCTTGCGACCAAACATCAGCAAAATGGCATTTCAACGTACCGGAGAGCCTGCTTGTCCACCGGCAGTCGCGGGCGCAGAGGTTGCATAAGTCATGCTGAGGCCATGAGAGGGTTTGCTGGACTCCATGTTAGTGGGCGACTGGAAAAGTTGAGGTGCGGCACCACGCCAAGCTTTGCGATAAGCCCTTCAGGCAGGTACGGCGGGCCGCACCTGCCACGCGCGCAGCAGCACTCGGGCTTTCTCTACCGACTTTGCACGTACCCAAGCGGAGATGGAGCCTTTCTCTCGGGCGTGTCTCTCTTCATATTATCATTACTATCATTATTGATGTTCGCGGCGGGGCAATTGGACGCGGCCGAAGCTAGTGTGGCCAGGGAGGGCAGCTGGATCGAGGCATTGCTGCCAGGTCGTTGCTGGGTAAAGGAAGCCACGGTCGAGCTTGACGAGGGTCGTGATATGTCGTGGCCGATGGATGGCAGCTTGTCGTCGAAATTGGCGGTAGTCGGCGTCCTGAAGGCTGGCAGGTCGAAAACCTGCAGTATGGAGGGTCTGCGAAAGGAATCGTCGACCTGGGGCCGAGGGAGAATCGAAGTAGCCAGTGCGGAAGCCGTGATGAAGAATTAAGATCGAGAAACGCGTGGCGCTCCTCGAGATGGCGGTATGGTACGGAGGGGATCCCTTTATGCGGAGCGAGCGGGCTGTAGAAATGTACACCAACGGAAACGTAGGCAAGCAGGCAGAGCTTTCAAAAGAGTGTGGTATTAATTAAGTGAGCGACGGTAAAGAGCGACGGACGCAAGAACAACAGCTGAAAAGAGTGTTGAACGAGAGAGAGTGTGTTGAGAGGAACGAGCACGACCAAAAGTTGAGCTGCAAGGTACACGATACATTCTCTGCGCGTTTGTGGATAAGGGGTCATACCAAGTAGTGCCCGCTCGTATCGCTGCTAGGGGTGCTATCGATATCCACCCATCTCAATTTAACTAATTTAACTACCTGCATGACCTCAGAACTGCTACCCCAAAGCGCCCCTCCAGACCCTTTCGAGCTGCCCTGTTTGACGGTGTTGCACCTTTGTCGCTGATATCTGGGTCAATTCACCATGCAGCCCTCCGTCACAACAAGGCGTAACACAGCTCACCGACTCAGCCTCTCCAACGGTCGTGACCGACGCCATGCCGTGCTCTGCAGCAAGAGGTACAGGTTGCTGAAACGAAACAACCGTCCCGGCAGGGCGCGTTATGGTTCACGCTGTACGGCGCTTATGCTATTGCCCCTGAGGCTCCAAGGCACACTAGCCCCACAATGGCCGTGCAAGGCACATACCTGGCCCCCGTCCAATCATGTGCATGTCAGCAGCAATCTGTGGCTGTCGCGAAAATAGAGGTGCAATCTGGAGGGCTACCATGGCGCGAGCGTGGCGCATCCAGGTACCAGGAGAAACGGGCATAGAGATCTTGTCTCGGCGATTTTGAGCGTGCCGTGGCAGGTAGGAGCATCACCATCACTTGTAATTGCAAAGACCCTGATTTGTGAGGCTTGCATTGGTAGAAGATTTTTGAGCGACCAACGGCGATCCTCATGGATGCATCCTTGCGAAGTACGCGCGCATTGCTGCTATCTACCAAACGAGAACCAGCCCTTCTTGGCCTGTGGCTTCTCCTCTTTCTTCTCCTCGACTGGCGCCTTCTCTGGCTCTGGCTCTTGCACTTGCGGTGCGCGTCCAGGGTACTCGACGTAATTCCACGCAACGTCTAGGAATAGAGGCTTGACGGGCACAGGCTTGAGCTTTGGAGGCCATGTGACTAGGTTTTTCAGGTCGACTGAGCCTGACGACGGGTATTCGTTGAGCCTCTCTACAACAGGCGCCGCGTTGGCCAGTCCAGCCTTGGATGCAGTATCCGAGTTGGCAAACAGTTGAGAAAGTGCCACCACGCCTCGGTAATGGGAATTGAGATTCTCTAGGCTGGTCTTGAGCGTTTGTGTCTGCTCTGCGGATACCTCCAGCTTGGGTGCTTTGGAGCTTGGAGACGGATCAGACCGTGGGGCAGATGCTGCCTGAGCTGCTAGTGATAGGGCCCTGTTGCAGAGCGCCAATGCTTGCTTTGGTGTCGACAGGAAAGCATACGAGTGCGACAGGTTCAGGCACTTGAGCGCCTGGAAGTATGTGCGCTGTCCGTCTAGCTCAGCTACAAAGGCAGTGTCGCGAGCCGCTCCTCTAAGATCTTTGACAGAGTCAATGCTTTGCAGGATAGCATCGTACAAAGCAATGCGCTCCCGTAACCGTGCGAGCTTGCGCCCAGTGGGCTCCTCGCGTTCTGCCCATTCTTTGCCGTCTTTGCGTTGCCGCCGGGGTTTTTGTGGTGGGTTTGCAGGGAATGTGAGGCCATCGTCCTTGCCAATGAGCACTCGGTTGCGCCCTACTCTCCATGATATGAGGTCGTAGTTGACTGCGAGGTTCGTCACGCGGAGATCCTGCATGCGCGCATCGCCCTCGTCGACGCCTTCCTTCTCGAGCTCTTCGATGGCCCTTCGCGTCGCATCGACGGCGTCCTGGCTTGCGATGAGAATGTCATCATATGCGTTGGCCCGGTCTTTGGGAGACGTGGAGGAGCTGGTGGACTGGTCTAGGGCGGCCGAGGCGGTATCAACGGATGCCAGAGCCTGGCCAATTGCAGCATCCACTACGTTTGCTGTGCGGCCGCGCCATGTGATGTGTGAGTCTGATGGTTGTTAGTGGGGTTCAATGATGGGGTCTTTTGACTCACGAGAGGAGACTGCTTCTTCCTCCTGTAGGGCTGCTGGGTCGACGTTCTTCACAGCTTGCACGAGCTCTGCTTCATCCTGGGGGAAGTACTTGATTGCGACAGCGGGGACACCCACAGTTCGTGGGATGCGACTCTGGTAGGCAGCATAGCGTATGCTCGGGTCGATGGTGCCAGCAAGGACGTCTTTGAACAGATCCTTCTTGGTCGCCTTCAACAAGCAGCTATAGATTACGCGCGCGACCGAGTAGTTTTTGAGACACGTAGCCCAGCGGTCCGATTTTGCATTCTTGCTCTTTGTGCCTTCAGCCTGCTTCTCAAATTCCTGTGCTCCAGCCAGTGCATACGCATATGCCCGTGCTTCGAGCACATCCATCTCGGTTGCCCCGCTTGCGCTCGTGTCGGAAACCAGGTCGACCATTTGCTTTGCATGTTGAACAGCCTTCTGGAGGCGAGAGACAATGTGTCGGCGGGTAGAGCCAGTAATGTTCTTGTCGGCCTTGTCTTCAGAGTGCGAGGCCTTCATGGCCATGGCTTGCGCCCATGCCCGCTCCGAGCTGAGCAAGAGAACATGGAGAGCCCTGTTCCTGTCAGCGTGCGATTGTGCAATATCCGGTCAATGCCATACTCTTTGTTCTTGCTGATATCCTCGGCAGTCACAGGCGCTTTTGCAGCATATTTGGCATTCTTGGGCGTGGCCCGGCCGAGCTTCCTGTTCACAATCCGGAGACGGCGCGAAAGCTGATCGCGGTAGGTATTGTAGTCGCCCACGAGAAAGGCCGACTCGCGGTAGTCGGTGACGAATTTTGTAATATCCATGGTCCTCTTGCTGTTGCTGTTGCTCGTATGCAAGTGCAACTGTGGGGTGTGTCTCCGAGGGGCATCAATTGGCGAGCTATCCATCAGCCCTGCCAAGCTAATTCCATGCTCCACCTAGTCTTGCCGAGTCAACTTTTCCATGTCAAGATCATAGAAGAAGTCGGGCGCGGCATTGCCACGCACGCTAGTTAACATGGTGTATGTGTGTATACTAGGCTTGCTTTCCTTTCCATTTTAACACCAGCCCTATCAGACTATCGCCATAAAGTGGCAATCCACCCTCTCTTCGCTATCGCAGGCGCATCATCACGAAACGTCCAATTTGTGGCTAGGCTAGGATATCTGGGCTAATGCTTGAACGTACTTCGACATGTCTACGTGGTCGGCACGCGGCTCATTCGAATTTGTTGCACCGCCGTGCAAGCCATGTCCTGGCCGCATCTTCGAGTGTTCAAACCACACGCGGGAACACAACACCTAAACCAGATAGAACCCACCACGGCATATTTCTTGACTTCCTGTATCCCAAACAGACGTTCGCCCTCCTCAAACGCTCATCGCACAACCGGCCACTGCCATGTACAAACCAAGTGTGCCGCTACTCTACCGTTCCGCCACAGACCCTGCATGCAGACCCGAACCTCGACGCGAAAGTGTTACAGCAGATCAAGGAGGAGGCGGACACTCTAATACGAACATCTGATGCTATCACCGAGTTAAAGAAGCTTCTGCGTACTGGACAGGTCGGAAAGCAGGAGTTGGCATGGCAACTATACGACGCTATTGGAGTAGACCTATTGGTGGACCAGCATGAGCTGAAATGTGATCTCCTGGAATATTTCGTTGCAGATGGTATACCTGCCGTTCCTAGTCGCGTAGTCCGCGTATATACAGACCTGGACCCAACAGCTCGCCGACCTTCGTCCTATCAAGCAGCCATTGTCGGCTACGCTACATCTGGCTTGGTTGGTCCAGCAATAAAGATACTGGAAGAAATTGACTCGGCCAAAGGTTTCGATATGCTTCACTGCGGTATCAACGCCATTCTCCGACGAACTGTTCTTGACGAGCAATGGGACCTGACCTTCCGTGTCTGGAGGGTTTTCATCAGAAAATATCCCAAACATCGTGGACAAGCGGTAGATCGACAGATTCGCTTCGGTGAAATCTTCCCAGAGATTTGGGCGGATGTGGCTCAATTACCCGCACTGGTAGAGCACTTCCAATCCTTCGTCAGATACCTTCGAGCGTATACAAAAGAACTCGACCGTACCCCAAGAATTCAAAGAGTTGGCTATAGGCGGGACTTGCGCTGTTTTATCATGACCTTTGTCCCTAACGTAATGCACCGCGTTCTGCATACAAAAGACCCAGACGAAGACTTTATCTGGGACTGGTTCGTGCAGACCTTTGACGAGCTCAATTCTATGAATCTCTGTACTTCGGCTTGCTATGAGTATGCTATCAAGCGGATGCTGGAGATTCCTCGATACCAACAGTATACCAACAAACGTAAACTTTGGCACACGTTGTACAGGGCTTATCGTCAGCGACACCTTGATAGCGTTAAACGTGGTTCCAAAACACGACCGTCTGAGAATCTGGTTAGGAATATGGTAAACCAATACACCGAACATCATGCCACGCGAAATACCGAGGAATTCATAAATGATTTGCGTCTTTTCTACCCCACGCGGCCTTTGCGTCCGGGGCTCCTTAGACGCCTCATCATGTATTATGCACGGAAAGGAGATGCAGAGAAAGCTCAAGAATACCTCAAAGAGTTTGCTTCGAATTACCCCAGCGAACTGCACCTGCAGTTGCTGACATCGCTTCTTTACGCGTATGCTAAACGCAGAGATGTTGATGGAGTCATCAGGGAGTTTACGCGCATCCACCAAGAGTACCAGATGACCCCGGACCTCAGTTGCTGGAATATATTGATTCTTACCTATCTTCGCGCAGACAACCTCGATGGCGCTCTTGAATGTTTCAACAACTGCATCGAATTTGGTCTTGTACCAGACACTTATACCTTCAGCCCTCTGCTCAACTTCTGTGCTTCAAGAGGTGATATTGAGGCTTTTGAAGCACTCTTCTCAAAAGCAAAGCAGATGGGCGTGCAACTTGACAGCAACGTTCGTGCAAGATCGGCTTACGTACGAGCATTTCTCAACGCAGGCGACCCTGAAGGCGCCGAAGCAATCGCCCTCGGGATGCTCAAGAGCTGGCAGAATGGAACTCTTTATGGCGAACCTCTCACCCATACGTGGAACCTATTGATCCAGGAGCAAGCTCTGAATCGAGATCTTGCAGGTAGTAGGCAATACTACAAACAGATGGTCCAAAACGGCATTCCTTTGGACAGTTGGACTTTTGGCAGCTTGATGCGATCGCTTGTCGAAGTGAAGCAAACTAATGCTGCCTACAAGATTCTGAGGGTGGCAATGCCAGAACAAAATATCCGGGTCCACGCTTTTCACTATGCCATAGTCATGAGTGGTTTCCTAAAAGAAAAGCAGTATCATTTGGCCATGGATGCTTATGAGCGAATGAAGGGTCGCAACGTACCCGAGACTGAGAGCGCTCGCCAGGCTTCGCTTCGAGTATTAGGCGAAGCCAATATAGAAAAGCTCAAAGACCGAGAGGGCAAGCTCCCCAACTACCACTTGCTCAAAATGGGAAAAGCGCTTGAGGAAATGCTTGTGTCGAGCGTAGATACAGACTCTGTTCATGACCAACCCCGGAATCAACGCGGTATTGATGTTCACGCCTATGGAAGTGTTCCACAGCACTACTACGCAACAGTGATCTCGCTGTACAGCGATCGATGGAGCTACAGGATTTGCAAGAAGCTCTTCAAAAAGGCTGAAGAGCTGACACCCGACACAGAAAACTATATAAGGCCACTCAACCTTACCACGGCAATGATGGAAGCCCATTACAAAGCAGGCAAACACGACGAAGTAGCCAAATGCTGGGAACTAGCACGCGAGTCCGCCACCAAATTAACGAAGACATTCAACCAAGTCCTTCAACAACCCGAGCCCGCCCCTGAAATAGTCTCTCTCCACGACCCCACGATCCAACAACGCTTCTCTCAATCGCGCCTCGCCAGCAACAGACGCCACATGCTTGCCACCCCCTCGCGCATCTACATCCGCAGCCTCCTCGCGCAAAAGGACCCCGCCGCGCTCGAAAAAGTCAAACACACAATCTACGACCTCCTCGTCAACGGCTACCTCGTCGACAACTTCAGCTGGAACGAATACATCCAGCACCTCGCCTTCCATCCAGGCCACCTCGTCGAAGCCTTCACCCTCTGCGAACAATACCTCATGCCGCGCTTCCCCGGTTGGCGCACTCTGCATCCAAACTACATCCGCCACGACCGCAAAGGCTACCAGCTCATGGAGCTGCGGCACTACGAAATCAAGAAATCGAGCGTAATGCCCCGCTACAAGACGCTCGTTGTGCTGGCAAAGGCGTTTGGTCAGGTTAGGCAGGATGAGAGGAGCGGGTTTGGGTATGATCAGGAGGCGCAGGCTTGGATGGCGGAGATTTTGGAACAGAGGGCTCCGGATACGGTTAGGGCTATTGAGACGATGCCTAGGACGTATGATCAATTGCAGGAGAGGCAATTTCGTATGGGGTTGTAGGGGTGTGGTGTTTGATGGGTTGGTGTTATAGGTGTTAGTGAATGTGATTTCTCTGCTCACCTCGTTCGACTCTTTTGTTTCCTTCTGCTGAAGCCTGTGCTTAGGCGTTTTCGATGTACTGATGCTTCTTTCCTGTTCAAATCTCCTTTGTCGTTGTTTTCGCTAATGGTGGTACCTGCCTCTTTTTGTATATATGTACAAAGTAGTATGTGAAATCGATATATATATCTCCTCTTCAAGCTAGCCTTTTGCTTTTCTTCTCATGATTTCTTTGGAGGCAATAAAACTTACTAGGCAATGGGAGACGATAGAAAGGATTTGTTATGTGGGGTTGTCGAAGCGGATTTATCTTGTCGGAATCGTCATACTGGATATCACGAAGCTGGAAGCTCAAGACTTGTGTTGGTGGAGAAGGTTGCATATTGTGGAGGTTAAACGAATCAATTTCTAGCCTATTTAAACGAGAGACGGTAGGAAAGATACATTGAAAACCAGTAACGACCGTGAATATGGAAATACAGGAAAAGTGCGATACATGAGCTGGAAGATTCCTCATTCCGACAATTCGTCTTCCGTGTCAACAGAGAAGTCCCAGTATTCCATCATATCCCCATGAGTAGGGTCGTTCGAGGGGTCAGAATGAATTCGTTGTTTGGTTGGGAAGAGGTGGTCTGTGGAGTAATGGTGTTTGCTGCGTTTGAAGCGGTGGTGGGTTGGGTGATGGTCGAGAGAGTGTTGGCTTCGTCGTCTTTGGCACCGTAGGAGATGAGGAGGTCGACTATTTCGTCGTATTTACGGACTTTTGCGATACGCAGTGAGGTTCTTCCATGCCAGTCTTTCATATCTAACTGGATATCCGGATGTTGGAGGAGAAGCTTCACAGCTTCAACTTGGCCACATTCCGCGGCCTGATACAAAGGCGTTCTTTTACAAGCCGTCAATGCATTCACATTGATATCCTTGTGCTCCAGCAGAATCTCTATAAGCTCGCAATCTACTCTTGCAGCTGCCAAATGCAGAAGTGATCTACTACGTGGACCCCAGGGTTCTCCTATGTTTGGATCTTTGAAGTCCTTGTGTTTTAACAACCTTCGAACGACTTCTGTCCTAACAAATGGCTCGCAAGTGCCCAGGAGATTCGTCGAGAAACCTTGAAGAAAACGCGCGTTCTGATGTTCAAGCAATAGGTGGACCGTTTCCCACCTTCCCTTAAAAGCAGCAAGCTGCAAAGCTGTGGATCCCGCAGAGTCTTTGCCGTCGGTGTCGATTCCTGGTACTGAGAGAAGATACTCAACGACTTTCGTGTGCCTCTGAAAAGACGCGAGATGTAAAGGCGACTCATTTTTGAGTGTCCTTGCGTTGATAAAACTTTTCTCTTGACCTAGCAATAGCTTGACCATCTTCAGGTGACCCTCTCTTGCTGCAATGTGTAAGACTGTGTCTTCTCGCCGAGTCCTGCTCAACAGATCGATAGATGGGATCTTGATTAGATGTCTCATTATCTCAAGTCGATTGTACTGTGTTGCAATATCAATTGGTCGCCGCCTATTTTGACCATATTCTTTGTTGACGTCGATATTTGGATAGTCCAAAAGCCCGATAGCTAGGGACACATTCCCGTGATGTATAGCTAAAAAGAGTGCCTCTTGAGAGACACCGTCATAACTGCGTCCAAACTGATTCAGATGCGCTTGGAACATCTCGCTCGTGCCATATTTTACGAGAAGCTTCTTGTGTTCAGACTCGATTGCATTAGTGTGAAAAACTCGTTCCCATACCTTGTCGTCATAGAAGACTTTCAATGCGTCGAGGTTGTGACTTCTTATTGCTTGAGCTACTGGTGTCATGCCTGATAAGTTCCGAGTTGTTAGGTCAGCCCCCTCTTGAATCAAAAGAGCCATCGCATCAACCTGGCCAGCCCTTGCAGCACAGTGAAGTGGTGTTGAGCCATCGTCAGCTCTTGATTCGATTGGAACACCAACTTGTAAGCAAGTTTCTACTAGTTCGATGTTGCCGGAGGCAGCCGCCTGTAAGAGTATGGAAGTGTTGAAACCCCCTACAACACCTTTGTCGGCCGCAGCAAGAGCTGATCCGGAAGTCGATGGGATCTCCTTTTCGGCCTCTGTTACCATGTCTTTTTGCTGTTCAACAGAATATTGGTGACTCTTCTTCCGAATATGTTTGTTAAGATTGTCTTTACGGATCGTAGAGAAATCACACTTCGGATAATGACAACGGTG
The DNA here is from genome assembly GCF_003171515.1 of Pyrenophora tritici-repentis. Taxonomy (NCBI): domain Eukaryota; kingdom Fungi; phylum Ascomycota; class Dothideomycetes; order Pleosporales; family Pleosporaceae; genus Pyrenophora; species Pyrenophora tritici-repentis. Next base: position 2,141,563 of record NC_089395.1, read on the forward strand.
TAGCGGTTGGCCAGCGCGATGGCGAGCTTTGATGTGCCGCTGGAGATCTGAGTTAAGACCAAAACTGACGTGGCACGTCTCGCATTTGTACGGTTTTGAATGTGTTTTCTTGTGCTTACTATCAAGCATTAGTATTCGTAAGCTGAATGCTGCAGATAGAATTACTTCAATTTCCCTTGCGTAGCAGCAGACCTGGAGCACCTTGACCAATCGCAGATAAAAGATTCAGAAGCCATGTTCGCAATGTGCTATGCTGAGGCGTGCTGGGTTTATTCATCTTCTGTCGGAATGTTCTGAGGATGTAAAAGCTTAGCGGGTTTCCACCTAAGCATAAGATTCGCCTAGGTAATTAGTGGCTAGTTAATGCTGAGGCGCATGTGAAGGGCGAAAGAGGGCACGGCTGACTAAGTACACCCCCCTTCTTATCCAAGCATAACTACCTAGGCTAAAACCCTGCATACACGCACTAAGCCTTCAACTTCATCAACCATTTTGTTCACCTCAACTGTATCATTTGAAGATATTCGTCATTATACCCTTTATTTCACAAAAACGCATCCGTCAGCTACCCTCTTGCAAAATGGCAGAGCATCCGCCCAACGCCTACGCCTTCCATCATGATAGCGATGGCGGTGAAACCGAAGAGCCGACTCTGCTCCCCAGTACAATTCATAGTTGCAGCCAGATGCAACAAATGCAGTAGGTTTTTTTTAACATCATGCAGGTATGCCTCCCTGTTGAAAGACAATGCTCCGTGTTTCTCAGGCACCCCCCCCCTCGACGCCACCATTCCTCTCAATGGTCCAGAAAACAATGCAGCCTTGCAAGGAGCACAGCCTGGACCCACCTACTCTCAGCACTCCGACCAACCCAATGGCGACATCCCCGGCTGGGTCCCTGAGTTCTACAACTGGGTGGACTTGGATCTCGGGGCATCATCCTTCGACCAAGCTTTCATCGATTCCTCAACGAACCCCCCATTGAACCGAAACGTGGTTTTTGGATTCAATGGATTTCAGCTTGGTCAAGCTGGAACTGCCAATGACATCATGTCTCCCGGGCCCAGCCCGCCCATGCCCATGCCCAACGCAGACGAAATTCAGCAGAGCGAGGCAGTCTACCACACTACAACCCTAGCTCCTACTGTACCAGCCCCAGCTCCAGCGACGACTACCAACAATGTTTGCACTCGCTGCGGTAAAACATTCGGCCGCCCAAGTGAAATGCGCCGCCACGCAAAGAAACACTTGCCGCCTCGTTTTGAGTGCAACGTTGAAGGCTGTAGCAAGACTTTCTACCGCAACGACAAATTACAAGATCACCTTGCTAAAGGCCACAGAAACCGTTACCAGGAACGCGACCAGGTTCCCACGTTCCAGTGCCCACTCATCGGCTGCAACAGGACCTTCTACCACCTGGGGGAGTGTTTTGACCATGCCACGAACGATCACTGAGGCGTCGACTTTTTGGGTCTTCAATTTGATGTACTGGAACGAATGGCACAGAGTACATTGTATAGCTGACGAAGTTTCTTTTCTTGTTTGAAGGAGTTGTCATGTTTCGGTTCGTTTTCTACATGTCCGTCCTCACGCCCGTAGCTTTTCACTCCCTTGCTTTTAGAATAGCGTATTAATACACAGTATTTCGGTATCTACAAAAAAATATCACTAAAATCCAATCGCTTCGACCCTTCTGATGCTCTGTCCCCATCACCGCGTACCCTCTCATCAGAATCGCAACAACCAGCCTCGTCCCCCATGCAAGCTCGCTTCCAACCCTCCCTGCACCACAAAATCCTGCCAAAATCCGGTCAAAGTCCCGGTTGTTTAGCTGAAACTCTGGCCTCGCAGCTGGGTGTGCTGAAAGGGCACGCTCCCCCAATCGCGAACGACAAGCGAGAGGGCACGATGGCCCCTAACTGCTCGGCGTGCCCCTCGCGTAAAGAGGGCACGCTCACCCAATGGCATTGTGAAACGTGAGCGAGGCGTGCATACTGCAGCTGCACGCTGAGTTGGCAGGGCACGGTGGCTTGGACACTGGAGGCCTGGTGCCTAACGCTGGCGGCTACGGGCATTGCGCAGGATTTTGCTGAGATGGAAGGATGGAAGGATTCTTGGCCATATGCGTGATCATGACGAGTGTACAGTACAATTCTCGTTGAGCGTTTTCAGATAGGAGACGACCTCGGTAAGAGACCTGGAGGTATGCACGTCACGCCAATCTCGCTACGGCTTAGTTCCAGATCTTGTCAACTTTTGGGTACCTGTGAACTGCACGCTGTCGCGGTTATGTGAGAAAGGAATGCGGGGATATTAGTAGTTGCAAAAGATTTGATGGAGGTCGTGTTGCGAGAAAAACGCTTGTGGTCAGTGAAATTGACTAAGATAATTGCAAGGCTGCGGCATGATGCCCTATGTAGCCTCATCAATCTTCGCGGTATCCTCACGAGGTGGATTATCAATGGAACCATATCTCATAGTCATCAAATAAGGATACATCGAATCTCCCCTTTCCACCGTTCTCATCTTCATCCAGTTGATCACCTCCGTCTCTGTTTATGCTCTCTCCATTCTCCCCTCTGCAAACCAATCGGCCAACAGCAGCAGGTAACTTAATTGAATTTATGAGCATGATATACTCGATGCCCAACCCCCTAGACCCAGTACTGCAGCAACCGCAACACCCGAACCCACCTAATCACCCAAACCAACCACCTCAAACCTCTCCGTAAACTTCGCAGCACGCGGCAAAGAAACGTTGCTCTGCGACGCCTGCGCCCTTCTCAACCCCACAGTCGTTGAAACAGCACTCCGCGTCCCCCTCCTTCTCTCTCCCTCTTGCGTTCTGATCTCCGCACCAGTACGTCTACGACTTCTCTCTCTACCTCGGGTTTCTAACGTTAGCGACTGTGGCGGTATAACGAGGGGCTCGACGTCTTGTTTGGGATGGAGACGAATGAAACTGAATGATTGTTCTTGCTTGCGCTTGAAGTTGAAGTTGCTGGATTTTTTGGAGAGACGGAATGTGCAGAAACAGGGGCATGGACATGAAAAGGAGCGTGGGCGGCGCGGGGATGTCATTGCATGTGATTTGGATGCGGGATTTGTCTATCGTTTGTGTTATCTGTAAATCATCCAGGAGTATATGGCTTATGTAGGCTTCAGACGGCGTGGGAGAGGTTTTAGTTGTCTCGAGTGAGATACTGGAAGTGGGGTGTTTCAGTGGTGGTGTCTTGATACTGTTCGAGAAATGTATGCGGGTGGTGTGCGAGTTGCTTGCTAAGCGGTTCTGGAGTTTGAGAAGGGAAATAGGAAGAGAGAGAGAGAGAGAGAGCGAGAGAGAAATAGTTCGTAGTTCTTTGTATATATAATGCTGATCTATCTATATTGACGTAAAGTAAAGTCGTGATTGATAAGTATGCTGCAACGATTGGATCGAAAGAAGACGTAAGAACGTACCCACACCACTTAAACCCAAGTCTTTCAGATACGAAGCACCGATTTAAATATCCCCGTCTATTGCCAACAACTACCACTTTCTCAGTGCAATCGTCCCTCAGAGTACAGGCATAAGCACATCCTTCATCCACCTCCTCACAAACCCATACATCTGTCTGTTCTCCTGCCTATCTTTACCCTTACCAGCACTCCTCACACCCCAAGTACCCTCAACATCAAGCGCCAAATCCTTGAATAGCGCTCCAATTTCCGCATCCGCGTCGTCCCACACCAGACCCTCTACATCACCACCCTCGTCCAGCCACCTCTTCAACAGATCTCCGTCGATATGTTTGTGTCTCTGGCCACGCTGCGAGTTCTGCTCTAAATGCCTTGGATCCACGTCTCTGATGAGAATGCCGCCATGTTGGTTACCAGGGGTGTTGTTCATGAGCACTTTGAAGATATCACCACTGCGAGGCTTGACGGTGGCGTGCTGATGGGCGCCGGAGCGGGTGGCTTTCACTTCGATAAGATTTTGGAGAAGGCGGAGGAGATGGCGAGCTGGTTGTGATAGAATAGCAAGGGCGAAAATCGTGCCGTCGGTACAGGCGCCGATGATATCATCAGCGAGGACACCAATCACCTTACCGTTAGGGTTAGGGCGTCGCCATGGTGGACGGATGTCGCCGCGATCTAGACGGACTACCGAGCGAGGTAGACACGCTTCGAATAAAGTGGCGGATGCGTTGCTATATGCGAGTGCTGGTGGTTGGTAGAGGCCTGTTATGGAGCCGCTGTTCTTGTCGGTGAGTAGCACAAATCGGTTGTTATCGAGGGCTACGTTTGCATTTGGCACTTCCATGACTAGATGGCGCGCACAACTTCGCGCAGCACTGTCCGAAAATTCCAGGGCTAGGTCAAAATATCCCGGGCGTGTTGTTTCGCTCACTCTGTAACACAGATGCGAATGCTTCAGCGTCGAGACGTATATGAATGGTCGATTAACAGATACGTGAACACCTGGCGATGGCAGATCCAATTTACCGCGTTGATACCATCTGTAGGCAATTAGTGAATCTCCCATTATATGAAGACGCGTTTACATACCTGCCGTCTGGCTCGCTGAATCGGTCAATGGACAGAGTTTTGCCGATAATGCTGATTATTGTTTGGTTGTCCCATAAAGCGATGCTGTAGATGGGATCGGAGTATGTGGAAGCCTTTTGCTGCTCCAATTTGGAGCCATGTTTTCCAGTGTTGAAGATCAACCTCCTTCCACTTTGACTTGTTGAGCTTATCTGTATCCCCGTGCCAACAATGATGAAAGAGTATCTTTTGCCTTCTTCGTTAACGAACTGCCATTCAACCATAGAGTACACTCTCTCGGCATTCAGTAAAGAGCATTGGGCTACAACAAGTCTTTCTGCGGGAACCTCTTCCTCTTGCTTGATGTCTGTGTCGTGCTGAGGTCTGTCATCGCGTACCCGCAGTAGCTTGATCGAAGATTCCAAGACTCGCTCGCCATGTGGTGGAGCATGCTTTTCTTTTGCTTCCATCGTAGACACCAAAACTCGTCGCAACTTCTGCATGTATAGAATGTTGGTAGGTTTGGCACCGGTCACAAGCTTTCGTGGAACCGCTCTCGCGTCATACGGAACTGGAGGAGGTACGTCCGAGGTTGGCCATTTGACATCAGAATCAAGTTGCGAGAAGAGAAGCCTATCTCCAGCAACTGCGAACAGAAAGCCACCGAGATTCTGTCCAACAACATCCGAGTTCTGCAAGAAGGGAAGCTGATACATTGCCGAGACCGGAGATTGATTGTACTCAGGATGAGCACGGTCGGTGAACCAAATGGAGTCAAGCTGGATGTCCGACGACTCAGCTGCGGAGCAGCGCACTCTACAGAAGTCTGAACCACACGAGACAAATGCTGCGGAAGCGTCGGTTTCACTTCGGGTTACCTTGGCCGACGTAGCACCCATTTGGATGGCCGTCCAGGAAGATAAAGATGTCAGCCCTATTCAGTATCAGTAATGTTAAGATAATACCGTGATCAAGCATACCATCTTCTCCCACTTCAAGATTAGAGCTCCACAGAAAACCGTCGCGCATGCCACAGACCAATACATGTCGCCCTTTACAGCTCAAGACTGCAGCGCTTTCACACAACTTTTGTGAATTGCCAGAGTTGATGTGCCATGCGTCCTCGTTTAACTCTGTTATCCGACTGGTTTCACCACGGTAGTGCTTGAAGAGCAAGATTTTCGAGTCGAACGTGCTGACGAACACGTACTGGAAGCCACCAATCCCCAGAATTTCTATACACGTGGGGTCGTACGCGAGTTTGTGTCGGAAGCTGTTGGCCTTCTCAAAGGCACCGGTTGTGGATATAGGGATGACCTCAAGGAACGTAACACCCCCTTCTCTGAAAGCAATAGCGACGAAAGGACATCCTATCCGAGAGGCAGCTAGTAACAAGGAAGTATCAAATTCTAATGAATGAGCCAGTCGTAAGGTAGGTCGCACAAGTGTACGGGCCTCTTTACTGGTTATTTGAATCGATATTCGATCTGACCAGGTACATGCGGAGATGGTTTCTTCGTCTCGCATCACATCGTCCTCAAGCGGATCATCCTCGCTAGGCGTCTGGAACTTGTCCCACGAACCCTGCTCCCATGCCCCGGAGAACTCGGCACGGCTTTCGGGTTGGGTGCGGACAACACGTATGACAAGTGTCTCGGGGGGCAGTGTTATAACAAATATGGCGTAGTGTTGTCTCTTCATCGTGCCTTCAATGTCCACCATATGACTTCCATGATCAACCACCCATATGCCAGCACAGCCGTTGATTCCACTGAAACTATCATCTACGACGGCCTGTACACCATGTCGGAGCTCGGAAATCTCGCCGTGCGGGCTATTGCCGTTGGCGACGAAGATGGAAGATCTTTGGCGTTCATCTGATGCGCGAGGACTGGATAGTTGGGTAACTGCAAGGTCTGTAAGAGGTGTCCAGTTTGGTATTGATTCAACGTAAGAAAACTGGTTCGTCCCAGGGTATTGCACTGTATGTGAATACTCTGCGGGCCAGGAACCAACTTTACAAAGGAGACCATCGTTACCGGCACCTCCAGCTACCAAGATATCGGGGTACTGCTGTGATGCTTCGGAATTGTCCATACTTAGACAAGCAAAAGCAGTGTCGATCCGATACGACCATTCGCCGGCTTCGTCCAGTTCCACAGTATTGGCAGGGCCTCGAACCACATACATTATACGCCCGTCTTCCCTGGCAATGTAGAAGGCTTCCTTCTGATATTCAGGATTGCGTGGCGCTTCATCCCATGCTGTCCACCGTGGCAAGGTTTTGCTGTCGCCAGGCAGAAGTGGGCAGAGTATATTCTCGTCGATCGGTACCAAGGTACGTGCTGTATAGCCCGAGAGAATGTTTTTGTAAACCGAGATGTGATCATTGGAAACTAGGAGGAAATCGGGACTACGACGTAGTGGAATGAGTAGCGAAGGCATCATGTCCTCTGGTTCGATCAGTGATTTATACAAGGGCGATATAAGTCGTCTTACATACCATCTTGAACAAGATGTCTCTCTGTGCGTGCAGTGACCTTGCTCAAATCTTGCCTGCAGTCCCAGTCAAAGCACGTAAGCTTGGTTTTTCCATCGACGACCACAACGAAGAGAAGTACAACGTGAAACTCGTCCTGTGCCCCGGATGACAAGAAGTCCATGTGCATGATCTGTCCCTCGAGGGAAATGATTCGTTCATCTTCAATGGGTGTAGTGATGTCGTTGTTGGCTTTTGATTCTCCCCTCCATCTCTCCATAGATTTGGTTTTGTATAGAATGAAACGGCCTTCATGTGCTGCCACGGCTATTGCTCGAAATTTGGGGTCTATGGCGAGAAAACTACCGAGACGATCTAAGCGTGTACTTCCCGCAGGTAGTCTGAGGGTCTTGTGGCAAAATCTAGCAGCTGCCGTGTGCATCTGCCGAGCCCAGAGAAACATCAGTGTTCGGTTGGTGAGGGTGAGTACAACGACTTCTGGAGGCAGAAGATTCTCTTCTTCCCCTGTGATTAATTTTCTTGGTCTCATCTTCATGTGATCTTTGGACATGGGGAAACCAGCACCTTTGCTCTTGGGAATTTCGCGAGGATCACCAAACACCTTGGCAGCGAGGATATGACCGCCACTAAAGTCAGTTTTGGAAGCAACATGACGAACATGGCCGTAATCACAAATCTCTTTTATATGTATAGCATCTTCTCCAACCATTACAATGTCGGTCAGGTCCTTGTGACGTATGTTCGCCGGAAGGATGAGTTTGTTCAATGGCGTCGAGATGACGGTTTGTGACAATATGCCGTATTCTGGTACCTGGGTAGTTGTCTTGGGGACCGCATCCCGCATCTCAGTGTCATCTTGCCGAGCGCTGGCCATGATGTGATAAGGGTCGAGAGGTCTGGAAACCCACTCGCCGTCGACGAGTATGAGACCGCGGGCTGCTTCCATGACGCCCGGGCAGCGTATGGTCGGCAGACTGAGCACAATGTGAATTTAGACGAGCCCAAGCCAATGGCAGTAGCGAAGTCGTGCAACCATGCATAAGACTGGTTCAAGCCAGAGTGAGGTTGAGCAACGAAGGCGCACTGTCGAGAGACGAGACTGATGGCATGTTGCTGCCTACCCCTCTAGGCAGGCTCCTCAGACAGTTATGGGGCGAGAAACGTCAAACAGCAACTGGGGTCAATTGATGCGTATACAGGCGTCGCAAGGACTGGATTGGATGGCAGCAACGAGGAGTGGGAAAGTCAACTGGACAAGTAGCCGCAGCCGGGATGCCCTTGACAAGGCAAAGTGGGCGGCTGCGAGACTGCTACAGCACCCTAGGCACTCTATCAAGAAGCAAAAAATCAGCAGATTCGCCCGCTGATTGCACGTCCGATACGTGAGATGACTCGTGTAATGCGCCTCTAATTCGGAATATTGCCCCGATCTAGATCACCAGATGATCGTGCAGCAGTACAGAACCACGATCTTAGCTGGATCGCGATGGATTTGTGAAAGGGCGGCAAACCCAATGCTGTGATTCCGGGGTGCGGATGGCTTCTCTGCTTTTGTTGGTCGCTGTGAAGATGGTGGAGGGGCGTCGTGCCGTGGGAGGGGTTGCGTCTGTTGCGGCACGGTCGGGCAGCGTTTCGGGTCCGTGAAGCCACGGATAAACCGTTCCGAGGATGGTTCGGGTAGATCGACCCGGCAGCAGTTCGGATCGGGTAACACAGTTGTAGTTCGCCAGTGGAGGCTAAAAGTGCTCGCAGCTCGCAGATACTTCGCCGCAGGTGCCAATGGTTGCCATTCACAGTTGGTGGGGTGCCAAGCACCTCGGCTCGTCTGGGAAGAAGGTACGACCGTCATGTCGAGCAGACCTCAGAAGAAACCGACACGTAACGTCATGTAACCCGGCCGCACAACTCGTCCAGCATCATCTCCTACGCGCCTTCTTCTGCGCATACGAGGCACACGTTGGTCACATCATTGAGCGCTTCCTCGATTTTTGCAGAGCAGTAGTCAGCATAGGCCTCGAGATGCCGTTATTGTCATGGCCTCACCCTCCCACTCTGCCTCGGTGTCACGCTCAGTGAGCTCCGGCAGCCTTCCCTCGCGCCATGCTTCACCCGCCATTCACCTTTCACCCGCTGAACAAGAGAAGGAGGCGCTAGTACGCGCAGCCATTGATGCTGGCGATGTCGATACCCTCGTGCATCTTGCCATGAGCGCCTCGGGCCTTGTTAGCGACAGCCTGCGTTGCACTGCTTGTAGGCCACTATCCCACCACGTTCCGAGTCTGGCTAACCTACGAAAGGGCCGCTCCTGCTAGGATGCTCAGCTAGGGATTCGCGGAAGGAGCCATGGACGGACCTTCCCGAGCATAAGGACGAGCATCAGGTCGGCCTGGATGTCAATCGGGCCTTTGTCCACTACCCCAAGAAAGGCATGCAGGGTCTTTCCCCACTGCGGTCGTGTCTATACTGACTGCCTCAGATTCTGAGAAGCAGCTCGATCGCCGGAAGCAAGAGCTTTCCAATGTCATCATCCATGTTCTGCGCCAACATCCAGCCCTGTGCTACTTCCAGGGCTACCACGATATTGTACAGGTCTTCCTACTCGTCCTCGGCCCCGAAGATGCCCCCACCGCCGTCGCCCGCCTAAGCCTCCTCCGCATCCGCGACTTCATGCTGTCGTCGCTCGAGCCTGCACTCGCTCAGCTCGAGCTACTCCGTCCCATCCTCCGCGCCGCCGACCCCAGTCTGTACCACCACTTACGCGGAAGCCAGCCTACATTTGCGCTCGCGGGTACCATGACCATGTTCGCTCACAACATAGAAGATTATAAAGACATTACTAGGCTGTTTGACTTCTTCTTGGCGGGACATGCTGCCATGCCGATATACTTTTTTGCGGCTGTCGTGCTCTCCAAGAGGGAGAAGCTGCTAGCTGAAGACGATGAAGATATGCTCTACGTCACGTTGGGCAGGCTTCCAGCCCATTTTGACGTCGAGTTTCTCATTGCACGCACCGTCGAGTTGTATGAGAGGCTCCCACCTGCCTCGCTGGACGGTTATGAATGGTGGTGGATCTCGTCTTCCAGTGTGCTCAAGTCGTCGGCTACGACCACTAGGCTGCGACAACTCACGCTGGAAGATGGCGAGAGGTATTTCGCCAAACAGGAGAGGGATCTTCAACGAGAGCAGTCTCGGAAACGTGCACTCAAAAAGATGCAGTATATGAGGCTACGTCTTTGGTACTACCGCCGGTATGGAGCTGTTGCTCTGGCCGTCGCAGTGGGCGCATACGCGCTGTGGCTTGGTAAGAATGGAGACATCAGCAAGCGTTATCCAATGTTTAATTCTCTGGGTCATTTCGTGTGGAGATATCTTGGTGGATCAGCATAAAGAGGGATCATACAGGAAGTAAGGAACACAAAAGTCATTTCAAAGCATAGCACGGCGCCTGGAGCTCAGTTAATCAGTATTAAGTAGTAACATGGAAAAATACTGATCAACACAACACGCGTTGGGCTATCTCTTGTAGAGACGAATGATATTGTCGATGTCACTTCCAAGCTCACTTTATAGATTCCAAGGACCCGCCGTTGTCCACACCTATCGCTCCCATCTACAGCCTAGAGCTTCTCCAGTGTGTTTATGGCCAAATTCTTCTCTCCCTTCACTTACGAGCAATCTGCGAATTCCACCCAGCTTGCGCGCAAGACGAATCATACGGGCACCAATTGCGAGCCCCTCGCACGCCACTCCCTTCACACACAGACGCATACATCCAGATGAAGCGCCACCTCTTCTCGGAAAATCCCTCGCACCAAGGTGCATCCCGTCCAGATAGTGGCACGACGAAGAATCGTTTATTTGCCCCAGTAGTCTCCAATATACTCCACACTATGCTCTCCTACCGTGGTTGCTGGATGTGGCCCATAGAGGGTAGTAGTAGCAGTAGCGGTCCTAGTAACAGTAACATAATAATATTTTGCGATTTCAACCCGTGAGGGTGAGACGGAGCATGAGTACGGGACCGTGACTCTGGTGTCGGTCGAGGTCAAGGTGACGGAAACGGTCTCGGTGACGAGCCAAAATGGGCCGGCTTTGGGGAAGACGCAGGGCTTTGGGGACACGTAGGGGAATTTGAGGGGGATTGTTCTTTCGGAGAGCTGGGGTTGCGCGGTGGGGAGGGAGGCGAAGGCGTCGGCGATGGGGAGGGTTGCGGCGAGCGTGATTGAGGGGGTTGGGAGTAGCATTTTGTGGGAGGTGGAGGAGGTGGACTGAGTGGGATGGATGGCGGTGAGAATCGGTGGGTGGTGGTGGTGGTGGTGGGAGTATTGTATTCATGTAGATTTTTTGAGGCGGAGAAAGGGGAAGATAATGGGTGTTTGCGTGATGAGGCTTAGGGGTTTAGATGTGGGGTACATGGATGAACTGAGTACTCCTTCGCCCTGAATGTGGAATAGAGATGGGGATCCCAATTATCAGGGTTCGGATCAACGTTATAATCATGAGTAATAGGCCCCATACATTACGTGGACCATGTTCAGGGCGCATCACCATGAAGCAACCTTGAGTGCGAATTCATCCACAAAAGACGGCGTACTGACGTGCTAATATTGATCTTGGTATGCGAAGAAAATTGGAGATACAAGACTAGATTAACAGACACACAATAGAAGTCACCGCAAGCTGGTATGGACAAGTTGTGGACATTTGTAATTTTCAATACCATTAGTTCTGTTCTGAGAGAGATCTGTCGACTGGCGACCTTGAACGCATGTACTACTCGCATGTACTACTCCCAGCCATGCACGTAACTCATGATATAAAAAAATAAACTAGTGGTATCAGTTTTCCGGCTCCTTATATCAAGTTTAGTTTCGCTTGCCCTCGTGAGCGATTTTTTGAAGCCCAACTTAGGAGAGTAGCGTGTGGAGCATTACGCAGCCTGAGGGTTCGATCCTGAGTCATAGCCGGCTGCATTCTTGGGGTCCTCTTCCATGAGATCAGTACTATAGACGCGCTTATAGTCCTGCTCATTCCAGCCCTGTTGCTGAGCAAGCCCACTAAGGCTCAATCCTCGCGAGCGTGTCTTCTTGGCCGAGTCACCCTGGGCGACACCAACGGGTGAGGAGCCGTAGTTGAGCGGTACTACTCCCTGACCGGGTGGTGGGAATGGCGTAGTAGTCGATGCAGGCGACGCAATCGTTTGGCCAGTAGCAATGCCCTCGCTCACTGAATCGACCGACCTATTCGACGATACAGAAGCTTCCTTGGCCCTCTTCAACGCGTTCTCGTAGTTGGTGGAGCTTGTACGAGTGATTCCGCGTCGGCGATAAGCTTTGTGGGCCTCGTCGACGCCATCATCTGACTGTTCGTTGCCGCCTCCAGCACCCATGAGCGGAAGCAAGCGTGGGTCAGGAGCTGCTGCATCGGTCTGCGCGGTGCTGTTGGACGTGAAGGCAGCTTCAGCTTCAGAGCGTGTGTTGGGTGTGAGCCCCGACGGGGTAAAGGCGCCTGACGAGAGGAAGGAGCCCTCGACGGGCGGCATCAGGGACGGTCGTGGAGTCATACTGAGTTCGGTATGGCTGTGGATAGCTTAGTATGAGCTAAAGATTTGTAAAATAGCTCGCCGACTGAGTTAAGAACACACCTATGTCGTACTTGTGAGTGGCTGGGTAGTGACAAACTAGTTGATTGGGTTGTAATTTCCCTGCATCGCCTTAGTAGAAGCAGGGTACAGGGTGCCGGAGACGATAACCTACCAATGCTTCCGGGTCCGGGCAGGCTTTGTGGTGCGGCAGGCGAGAATTATAATAGTTCGTTCACACATATCCAAGGCAACTTGGACCTATTTGAACAATAGTGGCTGATGCTATGCCATCATACCTTGGCGAGTGACGTCTTCTCAGGGTCCAAAACTTGCGGGGCTATTCTAACCGCATCCAGCAACTACCCGTGCTACTCAATCGAGATGTGGCCATTCCAGCAAGGCCCAAGGGTTTTGTTGATCGCTGACATGGTCAAGGTGGAGTCGGGATGTTTGGATAGGTGGGAATGATACGGTAGGAGAACAGGGTGGGGATGAACATTCCACAATCGCACATCACAGCGCGTTAGAGTGGTGCAACGTTGAGAGTCAGGGTTGAATTCCGAAACGAGGTCCCGAGTAGTTTTCAGCGAATTGCCGACTCTCGATCTGGAGAGTCTGATCGCGCGGAGTGGGAGGCAACAAAGTAATCTTTGAAGTCGCATCTAACGCATTCGAGCATGACGGGCTCATGTATCAATAGCAAGCTCCGATAGACGGTGAAGGAACTGATTGTTGAATATTTCCGATATGACCTAAGAAATTATCAGCAACTTTTCAGGAAAGAAACTGGGCCTTAATCAACCAGGGATTTATAGTCAGATTTTCCAAAAAAAAAATGGTGCTGAGACTACTTAAATCATGCATCTAATGACACCAGAGTTGTCTTCACAACGCACGCAGTCATGATAATGTAGTCTTCGTTGCCATCACCAGCGCAACACGGTAGAATAGCGCGCTGCAATCTACACAAGCAATCATGCGCTGCCATAGTTGACAGGTGCTTGAGAAAAGGTGGTGCACTGTGGCGAGCTATGATATCATCGACAAGTTTGTAGGGGTGCAACACACGACAGCGAGAGTAACAAAGCAGAATGAGAGGTGTAGTATTTAAGTTATAGTGACCGATCCTATAAAGAGAGAGCTTAATATCAAGGTATGTGAAGATTCAAAGACTGTTTTCGGGCAGAGGTGCAGAGCTCGTAAGTGGCGTTGAGTTCCGAAAGCGGTAACATGATCCATGGGCGAGCGGCGCACACGGGCGAGCGGCGCACCCCACCAACTTTTGCAACTTTAAAGCGATGCATCTCAACAACGCGATAATATTATTGCTAGATATTGATACAGTAGATTACTCTATATTAATAGTATCAGTCTTGCATGTGCGCGAGTTGTGCCCAGTCTCCTTGCACCTAGTGCAGCGCCTTTGAGCCCGCTGGCTGAGGCCTGATCGCGCTCCTCCTTGACGCTCTTCATGAGCAATCTGCTGGTCAGCCTCATTTTGAGCCAGTATATCCTCTCCAGCTCCCTTTGTGAGTACTCCATGCTTCTGTATACGCCTTTTAGAGCGCCGCCTACGCTCTGAGGCTGCGCTATTGGCCTTCTCAAGACTAGAGATCCGATCGCGCATCAGCTCAGCAGAGAGCATCATCACCTCGGCGCCCTTCTTTAGCTGGTCAATCGCCATAATAATTGAAGCTGGTGATGAGCTCTTGTGCTGGCGCACGCGCTCACGTATTAGGCTTGACTGAGCCTCAAGCTCACGCGCGTTGCTCGGCGTTTGAGCTACCCAGGGAGCCTCTGGCAGAGCTGCTGGAGGAGTAGGTGTACGCAGTTGTACATCTACCTTTGATAGAACAGCCTCTGGTTGTAGAGGAACAAGGCCTGCGCCGCGGAAGGCTGAGCAGATATTGGCTGGCGTGAACGCTTGATCAAATGCTGCCTTGAACGCTGGCAGAAACTCTAGCTTGGTGATGTGGTTGATGTGGTTGCGCATAAGGCTCTCCACCTCACGGCTGTACGCGCGCTTCAATGGCGAGAAGCAGCCAACATCAAGTGGCTGGAGTAGGTGAGATGAGTGAGGAGGCATACAGAGCGTATGGATATTGTTCTCCTTGCAGAGCTCCTGGAACTCTAGAGATTGGTGGCTCTTATGGCCATCAATAATAAGCAGGCGACGCGCGCCTACACTACGAGCCTGCGTGTGAGCGTTGAAGTGCTTTAGCCACTCAACTCCAAGCTCATTATTCGTCCAGCCATTATCGCTGACTGCGATCGCCCAGTCGCGTGGGATCTCAGCTTCCTTATACCAGGCTGATAGGTGGTACTGGCCAGCGAAGATGAGGAACGGTGGGACTGACCAGCCAGCAGCGCTGATAGCAGCGATCAGCGTTACCCACTCGCGATTGCCTGGCTGAATACTCTTCGGCCTGCCTCTCCTCTCTGCTCCTGTTATAACTAGCTGCGTTGTAATCTTGCCCATCATAAAGCCAGCTTCATCAAAGTTGTAGACGTCCTCATCGCAGATACCTAGCTCAGCCTTTGTCTCTTCTACAAGCTTAAACCACCTCTTTATTAATGTTGCATCCTCACAAAGAGCTCTCTGCCTATCGTACGCTTGGTTGAAACACGTCCGAAGACTGTCTGTACGCTTAACAAAGGTAGATGGCCAGTTGACTCCAACCTGCTCTCCACCACGCGCAGCCAGCAGCTTATCAGCCATATCACGTACAGCTGTGTAGGTAGGCGCAAATCCACGCAGATCTAGCTGAAGTATATAGCTAATAATCACCTCCTCTTCTCTCTGGGTAAGCTTCCTTGAGTTGGGCGGGCAATCGCGTCGGGCAGGTATACCAGCGCGTCGGCGGCGGAGCGTTGTTTCGGCTACGTTGTAGACTACTGCAGCAGTACGGGTACCTTGGATCTGGTGCGCATTAATAGATGAGATAGCAAGCTGAATATCTGCTTCATTTGATAGTAATTGAGTAGCGCTGCGTTGAGCCATTGTAGATTAAGATCAGTAAGGTGAGTAAAGTTGGTGGGGTGCGCCGCTCGCCCGTGTGCGCCGCTCGCCCATGGATCATGTTATAACTAGCTAGCGGCACATTTCGAAACTTGCCGAGGTCCTGCCGACCACCGTAACAACACGGGCTGTGAGTCGCACTCAACTCGACCTTTTACACGTCATATATGAAGCATACGAGGCAGACTATGCTCGTTGCCTTTAAGAGGGTGCAAGTGCGGTTGGATAGTAATGCATATACATGTGTTGAGTGAGGCTGAACGCCTAAACCAGTGTGGTCAACTGCAAGAGGCAAGAGTCGAAAAAGCTGGGAAAAGCTGTCGTCAAAATCATGTAATCGATGGTTCTTTAATTTTCTACGCCAAGGATGGGTATTGTGGCACTTCTACTCCACAAGTTCGCCTCGAAATTTGAAAAGTTATAGAAGGTTTTAGGGCAACTTCACTATAGATTTGATGGCTTCAAGCCTCACGAAAAAGCAAAATAGCATTCAGAAAACTCAGCTCGTATGAGCCATGCCATCCTGACTAGCTCCAATACCTGATTGCGATCACAATATGTAGCCTTCCAGAAAGGCTGAGCAGGCACCGGAGCAGCAGTTACACATGCTGCTCAGCCGCCCCCACAGCCTCAATGCTCCTCACTTGGAAGGATGCCCACTCGCTCATAATACCACCCTTTTCCTTCTACATACGATACCACCCTCAATATCTCTTTAGTCTGAACTATCATGGAGTTCCTTACGGCCCTTGGCTTCGCTGCCAACATTCTTCAATTTACTGATATCAGACTCCGCAACAATCAATCGGATCGGCATGATTGATTCCTATCTAGGTTAAAGGCTGCCTAATAAAGTAACTCTTTAACCTATATAGGAATCAATCATGTCGATCGATTGATTGTTGCGGAGTCTGACTGATATAATAAAAGTAATCTCACAGACATCGCGCATATACAGAGTCGAGACGGATTTGAGTAACCGATCCCTTAATACCGATCTGACGTAAACTGGGAAAGAGCTCATCGGCTACACAAGAAAAATACAACTTGATAGCTCAGTCAAGGAATTTCTCTGGCCTGGAACTTTCGATCGTGGAGCGTGTGAAGCAGGATATTCTATTGGGAACCCATGGAGGAAAAGATTGCTCAATCCGTTCACCCAGTCGCATATCAAACAAGCCAATTTAGACGATTCGTGTGTAGAAGAATGCTTGGACGTAGACACAGTCAAAAAACTATCAAAAAACGATCAAGCTATTCTCCGGGTATGCATGGAGTGTAAGGAAGTTACTACCAAGCTCTGAGAGACGATATTGGACCTTACAAGCTCCAAAATAACTCTCTGGGCTAGCTTTGCTGTAGCACTTAGAACTGTTTGGAGTGAGGAGGATCTTGAGGGTTTGCGCCGCAATTTAGACCGCTATCTACAAAAGATGATCATGCTATCGGTCAACTCCTTGAGGTACTGACTTCTAGCTGCAGCAGGATAGTAATCATGCTAACAGAAGATAGGAGCAAAGTCGAAATGCATGCACAGGAGGCTCGAAAGGCCCAAGAAGAATCTGCGCATGCTCAAAAGATCAGACACAAAGACCTCTTCGATATGACCGTAGATACAAGAACTAGACTCCAACGAGACTTTTCCCAATCGGCGCAATGAATGAAAGAGGTCCTGCGAGCCATAAAACAGTCACATCAGCCACAACCTCTCAATGGTGATACTGATGATCCAATCAACACTACTTTGGACAGTGACTTGAAAGCTTCCAATCACCATCAGTTTCACGAGAGTCTTCTGAGCTGGATCTGCTTTGCAGACATTGACACACGACACGAAAAAATCGCCACTGCATACGAACAGACCTTTGAGTGGATCTACTGCACCCCGAACGAGTGCAGATGGTCTGACTTCAGCTTATGGCTGGCAGATGAACATGATGACCTATATTGGATCACTGGAAAAGCTGCTTCTGGAAAGTCTACACTGATAAAGTTCATCTATGGCGACGCACGTACCACAAAACATCTCACGACGTGGGCAAACGGTATTATTATTATTATTATTATTATTCCATTAGAGTCCTTTTTCAGTCAGAGACTATGTAGGACTTTGGCCGAAGGCCGTTCTATCTTGGTTTTTCTAATTTACATGGTTTTCTGGTAACGTACCTCACGGGCGAGTGGGCCACACGGGCGAGTGGGCCACTCCGCTAAGACCCCACCAAAACATACTGTTACCTACAGTACTTTCACAATGAGCCAACAACAAAACAATCTACCAGCTTTAAAAGAGGCTCGATTACAGCTTGCTCTCAAGGCTATCGAACGCGACGCGACGCTGTCGCAGAGACGCGCTGCAGCTATCTACAACGTATCTCGAGTAACTCTTGGGCGCCGACGCGCTGGAATACCTCTTCGGAGCGATTGTACGCCTAACTCAATGAACCTCCTTAAGACAGAGGAGGATGTAATTGTCCAGCATATCCTTGACCTCGACGCGCGAGGATTTCCGCCCCGACTTGCTGCTGTGCAGGATATGGCTAATTCTTTGTTGGCTGAGCGCCACCGCGACCCTGTTGGTCAGAACTGGGCTGCAACCTTCGTCAAACGTCGCCCTGAGCTTAAGGTCAAATTCAATCGCAAGTATGACTACAAGCGAGCCCTCTGTGAGGATCCTGAGGTTATACAAGGCTGGTTCCGACTTGTGGAGAACACAAAGGCCAAGTACGGTATCCTTGATGAGGACACCCACAACTTTGACGAGTCTGGCTTCATGATGGGCATGATATCAACTGGAGCAGTAGTCACAGGCTCTGAGCGTCGAGGACGACCAAAGAGCGTTCAGCAGGGCAATCGCGAGTGGGCTACAGTGATCCAGGGTATCAACGCGACTGGGTGGGCAATCCCACCTTTTATCATCTTCAAAGGCAAGAACCACCTCTCTGCCTGGTACAAGGAAGATAACCTACCTCGCGACTGGGTTATTGCAGTCTCTGAGAACGGCTGGACAACAAACAAGCTTGGTCTAGAGTGGTTAAAGCACTTTGACGCTCACACAAAGAAGAGGACTGTAGGAAACTATCGTCTGCTTATTATCGACGGCCACGAGAGCCACGACTCGCTCGATTTCCAGCAGTACTGCAAGGATCACAACATTATTACTCTCTGCATGCCTCCTCACTCGTCGCACCTACTACAGCCTCTTGATGTGGGGTGTTTCTCGCCTTTGAAGACAGCGTATGGCCGCCAAGCCGAGGATCTAATGCGCAACAAGATCACCCATATCACTAAACTAGAGTTCCTACCGTGCTTTAAAGGCGCTTTTGACGCTGCGATTACAAAGGCCAATATACAAGGAAGCTTTCGAGGCGCTGGCTTAGTCCCATTTAATCCAGAGGCTGTGATATCGACGCTTGACGTGCGGCTGCGCACTCCACTGCTACCTACCGTCGAGGACGGTCCCTGGCAGTCGCAAACTCCAAGCAATACCCTAGAACTTGGGTCGCAATCAAAGCTGATTCAAGAGAGGATTCGAAGACATGTAGATAGCTCACCTACGTATATGGTTGAGGCGATCAAAAGCCTGTCAAAAGGTGCAGAGATGATAGCGCATTCTCTGGTGTTAATGACCAAGCGCAACGCTGAGCTCCAAGCCGCCAACGAGGCCTCAAGTAAGCGTAGATCATATAAAAGGAAGCGCTTACAGCAGCAAGGGACCTTAACAATTGATGAGGGCGTGCGACTGACGACTCTTAAGGAGTTTGGGGCATGTAGTGATAGGAAGAAGGCGAAGAAGAGAGTGCGCGTTGAGGCAGGCGAGCCTAGCCAACGACGCTGTGGACGCTGCGGCGAGGCAGGACATAATATGCGCACATGTAGGCAAGAAGCAGCGATAGATTCTGAGTAGAATAGCCTATTACGATTTCTATTTACTATCTTTGACGGTGCTATATAGTCGTGTACAGTCGTGGTTTTAATGGGGTCTTAGCGCAGGTGGCCCACTCGCCCGTGTGGCCCACTCGCCCGTTAGGTACGTTATGGTTCGCTAATATGGTTTTTGGCTTTTCTACAAAAGATAGCTTGTATCTGTTTGTTGCCAGGTGCTAAAGAGCAGTTTGATAAGTAGAAAGAGATGTATCAGCGGGCTCTTGTGGCAAAGGAGAGGGTTGTGGTTTTAGTTTTATACAGTGTCTCTCTGTTGATGTTGATGTTGATTATGGTTTAACGCCCTATCTGTAACCTCCCATAGGGTATTCGGGCGGGTCCCGCCGTGGTCTTATAGTGCTGTCGCACTTGCCTCGTGGAACCTATTCCTAGGTGTTTTGTATCTAAGGGGAGTGATGTCCTGCCTATATACATGTTCGTGAAAAGGACTCCCGCCATTTGAAGCCGTTTTCCTACAATATTCTAGTATTTCGTGGCTTGCGCCTTTGATCGATGCAGTACAATAACTGCTTTTTAGAGAGAGAAACGAAAAAGTAACAAGAGGCAATTTAAGATACAATGAAAGTTTTAAAAGAGAGCGTGTGGGTTGTGGCATCTATGCGGCGTTTTGCCGCGAATCCTACACTGAATAATGCCAAGGAATTCAGCGGGTCTTTGTGAAATTCAAAAATAGAAATCACTCGTTATAGAAGGAGTTCGTTACCTTAACGAAGGTCTCGAACTCTTGTGGCTGGTCTATTAATTGCGCGAGGTACGCTAGGCCTTCCTGTCTTGTGCGAGGGGGCACGATGGGGCGTAGAGGCCACTTCTTGAAGTGTGTTGTGGCTCTCTTGCAGAACACTAGGTGTTCTGGCGTCTTGGGCCTGCCGCATAGGCATTTCGAGGTATCCTCGTGGTTGAATTTTCGGTGGTACCATTCAAAGTCGCCATGCGTTGAGCGTATCATAAGGACTTTCGCGAGTATCCTTCGGGGTAGCCATAGCGCTGCGGGCGTGCGCCTAGTATCGTATGGCAGCTGCCATTGCGTGTACCATGCTGATAGCCTACTGCTCTTATCCTGCCACCAAGTGTCCCTTGTATGTTCGAGGAGGCGGCGGCCTACTGTTCGTATACCGGATCTTGTGGGGGAGGCGGCCATGCCGTATGGCTGGTGCGGGTCTTTGGCCTCGCTGTCAGCCAGCTGGTCGGCGAGCTCGTTTCCAACAATCTTCATGTGTCCCGGCGCCCACCGCGTTTTCACGTTGTAGGCCTCCATAGCTCCATGGATTTGGAGGAACGCCCATTGGGAGGAGGTAGGGGCGGTTCCGCGTATGCCCCATATTACCGAAGTGCTGTCTATGCAAAGTACGATCTCCCTCTGGCTAGGCAGTGAGAGTTGTAGTGCGTGTTTGAGTCCTCTGCACGCGCCTATAGCCTCCGCATCGAAGACGTGGCTAAGGGCATTTAGTGAGCCTTGTCCAGTCGCCACGGCGGCCTGGCCCTGGTATATAGCGTACCCGTAAGTGACCACCCTTGTACCGTTGATTTGTTGTTCAGACCCGTCTGAGAAGACAGTGATTGTCTCTTGTCCAAGAGACTCCCACCAGATGGTGAAATTCTGGGCAGCAATGTCCTTTCCTTGCCCTTGCGTTGGATCCTGCCTCGACCCGTCTGAAAAGTGAGGGCTGGCTAGGACGTTTCGGGGTGTGGCGGGTAGCAGTTGTGCTACGCGCTGAACCTTCGATCTTGGTATCCGTCGGTTGCCCGCTGCGCGTCCTCGTATGACTAGTGGCAGTGTAGTTCTATTAGTAAGTGGGTGCTTGTCGTCTATTGTGCGTAGGTGAACTGCAAAGCGGAGCTTGGCCTCCTCTAGCGCCACCTGTGCCGACGGCATCGCAGCTTCTCTTAGCAGTACTGCGTTTGGTGTTGTCCTCCACGCAGGGAGGATTGCCTTCGTGGCTGCTATTAGTGCCTGATCTATCGTGGTTAGGTGCCAGCCTACCCTAGTGCTGACCGTGGGTTTACGGGAAACCCTTGCAATTCGTGGGTTCTTCGTCCTGCCCTCGTACCATGTTTCGGCTCCGTATAGTAGTATGGGCAGGATACATGTTATGGCTGCCTTGCGTAGCGATCCTGCTGGAGGGCCGTGGGCTGTGTTGGCGAGGCTCCGGAGATGGTTCGCTACTTTCCTAGCTTGCGCCGCCCTTTCTGCGACGTGCTTCTTGAAAGTTAGTCCCCTATCAAACCACACCCCAAGCCAGCGCAGCGCTGTCTGGCTTCCCCCCTGCGCAGGGGCTATAGGGTGAATTGTTTGATCTTCCAATTGGATTGGCGGCGCATGTAGTCCTTTCTGGCGCGTGAGGTGGATCAGCTCCCGTTTCTCTGGTGCAAACGTGATCTTGTTCGCAGCTCCCCATTCATTGATAGATTTGAGGTCCTCTGCTAGCAGTGCGACGTTCTCGTCTAAAGAGTGGGAGACCCGGTATAGGTTGATGTCGTCGGCATACCCGAACCGGAGTTTTCGGTCCTGGTTGAGTAGTTCAGCTAGGTATAGGGTGTATAGGACCGGTGATAGCGGCGATCCCTGCGGGGTGCCGCAGGCCACTCGATGTACAGGTGTAGTGACATTGCCTAGGCGTACTCGCACCCTCCTTTCCGACAGGAAGTTCTGGATAAATTTCCGGAGTAGGGGTGGCCACCCTTGTTGCCGCATTCGGTGTAGTAGCCTGTTTTTCAGTAGCGCGTCAAACGCCCCTTGGACGTCTAACGTGAGCATAGAGACATGCTCGTGTCTTGACCAAGCCATCTCCACGTCGTGTGTGAATGCGGTCGCCAGGTCCATCGCAGAGCGTTTTGGCAGCGCTCCACCGTGCTGTGGGCTTAGGATGTCAAAAGCCATAGCTGTGTGTGCTATGCGCCTTGCTATGATACGCTCGAGTCCCTTCCCTAGACAGGACGATAGGGCAATTGGTCTCATTGATCTGGGTGAGGACTTATCCTTCTTCCCGACTTTGGGTATCATGGCCACTTCTACCGTCTTCCAGGCGGCTGGGTAGTGGCCTTGTTCCATGCACGCCCGGTAGATGCCTAGCACTAGGTGTCTAATGTGTTCCCAGCATGCCTTTAGGAGTCGGACGGTCACCTGATCGGGTCCTGGGGAGGTGCTAGATACTCCAATCACGTAGCGTTCAGTCTCCTCCATCGATATGTATGTGTCCCATGGTAGTGGCGTGGTTTGCGGGTCGTTGTCAAGAGGCGGTGGTTCTAGGAGGTCGTCCTCCGCCGAAAAACGGTCGAGGATTGCCTCTCTAAGTGCCTCAGCTTTCTCGAGTGGTGCTGTGATTGTCCTACCTTCGATTACAAGTGGGGTGTCCCGTTGGTCGAATGATAGTTTATGCCAGCCTACTAGCTTGTATAGATCTTTGTCGTTATTACAGCCGTCTATGCGCTGCTGCCAGTACGTTCTCTTGGCTTTTCGTACCGTAGCTAGGAACGCACGGGTGGCTTCTGAGGGGGATTGGCCATAGTCCGACTTTTCCTGGATATGCCGCTTATACGCCACTCTACAGTCCTCTGTCCACCATGGGGCGGAGTGGCCTTTTTCTCTATTTGGTGTTCCCGCCGCGTGCATTGCATCTCCTATAGCTTGGGTGATTCTAGCTATGCTTGCGTCGATTACGTCCGCTGGGGCGCTATTGCTAATTGGCTGTACGCCTACTGTGTAGAGTTGAACTAGCCCGGCAAACCTATCTATGTTTCTCTCGTGGACCCGGTAGTGATGCTGTTCTAGCACCGCTCTCCCTCGGCTTGGAAGGACAGTCACTAGGGTGAAATGGTCTGACCCTGTATACATATCTTCGCGGACTGTCGTTCTAGCGAAGGGTATATTTGAGAAGGATACGTCTAGCACGTGTCCCGCCCGATGTGTTGGGTTACCTGCCTCGCCGATGTAGGGTATGTCGTTCTGAGTGGCCCAGCGGGCGATCTCTGCCCCCTATTGGCCGACGTGGAGCCGGGCTCAAAAAGTTCATGGCGGGCGTTTAAGTCACCCCCTATAAGGCAGTTACGGGGTGGCGTTAAAGCTGTGAGGTATTGAAATGTCGAGTCATTCTGTGGCTGCCTATAAACATTCAATATGCGGTAGCCGTTGGCCTCGATCCATAGCACATCCCGGCTGATGCGTGGGTGTATAAGAGTAGCCCTTATATTTGGGCTCTTACGGGTATAGGTGAGCACCCGTGGTCGGTCAGTTCCCCACGTTGTGGGGTTGTTCCAGCTTATCACTGGCGATATCATATGGAATCCTGGGTGTGTAGAGGTCCGGGTTCCAGTGAGAGTAAAGGGTTCTTGGATGCATACTATGTCTATGTCTGCTTCCCATGCACGTTCTAAGGCTGTAATGTGGCAAGGCGAGCTTCTGGCCACATTCACCCAGCATACCTGCATTTGTCTGTGTCGGTGTGGCGTGGTTTCGCCGGGTGAATTTGCGGGTTGTGCCCTCATTACGCACTAGATCCGAGGCTCATTTCAGTGTCAGCGTGCTCAGACGATGACGTATTAGGGTCTTGGTCAGCGGTGCTAGGCTGCACGCTTCTAGCAGACATTCGCGCTAGGTTGAGGTCTTGCGTAGTTGCAGCTGTTCTCTTAGACCTCCTAGTCCCTAGGGTGGTTGCGGGCTCTCTAACAGTGGCTGTGTTTAGGTTGTTTACGTCTTGTCGGCTTCTTTTACTTGCGTCCGTAGGTGTTCCCACAGGCTCAGTAGTATTAGCTATGTCGCCGTCCGTGATTTCAATGGAGGTTTCGACCGTGCTGCCTGTCTGTCTTCCTCTAGCTGGCTGCATTGCCTCAGAAGCACGGTCACCCGCCTCCCTAATGACTTTTAGTTCCCCCTTTGTGGGTTGGATGAGTCGGCCGTTCGCCCTCGTTGGGGCTGCTGGGCACTTGTCGTGGGTTGCTGGAAATGGGCCGTGGCAGTTGGCGCACTTTGGTGTGTCTTTGCATTGTTCTCCGTGTGGTCCCTGGTGAGTTGCCGTTGTTTTGCTGCATGTCGTGCAGCGGGCTGGCCTTGTGCAGCGGCTGGTTTTGCAGTACCCTAGGCAGCCTGGGTCGTGCAGCATTGCAGGTGAGTTCTTCTTTATCTCGTGCGCGTAGTCGCCCGTCCCAAATAGGCGAAACGATCGTACGGGTCTGGTGAAAGATATAATCCAGGTTGTCCTTCCCTCCGTGGGTCCATGTCTGGAGGGCCGGCAGCTCGCCGGTTCGATCCCTGTCTGGGACAGAGCTTCGCTGACTATATCGTCTATTGTGGTGGGTATACTTTCCCCTGTGATAGTGCGGTATGAGCTTTCTACGCCCTGGACTGCATAGTTCACCCATCGTTCAGGTAGTCTTGCGCTCTCGCCCTCTACCGCTCGGATCATGAGTTCGCGATTCTCCTGCCCCATAAGCAGGGCCTTGATTTTGTCGTTGCGGGGCGTAATCGCCCAGCCAGTCTTGATATGTTTTGCCGTAGGTATGTCGGAGGGGGTAATTTCCTTAATCGCCTTTACAATAGCCATGCGGGCCGCAAATGGTGATGCCCGTTGGAGCCGAGCCTCCGCTCCAACCGCTATAAGGATACGGTTGTCAGTGTTTAGAGGTCGCCTAGGAGTTTGAGCTAGCTGCTTTGGGGCAGCCGTGGCCGCTTTCGTCGTAGCGGCCCCCCTTGCTGGGGGGTTGGATTTTTCAGGGTCCTAGCTACGTCCGCCCAGGAGCGGTGCGTAGTGTCAGAGTCGCTCCCTGAGTTTGGGGGCGTGATTAGGGGCGTGATTAGGGAGGTGTTAATAGCCCTTAGCACCTTCTGTTGAAGGTCCTTAGCCACACGGGCTCCGTCTGGGTCGGTGTACTTCCCAAGGCATCTGTCGACAGCTGTCGCTAGATCCGTTATGATGGAGTGGTGGAGGTTTGTAGCTTTTTGGGCTGCCTGAATCCGCTGGCGGACCGCTTCAGAGACAGCTTGATTGTAGGAGGTGGGCGCAGTGCTACCGATAGAAGGTTCAGCACGAGTATGTGCTCGCTGCCTCCTCTTGTTGCCGCGCAGGTCAGTATTAATAGGGCTCTCAGGCTCCTCTGATCGTGTATGGGGGGGTTGGGCACTCCGTGGCGCCCTCTCTGGAGTTTCTACATTAGCCATTCTAACCACCTCCGCGAGAGCAGAAAGCGGTTATTTAGCTGAGGTAGTTACAGGCCGCCGTGCCGTTAAAATGATGTAAAAATCGTATAATTTTATAAGGGTCCCAAATTCCTTAAAAGTTGGTGTTCGGTGCAGTGTCTCTCTGTAGGTCTTCTGCTGGCTGTCCTAGGTACTATTTTCTTGTTCCTATTCTGGTGCTAGTGATAAAAGCTAGGGTTGCTTCTATACCTATACTAGTGTGGAGTAGTAGTGGTAGTGTGACTGGGCGATGTTTGATTGTTTGTAGGAGCGTTTTTCGATGGTCTTTGTATAGATGGCAGTACAGTAGTAGGTGTTCTGGCGTTTGGATGTTTTGGCAGGTGCAGCGATTAGAGTCTCGTTTCTTAAATCTCTTTAGGTAGGAGTTGAAGTATCCGTGTCCTAGCTTAAGAGAGTAGAAGGCGCTAGAGGTTACTCTTTTCGTGTTCTGTGGCATTTGGGTGGTTTTGCTGATTTTAAGAGGGTATTTGGCTGAGTAGGTAGCTTTGTTTAGAGCGGTTGCTCTTGCTTTGTATTTCTTATACTCTTAGCGTTGTTCCGTTTGTTGTATCCTTTTGATTGTCGTGCCTAGGTAGGCAATGCTCTTTGTTGTTGATCTGGGGTCCTCTTTGGTTGCTTCTTTTGCTAGGTAGTCTGCTCTTTCGTTTCCAACTATATCTGTGTGTCCAGGTGCCCAGAGTAGGTGGATGTTTGCTTGTTTTCGTCGGATCGTATTTGCCGCTTTTAGACATCGGAGTTGCCAATGCTGTCCTGGGTTATCTGATAGGTTTTTAAGCCTGTAGATTGCTGCTTGGTTATCTGCGTAGACCTCGAATTCCTGGTCGGTTGTAGCGTTCTTTGCTGCGTATTCGAATGCTCGTGTGATCCCTTCTAGTTCGCCGTTGTAGACTAGCTGGTATTGTCCGATATTAACTGTTTCTGAGTAGATCTCTTGCTGAGTTGAGTTGTAGACTGCTATCCCAACTCCTATTCCTTTTCCTTCTTGTGTTTGCGAGGCGTCTGAGTATATTGTCGTGTAATTGTCTAGCCTTGTTTTAATGTAGGCTTGGTGCGCATTTGCCTCCTCTTCTTTGGATTTTTGAGAGACTGTTACGGTATAGTTTAGAGTATCCCATGGCCTAAACCGGTATGGGATAGTCTGCTCTGTGTCTCTTTTGTTGTTTTTAGGAATTGCGTTAGTAATAGTTTGTAGCTGTCTGTGCTGGTTTAGTTTCTTTGAGCGTTGGAGATTAGTTGATTGGATCCGAGTTATTGCCTTTGCAATTGGATGGGTGTTGGCTAGCAGGTTTGCTTTGCTTGCGTAGTTCCGGATAGTTGAGTTCACAGTCCGCAACAATCAATTAAGTGGGTCCTAGAAGGTTCAGATTGGATTGATTGATTACCGCTTTAAGCCTAGTAGTTACCTATAGGAGTTTAAGCCCTACCTAGATAGGTAAGTGGGTCTAGGAGAGTGACCGGATTGAATTGATTGTTGCGGAGTCTAGTTGAGTTAAGCCTAATTGCTGGTGGTAGTAGGCTCGCTTCGAGGCTTGTAGGGACTGTTGGTGCTGTTCTAAACACTCCTAGAGTTTTTCGACAAGCCAGGTTGTGTAGTGACTGTAGTTTCTTTGTAGCGTAGGGTTGGTTTTTCTAGTATATTTGTGCTCCGTAGTCTGACACGCTAGTTACACATGCTAAGTATAGTTGTCTAATAGCGTGTGTTGATAGGCCGAGTTCAATGTTCGCTAGTCTTCCTAGCCTGTAGAAAGCTTGTCTGGCTTGGCTTACACGTATAGACACATGTGATTTGAATGATAGTCGGTTGTCTAGATAGATACCTAGCCACTTGACAGTGTCTTTGTGTTCTATCCGGTCGTTGTTTGGGAGTATAAGGGCTCTTTCTATCCTCTCCTTCTTAGCGGTGAAGTGGATTAGTTCTGTTTTGGATGTGTCGAAGATAATGTCTAGCTGCTCTCCCTTGGCAAAGAGTGTAGCTATCTCTTTTTGCAGTGCTCTTATGTTTTTCTTTAGAGAGGTTGATGAGGTAGTAAGAGATAGGTCGTCGATATACGATAGTTGAAAGCTTTGTAAGGTTGGGAATAGGTCTCGGATATAGATAAGAAAGAAGATTAGTGATACTAGGCTGCCCTGTGGAATGCCTGCTATAATCTTGCTAAATTCTTCAATCTTATTATCGAATGCCAGTCTTAGGGTCCTGTTAGAGAGAAAGGATTTCGCCCAGCAAATTAAGCTAATTGGGAGTCCAAGTTTCTTAAGTCAGTCTAGAAATCGGTTGTGTATGACGTGGTCAAAAGCTCCTTTGACGTCCACGAACACTGTGGAAGTAATTTGGCCTTGCTGTTTTTTGTGTTGAATCTGGTCTACTAGGAGGAGAGCGGCGTCTATTGCAGATTTCTTGTTTCTACCTCCAATTTGTGAGGAGTGTAGGAGGTTTGTGGTTTCTGCTAGACTAGCTAGTCTTTTGGCGATAATTCTCTCTAGTACCTTCCCTAGGCTGTTTAAGAGAGTAATTACTCTATAAGCTTTCGGGAGAGAGTAGTCTAGTTTGGATAGTTTTTTGAGAATTGCTCCTGTAGCTGCTTTCCAGCACCTAGGGTGGTATCCGTAATTAAACAAGATTGAGTAGGCGATAAAGAGGATCTCTGGGTTGAACTTAAATGCAGCGGTTATAATATCTTGAGTAATAGCGTCAGGCCCTGGTGTACTACTTTTAACTTTACTAGAACAGGCTTGTTCTAGTTCAGAAATTGATAGTTGCGGCCAGTCCCAAATGCTCTCTTGATAGTTTAGAAAGCTTGGTAGTTCTGCTGTTGGAGGAGGAGGGAAAAGTGCTTTTCTAAAGGCCTTGCACTTTCCTTTGAATGTTTTCTCTAGTATCTCTCCTTGGATAGGTGGAATCTTTTCGACCTTTTGATCCTTTGTGTATGCCATAGCTTTGTAGATAGACTGTGGGGTTTCTTGTTCTAGAAAGCTATTCCAATGTCTCTTCTTGGCATCCTTGATTGCTCTTGCGTAGGTGTTCCGCGCTATTAAGAAGTCTTTCTTGAATAGATATGCCTCTTGGATGGACAACTGTTGCAATTGTTGTGTGTAGACTCTTTGGCAGTGAGTAAGCTCTCTTCTTAGCTTAGTAAGCTCCTGGTTCCACCAGGGTTTTGGTTTAGGACCTAGTTTGACTTTTGGGATTGCTTTGTCAGCTGCTAGTTGGATGACTTGCGTAATTGCTTCCCCTATCTCCTCTAGTTTGCTTTGAAGCTCCTGGTCCTCTTCTAGAATTAGATTCTTGCAATCTTGTTTCCTAGGGTCGTTTATCTCGCTTATGTGCTGTAGCGTGATGTTGTTTTGAATAGCCTCGTTTAGGGTTTTTTGAAAAAGTGGCCAATCCGCCTTTTTTGTGTTAAACTTGCGTTGGTTTATTGGATTGTCTACTTGGTCGGTGTCTGATCGAATTGAGAAGAGTAGGCCGTAGTGGTCAGATCCAGTCTCCGTAGTGACTTGCCAGTCAATAGCTTTGTCAGCTAGGTCTGGGGTAACTAGGGATAGGTCTAAAACTGATTCTCTTGATAGGTGTGGCCTAAAGAAAGTGCCCGTTCCTGGTGTGTTTAGAAGGCTAAGGTTTTGGCTTTCTATCCATT
This sequence comes from Pyrenophora tritici-repentis, assembly GCF_003171515.1. Lineage (NCBI taxonomy): Eukaryota > Fungi > Ascomycota > Dothideomycetes > Pleosporales > Pleosporaceae > Pyrenophora > Pyrenophora tritici-repentis. The sequence goes on from NC_089395.1 coordinate 2,170,962, forward strand.
CTACAAATGGGGGTGCTCCTGGGCTCGTCGATGTGCATAGTGGGTCCCACCACGGGTGGTGCTCATTTGCGTCTAGGAGTAGAATAGATGACTCTGGTAGTCTTGTGTTTGTGTTTAGAAGAACTCTTGGGATAGTCTTTGTATCTCCTATACCTCTCTCGTTGTATAGGTTGAAGATATTAAACTTATGGTTTCCTTTCTGTACTACTAGTGCTATAGCGTCTGGATCTGACGTAAAACCTTCTAGTAGGTGGGTTTCTGCTAATAGCGTTCTAGAGATATAGAATAGCACTCTAGGGCGGAGTTTTGGTTCGGATTGTGGGAGAATTTGGAGGTATGCTGCGTGGCTAGTGGACCTAGTATCAGCGTAGTCGTTGTTTCTTGTTGGTGTGAGCCAAGGCTCTTGGACTGCAATTATATCAACCCTTAGTTCGACAGCTAGTTGAAGAGTAGACTCTGTAGCCTGGATACTCTTATTCAGATTCGCTTGGAGAATCTTAATGCTGTCTAACATTCTGTTGTATATTGGTTCTCCTTGTTTGTTATAGCTGCGAGGACTTCACAGTCTCTGCTATTAGCAAAGTGAGGTTCTTTGCAGTTTGAGCATTTTGGGAGTGTATGGATACAAGGCTTCCCACTTGTCGTGCAGGTGGAGCATTTATGCTGCGATGTAGGGTGGGTCCCCGCACATAGCTGGCATGCTGTTTGGTTCCGGCATTTAAGCTTTGTATGGCCAAAGCCTTGGCAGTTGTCGCATTGGGTAGTAGCTGGAATACTTCTATACTTTTCAGTACGGAGGCTCTCTCCAAGGATGATGATCCTCGCTCCTAGTTTCTTTGCTTCAGCTTCTGTTTTAAAAGCAATAACAATAGAGCTGTTTTGCTTGTTCTTCCAGTCTTTTGTAAGCCAGTAGGAGTTACCAACTATTTGTAGTCCTTTGTTGTATGTAGGGATTTCAGTTTAAAGGATTTCTAGCGTGTCTGCTCCTTCAAAGGTTGTAGGGACGTTGTGGACTATGACTTTTGTCCAAGATTCTAGTGGTTGAGCGTGTTTGATGTTAAAGAGATCCATCCAGATGTTGGATTGCTGGAGAAGGAATTCTCCAGAGTATCCGCTTGTAGTAGTAAGTATGAGATTGTTTCTCTTACTAAGAGCTGCTAGTTGGATAACAGGTCCTGCAATACCAGCTTTTTAGAATGCCTCGTTGATTTTGTTTCGTGCTTAGAGCGGGTTGATGGTTTGGTTTTCCTCTAGTGTTGCAACTATTTGATAGTGCGTAATTAGTTTCTTAGGCGTTGGCTTTTTCTTTGGGGCTACGGTCGTCCAAGTGGCGTTCTTTGATGGTTGAGCTGCAATTGTTGCGTATAATTGGGGAGCATTTGTGTTTGTTGTCGTTGTTGTTGCTGCTGCTGTTTGGTTGTTTTGCCCAGCTACTGTGGCTGTTGCCTTCTTTAATGTCTTTGCTGCTTTTTCTGAAGCGTTTGCTAGGGTAGCTGAGTGGAAGGCGAGCTTGGCAGATAGTTTGTCCGAGATCTGGTTTGTAACTCTCCCTTTTTCCGTGTAGTCTCTAAATACGTCTAGTAGTTCGAGTAGCTTGTTTTGCTCTTCATATGAGTTGGTCATAATAGAGGCTTGGAGGATCAGGTTTCTAGCCCATTGGATTGCCTGTTCTGGATCTTTTGCGGTTGGTTTGTCAGAGTCATTCTTTTGGAATGGATTTCTTCCAGTTCTGTCGTATACAGGAGAGAAGAGGGCTGGTCGTTTGTTCATGATTGGGACTAGTCGTTCGGGTAGGTTAGGTTGAGTTTAGGTTGGGGTCGCTGGTGTCTGGTCCTCTTCTATACCCATTTGGATATCATTTTCGAGATAGATTGCGGTATTAGTGCTGTTTCCGCTTGCCTCTGGGATCTGCACTATGATATTGTCGCTGTCTGGCGGCATTTTTGTTCTGTTGTTGCTACTTTACACTAGAAGGATACCTAGTTCTTCTAGCCGTACCAGTGTGAAAGTAGTGAAAGCCTTGCTATTTTACTCTTCTTACTCTCTTTTCTCTATCTTACTGATCTATCGAGTAGATCTCTAGGATAGGAATAGATTTGGGAGACTAGAAAACAGCGAAAGAGTCAATTGTTGGTGTTTTTGGTTGTCTTATCGATAACGTGTCCGTGCGCGTGATGCGCGGATTCGCGTGATGCGCGGGGAACACCAAAACACGTCAAACCCCTTCACCTTCAACACACGTTAACTCCACCAATATGGACCCAATTCAAGCTGCGATTGAAGATATTGAAAATCTAGAGCCAGGAGAACAGTTCTCGTATACTAAAATTGCTGCTAAGCATGGTGTTGTGAGATCTACGTTGACCCGAAGGCACCAGGGCCAGACAAGCTCAGAAAGAGACAAGAACTTCAACCAGCAGAAACTCAACCCACAACAAGAGCTAGAGCTTGTGAGATATATCGAAAAGCTCACAAAGCGAGGCATTCCTCCTACACGAGAGATGATCAGGAATTTCTCATCAGAAGTAGCCCATCAGCAGCTCAGCGAGAGCTGGGTTACTCGCTTCATCAACCGACACGAGATCCATCTCATCTCAAAGTGGACCAGCGCCATGGATCGTACGCGCCACCTGGCTGATTCTGAGTCAAAGTATAGACTCTACTTCGAGCTGCTGCATCGAAAGATCACCGAATATCACCTAGAGGCTCGAGATATATACAATATGGATGAGAAGGGCTTCTTAATTGGCTTGATAGGCAGAAGTAAGAGGATATTCAGCAGGCGTCAATGGGAGAAGAAGGAGGTTCGAGCATCTCTCCAGGATGGATCACGCGAGTTTCTGACAGTCCTGGCCTGCTGCTGCGCTGATGGGAGCTCGCTGCCTCCAGCCCTTATCTACGCAGCTAAAAATGGAGCTATACGATCGAGTTGGGTAGAAGATATCAAGGCAGGAGAACATGAGGTCTTTGTCTCATCATCTCCAACAGGCTGGTCAAATGATAACGTAGGCCTAGCTTGGCTGGAGCAGGTGTTTGATCGCTCTACAAAGCAACGATCAGGTAGATGGAGATTGCTCATCCTTGATGGCCATGGATCTCACCTCACGATGGAGTTTATTAAGTACTGCGATCGCCATAGGATCCTCCTCATGATCCTTCCTCCCCATTCGACCCATACGCTCCAGCCGCTAGATGTAGTGCTGTTCAAGCCACTCTCTCAAGCCTACTCTAACGAGCTCACTAACCATCCCCATAAGGCTCAAGGCCTTATTCCAATCAAGAAAGGGGACTTCTTCCCGCTCTTCTGGAGCGCCTGGATATCCTCCTTCACAGAGAGCCTCATATTGAAGGCCTTCGAAGCCACTGGGATCTGGCCGATGGATGCCAACGTTATCCTTCGTAGATTTGCTAGCACGCCAGAAGCTGAGAGAAGCTCATCGTCAGGGCTCTCTGATCATGACTGGAGAAAGCTCGATCGGCTAGTACGAGCTGCTGTTAATGATAGCCATCAGTATGAGGCAAGAAAGCTGCGCTCAAGCGTTCACCATCTCTCTGTGCAGTATGAGCTTTTAAAGCATGAGAACGAGGGCTTAAAGGAGGCTCTTCAACATAAAAAGAAGCACAGGAAGAAGGGCAAAGCTCTTGACCTTCAACAGCGCCAGGAGTATCACGGTGGCTCTGTCTTCTGGTCTCCTCGCAAGCTGCGTGAGGCTCGAGCTAGAGAAGCAGTACGGGAGCGAGATGAGACGGAGGAGAAACTCCAAAAAGCACGGTCCAAGAAGCAGCGCGAGGAGGCTCGACTGCAGCGTCAAGATGAGCTCGAGGAGAGGCGTGTGGAGAGGCAGAGACTCAAGGAGATGAGGGAGCTTGAGCGAGCTGAGAAAGCAGCTGAACGCGCGCGCCAGAAGGAGGAGAGAGACGCTGCTAAAGCTATACAACTACCCCAAAAGGGAAAGAGGAGAGCTTCAGCAGCTACCTCATCGAACAACAAGCGTCAAAAACGCGTTGAGGCTGCTCGCGCTGGTGCTCAAGTTCAAGAAGAGCCTCCAGCTCCTCCATCAAAGCTCACATCACGTGGCCGCAACGTCAACCTCCCATCAAAATATAGATAGTACAAGTTGATCGCAAGCATCTAATTACTCCCCCTCTATAAATTCGTATAATAACAGCTTATATACGTGGCTTAATAGCTTCATTTTTGAAGTAGTGGATATGGTGTTCCCCGCGCATCACGCGAATCCGCGCATCACGCGCACGGACACGTTAAGGACTGGTCTGTGCGTTTTTGTTTTCGAAGATTGAACGCGTCTGAAGAATCTCGTTCTACTGGGTCTAGCTTTACAACCAGCTGGCTGCGGAGGCTTAGAGTATCTGGAATGTTTTTCTTCTGATGGTTTCGACTATATTCCGGTGGGCAAACGGTAGAAAACTAGTCAAATGCGCTTTCTACTTCTGGAATTCAGGGACACCAATTCAGATGTCTGAGGAAGGAATGATTCGAACGCTCCTACATTCTGCGCTTCGCGAGGCACCTGAGCTGTGGTCAATCCTCTTCCCTTCCAAGATGGAGGAATTCATTCTGTTTTCTGACCTTTGGAGTCAACCCATAACGGAAGATGAGGCCCGGGAGGCCCTGCAAAACCTGATTAATGGTGCTGGACAAGATTACAGGCTATTCGTCTTTATCGATGGTTTAGATGAGTGTGGTGGAAGCTGTGAGGAGCTTATCGCGATACTCAGGAAATTTTCTTCATCCCACGTCAAGGTTTGCGTCTCTAGTCGTACGTGGATAGAGATCAAGGGTTTGCTTCACTTAAGCCCTAAAATACGGCTCGAGGCGCTCACTTATGGGGACATTGAACGTTATGTCACCACCCGATTTCTTCAGAGTGTTGGCTTTCGGGAACGACAGCTTGAAAGTCCAAGAGAGGTAAACAGTCTGATAGAAGCTATTATGTTGAAGGCTTCAGGTGTGTTCCTCTGGGTTACGTTAGTAACAGACTATCTTATCGATGGACTTAAAGACGGCGAGAAACTAGCCCAACTGCAAGAGCGACTCAACGTGATACCGGAAGACCTTGAAGCGTTGTTTCAGAAAATACTCACCAGCACTAAGGAAGAAGATCGTCGCTCCACATAGATAATCCTTCAAATTATGCGTGAGGCTTTGGCTCCGCTCCCGCTACTTGCATTCTCCCACGCATACGAAGTGGATGAAGAAATGGGAGTCCCGGAAATTTCGAGCATCATATCTACATCTGCGGATGAGGCCAAGGGCCGAGCACGCAGGATACGGCGCAGACTCAAAACTTGCTGCAAAGGGCTCATAGAAGCTGAGCCAGAACACAAGCAGGAAGTTGCAGATGCCACTGTTACATATCTGCATCGGACTGTTAGCGACTACCTCGCGCGTGGTGAGATATGGTCAAAGTTTTTGTCGGTATCCAATGAGACGATGAGTCCGAGCACTCGGCTGTTATATTCATGTATCGTTCAGTTAGGTACAACGGTCATGGCTCGCTACCGAAAGTCGACTACAGAAGGTATCCAAGCCTTCCGGCATACTGTGTTGTTCGCTATCGAGTACGCTGTCAGAGCTGACTTGGGAAACGATGCCGGATTGCAGTATAAACTCTTGGTAGCTTTAGACACAGCGGCGAGCGAGGTCGCCAATCAATTAGCTCTTCGACATCCTGGAAGCCAGGAGAAATTCCAACATTGGTCAGCCTCTAGACTAGGGTTTGAGGACAACATATGCTTCTTGCATTTAGCAGCTCAACTGCAGCTAATCGACTTTGTCAAACATCACATTGATAAAGCTAATTACTCGGTATCCAGGAATGAATCCGGATACAACTTCATACTGGCCACCCTAGATTACTCCCTCTTCGCCAAACATCAAGACCCGCAGATTCTCACCATCATCCCCAAATCACCCAGTGTCGATCTAGTATCATTTTTCTCCAAAAGCAAGCTGATCCCAACATCAAGGTCAATGGCGCACTCAAGGCCCATGGAAACATTCCTGGCGCGTTTTCGTCTTGGGAGACGCATCTACGAGGGCAGGACCGCGATAAACCACGCAGGATTGAGATGAGTATAGTGTACCTGAATAGTGGTGCCGACTTTCTTTCCGTTCTTGATGACTCGGTTCAATATCCAGATAAAGTTGTTTCACTGGCGAAGGCAGCGCAGAAGGCAGTGTAGAAGGCGGGGAGAAAGCGGAAGCTGTCTCGTTTCAAACTTATGTTTACAAAGAAGAAGTAGATGACTGTGATCTTCCCAAGCTCATAGTCGCATGGCAACGCCGGGTTTCCACATATTTGTACAACATAGTTTTGGTGCGAATCAGGATTAACGAGCGTGGTGTTTGTACTATTGATATCTGAACCTTGACTCCATACCCAGGGCGATAACGATTGTTCTCTAGGAAATTTACATGTGTTTTCAAGGAGTGTAGTTCAAAGACATGCTGAAAAGCGGTAACGACTGACTGTTGCGACCAAAAAAAAAGCACACAAATTATTAGCCAAAAGGCATGCCCACCATACACATCATACAGGCTTTCGCATGCCTACAGTAACCCTTAATGACCATCTTCAACTGATCCGACTTGTTGCCCAGAAATCTTCCAGCTCTGTATCACAAGACGATGTTGTGTCCATCGCGAGCGTGATCGCGAAGCTTGTCGAGGCGGTAGAACTTCATCCTGCATTCATCAACCACACAAGAGTAAGCCCTAATGGGATTATGCTTTCTCATGTGGCGACGGCAATCACCGGTACGGCGGAACGTCTTGTTGCAACTCGGGTGCTCACAACGCACACGAGGCTCTGCAACATCCGGGCGGAAAGTGGCGCCTGCACCTCTGTGTTGGCTAGGATTGGGGGCCAAAAGGGCGGGGGCAATGGGTAGGGCGCCTTGGAATGGGGTCGGTACCGGTAGCGTGTCCGTGAAGTAACCGCCACTGCCAATGGTTGGCATGACAGGCTCGAAAATATCTACCCAAGGGTATAAGGGTGGGCCTAAGAATGGGTTGTGTGAGATCGGCGCAAATACAGTGTGGTCCAACCAAGGAATGGTGGATTCATTCGGCAGGGTCCAGCTGGTGCAGGTAGTGCTCCCGTAGTTGTGGCCATGAATACCGAAGCACTCGTCTGATTGTCCGATAACATTGCTGCCTTGAGCTTCCGACATGGTGGTGCAACAAAGACTGACGGATGGACAGACAGATGTGATCTGAGAAAAGGCATAACTGCATGATGTTAAAAAAAAATTACCTCTGATTCGTTAAGCCGCTGGACGCCAATGCTCCATCACGTGCAGGTGGCGTAGTAGGCTGTACGCGCTGCGTAGTCTCGCGAGCTACCATATCTTGATATTCCAACTCTTGTAGAGGGAGAAAGGTATCCATGATCCACGGAGTCTCGGGGGTTTGAGCGCTGGTATTTGCAAGAGGAATCGTGGATTTGGAAGAAACAAGAAGACCAGCAACAAAAAATTGGCTATGTCTAGTAGGAAAAAACTGTTCAATATCAGGGTAGTCAGGTGTCTGGAGTAGGAAGAGGAGAATGAGTTGAAGGTGGAAGAAGGGGAAGAGGATCTGAAGTGGGGAGTCGTTGTCCGAGAGCAACCAGCGCAGAGCGGGAAAAGCTAGCTGGAAGGGGGACCATTAATGTCGCGGAATAGTACAGGGCGTCCTCCAGCCAAATGATTGGGCACTGTCTGCGCCCTCCAGCCGCATAAGACTCGGTCTTCATAGGTGACGTAGCCTCCAAAACTACCACCTTTACCTTCTTATAATCCCAGACTGCAAACTTCGACATATCGCATCGCGAATTCCAACATGTACGTTGGTGTATCGAGCGAAACCCTTAGATGTAATCTATGCTCGAAGTCTTTTGATACCATCGGACGATACAAGTACGTACTACCTCTCAATAGTTTTAATGGCGTCACCAACACAGTACTAGTCAGCACAAAAAAACCCACTCAAAGCCTCACGAATGCAAAGAATGTTTGAAAAACTTTGCCCTAAGGTCTGATCTCACTAGACATGTACAAGCGAAACATCGGTTGGGGCTGGCTCGGCATGCATGCCCGATCAAGAGCTGTCACTTCAAGGCCACCCGGAAAGACAACATACGACAACATCTCCGCAACAGCCATCCTGAGGTAGCTCTTAGCTCCCCTCAGTCTATGCGAGGCCCTCGACAGGAACAAGGTCACACAATCTTGCCGTCCACTCCGCTCAGTGTCCTGTCGGATACTGGGAGTGACCTTCCTCTAGCGTGCGTTTCCACATTGATGCGAGCAGCATCTTCGGGTAATTTTGGCATATGCGAAGTTATGTTTCGACTCGGTATTGAGGTTTCTGCGAGGGCCGATGATGGTTCTACGGCCTTGCATTGTGCCGTCAAAGCCAATCAGATTGATATGGTTCGCTTCTTGGTACAGAAAGGAATCCAATTGGATATTATAAACGAAAAGAAAAAAACTGCCCTACACGAGGCTGTACTAGGGAAGCAGGAGGATGCCTTCACTGTCCTGGCGCAAAACCAAGCGGAGATAACGAAACATGTGCTATACGACATCATTGAGACTGAGCAAACTGAAATCTTCCAGATTGCCCTCAATCAGTGCAACATTAATGAATTGGAGTCCTGCGGATCTACTCTATTTGGCATGGCGGCGAATTGCCCACAGACTGCATTCATGAACACACTGCTATCTTTGCCCATGATCTCCGAGGAATGGATCCAACGTCAAGGCTATCGACACCTGTACTTACTGGTGACCCGTGGTCATACAGCAATGATGAGATGCTTGATAGCTTCGGGGAAATTGAATGTCAACATGGTTATACGGCCATATAGATGGCTTTGTGGCGATGTGTCAATAATCCATACAGCTGTTGCGAGAGGATTGAGCGATATGGTCAGCCTCCTTTTGACCTCGGACACGATCAATATAAACCACTGTGAGCATGGATATACACCACTATATTTGGCAGTTGTGAAGGGTCACCTCACAGTTGTCGAAATTAGACTCCGCAACAATCAATTCAATCCGGTCACTCTCCTAGACCCACTTACCTATCTAGGTAGGGCTTAAACTCCTATAGGTAACTACTAGGCTTAAAGCGGTAATCAATCAATCCAATCTGAACCTTCTAGGACCCACTTAATTGATTGTTGCGGACTGTGGTCGAAATACTCCTCCAACATCAAGATATCGTTATCCTTAACGACAGTAGTCGAAATTCGCGTGATACGACTGCGTTGCATCTCGTATGCCGATATGGACACTTTGATATCATGACCCTTCTATTAAGGGTTTTCGAAGATCGGGGGATACCTGTCGACACTGTGGCTGGATCAGTCACCCCATTTCAAACCGCAGTGTTACACGGGCGGGCTGACATAGTAAGCCATTTGCTATTACGATCAGATGTTGATGTCAATCAACCTTCATTTGGAATACCATGGCAGAGAGCATGTAGCCGTGGTCATTCTGACACAGTGAGGATCTTGCTAGGCCATCACCGAATCGATTGCACTGAATTTGACCAGCATCTACTGGGGTTGCTATTCAACGCCTTTTTAAGATCAGATTGGCCGTTGATTCGGGTTCTCCTTGAACACAACAGCACATCAGTTGGTGGTACCGATAGGCCCAAAAGAATCGAAGCCAGTTGTTTGGAGAATTTGAGAGAACCTATCGATCTGTTGAATGATGGAGGGTTTCTCCGACGTGTAACCCGAACCACCTTAAACTCACTATGGAAAATAGCTGTGGAGAGGAATAGTTTGGCCATAGCGATGCTTCTACTCGAACATGCCCAGCTGGGCAAAGGATGCCAACATGTTGCTTTAGACGTCAATCTTAGTAGCACCCTATACAGGAACGCCCTAGGAATCTGCACACCATTACAAATAGCCGTAGTATTGCAGCGAACCGAGATAGTCAACCTTTTACTTCATCACAATGACATTGATGTCAATAAACGCGACAACATTACAGGCCAATCTGCTTTGGACATAATAATGAATCCACCTGGAGGCTTCAAGCGGCCAGACACCGAAGCAGCAGACTACATCAAGAAGCTCCTAATAGCTCACGGCGCAATGGTGACAGTACCCATCGCGGAGCAGAATTATGGGGAAAGGGTACAAGCTATCATGGCCGGAGATCCACAGCATGTAAATACGTCATGGTCGCCAGCCGCCGGGGTGCAAATAGCTGGCGCATCATGTGAAGATTTGGAGGGTGATGATCATGCCCAGACTCCGCAACAATCAAATCAATCAATCTTAAGGTTGTCGATTGGTTTGATTAGCTTGCGGCGACGCTGCTGATTGATTGCGGATTGATTGTTAGGGTTTTTGAGCAGATTGATTGCGATTGATTGGTTGATTGGCTGATTGATGCTAAGAAGTAGTATACAGGGGGTTATGGTGTTGTACTCCAGCCTTCTATATCGTACTGTTGTACAATCTCCTCATCTTTGACGTCACTCCACTTATCTTCATCATCACCGTTGTTGTACAAGCCGTCAAAGCCAGCTCGTCTCCACGAACGTACAAGCTGAAGGGCAGCAAGTAACTCGCTGCCAAGAGCTCGCCGGCGCGGCTCAAGTAAATCGCCAAGCTCGCTAAAGAGCCTCTCGCAGTCGCAACTAGATGCTGGTATCGTGAGTATATCAATCGCAAACTGGCTCAAACACGGGTATTTTGAGCGTAATTGAATCCAGTACTTGACTGGGTGGCCATCGCTAAGATACTGTTCGCTTGTCCACTCTGGCTCTTGAGTTCTCCAGCGCTCGTACTCATCGTCGTGGGCAGCCTCTACCTGAGCCTTGTTGCGCCGTACGAGGGCGCCAATCACATCATCTATTCCTCTATGCCTTGGTTTTGCAGTTGTTTGAGATAGAGGACGTGTACGTTGAGGCTTATACGACTGCCAGAGCTGCAGGAAGCCAGCGTTGGCTGATGTTAGCCATTCTGGCTTATCCACCCAGCTGTTCTCGCAGTAGTATTTGTAGTATGGATGGAGGCAGGTAGCAGCGTAGTATGCTGGCGATCGATCGAGCTTGTTGTAGTAATCGTTGGCCTTACTCCAGGCGGCGCGGAGGTTAACAAAGAGGTGATCTTCAGGCGCATCAGGTGGGTTGAAGTCAACTTGCTCGTACGAGCGCGTACGGGCTTCGAGCGCGCCAAGTACGTATTCAAATACAGGAATAGTCTCATATATAGCGCCGTATTTGCCTGCCTTTCCGCGACCCTCAAGCTTCTCCGTAGCAAGCTTAAGCGGCTCTAGGCAGTCCTGATACTCTGTTATCACCGCCCAATCAGCAGCTGTAAGTCCTGTTGATCTCATCCAACTAGGTGCTTCAGGGAGTTTATTGCCACGTTGACAAGCGCGGCGATCTTCAAGGGAGAGTGCGTTAATGTAGTGCTCAGCGTAAGAGTTGTATGCTGCCTGGAGTTGAGTTGCGCGTTTGAAGGCAGCGTAGTAAGAGTTCCAGCGTGTAACAACAGGCTTCACAGGCTCAAGTACGTGGAGGCGCTCTCTAGCTGGCAACTCGGCGTTGGCGGCGGTTTGGAAGCTTCGGAAAATTTCGTGTTGTTGAGGCGTTTTTATATGGTTGATAACGTCGATAAGTACACCTAAGGGCCCTTCTTGACGCCACTCCTGCATGTACACCTCCTCTGTTTGGAGCTGCTCGTCGTTGTTGTTGTTGTACGCCTCTTGATTGCTGCCAAAGATAATTGCCTGGCCAATAAGGTTAAGCGTGTGAGGGCCGCAGCGGAGGCGTCGGTGAGCAGCGTTGAAGTCGTACGCGTGGGCGAGCGAGGAGACTGCAGTATCGTTGTTTGCAGCATTGTCGAGGACGAAGTAGCCGAGTTTATCACTCCCAATACTGTATTCTTGGAGCGTCTTTTTAATTGTATCAGCGATAGCATCACCAGTATGAGAGCCTGCGAGATGTGGGAGGGCGATGGGGAGATCTTGTATCACTCCAGAGGCGTTAGCAAAGTGTGCAACGACTCCAAAGAATCCACGCTTGCCACCCTTTGTCGTCCAACCATCAAAGCTTATGTGGATCTTGCTTGCAGCTTCTGACAGAGCGCAGACAATCTGTGGCTGCATATATTGGAAGAGGCGCATTGCGTAGGTAGCTACACTGCGAGGACTTACCCACAAAGCTGCCTCTGCCTCTGGGTTTGCAAGGCTAATCATCTCGCGAAAGGACGGCCTTGCAAGTAGCTCCATTGGCAAGTTGTTATCAAGAAGGCAGAACACTGCAACTTCACGAAACTGCTGGATGTTGAAGTTGCCCATCGCGTTGGCAGCCTCTTGAGAGACTGCAACACCAGTCTCCAGCGTCTGTCGTAGAGAGAGTTGCTGCCCTGTTCTTCGAGGCTTCAGGCCGTCTTTTGTAAAGCCATGGCCTCGTTTCTGAAGGCCAAGATGAGCTGCAGCTGAGGAGGTGGCCTTTGATACGTCAAAAACTCCACTGCCGCCAGTGTCAATGACCTTGTGGATGTGGCAGTATTTGCATACAAACCACACTCGATTCTGATCGTAGAGCTCAACAACGCGATATCCATGTTGAAAGATCCAACTCTTGACGCGCCGCCCAGTTGTAAGAGGCTTCATGAACCGAGGGAGGCGATCCCAGTTAATGCCGTCAAAGTTATCGCCATTATCAGGCTCTGTATCAACACTAGCCTCTGTTGTTGCTGCTGTACCAGCCTGGCTGCCCTCAGCCGCACCCTCCTCCTCTGTTTGCGACTCGAAAAATTGCGACTCAAACGTTGTGGCCTGGCTTACGGCGGCGCCAAGGGTTTCCTGAGGCGACAGCGATCGCTGAGATAGGACAGAGGGCCTTGATAGGCGCGCCCGTTTGGCGGCGGCGGCGGCGGCAGCAGTATTGGTGGGAACTCGAGAGCGTTTGGCCATCGTGGGCGATACTAAACACTAAAGAAAAATGTCTGTATAGGTAGCTAGGCAACTAGTGTTGTGTGTAAGGGATTATTAGGGAACTGAGTGAGCGAAATCGTTGTTGTATTAAGAACAGCGAAGGACTAGCTATATAGGTGCGGGGTGAAGCCTAGAAGAGGCTAGCCCTAAGCAGAAGGAGCTAGTCCTATAAGAGGAGAGCTAGCTGGTGAGAAGTGAATGCATAGAGACTGGCTTGCCCGGCCGACAGGGATCACAAGCTAAGCGAGATAGGGGTCCAAGATAACTATCTTCAACACCAAAAACCTTCTCTTAATACGACACTACTCGCCTTACAACTCGTTAATAATAAATCAATCTAACTAATCAAATCAATCAATCTGACCTTCGCAAGTTGATTTGATTAGCTATTTTGAAAAGCTTAGATTGAGTTGATTGAGTTGGTAAAAACTCCAAATGACCAATCAAATCAATCAATCTGACCAATCTGGATTGATTGTTGCGGAGTCTGATCATGCCAGCTTCACATTGGATGATCTCATGGAATACGAGCATGATTTCGGTATCGACAACGTAATTTTCGACGAATGGATGGATTTCGATGATTTTGATATGGACCAACACAACAACACATCCATACCGGGGGCTGAAGGGTACGACTATCCGTTGAGCGCCATGGATGATTTGCCTGTCTTGGAATCAAGGGATAGTACATATTGCTCCAGTGGTGTCAGGAACAGGCCTTGGGAATTCTGAGGAGCGTGGAATACGATGGGAGGTGATTTTGGAGTCAGTTTGTTATCGTGAGCCATGTGGGAGGCGACGGAGTTGGGGTTATTTTATAACGAATTACGACTACATGTTTTATATGTGCGTTCCGGGCTTTATTGTCTGCATTATCGTGATTTTCAGAATGAGGGGTGCTAGCAGATGATCAAGATATAAGATAATCGATGAACGGAGCGACAACCATGTGTATTAGGTGACAGATAATAAGACATTAGAATCAAGGAAACTTTCTTTCGAACCGAACGCAACGTGGACTTAATATTCAATTTTTGAATGATATGTAAGTTACAACAAACGTAAAATAAAATATATACAACAGAACCACATCATGCCTCAACCCATCCTGTCGTCCCACACACACTCAACATCGCTTCCTTCATCGCCCTGCCACACATTTCCTGGCACATTCTTCGCCGCGACAGCAGCGCGAAGCTGTGTGCCTAATTGGGGAGGACCAGAACCAATCACCTGTGTCCTACCACTCTCCACTGTCTCATTCATGAAAGTATCGACCAAAGACGCCACATCCGGTCGCGCGTTGTTCAGCCAGGTGATGCTGAAGTTGGGGCATCTGCGACACAGCTCCTCGAGACGGAGCGCCAAAGATATGGAGTCCCCAGATGGAGTCTGTGCCAGTGAGCCCGCATCGCCGTAGTCCTCACTCTTTCCATATCGAAGCTCATGGGAGGGCTGTTGTTGCGTCGTATCCGGCCGGGTGACGAAAATGCGGATTCTGAAACGCTTCTCTGATCCGCTGGACACGATGGGCGCTTTCTCTAGCTTGTCGGCGTCGTGATTTCCAACTTCATTCGTCCATGTCTGATCGAGCTGAGATTTCAGGTAGGCTAGTTCCGGCGCAATCCATGCGAGGTTTTCCAGATGACGCACAGTCCAGACTAGTTCGATGTTGCGCGCGGGTGAAGCATCATCTAGCGCTGTCATGATGGCAGGCAGCGTATAGGTAATTCCTGTGCCACCGGAAATGGCGAGGATATTCGAGACTTCCTCGTTGGCTATAGAGCTTCCGTACGGGCCCATCATGATCACGGGCGTTGACGCTACGCAACGAGGGTAGCAGTTCGCAACTGATTCGGCGAGAGCAGCCAGCTTAGCAGTTTCTCCATTGCAGGCGCGAATGATGTAGGTATGCCTCTGAATTGATGATGAGACACCTGGGTTGGAGGCAGGCGTGAAGGGATGCGACTGCCAGATGTTGAGTGCCGGAAACGTCAAGTAGTAGTGTTGACCAATCGCCCATGCTTTGTGGCTGTGTGTGAACGTCATACGGATGATTGTCCCTGTTGGGTCTTGGAAAGTCTCCATCGTGGAAGGTATTGAATGAAAACCGAAGCCGTGACTGCCATCCTTGTACCCGGTATGGATAAGGCAAGTACGAACGGTACGCGCAACAAGATCGAAACCCATGATGGCTAGTGAGGCTATCATCCAGCACGACAGCTTTTCCCAGTGGCCCCAGCAAGCACCTAGGTAAAGACCGGCGACAATGAGGTGAGACTTGCGGAAGAACTCGTAACCCGTCCAGCGGATCACAGGTCGTAGACTGAAGACGAACAAGAAGGTGATGAAACCCTGTGCAATGCAACCCCAGATCATGTACTTTTGGCTGATCCACTTGTTGTACGTCGTCGGTTGTGGTTGATAAAGCTTTCCTTCAACAATGGTCCAGATGATAGCGTGAACGAATGATTGAACGAGGATGATGCGACCAGTCCAACGGTGCAGGAAGTTAAAGCTCTGGTACGGAATACCCGTGAGCATGCTAAGTATCGAGTCGCGGCTACATAGGGCAATAGTCAACGGCGTGAAAGCGAACGCAAACGCGCCAACACGATCAGAAAAGCCTCCGATGCCACTCCGAGTGTTGTGCAGCTTGGTTCCCTCTATAGGAGTGATCCAAGTCTTGTAGGTTATACCAGCAAACCTTGATGAAGTCAGAAACCATTAACTGCTCATGGACCAGGTGACTCACGAGAAAGCCGTGAAATAGATGCAGAAAAGAGCCAGGATGGTAACCTGCAACCTTGTTGTATATTGAAACATCCTTGTACATTCAGGCATGAGATGCCGCCGGATAGTAGAGCACCCTAGTCTGACTAGTCGATAGGGTAGACTCTGTCTCGCACCATCTCGCTTTCGAGGCCTGAGAAGCCGTGACATGATAATCACCAGTAAGACTGTTCCGAGAAGAGCCCACAATATGAATGTGAAGATCATCGATGTATAGTGATTACCGTATACGGCATCGAGGTATTCGCAACTCCCCGGGTCATTGGTACATGGGAAATTTCGCACCGCGTAGCCCCAATAGTCTATCGTGTATTCGACATGGGTATCGGTTTGAATGTGACGAGCGGCTAGCGCATTGTTGGTCGAGTTGGAAAGCATGATAATGAGAGGACGCAGCGCAGCTACAAGAAAATAAAAACAAAAAATGTGAAGAACGAAAAGATTTCAAATACGGGGCAGCATCACGACAGTACAGAAGAAGAGGGTGTCGATTTAATAACCAATTTCTGCAAGGACATTTCGCAGGTCCCATATTGTTATTGGGCCAAGGCTTGTCGTGCTTTTGACAAGTTGTGGGTTCCGCTGTCAGGTTCCTTCAAGGTAAATATCCAATCGTATTGATTCCAGCCCTGGATCTGAGACGAGACTGTACCCACATGTACCCACCCGAAAGTGCCGATTGTTTTAGAACACGGATTGGACCCCCATGAACAACGTCATACGGTCGAAGACAGTACCTACGTAGATATCACCAGAGCGTGCTTTAGGGCGTGCTATGTAATGCTACAGAGAAACAATATTGAACTCACGTGATACATATATCGAAAAGATATTGAGAGCACGAATGCCTTGACGTGAATGTCCATAATAAAAGCGCGAGGACGCAAAGAGTGTTTGGTCCCGCCAACTACCTTGCCAGGCGGGAGGCTCTCTACTTGATCATGAAAGCTTTCTTTGTTGCGCCGACAAGGTCAACGGTCCTCTTCTGGAGCATTTTCCAACATCTCCTGTAAACGCTGGGGCGTATGTGACATTTTCTTCTAGCAAACTGAGAGCATAGGTAATAGCGGAACGTTGCGGAGAACATCACTGTGGGAACGTGAAACAAGCCGTGTCTGTGCATCGGCTACCGGCAACGAAAGTGGCCACACCAAGCCCTTGTCCAGGACTCCGGCTCAAGGGTATACTTTTCAGCACTAAAATGTAATATAATAAAGCAAAGTCACCTGATGAGATTAGATACAACATATGACCCCAAGGCGCGGAGGCTTCCGTTGCATCCGTGTACTTTCTCTGATAGAACGAAATAATATTTGAACTCGAGAAAGACTACTTCCATGTGCTATCAACAGAGACCGCACTTGCACATCCCTTCGGTACGGTATATGCACGATTGGCGCCAGACTCATATGTTACAGAGCCACTGCTTTCAACCTTGATGAACTTGTACTCGAGGCTGGTCCCGGCCGGCAGCTTGATGGTTGTTGTCCAAAGCGGATTGGAAGATGTGTATTGGCTGGCAAAGAGTGCTGGCGCAGACGCTGTGTTCCAACTCCCAAGCTGTGAGATTGATCCAGCAATCTTCACAGTCTGTCCGAATGACGTTGTGGCCTTGGAGTTGAAGGTCACCGCTACAGTGGCGAAAGGGGTTGCACAACCGCTAGCTACCGCTGTGGATGTGCTAGTTGTCGCTGTCGTTGTCGGCTTTGATGATGAGGTGGGGGCCTTGCTCGATGTGGGGGGAGTTGAGCCTCCCGATCCGGTACCAGTGATCTGGATATCGGCGCATGTCAAGTAAACCTGCGGCGTCTGGAAAGAGTTCCACTTGAACGAAAGCAGGGTGTGATTGCTTGTGTAGTTGGGAATCTTGATCTTGGAGCTAACGGTGTATCCACCTGCGATGCTTGTATAGCACGAGTTCAGCGGTGCGTTGTCGACGCCCCTGCATCTCGAACCATCATTGAAGCCACCACCTATACGAGTTCAGTCTTTCGTCGGGTTTCTAGAAGATGAGAAGTCACGTACAAGTAAACCAGTCATTTCTGTAGCAGGCCTGCCCCACTTGGCAGTCGGGGTTGTATCCGCACGTCTGTCCCGGGACATCTGTGCACTTTAATTCACCAGCCTCGAAGCATTTCTCAGCAGCCTGCTTCTCCGCCTCGGTAGGAAGATATCCTGGTGTTAAAAACTTGTCGACGATAGCTTGATTTTGGCATATCCGGTAACTGAACATGCCGCCGTGGTCGCCATTGGCATCGAGGCACCACTGCACGTCCACAACATCCCCAGCCTTGTACGTGATGACGGGTTGGGAACCCCATCTCGGGCCGGGTTGATTGTAGTCGACAGAGACGCGGGCGTTGTATCCACAAGGTCCAGAGCGACCAACAGCTGCAGCATCGAGGTCCGGCCACGCCGTTACGGGCTCTAGAATCGTGCACTCGGGACAAGTATCTGCTCCAGACTTTAAGGCGTCAGCGAATGGCTTCCAGAGGAGGTCTTATCAACGTTGACATTGACCGAACAGGTAAACTTACTTGCGCATTCAGACCGGTCCGACTCATAGGGGAAGAAAGATAGCCATGCGCATAAGCGCTAGCTGCAAGAGCAAGAACTGGTACAACTTTGGACAACATAATCGGGAAAGGTGGAACTCTCAACAGATTTGATAAAGACCAGATAAATAGCTGGAGACTTGCACTACTGATCGCACAATACGCAATGTTAAAGAGCAATCCTCCATAGCTATATACAGCCATTCTTCAGCAACTCACTATCAGCAATTTCGATACCCTCTTGGCCTCTTTGATGCGATAGTTCTCCGTTCCTGGTGTCGATCAGCTGCCAAATTTTACATGGTTATAGAGCGGCTTTATTATTCCATTGGATCAAAGTCGGCACAGTCTGCAGAGCACTTTGGCCTCTCCAACATGGATTTCGTAAATGATGCTCACAAAGGCGAGTAGTGCATTTCTGCGAAGTTTGATGCCTCATTTGGGCCGCATGGCTGGTTCTGCTACCGTAATTTTATGCATTAGCATGCCGGCTCCACACTCTGCTACAACTCCGTGGATTCCTGGATTCGTGGAATTACCATCTGCAAGATGCATCGCATAGCCAATAGCACCAACACCGGACCGCGTCCGCTTCTTGCGCTAATCATGATGGAAGAATCTAGCGTCCTTCGGCCGCTTGCCGTGGTGGTGGTAGTGGTTGCGACAGCTGTCAGCACCGGCACCACGATTGGATCAGTGTCGGGACGAAGTAAGAGCTAAGAGCCCAGCCATGAAAGAAAGCCCCAAGGACGGTCATGAGGCCTTCAAAACGTTGTCCGGCCCGCGCCTTAGATTGAAAATCACATGGCTACTGCCGGATCGCGGGGACTCCACCTTCAGGATCATGACACTAAGCACCCAAACCCGAGGCACATCAGCTCGCTTACGCCGCCACCGTCATCTAGCCCTTGCGACAATTCTCATTTCCCCTGGAAGCTCCGCATCCTCTAGTCTACCCTAGAGTCAATGCGCGGAGCCAGCGCGCAGTCAGCGCGAAGCCAGCGCTATATACACGGCAGCCAATACCGGAACTGGAAGAGTCGGAATCAATGATTACGACTTTCGGCAGCTTCCTGATTAGGCCTCTGCACCGTTTTCTGTACCCCGCGGACCTGTTTCAACCGTCCACGAGGTATGCTAAGGGCCTACCATCCAGTCCGATGATCACCTAAAAGTAAAATGATCGTCCAGGCACATCTCCATCAGTGGATTCAAGACGGACCGAGGGCTTGTTAACTAGCCTCCGCGACTCCTTTAGCATCATTAACCACGGTGAAGGCGCACCCGAGTCGACGACGGACTCTAGTAAGCACGACTCGGAGCTGAGGGGATCGTGAAGGATTGTCCACAACCCACTTGTGGCACTTCTATAAGTTAAACAGTCGACCCCGTCCAAAGTCAAAGGCATCACACCCTGAGCACCTCAATCACCAGCTCCGGGAAGCATCACCTCGCCAGCATGTTGTTACTCAACCGCCTTGCCACCGTTCTCTTCTCCATCACTTCCGTTGTCAACGCGGCTGATACCGCCGCCTGGAAGTCTCGCAGCATCTACTTCGTCTTGACCGATCGTATTGCTCGCAGCAGTAGTGATGCTGGTGGCAGCGCATGCAGCAACCTCGGCAACTACTGCGGTGGGACGTTCAAAGGTCTTCAAGCCAAGCTTGACTACATTCAAGGACTAGGTTTTGATTCCATCTGGATCACTCCGGTCGTTTCGAGTATGCTCAATATCCATGTATCTGGGGAAGTACATGCTGACAATACACAGACAAGGCTGCTGGATACCATGGCTACTGGGCCGAGGATCTGTACAAAATCAACTCAAACTATGGCACAGCTGCCGACCTGAAGAGCTTGACGGCTGCTGCCCATGCAAAGGGCATGTACGTCATGGTTGATGTTGTTGCTAACCATATGGGCCCGGGTGCTGTTACCGCCAACCAACCCGCACCGCTGAACCTGTCTTCAACTTACCACACTCCCTGCGCTATCGACTACAGCAATCAGAACAGTGTCGAGGTATGCGAAATTGCCGGTCTTCCCGACATCAACACGTCTCTCACCTCGGTCCGCGACACATTCAAGACCTGGATTTCCTACCTTGTCAAGGAGTACAGCTTCGACGGCGTCCGCATCGACACTGTCAAGCACGTTGAGAAGGACTTCTGGCCAGGCTTTGCTGCTGCAGCTGGTGTCTACAGCATCGGCGAAGTATTTGATGGAAACCCAGACTACCTTGCCCAGTACGCCAAGCTCATGCCCGGTCTGCTGAACTATGCGGTTTACTATCCCATGAACAACTTCTATCAGCAGAAGGGCTCATCTCAAGCACTCGTAGATATGATGAACACAGTCAGCAGCACGTTCCCGGATCCTGCGGCACTTGGTACTTTCCTCGACAACCACGACAACAAGCGTTGGTTGGCCGTGAAGAACGACAAAACCCTGCTTACAAACTGTTTGGCTTACGTCATCCTCGCACGTGGTATTCCCATCGTGTACTACGGGACTGAGCAAGGCTACGCTGGTGGCGATGACCCAGCCAACCGAGAGGACCTCTGGCGAAGCAGCTTCAGCACCAACACCGACATGTACCAGAACATTAAGAAGTTGACAGCCGCAAGGAAGTCGGCAGGAGGTCTAGGCGGAAATGACCACGTCCATCTCTATGTGGCCGCCACCGCCTATGCCTGGAGTCGCGCAGGAGGCAACCTTGTCGTCCTTACCACAAACAGCGGAAGCACCTCCAACGCGCAGCACTGCTTCAACACCCAGAAGGCCAACGGCAGATGGATCGACGTATACGGAAGCCAGGGCACAGTGACCGCCGACGGCAGCGGTAACATCTGTGTGAATGTCAAGAACGGCAACCCTGTGGTCCTCCTCGCCTCCTCCGGCACACCCACCACCGGCACTACTCTCACCA
This sequence comes from Pyrenophora tritici-repentis, assembly GCF_003171515.1. Classification (NCBI taxonomy): domain Eukaryota; kingdom Fungi; phylum Ascomycota; class Dothideomycetes; order Pleosporales; family Pleosporaceae; genus Pyrenophora; species Pyrenophora tritici-repentis. Next base: position 2,192,229 of record NC_089395.1, read on the forward strand.
CACGCACAGCCACTGGCGTTGCCACCGGATGCCCAACCACAGTTTCTGTAACCTTCACTGACCGCGTTGTCACTGTTCCCGGCGACACAATCAAGATGACAGGCAACACCGCTCAGCTGGGTAACTGGACCCCAGCCAACGGACTTACCCTTTCAGCAGCGAGCTACACCTCAAGCAACCCAATCTGGACCATCACAGTACCGTTGGCCGCTGGATCAACCATCCAGTACAAGTTTGCGAAGATTAGCAGCGGAGGCACCACCAGCTGGGAGAACGACCCGAACCGCTCTTACACTGCGCCCAAGTGCCAGGCAAGCGATAGTGTGAACACTACGTTTCAATGATGATATAGACTATGATTTTATGGGTTGATGAAGACAATGGAGATTTTTCACTAGAAGTATAATCATCGCTTTTAACGAATATGAAAGTCTTCACTTGATCAAGATTGCATGTTCTTTGCTGACACAATGAGACTGAACTGAAATCATTTTACGTCATTTCTGCCAGGCCTTGTGGTTTCCAGCAATTACATACTGAACTCCCTCAATATCACTCACTCACGGCCCTTCAAGATCACACCCACCCAGCCCTCAAACACCACAGTTATGACTTTAGGAATTATCATATCCCTCCACAGCTCCAAAGCCGTCCTCGGTCTTCAGCACAGCATCATCACCAATGGGGTCTTCAAATCCGGACATCTCCGACACTACTGAATTCTGAGATTAGCCCATAATTTTTTTGGTATCAAAAGCAAATCCTTTTATTTTGACCAAATATTTCTTGTTTGTGTTTAATCTCCGTTACTGTATCGGGTCACTTGTATTTTGTTTGTATCTAATTACTGGTTGTGCGCCGTTAGTCTACGGACTTTGTAATCTATCTTTGCCACCCAAGACTGACTATCTTCAACGTCTCTCAGTCTGCCCGTACGGCGAAATTTATGGAAAACGCGCTAGAGAAAAAGAAAAAGAACGGACCAAAACTCTACTTCAAGTCGTCCCGTCAAACTATGAAGACACTAGACTAAAGACATCAACCAGAGTTCGCGAATTGGCAACCTGATCGTCAACGAAACCTCACACCAGCGCAAACCTTACAGCGATCGCAGCGATGCGAAAAGCCCTAGGGCTATTACTTATCATGATGATTTGCGATGATATTCCCAATTAGACGCCCGATGTCGGACGTGTTGTTCATGCGGTGTCAGTTACGCCCGAGTTGTGATCATCGCGTGTGGCGTTCAGACACACTCCACACCCACGAGGTGCATCCTGCGGTTTAAAAGCACGCCTGGATACTCGTGTAACGTGTATTCCGTGTTTTATAGGTTTCTGCTGAATCAAATGTGTATAATGTCTGATCCTTCAGGGTACTGAGATTCACATGGCGGTGTTAGGATACTGTGGACTGTGAGTACGATTCCATCGGCTCAAGGAAGAAGAGGTAGAGACAGCTTGAATTTTTGATACTATTATCATCTGTTATACTTGATGTGGACCATTCTCATCATGGAAAACACAATCATAAGATAAGGCCGTGTACGATCAGATCTCTTCGGCCCCAAAGTCAACACCAACGTGTTTCAAGGCGTCCATCACGACAAGTTTGTCAAAAGCTTGGCGGGAACAGTTTCATACGCCCGACGGAGCTTAGCCAAGAGGCGGAGCTGCTTTGAATAGCGGTGATGGTCTAAGACATGTGTCCGTGACCGATCTGTTGTCCAAGAGAGTTTTTGGAGAATCCATATGACTCTAAATGCATGCGCGACACTACTCATGCTCTATATGCTTTGAAGACAAAATCAAGAATTCATACCATGATAGCCACTTCAACGGTGGCATCTAGCGAACAAAACATGTAGATTGCGGCACAGTCAGTTGGTGTTGAACGCCTAGGGGGATCGGTTTCAGTCCTTTCGCGCCCCAATCGGACCACACTGCTTACGAATAACCTCACTTTTGAATCTCGACTGTCACACCATACACAGCTTATGGAAGTAACAGGCGTAAGCGAGAGCAAGTTTCAACCGCCAGTGGCACTAAGACAGTGTCGCTTTGCATCACTCACACTGCAGTCCATCGTTCTCCTCATCCGCCCCAATCAAGGCATTCTGTTTTCGACCGTTCTGTAGGTGATGGCGCACACTATTAAACTATGCCATCTTCCTCCCCCGCGCAAGTTCTACCCATCTTCACGTCCCCCAAGCCCGCGCGCAACAAATACCTCACTCTACCTCCCACTCCAATAGCTTCCCCGTCTCCCCAAAATGAAGCCCTTCACCGCACACTCATGGCTTCAATTCTGGTTCTACGGCTTATACCCCGCCTTGATGCTTACACTCTCCGCACTGGGTATCTTCGGTACCCTAGCACTATGGCCCTTCCGACCCAAACGTCCAGCGCCTCAATCATGTGAGACAATCAGGAGGTTAGTACATTTTCCCACCTACACCTTCATCATCCACATGTAAGAACAACCACTAAACCCAGCCCCAGGACCCGCAAACCCCACCATCCCCCCCCTCACAAAAACCCATACCCTCTCCTCCACACACACATCAACAGCCTCCCTCAAACCCTCCCTTCCCCTTCCCCACCACAACATCAACCCCGCACATTTCAAATCCATAGAATCGGAACCATCATACAACAAACATCCCGCGTTCCGCTACTCTTTCGTTCCCCCCCTCACCTTTCGGGGCCACAACACCGATACGCAGGCCGTCGTACCGTGCGTTGGAGGTAGAGGGCGAGAACACGGCGCCGATGCGTGTGAGGTCGCTAAGGCACTTTTTGTTGCCGCCGTCGTTGGTGAGGCGGAGTGGGGTTGATGGTGATGGCGATGGTGGGGGGAGGTTAGGCAAGTTGGTGGAGGATGAGAGGGGGTGTGAGATGGTTTAGGGGAGAGGAGGGTAGCTGTGGAGGGCTTGGGTACCTATTTGGGATTAGGTTTCTTTTGGTATAGTGGCGCGAATGTAGTGTGGTATCGTTTTTTTCTGTGTGGTAAATGGAGACTACGGGTTGTTTGTAGGTAGTGACTGACACAATAGCCAGGAATTGACTTTGGGGCTTTTTGTTTTAGTATAAAGCAACATCGCGCTACTTGCCCTGACACAAATCTGTTCGATTTGCAATTAATCTGCTCGATATTAGTGTTGAACCAGCAGTATGATATTATATTTTCCATATTCACCGAGACGAACAAATTCTTCACAGACTCCCATGAAAAAGATACGTTCATGTCGATACAAAATGCCATACATACATTGACAAGCCATCACATCCCTATATCATACACATCGTCATCAAATCATAAACCAACGATCAAAACACAACATCTAATTCCACAAGCTCCTATAATGCCCGAAAATATCTTCTACAAACATTCTAGCCCTCAAATATGTACACTCCCATCCCACCCTCTACCTCGAACCCACCCATCTAGCAGGTAAACGTCGGAGGACCAGGGTTCTTGTAACTTGTAGGAATCGGGTAATTGATATTAATCAAAATACCCGGATCCGTCGCACTATAAGCACCGGGGAAAGCCACCAAGTTGGTCGGCGTCTTGCTGCCACCACCCGTGACTTCAATCTGGGCGCAAGAAAGGTAGAATTGCGCACCGCCTCTTGTACCGGCAGTGTGTATCGCAATGTGCTCGTTGCGCATGAGGTATTTGCCTGGCGCGATGCACGAGGGGATGTTGATGTTGTAGTTTGCGGCGCCTGGGGTGGGTTGTGTTAGTAGATTGTCATTTTTGGCTCAGTGCTCAACCACGCATGTAAACCCCCAATAAAGAAAGACGAGAGGGGTAAAAGGCAACTCACTCAACCAAGTCAACTGACTCCCGAACTTTGGCTGTTCAGCATAAATCCTAAACCACACAGCACCGGTAGGATCCCAGGTGTTCACATCCTGACCTTCCGGCACCTTGGCGAGGTACGATTGGAAGGGGCCCGGGTGGTACGCATTTGGGTTTACGCTGACTTTGACTGAGGAGCCGGCGGCTACGCTGAGGGCGCCAGAGGTACCGGGGCGGAGCTGGTTGCAGCGGATGTCGGAGCTCGTGACGTCGCCGACGAAGCCGTTGTCTTGCCAGTTCTTGGCTTGGCGGACGTGAACCCAGGTGCCGTCGCCGTTGATGGAGGGTAGGGTGTCTGTAGGATGTTGGTTTTAGATGGAGTGTGATGGGGGAGTGTTGTTTTGGAGTGTAGTGAGGGGAGAAGGGAGGGGAGATGTACAGTGAGCACTAGCCAGTGTCGCACCAGCAGCGATGAGGAGAGCAGAAGTCTTCATCTTGAGCGTTGATATCCGGTCCTTTGGTAGATCGGCCAGATGTAAAGAATATGTATTTCGTATTCCCATCCCTCCTCACCCACATATATACCTCCCTTCCTTCCTCCCACACACACAACCACCGGCAATACGCACTCCACACCCGGCACTCTCGCCCCAACCACGCGGCCACGCCTCCATGCATGCCTCCTTCCTCTTCGTCCCCATACACAAAAAGAACGCAAGCCAGAACCCGCAAAAATATATATTACCACATATAGCCTCAATCTATCCGGCAACCAGTCTTGGCTCACGCTAGCGACGGATGCCGGTCCCGTCGCTAACAACACGACCAATGGAGATGCGTGCAGCCCTGGGTAGTACTATATTAGCTACGTCAATGCCGTAATGGGGTTTAATATGAGAGTGGTCACATGGGGTGTGCTGGCGATATTAGAAGGGTGGATGTGAGGATGTTTGGTCTGGGTTCTGGGGATTGGTAAGGCGGGTTGGGTTGACTTGGGTTCGGTCGGTCCTTTGGGGCAGGGTGATAGAGAGATGGGAGATAGAGGATAATGGGTGACGATCGAGATGCGATGCGACGGTAGGTAAATGAGGCTTGGTAGGCGTATTGGTAGATTAACGGATCGGGGATAGCAGTGGATGTGTCTGGGACAAGTTGTGGCTTTGTTAATATAGATGATATTGCGGAACGACGGGACATTGTAGGTATATGCCGAGGGACTATACTGTACTATACTACACACGCGCCTTCCGGACAAGGACGGGCCATGACGTAATGCAGGTTTGTTCTTTTGCATCACACATGGTCTTTGGCCTCGACCTCGCTATCATGTCTCCCACCTAATTTGTCGTTCGCGCCGGTTACAACTGCCAGGTCTTCATCCGCAGCAGCATCAAAGTTCTTGCCCCGGTACTCTGGTCCGATTGCCGTCAACAGGATAACGTATGCATAGACACAGCCCATGAAGATGCAAATGACAAGACCGTACTTGTACCGCTCCGTCTTTCCCTTTGGTGGTAGCGGGAATTGCTCGCCAATTGTGGCTTCAATTGTGGAGGAGGCCGAGGACGCAAGGTTACCGAGCTGATAACTTGTTCCGACGACAAAGGTACGGAAGGCGCCGGGTGAGAGTTCCATGAGGTGGATGGGAATGACGCCCCAGGCACCTTGGACGCAGAATTGTTGGAAGAAGGCCGCAGCTATGACGGCGTTGCTGGAGGTGAAGGTGTATGGGTAGAGGAGTGCGCCGCCGATGACACACATGACAATTATACATATGCGACGACCGAAGATGGAGGACGAATATCCAACGATAGTACCGCCGCACATGGCGCCTAGGTTGGCGACGACCTGAGTGACGGTGACCTGGTTAGGAGAGAAGTTGTACTGGTTGCTCAACATGGTGGGGTATAGATCCTGACTTCCATGCGACATGAAGTTGAAGCCAGCCATCAACAACACAAGGTACACAAGCACCATCCAGTGACGCTTCAGTGCGACCTTGCCCTCTTCAAAAAATACCTTGGCTGCGTTGGGCTCTTCTTCGCGGAGTCGCTTGCGCTCGAGGTAAGCTTTCGTTTCTGGGAGACAGAGACGGAAGAGGATAATTAGGACAGGGGGTCCGGCACCGAACCAGAAAAGTGGGCGCCATCCATGGCCGACGGTGTTGACAAAAGCGCGGGAGAAGACAGTGGCGAGAAGGTATCCAAAGGCATACCCTTGTTGTAGCATACCCGAGATGATACCACGGGCTTGTTCAGGGCAGTCTTCAAGGGCTAAAGAGGTCAGTCATTCATCTGACCCTGAGTAGAAGAATAAGACTTACCAGTAGCAGCAGCATTCCCATACAACCCACCCATAGCAATACCAAACAACGCCCTAACCGCCAAGAACTCTTTATACGTAGAGCAAAACCCCGTCCCTAACTCCAACACAATAAACAACAAATTATTAACAATAAACGGCCACTTCCTCCCATACCGATCGGCCGCCAAACCAAAGATGATACTACCCACGCTCCTCAGCATAAGCACCAGCGTGATACCCCACGTAATATTCGTCTTTGTCTTGCCAAACGTCTCAGCCAGATCCGACACAGTCAAGGAGACAGTGAAGAAGTCAAACGCATCCCACGTCCAAGCGAAAAAGGCGACAAGGAAGAAAAGCCATTGCTGCAGGTTCAACATGCGGAGCAGAGCAATCGGATTAGCCACCTTGTCGTGTGCGGGTTTGAGCGTCGGAATGCGCGTTGCGATGTAGCGACCAGCCGACATCTTGTGATGGGTAGGGGGATGAACGTATTCACGCTCCTCAGCGCCATCGTACTTATCCGCCATGACTGCGGAGGAAGAGAAGGAAAGGAGGGGGCAAGGATAATTGTGAGAAGTGGCTGGTAGCCAGGAGTCCGATTCAGTGTACCGTGATGTTCGTCTTCCAAAGAGCAACCGGATGGATAGATGCAACCGCGCCTGCAACAGACACACCCTTCTCACCTCGGAGGGAGGGCTCTGCCACCGCTATTTAAACCACACACATACTCTAACCCACCTCTCCAACCTGTCCATTCTGCCAACAATACCGTGCAGCCCACACAACAGCATGACATTGCGCTAACCCCGCATGTCAGCTCGTGAACCAATAGCTCCCCCGCAAGGGCCCGTAGAAGGCTGCGGGGGCCGGCACCGCAGACCCCAGCTTGGTTAGTCAAGACACCACATAAGCCGTGCTAAGCGTAGCTAAGAGTCGCTTGGCTGGATGAGAAACGGGGATAAAAGCCTTTCCAGGGCTTGTCAAGGGTGGGACGGCAAAAGCTTGGTTGGGTTGGCGAGTCGTGCGCACATGCACATGTGCGACGGAGTGGACGGGTTACTGGATTTGGATACTGCATGGTGTGCTGATGTCATGAAGACTGTATTTCGATACAGCGTACAGGTTTGTTAGCATATCAGCCAGCGCGCGTTTCAACGAAAGACTGAAGCCGTGAAGGCGATCTACAATACGACATCCATCCCCACACTGGGGTATCCAGGTCCTACTCCTGCTCCCCGCCTCGGGCTTCCTCGGACGTAATCTCACGACAGACAGCTCGACCAACACGTCTTCGGGCACAGAAATATCCCCCGCCCAACCCCACAGTGACATGCCATGCACATACTATGCGCGCACTCGATACGAAGACTGAATCAGCAAACCTCTGAATCATGACATATCCCTGCCACACGTGAAGACCCAGAAAAATATCCCGCTTGTGTATAGACACACTATCGTGAGTTCTCGTTCGTGGCGCAAGCTAGCAAGACGGAATATTTGTAGCCGCTGCAGTGCATCGCGGTGCGGCGCAAATCAGTACCGGTTGTCATCGAAAATCTCCGGGTCAACCATCTTATCTATACCGCGATCATCAACTTGCGCGAAATCAAGCAGGCAAATACCGGCACTGAGCCTCAAAGCCTAGGTGAACATCCCGTATGTACAACGAATCCAATCGGTGAGGTTGCCAGACAGACGGGCCGCTCCCCATGCTACCAGCGACAGCCGTTGTATCCGTACGAGCCTCAACTCCCCGCATGCATGCCGAGTCTCGTATTCCATGTCCTGCCGTACGTATCACTGCAGTCCACATTCTCACGTGTGAATATAAGTCTTGCCTTGCGTATAAATTCTACAACACACGCCAAGGCGTAAGAATGACATACATACATGACATGATATGACAAGCACAAGCAAATATCCCATGATAGTAAAAATACGAAGCGCTTACAACGCCGACGCCTTCACCCAATGCAGATATGCATGCTCAATGCTATCATCGCCACGTGGCAGCAGTGGCTGAAATAGGAAATATCATGACTTTGGATTTCGTATCGTATCAGCATACCAATCATGTCGTGCTAGAAACGGCTCTGGAGCTCTCCGCCGAGTCGACCTGCCACTCCTCTTGCAGGCGTTCCAGCTCCGTTAGGCGGAGCGCTTCCTCTACGCTGGAGACGAAATGGTGCTTTCCACCGCACATTTCGACGATGCCACTCTTGTCGAAGAGTTGGAAGACGGGGCTTGATTCTTTGGGCACCCTACAGAAGAAGACTCGGACGTTGCGTTTGCGGTACGACTCTACAATTTCAGAGAGGACCTGTGCGCCCGCACCATCGAGCGAGGTAACGCCGTGGACATCAAAGATGATGTTCTTGTTGTTTTCTGCACGGCGCACACGCGGTAGTGCGGGATGTGCCATGCCGGTGCCGTGATCCTCCAGGCGACCGAGACGAGTCTTTAGATTTCCTGTATTGGCAAACGTCAGTGGCTCGGGGATTTTGACAATCAGACACCCTTCGATGAACTCCACGGCCCCGGGATTGGACTCCGCATTTGAGAACTGATTCGCTGTGCCCGGTACGCGGCCGAGAATCTGGATGCGCGGCCGGACCGAGTGGCGAATGAGACGGAGTAGGGAGAGGCCGATACCGACACCGATGCCGCGCTTGAGGTCCCATACAATGGTGATGAAGAAGATGAGGCCCATGAGGACAAGCTCTGACCAGCCACGAATCTTCCAGAAGAACTTGATGTCGTGTGGTGCTTCTTCAATAAGCGAATATGCAACTACAGAAACCATGGCGCAGAGCACACCCTTGGGTAGGTAGTAGAAATATGGCAACATGAACACGGTGCATAGGATGGTTATGATGGAGAGTAAGACGGAACTCATCGGTGTCAGACCGCCAGTGGATGCGTTGACCTTGGAGCGACCATAGCCACCAAAGGCTGGAAGGGCCATGAACAGACCACCGGTAATGTTTGCCGTGCCGAGAGCAATGAGCTCTCGGTTCGCGCTGAGCGGCATGTGTACGCCGTCTTTGGTACTGTCGCCGCTACCCAGAGACTTGGCCGCAACAGAAGACTCGAAGAAGCCCAGCATAGCGATAATGAGGGCTGTATTGACGGCATCGCCCACGTATTTGAGGTGTGAGGTCTCGAACGGGAAGTGAACAGAGAACAACTTGGCGCTCGAATTGACGTCTCCGAGCACGGCGAGCCCTTGTTGGTCTAGGCGGTATTTCCATGTCAGCACTGCAGAGAGCACAACGACAACAAATCGGTCGGGTATGTAGGCAACGTTGGGGTATCGTGGTTGCAGTCGCTTCTTGAACTCCCTAAGTGACGGTCAGCAGGGTAGAGTCGAAGATATGGGCAACATACCTGAAAAACATGATGATGGCAAATGCAGTAAACGACATTGCGCAAGTAAGTCCATGTGCCTGTCCAAGGTTGCGGAAGAGGAAAAAGGCCTTGTCCAAGCAGCTACCGTGAGACACCTCATCGGCAGCTAGTCTTGCCAAACCCATTTGCGGTATTGTCTGATCCACGAAGATGACGACACCAATAGCGCTGATGAAGCCTCGCAAAAAAGGTCGGCTCAAGACATTGTCGAGGAAGCCAAGTCTGAAGAAACCTGCTATGAGAATAAAAGCACCAGCCATGCAGGTTACTATACCCGCAATCTCAGCATTGCGCCGGCCGTCGTTGTCACCGACCTTGCCCTTTCTGATATTCTCGCGCACAATCTCTCCGATCAGGAGCGAACCAGGTGCTTCTGGGCCCACGATCATCTGCGGACAAGTGCCCAGTACGGCGTATATGAGCGGGTTGAGGGCGAAGCTGTAGAGACCGTGGACGGGCGGCAGGTGTGCGAGGTTGGAGGCGTAGGACAAGGCCATGGGGATGTAGAAGGAGGCCATGGTGACGGCTGCAATGAGGTCGCCCTTGAAGTAGCGCCATTTGTACTGCCGTGTCCAGTTGAGGACTGGTATGTAGTACTTCAAGTACATCATACGTTTATCCTTGATGCCATGACGCTCAGCCAACCAGCGAGTCGTGCTCATCTTGGATTTGCCTCCCTTGTTTGTGACGCCGTCGCCAAAGGCATCGCTCAGCAGCGAGTTTGTCTCGTCTGGCCCATCACCATCCGGTGACCCTCTCAAGCCCGGAAAGGTACCTCCAAAGCTCTCATCCGAGTGTATGCTGCCTGCAAAGCTACCGTAGTTACGATGTACCCCCGGCCTCCCCGGCGCCTCATCTTGAAGTTCGAGCAGTCGCGACCGCGCCGTTGGCTCAAAGTCAATCTCTATAATGGGACCTTGAGACGCGGTATTCTCGCGGTTCGAGTGGACGGAAGAGGCGTCGGTGGCAGGTTGTATGCCGTCGGTGGAGAAGCCAAGGTCGTGGCTATCGCTACCCGAGGGTTGAGGCTCATCGTCATAATAGCGGCGCCGGGGGTGCATGACTTCCTCTGGCGAGCTGGATCTGTCTGAAGGGACATGGGCGTTCCGCAGCTGGCTGGGCGTAGCGGGCGCGTGTGGATGGCGGACGCTGGTTGTCGACGACTCACGCGAATGAGAGGCCTGTCCAGCCGGACTGTCGTCTGCTGTGTTTCTTTTTGGCGCCATGTCGACGACGACTTGTGTGCTTTGCGACGGTGCACTATCAGCGAATCGGAGTCGAGGTATTGCCGACGTTATATCCGCTCGGTTATATCTCTGGTATATCTCTTGTATACTGCAAACCTCGGATCGAGAGTGAGTGACGTTACTCAGCGGCTATCCTGCCTTTTCTGCTTGCTTGCAGCGGGGACAAGAGCATGGAGACGCGCCTGCATTGTGGTTTGGAGTTTTGAGGCGGCCGAGGAGAAGTTTACCTAGCTTCTAACATCGAACAGGGTCGAAGCGCCGACGAGTCATGCACGTGCGCATTGCGATGGCATCGAGGCCAGCGCCCCACTACGTAAATGTCTCACTCCAAGCCAGGCGGGCCATGGCATGGAGCGAGTAAATGGTTGCAGCGACCGTTGTGACTTAAATCTGACTTCTCCGCCTGCACTATTATGGACTGGACGGGTCCGATGGTACCGCTGCTGCCCTGCAGTAGCGCCGTTCTCGGAGCTCGACGTGGGAGCCCCAGGAAAAAAAGACCATGGAGTCATCGTATCGTGATTAATCCGCCAGACTTCCCCAGTATTCCGAATTCCGTACCATCACGTATAAGATAGCCTCACATTACAACACTGGCTGTAGTTGACACTTGAGAATTAACTAATCTCTTATTACACGATCCAACTGCAATGGCTTTCCCCACACTACATGCCCGTGCAGAGGCTAAACCTCTTGAACACCGCTCGTGGTGAGTAGTCCCTGTAGTTGCATGATATAATTTTCTAATACCCTCAAGTCTCACACCCACAACCGCAAAGAAGCTGCTCGATGCTGGCTACCCTGTCCTCGTCGAGCGCTCGCCCAAGGACCCCAACTACGCCCGTATCTTCAAAGACGACGAGTTCGAGGAGGTAGGCGCGACGCTCATCGAGGAAGGCGCATACAAGACGGCCCCCAAGGACCGCATCATCATCGGCCTAAAGGAGCTGCCAGAGGACAAGTTCCCGCTCGAGCACACATTCGTACACTTTGCACATTGCTACAAGCAGCAAGGCGGATGGGAAAACGTATTGGCGAGGTTCCCCCGTGGCGGTGGCACATTGTATGACCTCGAGTTCCTGCAAGATGAGTCAGGCAGGCGCGTTGCTGCCTTTGGCTACCACGCCGGTTTCGTCGGCGCTGCTCTTGCCATCAAGGTATGTTGAGGAAGGTGCCATGCTACCACATTTCTGACTCTTCCTAGACATGGGCTTGGCAACTCACCCATCCCAACGGCGAGCCCCTTCCTGGTCTAGAGACCTTCACTGAGGGACGCGGCTACTACAACAACGAGAGCGAGTTGATTACCCAACTCAAGGAAGATGTCGCAGCCGGCGAAAAGATCGCAGGACACAAGCCCAGCAGTCTGGTGCTAGGTGCTCTCGGCCGCTGCGGCTCTGGTGCCGTCGACCTCCTTGAGAAGATTGGCTGCCCTGAGATCAAGAAGTGGGATCTTGCCGAGACCAAGGAGCGCGACGGCCCATACCCCGAAATTGTCGAATCTGACATCTTCGTCAACTGCATCTACCTTTCCAAGCTCATCCCGCCTTTTGTCAACAAGGAGAGTCTCAAGTCGCCAAACCGCAGACTCAGCGTCGTTTGCGATGTCAGCTGTGACACTACTAACCCTCATAACCCCATTCCCATCTACGATATCAACACCACCTTTGACAAGCCCACAGTTGAGGTTTCTGTCGAGGGTGACGGTCCTAGACTATCTGTCATCTCCATTGACCACCTTCCCTCTGCGTTGCCTCGTGAGTCTTCAGAAGCCTTTAGCAACGCTCTGCTGCCTAGCTTGATGGCTCTGAAGGACCGCGCGACAACGCCTGTGTGGCAGGGTGCTGAGAAGCTCTTCCAAGAGAAGGTTCAGACGCTGCCGGGTGGTGTCCCCGCAAAGGAGGTATAGATGTGCTGGGAGTTGAGTGAAGTAGCACATATATGAATCACGAATTCGTGCATTAGTAGATGAAATCAAACAAATCAAGCAACGAAATAATGCATTTTGTGAGACAGGCTTGATATCAATGATACCCTTGCCGATAGAAAGACGCAAAACCTTGGGTATCTGGAAGAAGAAAAAGATCCCGCCGCAAATGAAACTCCCAAACACCACTGCTTTTGTAATGAAAACCCCTCAAAACAAACCTCCTCGCTGTCATGCCATACATCTCAGCGGGGTGTTGAAGTTCAAATTTCCCACTTCCCACCACACACACTCAAAGCTCAAACCACCTATTGGCCAACACCTTGCCCTCGTACTTCACACCGCCAACCCTGTCCACCTCATCCGCCACGAGCGTCCAGAAGTTCCTCTCGACCTTGGCGACAGCCTCAATAAGCATCTGCATCCTCGCCTCTCCCTTCAGCTCCTCCAACTCCTCTGCTGTCGCGGGCTGTCTGACGTTGTCCTTGAGCTCAATCGCGTTCTCGAGGTTCTTCACACGCTTCCGTCCGGCGCGGGGGACAGCGACCTTGGCTTTCGGTTTTGCTGCAGAAGAACCAGGAGCAGAGGAGGTAGCGGCAGCGGAACCGGGGACAGAGGGATCTGCGCTCGTGGGAGTAGAGCCAGGCTGGACAAGAACCTGTCCGGGATCCCTCAAGTAAGTGTAATCTTTGGCGTCGAAGCCAATCTCAGCCACTGGTGTTGCTGTCATCGGAGCTGCGAGGATGTATCGAGAGTACACACTGGCTGGGTTCCAGACTGGTGCCTTATTGCGGTCCTGTCGTGCTGCGTTGAGTTGGATCGCGATGTCCATCCACTTCATCTTCTTGTCGTCGCGGAGGCTGGTGATGAGCTGGACCTCGGGGTCCGACGACGATGGAGCGGGCAGCTGAGCCGGTGGTATCAGTGTAGCCGGGAGTGCCGTGACCGAGTTCTTGAGGGTGCGGGCTTGGAGGAGGGAGAGGTTGGGGTCTACCGGATCGGTAGGCATCGTGTAGGGGTTTGCGTTGTTTGGGTCGAAGGCGACAATGTTCTTGGAAAGGCGGCTGGGGGTGGGTGTGGGGTGAGTTGGAGAAGAGGGGGTAGGTGTGGAGTCGTAGTCGATGCTGGTGTCTGAGAAGTGGTAGTCGTCGTAGGAGATTCCTGTCTTATGTCAGTCTTCTCTTCCTAGCTTCGTATGCGGCAAGGGCAGACTTACCGGCCTTTGTGGCGGGGGTGCTCAGGTGAGTGGTGCCTTCGCCCTCACCTTCCTCCTCTGGCTCCTGGACTACCGGAGCCTTTCCCTTGCCTTTACCCTCATAGGCGGGCTCTTTGACCTTGGCCTTGGCCTTGCCATTGCTGCTGAAGACGACGGGTACTTCTACGTTCGATTCGTCGAAGTAGTTGTACCCGTCGTCTTCAACGCGTTGGCGAGACCTCGAAGGGCCACTCCAATGTGTTAGCGTGCTGGATACATTGGATGTGGCACTTGTGAATCTGATCTTTATATACCCTCATTGTTGGAAGGCCTTGTACGATCGTACGGTGAATAACAGTAGCTAAGGTAATCTTGTGTATTGGTATTCTGGTGTATGATGATTCTACGAATGTGGGGGCTACGAAGGTATACATAGCGTTGGGTCCGAGTTGGGCCGAAGTAGGATCGAGGCGGTACATTGGGCCTTATTAGGCGACACACCGTGTGTATGCCGACACTCATACTGCATACAGTATAATCCGTAACCGTGATGTTGGCCCCCAAAACAGCATGGAGGAGGATACAAAGCATGCTTAGGAGGGAGCGATGTGTACTTACGACTCAGTGTGTCTGCCAGAGCTCATGGTGATATAGTGGTATGCGGTGGTGGGGTAATGTGGTAGTTGTCTTGGGGGGTGACGTAACTTGAGGAGCAAGAGAGTTGTCAGAGTTGTCTGTAGCAATGGGGTGGAAGTGGGGTTATATAGTACACTGGGGGTGAGATTGCGCCAAGCCAAACTCTAGGTGAGCGCGTTTTCGACTCCTGGTGAGCGCGTTTTCGACTCCAGGTGAGCGAGGAGCTCCCAAAAGGGCGCGCACTAACGCCTTTTAGGGTGCAAGCAAACTGTGCAAGGGCGCCGAGGTGGCAATTGCTAGTCAGCGGTTCCGATCCATGAGGTACGCGCCTTTATAGGCAGTGAGTGAAAGAGAGTAGTAAGCTGTTTGTATACAAGGTCTCAGGTGATAAAAGCTAAAGACTAAAGACTCCATGATATGCATCCGATGAACTATCCCCAAGACTCCATGAAAACACAATAAGAATACTACCCTCTTAAACTTCGTTCCAAGGAGACACCCCAACTAACTCGCCATCCCACCTCAACTCAAGTACTTCCTAGAATCCTTTCATACGCCTCTTCAACCTCCCTCGCAATCTCTAGCAGTGTAACAATGACAATCTGATGCGTGACATTCGGCAACCGATCTCTATGTAATCCAATCCACTCCAACGGCGGTGTAGCCTCACCCATATCCCTCAGCTGCGGTGTTTCAATCAACGGTGGCTCCAAGGGCGTATACTCGTATCGTGACTGCGGGACATTGACTACAGCAGTGATCTTCTCTTGGCCATCGGCATTGACCGAAGGTGCACGTGGTCGACCAGAGGGCAAGGCGGTCTTACTGGTAGCATCGGAGCCCGTAGGGAGAGAGTCGGAGTCGTCTTGAAGGGACTGCGAAGTGCTAATCTTGATGTTGGACTCTGGAAGGGGCTTGCCAAGGCGAGAGGCCAAACTTCTGGAGTGATTGGACCACATGGTACGGATGTAGGAAATGCGGGAGTAGTTCCAACCAACATCCACCTTGCCCTCGAGTGAGCTGCGGAAGAGATAGTCGATATGTGTGCCTTTTGGCACTTGCCAAGTATGCATTGTGGCGATGACTTTGGGTACTCGCAGGATTGTCCCACCACGTGCGGAGCTAGCGCTTGAGGAGACGTCTTCCACGGTAAGTTCGGTGACGGGCTTGGTCTGTTTGGGGGTCGGCACTGATGATAGTGCAACGGAAAGTTGACCAAGAGTCATGCCCAGACTAGAGTGTATCTTCATCTTCTTCTCTAATGCGACAGCAAAGCGAGCTTGCATATCGCCGGCTTCAAGCACAAGAACCTGGTTGTCAATGAATGTAGATGGGAAGACACCGAAGCGGATCGAACGTAGCGTGACAACAACGTCAGTGTGCAACGAAATAGGCGCCTTGAAGTTGTCTTCGTCGGGCTTGGTGAGTATCTGGCTAGGCGACTCTGGTGAGTCTAGTACCTCATGCTTTGTTGAATTGCGGCGAAGGAACTTTTCAATGTCTCTGAGAGACTGCTTATAGGCTTGCTGGTTCTCTTGGATGAGACGTTCGATCGCTTGCCATAGCGCAAGACCTTGTGCAGCACTCGTTGCATGACAAAAGACATGCACCTTGCCACCGTCAAGGATAGCGACCAGTCGGTCTTGTACATCCTCTCCCTCGGGCCGGACATTGTACATGAGAAAGGCGAAATCGGCAATATCCGCCATCACAAAGGCCTGGAAGTCGAAACCAGTCTTGACACGTAGCTGACGGAACGCAATCGACGCTTGAATGAGAGGCGTCTGGCGAGTGTCTTGATCATGTGCTGGCCAGCCAATCGAGGTGCGTACTTTCATTCCGTATAGCTCAACGAAGCCACTCGTGCGTCCTGTACTCTCGACGCCAACCTTCTCGACACCTATGCACAGATTTTGTTCCCGAGTGGTGCTCTTTTTGGAAGACGCCCACAAGTTGTGGATATGCAGAGCTGATTTTCCAATTGACTGACCCAGATCCAGGTCGACCTTGACGTCAGCAATAGCTACGTTTGCGTTCCATGGAAAAGCCGTGGCAGCAGCGACCTGCTGGTAGCGTTGTATGAGGTACTCTTGCGGCTCCGAGTTGGCATTCGGTGAAGCAGGCTTCGAGGCACGACGAATCTCTGGAGGTACCCAAATTTCCCTGAATAGCAAGAAGTCCTGTAGCTGGCGTGCGTTGATCTGAAGAGCAGTAGGGTTAATCTTGAGGATAGCCGAGATACCACTAGTGCCACTCAGGTGCTTGCTGTTCATGAATGAAAGAACAATTGACTCCATGTCTAAGCTGAAAGTGGACTCGCGCGAGTATACATGTTGGACGGTGGTCTGTAGCTTCTCAAATGTGGCAGATGCGGCAAAGAAGTGACCATGTTCCTGAGACTTGACACTGTTGACCGTGATATAAATGTCTTCAACCTTGGCGATTGCCATGACACGAGCGATGGGCTGACAACTAAGACTAAACTCTTGCTTGCAGATCCGGAGCCCCAGGTTGAGCCTTGTTCTGCCGAGAATAGTGGTGGGATCGGCAGTGATGATGTTCTCGTCTTCCAGCAGTTTCGCAGCCGGTTTAGTTTCTTCGTTCGTCGATTCAGTCGGCGTTGTCATGTCCTCATCGTCTTCTTCTCGGACTACGGCCTTTATACTGTCCGATATGTCGATGATGATTGGCACCACAGTTGGCAGCAACGTATTGGTCGAGCCATCGACGCGAAGCTCAGCGTTGAGGGAAGGGTCACTACCATCATCCGCATATTCGACCCGAACCGCCACACCCGGTGCCCTCAAAGCCATACTACTCTTAGACTCGTCGCCTACGAATTGGCTATATCTTCCTTTTTGCTGCGCTCGACCAGAAGAACCCTGCACTGGCTGAGCGTCGCTACCATGGATATGCACCACTGCTCCAGCAAAGTTAACATCAGCCGTCAATGATGCAAGACGCTTGTTGCCAAACGGCTTCTTTCGTTGTGCACCAGTCGTAGTTGGTGTCATACTCCAATTTGCAGATGCCTTGCGGAACTTCTTTCCAGCAAGAGAAATGGATCGTTCGATGACATTTCCCGGCATGATGAAGTGTGAGTCCAGCTGAAGATCGAGAGATTTTCCCGCAGCAAAAAAGGCCAACTTGCGTGTATCTTTGGTTGATGCATAAGCAACATTGAAGACCATCATTGGTAGCAAAGCAGAATTGAGCGAACGCGCCTTCTTGTTGGCTGAAATTGGCACCATTTGCAGCCGCATATCTTCTACCATCAAGCGAGCAGCATCATCCTTTTGCGTCGAAAGGTCGATTTTTCCAAACGAAAGCACGAGATCCTCAATCTCGTTGCGAGGAAATGGGGCGACCGAGTTTCCGACAATCCAGCTGACCTGCAAGTCAAGGAGTTCAAGAGAGTATGTTGACGTAAAGAGGGCCCCAGAGTTGATACTATCAGTCTCTTCGTGGGCTGCGCTTTTGACACTGCGATCACGTCGTGAAGAAATTTTGCTTTTGGTGTGTCGAAGGCGTCGCAAATACTTCTTCTCTTTCGACAGGTCAAGATCCTTGATCCTGTCTTGCAAGTGATTTAACACATCCACAACCGCCGATGCCGTGTCTGCAAAAGCATTCACCTCCAGCCCTGAGCTGCGCAGACGATATACCCGACGGGTAGGCTCGGAGTCTTTCTCTGTTGTAGCTTGGAAGACTGCACTGAAAGTAAGATTGCCGCAGCGACGAACAGAAGAGTCGAGGTCCTTGAGGCTCATGTCGACAGTAACCTCGTGTATCTGGACTACAGCCTCAGGATACAGCAAGATTTCTTGGTTTGAGTCGACATTCGTAGCCTTTATCTGCACCGTGGAGAGTTGGAACACGAGACTCGCTGTTGGCGAGTCTGGGTATTGACCTGGTGCAGCCGCAGAGATGTGCATGCCATGGAGTGTCATCTGTACCGTGAAAAGAGTGTTGCGGGATGAGGTGGGGGCTTTGACAACTGGCGAGTTTGCCGAAGGAGGAAACAGTTCTTCGATGTGCGTCTTCAGAACCTCAACATCGTCCTGGACTGCCTTCAACATGTGCGAGATTTCTGGCTTGTTCATGGTGGAGATGAAAGATTGGACCTCTGACGCTTGGACGTGCATCTTCTCGACTATGCCCGTTGCCGAAACCTTGGTCTCCTTTTCGGTTTGTGTGATCATCAGCCGTCCATTAAGTGGTGGCAGCACAAAGGAACTAATCACATGGGATCCTTCTTCCGATGTACTGTACAACCTGTGGAAATTGGCCTCTAGGTCGTAGTCGACCCGCAATGTGACGTGTTTGCCAAGGGCTGGGATAACAGCAATCCGCCCAGAAGATCCTGTAATTGACCAACCGAGTGGCTGTATCACTGCCAGCTCGATTTGGTATGCGTCCATGAACAGTGCAAGGGATATGTTTGGTAGTTGCGTCTTGCTCTCTTCAACCGCACCACCTTTAGAGGATGTCTTTGCGAGTTCTTGTACGATGTTCGATTGGCGATGGAAATAGGCGACTTCATCCTTGACCACAGTGTCTACGACTTCGATGAGACCTAGGATGTCCTCTTGCACTTTTACAGCAATCTTATGGCTGACCGCTGCCACTTTGATCTCGTCAGGTGTCGAATTGTTGCTGCCGTGTTTCACCGAGGCAAAGTATATGCTTGGCTGCTCGAATTGCATCTTGGAGAGGCGTCGGGATCGTGAACCTAGCTCGCTCACAGCCACGTCAACGTGTAGATGAGCCGACAGGATTTCGCCGAGACCTGAAGCTTTGCTATCGGCATCAAGAAGAGAGAAACGCATGTTTCTGCCTGTATTGATGCTCCGGAGGTTAATAGTATCGAGAGTAATTTGAACCTTGTCCGTTGCAAACACGACTTGGAGATCCTCATCGAACGTTGCCGGGGGGTTGTGAGCTGGCGATGAGGGAACGGATTTGGACGTCTGCGTTGCCTGCAGGGTCTCCTTCTGGAACAACACCAGCAGAGACTCTGCAAGCTCACAAATCTCCCACTGAACATGCAAAACTGTATCGCGAGAGCTTATCTGAATGATGGTGGATTTCTTTGGAATTTCCGTGCCCACCAACATCAGTCCTTCAGGTAGCGTGGGAGGTAGTAATGCGACATTGACTGCTAGGTAACCTAGTGATATTTCGCTTTGTTTCGGGCCCGGGTCGATAGTAAGTTTGATCTCTGCAGATTTGATGTCGAGATGTAATGGCGCAGATTCTGGTGTGGGAAGCTTCTCCTCGAGGTGTCCAAAGAGAAGTCTCATGGCAAGACTTTTCTTCACATGTGCAAGGTCCCAAGTACGCCACTGGTCCCACATTGCAATGACCTTTTGCTCAGCATCCCCCGGGCAAATCACATCCGGCTGCACACAATTGCCATATACCATCTCCTTCTCGGGTTGTGAAAGGCATTGCCATGTATAGCGGAATCGAGAGATGATCTTCCAGGAGTCGTGACTACGTAAATGGTCTCTTGTTGCGCGCAGAGCATAAGAAGCCTTGGTCAGAAAAGCGGGATCCGGATGCTGATCCTGAACGCTGGAAAGATACCACGCAAGATAGCGCAATCGCTGTTGTTGTCTTTGCTCAACTTTAGCAAAGTCTGCTACTAGCTTCCCAGATAGCAGTATTGTCCGGTGTATGAGTGCTGCTAGATATTCGACCTTCTTGCTTGCCATGGCATTCTCGAGAGAGCGAAAAGAGATATTCATCGACGTTTCCTTGCTTTGCAACATCCATACCATGACATCCTTGATCTCAGCCTGAATCGCAACCCCTCCGTCATTATCTTGAAGGTTGCCCTCGGCAACGGAAATGCCAAGTGAGCCCAAGGTAGAGTGTAGCGAAAGGGAGTTTCGAACGGCTTGATCTCCAGGGAACTTCTTGATTCTCGCTGCCAGCCCTAATCGATTGAGAATTACATCATATCGGTCCCGGCCCGTCTCCTCTATCGAAGCGGGCTGGAAGCTATGCTGGAAACGTACGTGGGTGAAGGGAATACGGACGTTAAACTCGAGTGAGCTCCCCTTTCCTTCCAGTCTGGTTCTGTTGTCTAGGATTTTGGACATGACCTTGACTTGGAAATCGTCCAGAAGATCCTCGGGTTGCTTGGGCTCAATCAGCGCAATCAGATCTGATATACATGTAACGAACTCCGGAGTACAGTAGACCCGTGTACCCGGTTCTGCGCTGATCAGTATGCTGGTATGTGCGAAGCTCTCGTCCAGACGCTTTGTTGACACATCATTGAACACGACATCATTGATTTCTCGAAGCGGGTTGGGTAAATTTCCAGAAGGAAAGGACGGCACATCCGAGAGATCTGGATGAATCTGTTCAAATGGGAAGTAAGGCGCAGCTAGATTGGTAGACAGTGCAACGGATGAGGGTTCCCAGTCTCGCTTGGCCTCGCCTTGCATAAGGATTGGTGAACTACCAACCAAAGTCCGGCTTTCACTGGATCCCACATTTTTCCCGTTCACTTTGTGCCTGAGTGCTGATCGAATACTACCGGCAAAAGAGTTTGATGACGAAGATTGCTTGCTACTGGAGCGTAGCTGGCGCCCAGTCATGGATGAACGGCTTGAAAACCCCGAGGCCGACGAACCTTCCTGTCGTCTGGGTGGCTGGAAAAGGAAAATGGGATGAGGCACGTCGGGATATTGCATAGCCGGCGTGCGTATGTTCTGTCGGCTTCTGTCATCTTGAGCGGCTCGGCCACTGGCAAGCATAAAGCCAGTGCGATTAGTTCGCTGGTCATGCAATTGTATGTGAGCCTGTTGCTTTTCACGTTCCTCAGTGAAGTCCACCTTCCTCGTTAGCAGAGTTAGCGTTATGGTGGTTTCAAGATAAGCACGAGTGACAATAGCGCCTTTTTCCCCCAAGCGTGTCCGGTGATGTGACACAGAACTGGATGGGACAGCGGTGACAGTCAGTTCTGGTATAACCACATTGAGCTTTGAAGAGAAGGTGCTTCCGGCAAGGTCATTGAAGTCCAAAGCCAACGGGTTGGTCTTCAGGAGCAGTGCCTCCTGCCCAATGTGTACACAGATGCTGATATCGTTTGTTCTCAGTCGGAGGAAGGTAACATCGTGTATCACGGGAATGTCTGTGAGAGGTAACGTGTTTTCATCATCATCGAGAGTGAAAGCAAATGAGCGTGCCGCGCCTGCCGCCGCCTCGAGGAATTCGGACGTGCAATCTCCAGATATCCTCCCCACCTCAAAGTCCCAACTACAAAGGTATGTCGGCTCAAGAGGAGGTAGGCCAAATAGACGGTGTCCAAACATGACAGTGGAGTCGATGAAGAGCTCAGTGCGACCACTCGAAAACTCGTGCGGGATTTCAAGATCCGGTACTAGGCCTCCTAGAGAGATACTGATGGGACTAAGGTTGACCATCAAATCCATATAGTAATTGGTGAATCTGAGATCGGCTGAAGCGTACGGAAGATCGGCTCGAATGCCACGGCCTGCTGAGTACAGGTTGGCAGGGACTAGTACGCATGTTTCATCTGCAGAAATGCACAGAATGACGTCTAAGTCGTTGGCAATTTTGGTCGCTTGATCGTTAGGCTCAGCATCTTGTCCTGCTAGAGCAGCGCTTGGGAGGCCCTGAAACTCTTCGAGTGTTTTGAAGTGCATGTCATCGCCAAAGTAATTATCCTTGAGTTTCAAGAAATGATGAACGAGCCAGCCGTAGAGTTCTATGTTGAGTTTGTGGCCCTGGACGTCCATGAAAAGTCTGTCGGTATTCATCGCCGACGTCTCGTTCATCAAGGTATGACTACCAGTCAGAGTGAGGCCGCCGAGGTGCGCCACGTTTGGGGTCTTTACGAATGTCTGTAGGGTATTCTTTTGAGGCATCAGAACTTCAAGACCCAAGTTTTGGCCTTTGACATCGAAGTTGATTTCACTTTGCAGCGGTCGAAACTTGTCCAAAGGAATGAACACATCTCCCTGTAGTTCCTTACCAGATAGGATGACAAAGTTGTTGTCATCCAAGTCAGCTGGGTTATTGATGATGTTAGAGTCGTTCGTGTTGAGGTATAACTTGAAGTTGGAGAAGTCGATATGAATGAAGTACTGAAAGGGGACGAAAAGGAAGTAATCGGGTGGTGGACCAGATCCCCAGTCGGCAACAAGGTCCATGATCAGGAACATGTGGTCTCGAAGTAGAAATAATTCCAAGTCTTGACATTTAATGTTGAATATCCACTTCCGCAGAGCGTTCCAGCTTAGAGGATTGGACAGGTCACAGTCAAGGGCGATAGCGCCAGAACGCCATAAAAGACCATGATTTACGCTAGATGATATCTCGGTACTTGCGACGTCGACATCCACCTTGCTCTGATATCCTTGCTTCGAAGCGTACATGTCCATGACATAGTTGACGGTAGTGTGTTGGGCTATCTTGACATCGATCCACGCAAACGGGCGGACATTTTGCGCACCTGTGGTGTCCCGGTGCTTGCCACGTCTGATGCGGGACTTGGCTTTGCCCTTGTTCTTGTCGGCGCCAGGCTTTTCGTGCGCCGCAAGAGTGTGGGCTTTTCCTTTCCATTTCCAGTCCTTGGATGGTTCACGGATCGGTATGCGTAAAATCGTATCTTCTTCAATGCTGAGGAACAGCTTGAACACTGATAGAACACGGAGTTCGCCAGGTTTCAGAGGAGTTGAAGGAACAGCATCGACGCGTGAGGCTGGGAAAAAGATGGATTGGAAGACGCCACGATGACGATCCGCCCAAGGTCCATAGTTGATGATGCCACCAAATACCTGTATATCCATACCGTAGTCTGGCGGGATACTTCCATTGATGTCGTTTGGCCGCGCAGGGTCAACATGTCTACTCTGGTCGATGTCGTTTGGTACCGGTCCAGTCACATCCCAATAGAATGAGACATTGACGCATGGGATATCCGCAATCAAAGAGGTTTTCGCATATTCGACGCTGTCCCACTCTCCGTGACCATCATTGTTTGTATCATCGAGATATCGTGCTAATCCTTTCCAACGCTCGCGCCCTGGAAAGGTCCATTGAGAGTTTCTGAAGGGGCCGTTGGATGCTACTCCTGACTTGGCGTGGGTATGGATCGAGTCTGAGTCCCGGGATAAAAAGGCAGGAAGGCTTAGAAGCTTCTTCAGCCAGCCCCAACGCCTTTTGCGCCTGGCTTCTTTCTCGATTATGCGATCTTCTGAGATACCCTGGGCTGCTTCCTGCTTGTATTGCACTGCAGAGTCGAGCTGTCCAATTTTGTAGTCGGGGTTGGGCTTCATGTGCACGACGGGGTGAGTGACCTGGAACTGGAAGAGCTGCTGGTAGACGTCTAGGGGCCCACTTGAAGACGCATCCAAAGTGCCCGTTGCCTTGTCAAACTGCGCGGTAATGACAGCCAGCGTATGTTCGTTACCAACTACGATTGCACCCTTGATGATGTCTACATGCACTGGCAGAAGTCTGAGGAATGCTGGAATTTCGGCTTTCTTGGGACTGGACGACGTCGACCGGCCCGTATTGGCTCGCGTAACATCCACATCGACTTCGGTACGGGTCTTGTTGAGCTTGGATCTCTCCTTCTCCTTGGACTTCTCAAAATCGGCCACCGAACCTTCCGGAGAATGTGCATCTTTGGCCGCGCTCTGGGCCTTCTTTTCCACTGCTTCTATAATTCCGTCATAGGCGGGGCTGCGATTGTACATGAAGGCTTCGATGCCCGAGATCTTGACAGAAATACGACATGGTAGCTCCTTCCGGGTCTGCTTTCCGCCCTTCTCTGCCCTGTCTAAATTGCCACTCCGGCTGTCGGACCGGGTCCTCGCTGTGCTGGAGCTTTTGATGCTATCGCCGTCCGAGGAAGGATCGCCATCAGTATAGATGCCTGCATCCTTGACACGGCGCAGCCAGTAGTTCCACGTGATGTATCCTCCATGGACCAGGATGGTCTCATTGTGGCCGTGGTAACGTATTTCCTTAAAGAAGAGCCGGCCGCCTAGCAGCGATATCTGGAGCGCGGTGATGTCAATGTAGGCGTTGAAGGTGCGCCATGTATATGCGCGGATGCCGTAGGATATGAGCGTCGCAAATAGGCGGTTGAAGTAGAAGAGGAAGAAGATGGTCAAGATGCCGCATATGAGCAATTCAACCAGGAACACCCTGCGCGCATTAGCCACGAGAAGCAGTAGTTTGGTTTTGGACGCTCAGCTCACCAATTGAAGCCGTCGCGCGGGTCCAAGGGCTCTGCGACGATTCTCGCCATGGCTGCAACGCGTGGTGTTGAGGAGAGGGATTGTCTTCATGGCTTCACGGGGAAGGCGCGCATTGTTAACGGTGGACGGACGAGGAAGGCGCGACCGGTCGAAGGAAGTTGCGACGGGATGGCTCCTGCCTGGCGAGCTATTTGTTCAAATGCGCGGAATCGGTCGAATCTAAACGATATTCACTGTACTGGCGTTGGCGGCTGCAGCCTCGCCTTCTCGACTCTGAAGCTTGGAGACGGCGCTATATCGGGCAGGGTTCAGGATGCGCGTCATGGGCCTCTTGCAGGGTAGGCGAGCTTGGGCCTGGTCCTCCACAAACCCTCAACACTGCGGGAGGCGAAACGAGCACAAGACCCACGACGTCTGGTGAGGCTATTGTACGCCATGGCTGTTCTCGGTCGCTAGATTCGCCTTTCTTCTCTCCTCCAAGAAGTCGCCTGGAGTCACTACTATCCAAGGCCAGTAACTTGTTTTCTCTTCCACGCCTCGCCTCCCATGGCTACAGGCACCACCCTTCATGCCGACTACCAGGCCGCCGACTTCTCGTCTGGCGGCACCGGTGCTCGGTTTGCACGCGCGATCATCATCGTAGCAGGTGTATGCGCCCTGGTCGCGAGTCTGGTCACTTTCGTGTATGTGTCGAATCTCCCATCTTACATGGCTCCAACTGACGTAGGTGCAGCGCTGTCTGGTTACAAACGTGAGCCACTCCCTCGGCCCAGCATGTGCGCATATTGAACAGTAAATAGGAAGAACTACCGAAAGCCAGTGCTACAAAGATATGTGGTTCGCATACTGCTCATGTATGTACTATGTCAAGCTGCTGCCTATCGTTGCTTACCATGTGCAGGGTCCCAATCTACGCGGCTTCATCATGGGCAAGCTTGGTGTCCACAATTGCCTCCGCTTACGTAGAACCCTTTCGAGATGTCTATGAGGTATACGCGGTCTTTGTGCTGGCAAGATGCATACTAATCATTCCAGGCATTCACCATCTACACGTTTCTCCAACTGCTTATCAACTTCATCGGCGGCGAACGCGCCCTTATCATCCTCATGACCGGCCGGGCTCCCGTGTCCCACCCATGGCCCCTCAACCTCGTCTGCTCCAAGATCGATATCTCGGACCCGCATACCTTCCTCGCTATCAAGCGTGGTATCCTACAATACGCTTGGATCAAACCTCTTCTCTCGATAGCCACTATCATAATGAAAGCTACGGGCACCTACCAGGAGGGTTATATTGGCCTAACATCGGGCTACTTTTGGAGTGGCATCATCTACAACGTCAGCATCACCATCAGTCTGTACGCTCTGGCCATGTTCTGGGTGTGCATGTCAACAGACTTGAAGCCCTTCCGACCCATGCCCAAGTTCTTGTGCATCAAGGGCATCATTTTCGCCTCGTACTGGCAGGGCTTCTTCCTCTCCATTCTTGTCTTCCTCGGTGCTATCCCAGACGACGTACCCGGCTACAGTCCCGACAACCTCGCTGCTGCCATTCAAGATGCCATGATCTGCTTTGAGATGCCGCTCTTCGCACTTGCTCATTGGTATGCCTTTTCATGGCACGATTACGCTGACCAGACTATCTCGGCTGCGCGACTACCTGTTAAATATGCCTTGCGTGATGCTTTTGGTCCCTTGGACCTCATTCAGGACACCAAGGAGACGTTCGCCGGTGGCCATTACGAGTACCGTTATTTCGATGCGCGCGACAATGTCCTGGCTCATGAAGAATCTTCTTCTCGTGCCGCTCGCATGGCAGAGGGAATGCGCTATGAACGAGGAGGAAAAGGCAAGTACTGGATCCCAAAGCCCGGACAAGGATCGGAACATGAACCCCTCCTTAGCAAAGTCACGTCGAGCCGTGCCAGAGCCATGAGCCCAGGTCCACACAAAGCTCTCAAAGGTGAGGGCGCCAAGTATGGTACACCCGACGTTGTCAGTGAGCCCGAGCTGGACGACGAAGATGAGCGGCTTTACGGAAACGCGCGTGAGCTCGAGTTCGGAGATTGGAATGTAAGTGTACATAGACGAAATGAGTGCTGCGCCTCGTCTGACTCAGCTATAGTACCCCGTCATTGAAGCCCATCGTCCGTCGCGCGAAGATCGCATGTACGCCGACCCCAACATTCTGACGGCATCAACCAACAGGAATCTGCTTCAACCGACCAAGGAGAACAAGAGAAGACGAAGGAGTCAAATCCAAGACATACAGGCGTCTGTAGACAAGGGCAAGCAACGCGATACGTCGAGCAACGGAGAGTCTTCCCGTTCAAAGTCACCGCAGTCCAAGTCGCGTGTGCCCTTTAGCAATCTTCTGCGCCAAAAATCGTCTTCCTCGAGCTCGGCAAAGTCTGACAAGAGCCAGCTTGTCGATCTGGTTGTCGAGGACCACGAAGCGGAAGAAGTCGATCGCGTCAGAGCGCGCAAGGAAGGCGGCCCGGGATGGAACGAAGTCCCTTCGAAGCACTTTGTGTAAGTTTGACAAATTTTTCCTAGCATTGAGTGTGACTAACATGACCATAGTCATACTTACCCTGAGGAAGGCGAAGCAGAAGAGGTGCGAGAAGGCTTCAACCCCGACGAACCTGAGCCACACAACCCTGAATCGGAGCATAACCTCAATTACCCATTTGCCGTTCAGGGGCAAAGCGAAGAGGAACAGGGAAAACAAGATATCAAGCCGCACATGACGAGCGAAGCCAACCATTGGGAAACCCGCGACGTCAGCGACGAAAGGGCCGAAGATGACCACGACCGCATCAGTCCGTCATACGGCAGTTTCCGAGAGGAACGCAACGCGTGGAACGACGGCTGAGGGTGAACGTTGGTCCCTGCCCAACTTTGTCTTATTCGAAACACGATGATGACGTCGATCAACTACATTCATTTCGTTTTCTCATTCTCGAAGTTAATCGGGATGTGTTTTCGGCAGAGGTGTTGGAGGTCCATTTGTTTTATACCCGATTTCGGTGTACATGATACACATTGCAATGTGGATGTATCTTTGCGGCGTCAGATTGATAGCGAGTCCCTTCTGGTATTGGAGAGCGATGTTTTTTCTTCTATGGCTATTTAGACCAAACAAGATTCCGATACTACTTACGGCTCAGCCCATGTGCACAAGTCCCCGCTGTCACAACGTCATGCTTCCAATTAATCCCGACCAACCGTGCATGTTACTACCACGTGCCAAGAAGTAGCACCGGTGAAGACGTCGGGCTGTTCTCGCCGCGAATGTTAAAGATGCGGAGGCTGACTACGCACATATGTTGGCTCCACCCGCCCCCGGCAAAAGAATAAATGTGCTCTGTGGCATGACTTGTCGACAAAAGTAAAAGAAAAAAGCTATCCGGCAATCGTGATTGGGTGCGATGTCCAGTTCAAAATTGGAATCAGTGTTTCAAGAGCTGTAAATGACGCCAATGACGATATGCCGCCTTTGGAGCGTTTTTTAGTGAATAGTGCAATTTAGTGGAATGTGCGAACAACTGAGCGATTGGCCAAGGGGAGCAGAAGAGGAAAGGCACGTCGGCTGGAACCGAGCTGGCGTTGACGGGTCTGGCAGATGGGGCAGGCGCACACGAGAGTTGCATCTCTCTCCAAGGTCTAGCATCGTGGATCCATCACCACTGCCGTGCCTCTTGTCTGCCGTCGACGATCCTTTCAATCGCTGACGGTCCGTTGCGCAGTGCATGTTTCAATGTTCGCAAATAGATGTTTGTGTCGCAAGGTATCCCCGCACAGTCTTCAGGTCCGGCTCTTGGATGCGACTCAAGCTCCGCGCATGCTCGAACATGGCCGAAATGAACAGGCAATTCCAATGCCGTCTCTGCCAACGAGCACATCCTAGTACACTATAACCAGACGGATTGTCTGCCAGTTTTACTCTGCAAGCGCTATTGCCATGCCACTGGTCCACGATGCTGCACGTCTCCGCTCTGCCTCGAGCGCTTACTTCAATGTCGCGGCCAATCAGCCCCCACAACCACACATGCCGACTCAATGCGCACAAGCCTCGCTGCGAACTAACATTGACGTTGACGACCTCGACGGTAGGGATGCGTTGCCATTGGGCGCCTACGCAAAGTCAGAGGAATGCCTCATCTATATCATGTGAGCCGCTGTCATCCTGTGAGTTACGAGTGGTCTGCAGTTCCTGAAGGCCGGACCTTACAGGCGAGGTATTCTAGAACCGAACCACCAAACGAGTGACAACACATCTGTCGACAGGCTGGGAATTTATCCGACTAGTTCGCGCTGTCAACGTCTTCCCTGCCTCTTCTTTTTTTCCCTTCTTCTGCTACCTTTTTTCTAGTGTTTGACTTTGTTTATTTTTTGCCTGCTGCAGGCGCGACCCGCTCTACACCTGACCGTTTGTATTGTTTTTGGCCATGGACTAGAAGCTGCACTGGTTTGCAGTATTAAAAAAAAATAATGGAATACAAGGCATTTCAAGAGAGGGAGCAGAGATCTCCATGGCTGGCCATCAAGTTTGGATGCTGTGCATCACGAGACGACGTAGTTGAACAAGGCCCTTCCACGCTCGGGGCTACTGGTACGTCTACGATTTACTTTTTACCCTTCTCTACCGTCACATATCCTCCTTAGCTTGTACCTCTTCACGCTCCAACGGTACTGCATTTGAGTGTCCTGTCGATCTGGTCTGTCATCCCTCTGGTCTACATCACACCATTGTTGCTGTTGAGATGCATCATGCAATTCGCTTGCGCCCTACTCAATATGGTTAATGTACCCCTCTACCCGGTCCTGTAGTCCAACGCCATATCAATATATTGGAACAACAAATAACTTATCCGGTCGATCCAACGCCAAACTAACGCCCTTGATCAACAGATGAGACGGATTCACGCATTTGCTACGAACAACCTCGTTCCGTAGTTCCGCCTTGCGCGGAGCCAACACACCCACGCCCATCAACAAGCCAATCCGTGAGCCGCCATGTTTCGCAATGGGTCTCCAACAGCCGTGAATATGCTGCACGTGCTTCGTCTCGCGCCAGTATCTCAACCCTTACTCGTCCGGGGCGCACACAAACTCGGCCTAGTATCAGCCGCCCGACTAACTTTCGACACTTTGATGGCCTCGATGACATGCCGTCCATGTTCAATGACGCGTCTATGCCTGTCCGGCGCCGCCGTAGTTTCCGTCCACTCGAGCTGTCCATCTATCTCCCTGATGGGTGTGGCCATTTGTCCCCACTACCTGATTTCGAGGATGCAGAATGCTGGACTAGTCTACCGTCGCACTTGACACGCCCTGCAGAAGCTCATATCCGTGTGAGAGATTCGCGTACAAGTTCCATATCTTCGCACCCGTCCGCATCTTCCTATCTTATCCAGCGCAAGCCAGTCGCTGTTCACTCCAGACGTAGTAGCGTGCAAAGCCAGAACAGCACCGTCACACACGAACGAAGACTTTCGGGAACTACAATGGGCACTATGGCCACCCCTACGCTAGCTTTACTTCCCGAGAACTCGCCAATGACCGTTGACCACACTCTTGAAAAGACTACACTTCAGCGCTCGCGAACTTCTGGAACATTATCACCATCACGTGTTCTGTCACGTCTCCCATCCCCATCCCGCAGCCGTGCCAACACAGCCCCTTCACGACCCGGAAGTCTTCGTCGTACAAAAACTGATGTCGATGATGCCATTCGGGAACTCAACACCATCGTCGAGGAGCATCGAGCCAGCGCATATCGCTCGAGCAATCAATCTTCCACGATGATCAACCGTCCTCCTCCCTCGCCTTCGCATCACGTACCTTACATCGCGCCATCAATGCGTATGCATGTTCGCTCCGAGACCCTTTCTGATATCGGTTCCGCTTTCTCTGCACCCTTGGGATTCAAGCCGCTACCCACCACTCCGGAATCGGAAATCCCAGGGAGACGAACAACAGCAGGCCTCAGCCTTGCCCCGCCAGCTTTCTCATACAATGGTCCCTTGACCTCTAACCCCATCACACCACCACCACCAGCTACACCAACTACTCCTATCGCTCGCCTGGGCGCATGGATTAAGCGATCTACTTCCTCCCTGGCGTCTAGCTCGCGTCCCGCAACCCCAAAGACAGCAGACTCATTCTACAGGTGCGAGACTCAGCCCGCCCCGCCACTTCCCGCCTCTCGCCCATCCACAGCAGGATCGCGCACACTACATACTCGACAAGATTCCCAGGAAAGCAATGGTACTGCTACCGTGACACTCTTCTCATCTTGTCCTTCTACACGTTCTGGGTCGCCCACGCCCACATCTCACTCACTTTCCACGGTAGCTACTTCTTCGCCACCCAGGAAGTTAAGACGCGTGCCTGCACCTTTGACACTTGTCAAAGAGAAGGAGATCGCAGTAGAGGCTGCTCTCGCGAGCGCCCGTAGCACTAGGAGCTTCATGAACGCCAAGCCACCCATGAGCCCCAACTTCCATCTTCTCAAAGGAATGGAAATCACTGCCAAAGACGTTGGCATTAATGGACGAAGGAGCATCATGGCGCCGAGCCCAGGAGCAGTGGGCGTCGCATTCTAAGTATTATGGTGCAGACATACAACTATAAAGGACACAGGTCCGTCCGGGACCTTGTAGGATATGTACAAACAATGACTGGGTTGTGCCATTGGTTCGGCACTTGATGAAGGGAAATGGGAAAACGGGAGGCTTCTAGGGATTGGGAATTTCTCTTCAGCGACTTGGGCATATACCCTCCGCTCTACCCTGCAAAAGCTGTCTCGCATTGTGGGGAGGCGGATGCCCAGCGCACTTGATTTTTTTTCACTTCAGCGACATATACCCTTTTTACTAGTGTATACAGTGGCTTTTCTTTTAATCGTAGGTAAATAGCAGAAGAATCCTATTAATGGGACGTTTTGGAAACTTCTTTGTATTTTGCTGGTGCTCTAATCGCAATTATTTCACATCTAAATGCATAAGTGAATTCACGAGTAATTTCCGATGCCTTGCCGCATACTCTGTTCTATGAAAATATAAAACCAAGTTCGGAACTAAAATTGAGAGCACGACGGTTTGTCATCAAGATGAAAATGCTCTTTCCAAACCACCTCAAGTGATGTCATCGCTTCGCTCCACTTTACCGTATCCGCAAACACTGGTGCCGAACGAGCAACACTGGCAATTCCTAAGCATCACAATCCTGTCTCTTGACATCGTGATTAGTTTTTATGATACCTTGTCTCTTTCACGGCCATGTTGGGTCACGCGACAATTTCGGTTGAGCGGATCGTACGGCTAATGCGTGGCTGCCGTTATTACCGAGATAGCGACAGGTTACAATGAGTATTTGCTGGTGAGGGACTAGTTCACTCACACCACACTACCAGATTCACAGCATCACGAGAAGCAAACTATCCAAAAATGTAAGAATCCAATAGGCAAATGGTTTTGACTATGGAAAATAACAAATTCTAACACTCCTGCGAAGCTGCCACAAATTAGGTGGTGTAGTAAAAGTCGGGGCGCATGTCGCCCATCTCCTCGATTTCCAGCTCCGTCTTGCCCTGGATCCAAATGTCGCGCTTGCCCTCTTTCCTGAGTCTGTTCTCGCGCTTGAGTGCAAAGTGCATGAAGACGGTTCCACCGAAAAGGAACAAAAACTGGTAGGCAAGGACGATGCTGTGCCCAGTACGATAATGTGGCTTCTCCTTGGAGTCGTAGATGTTTGAGGACACAACACCGTTCATGTTTCCCCAGCCGACGACAACACCAACCATGACACCGCGCTTGAGCGAGCCTTCGACGTTGTTGGAAGCCCATGTCAGGGTGTTTGAGACGGTAGGGTAGATGCCCATTGCGCCGAGGAATGTTCCAGCATACTGAACGGTGGGGTTTGTGGTCGCAAGCAACATGATAAAACCAATGCAACCCAGGATTGCCACCATCATGTTGCAAATACCGCGCAGCTTCGTCTTGTCGGTTACCCAACCAACGATGACGGTCAAGGCAGCAGCGCAAGCGTATGGTGGAACTGACAACAGCTGGGCCTTGGTACCCGCATGACCCATACCGAGAAGAATGGTCGGAAGGAAGAGGGAGAAGCAGTACAACGGGCACAGGCAACCCATGTAGATGACGGCATATCCCCATGTCTTCCAGTCGCGAAGGGCAGCGAAGACGTGTCGACGGTCAATACCTCCTACTTTGGCGCGAGATTGTCCATCCAATTTGAGCCTGCGCACTGCTCGGAGCTTTTCGTCGGCAGTAAGGAAGCGAGCCGTATCGGGGAAATCAAAAGTCATCCACCAGCAGAGCAGACCGACGGCAACGGTCATTAGACCTTCGATGATGACTGGAGTTGTCAGTGCTGATGACACGAGAAACATTGTGGTTAGTACTTACAAATCCATCGCCATCCCTCGTAACCAGCAGTACCGTGCATCTGAGTAATGGCAGCAGCCAGGAGACCACCGAACGATCCGGCAAGCGCAGCAGCCGAGAAGAAGAGAGCAGCACGGAAACCGAGCTCTTGACGCTTGTACCAGCAGCTGCATTGGTGTTAGCATGGCATCTTTCCATAATTGGCGGTAAATTCGTACGAGAGGTAGTAATTGACACCAGGGAACAGGCCGGCCTCGGCAATACCAAGGAAAAATCGGCAGGCCAGCAGACCTTCCTTGTTATGGACAACACCCATCAGAGTCATGATGATACCCCAGGCGAGGATGATGGCTGTGAAGAATACACGGGGTGACCATTTCTTGATGGCGATGTTGGTCAGCGGCTCAAAGCCAGCATATGAGATGAAAAAGATGGTCAAAGCATTGTTGTAGTCGCGGCCACCCATCTTGAGATCGGGCTCCATTTTCGCAACGCGCGCATTTCCAATATTGGTGCGGTCCAGGAACGAGAGCAGATACAGGAGCGAAAGCCACGGAATCAACCACAGGTCCATTTTCCAGACGAGAGCCTTGTCCTACCAAGAGTTAGTATGTGGTTGTATGGGGGAATGTGGCAACTCACAAGCCTAGCGCGTTCTTCATCGCTTTTTCCCACATCTGGGTCGGGATAGTCGTCGAGATCCGACGGCTGACTGAGTTGAGAGCTGTTGACATCGTTGGTGTAGATTTCCTCGCCCTTCTCGTTGGTCTCGAGAGAGGTGTGCTGCGGAGCGGCTGCCATTTTGCCTGGTCCCTGAGCGTAAATTGGATTTCAGTAAGCTGAGGAAATCACTCGAGGGAGGCAGCCAAGGTCTCTATATGTACTCGAGCTCGCGTACACCGGATACGTGCTGCCTCGCAACGAGATGGCCTCTGCTTGATATGACCGGGTTGTTTAGTGCGCCGCGGGACCCCATGGGGCGGTTGGATGGGACAAGAATGTGGATCTGTCAACTGCTGCGTCCAAGCGTGGCTGTGGATGAGGGGCGCCAAAACTAGTTGATTCGATTACTTTGACGCACTTCTACTTGGCGCCAGTCGGCCTTGTACCACACCGTCTTCTGCGGTTGACAAATTTCCCTCCCGTTGCCAGTCAAACCGCCGCTTGGATAGCACAAACCAACACAATTTACCGATGCAGCTGCGCATCTACTCAGCAATTCTAAAGAAAGAGCATATGCTTGATTAAGTTTCAGCCGCGAGCCTCCCTTTCCCCCACCAGGAATACGGTCCGGTATCACTGCGGCCCAGCTCGAAAGCACTTACTCCCACCTTTTGATCGTTTAGGTATGGTATGTCGGCGTCCGGGCCAAGCACATGGATTCGGCGCTGGCTGGGATCCAGAACGACCGGGGCGGCGTTAGATAGAAGCCTGGGCGCAAGCAACGGGGCCATTCGAAGCCTTGAGAAGCGCCGCCCAAGACCTTGGCATAACGCCCTTCACCATGGAGACCCTGGATGCAGGCTCGGCGCCGGGACGTCTTGATTCCACCGGCAGAACGAAGCTTTTGGCAATGCTTCGTTGCACACGCGAATTTGCGTCGTG
Source organism: Pyrenophora tritici-repentis (assembly GCF_003171515.1). Classification (NCBI taxonomy): domain Eukaryota; kingdom Fungi; phylum Ascomycota; class Dothideomycetes; order Pleosporales; family Pleosporaceae; genus Pyrenophora; species Pyrenophora tritici-repentis. The sequence goes on from NC_089395.1 coordinate 2,227,022, forward strand.
GAACAGGAACGAAAAACGTGCGATATGGATGTTTTGGTGTTGAGTTTCAGCAAACGTTCATCGGCTGTCTCCCCCGCGTTTTGGGTTTGGCGGAGCAACTTGGCATGGCTAGATAGTGGGTCGGGCCTTACTAGGGCCTCCCCGCCCCCAGGCGTTATTCGCACCTCTGCTCCGCTCTGTAAGCTCAACATCCGCACTCCGGTGCCGGGCTAAAAGTCATGATTGTCAATGTGGACCGGATAAATGGAGCATTGGCCTCTTGTAATTCGACAGCACCGACGGAACAATGGAAGTTGCCTTGTCTTGGGGTCACGGAACCTCCGAGCGCTGGTCTGTGAATGCATGCAACGGCCTCTAAACCTGGACTACGGTACTGTACAGGCGCAAGCGACATGTGGCCACGGCATTTCACTAATATTGGGCCCGTCCACACGTGGTCCCGCTGCAGTATCACTGGCAAGGCCCGCTCTTCGTACTGTAGTCGTCGCGCTGCCCCGGACGCTACCCCACGAATCCAAACTCTACGATACACGCACGCGATGTCGTCTGCCCAGAAACGCCAACGAAGACGTCAGAGACAATCTTTCCAAGTACCGGTCGCGTGGCAGTAAGGTTTTTTCTGGTCCGGATCGGCGAGCGTTGGATGAACCCTTCCGCTTCAACGCTCCGTGTCCATAGAGTAATTGCATGTGGCACGGTGAGCTAGAGACGCTACTGCGGCACGCCTCGATGCACGTCAGATCTGTCAGCGACTGGAACAGCGACTTGCATCTATGAAATTATCCATCTCTCATTACAGCTAACCACGCCGCAATGAGCCACGATAACCTACCTATTCTAGTACTCAACAAACGGCAGCACTGCATGTATCGAAATTACATGACATAAAACCATTGTTTTTCACTCGGGGCATGTGTGTCCAGACTGTGGGTATTTGTTTGTGCCTTGGTATTCATCTATCTTTCCTCACCGATGCGCGAATCGGATATGCGCGTCTATTCGACGGCTTGTCCATTCGTCTAGGCGCACACGTTCAGCTTGGCTACGGATGGGTCGTGATCGCTGACCTGAGCAGCAAACTCAGGCCACGTGTTGACGTGGATGTGCTCATAAGCGGCCTTGCTCTTCTTGGCTAGCGATGGCGACACATACATGTGATCGAGCTGTTGGGCATTCATATCAAACATGTATGTGTAACGTTCGACTTTGTCAATGCCGACCACGGCGTCAAGATCCTTGAGTCCGGATATTGTGGCGTACTCCTCAAGGGGCTCGACGAAAGCAAATTCGTTGAAGTCGCCTGCAGTGATGATGCGGGCGGTACTCTCCTTTGAAAGGATATCCTATCTCAACGTGTTATTCTCTTTGTTGTTTGTTGTTTTGACCTCCAATTCTTCCGGAATGAGATCTCTATTGTGTGACATGTGGCGTTTCTTGGTATTACCCTCCCGAAGGACCAAGGTACGGAAGGGATGGGAGGATGCGACTTAGCTCCGCGCCGCACCGCCGCATACAGCCACCGGGAAGTTTGTCAACGTACCTTGATAAAGTTTGCAGTGAGACGAGATTGCTCAAGCCGATCGTCTACCACAATGTTAGACAACTGTCACGCACGTTTTCGTCCGTTTTGTCGATCAAACTTACCAACACCTCCATTTACAGGCGGCCGCGCATCCCCATGCACACTACTACTGCCCCCCTTTGACCCAAAGTGCACATTCACAGTGAAGAAAACATCAGGCTTATTTTTCTGCTTCTTCCCAATGACCTCCCACTGCGCAACCAACGGCTTCCGACTCGCCGTCCAAGCCTCATTTGCAGGTTCAATACGTCCAGGGTTGTACTTTAGCGCCGGACCGGCAAGTACCTCGTTGGCATCGAGAGCACCGCCTGGGTTGGGTTTGTAGAGACGGACGTGGTTGGGGTTGTAGAGGTAGGCGACGCGGATGTTGCCGCCGGGTTGGCCGCCGTCTTGAGAGTCGGTGGGCGCGATGTCGGTGAAGGTGTAGTTTGGTCCGCCGGCTAGGGTTATAGCTGTTGTGAGGGTTTTGAGGGTTAGGTTCGCGGATACGACTGTGTGAGTGGGAGGTTAGTGTTACTGTCCTCCTTTCATCGCCTGTAACGTGACATGCGTAGGACGTAAAAAGGTAGGAAAAGACAACTCCTTCTCCTGTCACTATATCCATAGCAACACTCCCAGTCAAAAAAAACCCCCACTCTGAGAAAAAAAAACACTCACCTCCATCATTCGTAGGCCCATTATCATCCTGCACCTCCTGCACAAAAATAACATCCGGACTACGCATAAACTCCACCACATGCCTCGCCAACCCGGCATGATGTGTAGAATTCGGCGCCAGATTCTCCACATTATACGCCCCAACCGTAAGCCCTTCACACCCCCCACTCGACACCAACCCCGTCTTCTTCGGCACCTCAGGTTCCTTCTTCTTCACAACCCGCACCCCTGTCGTAGGCAAAATCCGATAAAACCCAAACCCATATGTCACCACCCCGGTAACATCCTCAATCTCATCGCCCATGCGGGAGTCGGTGGGGTTCTTACTACCGTCCAACGGCGTTCCGATGACAATGGCCTCGGGATTAGCGTCTTGCGCTGTCATAGTAAGACCGCCGCGGTTATTCCGTCCTGTAGCTTTCCAGTCCCCACCAACGACCCACGTATCGCCGTATTGATTCGGTTTCGTGAGCACAGTGGGTCGCCGTATCGTTACCAGTTCACCCGTTAGTGACTCCCAGAAATCCAGGCCGTAGGTTTGCGGGCGTAGAGTTGGGTTTACCGTGCTGATTAAACTGGCGTTGTTGGGCACAGCGAAAATACCACCATTGTCCAGACTACTGTATTTTTCCGTAGGGGGGAACGGTGTATTAAGCCCTATCACACGCGGTGGAATCGGTGTGCCTGAACTTATCTTCCGCTCGAGGACTGGGCTGCTGAGTTGTGTGAGGTACAGGTAGTCTTTGTTAGAGCGGTATTCCGTCACTTTTCCCCCGACAACGATGGTGTCGCCGAGGGTGAGGTTGCTGCCGATTGTGCGACTGTAGACGTAGATGGAGTCCGAGGTGCGGATGTCGTTGTCTGAGATGGGCGAGCGGATGTAGATTCCATCAGCGGATTTTGCGGTTACGATCCCGGTGATGTTTTTGACGGTGGTGTTAAGGTAGGGGGAGAGGTAGGCGGGGCCGTTGAGGGAAGGGATCGTTAGGGCGAGTATTGTTAGAGGGAGGAAGAGGAAGGGGAGGGGGGTAAGGGACGGCATTTTGGAGGTGGGATTGCGCCTGGAGGAAGGGACGGAAGGAGAATGAGAGAAGATGAGCGTGAGGATATAGATATCTATCTTTCCCTAAAAAAAAATCCACTTCCCAAGAACCGGGTCAACATACCCAAATCCATCAATCTCCATACGGACCATTCCTGTTCCTATCACTACTACTACCCACGCCACCGTCATCATTCAGACCTAGTATACATACCTATACCTATCAAAGCAGGTGCTCCAAATACTCCATTTCCTCCCTCTAGCCTTGGCAGCTTACTTCCCTCTTAATTTCTCTCTCTCGCGCCCCTTGGCAATTCCCGCAATCTCACTCGCAGCACCCTATTTCGTGCCTGCGTACGGCGGCGTGTACCATTTGTTGAGATGTGGTTGGTCAGGACCCTGGTGAGTGCGGGCCGAGGTTGTTACCCGTTTGGGAAGGTGGGAAGGTGATGCGAAGATGGCGGTGGGCTCCGCTGAGATGTTGAGTTGGGCTGGGGATGCGGCTGAAATTGGGGTCAGGAGGTGGAGAAGAAATGCGGGAGATGCAATGGTAGTGGTAGCACCTGGTTGACATAAAATACTGGACAGTGTGGGTAAGCACGTAAGCACGCGATAGACGTGTCTGGCGACTACAGTGGCTTTTTTACACTAGTATATCCAGTATTTTATGACACCAGGGTGGTAGTGGTAGTGGAAGTGGAAGAGGCGGGGTAGTGATGAGACTGGGAAGATGGGGCTGAAGTATGGCGGTGCGTGCTAGATTCGCACGAATTGATCGCTTCGTTTTGTTGTTAACATGTTTTATAAGCGAGTCGTCAATACAAGCGAGTCGTCAGCCCCACCAACTTCAATCACCTACTCTATCTTAACACGCAATGCCTCCACGCCGCGCTCCTCAAGTATCTTCAAACGAAGCTGATATCCAGCTTGCTATTAGCTCTATTAAAGCAGGTCAGATTTAGTCTGAAAGCAGCGCTGCTTCAATCTATAGTGTCCCTCGCATGACAATGCGCGACCGACGCGCTGGTCGACCTGCCCGACGCGATTGCCAGCCTAACTCAAAGAAGCTTACTAAGAGAGAAGAGGAGGTGATTATTAGCTATATACTTCACCTAGATCAGCGTGGATTTCCGCCTACCTACGCAGCTGTACGGGATATGGCTAATAAGCTGCTAGTGTCAGATATTCACTCTCATCTGGAATACTGATGAAATAGGTAATGATGGTGATGATATTGATGATTGATTGTGTTGTGGTTCTGTCTACGGTTGTGGGCACACCTAGGGGGTGCTAAGCCTTCCTGTGTTCTGATTGGCTCTCACAGATGCCGGGTCGCACTAGTCAGACCCGGCGTCTGTACGCTCTCATCTTCAACAGTGCTATTATCTGACAGCTAGCTGCGCGCGGCGCTGGCTAGGTCGGCGTCTACTAGCCGCGCAACTTTGTTTAGCGTACAGACAGTCTTAAGACGTGTTTTAACCAAGCGTACGATAGGCAGAGAGCTCTCTATAAGAATCTAGCCCTTATCCGAAGCTGGTTTGAGCTTATAGAGGAGACAAAGGCGAAGTACGGCATCTGCGATAAGGACGTCTATAACTTTAATAAAGCTAGCTTTATAATAGGCAAGATTACAACTTAGCTTGTTGTAACAGCGTTAGAAAGGAGAGGCAGGCTAAAGGCTATCTAGCTAGGCAATCGTGAGTGGGTAACGTTAATCGCTACGATCAACGCAGCCGGCTGGTCAGTCCTACCGTTCCTTATCTTCGCTGGCTAGTACCACCTATCAGCCTAGTACGAGGAAGCTAAGATCCCACGCGACTGGGCGATCGCAGTCAGCGACAATGGCTAGACGAATAATAAGCTTGGAGTTGAGTGGCTAAAGCACTTCAACGCTCACACGCAGGCTCGTAGTATAGGCGCGCGTCGCCTGCTTATTATTGATGGCTATAAGAGCCACTAATCTCTAGAGTTCTAGGAGCTCTGTAAGGAGAACAATATCTTGTAAGGGGCTAGACCCCAGCGGCTGTATCGATGACGATACACAGATGACTGATCAAGAGATGCCTTGTAACAGAGTGGATTTGACAAAGAGCTACAAAAGGATGCTAGCTGTACATAAATACAGGAGCGGACCGAAGATGGGCCGAAGTAGAATTAGATGGATGATGACAGAAACCTATAGATGTATCTCGAAGGAATCGCATGACGACAGCTACGCACACAGCGTAGCGCATGTAATAGGCTCAGCCTGTTACATTACCCCCTCCTTTTTAGCAGCCGCGAGGCGAGCTGCTAGTGCAGGGCTGCGTGCAAATTTTGTGAGATGGTGCGTGCTGGCAGGTGTATCTGCAGTGGTAGGAATAGCTAACTGAGAGCAGGGGCGAGACCGAGACTGAGAGCGGGAGCTGGAGCGGGAACTAGAGCGGGAACTAGAGCGCGGGCAGCTACTAATCCAATGGTCAGCGGCGCCGCAATAAAGACATAGGTTGTTGCTAAGGCGATAGGCACGGCGTTCGTCAGATGAGTCAGAGGAGGATGCAGACAGGCGGCGGGCTGGTTTACGGACCGAGGATACTCGTGCGGACTGAACTTGGATTGGATCAACATCCATAGGATCTAGCTGGCGACTGACTTGTTTGGGTTGCTGGGGTGGCTGAGGGCGGCGGGAACGTCGATCGAGGCTCTGAACAAGCTCAACGTATTCATCGTACGGAATAGTAAATAGAGAGTCGTTTGACTCTTCAAGAGACTGACGGAGAGAAGAGCGAAGACCACGGTGGAGTACTGATATACGGGATGTATCAGGCCAGGTCGAAGCACCAGCTTCGTATGCGAGACGCTCAAATCGTGCAAGATAAGCTATCAGAGACTCCTCGTCACGCTGACGGACTAAGGAGAAACGCTGAATAGCCTCCTGTTGCTCCCTTGGGTTGTGGCAGAGACGCTGAAAGAAGGAAAAGATATCCTCCACATCCCACGTGTTGTTTTCTTCAGCTTGATGGCGGAGGTGTAGGACAGATGCTTGCTGAGGTTGTTCTAGGCGGTCCCATACATAATCAAATGCATCAGCTCCTGAGAGCTGGTCTGATCGAAGCTTGGCGCGGATTGAAGGGAGCCATGTCCGGAGTGTAAGCGGCTTTCCGTCAAAACGAGGTGGATCAGGAAGGCGGGAACGGGACGGAGGAGTGGCGGATCTGAGCTGGAGCTCAAGCTGATGTACGCTGGCGCGCGATGCGTCAAGATCAGATCGGAGTGACTGGATCTCAACACGCTGGTTCTGGACCTCCTGCTGTAGCTGTTGTACGAGCAGGAATAGAGAGGACTGATCTAGGTTCGGGTTTGACATGGTGCCGGAAAAAAATAATTCTAACAAGGTTTCTGGCTGGGCTGGCGGGCAAGTTGGTCAAATCCAAATGTAAGGGGCTAGACCCCAGCGGCTGTATCGATGACGATACACAGATGACTGATCAAGAGATGCCTTGTAACAGAGTGGATTTGACAAAGAGCTACAAAAGGATGCTAGCTGTACATAAATACAGGAGCGGACCGAAGATGGGCCGAAGTAGAATTAGATGGATGATGACAGAAACCTATAGATGTATCTCGAAGGAATCGCATGACGACAGCTACGCACACAGCGTAGCGCATGTAATAGGCTCAGCCTGTTACATATCTATACGCTCTGTATGCCTCTTTACTTATCTCACCTACTCTAGCCACTTGATATTGGCTGTTTCTCGCTATTGAAGCGCGCGTACAGCCGTGAGGTGGAGAGCTTCATGCGCAACTACATCAACCACATCACTAAGCTAGAGTTTCTGCCAGCATTCAAGATAGCGTTTAATAGAGCATTCACACTAGCCAACATCTGCTCAGCCTTCCGCGGCTTAGGCCTTGTTCCTCTATAACTAGAGGCTGTTCTATTAAAGCTAGATGTATAGTTGCGTACACCCACTCTAGCAGCTTTGCCAGAGGCTCCCTAGGTAGCTCAAACGCCGAGCAATGCGCGTGAGCTTAAGGCTCAGTCAAGCCTCATACGTGAGCGCGTGCGCTAGCACAAGAGCTCATCACTAGCATTAATTATTGAGGCGATTAACCAGCTGAAGAAGGGCGCTAAGGTGATGATGCTCTCTGCTGAGCTGATACGCGATCGGATCTCCAGTCTTGAGAGAGCCAACAGCGCAGCCTTAGCGCGTAGGCGGCGCTCCAAAAGGCGTATACAGAAGCATGGAGTACTCACAAAGGGAGCTGGAGAGGATATACTGGCTCAAAATGAGGCTAACTAGCAGATTGCTTATGAAGAGCGTTAAGGAGGAGCGCGATCAGGCCTCAGCCAGCGGGCTTAAAGGCGCTGCACTAGGTGCAAGGAGACTGGGCACAGCTCGCGCACATGCAAGACTGATACTATTTATATAGAGTAATCTACTGTATCAATATCTAGCAATAATATTATCGCGTTGTTGAGATGCGTCGCTTTAAAGTTGTAAAAGTTGGTGGGGCTGACGACTCGCTTGTATTGACGACTCGCTTGTATTGACGACTCGCTTGTATTGACGACTCGCTTACCGTATGAAACATGTTATGCATTTCATTTGTTCTTTCACAAATTCATGACAATTACTGAGTGCAGTTCTGTTGCAGACGTGAATTGAGATGATTGGGTTGTTGGGTATGTGATAATTGCCAATTGTATCTGATGTGTTTCTTCATCATACTGCACGATAAATGTTGGAGTATATCCAGTCAATCAAAGTGTGTCCGCGCGAGGCAGTCATCAGTGTATTCTGTGTTCTGTCTGTTGTTGTACTGTCATGGCCACCTTATATGTAGCCATAATCAGGGTCTATTTACATGACGTATCTCTGATGCTGGTAAGGGGAGAAGGTGCTCATGGAGGGGAGGGAGGAGCGCTAGGACAACACACGTGACATGCGCAATACCCTTGCCTCACAAACCGCAACAATAAAGCTAACCTCACACTTCAGTAACACTTTACACCTTCCATCACTCTTTGATGTAATTTAACCTGAATTATCCACCAAGAGCCTCCAATTCTCACATATAAACTCCACTCAAAAGCTTCTTTGTACACAAAAAGTCCAACCTTCCGCATTCCTATCCTAACCACCTCTTCACAAACCCCCATCTCCCCCAACCCCAAACCAGAACCCTACGAATCACATCTGCAACGCACGCCCCACAACTCTTGGAAACGGAAAAACAGCCCCTGTACCACAGTCATCATCGTGGATAAACCTCGTACCCTTCTTCCTCGCCTCATCACTTGTCGTTTCCCCTCCTGCTTATAAAGTCAGCCTACCACACGCTTCCAAATCATCGACGCAACAATCACAACTGCCAACACATCGGTAGCATCCAGGAACGTGTTCCACGCACCAGACGGTCCAGGTCCCCCTGTACCCAGGCACTCCGGTCTGTGAGCACGACGCCTCTCTCTCTCCAGACCACCGGGGTCTGCACGACGGCCGCGAGGTCGGGCTCTAACACCACTTTCAAGACGAATGTACCGGAGTCGTGGATGTATGGGCGGCGGGCTACTAAATCTTCTCACCCTTATCGTTGATTCAGTTGTGCGTGAGGAGGAGCTGGGCGAGTGACTGCGTTGTTTCACGCGGGCACTGGGCGATGGACTGAGCAGTCTCATCATGCCACAAGATCTGGATCGAGATGGCGTTGCCATCATATCCGCTATACCACGTTCCTGTGCTAAAACACTTTTGTAAACGTCGCGGTATGAGCGTGTGAGCGGTTCTGACGAAGTGCCGCTGGGATGTCGTTCTTCGCTTTTTCTTGTGGCGGGAGGAGGAGGTGACATGGAATCTGTTCTTTGTCTGCTTCTTTCGCGGACTATGCGACCGGTGTATGGGACCCGGGATTGCCAGGGGAATTGCACTGGTCGCGTTGGCGTTACGCCGCGTCGTTCTTTGGCTAGAACGTTAGGATACGAGTCCCGTCCTCGTCGTGGGAGAACTAGTAGTAGTGCCTCTCGTGGGGGATTCCGTTGCTCTCTGTTACGCGATGAGGAGCGTTGGACAGGTCCGTAGATGGGTGCGGGTAAAGGTATAGGCTCTGGGCATGTGGATGGTCGTGATACTGGTATGATAATGACAGGTATTCCGGTCTCTTCTTCTTCGAGTGAAAAATCTAGCTCCATGCCCGGCGGAGGACTACTTCGACGGCGTCTTGGGACTTCGGAGGTGGTTGCGATGGCGTCATCGTCAGTCCATTCACTGGAACTAGTTTCGGTGCTCGAAGTAGGCGATTCGTCTGCTGCCGGGGAATCCTGATGAGCATTGAAATCACTCTCTAGCGCATTTTGCGTCCCCGCCGCCGCAGGCAACGGCGGATAATCGTACGAGTACAAATCCGCGTTGGGACCATCTTCTGGAAACCGTGGGAATACCAACTTCTTCCTTCTCGGTGGAGACGACATGAATTACTGACGCCGAGGAGCACTCAAGACGAACTGCACCCAGAAGTTCGACGGCTTTTAGAGCTGAGAGAAATGAATGCCTGTAACGTTAGCTGTAGTTTGGCTTGCAGTGTTGTTGTGTCTCACTTATGCTCTGGCAGTAATGCTGGTGTGCAAGCGATAGTTGGTAAATCTGTTCCTTTGGGTAGGTAGCGATACTGTAATGTGCTATGAGCTGTGCTGAAGATCGTGAGCACGGTGGGAATAACGAATAAATGGGAGTTGATGTTTACATGGTGCAGTGGGGAAGAGGCCAGCTGCTTGTGACGTCGTCCCTGCCAACATTGCATGCTGAGGTAAGAGACGTCCATACTCACCCGAGCAGATGGCAGCAAGGATGATGAAAGAACGTTGGGGGCGGGAAGGCGCATGATAGCGGAGTACCTATTGAGAGAACCAAGAGTTCTACTCCATCACCCAACGCGTCCCAATTAATAGTCCCATAACTCCTATACTCCCACTATCAAAATTCTCACCAGAGTAAAGCTAGTCTTACTACCGCGAATTTGACTCCTCTCTGTAACCATCCAAAGTCACCAAACAAGCCCCTACCAAGCCTGTTTAAGCGTCCACAACCTGAGCCCATCCAACCCATTCCTACGACCACTCTCTTCCCACTCAACCCATGCCTTAACCGTCGCGGGCACTAACCCCTTCGCAAGCCGACTCCTGATCCACCCTATATAAAAGCCCTTCACAAGCTCCCCATCATTAGCCTAAAAGCCAACCGGATACTGTATTCCTTGTTTAGCGCCCTGGATAATAGCAGCAGCGAGACTGCGGTCGCCATTCCACACCTTACGCGAATGCTGCTTTGACGGCGTACACGGCTCGAGGATAATGTTTTCAATCGCTTCGGCTAAGATGCCGAGAGCTGCCGTGTCGCCTGTGGATGCTTTGCCTAGGATGTCTAATGCAAGAGCTTGATGCGAGAGGGGATTGTTTTCGAGGTCGATGGATGCCGGGAATGTGTAGTTTGGGCTTGATTTGAGCGTTGTGAGTGTCGCGGTCCAGATCTTAGCGCAGACAGAATGGACGGCGAAGATATCAAAGTTTACCTTGAGTGAATCCGCTCGCATCCATGTATCCAGACAAGCAATGTTTCCAAGCCATTCACTTCTTCCGTCTTGTTCGGTTGTACTCCACTCATCTTGCCAAACAGCGAGATTTGCAGATGTTTGACCTGGGCGGAAGAGACACAGTTTTGTCAGTTGCTCACGTAAATCTGGTGCTTGGAGGGTTATAAAAAGGTCCGATTGAAGTTTATCTGGTGAATCTGTTGTCCTGGATTCCTGTGTATAGAATCCGTGTTTGGAAAGTGGACTGAGGTCTTCGAGTCGACGTACTTGTTTTGTATCTCCGCTCGCTTTATCGGCATCGCCTCGGAGTTTCTGATATTCATTGTAGCTCATGGCCGGGTAACCGCATGCCTGGAGAAGTTTCTGAAAGGCATTATTGAGACTGTTGGGTGCCTCACCACCGAAAAGACGGTCGGCGCCTTGTCGATGAATGATGATTTCCATGTCGGGCCAGGTGGGCATCGCCGGATTTTTCAGGTGATAGGCCTTGTAAAGATGTGCCATGATGAACATGTAACGACTGTGTTCCTCGATACGCTGGCCTATGTGGTTCATCTGCATTGTCGCCGTATACTGGAGTACAGCAGCTCGGGCGGGATTTTCTGCCAGATACCAATTGTCATATCTCCCAGTGATAGAGCTTTTGACATATTTGCATTCGCATCATGACATCCCGCGAGTCCATTTCTCAACTTTATCCTCGATGACCCATTCTCTCAGCCTTTCTTGTAAAATGCCAAGATCTTCGTAGCATTTCTTCTCTGCTTCGCCTCGAGGAAATGGCTCTTTAGCTTTCTCAATCTCGGCAATAGTCTTGGAGAAACTTGTGATAGTGTCCTCGAGACCGTCCATGATCCTAGGCGTATCCAATTTATTATCCGCTCTATCAATTGTCGTTTCTGCCACGACTAGGCTGGCATCAGACTGCACGGCTAGACCGAGCAGCATCCAAATCGGCACAGTCCGCAACAATCAATTAAGTGGGTCCTAGAAGGTTCAGATTGGATTGATTGATTACCGCTTTAAGCCTAGTAGTTACCTATAGGAGTTTAAGCCCTACCTAGATAGGTAAGTGGGTCTAGGAGAGTGACCGGATTGAATTGATTGTTGCGGAGTCTACAAATCGGGGCATGGCCCGTTTTCTGAAACTCTGATATGGCCTTTGTTAACTCATCTTCGCCGAAAGGGCTAATAGAGGAGGCTAGAACACACCGACCCGACTGTAGTAACTTTAGAGCGCCGACCATGTCAAAATAATATCTTTGATCATGCTCAAAACTCGTGATCCCAACATCAATCAGCTCTGCGTTGCTCAAGTGTTGAGTCTGTTTGCGATAGTATTGGCAGGCAGTATGTTGCGCGAGAAGTGCGACCTTGCAGTGTGGTCCCAATGCCGCAGTGTGATCAAAAGGCTTAGTCTTGATCTCATTGTATAAAACATCTTTGGCTTTCTCGCGAACGTTATGAGCTGTTCTCTCAAACCTCGCACAGAACAGAGCGGGGAGAAGCGGGGTAGGATACTGTGCCTTTGGAAACTTGAATGGCCATACCATGGTGTCTTCAAAGTCTCGCTCCAGAGCACGGACCTGGCCAATAAACACATCTGTGACTACCCCGGGAATTGTCGTTTCGTACAAGTCAGGGTATCTTCTCCAGAAGTTCTTCACAATGTCGCGACGTGCCATCAGGTCCCAAAAGAATAGGGACAAGCCAAGCGAAAATTCTGTGTGAAACTCTTCATCTCCTCTGTCGAATATGACAGGCTGGACATGAGGGCGCTGGAAAATCGTGGAGGACTGTTGGTCTGCCGATTGCAAGGAGAGTCCATCAATACCGCTAACAATTCCAGACGCGTCGATTGGAGATCTTTCCTGACTTATAGGACCGGATTTTGCATCGTGTTCATGGAATGTAGCGTCATGTAACAGTGTGTGTACCTCCAGGAGAATATCCATCAGTTCACCCTCGTCATCGAACTGCATTGCGTGTAGAGCGAGACTCCAACCAGCTCTATTCTTGCAAGCTCGTTTGGTCATATCACACAAAAAGTCAGGAACTTCCACGGTTCCCACTTTGATGACAGCCTTCGCCATGGCGATCAAATCCTTGCTTCGCACGTACTACGTCGATAATCAGGAACCCAGCGCTTTAGGAGCAATGGCAGCTGCTCTTTCCTTGAGATTCTCCACATCTTTCTTGCCTTTGTCGCTGGATCCACCATTCCATGTTCCTTCCGTATTTGTAGGTCCGTTATCCTGACTTACAGACAAGACCTTGTACCCACACTTGTGTGCATTCGTTGCAAGCCATGCGGTTATGTAGTCCGTGTCTTCCTTGTACCGCTTGTATGCCTCAAACTTCATGATGTCTGATCGATGCCGCTCGCCATCTTGGCGGCGAGATATGGGCAGAAGATGGCGATCCAGTAGTAGTGGTAGTAGCAATGGGAGATCTCCGAAGAGATTAGGTGATGAAATGTTTTTGTAGATGATTCAGATTGGCCCGGAAGCAGTGTCTATTAATCAACAGACCAGGGACTACCCTGGCCAGTGATGACATAATCACTCCACCAAACCTGATTGGGTATAGCCATCAAAACACCCGATCGAAACCACTTGGGCACCACCTGGGCGTTGTAGAATACTGGACGCAGTGTTGGTAAGCACCTGATAGACGTGTCTGGCGACTACAGTGGCCATTTTACACTGGTATGTCAAGTATTTTATGACATCGAGATGCCACAAGAAGCAAATTACAAATGACATGTTCAAACATTACTCGTCACATAACTTCTACGCTAACTACTGCTGTTCAAGCAAAGGATACCTAATTAGGTAATAATGCCGTATCAAAATGCCATACCAAGCCCCAGCATGATGATAAAAACCTCAATCTCCACGACCGAGAGACGCCAGCAAAGATGGAAAGAAAAAGAAATCAAAACTCGCCGCCCTCCCTCCCGTACCACATCTTGAGACACCTCATCCAACTTTTCGTCCTCTTCCCTATTTGCCAATAACTATTTAAACAAACTTCTGAGGTGCTCCATCTTCTGCCTCGTACTCTCCTGCTTACTCTTTCGCTCCTTGGACATTGTCATGTCGGCCAAATCCCTCTTCTTGTTCTGCAGTTCAAGCATCTTCTCTTCGAAACTGCCCTCCATGATGAACCTCTTGATTGTAACCTCCCTGTCCTGACCGAGCCGATGGACACGATCCACGGCCTGTGCCTCGGCGGCAGGGTTGAATTGAGGCTCCATCATGAAGACCTTATTCGCGGTGGTGAGGTTGAGACCGAGACCGCCGGCGCCGATGGATACGAGCATGACGCGAATCGATGGGTCTTCGCGAAGGGCCTGCATGGATTTGTCGCGGTTTTCGCGCGTCATGCGGCCGTCGAGGCGGACGAGAGTGTGACCAGCATTCTTGAGCGCTATCTCGATCAGGTCGAGATGCGTCGTCCAGGAAGAGAAGACGATGCTGTAGTGTGGTTAGATAGTGTTAATAAGGCTAAATTAAAGAAGATACATACCTCTTGATGGGTCGCTCGTCTGGATGCTGGTCACTCCAATTCCTAAACTCCTCTAGATCATCGAGAAGAGCTTTTGTCTTTGTGTGCGGACCCGTGTAGCTACCCAGTTTCTTTGCTAGCTTAGGGTCTTTACGAATCTTGTCTTGTTCCTCAAGAAAACTATAGAAATCTGCGCGCTTTAACTCGAGAGCAGTTGGGCGATTCACGTCATCGCAAATAGGGCATTGTGCCAAGCCATCTGGTTGTAGTGTCTTCTTCCATTCCTCTCGTAGCGTCTTAAGATGACGAGGGCATACTAGGTTGTAGCACGTGGTCATGTAGCCGATGGTATCTGGCACATTGCCCTCTTCATCCTCGTCGGCAGAGTCAGGGTCTAACAAAGACTTCTTTCCGTCGCAGTAGTGGCAGTCATCCGCGGAGGTTGATTGGAGAAGGTTGAGCATCTCGTAAGCTTGGTGGCGTGTGAGCTGCGGTGTCTCTTGCTCATCTTCTTCCAGCTGCATTGGCTGTTCATACGTCATGCCGTCAGTGGTCTTCAAGGCTTGCTCGCTAAGCAGGTCACGGCCATGAGCGCAGATGAGGCGCAGATTGAGAATGGCAGTCAAGATACGAGCATATGACTGTCCACCAATCTTGTCGCCCTGAGTAACTGCAAGCACCTTGCGCTGGGTATCCTTCTCGAACCAGTCATGAAGCTGTTGCTCGTCCTTAGAGAACTTCAACCTGACGACGTAATCCATCTTCTTCGGGATCTCTTCCTTGATGATCTCCTTGGTACGGCGAATGGTAACAGCGCCGACGAGTAGCTGTAACTTGTCTACAACCATTGGATCGGCGTTCTTGAAAGGTTGGAGAATATATT
The DNA here is from genome assembly GCF_003171515.1 of Pyrenophora tritici-repentis. NCBI lineage: Eukaryota > Fungi > Ascomycota > Dothideomycetes > Pleosporales > Pleosporaceae > Pyrenophora > Pyrenophora tritici-repentis. The sequence continues at coordinate 2,242,268 of NC_089395.1, forward strand.
GATTGAAGCCTTGGCTGTTATCGAAAGGCGTCAATTTGATGAAATTGAACAGTGCACCAAGATCCTCCAGACGGTTCTGAACAGGTGTTCCAGTGACCGCCCAGCGTCGCTGACCCATCATCATACACGCAGCTCTGGACTGGTTGGTTGCATTACGGATTGTGTGTGCTTCATCCAACACGATGCGGAACCAGTTGATGTACGGAAGTGGCCGCTTCTTATCCATTAGATCCTTGGCAATAATGTGATAGGTGGTAAGGATAATGTCGTGATTCGCAAGCATTTCGGGCGTCATGCTAAAGCGCTCCGATCCATGATACCGCGTCCACTTCAACGTGCTCTTGCCCATCGGAAAGTGCTCCTTAATTTGTTCTTTCCAGTTGGTCATCGTGCTGAGAGGACATACGAGGAGAGTCGCTCGACTATTGATAGTAGCCTGCAGCATTGCGGGGACTGGTCGAGGCGGGGGCTTCTTTTGGCAAAATTGTTGTGCAGCAGCAATCGAGGCGTTGTCGCATATCAGCGACAGTATGCTGAGCGTCTTGCCAAGACCCATCTCGTCAGCCAGTATACCACCCAGATTCCGCTGGATCTTCGCCACTTTGCTACCTGTGATGCGATGTACATATGATTGGCGGCCATTGTTGTCAAAATGAGGCTTCCATAGAGGGTCTTCAACATCGTCTCCAATGGTCTCTTGCTCGTGTTCAACCATGAAGTGAAGCGCCTGCTTCTGATGGGGATACAGCTCCGTAGTGATGAGTGGTGAGGGCTCTCGCATCGGCACTTCTTTCGATGTGCTTATCACCTTGTCAAAGACATCGTCCATCTCAGCGCGAATCTCGTCAGCGCTACGAATGACGTAGTTGTGTGTCGGTGCGCCAACGGCGTACTGGCCGGAGGGTTGAAAGTCAGGCTGCCCGACTTGGCTCCTCTGGAACGACTGCTTGGTCTGGGGATTGTAGTAGTCGTGTCGTGCGAGCTCGAATACGGGGGCCTCGAGGATCAGGTTCCTGCTCTTCAAAAACCTACCAATGTTGTCGGCGTTCTTGCGAGGACAGTATAGCTGCAGGGTCATGCTGATGAGGGCAGAGATTGGAGTTCCAGGTGGGCCTTCGTTGGGTAGCTTTCGGCGAGGCTCAGTCCAAGCTATCCACTTTAATCCGCTGGCGTTTGAGCTGTCGACAAGAGGGGCAAGACCTTGGGCCGTCTTCATGTCAACCTTGCCAAACTCTTTGCTCGCGCCATCAAGCACCATGATAATTTGGTTTCCCTTGTTACCGCCGCCCCTGCGAAAGGAGACCTTGATCCGGCTCTGTCCGCCATGGTTGCCGGCGAATTTCTTGGGATCCGGAAACGGGACCAGATGCGCCTGGATGTAAGTCTGCTTGAGCTTACCGATGCACACGTCGTCGTTTCCGTTGTCACCAATGACTTGAACGTCATCTTCGTCGTCACCTGAAATTGTTAGGTTGTCATCATGTTGATGATGCGGAAACTTACTCATTGTCAGATCGATCGCCGGTCCTTGCTGAGGGTGAGGGCTTGAGGACTGTCCGTTTTTGTTCTGAAGGTCAAGCGTACTTCCAACATTGGCACTTGACCGGTTGCTTTTAGAATTGCGTGGATCGTCTGTCTTCACACGTTTGACGGGTGTTGCGGCGCGCTCTTGGACGTTGTGCAGTCGCTCGACTAGTGATACTTGGTTGGTGATAGTGGGATCAGTGCGCCCGTGATCGGATTCTCCACCAGAAGAGGCAGGCCGCTTAGCACTGGACGATCTTGGATTAAGTAGTGATCTCGGATCGAATTGCGGGATTTGAGGTGCAGGTGGTGCCTGGCTGCTGTTGTGGGGTGTTGCATTGTCGCCTGGCACGTGCTCGGTTAGCTCTGGGAGACTGCGTTTGAACGGAACCTCAGGCAACGACTCAAGGGAAAGAGGTTCGACGAAATTGGATATGGCAACGTCATTCTGGGAGCCTGCAGACCCATGCACGACTAGTTCGTCTGAGTCTGATATTACGTCCGAGGACGCGTTATCAGTCATGTCCACGTTCAACTGCGACGGCTGCATCTTGTTGTTTGCACTTGATGAATAATTGCGAGATGCTTGGAGAGTTGCAAGATTTGAAAGTTGTCGAGAAGAGACAGAAGGGAAAGTGTGGTCAAGAAGTAAGGGAGTTGAAGGTGAGGGAGATATACCTGTCCGCTGTGCCCTCCGCTGGCCAAGAAAGAGACCGGGATTCATGGTCACCAACTGTGAAGAGCAGGCCAGATTCAATTTCTCTTACTTCCCAACGCTCAGGTGAGAGGCCTTCCAGCTTTACGTGCAGCACCTCGAACCCGACCCGCGCTGCGCATCTGAAGTCTGGTGCCAAGCCGCCGTATTCGTCGCACCCGCAAAAAGTCGTAGATGATGCGATTCCGGAGCCGTCTGAAGGTGCAGATTCCTGGCTCTTGCTGCGATTGACTCAAAAGCGCAAGATGTACCGGTCCGCAATGATGGGGCGACAGGTAGTCGCTTAGTACCAGAATGAAGGACAGATAAGTAGAGGCAGCGATCGTATTCGGCGGCACAGCTGTGGGGCAGCGTTGGGCATTAAGAGACAATATGCAATCGAGGTGTTGAAAGAAGGGTCGTCCGTATCGTGCGTCTGGAGTGAATGCGCTGTTGCCTTTCATCATGGCTGTGAGAAGTCACCGTGTGCGGCTGAAAGGGGCTAGCTTGGGTGTGTTCGGGTTCGTCAGATGACCCTGTTGATTCTGACGGTCCCGCCGCCGGAGACGACGCCGTGGATCCTTTGCCACTCGATGCGATAGCAGACCCCTGCTACAAAGGACACTTCCGGATCCGCATTGTTATCTGTGCCATGTTGGTCTTGCATCTAGTTTACATGGTGTTGAGGCGCCGTTCGAGGGCTCTATGGCCATGTCTCATGGCCGCGCGCCTCTCCACCTTCCGTGCCGTTCATTCGCCGGTCCCCACATATCTGAGATGGACTCGTCAGTGTTTCCCTCATTGCAGCAAACATCAAACACTCGCATCACGGAAGAAGCACCTATACGGTGAACATTACTGTTGAGTAATGCGTTCTGTGATAAAATCACGCAAAATACGCCGTGCGGGTCTAGTCTCTTGTCTCAGTCGTGCTGTCCCATCTCGCATCAAGTTTGTTCAATTCAACATGTTCATCAGATGGGAACGCGGTAATGCAAAGGGATGCCATCATCTGATAGCGTGGGGGTCGCGCGACGTCAATTGTGCATCGCGGTCGCACCAGTAGATTGCCCGCATTCCACAACTATATGTACAACATCAAGACGCCTTTCATGCAACCATGACCTCGCCCGATTAAGTCCATTGCCAAAGAAAGTTACTATATTCAACACCATGTGAACACGGGATTCTTCCCTTTGACCATCTCCAAGCGCTCTACAATGACCTTTTTCCTGTTTCCTTCATTGTCTTCGTTGGCGGCGTATCCCAGATCGCCGTCGTCGTCGAAACCATAGTCATCAATGTCTCCCCTATGTGTCAGTGACAGCCGTCTGTGTCGTGAATCTCTGACGTTGCGGCGAGGCGTGTCATAGCTCATGCGCGCGTGATGTGCAGGCCGATCATCCGCCTGTGAATACATCTTCCGCGAGCCCCAGCCTACATCACTTACGGTTGCTGGAGAAACGGGGGTACGGTCAGCTCGTCGTACATCGAGAAGTGAGGGACCGCGTGTGAGATTGAAACGGTTCTCGTGTGCAGTCTCTAGAGGAGGTGAGTTCATAAGAAGGTCTTGCTGTGGCTTCTGCGGAGGTGTCGACAAAGCCGTAATGTCCATTTCCTCATGCTCCTCGTCCACTCTGGGTTGTCTGCCTGGCTGTTGCTTCCTACGCATTTCTGCCGACGGTGCCCGGAGTGGAACCGCAATTGGTATTTCCACAATATCATCCCACACGCATACACGCGCTCTTCTGGTGAGCTCGAGCGGGCCGAGATCAGGCGTCTTCAGCGTCTCCACCACGTTCCAAGCTTGTCCCTTCATGACGGCGATTTGCTTCGCGTACATGCGTTCCTTGAAGTCTGCATCTTGTGAGAAGCAAGCTCGCAGTGCTGCTTGTGTGTCGCTCCACCATTGTTTCGAAGTGAGGAGGGGAAGGAAGTGGCGGCGGGTGGCTTCGGAGAAGGGCTGGCCAATGAGGGAGACGGGCAGGAAGAGCCAGCCAAACGGGTAGCTGCGCCACTAGGACAGTGTTAGCGATGAATGTTGATCAAGGGGGATACCACATACGGCGTCAGGGTGCTTCCATGGCCAGGATAGACTGTTGTCAATGGCACCGATAGTGACGGTAGGGGTCGGCCCGCTCGGCATGGGTGTATTTGACCGACTGACGGTGCTCATGGGTTCTCGTCGCCCATATGGATCTACACCTTCCATCGATTGTCTTGTGTAGTCACTTGGCTGACTGTCTTCACCCACGTCTCCGTTCAGCTTGGGTGGTTCTGCGACAATGGTGGCCTGCTGCGTCTTCTGGTCAATCTTGATCATCCAATTGTCCAAGCCTCTATCTGTATTTCGCATGATGTAGTCCAGAATGACCAGCTTCTCCAGCTGCTCCCTGAACGACTGCTGCAAGGCCGGTGTCCACAGGCCTCTCCGTCGGTCGTTCTGGCCGGACATGCCCTGTTGTTCGTCGTCATCTTCGCCATCTGACTGTGGCCCGCTCGGCCTACAGTCCTCGGCCCATCTCCGCTTCTTCTTCCGCGCCGCTCTATCCGCACTTGAACCGGTGTTGTGTTGGTCGGGCCATGGGTTTTCCTTGAGGAAGATGTTGGCGTCCTTGAACCCCTTTAGGAACACCTGAAAGCTGCCCTGCTTCTCTGGAAATGGCTTCCTTTTCCTGTAGTATGCCCTCCTATCCCAGAAGTCGTAGTGGAACGATTTGGACGAGAGGCCGACGACGTCGGTGTAGGGGACAAGGTTTGTGCGCAGCTGGCAATCGAGGACGTATGCGGCAGCTTCGGAGATGTAGCTGAGGTTGGGAATGAGGCAGGCGCGACCGAAGAAGAAGGGGAAGAGGTTTCGATGTATCCACTTGGTCCACTTGGGGTTCCTTGACGCGTATGGCTCTTCGTCCTTGGGCTTGAATACACCCACCACTTTCCCCTGTGTGTTACGTGCAAAGTAGCTGCCTGAACTGCCCTGGGTGATCAACTTGGGATGCACCTCCATTTCAATGGCCGTTCGCACGCTCTCGACTATGTCATCGAATTCGAGTTTGGTCATACGATCCGAAGGGACGTCGTAGTCGAGCGTGAGTGACTCTGCCGTGGCCGGGCGCAGCCAATCCGGCGCGTGGAAGACGGAATGGTGGATCTCGAGCGGATCATCTTCGGACGAGTCTTTTTGCTTTTTGATCTTGAACTTTTGTGCAATCTCGTCGGCCCATCGCTCAAACCTAGCGTTGATGGCCTTGATGTCGACGCCCGAGTTGGAACGCTGTCGTCGTCCCGAAAGAACTTTTTGATTTGGAGAATTCGCGCCGGAGCCGTTGACACGCATGCCTGCATTGCGCTGGGGCTGTATTGGCGCATACTGTGAGTTGGAGAGCGAGTTCTGATGATGGTCGCCCTCGACGTCGCTGCTGGAATCTTCCTCTTCCTCAGCTTGGGCTATTCGAGCATAGCCAGATGTGGGTGGTCTCTTTGCCTTGGACATTATGGCGCCTGCGAAGCGAAAGAATAGAGGTCGGTCGTCGTCTTCGGTCCCTGGAACGTGTCTGCAATCGTCGTGGAAATGACGCTACAGCTATGTCGTTGGCTGCATGGGTCTCGGCGCTAGCGCCTAATTCGCTCTAGTGCCCTCCACCGTGGTGCATCATCACATGCAATATGGCGCGTGTCGATTTGTACTGTATAAATTTACTACGTCTTGTGGGGTATCATGCTATCCGGCGCACGCTAATATCGATTGGAGAACCTGTGGAGACTCACTCGTCACTCCGTCTAGAAGCTGTCGTCGAGGTCCACCTGCCGTCTTACCACACTCGGACTGTCCTCGTCCATGCCGCCTGTGCTGTCAGTGATATCTCCGCCAGCCGTCATAAGCAGATCGTCTACTATGCGCTTACTAGCCTCACGAGCTGGAATCCATTAGCGTGGCTATACATTTGGGAATTGAAGAGCTTACCTGGCGTCTGCAATAGTTTGCTCTGCGGGATATGGAACTGAATAGTCTTGGGCGGGCTGAAGTCCAAGTCATCTTCATCCTCGTCGCTTTCATCGTCGAATATTGTCCCAGTTCTTTGAATGCTCATGGGCATCTTGCCTTTTGCAGGTGTCTGCACGCTAACACCAGGTGTACGCGGTGCCTTCATTGGCGAGAAAATATCTGCACGCAATTGTGGTGCTGGGGACGACGGCGGAGAAGAATCTTCAGCCCATGGTGGGAGGCCGGTGGTTACAGTCTTCGGGGTGGGTGCACCACGCTGTCCAGCGCGAGGTGTGAAAGCACCGGTAGGCTTATACTTTCTGGGACTAATGATAGGTGTAGCTTGCACGCGGTAGGTCTTGTCGAGAACGCGATGTAGTAATGGATCTTGGTTGAAATGAGACTTTGTTGCCGTAGACTGCATGAATGGCGAAGATCCAAAGCCAGTCATATCTGGCAGCGCCTGCGACTTGCCTGGCGTGACGGGAGCCAGCTTGGGTGTCTTGGTGCCGCCCAAATTTGGTCGAAACTCTGACGCCAGCATCTCGTACGGAGAAGACATGCCTGCGAATTGAGGTCCCACCTCGTCTTCACTATCCTCATCTTCGAGGTCTTTGCCTTTGTGGGTTGGTGGAGGCCGTGGTGTACTATGTCCAAGCGATGGTGAGCCAAACCCTACTGTCGACTCATCTTCTTCCTCTTCCTGCACAGATAACGGTCTAGGTGGTGTTGTCGTTGCGCCAGTCATAGTATCCTCTTCTTCCTCTAATGTCTCATCTTCGTATGTGTGCGACTCTTCAGTTTCATCTTGCACACCCGACTCCTCGTCTTGGTCGGGCGCTTCGTATCCGGAGAGTGACACGTTTGCGCTTGCCTCGAAGAACTGCTTCCAAAACTTGGATCCTTCCCAAACAGCCTCGGAGTGTTTTCCATATTGTTCAACTATTGGCAAGATGCCTGTAGTGACGATGCGATGTGCTCGACTAAAGTTCTGGTCGATTTCTACTCTGGTCAGTTCAGTTGGTGGGGCATTGGGCAGCTTTGTTACCTTGCAGTGTGAGGGTGATGGACTGCTCAAGCTTCTCTAATTCTTCCGTGAGCGACAGATTGCGCTGCGGCGCCATGCTTTGGCGAGACATGGTGCAATTGGCCTCGTGAAAGAATACGTGCCTTTGTTGTTGATGCGACGCGCTTTCCACAATTCGGGCTGAAGACTCGCGAAGACTTTCTTGGCACCCCCGAAGTTCCCCGCACCTTCACCCTACTTTCACCCTTGCCATCAACCATCCCTTCATTCGACCACCCCAATACGTCAATTGGCTATGCGGAAGTATGCCGCTTAAGTTGATTCATGCATGCCGCATTCGAAGGCACTGTCGTCATACCCGTCGTGAACGGAGCCTTTCGACCCGACCCAGGCCACGCTACGAGAGGGGTCGACGCATGCGCTACCATCTCCGCAGGCCCGGATAGCCCATTTGAGTTATCCGGTGCTGTGGGGAAGTGAATACGGGGTAAACTACATGAGCGGACGGTGGTCAAGAAGCTATGCGACTTTTGCTGCCTTTGCGACTGATTCTCTACTTGAATGATAGCTTCGCTCGTAGCTCCATTGTTATCTTAGTCTACGAATCTAATAATTGTCCAATATGCCTCTCTTTATAACTCCAAGAACATTGGTGTGTGCCTTGCCGAAGCTTACCAACATACCACGGATAGTCATACAAGCGCCTCGATGGACGCGTAACTACGCCTCGACGGCAGAAAAAGACAGAACAGCAATTGTAACCGGTAGTGCACGCGGGATGTGAGAAATATTCATCCTTGGAATTATTAACACCCTCACTAAATCTGAGTAGCGGTAAAGCCATTGCTCTTCGACTCGCCAATGACGGCTACCATGTCTGCATCAACGACATTGAAGCCAACAAATCCAGCGCCGACGAGGTAGTCAAAGAAATCCAAGGTCTCGGCCGAAAAGCTTTCGCATACACAGCCGATGTATCAAAACTGAGCGAAGTACAGGCAATGGTGAGGGCGTCAGTATCTGAACTGGGTCCGCTGAACACCATGGTAGCGAATGCGGGTATCGCTCAGGTCAAACCATTACTAGACGTCACAGAAGAGGACTTGAAGCGCATGTTCGAAATCAATCGTGCGCTACCCCCTTTCGCGGTCTGAGAACAAGTCACTGACTCTCATCTAGTATACGGCGTCTACCACTGCTACACCACCGCCGCAAAGCAAATGATCTCCCAAGGCACCGGTGGCAAACTCATCGGTGCAGCCTCCGTCGCAGCCTTCAAGCCCACCGCCCTCCTCGGTCACTACGGTGCGTCGAAATGGGCCGTCCGTGGTCTGACCCACAGCTTCGCTTTGGAACTGGCAGAGCACAAGATCACAGCAAATGCGTACGCACCGGGTATCGTCGGAACCGCCATGTGGGACCTGATTGATGAAAAAATGGGTGAGAAGATGGGGGCAAAGAAGGGTGAGACGTTTAAGAAATACAAAGATGTTATAGCGCTGGGGAGGACGAGTGTGCCGGAGGATGTTAGTGATACGGTGAGCTTCCTGTGTAGTGGGGATAGTGATTACATGACGGGACAGACTATTGTTATTGATGGGGGTATTTGTTTTACTTAGTCAGACTGGGATGTAATGTAGCGAAATCGCAGGATTAGTGGAACTCTAGACAGATTGTTAATAGGTGTGGCTTGTTCAATGTCCCCAAACGCCCGTCACGAACATAGACGCAGGGAGTCATAGAGTCAGGGGATTTTCCAGCCGTTTACTTCTATGACGTGTAGACATCATGTGCCAAAAACCAACACTTCATCTGCACTGTGCCAACCCATCGCTGGCACAACAAACCTCTTATGACACATCTACAGCGTTCGATCAGAACACACTCTAGCGCAGTCGCTCTCAACGCATAAATATGACCGGCAAGAGCAGTAGCATCTCATTACTACCCAGCTACATACCCACACCAGCACAAGCACAAGCACCGTCAACATGGGCACCCGTCAAGAACATTACACAATGAACTCAAGCTACCCACCACCACCCTCAGTAGAAGAAGACCATGCCGGCTCAGCTGAATCACATCTCCCTCAAGACCTCATCTACACAATCATGAACGACTATCCCGAAGCGTACCGCGAATACGAAAACATTATCCACGACTTCAACCACAAAAGCGATGATACGCTTCATAACCTGCAATCTAATTCCGACGACGACGAAAGCGACCAGGAAGAACCATCAGAGGAATACGAAACGCCTCCAGCTACACCAGAACATCCACCCGTGTCTATCAAGAGGGAGGTGCATCAATACACTGTACCCCTGACAGCAGGGCAGACACAGCATCGACAGCACCATATGCCCCAACTCCCCGCTATTGTTGTCAACGAGCATGTCCAACCAATTGCTGCGGCTCCAACACATCTCGTACAACCAGCGTACGGGCAGCAGATCTACGAACGCAGGTCTATCAACGGGCCCATCTACCCGCGCCAGGCTTACCGTGAGCACCGGTCTGAGTGGGATATGTATGATCAACAAGAATACGAACATGGACATGGACATGGACATGGAAGAAGTGGTGGAAGGAGACACGGTGGCTATAACAGCGTAGCAGACGAAAGACGACAGCGTCGCTGCCAGAGACCAAGAGAATTGTACCCGAATTATGAAGAGGAGTATATGCGAGCACGTGCTGAGAACATTAGAGCAGCTTGGGCGTTTGAAGCGCTGTCTCAAGCTTTCAGAATCACGAGGCAGATTGATGGTAAGATGTCTGCATTGAAGGCTTTGTTAGCGCAGGTTTTGCGCGAGAGGTTTGGAGAGGGGATGTAAAGAACGGAGGTCGTCGTGTTGTTTTATTAAACGTGTTAACCTCGCTGATCGAGTTGCGTTTGCGCTCTGTCCCGTTCGTTCGTTAGATCTACCCGTTTGTCTTTCATAGTTGTCAGTCGCTTTGCTGTCTTCCCCTGTTGTCCATCTTCATTAGTAGCCAACTATCTACCCAATACCACTCTTTACCCCCCACTCTATCCATCGTACACATCTAGCCCACTCATCTCCTCACACTCATACATTACATACCAACAATGCCTCCATACCCACGCACCAGGGCAGCGCCCTATAACCTGGATTTTCTTCGTGAATCTCAAACTTACCAACACCGCCATGTACGAAACCAGTCCTCACGCACACCCGCGTTTCAAAACCCCGACTGGGTGTACATGAGCGACAGCCTTATCGCCGACATACGCGCTTTGGCAAGCGATATGAGAGGGAGAAGGCAGCAGTGGCAGGAGGAGAGAGAGCAGCGGAAAGGGGGAACGGGGGAGGTAGATGTGTTGCGAGATTTTGTCGTCAGCATGGAAGCTGGTGTTGTAAACGGCAATTGGGATATGGGGATGTGATACCGAGCTCATTTAATTCCTCATAAGCACACGGGAGCACTGATTGGAGCGGTTAGCGTAATTCCTGATGTAAATTACCAATGCTACTGATAGGATGGGATTCAGGTGTCGCAGGAAATCTGTGTTTCTTTACTTTCGTATGGGCCCGGCGGTCAGGTCCGATGGAACAGTATCGCCGTGAATGAATGGAGCGGCTGAAAATTCCGATCGAGACAGATGCGTGCGATTGCCGGTAGTGCTGGCTGCACTTGTGTAGTCGTTGCCACGATGCTGAAACCAAGATTGCTCAGATGGGGCATGTGAGGGAGGACATTTTGGTGGTACATGGAATTGCTGTCTATTCTGCGTTAGAAGCTCTGTGTATTTCGATTCTCAGTATGGAGCATGGGAAGAGACAAGATGGGTGCACTAACACAGAGCCGAAATGAACCCTAGAGGCGTTCCAATTGGAACTACAGTACCTAGGTAAATTCTTCTCTAATGCTCGCGCTGCTCCGTTAAAGGCTCGATAGGGGCCGAAACTACCCCATTGTAGCTACAAAATGCGGGAAACAGCGGGCCTACGAGATCATGGTCAACGACTTGAAATAGATTAACTGCGTCACGTACCACGGCGGGTAGCAAGCCTCATGGTAAGCCAATGCATAGTATTGACTATCAAATGATCAAGAATTTGTTGAAAGCGACTCCAAAGTAAGATCTTGAGCATCACGCGTCGCAATCGGCGGCTATTGCGTATAATATCGGTGGCTTGGATGATCTCGCGTAGTGAAGCAGCAAAACATTGGTTGTATAACCTACCCTTTATGTCATTAATCGCCATGGATAATTCGCTGACAAGGTGGAGATTGTGATGTGATCGGTCACCAACTTGTTACCTTGAGGATGATGACATCAGACAACGAAGAGCCATCGTCGATGGTTTTCATGTTACCTGGGGCCAACGACTCTTCCCGCAAGTCCAAAAGTCGCTTGAATGTAACAAGATAAGCTCTTGAGCTTGTTTCCTTGGTCTTTTGATGCGCACAGCAGATTCAAGCCCAGCGTGCGACGCTGCTAGTAGCACTACCCCCACGTCTTGAGTCACAGCCGTTGTGACACAACGGCTGTTTCGATGGTATTTGTACGCCATGAGTGGCGGTTTGGTATTGTCTGATTGTATCGTCGGCGTTGGATGAAAATGATAAAACCGAATCAAACCTCACATCTTCGAGTCTTGCAACAGTGCCACATCCACTAGTATTGCTCCTACACCTTGGTGCCGGCGTATTTCAGGGGTTTCGTTCGTCGTAGATGTGGTGGAATCTATTGTTTGCTAGTAATCGGCCAAGGTGATAGACGTGGCTGGGCGTTTCCTTGTGCTCGCGGCAGCTTAGATGAACGAAGAAAAGCTTCCGATCCAAGGGTCATTCTGGAGCTGCCAACATCTCAGCTGCAGCGGCTAATCTCAACGCCGTCCTGCCGACGTCTATGGCCAAGACTCACGATGTGAGACGTTTGAGTGGCACTGGTGACCGAGAGGCCAACTCAACTCCCGCTGCATGGACGAATCCTGTTTCGAACACACGTGGACCCTCTGTCTGCTTCCCGCGAGTCTTGCTTTGTATAAAGCGAGCGACAATTGTCGTCTGCTTTTCGCAAAAGTCAACATATCATTATCCTCACATCTGTCTCGTCATTTCCAAACCCAAAAGTTCATCTGCATCTTTGCGCAACAACAAACCACAATCAAACGATTGCGTACAACCCAGCCGCAATGTACGACATGTCTCATCTCAGTCACCGAAGACGTGCAAACCGCCTTCCTCGCGCGTACGAAAATTTCCCCACTTTCGACATGGCTTCCTTTGGGGGTTTCGGTACCATGGGCGGATACGGTGGATACGGTGCGTGGAACGGCTGGGAGACACCCCCACAAAAGGACCTGCCAGGTAGCATCGAACAAGCGACACGGGAACACATGGAAGCCCAGATGGAATGCGACAGGGCGAAGGAAAAGTTTGAAGAAGCCAAGAAGAAGTTTGAAGAATGCGAAAAGAAGGTGCAGGACGCTGAACGGGTGCTCCAGACCGCTAAGCAACGCGCGGAATATTGGTAATGCTGGGCATTAAATACCAAGTTGTATCAGAAGGATACCGAATGTGATGCAAAACATACGGTATTTTCTGGAGTCTGTTGTGGGGTTCTCTGTACTTCCTTCCTTCCTACATGCATGATATTCGTTTTGGCAGGTGTGGGAGCGCAAGCATGGGATCGGGTTGACTGGAGTCAGTTTGTTGATGAATCGATTAGACGTAAGCTGCATGCAATGCCACAGAGTCTACAGTCCGTTTCATAAGTGAAGTGAGGTCGCGTGTTCGTTTTCGTCAAGCTGCGTCCAAGTGATGTGTTCCATGGCTATCTTCGGAGTTTTAAGCTTCTTATCCAGCAAATCTTCGCCTACTCATCATAGCGGTCTACCTCAATTCAGAGGACTCTAGTACGAGCTTCCCTCTCTAAATCACTCGCATTTGACGTTGAGAATTGTGAGATTATTGTTCAGGTGGTTAAGTGAATGTAGTCCGACCTCTCCCAGGCGGGATATGCAGGAGTGGGGCGCGGGGAAGCACTAGTCGCTTAGTAAAGCCACATGTTGAGCTGTCAACGTCATATGTAACTCAGCCTTGACTTTAATCCCACATTCAGATCTTCGTCTCAATCATATACGGGAGAAAATCGTATCTTAGAAATCATTCAGAATGAGACTGGACCCCAATGGCGACTCTTCGAACTTCCCAAAGCGTGCAGCACTGCCACAGACATCTGGGACACCAAAAGGCAACGCCTGGTTTTGGGGCGGCAACGATGAACTTGGACGCTTGAACCTTCTTACTCCACAGCGAATAGCAAAGGTCACCCAAGAAAGCGTCAAAACTGGTGACTCCATCTCCCTGGACCTTCCTCTCGACGTCCCAGGCCCAGCCTTGTTCGGTCGCGCACCACTAAAACACTACATCAAATCAATTGGTTTCGGCGCCTTCGACGACGAAGTATCCTACAACACGCAATCCAGCAGTCAATGGGACGGATTCCGTCATTTTGCAAATCCAGAATATGGCTGTCACTACAACGGCATGCCATCTGATGAAATCATTGTCGACAACAACGACGATGCTGCCAGAGAACAAGAAAACGATGACCCACCAATCCCCTTTCGCAAACTCGGCATCGACGCCTGGGCAAAGAAAGGCATCATAGGCCGCGGCGTCCTCCTAGACGTCTACACATGGTCCCGTACCCAAACCAACCCCTACGATCCCTTCCTCCACCACAATATCACCGCCTCGGACCTTATCGCTTGCGCCGCCTCTCAAAACACGACCTTCCAAACCGGCGACATCCTCCTCATCCGCACCGGCTGGCTCTCCACCTACCACGCCCTCACGTCCGCCCAGAAGCAAGACCGCGGCACCATGGACCTCGCATCTCATTTCTACGCCGGCCTGGCTGCAGACGAGGAAATGAAGGATTTCCTACACGACAATTACTTTGCGGCTGCTGCTACTGACAATGTGAATTTCGAGGCTTGGCCCCCGGAGAGCTTCGCGAGTAGCTTGCATGCGTCTATGCTGAGTATGTGGGGGATGCCGATTGGTGAGCTTTGGGATCTTGAGGGGTTGGTCAAGATGTGTATGGAGAAGGGGAGGTGGTCGTTTTTGCTGGTTAGTAAACCGGGGTGTGTGCCGGGTGGGGTGGGGAGTCCACCGAATGCTGTGGCGATTTTCTGAGGGTATGGTGGGTTGGAGGGTTAGAATGGAGGCACGGGTCTCTGTTGGTGGTTGTGAGTCTTTATTGGTGTTTGTTGGTTTGTTGGTCTGTTGGTTTGGGTGGTTGGTGGTGGACACCATTGTTGGAAGGTGTCTGTGCGTAGAGTTTGTCTCTGCGTCGATCGCCACATGAGGGCACGTTACAAATGAATTATACTCAGAATCGCTGCATCGATCAGTGTGTGGGAAAACTGACACACCTGTGTGGGTATTGTGTTTGGGAGACAGGAGGAGTCATGATTAGGGCGACCCTACCGTTACCACTACTGTATATCGATTACTAGAACTTGCGCTCACTACAACACTCATACCACCACTCTTTCATTTTCGCCGTAGCTTTGTTCTCTTGCACGAGTACCAAGTCTAAAATGCTCCTTGCGCACTTTCCAGGCCCAGTCATCGACCATGTGGAGGCCATACCACAACTTGCGTTGTCCAGTCATTAATACATATATATCTAGTCACCAATATGGACGACCATGACTGCAATGATGTCAGTAAAGAGTCGTTTCTTGTCCTGGTTCATGTGACTCCACTGGTAGTATATACAGACTTGATCCTGTGTCTGCAGCTTCTACAGCAAAACACACAGTCTACAGACAAAGTCTATCTCTACTCAGCCAAACGACTACATACTCTGCTTCAGCAATTTTTCAACTCCATTAAAACAATGTCCAACTCCCCCGACAAAAAGATGCCAGGTCGCATCACCGATCCAAATCCAACAAAGAGTCTTAACGCCGAACACACGCTTCTCCCAGACCACGAGTCAAGTAAAATTGAGGCCGGCTTCGACCCAAAAGGATAAAGTCATCCTAACCCACCCTTGAGATGGAGGTGCTGCGGAGGGCAGGGAAAAACTTGTAATCATCGCAATGAGCACACCAGGGATTGTATAAAAACCGGGTGTGTGTGAACGGTCTGTAGGAACTGTATTCCAGCTACCTAGTCCAGATGCTATTTACAGTCAAGATGAAGAAAGAAGGTAAGACGCGAGCGGCGAGCCCGCTTTGTTTGGGTTGGCGCACGGCCCTCTCGTTGCCGGGGAAGCGACTAGGCTCGCAGCCTAGTCATGTGACTTAGGGCTCAGCCCGTTACATTACCCCCCTCCTTTCCCTTTAGCGTGTAGTTTTTTCCATTTCTTCCAAGCGTCAGTCTTTAGTACGTTGCTCACTGGTTCCCATGTCGGTTCAGTATAGTCCACCCACTTCACATATGCCTCCTTGATTCCTTTCCCTCCTTGCCCTATTGTCCGTTCGCCCAGAATACGCTCAACCAGCCATAACTCGTCTCCATCTATAAGTATAGGCCCTGGCTGAGTGTCTCCAACTTTCTGCGATGGGAAAGAGTCGTCAGGCGCGTAGCGAAGCAGGTCTACGTGAAAGACAGGATGGATTTTTCCCGGAACGTCAAGCTTATAAGAGTGGGAGTTGACCTGCTTCAAGACTTTATACTTTCCATGCAACCAGTCTAGCTTCTTGGAAGGTCGTGTTGTCTTCACGTTTCTAAGGTTTAGAAACACCCAGTCTCCCTCCTTGTATTGGGGCGCTGCTGTTCTTGTCTTATTAGCCTGATGCTGCTGTTTCTCTTGTGTCATCGCGATCGCGGCTTGGGCCCACTCTGTTGCATCTTGGAGTCTTTTGAGGAAGCCTTCTGCTAGTGCTTCGCCATCTTTCTTTGGTCGGTCCTGAATAGTTCGATCCTCTACTAGCTGAATAGGTTCATTGTGATATCCGTGCATGAAATAGAAGGGGCTTAGGCCAGTGGATGAGGCCTCGCGGTTGTTGATTGCTCCCATAACGACAGGTAAAAGTGCCAGCCAGTTTTCTTGCGTGTACGTGGCCCAGATTCGAATCATCTTTTCAATCTCTTGATTCATTCGTTCTGTTGCACCATCGGTTTGCGGATGGTAGGCAGTCGACAGGCGTTGCTCAACGCTAAGGAGCTTACAGAAATGCTTCCAAAGATCGCTAACGAATTGTGGTCCTCTATCGCTCGTAATTGCCGTTGGAATACCGTGAATAGGATAATGCCGTTCGAAAAGTCGTTGTGCTACGGCTTGTGCCGAGATATCGTGCATACCTTCTAGTTCAATTCCCTTTGTCAGCCGATCAGTGACCACCATACAGTTCGTTGCGTTATCCCGTCCAGATGGCGGCAAGTCGGTAATGAAATCGATTGAAAGTTCCCCCCATATACGTTCTGGGATCGGTAATGGTTTAAGGAGGCCCTTCTTTGTTTCTCTCCATATCGTATTCCTTCCGCAAATCTCGCAGTTACGGACAAAGCGTCGCACGTCGCTTGCTGCACCTGACCAGAAGAACTGCCTTGATAAGATTGAGTAGGTAAGATCTCGTCCGGGGTGGCCAGTAATATGCGAGTCGTGAATATTTTGAATGATTCGCGTGCGGAGTGGTTCGCAGTGAGGGATCCATGTCCGGTCTCGAAATCGTAACAAGCCTCTCTCGTCTAGGGTGCATTCTGCTATACTCACTAACTTCTCCTTCTGAAGCTTAGTAGGGAGGTTCCTCTCCTTATTTGCTACTAGTGTAGTAAGCTCCTGATAAAGCTTATCTTCTTGGCGGCTTCGGTGCCACAGATTCTGCATCTCCTGGTCCTCAAACATGCGTATCTCCTTTGTGAAGTCAATCTCCTCAGACGATAGAGACTGGATTTGAACACTCCGCAAGTGCTTGCTCTGGAAGAGACGGATAAATCGAGACCGTATTCGTTCATCGTCATAGTTGGCGGGTAGGTCTTGTTCTCGTCGTGATAGGGCGTCGGGTTTTCCCATAGTCTTTCCAGGTTTCCATTCCAGGGAGAAGTCGAATCGTGAGAGAAACTCTGACCAACGTACTTGTCTTTCAGACAGCTGTCGTTCGCGGTAGAAGTATTGGAGGTTCTTGTGGTCCGTCAGAACTGTAAACTTCCTAACCATACGTAGTTCAGGAGCCCATGCTTCTAAGCAACGAACAATAGCTAGAAGCTCCTTGTCATGAATTGGATAATTGGCCTCTGTTGGTGAGTGCTTCTTTGAGTAGTAAGCAACGGGTTGCCAGTTGTTGTTCTTGTCCTTCTGCAGCAATAGGCCGCCAGTTGCATGTCCTGAGGAGTCGGCTTCTACTAAGGTGTCCTTCTCTGGATCAAAATGGCCGAGTATTGGTGCTGTAATGAGAAGTTCCTTAATCGTTTCAAATGCTTGATTGCAAGCCTCGTCCCAATGAAAAACCATCTCTTTCTTAGTTAGGTTGATGAGCGGTTCAGCAATGTCCGAGAAGTTCGATATAAAAACTCGGTAGAAGTTGGCAAAACCAATAAATGCTCGGATAGCCTTAACTGACGTTGGTGTAGCCCATTCGCGGATTGCGATAATCTTTTCAGGGTCAACTCGAATACCCACTTCTGCTTCCACAATGTACCCGAGGTATTTGACTCGTTTAGTCTCGAACTCGCACTTGTCGATATCAATCTGCAGTCCAGCGTCTATAAGGCGTTGAAGAACCTTTCCAACCTTCTCTCTGTGATCCTGAAGCGATCCTGACGAGTAGATTAAGATGTCGTCAACGTAGGCTGAAACAAAGTCGTCAAGGTAATCCTGTAGAACACCATTTACGTAGCGTTGAAATGCGGCTGGTGCTCCTGTTAGTCCGAAGGGAGCAACCCGCCATTCGAATAGGCCGTATCTTGTTCGGAAAGCTGTCTTCCATTCTTCTCCTTTGGCCACACGGATCTTGTGGAAGGCTGCGATAACGTCAAGTTTTGTGAACCATTTAGCTTTAGCTACATTTCTCAGTGTTTCTGTGAATAGAGGCAGAGGGTAACGGTCCTTCCTGGTGATGTTGTTCAAGCCTCGGTAGTCAACGCAAAATCGGATGCCCCCTCCTGGCTTTTTGACCATCAGGACGGGTGCAGCTGCGGGAGAGTTACTTGCGCGGATAAAATCCTTGTCTAACAGCTCGGTGAGAGTTTTCCTAAGCACTAGTAACTCTTCTCGGCTCATGCCGTAGAGCGGACCCCATGGAATGGTCTTCTCGTTTCCGTCTTGATCCTTTTCAATCTCAATGTGGAGATCAACGCCTTTACGATGTGGGGGAAGTTTCTCAGCTAGGAAATGGTCGAAAGCCTTCAGCCATTGGTGGTACTGGGGTGGGAGCTTCGTCTTTGGATCGGATCGTTTGCGCGGTTTCAAAGCTTTCTCAATGTCGGCGATGGAAACAGCGAACAGTCCAGTGTCGAGCGCAATACCGTCTCCTTTGTTCTTCCTACGGCTTCTTCTCACCTCTGCCATGAATGCGGAAGCCATCACCTGAGTAGCCTTCATTAGTGGTGGCTTGTATGACGCTTTCTTGTGGTTCCATGCGCGGATGTTTGACGCGCCGATATCTAGGCAGCCTTGTTTGGCCGAAATTGTGACGTCGGCATCTTCTAACCAGGGCTTTCCTAGGATCACGTCGTAAGTTAGGCCAGGTACAACGTAGAAGAAGACGCGTTTCTGCTGGTGGCCGTCTATGTCTATCGAGGCGTAAGTAACTGTATCTAGGACAGTACTTGGTTCTGCGTTCTTCCCAGCTGCTTCCTCTAGCTGACGCGGGGCTATCTTGATTGATGGCAGTCTCAGAGATCGAAAGAGTTGTTCATTAATGGCAGAATAGCAAAGGCAACCTGAGTCAACAAGTCCAGTGACAAAGTCAGTTCCATTAAGTCTAACGTCCAGTACAAAGGGATCGCTATCCATCTTTTGCTTTCCGGTCTCTTTCCATTCTTTCTGAGCTGCCGCGTGTTCCTATTGCTCTGCTTCGGAGTCTTCTGGATCTTCCTCCTCTACAGCTGCCTTGGTGACCACAGTACTCTTTGCTGTCTTGACGCTAACGTGAGTTGGTCGTAGAGCGGCTGCTAACGGGCATGTAGCTATTCGGCAATTGTTGCGGCCGCATCGGAGGCAGCGTCGTTCCTGGCGTCGAGCATCGATTTCCTCTTGGTTGACCCATTTTGCTCGTTTTCCAATAAGTTCTCGGTCTTCGGGACGCCTAGATGGATATCCATTCATGTTGGTCTTGCCGCGGAGGCCGACAGCGTTCACTTGGGTAGTTGTAGGCTGCGTAGGTTCCCATTCCATCATGTCTTCAGGGGAAACTGCTGTGAGCGTGGCATTATTTGATTTTGCTGGTGGTTCATAGGTTAGTGCATTTTCAGCAGTTCGGCTACCGTAACGGCGGGTTGTTTTCGTCCATTGGCCGAACAACTCCATGTCGTTGCTAAGATCTACACACTTCTGAGCGAACCTTGCGTATGTGCTTGTTTCTGCTCCTGATGTACCAACAAGCCTATCCTTTATCCTACCACTTAATGCGTTGCGTAAGTAGGATATCTTCGTATGCTCAGGCCAGCTTTCTGCGTCAGCGTTGGCCATCTCTTTCTCAAACCGTGGATAGAAGGAAATAAACGTCTCGTCGTCCTTCTGGCGTATAGAGTAGAGGTTCTGAATGGCTTTCTCCTTCCGATTTCGTTCGCCGTAGAGGAGTTCAAGGCGGTCAAGCAGCTTGAAAGGGTTTGGCGATTCTTCTTTAACTTGTATCTCGTAGTATGTTGTAACGTTGGTTTTCGCTGCCCCATCAAGACGCATGTAGACGTAGCGTAGCTGAGCTTTTAGGCTTCCAATAGCTTGCGCGTCTTCTTCGATCTTGCCCTCCATCTCTAGCTTCCATCCTCGCCATTGTGATTTGTTTCCACCAAACGTAGGCGGGTGGGGTAAGCTGTGCCGCGGCTTTGGGGTTATAGGCACAGATGTGTTCGAAGTCTCGGAGGTTGGCGTTGGATCAGTGGTGGCGTCTGTATTGTGACCAGGCGTTTGAGGTAGCTCGTGCGATGGTGCTTCCAGCCTCTCCATCCTAGTGCTCATGTCTTCAAGTCTCTGTAGTAGCGACTGTAACAGCTGGTTCGAATCGTTCGTCGTCATGTCAGTATCCCCGGGGGAGCTCATTATAGCGGTGCTTTGGTTGCTGCGTGTTCTGCGTGTTCTGCGTATTCTGCGTATTCTGCGTATTCTGCGTGTTCTGCGTGTTCTGCGTGTTCTGCGTATTCTGCGTGTTCTTCTTGATCTTGACTGTATGTGAACGGTCTGTAGGAACTGTATTCCAGCTACCTAGTCCAGATGCTATTTACAGTCAAGATGAAGAAAGAAGGTAAGACGCGAGCGGCGAGCCCGCTTTGTTTGGGTTGGCGCACGGCCCTCTCGTTGCCGGGGAAGCGACTAGGCTCGCAGCCTAGTCATGTGACTTAGGGCTCAGCCCGTTACAGTGTGGACATGTGTTCTGCCATATGAAACCAGGTTATCCCGGAGGCTGTGGGCGGGAACTGGAGTATTCCAAATAGAGGGTCGGCGAGGAAGGATGGGGTGGAAATGAGGGATGGGACAGGGGATAGGGGATATCGGTCGAGGATACACGTGCATGCTCTATATAATGTTCAATCCGTGCCAATTCGACTTTATCTATGCTTTTTCCAGGGGGGATGGCGCAGTGGTAGTGCGCCTGGTTGCTTCTGCTAGCTTGCTCGCAGAGGTTGAAGGTTCGAATCCTTCTCCCCTCACCGCTATAATAATTCTATTATTCTAGCTTTACCAAAAAACATCGAACGGCTCCTTTCGAAACCTGGAAAGTTTTTCACCAATACCCCGCACGCTTAACGCTAGCCGCCGCCGTACAACCGAGCCACAAAGTACCGCCGAGACGAAAATATGCCGCAACTGCCGCTATATACAACAAACGTTCAAGGTCCCATGACTTTTTCCCCTACGAGGTTTTTTTCAGTCTTAGGAGCACGGGGTTATTATAGCAAAGGGATTGGTCACAAAGGTGGAGATAAACGGGTGTCTATTACAAGGTCTCTCTCTCTTTCCTGTATAGAAGCAAAAAACCCAAACCCCCATAGTCAAACTCGACCAAAGAAACGAAATCCTACGGGTATAGAGGGAAAAAACTAGTCAAACGGCCCTAGGCCACCGTCCTACATAGTCTCTGACTGAAAAAGGACGTTAATGGATACTACTACTACTACTACTACTATGCTTTTTCCAAACCGGAACCTCGGCCAACAGTGATATCAGCTGTAACTACGTCTGGCTAGTTTGCACCTATACTATCGCATCTCCCGACAAAGAAACAACATATATTCGTACACCGACGACAAGCTCGCTACACGGCTGTGCTTTATTCAAAGAACAACCAATTCAATGCATCAACCGTACGTAGAATCAATTTTTATCTAGCCTAGACGAGCTGAGTATAACTGACATAAGACCATCTCATACATCAAAAAAGAAACGTTTTCAAGTATCCAGAAGGGGTATCTCAAGTGTTACAAGTGCGTTGCCGAAGCTGATCAATCGGTCGTAGCCGGAGTTACAAAATGGAAAGAGGTCAAGAACAAAGAAAAAAAAGAATCCTCTAGGGGATGAGACATGGGATGCTTTTAGAGAAACAAATCGAGGGTACCAGATGGAGTCGTGGCGATGCCGTGGCGTAACAATTTGTCCCGTAGAGTCGCGTCCACAAAGCTGTGTGCCAGGGAGATATAGCCGGAAGAGCACGGTGCGTTCGTGTTTGGATGGGTCCCCCAGATTGTCACCAATGGTGAAAAAAAGCGGGCATGCTGTATCTCTGGAGCTAGTGCTGTATGAGACCGCGAGGGAACATCCGTGACGCCGTGGTCGCCGCTGCGCTAGCGGAAAGTGGGGCGTGGGCCGCAAGACCCTCCCTCGCCACACACTCTCTCACAGACCTCTTCTTGCGCAACGTCTTGTTCTCGCATCTTCCAACTTCTGCCAGTATCCACAGTCCACAACATATGACCGCAAAATGCACGATAGAGCACGGGCCGGAACTTCAATCGTAATGTTCGTCGATTCGCGAATACGTCACTGATGCTGCTTGAAAACCATCTTTCTCGGCTTGTTGTCCTCCACGGAGACTTTGACCTCATGATGCATCATGACGCCTTCTTGCTCATCGCGTTCGAATAGACTAGAGGTGCTTGTATGTCCATCTGGAAGAGTACCCATCGTAATCGCTTGCCAGTCCGGATGCTCTCTTGGCTTCTTCTTCGGACAGCCTTTGGAAGAGATGGTTACGGTGAAGTTTCCGAGGTTTCTGGGCACCAGAACCGGTTCGGAATTGTTCCTAGCTGGGCCGTTTGGGTGAGTTCCCGATCTGTGTGAGAGGGAAATCTCGGTCTGTTGTATGTCTGGGTAAAGGATGCCGCTGCCGCCCACTCCAAGGATTCGCTTGATCCGGGGTACGCTTGCGACTATGATGGATAGACCTGATACAGATCTGGAAACGATTAGCTTGATATTTGAATCATCTGAAAATGCTTACTGGGTTAGAACTACGAGGTCGACCGCACTATCTACAGTTTGTCAGTCTTCGGTGATGAAACTGTACGATATGACTTACGGGCAGGGTCATGACTTGAAGTGACATGCACGACGGCCCAAATCTGCCCTCCACTGACCAATGCTACACTGCAGAATTGTTAATCTTTGAATTTTAGGTAAAGGAAATCGACATACATTGCACGCACCCCAAAGAGCATTCCCGCCGACATGATCTTCTCTTTGTCCAACGACAACTTCCATAGCGTCGGAACTAGCCAGAAGGCCAAAGCGATATCCGTTACTATGTTGAGCGCAATCCCTGTCAGTAGGATTGGTGCTTGTCCGCACTGCAGCGAGTGTGTGGTCCATACTGGTAGCCCACATTGGAAGGAAACACCAAATAATGCAAAGAGAGCGTAGACGACAATCATGCCGTACAAAACCATTCTTGGCCATCGCGTCTGCGTCGCCACCCGTTCGATGAGAAAAGCCGAGGATATTTTGGAGAGCGTCATGGCAACAATGCCGAGCAGTGCTGCAGCATACATGGCCTAGATTTCATGGTCAGTTATGAGTGTATCCAACAGACGAAATCCACCGACCTGGTAGAACATGGTGATATCGTCAGCAGTGACATCATCTTCTCTCTTCCCCAGACCACCGCTGATGGCATACTGGTAGCAGACGGTCGTGCAAAGGTAAAACACCTACACCAGGTCAGTATGAATCGCCATAGGGCAGCGTGAGGTCTTACTGTCCCTGCCACAATCGCTGCGTCATCTCGCCCAAAACCGACTTTGTGAGAATAACCCTGGCCAAATCGCGCAACCAGTGCAAGCAGTACTACGCATGCCCAGGTGTAGGTGGAGACGAGGGCGAATCCGTTCCTGGTGGTTGCTGCATTGCGTGGGCCCTCGTTCTCACTTAGGGGCACCATTGTACAACATTGACAAGGTGTTAGCGGTACGCTGTTTTCTGCTGAACAAAGTAGGGACTGATCGTAGAGGTTAGAGAAACGAACGTGCGGTGTCAGCACACAAGACGCTTTTCCGCGCTCCCGCCGTTCTTGCCGTATAGATCTCAAATCGGCGCACCTATCACGACCCCCGGCGGCCCCGGGTCGTGACAGGTTCCACGGTCTTTTTGTGCCCAAGACAACAGCACGTGTCTACCCACTCAGGGCATGGACCGCGAATAACGGGCATTTCCACGTCCTTAACGGGCCTTTGATATTGTCTGTGCGTCAACGTGAGCAAAAGGCTAAACCGCTTTTCGTAACAAGGGTGTTCATCAGCTGCATGGCCATGCGTCTCGATAGATTACGCCTCGCCGTCACTGACAGTAGGACCGAGTAACGCCATCGATTTAGCAATAGCTGCATTCTTCCTCATCAATCTGATTCAATCCATAATCATGTCTAGTAAACAGGGCGCGGAGAAATATGCTAGATCCCGCATCCTACAAGCTCGTTGGCTTCGAGACGCAGCGGGCCGTCGTTTAGACGCCTCTTCCTCCGTCGCTTGTTCAACAAGGGTACCTGAATCAGGTCACTAGCGTGGAATTCCCGCCTCACCCGCGGACGTTGTTCGCGACGACGGCAACATGTCCCTTTTGTGGTTCGTATACGATGCGGGCCGCTCTGGACTGTGCGAGATTATGTTGGGATCAAATGTCGTATTCCAATCTCTTACCCATCCTACGTACTCCAAGATCAAGCACGCCTTCGGCGGGGGAACTTGGCCATCTTGGCCATCTTACCCCCAAAAATCAAAGACCAGGTAGTCACACAACAGGAGATCCCGACACTGTCTTTAGAGTCGAGAACGCGCTCACAATGCGCACGGTAATGGGACTTTGCGGACCTTGATCGAGGCCCTGCATTTTACCGAACGCCACGCATGAGTCGAGGCTGCTTTTGGCAGGCATCCCAGCGGTCTCGCTTCCAATCACCACGACCCGTCACCTAATGGCTTGCGGTATTCTTCCGGCCGTTCTCTTCATCCCATGCAGCGAGACCCCACCGCTTATTGAGAAGTTCTGTCACATTTAGACTTCCATGCTTCCTCCATCGACTACTGGAATCGCATCATTTGTGCCAACATGGAGCTAAACACCTACAAATCGGATGCCGATCTTGAAGTCGCCGAGCAAGGGTCGTCCAGCCAGGGAGAGAAGGCAGAAAGAGATGCGTCCGTTGCGCCTTCAGTGCCAGCACGGTTACCAGGGCAGCTTGAGGTACGCATAGCCTACGCTGCTACATCGAGAACACATGTTGACCCAAACAGCGATACATTAATCTTTCAGCTGTCATCAACTTTGCAATTATCATCCTCGCTTCATGGGAGTCGTTTGCAGTGACTTTCCAGTTTGCCCTAACCAATGGAGGTCCTGCAAGTATCTTCTATGGTTCCCTCTTAGCTAGCTTTGGCGCCTGTGCTGTGGGATTTTCTCTTGCTGAACTTGCTTCAATGTATGTCATTGTCATATTAAACAACATGAGTTTCCGCTGATAGTTGAACAGAGATCCAACAGTAGGCGCTCAGTACCGTTGGTCAGCCAACCTCGCACCTGCTGCACCTCGTTTCTGGGGTCTCCTCCAAGGTAAACGATATGACTTTCGCGCAGTAGACCTAAACTTACAAGAGCAGGATGGATCACTGTGGGCGCATGGTGTTTTGCCTGCAGCGGACCACCATCGATTCTTGCAAATTTGATTACTTCGCTTGCAATCTTCAATAACCCTAGCTACGAGCCCCAGCGATGGCACACCAGTCTTATCATGATTGCGATCATGATTGTACCTTTTACATTCAACCTCTGGTTCCGCAAACTGCTCGACGCTTTTGAGATTACTGGTGGCATTCTCCATATATGCCTCTTCGTCGTGGTCGTCATTATCTTCGTTGTTTTCGGACCGCGCAGCAGCCCGGAGTTTGTGTTCAAGACGCTTACTTGGGAAGAGTCTGGTTGGAACAACAAGGGCATATCTTGGGGTCTTGGTCTACTGAGCATGACCTTCTCTGTCACGGGAGCTGATAGTGTCTTGCATATGTGTAAGTTCGGTTCCTCTAAATTGTGTCTCCCCGCTGATCGTATATGCAGGCGACGAAGTGAAAAAGGTCCGCACGCGTGTGCCACGCAGTATCATCATCACATGTGTAGCCAACTCCATCATGTTGGTTATCTTTGCTACTATCCTCCTCTTCTACATGGGCCCGCTCGAAAAAGTCGTCGACAAACCACTCCCCATCCTATGGGTCATCTACAACATCACGGAATCCTCAGTCGCGGCCAACGTCATCACCGCGCTCATCGCCGTCATCTTCTTCTTCGCCCTCTTCAACATCTTCGCTTCAGTTTCCCGACTGGTCTGGGTGTTTGCCCGCGACAACGGCCTCCCTTTCTCAAACTTCTTTTCATATGTATGTTTCCTCCCAGCGTACACATGGCAATGACTAACAACCTCTGCAGGTCCACCCCACCCTTAAACTCCCCGTCAACGCCCTCATACTCGTCGGCACAATAGTAACATGCCTCTCCCTCATCTACATCGCCAGCGCAACAGCCTTCAATGCGCTCATCTCCCTCCAAGCCTTTGGCCTCCACATATCCTACTTCTTCCCCATCCTCTTTATCTTCCTGCGCAAGATCCGGGGTCCACCGCCCCCATACGGCCCCTTCAAAATGGGTGCTTACGGTATACCCGTTAATATCTTCGCGTTATGCTACATCTTCTTCGTCGTCCTCTGGATGCCATTCCCCCAGATCCTGCCTGTCACAAAGGACAACATGAACTACGCGGGCCCCATCTTCGGTGGCTTAGTTCTATGTGCGTTTATACACTGGTTCGTCAGCGCGAAGAAGAATTTCAAGCTGCCGGTTATTCGGTATGAGTAGGTTGGGTTTGGAAGCGGGGAGGCTTTGTCGTTGTTATTGTTGTTGTAGTCGTCTCACGATTTCTGTTCTTCATACGCAACGTTTTGCAGAGATTTGGATACCATCGTTTCAACATTCTCGCGCCATCGACAACAGCGGCGGCGGCGCTATTAAATAAACATAATAGCTTAGGAGACTACATGAGCTCTAATGATGTATCTATCAAATCAAAAGAAACCCACGATACCAGAGCAAGTTCCATCTTCCTTGGTACTTGAATCGGAAACATTTTGTGCAACCCAACTCCTCTTTTTCTATCAAATATTCTAGGGAAGGCATCCTTGCTTTGTGTAAACGCCACAATGACGGCCACGGCAGCGCTAAGGTGAGTGTTCGGCTGACTTCCACGTGGGTGGGGTTCCGCCGCTGTGGTTCATTGTGCCACGCGGCGACGCCACATGAGGCGTTAGTGTGGTGTTAGCAGGGTGTGGAGAGGTGAACATATTGGGTTACGAGCATTGGATTGAATTTCGAGTTTGGGTGATGATGATGGGCATATGGTTGTCTGAATAGGTGGGGCGTTGGAATGCCTTGTCCGTGGGCTATGCCTCTTGTCTCACGTGACGTGGGACTTCTGGCCCTAGAGTACGAATATGGGATATCTTATAGTATTGTTTTATATGGAATACTTGATGTGTTTCTACATGGAAAGGAAACGTGTTTGGGGATGTTTGATGTTAGATCACGCAAGAGAATATTTATGTATCTTGGTCTTGCTGGCTATTAGACATGTGACGCGTACATTCTGACTGACAACATCAACTTCACAATCTATAATCTCCATCTTGTACCGCACGCCCGGTCCACGCGATCTCCAAAATTCTAGACTTCACGACGAAGTTTTTCCCTATGTTCTTTCTGAGAGCGCAACACTGATTGCAAGACTCGTCATCGGCAAAGCCCGTCACCCCTGGAATTGCGTGATGAAAAGTCAGACAACCTCGTACTTCGGATGGTTCGGAAGGCGCTGAGTGATGACAATCATCGCGACTCGGTGTGCTTAGACAGCGGGGCTAGGTATGTCGCCGAGTGTGGAGAGATGAGAGCGCTGACGCCAAGGTCTTGTGTGGCGTTGAGTCGAAAGAACGACTATAATTATCATGTTGCTCTTCTGCCTCTTTGGTATCTTTAAAACTGGATCTGCTTTTGCTGATGAGCGCGCGCCAGGCTGCGCCGGTGCTTTCTGGAGCTGACTTGAATATCTGAGTTTTCTAGGTCTTATGGTCCACGAATAATGTTCCCATGGGCGAAAGGTCGACTTCCGAGGGAATACTGCAGATGAAGAGAAGAGTGTTGGAACGTTGACAATTGGGTAGCGATAGTTTTTTAGAAGAAAAAATAGACGCGTCCTGGCGCTGGAACCTATGCTAATCTAACATAAGGTAAGGGTATCTCGTACGCTTCGGGTATGGCGCAAGCCCGATCCGTGCGCAGTAAGCACGGCGGGAGAACACCCGGGAGCAATGCCTGAGGTATGACCCCGAAACCGGCAATTTTGTCCTGTTTGATTACGCGCAAGTTGATGATCGCGTATAGCTAAGATGGTTGGCCCGGCCGGCAATTTAGTCGGCATTCGGACTACACTGAACGCAAGATCTCTTCATCTTTCAAACTGGATCCTTGCGACCACGTTTTGACAATTTCCGTCTCGGCATGTCCTGTGAGAAGGAACGCTCGGGTAAGCAGCCTATGCTAGGCAACGCCGTGACTGAGTCGTCTCGACTGGCAAAAGTCTTACAGGAGTCTCGATTCATGAATCTGCCATAGGAAATTGGTGGTACCGTGAGTAACTCCAGGGCATCGGGATCGAATTCGTCCTTTCGTTCGTGGAATGGACTTTGGGTGACTGCAACCCCTGTTCTGGTGTCGCTATAGTTGCTCATCATCGAAAGCGGGTGACGGGAATTGCCTGCCTTATTCGATGAGAAGCTCGAGGTTGGAAGGGTGGCTCCGGAGTCTACCCAGGGCCAAATGCCACTCATGAAGCTCTTTCTGGTCTCAAGTATAGGCGGATGATCATTGGCGCCGAGTGAAATCCAACTCCAACCCGAAGGTCTATTCCACTCCTTGTGCATAGGAGGCGGTGGAAGGTGGATGAAGGGCTTCTGTGGTGTCCGGTCGCTGTCGCTCGATGAGTGAGTGATGTGGGAAAGAAACTCTTTGATTCTTTTAGGTAATAACCGAACGACCACTATTCGGATAGAGGGGAGTGACACGCAAATGAAACCTGCGGCCAGCTCAAGTTCTGTCCAGATGGTGACAGCGACGTAGTCCCACGTAGGGTCCACAGATATCTTGAATGTAGTGAGGGTCTGGAAACGGAAGATGGTTGCAATACATCCAAAGGTACCGATGGCGAACATGAATCCGACTGCCCACTTCCGCTGGCGCTTCATCTGAAGGTTTTTGATAGATACCAGCGGCAGAATTAGTAAGACGATGTCTTGCGCAATTGCACTAGCCGAGTTTGCGAAGGCTATAGCTCGAAGATCCATGCACTTCCCCTTGATATCCCGGTTCCAGAAAGATTCTATCGGACTGCAGATGAATACCGTGAAGAAGAAGATTGTGACCGAGTTGATGATAATGCAGGCTAGAACGATATAGGCAGTGATCCGGAAGCGTCGAGTCTGGAAGATCTCTAGGTAGAAAAGGACCAGAGAGACTTTGATGAGACCGAGGACGAGGACATAGGTTGACCAGCATATGAAAACTGTCTCAATGTTAGTAAAGCACTACAGGTGGGTATGCTATCGGATCATGAAGCTTACAGTAGCGGAGGACGCTCAGCAGTGCGCCATCTGGGAGGTTCCATAGATGCTCACCAAACCCCTCTTGTGTCACTACAACATGTTAGTTCACTATGCTCATTGTGACAATACCGATTACTTACTGCATATGACGCACGCGACAGGCAGCGCACATATCAAGATCGCAATGACGACAATATAGTCGTCTAATGCCAATCTTTTCGATATAAACTTGCCTGCGATCCGAAGGATCACACACACAATGGCCAACGAGTACACAACGATAGTGTATGTGAATATATCCGTTCGCTTCGACTCTCTAGATAGGTTGCACTGATCGGCTTGGACTCTCGCCGTCTGTAAACTTTCTTGCATCGTACAGTTGGCGAGCATACACTCAGCTACCGTCTGCGTAAGCTTGGAGTCGCGGCATATACAGTCGACATCGGATGCGGGACAACCGCTAACAGAAAGTGCACTTATTGTGCAAACAAGCTGAGAGAGAGTTAGTAAGTGCGACGCTTATAGTAAGTCACTACATACTCCACATGGCGGAATATCAGCGACGCCCAGCGCCCTCGAATTCACACCAGGCCCAAATGCCTCAACAACACCGATCGATAAGAAGACCCAAAAGACTGCAAGAAGCGCTCGAACTCTCATGGCTGGGAAGCCTTTGCTTGGAACCGGAACTTGAACGTGACATGGGGTTGGTCGGAGAAGTCGGGGGAGTATATCAACAAGAA
The DNA here is from genome assembly GCF_003171515.1 of Pyrenophora tritici-repentis. Lineage (NCBI taxonomy): Eukaryota > Fungi > Ascomycota > Dothideomycetes > Pleosporales > Pleosporaceae > Pyrenophora > Pyrenophora tritici-repentis. The sequence goes on from NC_089395.1 coordinate 2,272,519, forward strand.
GGATGAAGATGATCTTCCTCGAATGTATCACTTTGAAGGACGCGCGAACCTAGTCATTGCAATGGGCCCTGGTGGTGGAGGCTTGCGAGGCGCGTTTTTGGCTGCCGGCAATGAACCTGAAGTAGAGCCAATCATATCTGCTGGTGGATTCACCGCGGCAGAGTTTTGGGATTGAAGCCCTGCGCCGTCGTATTGACGGGACCAGGAAAGATGATCGGCTTATAGCGTTCAAGGAACTCCCAGTCAAGGTGCCATGTGCGATCGCTAGTTACTGGGTGGAGATGCAACGGCACGTGGCGATCTAGTTGTTCACTTCAAGGACAAAGCTTGTCTTGGCCGGTATAACGGCACTTCTCGGCTATGCGCATGCGTCACGCGGATCCCTGGGGTGTATCAATAGCGAAGGCAGGGTAAGTATGTGCTGGCTTCCAAAGGATAAATGGATGGAGGGTTAAACTTTGAGAGATGGTCTGAGCTCGCCGCCAGATTGGTCGTAGGAGACGCAGCACCCCATGGTTAGATACGGTAGTTTGGACAAAGTGGAACGCCACCTGCAGTAGTATAGTCAAGACGCAGTTGGAATAGGAGTAGGAAAGGGGGTGTGAAAAGCGTGGCGGCTTCGAGAATGTCGCTGGTATGCAAGTAGAGTTTGTTTAGAGTTTGAAACAAGTGGAGAAGGGGTTGAGCTAGCTTACGTCAGGGCTGTCAAAAGCTGGGGCACAACCGCCGCCAGCTTTCTTCTGCCACCAAGCCCCACGAGATGGGCTGCATACCAGTACCTTGAGCAGATCGTCCATGCAGAAGTTCGTACTGCCGCGACATTGTTTGCGCAATTGCGATGTGCTGCTACTGCACCACCCTACGTGTCTCCACCTATTTCCTCTCAAGGTGGACCCATCCCTTTTGAAAACAGTGGTACGCATGCGTATTCATATTCGACGTCGGTTCGAGCAACGAATAAAACCATAATAGCGACATTATGGAAGCCCATACTCGTTGCGCACGCATGATGCAAGTGAATACGACAGGCCCGCGTATGCACGGCTACCCAATAAGTTAGAAGCATTAGTAGACGCCTTTCATCCCGCAGCCGATGCGTCCCGGTAGGGGTCCGCGCAAGTTCTTACGGTACCTCCGTCGACATACCAGCTATCTGTCTTATTACTCCGTATCAGATTCGAGAATTGCGTCTACTATCTCCATGGGCGACTACGACGAAGAAAAGCACGCGAGTATACTATCGGCGCCATGTTCAAACTTCCAGCAAGTTCAGTGCAGCCATCGAATCGTGGCTCCAAGAACAATCCTCCCGAAATTCTCACAAGGCCTAAGACATCCTGAGAAATACCTCCGGTAGCCAATCTCGATTCGAAAGGATTCAACATGACACCTATTATCCAGATTGAATGGCGAGGCACAGGGGAAGCAGGAGAGCATGACTACGAACGGTCCGAAGTCTGGAGGATTCAGCGCTTGATGACCTTGTAGACGGAAGCCGTGGCTCCGTCGTGGTCGTGAAGGATTGCCCGCGAGACTCACCGTCGATGTGGAGGTCTTGACGTTTTCTTCGGACCATCGGTTCCAGATCGCCTACCCGGTTCGAGGGCTTACTTACCTCTAGGTATAGGACCTAGGTCTAGACGCTTTGGCGTTGTGAACATGTTCGTATTCGAAAGTATGCCATTGATGCATACACTATTACGATCGCTGGCTGAGTTGACCACATTCCCGGCTTCATTGTGTGCCAAACCAAGGTGTTCCCTGCGATGATTGAGTAGGTGCAGGTTCAAATCAGCTGCGGTCCTGATTCTTCTACCGCTATGCCCTCATGGTAGCGCGCTGGACGAGTCAAGTTGGCTTCCGCGGAGACATGGTAACATGTCGAGACAAGCGAGGTAAAGCTTGGACTTCCCGTCACAATCACATCCCCGTGAGAATTCTATCTTTGCGGAAGGTCTTGCGAGTGATAATATGATAATTGATACATGGTAGCCGCTTGTATACCATGAGACTATGATGGAGGGCGGAACCCAAGATCTTAGATGGCCCGAGCGCGTCCTGATTGAACGGTTGTCAGGTTTGAGTGAACAAGATTAGGCTAAGATAGGATGTTTCAGGGTTGGAAGAAGGTGGGTATACTGCGGATGCTGAAACCATATGTGGAAGTTACGCTACGCCCCCCGCCTTCCGTCCTGCGTCCGAGACACAGTCCGCAACAATCAATTAAGTGGGTCCTAGAAGGTTCAGATTGGATTGATTGATTACCGCTTTAAGCCTAGTAGTTACCTATAGGAGTTTAAGCCCTACCTAGATAGGTAAGTGGGTCTAGGAGAGTGACCGGATTGAATTGATTGTTGCGGAGTCTAGTCCGAGACGAAGACCCACAAAATTGGCGCGCGACCGAGAGCATACCTCAGTGAAATGACTACACCTTAGGAATCGTTCGTCCGATGCCCCGCGGACGGTATTTCCAGTGAACAATACCATGCCTCAAATCCTGTACTTTGAACACAGCATGCCACGTGGTTGGAACGTTCCGCCTCTTCAACGACGTCTGCAGGCTAGAAGTGTAAACTGTCGCAAATTTGTAACACGAGCGATATTCATTTTAGCGAGATCAAAACCTTAAGGGCGGCACCTACCTGGAAACCACTGTTCCGCTGTCGCGTGCCGTCAAGTTCAAGGAAATGACTTACGTTAGTTGACCCAGATATTGTAGTCTACCTAGGCTGCTGTTTCACCAATGTGCTTATTCTTCATGGGTCGTCATCATCAGTGGCTTACCGACTGTGGCCCGGAAGCTTTTGCGACCAGAGGATCCAGTCACATTTTTCCAATTTGTGACCAATCCATGGGGGGCATACATGAATGTTGCTCGTTGAAACTTCGCGCGCCAAACAAACTTCCCACGTCCCCTTTCTGCAGCTAACTTTGATTTAACCACCGTTCAAAGATGGCACACCCGCATATCCGCTTCTTCTACGCCGGTGTCATCATTCTACAGTCACAGGGACCGTATCTTGGCCGGTGTAGCGATTCAGAATTACGGACATCGAACACCCCCACTTCTTTAAATCTTGGCTTATCAAATGCAAATCTCTATGGAAGATAAGCAGGAATATTTGCATCGACAGTGCCCTGGCCTACGTTGAAACTTCTCTTCTGCAATTCATGTGAACCTTCCAATATGGTACTTCTATAACAATAACACAGAGACATGAGCATGAGAAGCATGCGGATCTCACATGGGACCTTACAGGAGTTCATCATCACACAATACCTGATACTCCCTCGTTTGTTCAGTCTGCCCATTTTTACTAGCTGTGTATAAAGTTCTAGGGAGTTTATCATGCTCGAAAACCAAAGTGGCGTCTACTTATAAGCTTTGACTCGAAGAACAAGGCATGTCCGAGAGGATGTATCCGACGATCTGAGAATAAATGATGACGAGGGTGTACGCCGAACTCAAACTTCCAATGACGGTGTCTGCAAGATAGAGATACTATGCACAGGGTTGTAGGGAACTTTTATGGTTAATCAGTGGTATTGACTCGGAACGTAGCTGTTGCGCATAGTTTAGCATTCTATGGCAAATTTTACCGATATGGAAAATCAAGACGCTCTTAAGTGAACGAAACAATGTAATTAACTGAGATCTAGAAGGGCAATATCATGCGCCTGACATCACCTGTATGGCTTCCAGTTCGGTCTCTCTCATCGCTTCCAAATTCTCGGAGAAGGTCATTATTATTCTTAGCGAGCGCGTGATATTTCCGACAAGCAGGATATCAACAGAACAACTGTTCTGCCTCTATTGTACCATTTCCAAACAAGGTAGTATCGTAATCTACGTTACATCCACGATCAGCTGAGCGGTGCTGGCAATCATTCGATTGAACGAACAGCTCTGTTACGGCAGTGAGGGATGGCTATGAAAAGCTCTGTCATCCAAGTTGAAATTCCATACGTTCTAGTGAACAAGAGTATTCACTGTATGGTAACAACCCCATTACAAACGTGGCTTGCGACCTCCACATCTCCTGCTTGGCACCATATTGTGAAGCGGCCCGGCTAGAGTCATTGTTGTGTATGACAATAATGAAGCGTAACAAAGACCAAGTTCACAACAAGTCTTGGACACATACTAAAAGCAAACCACGCTCTATGCCTTTCTTGACCACCAAATATCCACCTGGTACCGCTCCCCAACATGCATCTTCCAGTTACAACCGCGATCGCTGCTTCCAGTGTGCTTTCAGGCGCGCGATATGACACTTCGAGCTACAAGACGAGCGATGCTCTATCGACCTATGCGCCTGTCCTAGTGATGCGTCAGGATGCGTCTGCGTCCAGGCCACAAACTACAATGGCTTCAACCGTACGCACGACCTCGGTAGTCTCCATCACTTCGCAATCTCTCAGCAGCACTATGGTATCTGTAAGTGATACTAAAACCGTTGCATCGTCACTATTGCCATCTGCGCCGACGACAACGGCTACGTCCCATCTAGGTACATCCTCTGTGGCCACGGAAACGATCACGTCCCATTCGGGCACATCCTCCGCGCCCATGACAACGGCTACTTCGCATGCAGGCACGTCTTCTGCAGCCACTTCTACCCCACCTACATCGACTCCTGCTACATCTGCTCCCGCTACATCTACTCCGGCTACGTCTACCTCAATCAAGTCCGTTTCCACCACGTCCACAGCAGCCACATACACGGTAGCCAACTCCACCGCAGCTGCGTCTGCAACCCACAGCGCAGAACCAACTTCAGGCTCCACGCCCTGGGCAACTAAAGGCAAGATCGCCGGTATAGTAGTGGGCTCAGTACTAGGCCTGGTCTTCCTCGGCCTCCTTGGCTACGCGCTGTTTGCAGCATCTCGTGGCATCAACGTATGCAATTGCTGTAGTGATTGTTTCGGCAAACGCGACGATGATGAGGAGCCAGGGTGTTTACCTTCGCGATCTTCCGACACGTATCCGTTCCCGGAACGGAACAATCCTGGGCCAGGGACGGGGTATTACCGCCCTGCGCGGCCGCTTATGCAGGACCCTCTTCCTTTGACCATGCCACACCAGGTTAAGGATGAGCGTGCGGGAAAGTTGCAGCGGAAGCGGGGATAGTTGTGGGTTTGGAATGATATTTTCTTAGAGGGGCGTTGGGGAGTTCCATATTTGCTGCTGCGATGACGTGATGCCACGCAATGATTTATATTTTATTTACGTTGTTCGCACCAATATATCTACTCGTAAAATCGTACATTAGGGCGGAAAGTTTTTTTGATCTATGTAATCGAGGTCAAAAGCGCGAATTGGATTACGTTAGATGCCGTTGTCGTAGTGTTGGCTCGCACTGGCCTCTTTCAGGCTAACAGTACGTGGAAGGTGCGGCGGAACACAATCCGGGTGCACCTCGATCATTCCATCACTATTTTACCCTATTAACTTCTTTGTCATTTGTAGCGCCACCTCATCATGAGGTGTTTTGCCAATCGGTTCCTGTTCCTGTCCTGAATGCTAATGCGTGTGCAATGCGCATGCCTCACTAGGTAGGCGCTCACCACACTGCTCACTATGATCAGCCTCTCCTCGCGGCTAAGTACACTGTTGTCTCGCTCATGAATCATTATAGGCTTTTCGAACCTACTAGAGTATTGTAAGAAGCGCGCATGCTAATCATAACATCGTGAATGCACAGCGTTCCATGTAGCCACAATGGGACTGAAGGGCTTCCACACAGCGCATTCTTAACAGCACGGACTGAGACTACAAAACAAACCCAATAATATTCTCTCCAACCTATCAGCATCATAGATTACCGATCCAACAATGGCAACATCAACCATGTCTCAAAGCGGCGGTATGACGGGATTTACATGGCCTTCTCGTGCCGGATCTTCCCCATCACACGCCACGCCTTCATCTTCCTCGGTCTTGATCTTATCGCCGGCGATGACACCGACCGCTTCAGCCACCGATGCTCCGTTGTCTTCGCTCTCTGCGGCAGTTTCTGCCACATCGGGTAGTAATAGCTCGTCATCTTCCACTGCTTCCCCAACATCCACAGGCTTACAGCGTACTACACATGTGCAGGTCACTCATACAGTTATAGTAACCCCTACCGTGACTGTAGGCGTGAAGTCACCACCAGTTGGTGCTTCGACGACTGAGTACGAGCGTGGAACATCCTTCTCAATGTCTCAGCCTTTAGCCACGACCGCTATCACCGACAATTTTCCCCTTTCAACTACAGCGCCCAACCAGGAGGATACAGCCAGCGGTTCATCAAATCTGGGTCCGATGATTGGTGGAACTGTTGCAGTTGTGGGTGGCATCATGTTGATCTTCTTGCTGTATAAGTACTGCAAGCGCTCAAAGGCAAAGTCTTCCGACGTGGAGCTGGGTCAGTTGCCTTCCACCCGCTCTCGCGAACGCCAAGGGGTTTCCCGTTCCGTTCCGATGTCTCATAATTACGGCGTGAATCCAATTGCTGTAGCTAATGCGATGAATTGGCAGGACAGCAAGGGTGTCCAACACGAGGCTCGCGATACCGCTCGTGGCGCAGGCAAAGCATCAACACTTGATATTCGCCAGTCTGATCTTGCACAAGCACAGGGCTGGGACCGTCCATTTGATGCTGACGGATTTCAGGTCAGCCGAACGTACGGCGGTAGTAGTACCGGTCCATCCTCTCGTGTGCGGTTGCCAAAGCATGTACCACCTCGCAAGCCGGTTCCTGCAGCTCACCCTGTCGGTAAGCAACGGCATGATACGCAGCATATCTCGCCTGTTTCGCCGCTGACCGAGGAGGAGGCTCGGCATCGTGGCCCAACTGATTACTCCAAGGTGTCGCCGCTGAACTCACCGACAGGGCGACGATCTGGCTGGGCATCTTAGTTACTAAACGACAGTATTTTGTGATTACCATCCTTTATTCTGAGCAAATGAGACGCGCATTGGATCCGGAGTAGACTGGATTCGAGCGCAGGTAAGTAGCAAGATAACATTCGTGTTTGTAATTTCTGGGGCGCCCCACAAAATCAGCACGATGCCCAAAGCGCGATAGAGACGGTGATATTCCACCCCCAGGGCTATGGTAATCCGCCGCTTTTAACGCATGGTCCATGATTCTCGGTTTCGTGTATCACAATATACGTTGTTGCTCACCCCATTTGGAGCGCTTTTCCCACAATGTCAGCCAGAGTCCTTTTTTGCTTTTCCCTCACCCACGCCACTCCTTTGTATGTGTTTATCTTTGTTCTGCAATAGCTCGTTCGAATAAACCTCATTCGAACATCTCTACCGCTACACACGCTCGCTACGCTACGCTTCTCAATTCAAACATTCAACTCGATATATCGCAATCTCACCTCATCACCATGTATCTCCCACGCCAGAACGCCGAACCACAAAACGCTGAGGATCGCAAAATCGGTCCCATTCCTCTACCTCTATTCATCGCGATTTGCATCTTCGGACCCTCCATGGTTTCATTCTTCTGCTGGTTCATATACCAAAACACGGTTAAGCGCGCTCAGAACAAGAAGTTGCGCGCAGAACGTGAACAGGAGCGGATCGCGGAGGAGAAACTCATGGAGACGCACATCAACCATTTCCTCACAAACGAAGTACCTGCTGGAAGGAGATGAATGAGCCTTATCTCGGATACAAGCGCGTGAAACACGACTTCACGTGTGAGAACATTTCATTCATTGTTTCCGGTTAGTTGTAACTATTGTTGGGTCTTTGTCTTGTAATCTGATGGAGTTGGCAGGAACGTTGCTCGATAGGATTGCAGCTCTACTGGTAATGCAGGTCGCTACTTGTTGTCGCGCGCGATAAATCAATTTCTCTAATGCCCTCACAATGTCTTATGTTTCTTGCACTTCTTTGTCTCACAACTGTCTTGTACTCTCGCCATGGTGATGTGTTGCCAACACGTACAAATTCTTCACATGAAATATCACTCGAACACTTCCTAGGTACACTTCAAACCAGGAACGATATATTGCCGGCGCACCCACAGGATTCCACGAATTCCTCAACACTGAACAATCATGCCGCCATTCTACTCGCCCATCCCTAGCGCCATATCCCAACTGTATCACCAACACCAACACCCCATAACTCTGCATCACCAGAAGTTCCAGTCCCAGCCAGCCCATTCACACAACCCTTCCTTTTCCCCACCTCCCTAGCCCTAGCCCTCGCCCTTGTCTCCCCCCCAACACTCACAGCCTCCCCCCCAAACACCCCCACCCCTACCTCAACACTACTCATATCAGCGGAAGCAGGGACATTGATCTCCACGCCCGCACTCATCGGCATCATAGCAGCAGTAGCTTTTCTGTTTGCGGGCATAGGCTGGTTCGCGTGGTATGCGCTTATCGTGTTGACGCGGAGGAAGGAGCAGGAGGTTAGGGAGAAGAAGAGGGCTGAGCGGAGAGCTGAGAGGAGAGCTGAACGGGAGGTAAGGAAGGAGGGAGGTGAGTGATGGGAGGTAATGGGGGGAGTGGTAGGGGGGATGTTGGTGGATCGAGGGTTATAGGGTTGAGGATTGAGGATTGCTGTCTGACGTCTGCTGGTACTAACGTTATTCGATCCGGGCAATTGCGCTTCTCGTCTTTTTCTACCCTGCTTAACCCTTTTGAGGAGATGGAGTTGCAATTATGCAACTGCATCTCTTCAAAATGGCTAAGTATGTAGAGTAAGAATGTATCTTATATAATGCAGTCATTGATTCCCCTGAGTCTCTTTTACCTCGCCATGTCACTTCATACTCGCATAACTATATCACAGCACAAGAGATGCAGCTGGAGATGGCAGAAGCTAAGTCTCTTTATTTCTCTTCCTAGACATTATGTTCCCTCACCTCCCTCTCATTCATTAACCCTGTCCTCCACGTCCTACACTTGATTATTGAAAACAAGCATCCTTCCCCCCTCCCCAAAAGCCACTGTCACTTCCCCTCCCTCCTCTCGCATACGCACGGAACAAAGCCAGCCTCCTAGAAATGAATCGCCGGATCCCAGCTGCAGTAGTTAGGCGGAGCACCACCTTCTTGCTCCTTCTTGCCGTTACTACAAGACGCAAAAAACGTTCAATTAGCCAGGTGTCTCTCTCAGTAAAAACGTACACAGAGGGAAGAACATACACCATGCAAGCACCGTTATAGCCGTCCCTCTTCCCCTTGGGGCCGCAGTTCCACCAGCAGGTGCCTCGGTGATGGGTGCCAGGCTCGACGTTGCAGTAGTCATATATGATTTGGCAGGCGTGGCCTTTGGGGGCTTCTACGGCGGTGGTGAGGGCGGAGAAGCCTATGAGGACGATGGCGAGGGTGGAATGCATGTTTGTGTTTAGAGATGGTAGAAGAGTTGGGTGTATTAGTGGATGAGGTGTGGTGGTGAGGTTACAAAGGATGTGATGAAGATGTTTATATACTTCTTCACCTCATTCTGCCAAGATGTCTTTGGACACCTTGCATCGTACATAATTTGATGTATAATTACCCATCTGTATCTGGACTACCAAAAGAGATGGCGCTGACCATACACGGACAAGGAAACTGCAGATCATCGAGATACTGCCCGAATCGCAGTGTCTCACAGCTTCGTGGTGGTGAGAGATCACACCAACTGTGGAGGGTTGGGGTGTTGGGAAGCGACGTGGCACGTGGGCAGGACCGAAGATTGCCTCTAAAGAGAATTGGATCGAGCCGGACGACTACGAGTGTTGAGACGACATTCGTGTACGGTGTATAATCTGCGTCTTGTATTGGCTGCACCACTCCAAAAAAGGAAATACTTAGCATAAAAGCAACACGAAGTGTACAGTGCACTGCATAATCGTATTACCTAATATACCTGGAGAATTGAACCGAAGGCATCGTGTAGAACTTGATTTCGTGTTGGATTCTGCACTCCACGGCAGTGGGATTTCATCAGCAGCACATTCATGTACACAAAACAGATGACGAATCCATAATCGCAGCGTAGGAGCGGTGAGAATGAAGAGTAAATTGATAATATTGATCCGAACGCCGATTTTCATATATATGCGGGGTATCTCTATGAAACGTAACCGAAAAGAAACTATTATGTCGAGGCCGAACTGCCGCGAGAGGGGGAAAGAAAGTTGGAGGCCAACGCGATTCTATACTTGGAAATGCGACGGGAGCCAGACGTAGCCTTCGGTTCTGATTTCGGCGTAGCAGACTTTCCGTTTGTGAGTGCATTACTGGATTCCATGGTCGCAACATCCGGCGCGTCTTTTGTGGGTGATCGCTCAGCCTCTGTGGGTGAGTCCCTCCTGCGCTGAAACGGTGTAGGGGTTTCTGGGGTAGATGGGTTTTCCTTTGATGGGGGTTGGGGTGTATGGTAGTCGCCATTGGTCCATTCCTCAGTGATGACGGCGAGGTTGGCAGGCGTGCTAGAGGTAGAGGACCCAGCCACGAGCTCGTCTGAAGAGCGCTTCGTCTGCGAGAATGAAGGTGATGTGACGACTTGAACCTGCGATAGTCCATAGCCTTCCAACTTGGCAGCTATGATGTCTTGGTAGTATTGTGGGTTGTTGGTATCAGTGGCAGTGGTAGAGGGGATGCTGAAGCCATCCTGTGTCTCATAGATGGTGCCGATATACGAATCGCTATTCGTGGTGGCTCCGTGTGATCGTCTTGGACCTTTCCATTCTGGATGTGGTGTGCGTCCGATGATGCTCAGTCTCCCCCACTCCCATATGCCCCGACGAGATGGCGTCCGCTGTATCGGCTGTACTGGCCCGCCCTCCAGCGCGGCAGAATCCTCGGCAACTGAACTAGCCTGGGATTGGAGATGTCCGTCTTCTGAGCTTTGGGGGGATTCGTCGGGGGCTGGGCGAGACTCCTGTGTCCCCGTCCCATTGGTGTGAGTCTGCTCTGGGAGTCTTCTCTCCGGTGTGGTCACCTGACGTAGCCTTTGCATGTCCTTCTCCCTGTCCAGAGCTACGGCGGGTCTCGGTGATTGAGTGGCTACTGCCATTTCCCTCGATGTGCCAACTGTTGAAATCACCGGACTTGTCAGGCGACGGCGGAGAGGACCGCCGCTTCCGTCTTGTGGGCGAACTGGTCGGGGAAGAGGCGGGCGAGGAGTGTTTTGGGGAGGAGGGCGGGGACGGCGGTTCGGTAGGTCGGAGCTTATGTATGGAACGGATTTGGCGGAGGACGGGCCGGCCTTGTTCTTTGCTGGTTAATGTGTGTTATTACGCAGGCGCGAAGAGGAGGAGTGGTCGAGCTGGGAATAGGCTGCGGACGGAGCGCGAGCTACACACCTTGCTTGCTCTTTCCTTTTCCCTTGATATTGCAGTTGGGCCCCGCTTCATGGTCATGGTAATCACATCCATTGCCAGTGTCTGTAGGGTCTGCAAACAACATACCGCCCGTACCAGACCTGATGGCTTTGACCAGGTCGATAGCGAAGTCGGGATTGTTATCGAAGCACTCGCGGTATGTCTCCACGTCGCGCTCGCTGCCGGGGTCCATGATCTGGCGCGCTGCAATTCGCGTCATCAATAGACGGAAAGGCGAGCCTGCTGGACTCTTGCGGTAGATTTGGTCAATCTCGTCGGCGTCTGGGACCAACTCAGCTTGGTTGAGACCTTTCCTATATTGGTCCATGGCGACATTCTTCAGCTGCGCCATGTCGAAGCGGTCGCACAAAAGGTAGAGCTTATGGCAGCTCACGGCATACTCGTACTTTTGGTTTGCATCGACAATGTCCGACACATCGTCGAGGGTGCCTTGATAGAGCCATTTGACTAGTAGTTCAAACCCAGCGGGGTCATGGTCGGGGAGATCGAGTCGGTCCTTTTTGCTGCTACCCTGCGTCGCGCCGAAGATCTCGTTCTCCAGGGCCTCGGAATGGTGGCAGAGCAGGTTCTGGTGCAACGACCAATGGCGCCTTTCGGGGCCTACGTAAATATCCATCATGGTACCGGAGAGAAGTCTGTCGCGTTGTAGTTTAGCTTTTGCACGAACATGCAATTGCTGGGAATAGAGGCGATGCGTAAGAGCCGGGCGTAGAGCAATGCATCGTGAAGGTGCTTGCGTCTGTTGCGCCAGCTCCAATTGCGACGCGTCGGCTGGCGGCGCATTCATCACCAACTTGTCTTCGTCTCCCGACAAAGTCTGCGGTGCGCCGGCCTCATGGCCATGGTGGGTGGAGAAGAGATCGTCTACGTACTCAGCGAATGTTGCGGCAGGCACATGGCCGATGCTTCCAGAAGCCATGCGTGATCGACTAGAACCGGGAATGGCGAAATCACGATGGTAGACTCTGTTGTCTTGCCACATGCGGCGCGGTTATGGCGTTCATAAGTGCGCGATGGCTGTCGCGTATGAGTGGAGATGCCTGAAGAAGCGGTCGAGACTCGTGAGTAGATATAACGTGTCTTGGTGATGCGCAGACCCCGTGCTGTGCTGTAACTTGTTGAGCGGAGAAGCAAGCAACATGGCTGGGGGTGGCTTGCGTGACGTCGTGGCGTCTAGACCGACTCCATTCGACAACACCACCGCAGATTTCATCCGTCTCGTTGCTTTCTCATCACCGCCTTCTACCATGAAACATCCCCCGGAATTTCCATGCAGCTTCTGCTAGCTACGTGTCTTTGCTTTTGACAGAACCGGTCCTGGTTCCACTGACTTGCGGGGCCTGCAGGTCCACGGTACCACCAAGGATTTTATTGCTTTTTCCGAAACGCTCTCGCAGTGAGGACATGTGCGACACCAACATACCGTGCACTGTGTCGGCTAACCTACAGTATCTCATTATACTTTCGTCTTATAGCTTTCTTTCCTACCACTTCCATGCGCAGGGTTCCGGGGACGGGACTTGCCTCACATGTCACCCAGCCTCGCCTTCTTACTTTTCGTTACTCTAATCGCGCCTTTTCATGGCTACTGTCACCTTCTACGTCGCTCAAGTATCTTGGCGCTGCACAGTCACACATGACCGTACGTATACCCAGGTAACCACGCGCTGACTCCCAGTCTGGTCACGTGACGACACAAAATTTCTACAAAGATATTACCCAATTTTGTGGGGACTGCATCGCTGGCAATCGACGATATATGCTAAAGCCGCTATTATGACGTGTCTTCATTCTTGTCGTTTCATCTCAAGTTACCCCACCCCAATCGGCATGCTAAGCTGCCATTGTCATTGCCCTTTTGCTGTCCCTCAGTTCTCCGCATTCCTGTGGACCTGCACATTATGCTGCGTCAAAACAGCTCACTGCATATCTACTTTGTAATTTTCCATTTCTAGGAATCAGGATGTAATGTCTGTACACTCACTCAGCTTCGACTAATGGTTCTTCACTAGGAACAAATGTTTCCCTCCAAGCTCTTTTCAAACCGAGTACATGCATTTCCGAGCCATCCGTAGCAACCAGATCGGTCGTCGAGCTTTCGCAACGCTGACTTTCTTTCGACAATGCTAACCAAGCCTCCAACAGTTTGTAAAGCAGCGAGGGCGTTCCTGTCACCGGACCGATGGCTGGAAGTACGCCCTGGCAATGCAGGTTTGCTCCGACGCGAGCCATAGCCATCGCATCCAGTTGATCTCACCAGGTTGGGACGTGATATGAGTAACATGTCAAATAATCTAGGCCTAGTAACTGCAGGTCTATCAAAACCGAGAGTACAACGAGTGCTGCCTTTGCAAGAACAGAAAAGTCCTCAAATGATTACATCGACGTAGCAAATTTGCGATCATAGAGAACTCCTAGCCTTACATATTTCTCTACTCAGGTACATGCACTCCAACTGACAAGATTCCCAGGTCATTCCATGCCCGTCTTATCCGTGATGCTGTACAAGCCAAGCCATTCGCAAAAGCAATCTTTGAAACATTTTTTCCAAAAAGAATTCAGAGCATAATCCAAGCTATTTTTCTTCCGAGCCCATTGACCCTCCTTATCCTCTACACGGCCGTATGGGTTTTGATAAGGGCGCAGCAGACGGGAATATAATACGGCTTGAACTCGCAGGCTACCATCTATCCTCGAACGAGGCTGTGATGTTTTCCTTGTTTTCATATCTGACAAAAGCTCCACCTGGTGCATCATGTCCATCTTCTCCATCTCCATTGGGCGGTAAAAGAAAATTGGGCAAGGTGATTGGCTCCACATTTGAAGAAGTCCTTACAGGCAAGCAGCCATATCCACCCCAGATAGGACAGCAAGCTGGTGATCGGAAACCGCAATCACGTTTGAACGCCTCAGGGTTATGTGGTAGCGTTTTGCGATCCAGTTTGTTGCATTCCATCTTTAGGTGATCATATTGGTCATACTTGCAGCAGTAAAGCTCCGTGAAGTATGGGACGGTACACATATAAGAGCGGTCGTGTCTCACGACGCCCTGGTATGTGAGGGTCTGTCGCTTGGTAAAGAGCTCCTTCTTGACTGGTGGGGGATGCGGTGGACTGTTGGCTTGTTCGAGTTTTTCTATCATGATGTAACTGAGACAAATAGGATCTGGAATGAAGCCGGTAAACGGATCCAAGCCAAACATCTTGCAGCATTGTTGTAGGGTGTAAAAACATGAAATGCTGTCATTGTCGTATCCAGGCGTGCAGCCATGCGACTTGGCTAGTTTTGAGCAGTGACCTGAGAGTCTTGGGCTGAACTCATAATAATCGTTGTTTCTTCTCTGGATCGCATCGATAGGACACAGCGGATCAATCTCGCCAGGGAATTTGCGCGCGGCATCAGAGCAGCAGACTTCCCGTACTGCGTCAACAGCCGATTCCCGTACTACGTCAACAGCCGTGTTAAGATTGGAGAGTAAAGTCGAATTTTTGCCGATATTCCTCCAGAGGCCCTGCAATTGTGGGCAAGCGCGATCAAGTGGTCTTGAGGTAAGAGGCGCGGCGACCGCCGTAGCGATGAGGGCGAAGATTCCGAAGTAACGCATAGTAGTGATGGTCGTGCCGACAATATTAGGATAGCTAATAAGAGTAAGTCTGTGGAAAAGAGCAATGTTGTATATATTGTAAGTAACGGGGGAGGAGACTTACTATACTGATAGTACGAGGTGAGCTGTATATGATTCGTTACTCCGTGTAGGTTTGGGAAGGAGTTATATGAGGAGTTTTATGTGCGCACGGAGATTTTTATCTCCTGTACCTATTCTTGGCGTATCAAGCTGAAGAAATGTCGATTACCTGGTTTTTTACAGATCTACTGGCCCCTTTCTACTTATCGTGGTACCCATTCTTGGTGTACCAAACTGAAGGACCATCTATTACCTGATTTTGACGAGAGATTTACCGCGCTTTTTTTCATATTTATCTCACCTAATAAGTGTGTCTGGCGATTACGATAGCTCCTTTACAATAGTATGTCAAGTATTCATGATACCCAGTTATGACTCAACTCTTTTGTACCATGCCAAGAATGGAAACTAGAGACGTTTCATGTCTCGGTAATCGGCCTTTCAGTGTATTCTAGGGACAGGTTATAAGCACGGACGTGTGCATGTGCGTTCGTAGGCATTATACTGCCTTCCCATGGATACTCACGGTGCAAAAGTCTGTTCTTTCAGGCTAGGCCCTTTCTTCGATCGCACATTTTCTGCGTCTATGTAATTATTTGAGGACTTTTGGATGGATATGTAAGAGATGGGGTAAGAAATGCCGGTTATGGAATTAATCGATATTTCTAATTGGACAACCCTCTGCTTTCGCCACTTGTTGCTCTTTGAATAAGTCTGGTTACTTCTTGCACACGATGACTTGACGACTGTACCCTGACCCATATAATCTCCAATCGCCATGGGACCCTGAATCCATATCATGTCGTCAATTGGATTCTACACACGCAACCGGCAAACCTTCTCCTTTGTCCCCTTTCCCCACCTGGGTACAGGCCAGATATACTACTCAGCCCCTTGTCCAATCTATCTTCCCCTTCGTCCTGACCCATCCCGTTTCACAACATCTTCCCATCCCTTCATGTCAATATCCAAATCCTCATCCTCTGCCTTGAGATCCAATTTTCTTCTCTTGGGTTTCCTCACAATCTCTTCGTCTGTATCCGACAAAATCCACTCCTCGCTTCTCCGCCTGCGTCTATTTTGACGGCATTCTCTTAGCGACTTTGATGGGATAGAAGCGCTTGGAGAGGGTGAGTGGGGCAGAGAGTCATCTTCGTTCAACGTTAGTATCGGAGGTTTTGAATAGGCAGATGAGGAAAAGGTGGGGTGACGTACCATGACTTTCATCCTCTGAATCCACGATCAAACGACGTCGTTTCGGTACGTTACTCTTCCTCAGCGCTTTCCCTCTCTTTGGTTGCGTAGTTTTCCCGTCCAGGTCTTTTGCTTGCCTGCGTCGCGCTTGGTTACGGTGAGTAGACTCGTAATCGTGCATCTCCGGCTCAGTCTCAGAATCGCTGAGCAGATCTACGATTGCTGGGATCTTGAATTCTGTACACAAAGAGTTGATGTAGTCTAGTTCCGCGGCTGCTTTGCGGAACTCGGCGGTGGTCGGTATTTTTCTTTTCTTTGGAAGACGCTTGGGTTGGGTGTAGGAGAACTCAGATAGGGGGCTTGGCATACTTTCCGGAGATGTTTTATAAGCTCAGGGGTGCTAATTTGTATGACTGTTGTGGTTATATTAGAACAAACAGTGTAGTGCGCCGTATTAGTAGTGAGTTTCCTGGTGGTGAGTTTCTTGACTTGAGCACAGAAAACTAAAGGTGAAGGTGGCTTGGACCCATGTTTCACTCTGGATAAGAACGATAAGTCATTGTTTTTTTACCTTGGAAAAAGTACATGAGATTGTTTGGTTAGCAAAAACGCTATTTGTTTGTCTTGTTGGACATGCATATTTAAGAACAATGCAGAAGCTTGCTAATACTAGAGAACAACGTGTTCTAAGACATGATAATGGGAACAGAGAGACATTCCGCAGGAATGATAGACCCAAAGAGGCTAGAAATAAGCAGCCAAGTATGTAATTGCCTCCACGTTATCACAAGTGCATGCGCCATTTTACTGTTGCTCCGTTGAACATCATGAGTTGGTAGATACAAAAAGGCGCGTCTAGGTGGTACCCGTGAGATTAATCTCTATCGACACCGTCATCCTTGAGTTGCAACATTGTATGAATGTATCTGTAACGAAGCTATCCACCAGTAGTTCCAGCAGATTCTCTATATTCATGTATTTTAACGCCCCCGTTTCTTCCTCAGTATGCCTGCATTATAAGCGTAGTTTGGGTGCATGTCTATGTCTAGATCAAGTGCGTCATCGCCATCTCGCATCTTCACTTCACCGTACCCAGATCTACGGGTGCTGGGGCCACTCGGATCAAAATCATCATCAGATTTAAGACCGTAGTGTGTACCGTTATCATCGACGACAAATTCACTGTCGCTGCTTGTCTCCCGTGCGTGCGTAGGGTTAACAAATGTGGGCTTCGTACTTTTAGCAGTACATCCGGCAACGCCTTCACTTCCTGACTTGATACGCTTCTCATCCTTGGATGCATGACGCATCCTAGCGGCGAATATCTTCAACCCTGGCTTCGAAGGTCGTGCTCTCGTTTTAGAGACCGGTTCCGGCGCGGGTTCGTCGGCAGACTCCGCAACAATCAATCGATTGACATGATTGATTCCTATATAGGTTAAAGAATTACTTCATTAGGCAGCCTTTAACCTAGATAGGAATCAATCATGCCGATCCGATTGATTGTTGCGGAGTCTGTTCGTCGGTATCCCATTGGAAAGCAGGGTCATTGAGATCTACCTCGACCAGAATTTCGTCACCCGAATCACTCTCAAGTGCTTGTTGAGGTCTTGAGGATCGCTTGGTTTGGCAGTGTATGTTGGATGCTTCGCTCATCCTGATTGCTCGTTGTTTTGCTTCCGACATGTGGCCTTTGCTGTCGACGATGAGATGATACAGATCCCCAACAGATATTGCCGGTGCAACGGCCATCAACTTGGCTACACTTGTCCTCATTTTGAAGTTGTCTATGTCCAGGAGTGTCATTTCTGGTTTGTGTCTCTCCTCTTCTTTAGGACGTATGTCGACTTGTGGGGTATGCGACAAGCAGACTCCGCAACAATCAATCGATTGACATGATTGATTCCTATATAGGTTAAAGAATTACTTCATTAGGCAGCCTTTAACCTAGATAGGAATCAATCATGCCGATCCGATTGATTGTTGCGGAGTCTGGCGACAAGCTGGTAGCTGCGGGCGACTTTGCGAAGCTGCCAGAACGTACAGGGTGTGTCTTGTCCAGATTGTGGCGTTGAGAAGCGGGTACATGAGACCTTTTAGGTGAGGAGTGTCGAGATCTTGTTGCTGATGCGCCCTGCCTATTCTTGGGTGGTGTGTCGGCTCTGTCAGTGTCCAAAGTCCTGGTGTCATACATTAGAGTTGTTCCCGTACTTCTCAAGAAGTTCCATACATTGAATAGATGCTTTTATAAATCTTTTTCCGTGCGAAATCATATTGCCGGTGTTCTTTCGTGGGATCGGGAGCGGATGTATACGTAGAAGGTGCCGAGCGCGGCAGAAAGAAGCCCGCGGGGCTGTATGTGTTGCTCAGCGGCGGATATACGCTACTCCTTTCCCCAGACTGGTTCTGAGAAGAGCTGTGAGATTGATGCCGAAGTTGCCCTAGGTTTGGGTCAAGTATTCGCGTACGGGTTGGCAGACTCCGCAACAAACAAACAGATCTACAGATTGAATACTTAGATAGGAAATCCCGGACGGAAACTAACTTATTTAGGTATTCAATCTGTAGATCTATTTGTTTGTTGCGGAGTCTGCGGGTTGGGCCACGGGATGTACTGTGGGGGTCAGTCTCTGTCAAATGCGAGGTTTCCCGCGCCTCGCTAGTAGCGCATTCGATCTTCGAGATCGACATACCTTTGGGACTCAGTCGCTCTGGTGTGTGAGCTGCGGTCTCTTGCAGGCTCGTCATCGTCACTATCAAGTGTGATTGGAACGATCCGGGAAGCGCCTGCCTGCGTTTCTGACTTCGCTCTTGCTGTCTTCGCTCGTTTGCGCCCCGATTTGGAGACTCTCGGTACTCTCTTTACTGATAGAGTCATCCTCTTCCTGTGCTTTCTGCTGCGCTTCTCTTTCCGAGTTGTCGAGTCCATGTCTCTTTGAACGCTGATGTTGTCTTTTGTCTTTGCGTCGACCCGTGATAAAGGATATGAGGCATTGACAGTCGCAAGTTTCTTCAGAGGGGCAACACGAAAGACTGGCAGTCTGCGCAAGCTTGTCGTAGCTTTACCTTTAGTATGGCAACTTGTATAGTAGCTGCTTAGCCCGTAAGGCAGCAGTAAATGCAAACGGCCATTCATGGCTGAACAAGTGAAGGAAAGGTAAAAGTGAAGAAGTGCAGGGGGTAAACTTGATTTGAATACAAGCTGCGCGCAGACTAGTGCTGTGCCAAGTCAGTGAGCAGAACGGATGCACGCTGTTTACATAGCTGGCGGTGTTGCAGGGAGTGATGTTGTCTAGGCGCTATCATCACGTGGTGCTTGTAAGTCTTGGCTTTAACTGGATCCTGACCTAGGGTCAATTTAAGGTCAATACTGGACAGGGCATCGGAAAGCATTGGGTGTTTAACGTACAAACACGCACTGATGCGCTAATAGCAAATCACTAAATAATTATACCACAACAAAACTGCGTTGTGAAACTCTGCTGCTAAGCACCAACATCACTGATAAAGGTACCTTCACATGATTTTAAAAAGCAAATCGCTTGCTTTGTCACAATCTTTTCCGATAATCTAGATGTATTTGTCGAAGAGTCCGATCATTCGATACATAGAAACCGCCCATGGATATGCCCTACGCATGCCCTTATTATGTGCACACACATGATATATTAGATCATTGTATGCGCCATAATGCACTATCCGAAAAAATCACCATCTAAAACCTAGAATCGAGGTCATCTGTTGCATCGGGTGTTTGGCGGCTACAGTGGCTTTTTTACATTAGTATATCGGCAGACTCCGTAACAATCAAATCAATCAATCTTAAGGTTGTCGATTGGTTTGATTAGCTTGCGGCGACGCTGCTGATTGATTGCGGATTGATTGTTAGGGTTTTTGAGCAGATTGATTGCGATTGATTGGTTGATTGGCTGATTGATGCTAAGAAGTAGTATACAGGGGGTTATGGTGTTGTACTCCAGCCTTCTATATCGTACTGTTGTACAATCTCCTCATCTTTGACGTCACTCCACTTATCTTCATCATCACCGTTGTTGTACAAGCCGTCAAAGCCAGCTCGTCTCCACGAACGTACAAGCTGAAGGGCAGCAAGTAACTCGCTGCCAAGAGCTCGCCGGCGCGGCTCAAGTAAATCGCCAAGCTCGCTAAAGAGCCTCTCGCAGTCGCAACTAGATGCTGGTATCGTGAGTATATCAATCGCAAACTGGCTTAAACACGGGTATTTTGAGCGTAATTGAATCCAGTACTTGACTGGGTGGCCATCGCTAAGATACTGTTCGCTTGTCCACTCTGGCTCTTGAGTTCTCCAGCGCTCGTACTCATCGTCGTGGGCAGCCTCTACCTGAGCCTTGTTGCGCCGTACGAGGGCGCCAATCACATCATCTATTCCTCTATGCCTTGGTTTTGCAGTTGTTTGAGATAGAGGACGTGTACGTTGAGGCTTATACGACTGCCAGAGCTGCAGGAAGCCAGCGTTGGCTGATGTTAGCCATTCTGGCTTATCCACCCAGCTGTTCTCGCAGTAGTATTTGTAGTATGGATGGAGGCAGGTAGCAGCGTAGTATGCTGGCGATCGATCGAGCTTGTTGTAGTAATCGTTGGCCTTACTCCAGGCGGCGCGGAGGTTAACAAAGAGGTGATCTTCAGGCGCATCAGGTGGGTTGAAGTCAACTTGCTCGTACGAGCGCGTACGGGCTTCGAGCGCGCCAAGTACGTATTCAAATACAGGAATAGTCTCATATATAGCGCCGTATTTGCCTGCCTTTCCGCGACCCTCAAGCTTCTCCGTAGCAAGCTTAAGCGGCTCTAGGCAGTCCTGATACTCTGTTATCACCGCCCAATCAGCAGCTGTAAGTCCTGTTGATCTCATCCAACTAGGTGCTTCAGGGAGTTTATTGCCACGTTGACAAGCGCGGCGATCTTCAAGGGAGAGTGCGTTAATGTAGTGCTCAGCGTAAGAGTTGTATGCTGCCTGGAGTTGAGTTGCGCGTTTGAAGGCAGCGTAGTAAGAGTTCCAGCGTGTAACAACAGGCTTCACAGGCTCAAGTACGTGGAGGCGCTCTCTAGCTGGCAACTCGGCGTTGGCGGCGGTTTGGAAGCTTCGGAAAATTTCGTGTTGTTGAGGCGTTTTTATATGGTTGATAACGTCGATAAGTACACCTAAGGGCCCTTCTTGACGCCACTCCTGCATGTACACCTCCTCTGTTTGGAGCTGCTCGTCGTTGTTGTTGTTGTACGCCTCTTGATTGCTGCCAAAGATAATTGCCTGGCCAATAAGGTTAAGCGTGTGAGGGCCGCAGCGGAGGCGTCGGTGAGCAGCGTTGAAGTCGTACGCGTGGGCGAGCGAGGAGACTGCAGTATCGTTGTTTGCAGCATTGTCGAGGACGAAGTAGCCGAGTTTATCACTCCCAATACTGTATTCTTGGAGCGTCTTTTTAATTGTATCAGCGATAGCATCACCAGTATGAGAGCCTGCGAGATGTGGGAGGGCGATGGGGAGATCTTGTATCACTCCAGAGGCGTTAGCAAAGTGTGCAACGACTCCAAAGAATCCAC
The DNA here is from genome assembly GCF_003171515.1 of Pyrenophora tritici-repentis. Classification (NCBI taxonomy): domain Eukaryota; kingdom Fungi; phylum Ascomycota; class Dothideomycetes; order Pleosporales; family Pleosporaceae; genus Pyrenophora; species Pyrenophora tritici-repentis. The sequence goes on from NC_089395.1 coordinate 2,294,322, forward strand.
GCTTGCCACCCTTTGTCGTCCAACCATCAAAGCTTATGTGGATCTTGCTTGCAGCTTCTGACAGAGCGCAGACAATCTGTGGCTGCATATATTGGAAGAGGCGCATTGCGTAGGTAGCTACACTGCGAGGACTTACCCACAAAGCTGCCTCTGCCTCTGGGTTTGCAAGGCTAATCATCTCGCGAAAGGACGGCCTTGCAAGTAGCTCCATTGGCAAGTTGTTATCAAGAAGGCAGAACACTGCAACTTCACGAAACTGCTGGATGTTGAAGTTGCCCATCGCGTTGGCAGCCTCTTGAGAGACTGCAACACCAGTCTCCAGCGTCTGTCGTAGAGAGAGTTGCTGCCCTGTTCTTCGAGGCTTCAGGCCGTCTTTTGTAAAGCCATGGCCTCGTTTCTGAAGGCCAAGATGAGCTGCAGCTGAGGAGGTGGCCTTTGATACGTCAAAAACTCCACTGCCGCCAGTGTCAATGACCTTGTGGATGTGGCAGTATTTGCATACAAACCACACTCGATTCTGATCGTAGAGCTCAACAACGCGATATCCATGTTGAAAGATCCAACTCTTGACGCGCCGCCCAGTTGTAAGAGGCTTCATGAACCGAGGGAGGCGATCCCAGTTAATGCCGTCAAAGTTATCGCCATTATCAGGCTCTGTATCAACACTAGCCTCTGTTGTTGCTGCTGTACCAGCCTGGCTGCCCTCAGCCGCACCCTCCTCCTCTGTTTGCGACTCGAAAAATTGCGACTCAAACGTTGTGGCCTGGCTTACGGCGGCGCCAAGGGTTTCCTGAGGCGACAGCGATCGCTGAGATAGGACAGAGGGCCTTGATAGGCGCGCCCGTTTGGCGGCGGCGGCGGCGGCAGCAGTATTGGTGGGAACTCGAGAGCGTTTGGCCATCGTGGGCGATACTAAACACTAAAGAAAAATGTCTGTATAGGTAGCTAGGCAACTAGTGTTGTGTGTAAGGGATTATTAGGGAACTGAGTGAGCGAAATCGTTGTTGTATTAAGAACAGCGAAGGACTAGCTATATAGGTGCGGGGTGAAGCCTAGAAGAGGCTAGCCCCTAAGCAGAAGGAGCTAGTCCTATAAGAGGAGAGCTAGCTGGTGAGAAGTGAATGCATAGAGACTGGCTTGCCCGGCCGACAGGGATCACAAGCTAAGCGAGATAGGGGTCCAAGATAACTATCTTCAACACCAAAAACCTTCTCTTAATACGACACTACTCGCCTTACAACTCGTTAATAATAAATCAATCTAACTAATCAAATCAATCAATCTGACCTTCGCAAGTTGATTTGATTAGCTATTTTGAAAAGCTTAGATTGAGTTGATTGAGTTGGTAAAAACTCCAAATGACCAATCAAATCAATCAATCTGACCAATCTGGATTGATTGTTGCGGAGTCTGCTCCCTTGGCGCTAAACGTCTACGTAAATAGATACGTAACGTCTTTGTCACGATCTTAGTTACAACCAAAGATGACGCCCACTGTAACTCTCTACGAACTATGCGTACCGGTCCTCCGGAAGGCCATGCAGAATCACTTGGTGGTTTTGAAGAAAGGCGAGGAGTGGTGCGAGGAGAACGGGTACCCGCACTCGAAGCTCCTCGACGCTAGACTCTCCCCTGACATGCACGTACGTCACCTCCCTTGTAATGGGAACAGAGAACTTTATCTAAAGATACTTCAACTATAGCCACTCTCCCTTCAGATCTTCTTCCAGGTCACCACTGCCACACGAGCCCTCCAGCGCCTCGCTAACATGGAAGTGCCCACATTCAACTTTGGCGCGGCCTCTTTCCAGGACCTGTACACACAGATCGAAGAGGCCTTGCAATGTTTTGAGGAAGCACGTCCGGAGTGTTTCGGCGGAAAGGACAAGATGCCTGTCACGATCGACGTGCCCAACATGTGGCATTTCGACTTGAACGGCTTGACCTATCTGCAGGAGTTTGTCATGCCAAATTTGTAAGTAACATGAATGTATTCTTGCCTGTGTGAACTTTACTGATATAGCGTCAATGCTTGACAGCTTCTTTCATAACGTGACGGCGTATGCAATCATGCGGAATGCTGGGGTTCCTATTGGAAAGTTACATTATCTCTCAGGGGAAGATCGACTTATTGGGGCTTAAAGGGACCTGCTTGAGGATGTTCATAAGATTTGATATTAGATCCTAGATTTATATAGCATGTGAAGTAATCTCGATGGTCGTAGTCACATAGTTCATGAGCCGGTATTGATTAGCCAGTGACACTGTCAATTGCGGATAGCGCATCTTCCTGTAGTAAATGACTATCTCGGTCTTTGATATTTCCGGAATTATTAAAGTCTTTTTACTTCGTTTATGTGGGCCCAGATGTATACGATAAAAACTGTAAAATCAAACACTTGTTTGTTCCCAGTCTAAATCATACCCACTCGTTCACAGAGATACAACATGTGTAGTCTGGTATGTGCTGTGGACCCTAAGAATATCTCGTATCCTCTACGATACAAGTGCAAAGTCTTTGAGTCAAATATCAATGTATTGTGTAAGTCTACCGAACTGGTAACCTCAGGTGGAGTAGCTATACATACTCAAGTGCTCCGTGCACCATGCAACAATAAAGCGACAAAAAAAGTATTTGGTATAGAAGAGAAACTCCCTATGAAGGAGAAGACCTCGTACAAAAGAAAGGCCTTGTATAAAAGAGAAGAATGTGGACAGATTCATTAGATGGACGCGCTCTTCTCAGCAGTTTGATCCACTGGGATAGTGCTGGCTACATTCTTGCCACCCACGACTGGTGTATCCTTCCAACGAAGGCTAGGCGAATCCAATAGAGCCAATCTGCCCTCATTCCTCATGCGATCAGCGGTGATCCTCTCCGGGTAGTTGCGCATAAACATGTTGGTGAAGTGAGAGCCGTAGTGGATGCCCTCGGCAGGCTCCTGACCAGCCTCGAAGCCCGGCAGCGGCTTCATGACGGCGGAGAAGTTCGGCTCGTGGAAGTATGCGAAAGCAAATCTTTCCCTTGTGTTCAATCCGACTTTGTGGGGCGTCGAGGGAAGGAAGGAGTTGGTGATGTATTGCATCATGTCACCCTGAGATGCTGGTCAGCTGGATTCTTTGATAAAACATATAGAGTCGGGATGACTTACAGGGAAGACAGTGAAGACATCAGGGACAGGTGGGACGTAGACCCAACCATCGGTGTCTTCGTGCTTGCCGGCTGCGCTCTCCTTCCAGTTGGCATACGTCTCGCCCTCGATCGGAGGGCGGATGAAGAGGCCACCAACATCATCCTGGGCGGCAATAACGAGTAGGCCGTAGTCAGTATGGGAGCCGATACCGCGGCCGGCCTTGCCCTTGCCGTTGACCTTGTTGGTCTCAGGGAAACGTAGAATACGCATGTGATGCCAGCCATCTTGCGTGTACCTGGTTAGGGCATTGCCGTCCTCCATACCAAGACCCCAAGCAATGAGCTGCAACATCTTCTCACCGCTCTCGCCGAGGTAGTCCATGTAGGCTTGCATGACAGTCTTCATCTGGGTGAATGGCCAAGGGCAAGGACCATGGCATGGCCACTGCTGCTGGACGCGAGGATCATACAGTGCAAGATCTTTTGTGACGGTGAAGATCTCGCTGTAGTCGGCGATATTGTCTGTGATTTCCTCTCCCGAAGCAATGTATCCGGCGAAAGACTGATCATCCAAACAAGCTGCCTTCTTCTTGTAGTCCATGCCGAAGAACTTCTTGCTGCACAGAAATGCTGCATCGGCTAGCTTGCGGTTGATGGGGTCCATGGAAATCTGAAGGATGCCGTCTCGTTTCCAAGCATCGATCATGCTCTTGCCGAGCGCTCTGTCTGCTACACTTCCATTGAGAGACTCGGGAAGCTCAAACGTCTGGAGATTACCGACAGTGGCCTTGTGGTTAGGTGGCATGGTGGAAGCCTTGTAATCAGCCATGGTTGCCAACCTCCTGACCGAGGTAGCTTGCTGTGAAGTCCGGAATAGAGTGTGCACCATCACTGGCCTGCGGATAATAGTGCGGGCAGACATCATAAAGATGTCACAATGTGTATCTTGATAAGAATGAACAAGTGGTAATGACTGGATAAAACTTGAGTTGGGGTTCGTTCGAAAGCAACGAGGTTTTTGTTTTTCATCCTCATCTGCATCTCTCTCCCAGACTTATATACAGATCCCCATTGACACTCCTTTACCTAGTCAGCCCTGTTTTGCCAGTGCAGATTGCGGAATCAGCTGATACTGACCAGGAGGTGTGCATCGGATTTCCTGGATCTGGAGGTAGCCCGCGCGCTGAACGCGTATCGTCCATGTAATACTTTCTGACCACGGAGCAGTCTAGACTACATGGCGATCAAAGTCCATGAGCCATCTGGGGATGCCTAGGAATACCTAAGGCACTGGCTTGGTATTGCGGGTATTAGGGCCGATTAGGCGAGGGTCCCTACGCACGTTACATCTTGATCGCACCACCTAGTAATATCATGTGGAGCAACCTTCCAAGGTTCTCTTTATCCTACGCCACACTTGTGAAGATCGCGTCGGATACTGCTCTTGATTCATCTTGCTTCTAGTTCTAGGGACTTCGGGGGTCTGGATAGCAAATGTTGTTTTTGTGGTGATCGCATGAACTGCCCAAGCTTACCGCAATTACCGTAACCCTTAACGTGTCTGTGCGCGTGATGCCCATAATCGCGTGCCGCACACCCCGCAACATCAACACCAATCCACCCTTACCACTTCAACCACCCATAACTCCACAACTATGAGTTGTATCAACGCTGCGATTGAAGCTATTGAATCGCGTGATCCCGGAGATAAATTTACATACTCTGAGGTTGCGCGCCGCTTTGGTGTTGATCGCTCTACGTTGTCGCGACGCCATCAACAGATCCGGGGCTCAAATGAAGCCAAATCACGTAATCAGCAACTCCTTCACCCACACCAGGAGCTACAGCTTCTAGAGCACATTGACGAGCTTACTGAGGCTGGCTTACCACCGACGAGGACTATGATCCAGAACTTTGCTAGTGCTATAGCCGGAAGGGCTGCCTCCCAAAGCTGGGTGACGCGCTTCTTTCACCGTCATCCCGACGCGATTATATCACGTTGGTCAACTGGTTTGGACCGCAATCGCCACCGGGCTGATTCTGTATACAAGTACGAGTCGTACTTTGATCTACTATCTACTAAAATGGCTCAGCACCATATTCGGGCGCAGGATGTATATAATATGGATGAGAAGGGATTCCTTATTGGAGTGACGGGGAGGAGTAAGAGAGTGTTTAGTAAGCAGAAATATGAGACTGGGGGCTTTAAGAAAGTGATACAGGACGGCAACAGAGATTGGATCACTGTTATCGCTGCTATATGTGCTGATGGGAGTACGTTACCGCCCGCGATTATATACGAAGCTACTTCGGGCAACATGTACGCCAGATGGGTTGATGATATCGCAATTGACGATCCAGTCTACGTTACCTCAAGTCCCTCAGGGTGGACCAATGATCAGGTAGGCCTGGCATGGCTCGAACAGGTGTTTGATCGCCATACGAAGGAGAAGGCCGGCAATCACACACGCTTACTCATCCTTGACGGCCATGGGAGTCACGTTACTATGGAGTTTATTGACTACGCGATCGCCCACAATATTATGTTACTCGTACTACCCCCCATAGTACCCATACGCTGCAGCCACTCGATGTGGTAATGTTCAAACCTCTGGCAGCCGCGTACTCACTCAGCTTGCAGCACTACCTCCAGGCGAGCCACGGTCTCTTAGCTGTGAGGAAGGATGACTTCTACCGTCTTTTCAAGCCTGCCTGGGACTCCTCTTTCATTAAGAAGCACGCGTTGAAGGCATTTAAAGCCACTGGGATAGCTCCTATAGATCCCGAAGTAGTACTTAAAAAGTTCCGAAAGTCAACACTAACAGCACCGCCGCCACTAGTGAACGTGAGTAGAGCTACTATCACGAACCTCATTAATCAGGCCTACGATCCGAGCTCTATTGCGGCCAACAACCTCTCAGAAATACTCCTCCGCCTCCAGGCTGCCAAAGAGATCGCCGAGTACGAGAAGGACGCACTGCGCGCGGCGCTACACGTTCACCAGAAGCCCCGCAATCGGCACGAACCTCCCCTAGATCTACAGCAGCGAAAAGCGTTCCATTCAGGGGCAGTTTGGTGGTCGCCGTGCAAGCTTCGAGAGGCCCGCTTCAGGCAGCTAGTGAAGGAGAAGGAGAAGGAGAAAGAGCTACTTGATAAGATAGAGTTGAAAGAGGCAAAGGAGAACAACAGGATCTATCAACTTAAGATCAAAGAGGCAGCGCGGGCGGCGCGTGAGGAGGCAAAGAAGGTGCGGGATGAAGCCAAGGCTGTAAAGGCTGCCGAACTTGACGCCAAACGACGCGATCGCGACGCTGCAAAGGCTATACAACAACCCCAATCGGGCAAGCGTAAGGCTTCAAAGCCCGCTGCAAAGCAACAGCCAAAAAAACGACGCGTGGGTGGTGCTGGCGGTGGCACTCTGGCTGAGGTGGCTGCACCGGCTCCCCCACCAACAACCACCCGACGCGGCCGGGCCGTCAATACTCCGGCAAAATATAGATAGACAAAGTTGTAGAGCTACGTCTATAGATCAATACACCGGAAAATCTCGCGATAATAGTTATTGTACGTGGCTGCACAGCCTCAACTTTGCCGTCGTCGCGATATTGGTGGGGTGTGCGGCACGCGATTATGGGCATCACGCGCACAGACACGTTATGGGCCATGTTCTTCCCGCGTTGGAAGTGGCCGGTTCAGTCGGGCCTACTTGTTTGTGTGCTGCCTCGGTTCGCGCTGCGCAAAGGCCGACTTGACCGGTGCTTCTTCGTAGATTCACGTTTCGTGTTGTAAACGTTGAGGGACGATCTAGATCTACGGACCAAGAAAGTAATCAGCACTACAGGCAACAATGCCATTGGTCTCCCGTCACTACGGGAGCGCCGCAAATATCTCGCGTACTAGCCACTTGCTTAATTCGTGTCAAAGATCCGATTCTAGCCCGCCTAGGGTTCCCGCCGGTGGTGGTGTTAGTTTGTGAGGAAGCCGGTGAGCTTTACACTGGGTTTTATATTGATTGAATGCATTCGGTTGACTCAAAAGGTGTTTAGTGACTTGGGTTCACTGTTCGCTCGGGTCGGATCGTATGAGGTTCCCACAGATAGGGTTTACCGAATCATGGTTCGAAGATGCAGTAAGCACAACGAGCGAACAAGGTAACGAGCCATATGTTGGCAGGTTGAGAGTAAGAGGAGAGCTCTCACCAATCAATGTTTACAGCACTAAAACGCATTAAGCAGAAAATGAGGTGTTCCGATATGTGCTACTATAACACCCTACTGATGTGACAGTGGAGTTCCATGTTACCCAGTCGAAATCGTGTATGATCCCTCGAATCAACTCAAGCAAAGGAAAACATACAAAAGGAGGGGGATTTGTTGGTTTTAGTAGGAAAAATATGATTGTCCGCGACATAGACCCTTGGAGAGAGAGAAGAGTTGAGCCAGCAGACGCATTTGACCTGCTCAGAACATGCTGTCTCATCGGAAAATCAAAATAGCTAAGAAATGATTGCCACTTCTGACACCATGGATGCTAACGGCAACATCCCCATACCTATCAAGCTCTCAACAACTTCGGTGATCTCCGGATCTACTTCTGTGGGGATAGTGGGTGCTGGAAGAATTGAAGGATTGAACTGAGGTTGTATTGTCTGAGTCTACAAACTGTATATGTAGGTGGGTGACCGTAAACAGCGCTAGTCCTAGATAGGCATCGTTCCATTACAAAGGTAAGTTGCGACTGCAGGAGCAGAGCAGCAGAGACCCCAAACCGTGACAACTTCCGACAGCCCCGGTTCGTATAAGCTAGGATGATACGGAGCGTTCCAATCTTATTCAAGCATCGCACAAACCCCATCCCAGATCAGTTGAAGCCACTCACCACATTCCATGATAACCCCTGGATCAGGTCAGCTGTATTCTTGGTCTCAAATTCTGGCTGAGAACTCACCATTCTTCTTTTTCTCGAATGTCTCAAACTGTGTCTTAAGAGTCTCTTTTTCGATCCGCATACTTTCTTCCAACGCGCTCAATACGCCTTGAAACTCTTCTCTGTTAGTCTGACTGGTTGCCATGAACCTGGTTTCTTCGTTATCGGCCTCCATCTTATCTAGCTTATCTTTCTGCTCTTGCATTTCTTCGAAGAGCTTCTTCAGCTCTGCTTTACGTTCTGCCTGCAACTTTTCAAGATCAGTGCGAAGGCGCTCCTGCGATTCTTCGCCAGCTTGAATTTTTTTGGCAAGGTCGGCTTGGAGCTCGTTGATCTGTTCCGCCGCCTCCTGGTTTGCCACTGCCAAGGCTTCCTCTTTCTCCTGCTGCAACTCTTCTATGTCTCTTCGATGCCTCTCCCGCTCCTTTGTTATGTCCTCGTTCAATTGTTGCCCTGCCTCAGTCTCCTCAAGACCTAAGCCCTCAGTGGACATTTCCTGTTGAATACGGAGCGTTATTTCTTTGCGGTTACGAACTACCGCGTTGAGTATGGCTAAAGCGGACGAGCGATCATTTTCGTCCGTGTGTCGCATGATTCAACTGCCCTTTTTCAGCATAAAGCCCCAGAAATCGTCTTGTCGCATCAGCTCTTGCTCTCGCTGAGCGCCAATACCTGGCGGAACAAGAGACCACATAGTGGTAGCAAGTATGATTCGACTGAAGCACTCTTCGCCGCAGAGTTTTTGGAACATGAAAAGGTTGCGCTTTGCAGATCCTTGCATCCTAGGGTCGATAATGCGATGTAGGAAGATCATGCCACTTAGACGTTTCTTGTTCGTATACGAGACGCCCAGCCATCCAGCAATGTCCCGGAGTACGTCAGTATCCTTCCGATCCGTGTCGTCAAAACCTGGCGTATCGACCAGATGAACTCTGAGGTTTGCACTCAGCATGAAAGCAAACTCTCCAATCTCCTGCGTGTCTGGGTCTGTATTAGTTACTGGCGTGGTTGTACAACCGGATTTCACTTACGTGAACGGAGGCCTTGGCCAACTCCAATCTTTTGTCCTGTACACAAATCTATGAATGAAGACTTTCCTGCTCCGGTGACTCCCATAACACCGATGTAGACGTCTTCCACCTTCCTGCCAACGTTAGATTAATTCAACGTAGTACTCTAGATCGGGCTTACCCGGCCGATCTGTAAGCCGTGTGCTGGCCTATCTTCCATGTAGAGGACGGCATTGAACCCTTTTCCGGGGGATAAGAACCATGAGTGAAGGTGCCCTTCTGCTTCGGTGACATGCTTTGGACTGAGGGCAAGGATATATCTTGTTCAAATGATGATAAGTTTCATGATCAGATGACAATCAGATAGACAGCGTCTATTTATCAATACTTTCATTGACTTGTGAGGCGTTTAACGGTTTCGGAAGATCATGCCGCAGCACCTGGGCAGTGTACGGGTCTCCATCTCTAGATCCGGTAGCTTATCATGACTGCATGACAGAGATGTCAACAAGCAAGTCAAGCTGGCTTGATTCTTATCGATTGCAGATCACAGACCATTCTCTGGGACGTGCCACTGTGCACGAGCCTCTATATTGTCTGTGATCTGCAATCGATAAGAATCAAGCCAGCTTGACTTGCTTGTTGACATCTCTGCTGCATGAGCTGAACCATGCGCCATACATGGCCCACAAATGCTATCAGCCTAATTGGCGTATGAAGGTGTACGTTTTGAGTCAAATCAGGCAGAATTGAGAAGTTCAGAAGGCTAAAACGCTGGCTGCAGCTTCACCTGAGCAGCTTCCTCGACGACACAGATAATGTGTATAAGGAAAACAGAGATCTGCAATATGGGTTGACCTAGACATTTTACGATCATGAGAATAAGAATAGAGGTACAATCTTATGGAATTGCCCTTCTCTTTTGTCCATCTTCTAAGCTGGAGCGATTTTGTTAGTAGAGAGCTATTTTTGAAGCACTAACTGGTAGTTACTGACGTTTGCTTTTTATTTATATGCGTGAATCATTCTCGCGCACACAAGCTTTTTAGAAAGCTGAAAAAAATAACTGCAAATTACGTACCTAGATATATCTAGCGCCCACGAGCTCAATATGCTTACAATCTACCCGACCGGGCCGTCAGCGACTTACGCATACACGCATACACATGCATAAAAATGCTAAGATTATGCACGTGGGATCTCCTAATAGCTTTATTGAACAAGTAAAATCGCGATATAGCTCTGAATTCCCTGGGATCATCTGTTTCCCAAAGTGGGGATACCCGTGGACAGCTTGTTGTCGACGAACGTTATCAACTGTTCAGCCGTAGTTTTCAGCTGAACATCCCGCATGTTCCCAATGCGCCCAAGATACGCCACACGAAAACAAGCAATGTTTTTTGAATCTCAGTACGAAGTTGAACAGTTCGCTATCTAGCTGACTCCCTTCTGGCCTATCGCTTTTATGCCCTCATCACATCATATAGATTTACGTACCCCGCAAGGGCACAATCTGTCGAGGAACAGAGATCGAAAAGCCGACATCAGACTGTGGAGTATTCAAATAGAATTCTATCACAAGGCGGAGAAAGCAAATTCACGTTGACGAGAAATGCAGTACCAAGGATGAAGGTAGGGGCCACAAATCAATCGTGCATGATCCACTCGTCCATGCTACTAGCAAGATCTACGTTCGCACAGTCTATACAAGTTGCTAGAATCGGAGTTGATGGCCAAGTCTCAGCGTGCCTGAACCTGAAAGAAAAGGCGCAGAACAAAGTCGAGTGCTGAGCGAAGTCGAACACAGAGAGAACGCGTTATTGCTTGTCATTGTACGATTGTACGCTTATTCAAAGAAGTTCCTCCAGCCGGTACAATGATTGCCTTCTTCTACAATGCTATGCTATCCGGTCTTCGTTCGGTTGTGACAGAGATGAATACTAGCAGTCATCGGGTACCGCTGCATTGAGCTGAGAGCAAAAACAAGTAGGCACGACTCTACACGAGATTGTCAGCCCTAAACGTCCAACAATATGATATTAGTGAGATTCTTCCCACGACTTACCCTCGGTTGGCTGTGTAAAGGAAGAAGTTATCGCTTTTGGCAGACTGGTGAAGGAGCTTTCGGCACGCGGCTTTACTATCGCAGTAGACAAGACGTCAACAACTGCATATGAGAACTGCGTCGATTGTCCTACGGAGTAGATACACAAGGTTATATACATAAGATATGCGTAAGCACATAACGGCAAAGGAGTGAAAGTGAAGGTTGTAGAACATTCGGCCAAGAAGCATCGGGCCGATTCCAAGAAGGGTAGTCCTGAATGGCAACATTTACAGTCCTGACCGTCGTATTGGTTCACACAGTATTGGGCGTTGTTGGAGCTTACAATACTGCAATGAACCGGCACAGCATTGCTTGTCCGGAACTACCGCCTGGCGCGCTACTACGGTCGAGAGGAGTACAGCCACAGTGGCAATAAAAGTAAGCTTTGCCGTTGTAGACAAGAGTGGTTGTTCGGTCTTAGTCCCAAGCGATAGTGTGTCGTTTTTGTGCCTGAAGTGGCGTGACGATCTTAGATGGTCGAATTTGGTGGAGAGATGGAATACCGCTGGCTGCCGGTGCAGATGCAGGTGCTACTACTCATAACATAGATATTTTCTTTCACGTGCTCGCGAACCAGAATAGCCTCATGTAACATTAATTGACACCCAGGCATATATAAGACGTCATATGTAAGACAGATACGAGATGAAGAGGCGGTCGGCGTTCAAAACTGGATAAATCGCGGCTGAGGCAGTAAATGGTCGATAGTAGCTAACATGCTACATGCTCAATGTGAAGGTGGGCCAGCACATATTAGAGGCCATTTCCTGGGCTCATTTCGAGATCCACATGAACTGGAAATAGAGTAAGTTGTGTAACCACCCTATTTTGCTGAGTGTTGTGCAGGCATTCCAACAAGCGAGCCAGATCAAGCGCTTGACTTGACCGGCTTGAAGCTTGATTGTTCCCTCAAGTCAAGCTGCCTCATAGTAATTAACAAGCCAAGTCAAGCTGAGGAGGAAGCCGGCTTGAGTAGCTTGGTCAGCTTGAGCGGGGAAGAGGCAGCAGCTAGCTGCTGGTGAGGCTGCTGGTTTTGCAGTAGGAGCGATCTCGTGATAGTTTTTTAGTGTTGTAAACGTAGCTTACAGTCCGTGCGCACCCAACGAGCCAGTTCAGCCAACGAGCCACCCCAACCCCCGCTGCCTCATGAACCCACCCAACTGCGACGCGTCATAACTCTACAACCATGGACCCGATTCAAGAAGCGATTGAATATATCGAATCGCGTGGGGCTGGAGATAAATTCTCGTACCGCCAAGTTGCAAAAATATTCGGAGTTGATCGAACGACGCTGTCGCGAAGGCACTGGGGCGCACAGCAACCCCGGGGCACAGAGGCGGCCGAACATCGACGAAACCTTAACCCACAACAAGAGGATGAGCTTATCGGATACATAGAAGGGACTACAAGAGACGGCGTACCACCTACAAGGAGTATTTTGAGAAATTTCGGCAGCGCGGTTGCGCAGCATGAGGTTTCGGATAGCTAGGTTACCCGGTTTTAACAACGTCATCCCGACGAGCTTATCACCAAATAGGACACCGGTATGGATCGTGAGCGTCACTTAGCTGACAACAAGCGTAAATACGAGTTGTACTTCAACTTGCTGCACTCTAAGATGCGAGAACATGGGATTGAAGAGCGCAACACGTACAATAGGGATGAGAAGGGCTTCTTTGTTGGTATCGCCCACCGCAGGAAGAGGATCTTCTCTAAGGCAGTTTATGAGTCAAAGGAGCGTACCGCGGCGATGAGAGATAGTAACAGAGAATAGGTAACGCTGCTGGCTTGCGTATGCGCTTCTGGAGAGGCATTGCCGCCCGCTCTCATCTACTAGGGCATCTCTAGGGTTCAATTAAGCTAGGTTGACGACCTGTTGGCCGAAAAATACTAGGTTTTCGTATCCCACTCAGCTTTGGGATGGTTAAATAATAATTTAAGACTTGCCTAGCTTTAACAGGTCTTCGAACGCTATACAGCAGCCAAAGCTCGCCGGCAATAGCGCCTTCTAATCCTTGACGGCCACGCCAGCCACCTCACGCCCGATTTTTTGGAGTATTGTGAAGCCAAACGCATTATAGTTATAGTGTATCCACTACATTCTACACACAGTTTGCAGCCGTTGGATGTCGTGCTCTTTTCGCCGCTTTCGAAGCACTACACCGAGGAGCTTACCTAACGCCTCTAGCGAACCTAAGGCCTCTTAAGGATTACTAAACGCGACTTCTACAGCAACTTTTGGCCGGCTTAGAGCTCTATAATAACTCACGATCTTATATTAAAGAGTTTTTAAAGCTACAGGCGTATAGCTGATGGACGCAGACCCGGTACTTCAACGCTTCAACAACCAACCACAACAATAAGATGACGAGCCAGGAATTGGAGAGCAAGGCGATAGCGATACCTAGCCTTAACTGCGCAAAATTTTTAACGCTGCGGTGGCTGACAAGGCCAAATTTAAAGCTAAACGGCTGTCCTAAGGCCTACACTCGCTGCAGGTTAACAACGAGCTTTTCCGCCTCCAAAACGCGGAGCTACGCGCTGAACTCAACCTTATAAGGTCCCGCCCGTCTAAATCAACAACACTGACTACTCAAGAGGGCGACAATTGGCACGGCGGAGCTGTATTCTACAGTCCTAGGAAGCTTGCCAGCGTCCGCGCGCGCAAGGCCGCAGAACTGGACGAAGCCGCGGAGCTACAACTCCAAAAAGCTCGCGATAGAGAGAGAAAAGCAGCAGAAGCTGCTAAGAAAAAGCGCTCTCAAGAAGCTGCAAAGGTGGCTCGACAACAAGCCAAAATTGAGAGGGATGCCAAGCAGTTACGGCAGCGTGAGGAGAAAGCTGCCGAACGGGCACTTAAAAAGCAACAACAACAAGCTGCAACCGCTTAAAAAAGTCGCGATACAGCAAATAAGCGTAAGCGAGAAGCCTTACATAAACTAGCAAAAAACCGACAAAGCGTCGTCGTGTTGTTGCTCCATTAAGTCGGGTTGACGCTGGTCGGCCTGAGGCGCCCTCCCCACCCAGATTTGGCCTGCGCGAGCGCCAACTTAAGACACCAGCGAGATACAAGTAGTGCAAACGCTTTAGTAGCGTCAATATATTAATATCCCCCAAAATCTCACGATAATAGCTTTTGTGGGTGGCTCAATAACCTCATCTTTTTTGTCGTCTGATCTTGTTGGGGTGGCTCGTTGGCTGAACTGGCTCGTTGGGTGCGCACGGACTGTAACGTGTCCGTGCGCGTGATGCGCGGATTCGCGTGATGCGCGGGGAACACCATATCCACTACTTCAAAAATGAAGCTATTAAGCCACGTATATAAGCTGTTATTATACGAATTTATAGAGGGGGAGTAATTAGATGCTTGCGATCAACTTGTACTATCTATATTTTGATGGGAGGTTGACGTTGCGGCCACGTGATGTGAGCTTTGATGGAGGAGCTGGAGGCTCTTCTTGAACTTGAGCACCAGCGCGAGCAGCCTCAACGCGTTTTTGACGCTTGTTGTTCGATGAGGTAGCTGCTGAAGCTCTCCTCTTTCCCTTTTGGGGTAGTTGTATAGCTTTAGCAGCGTCTCTCTCCTCCTTCTGGCGCGCGCGTTCAGCTGCTTTCTCAGCTCGCTCAAGCTCCCTCATCTCCTTGAGTCTCTGCCTCTCCACACGCCTCTCCTCGAGCTCATCTTGACGCTGCAGTCGAGCCTCCTCGCGCTGCTTCTTGGACCGTGCTTTTTGGAGTTTCTCCTCCGTCTCATCTCGCTCCCGTACTGCTTCTCTAGCTCGAGCCTCACGCAGCTTGCGAGGAGACCAGAAGACAGAGCCACCGTGATACTCCTGGCGCTGTTGAAGGTCAAGAGCTTTGCCCTTCTTCCTGTGCTTCTTTTTATGTTGAAGAGCCTCCTTTAAGCCCTCGTTCTCATGCTTTAAAAGCTCATACTGCACAGAGAGATGGTGAACGCTTGAGCGCAGCTTTCTTGCCTCATACTGATGGCTATCATTAACAGCAGCTCGTACTAGCCGATCGAGCTTTCTCCAGTCATGATCAGAGAGCCCTGACGATGAGCTTCTCTCAGCTTCTGGCGTGCTAGCAAATCTACGAAGGATAACGTTGGCATCCATCGGCCAGATCCCAGTGGCTTCGAAGGCCTTCAATATGAGGCTCTCTGTGAAGGAGGATATCCAGGCGCTCCAGAAGAGCGGGAAGAAGTCCCCTTTCTTGATTGGAATAAGGCCTTGAGCCTTATGGAGATGGTTAGTGAGCTCGTTAGAGTAGGCTTGAGAGAGTGGCTTGAACAGCACTACATCTAGCGGCTGGAGCGTATGGGTCGAATGGGGAGGAAGGATCATGAGGAGGATCCTATGGCGATCGCAGTACTTAATAAACTCCATCGTGAGGTGAGATCCATGGCCATCAAGGATGAGCAATCTCCATCTACCTGATCGTTGCTTTGTAGAGCGATCAAACACCTGCTCCAGCCAAGCTAGGCCTACGTTATCATTTGACCAGCCTGTTGGAGATGATGAGACAAAGACCTCATGTTCTCCTGCCTTGATATCTTCTACCCAACTCGATCGTATAGCTCCATTTTTAGCTGCGTAGATAAGGGCTGGAGGCAGCGAGCTCCCATCAGCGCAGCAGCAGGCCAGGACTGTCAGAAACTCGCGTGATCCATCCTGGAGAGATGCTCGAACCTCCTTCTTCTCCCATTGACGCCTGCTGAATATCCTCTTACTTCTGCCTATCAAGCCAATTAAGAAGCCCTTCTCATCCATATTGTATATATCTCGAGCCTCTAGGTGATATTCGGTGATCTTTCGATGCAGCAGCTCGAAGTAGAGTCTATACTTTGACTCAGAATCAGCCAGGTGGCGCGTACGATCCATGGCGCTGGTCCACTTTGAGATGAGATGGATCTCGTGTCGGTTGATGAAGCGAGTAACCCAGCTCTCGCTGAGCTGCTGATGGGCTACTTCTGATGAGAAATTCCTGATCATCTCTCGTGTAGGAGGAATGCCTCGCTTTGTGAGCTTTTCGATATATCTCACAAGCTCTAGCTCTTGTTGTGGGTTGAGTTTCTGCTGGTTGAAGTTCTTGTCTCTTTCTGAGCTTGTCTGGCCCTGGTGCCTTCGGGTCAACGTAGATCTCACAACACCATGCTTAGCAGCAATTTTAGTATACGAGAACTGTTCTCCTGGCTCTAGATTTTCAATATCTTCAATCGCAGCTTGAATTGGGTCCATATTGGTGGAGTTAACGTGTGTTGAAGGTGAAGGGGTTTGACGTGTTTTGGTGTTCCCCGCGCATCACGCGAATCCGCGCATCACGCGCACGGACACGTTACAGTAGTAAGCGATCTATGTAACCTCACGCCGTGCATAGCATGCTCTATCCTATATTTTCTACTACTATTAGCCTTGTATACTACGCTTTTAGTGTCGCTTTTTTACTTAGACCTTCGTCCTACACTTCTTATTGTTACTATACTCTCGTACTACGAGCAGCGCGTTAAAGCGTACGAGGCGGTAGACTACAACGCGCACAATAAGGCGCCTAAGGACCATCTCGCCATTAACTTACGTGCCGCGTGGGCTAAAATCAGCGAGTATTACGACAAGTTAGACGACTCGCCGGCGTACTACGCTGCTACAATACTCTATCCGTACTACAAAACGTACTGTGACACTGTCTGGAGCGATAAACCTGAGTAGCTCATCGCTAATAACTGCAACTTTCGCGCCCTTTAGCATCTATATAGCGCCTCACCGCGCAAGGTGAGGCGCCCTAAGGTCCTTACGAGCGACATGGACGACGCGATTGACGGCCTTATTAACCCTAGCGCCTCCATCAACAACACTATAGACGACGACGAGTTCGAGCGGTGGAAGCGTAGCGAGCCGCGCGCGGAGAAGGGTAGCAATCACGCAAACAACCCTATTAAATACTGGGTAGAGCTACGCGATCGCTACCCTAACCTTAGCAAGCTCGCGCTCGACGTACTCTCTATCCCAGCCTTAAGCTGCGAGTGTGAGCGCCTGTTTAGTGAGCTTGGCGACCTCCTCGAGCCGCGTCGCCGCGCTATAAAACCGCAACTTCTGGCGGCTACACAGTGCGTAAGACGGTGGCAAAGAGCCGGCTTAGGCGACTCCGAGGTCGCGGCTAAGTCGACGACGACGGACGACGAGATAGAGCTTTTGTACGACCTTAGTAGCTGGGGTGGCGACTATCACGAGACTTAATACTAAGAAATTTTATAGTATAGACTATCAAGCTATCAAGTCAAGCCTCAAGCAAGCTACCTATCTCAGCTTGATTATGTGATCAAGTCAAGCTGCTCACCATCTCATCAAGCTTCACTCGAGCCAGTCAGCCGGCTTGACTTGACTTGCTTGTTGGAAAGTCTGGTGTTGTGAGGCTGGAGAAGATGATCATGGCAGATTGCAACGAGCCGCTTCCACTTCGCTTCGATTCGGTCCGCCAGAACGCAGAATTAGAACACGAACGACAACCACACCCACGGTCCACGGTCTAAGCTTTGGGATGTCCTTGCGATACGAATCTCACCAACTCAACTCTTTGCATGCCGAGCTACTGCGGGTAGGACTATAATAAGGAACAAACTACAGGGTATTACGAGATAAGTCAATACGCCATCGTATCGTCCCATCCTCGTCTCTGAACCAGCCAATTCGCGTCAAGACCTTGTCCTCCTTGATTATGGTGTCCATGCCCTTTTCTCTAATCACTGCGAGTAGACGTTCGCTACCAGCGATGAGAACCAGCACGTCGGCAATGCATTCCACATTCCGCATCATTCCGCCATAGTACCTTCTTTGTACAGATGCGAGAATGATGATGGTGATGATGAGCCATATCAAAATACTTGTGGCTAGCCAAAAGGCGACAGGATTCATCGTGAGCACTTCAACCCGGGTGGTTGTTGTAGCTGTCGTTGTGGCACTAGTATTACGGACGATGTCCTGAAACTTTGGAGCTACAGAGCCGTCAGGAGTGTATTGAGTCGGCATGTCGCGCATTGGGGTATTGACTTTGAGGTCCATGCCCCTGGGTTGATAAACGTTGCCGCCATGCTCGCGAGATAGGTTGTTGCTGGCAAAGTGCTGGAAGAAGGTTGAAAAGATCTTTTGGGATGTTTGAGCTAAGACTTCAGGATCCAGTAGGGCGGTGGGGCTAAATCCTACTTGTGCATAAGCGGCGTAGGACATGAAATCGAGGTTGAGGCCTGTTGTGTTGTCTTGCATGTTGAAGACCTTGTCCCGTAGACTTTCTCCCAAAGAGCTGCTTTGATAGCTGCCATTAGGAGCCTCCAAGCCAGCGAGAATGATATCTGCGGCGTTCAAGATTGATTTCATGAAGAATGACCCGTAGCTTTATGCTATGTTAGATGGCACAAATTCTATGTCTAGAGCTCAACTCACCTTATGGTAACATCGAAATTGTAAACATAGCTCGGCCTACTGCCATTCCGGTAATTCGAAGTGTACGAACCGTTGTATCGACCGTCTTCAGAGAAATTACGCCATTGGAATGCATCAGACCAAGCCACATCTTCTCGAAGAGGAGTATCAAGAATGCGATGATGCTGTACTACACCCGTACTAGGCTCGACCGTAACTTCCGCTCGGCTTGATTCAAAGGTGGGCATGCAATTCAATGCTTGTATAGCAGGTGGCTCGGAAAAGTAGAGCATTTCGATGGGTGGCTCCGTTGTCCTTTCGAAATCTATGGGGCCTCGTATCCATTGGACTGTAAAATTCCCGGTGGTACTAATCAGGGTAGAAGTGTTACCATAAAGAGAATATCTTCCCGACCAATCCTCCGTCCAATAAGCAATTATGGATGAATTATCCGGTGCGTTTTCCGTGATATCAGCGCAGCATTGTGCTGAATCCGCTCGAGCAGTGAGGTAAATTGTGTAATTGCCGTCCCGAACCAGTTTCTTTGGCATGTAGTATTTATGTAATCCGGTGAAGTTGTTCATTGCCGAACTTTCGTTCTGCACATCAGACCAAAGGGCTATATTGCTGGGCCAGTCAACGGCACTGCAGTACAAACGAGCGCGAATTGCAGATGTCTGTACTGTCAGATTTTTCAACGGACGATTGTCTCCAAAGACATCTGAAACGGATACAGGCACAAAGCTCCAATCATCTTGACTCCATTCTGTAACGGTTTGGGCCATGCCAAGACCTATTCTGGTACAAGTTGGGTACTGCTCTCGCTACCACACTTCGTACATCCCACATTCATATATATAGCTGCCCTCCTTCATAGCTACTCCGACAATGCAATCCCCCTCTTCCTCGTTCCCACCGCTACAGTTATGAGCCCGGCTTGCCGTTAATCGACTGCATTCACATCCCGCTTTAGTTAAGACTTACTGTTATAATTAGTCTAACAGTAGACGTCTATCTTAACGACAGCAGTTATCATCAGCTATCGCCATGGCTACGATGAATAGTGATCTTCTGATCACGAAGACGACGGTGATTCTCGATCAACCGTCAGATTGGCAGAAGTGGATCTTCCTGCGCAAAGATAGCGCGCAGCGGAACGATCTATGGGCGTACGTTAACCCTAACGTTGCGACAGAAACAGTACTCAAGCTCGAAGATGAGAAGCCTGCGAAGAAAGAAGCAGGAGTTTTCTACGGACGAGGCCGAACGGCCGGCATGGTTTACGACCTCGAGCATCTCGATGAGCACGAATACCGGAAGTACTCAGCCTGGTACACTAGTTACCAGAAGGAACTAACAAAGTTCGAAAAGAAAGAACTCGCTTTAAGGCAGTTCAACAGCGAGATCGCGACAACGATCTCAGAGCGTCGACTTCATTGGATCATGAATCTAGATACGCCGCACGCACGATTGAGGAAACTCAAGAACCAGCTCTGTCCATCGACAGCAGAGCGAGAGACTCAGCTACTCTCGCAATACCTGGCGCTTCGCAAGATGCCAAAGCGCGCCAACATTGAATCCTGGCTTGATAGCTGGGAGGAGCTCCTTGAGCTTATGGCCGCGGCTGAGATGGCAGAAGTGAAGGGTACAAGGGCACAGCGGGACTTTCTCGACTCGGTGCAATCGACTGATGATTCATGGGCTACATCACAAAGGATTAGCATGATCGCAAAGCAAGAGGAAGGAGAGTCCTTCTTACCAGCGGTTGATCTTGTGGGGCGATTTCGACTATACTATCGGCAAACGAAACCAGTGGCTTCAACGCTGGGAACCTTTGCGGCGTTAGGCGACCCACAGGAAATATCACAGGATACTGATAAGTTTCGAAAGATTAACTGCCTGTGTGGAGAGAAGCATCGCTTTATTGATTGTCCGTACGTCAACTCAGCAAAGCGTAGCTCTGGATGGAAGGCGGATTCAGATATGAAGAAGAAATTCGATACTATCCGAAGCAGAGGCGAAGGCAGCAGAATCTCAGCTGTATTAAGATCAGTAGAAGCAAAGCTCGCTAAGCAAGCTCAGCAGAGTAAGCCTCAGTCAGCTGCCTTTGACGATGGAAGCACGAAAAGTGGTCGAAGCTCAAATGCTTGTCTCCAAGTAGAGGCTACTCAGCAGTCTCCATCGCTGCTAACGCGATGGATACTCGACCCAGGATCGAACCTTCACGTGTCTAATCATCGAAATTCGACTTGGCGTAAGCTTGCAGATGCTAACGCCCATGACGAGATCTTAGCTGGAGGTCAGCGTATTCCGATCAAGGAATGGGGTGAGGTTGAGATCATGATCAACACGCCTCACGGAACATCCCAAATTAAGCTTACTTGGGTAGCGTATATCCCGAGCTTCTTTACCTCTCTTGTCGCTCTCTCACGATGCCGTACGATGGGAATTGAGTTCGACTCAGGTCGAGACTGCCTATACCAGAAGTCGCCAAAGAACGTCGTGTGTAAGCTTAGTCCCGAAGGAGGGCATTGGCTGATGGATTCGGACGAAAATGAGAGACCGCGTGTAGAAGACCTGCAGTCTACGAGTGTAGCAGAGTCTACAAGTGTAGCAGAGTCTGTTAATGCAGCAGAAAAGAGAAGGATTCAAGCGGTGAAACCATCGTACGCTGATCGACGACCGCTTGAGCTAACGGCGGAGGAAGCCCATGAGATTTGGGGCCACCCGAGCGCTAAGGTTATCTCAAAGCTCGAGCAGGGTGTCGATGGTGTAAAGATTAAAGAAGGCACAATAGCGCCAACTTGGGAGACCTGTACGACATGTATTGAAGCAAAGCTTCATAAGTTCAAGAGCCGAAGGCCTCCGCGAGAACCAGCCACCCGACCATTCGAAAGATTGGCTATCGATCTCGTACAGCTGCGTGAGACAGGCGAGCGCTGCTATAACGGTGACGTTTGGCTATTCCATGCGGTGTGCCAGAATTGCAAGCTTCACCTAGCCGCATGCCTACCAAACAAGTCAGCACCAATGCTCTTAACGGCAGTCGAGCGCTTGCTAGCACGAATTAAGACTCAGTATGGTGTCAAGGTTCGTGCAGTGAAAATCGACGGCGAGCGAGGATACAGCCTACTACATCAGCTCTTTCTTAACCGAGGTATTGAGATTGAAACAAGAGCTCCGTACACTGAGGAGCAGAACGGCCTCATCGAGCGCGCTGGCTCAACAATAATCGTCCGAGCTCGCGCAATCCGAATTGGATCCGGTCTGCCCAAGGAGCTGGCCAACGAGTGCGTCATGACCGCAGTATATCTACTCAATCGAACACCAGTCGAGTCTCTTGGCTGGAAGACGCCTTATGAAGTCGCAGGTGGACACAAGCCTTCGATGGCTCACCTAAGCAAGATAGGCGCACAGGCGTACTACCTCAACACCAAGCTGAAGCGTGGCGACAAGATGGAGTCTCGAGCGCTTATCGGCCACTTAGTTGGATACGATTCCACCAACATTTTCAGGATATGGCTCCCAGAGTCACACACTGTTATCCGCACCCGAGACGTCGTATTTCGTCCGAATACAAGATACGATGGCAGAACAGTCTACGCAGATTTGAGGGTGGCACGTACAGTAAAGACAGTACTTGATATCGCCGACTACGAAGGCGAGATAGAGGAACTAGAGATTAGTGAGCTTCTAGAGCTCGCTGCTCCGCTTGGTTTGCATGGCACTGAGATCCTAGAAGAGGATGAAGCACATAATCAGTTGATAGAAGAGCTATTACAGCAGTCAGCGAAAGGGGATCAGAGCCTACCAACGCCTGAGGGCACACCTGCAAGATCGATTGACCCAGGAGGATTATCAGTCTCGCCCGATGCGAGAGGAAGGAGAAGTAGGGCCGCGAGCGTTGAAGAAGAGATTAGCTTGCCAAAGGGCTACGAGCCAGTGCAAGCACAGTCCGCAACAATCAATTAAGTGGGTCCTAGAAGGTTCAGATTGGATTGATTGATTACCGCTTTAAGCCTAGTAGTTACCTATAGGAGTTTAAGCCCTACCTAGATAGGTAAGTGGGTCTAGGAGAGTGACCGGATTGAATTGATTGTTGCGGAGTCTAAGTGCAAGGGGGTCAAGAGGCGCCGAATCGTCGCGAAAACAACGCGCCAAGGCGGACGGATCCTGCCATTACGTCAGATAACATCGTTGCCGGTAAACGTACTAGAGGCAGCGCTCATGCGGCGTATCTCTCCACTTTCGCAGTAACATATCTATCGACCTTTGCCTCAGCAATCAATCCGGTTAAAGCACGAGAGCTTCACGAGCCTAAGAAGGTTCGCCTCCATCGAGACCATCTTCCACCTCCACCGAAACGTTGGTCAGATCTCGAACGCCATCCGTTTGGCAACCGTTTCAAGCTTGCAGCACAAGCTGAAATGGACGATATAGTAAGAAAGGGCTGTTTCAAGCCAGAAGCTCACGAAGAAGGCGTCGCCGAGGGTGAGATACTGCCGCTAATGTGGGTGTTTACCTACAAATTCGATGAAGACGGCTATCTCACGAAGTTCAAGGCACGCTTAGTTGTAAGAGGCGACTTACAACAGATATACGAGGACACATATGCGGCTACACTAGCAGCTCGGATCTTCCGATTCCTTGTTGCTCTAATGGCTGCCTTTGGCCTAAAGGCCTTCCAGTATGATGTACTGAATGCGTTTCTAAACGCAAAAGTCGACCGTAAGATCTACGTACAGACACCAGAAAGTTACGTTGATCAATTTGGTCCGCTACTACGGTTGTGGCGAGCCTTGTATGGTCTGAAGGAAGCGCCGCTGTTATGGTACAACGATCTCTGCACTTCACTGCGGAAGATGGGACTTAAGCCAGTGCCAGGCATCCCATGTTTGTTTACAAACGAAAAGCTTATTGTCTTCTTCTACGTTGACGATATTGTGGTTCTGGTTCGACCAGAAGATCTCGCAGCTCATGAAGAGTTTGAGCGTGCGCTTAAGGATCGATACGAGATACGTTGCTTAGGTAAGCTTGGTTGGTTCTTAGGCATCCGCGTCGTACGCGATGAAGAGCAAGGGAAAGTTTGGCTGTTACAGGACTCATTTGTCGACAAGGTCGCTGCCAACTTCAAACTGCAGAAGAAATCCGGACGATACCCAGCAACTCCGCTGAATGAGGGGCTAGGCCCGAGTGATGAAGAACCAAACGCCGAGCTTACGAAGGAGTTTCAGAGCCTTACTGGCTCACTAGCATTCATCTCATGTATCACTAGACCGGACGTTGCGAAAGCGCACTCAGTGCTCGCACAGCATCTTCAGAATCCAAACCAAAAGCATCTCGCTGCCGCCAAACACGTTTGGGAGTACCTGATTGGTACTCAGTACTACGCTATCTGCGCTACAGCACTTCGAACCGAGAGTGCGTCGTATATCACAGAGGGTGAAGCAAATGAGGCAGGAGTGGAACCGTTGTTCTTTGGTGCCTCTGATGCTGCCTTTGCCGACAATCTCGAGACGCGCAGAAGCTCGCATGGCTTTATGTTCAAGCTATACGGGATGCCGATTGACTGGAAGGCTACAGTGCAACGCTCAGTCACAAAGTCAACTACTGAAGCAGAGCTGATGGCTCTCTCTATTGCAGGGGCTGAGATGGAGTGGTGGCAACGCGCGTTCAAGAACGTTAAGTTTGAGCTCGAGTTCACACCACAGCTCTTGTGTGATAACACAGCCACGGTTGGTATCGTTACTAAGAGAGAAGATCGGCTTCAGACAAAGCTTCGTCATGTGGATACTCATCAGATGTGGCTCCGCCAGGAAGTCGAGCAGAAGCGAATACAGGTCAATTGGGTGCCTACAGATCAGATGCCCGCAGATGGTTTGACCAAGGTACTACCTCGTCAAAAGCATGAGAGTTTTGTCAAGCAATTAGGGCTTGAAGATATCCGGAGTATTATTACTCCAAGAGAAAATAAGGAAGCAGAGAAGGGAGTTAAGCTTTCAGCGTGGAACTAGAGTATTTTTTTATTTATTTCCGTTATTTTCACATCTCTAGTTATGGTCAGCTACTTGCTGAGAGCCGTATCTGAGAGGGTGTGTAACGGTTTGGGCCATGCCAAGACCTATTCTGGTACAAGTTGGGTACTGCTCTCGCTACCACACTTCGTACATCCCACATTCATATATATAGCTGCCCTCCTTCATAGCTACTCCGACAATGCAATCCCCCTCTTCCTCGTTCCCACCGCTACACATTCTGGTTGCGAGCCCTTTAGTGCAGTCTGTAGCATGGCCGTGTACATCCAGTCTGTGTCCAACTCATAGAGGCTGTCAGCCACTATATTTCCGAATTCGTCTGCAGATCTTTCTCCGGTGATATTGTAGTCATATTTCCAGAGAGATTGCTCCGTGGTCAATAATACTTGTCGGACGAATGGGAGATTGCGCAGCTCCAAGGTTTGGGGAACCTCCGAAACACTGACCAAGAAGCTGTTGCCCGAGTTGAAGAGAGCAGACATGGCTATTGTGACTGAATTGCAGATTTTAGTTGCTGCTCCAGTTTAGTATGGAAACGTGTACTTACGGACTTGAAGTAGAAATGTCGTTGCTGTGATGAGCGATAGCAGCCAATTTCGATTTTGTAGAGCTTTGAATGACGCGAACAGCCAAAATGATGATGCGTAGGACAGTGCTATTCCCTGAGAAGGGCGTTTGGCACCATGCTGCATGCTAATGTAAGGCTGCACCATCCTACAAGTGGTATCGACGGACTCCCACCAGAGCGCGATAATGATAGCAAGCAAAGTTGGAATGATAGCGAAGGGCGATATCGTATTCACTCTGCCAAGCACCTTGACATTGGCGCGATAAGTGAAAAAGTCTTGATAAAGTTCTGACTTTTGCGCGTATCTGTGAAGCACCGTGATTCCTACAAGAAGACAAAGTGCATAAAGGCTGAGCAAAGCCAGATTTCGTAGTCTCAGCACTGGTAGTATAGGCGTGGCGTCATCAGATGGTGATCTTGTCTTTTCTGCTGTATGTCAGTGAATACCTCAATCATTCAGCGAGTACGTACCTTCATGGCTGACCCGGATAGAAGCTTCGATTTCGTCGAGACTCCCATCTCTAGAATAGAAGGTTCGATCTGCAAGCTCTTCTTTCAACACCTTTCTTGCAGCCAGGTCAAGTTTTGCGAACTTGCTTAACGTGGTTGCGTTGCCGCTACCCCAAACACTTATACCAAGAACTGTACTTGGATCTTGGTATATGTTCAGATTGCGTTTCGCTTGACTTACCCAAAGAACGGTCAGAAGGGAAAATGATGATATGAGTAACATTGCACATATAGTCGAGGCGGCTTGTCCACTGACTAGGACTTTCCGGACATATTCGAATCGATGGCCAGTCGTACGGTGCTCTTCTAAGATCTTCATGCTTTGGAAAGAACCACCAACAACTTCAGCGACGAATCGACGTCTCAATAGAGCAGCGATCATAGGCAAATCAGGATCGGCCATCATCTTTGAAACATCGAAATCATATGCTGCACCTAACATTGCAGCATAACCCCCCACTATAACATGGTCTGAGGGGCCCGAGGGCCTTTGAGGTGCAAACTGACTCCACTCAACATCTGTGTAAATCTTACTTAGCGCGAGTAAGTTGCTGATGGTGGAAGGGATTGGCGTGCTCATTTGTTGGAAAAGGTCCTCCTCGAATTCGACAGCCAAGGTTCCTAATGCAGATGTGGCACGGACTGGCATGGTAGCCATACTGTATTCCGAGTGGCATGCATATGCGAGCATGGTCATGTTTTCCAGAAATCTGTCGATCGTTGTAGTGAGTGGAGAGTACCACCATGGAGTGCTCATCATAATAACTTCAGTCTCCTGACAATCTTCGTTCAGTCGAAGAGTAGCATTGCGTAAGTAAGAATCGCCCAACATTATTTCGTCGATGTCGCTCCAGGTAACCCAAGTACTTGCGAATTGGAGGGAGGGTTCATCTTTTTCGACTATGTTGCGCGTCACGTTGACAGTGACGTTCAACTGACAACCGTGGCTGGAGTCTAGAAGGACAAAAGCTGCATACAGTGTATCCTCTAACCTTGATTCTTGGTCATCGTGCGCGTGTCTGAGATAGATGTCCTTCTTTTTCATGCTTAGTTTGGTACAAACTAGATCGTTGTGGAAAATGGTTGTGTCTGCCTCCCAGGTTCCCGAATTCGACACGCGAGAGTCCCAAGGTGAGCCAGAATCGTTTGGGTTCTCCGGCCAAAACGGCAAGATAACAAAACCGTCAGTGATCCAGGGGGAAGTACTGTAACCTTGGAACATGGCGCTCATAGTTTGAAGATATGTATTTCTCTCAGACCGAGGGCGTAGCGTTGCTCCGTTCGGCATTGTCAGTTGTACAACCGCTTCAGAGCTTTTCTGCTGCACCTCTTTCGATCTCAGTAGCGCAGCAGACATAGGCGAGATTCCAAGTATGGCGAGGATATAGATGCTCGACGAAAGAATCATGACCCAATTCCATGATCCGCCATTCCTTCTCTTCTGAAAGCCTTGTGCAAGAGTTGTCCACCACGGCTTCGTTGTCTCCAGTATAGTATAACGAGCAACTGGAGTACGTTCGCTTGCTTTTGACATTCTTGCAAAAGGATCTGTCATTTTGACAGCACCGAAAACCATTGCAATCAACTGTCTGTAAAAAACAGCAACCAATGTAGGTATGAACGTCCAGCCCGGTATTGCCGAATCCTCCGTACACAACCCGTTGCTCTTATGGGAATACTGATGCAACACGAGTATAACGGCGACGCAGGTGATGGAATACCCGGCGAGGATGATGATGAAGTACCAGCGGAGCGTGAAAGGCATCCATTGTGGGTCTGCATTTGTGTTAAAATGATTGGTGCAAATAAAGCGACATGAGAACTTGCGTTTGTCGGCAGGCTCCACGACGCTTGTACTAGAATTGTTAGAGACCGTTGCGCGATAGGATCGGATACTGTTCGTTCTGGAGTGCACTGGTGACGTTGATGGTAGCAGTTTCCGAGTTTCCGCCTCAGCGCGGTCTACCTCATGACGGCGGTTTACTCCGACTTGAAGCTCGACGCCTACTTGAGACTCCACTCCAAGCTCAGAGGATCCTCTGTTATTCTCCATGATCTTTTGAATGATGCAAGCGCTTGGGACGATTGTCGTTAGACGGTATCTAGCCCTGTGGGGATGTTGGCTCGGGGCTCTCTGTAATCGTGAACTTGCTACGTCGTTGTAGTCTTTTGAAGTCTTTAGGAAAGCCGAAACGTGTCGTAGAACAACTGAGGCTGAAGAAGTCGGAACAACACATTACCTGAACTTCTCTTGGTTTCACTCTGTGAGCAGGTACGACCGGGCAATTTTTGCGGCCTGTACTCAGCATGCTGCCAGACATTGTATTCTGGTTGTAGTGCTACAGCGGGACTTTGCAAGCTAGATCGCTTCCAAGAGCGGATTTATCGAGCGAGCGATGGTATAAGCGCAATATCTCAACCAATCTAACCTGCGAGCGTGCCTCGAAACCTATACCCACCTCATAAGCACAGCGCTCTGTGTCTATCCAGGTAGTTGTTTCTTCGTCGAGTAGGGCGTAGCTAACACATAGCCTTCCAAGGCTACCTGATAACGAGCTGAAATCAAAGGTAACACACGATAACCAGAACTGTGTACAGATTTACTAGTACGAACTTTTGCGGCGTAGTGAGGCTACACCGCATAGGCGCTTCTAAGGGAGTCGTCTACCTAAGCGTCTCTAGGCTGAGAGTTAGTAATGCGATTTGATAGCCGATAACACCTCTTACTACATACAGAAAAGATAAGGGTAGACTATCAAACTTCAATCAACCTTGTCTCTAGAGAGAAATCGTATACTCTTTACATGTCAATCATCAACCTTGCTTCTTACCATTGTACCTTGCGGTACAACAGAATAGAGCACTTGGCGAGCATTTCATTAGCTTAACCCGAATTATACATCATTGATACTCTCTACATCATACTCCTCCACTATTATTAATATCGATCCTTCGCCTATCTGCGGACCTCAACATTGAACTCCCTGGTTCAGATCTCCAGAGAATCGCATGCTGGGAATATTCGCGCTTCAGTGGCTCTGGAATTACTAAATCTCTGTTCTGCTAGTCCTTTGGCTTCATCTAGTGATATTAGTTGTTTAGCGAGTATTTTTTATCAATCACGCTCTTCTAAAAAGTAGAGATACTCCTTTTCTCCAATCATTTCCATCGCATATGCCCCATCCAGCCCAGGACATCTCTGCTGACGCATACACGGCAACTCCTTTCCCCACCCATTTGCGTTGGACGTGGCATGATCGGCCAGAGATGTCACTGCTAACACAGTGCATTGAATTTTTTTACCTTGGACGTCGCTTTGTTAGATAGGTAAGCACAACCGAGCTGGGATCTCTCTGCTGACCATACGTTAGGAATACGAGACCACCAACACAGCTCATCGCCCCACTTTCCATAAAACCGCTAGTATGATAATCAAGCATGCTGATCATGTGCTTAATTTCTTAGACAAGCGCTGGAGTGATGGCCAAGGGAGGAGGATCGTGGCAGGTAAGACATTTTGTTGTTAAAAACCCTCCTTGTGGAATTTTCTGCCTGTACACATTCACCACCTCCTACTTCATCCTTACCCCCCCTACCCCCCAATTCCAAAGAAAAGCACACATAGTCTTTCCCAACCATACCGTCTATCCGATGCGCACTACAACTGCCATTTTCGGCGGCCTCATCTGGCTCGCCCTTGCCTCTTTCTCAAATGCCGACTGCCACTGCTGCACTTTTGGCGGTCCAGACAAAGCAATCTGCAATAACAATAACGACGAATGCTGGTTCGGTGGCCCTGATAAATACGGGCATGGGCCAGCTCAAGGAGGGCATGGTTTCTGTTTTCTCGGTAAAATGACCTGCTGCAATCATCCGGATTACTCCCACGTTTCGTGCTACGATGGGCCGTGTAAATGAAATCAATACAGACAGCTGTATGTATGTATCAACTAGCCTACCGATGACCTTACTGATCTGGAATTAGTCGATGGGTTCCGCGATAGGGTGGCCGTGGAAAAGGATTGTCGATAAACACCCAGAGATGCGGCAGAGGGGAGGGATCGCGAGAGGGTCTGGATAATCTTGTCATGGCGGAATAGTGGCGTCTGCTGTGATGGTTTGGAATCCTTGGGTGGCGGTTTACTATATGTCCGAATTTTGCTGCATCGTTCCCTATGGGGTTAGGATATTCTTTTGCGTCGGGGAGTGGTCGGATAATGTATCAGGCTCTGTTAATCGTGTATCACATCCGGCTCTGAGGACCATCGCATATTTTGTTACCATCGAATTCATCTTTTACAACACATCCAACCCTTACATTAATCCCCAAAAAACCTACAATTCAATGGCTTCCTGCGCCTCCTTCACGATACCTCCCCAAGCCGCCTTGGCAGGCGAAAAGTAGGCCTCGAATACGTCCTTTAGAACCTTGTCGCCCAAATCCATGTGTCCACCCTTTGTAGTCTTGAAATGCAGACCGCCCTTCTGGTCCAACTTCTTGAGCCCAATCCAGTCCTCTTTGTAGATGTCGCGATCCCTCAGGTCTGTGACCTCATTTGAGGTAGTGTTTGTGTATGCGAACCAGCCGCTTTCCTTTGGTATGACCGTCGTATCGTCCTCGAACACGTACATGACGAAGTTGTCGAGCGCAGCGAGGTTCTTAGCATAGGTTACGTTCTTCAGTACGCGCTCGTTGTTGATATCGGCGAGGAAGTTTGAGGATTCGAGGTATTCGTCTGTAGGCTCGCCCGTTGTTTCGTCGGTGGCCTTGAAGTACTGGGCTGGGACGAGATGGCCTTGGACCCATGTGCCCCAGGTATTGGCTTTTAGTAGGCCAATGTAGCCTTTGCATAGCCAGTCTCCATCCTTGCAGATTTGGTATTTCGCGATGCCGTTGTGCTGGCTGCCAAACGTCACCAGATTCTTGACCTTTACTCGCTCTCCACAACGTTCGATCATTCCGCGCAGGAATTGTCCGCCTTGTGAGAAACCCAGGGCATTGAGGGCTGGTGCTTTGGAGAGGACTTCATGCTCTGCGATGTCGTCGCAGACCTTCGCGATCTGCTCTGTGACATTGCCTAAGAACGTCGCCGTCCGGTCACTCCCGGCATCTTCATCAATGTGGATGTAGTATACATAGGTTCCCGGGTTTGTCTCGTTTGCGAGTTCACCGACGCTACGAAGACCGTCTGCCTGGTAGTTGTCGCCTAGGCCATGCCATATGAGCAAAGGAAGAGGCTTGGACTCGGTACGGGCGGAAGTTGCGGCCAGAGTCTGTGTTACGAGAAGCAAAGTCGAGAGCGGTAGAAGATGAAGCATTTTGGCGAATATGGAGGGAATGTGGAGGTTGTAAGATTGCGAGGCGCAAGTCAGTAATGGACGAGGCGCGAGGCGATCTACGCGTTGGATGACGTTGGCATCGCGACTAGGCAGGTATGATCTGTAGATGGTCAAAGCGTCCTTCACGTACAATCGTCAGGTATCACGATTCGCAAGCGATGTAGGGTGCAACGTGTTGGCGTACAGGCAGAAGATACATTTACTACAAACTACAACATGGTGTATTG
The DNA here is from genome assembly GCF_003171515.1 of Pyrenophora tritici-repentis. NCBI lineage: Eukaryota > Fungi > Ascomycota > Dothideomycetes > Pleosporales > Pleosporaceae > Pyrenophora > Pyrenophora tritici-repentis. The sequence continues at coordinate 2,325,593 of NC_089395.1, forward strand.
CCATGTTATCCAATAAATTTTGAACACCCTAACGCCGTGCCATGCATGGATGCTTTTCAGAAGCTTTAGCCAGCAATCAACGGAGTCTGCACCGACTCAAGAGCAGCCTGCTTCATTGCTTTCCTTTTCTCTTTGCTGATCGAGCTCTTCTTTTCCGTCTTCTTGTTCCTCTTCGCTTCTCGGTTTGCCTGTTTCACTGCAAGCGTCTCATCATCTAGGATTTCTTCTTCCCACTCTTCCCACTTGCGCTTGCGTTCTGCAGACCTGCCCTTTGCGCCCTCAGCGAGCGTGCCTTGGTATGGTCCGTCGCGGACTTGGTCTTGATCGACCCAGAGCTCCTCAGCCAGCCAAATAGGCAACGCTTTCGTCGCAGGGCCCTTGATGTGCAAGCTACGAACATTGCGCCAGCCTTGACCGACGTGCTTGTTGACAACTTCGGAAACGACTGCGGCGGTATTTTGGACGATTTGCTCGGGTGTCATGGAGAGGTTGGCGACCTTGATCGAAGTGTTTGCCGACGGGCTCATGCTGAGGTAGGTTGAGCTCAGAGCAGATTCGATTTCCTTTGCGACGCCCTGCGCCGATCCCACTATGTTTTGCGGCTCTTTTGAATCCTTCTTTGCGCTCTTGTCGATGTATGCGCCGGCAGTGAGACGAATAGGAATAGGGCGCTTGGACTTGCTTTTGTAGAAAACCTTGCCCAAGAACTCTGCGACGATTTTGATGATGCGATCGTCGACCAGAAAGACGTCGTATTCGGCAAGAAGTGCGCGCTTCTGCTCAAAGGCCTTGTATCGCTTCTTCAGCTTTTCCACACCGAGCACACGCTGTACCTTTTCGCGGAGGGCGGCTGGGAAAGCGCCGGAAGCCACAAGGTCCTTGTATGCTCTTTGGGGATCTTTGGTGAAGATGCATATCCGGACATCGTTGGCGATGATGGGGTGTGGTAGCTTGCTGGGAATCGTCAGTGGTGTAGGAGGCTACGATACGGGGCAAACCAACATGGCTACAGGCTTCAAGCTCTTGGTGTTGCCAATCTGCTTCTTCGTCGACAGGCTGAGGAAGATGGGCTCGTCCACCTCTTCCGGCTCGTCCTCATCAGCTGCCAGACTCTTTACTGGCGCACTCTCCTTCTTCTCTTCAACATGTTTCTTCATGTGCGCAACGAGCGCCTTGGCCGCGCGCTCGACCTGCGACGGGTCCAATTGGTAGGGTGTACCATTTGTCGGCTTGGTGGTAAGAGGCGCCTCGGTCGCCTTTTCGGCCTTCTTGGTCAGCGTCTTTGATTTGGCCATTGTGAAATATTGAACTAGTGCAGTCGGCTTCTTTGCTTGTCGCTGGCTAGACCCTGATCTCAACTTTCGAACTTTTTGCCCGGCAAAATACTTTCTCCGAAGTTCCGGGCTAGGTGCGGGGCACGCTCGGCTCGATTAGGAAGCCAGATGCATCTTTCGCACCCAATCATCGCGTCGCAGCCCCCAAGCACACGACAGGACATGCGATGCCAATGCCACCAGCCGGCGAAGATCAAACTCTTCCCTTAATTGCACATGCAAACTGTCGCATCGCTGCAGTGCCGCACAATCAGCAGGCGGACGTGCTACTCGAGATGGTACATATGCAGTCATTCCGCGTGCGTCATGACATAATCTGTGCAAACGTCCATTCACCCATTGAAACCCTCTTTTCACCAGAGCATCCATCCAAAGACTCGAAAAGTGTAAAAGTTCAACAATCAGGTATTTACTTTTACATGCTCAGGCACAGATTGCTTCACCACCCATCCTTGCCGTCCCGTTTTGAGCGAGGCGAAACCTCGTCACCGTGCGCTCGCCTGGCCATCTTTCCCACTCGACGCGTCGATACCGCTGTTCGCGTCAGCTCCACTTTGGTTGCGGGAACGTTTGGGTTTGGTGGTAGCCGCGTCGATTGCTGCACGAAGATTTTCTTTTCACTTGCGTGACGTTGCCATTTGTCTGCAAGTATACCTAGCAGGGTGGGTCAAATACATGATTGTGCATCAAGGCACAGCACCGTTACTGACGCCTTGTTGGAATGTGTATTGTGCATATTGCCATAGACGCCCACCTCTCACAAAGCATACAATGGAGCTTCGCGTAGTCGGTTGTTGGAAAAGGGCGGTATTGGAGGCTGGAGATTGCAACCCTTGGTGTGGATGTGATCAGCCCAGCGCATACATATTACCAATAAATATGGGCTGAACGTGGGCTCAGCTGCAGCGTAGGGGCTGGGTCTGCAAAGAAAATCAAGTTAATGACGCCGCCGCCCGGCGGTATGCATATACTAGGCGTGATGTTTGTGCTCGAGCCCGAGGCTTGCGGACTGAATTGCGGACTGAATCATAGCCGGGAAGAGTCTTGTTTGAGGCAATTCTAGACAGGAAGCGCCGTAAAGTTCAAGGCATGCAAGAGTCCTGGCAATAAGACGAGGCTCGGGCTATCGGGAATGCAATACTAGTCGGCCAACCAGTGGCTACGAGGGAGAGAATGCGTGGTGAATTCCGGCCCTGGTGCTCCATAAGGCCCTAGCTCCTGCGCGCTACCCACACCCGCGTTCGCGACCTCTCCCACGACCGTGTTCGTGACCGTGTAGATTCGCAATTGACCTCATGGCATCCTCATCTTAACCTACGTCTTTCTTTTTCAACCCACACTGCCCCTATCTCTGTGTGTTGAACGACGTTCGCTTGTCTAGCCGCCGGCTCGTATATCTGCTACGAGACACGTCCACTCTACCCTCACAGCGGCCTCATCACGCCTTCGTCTCGCGTTCGGGCTACCTCAGCAGGCAGACGAGATGGCCATGTCTCCCAGCAAGAAGTTGCAGCGCTCTCCTATCGAGTCGACCGAGCCGCTGCCGGAGCCGGCTACAAGGCCGACACCAACACTACTACCGGCCTTTGGCGAAGATGGCGTCTTCTCTTCATCACCCTTTCCGCGTCCCGCATCGATAAAACGCAAGTTTGAAGACGACTCGCCCACGTTTCCCAAGCAGCTTAAGTACTATCCAACTCCCCAGCCCACGTCGTCGACCAACATTATTTCCTCGTCGCCCCGCCATGCCCGGCCGGGCTTCGAGCACACGTTTTCTGCCCTGTCAGAGAGGACCCCACTGGGTGCCGTGCCCACTGTGGACCTGCCAGCCGACGGCGAGATTGTGCGCATGGGACGTAGTTCAAACGCCTCGGATTACCAGCTGTCTACCAACCGCCTGATCTCACGCATCCACGTCCAAGCCGCCTACCACGCGCCAAGCCCGCTCTATCCCCATGGTTACATCGAGGTTGAATGTCTGGGATGGAACGGAGCTAAGATCCACTGCAGAGGACGTATCTTTGACCTGGCCAAGGGCGATGTCTACACATCGGAGAACCCAGAGACGGCCATCATGCTGGATGTGCAGGACACCCGTGTCATGATTGCCTGGCCTACCGTCCCCACCTCAAAGTTCTCCTGGGACTCGGAAGAAGAGGGCATGGCCACCCCCACCCATAACCGTGTTCTGGAAGCCTTGGACTCTAGCCCTCCTGTCGTCCCGCGTTCACCCATTTCGAGCCCGATCCGCCCTCACGTCTTCGCCGGTCTTGGCACTACCATCCAAACGGGAAACGTCCAAGTATTCGAAGATGCCGACGCCGGCGAAGTCAGCCCCAGTGTCGACAGCCCTGATTCCGTCAATGGAACTTTTATCCGTCCGGCTATTCCCTCAAAGACCAGCCACGACGCTCGTCCCATCGACCCCAAGGCCAGCTTCAACTTTGCTGCCGATGACTTCTCCGATAACGACGAAGAGAACGACCCTGCCGTACACTCGTTCGGTCCCTTTGGCCAGAACCTGCTCAACGGTCTTGCCTCGTTCAACGCATCGACGCCAGTTCAGTCCAACACCCCACTCAACCGTGCACCTTTGCTGTCGCCCTCACCCACCAAACGCCGCTGCATCGAGCCCATCCGCTTCAAGGAATCACCGATCAAGAACCATGTCATCAACCAGTTGGCATTCTCGCGTATCCACTCTCAACCCTTGTCTGCTATTCACAGCAACCTCCCGGCCGAACTGAAGGCGTGCATTGCAAAGGGTACAGATGGCAAAAACAAAGAGGGAAACGGTGACTCTACACCTCTCCCCGAGCTGTCCAGGGAAGACTTGAAGAGGATTCTAGACGACACTCCTTGCGTCGGCGAAATCCCTCGTGCCGGCAAGGACGCTGCTGGTCAGCCACTCGAAAACGAGTTCTACTACGTACCGGAGATGGACTCTAACCAGATGAGGCGGGAGACCATTACCGCTGGCACACGCAGCACGGGACTGCGTTCTGTCAGGAAGACTCACAAGGTATGTAGCACGACGGCTTCGCTTTCGTCCAGACCCTTATACTAACAAGTACCAGCAATACTACTGGAAGAAGCCTCGCGCCTGAGCATCCCTTCATGTGTATCGTATGACCAGCGACATCCCCACACTGTCTCAGTCCAACCTGTCCCCCGTCATCGCGCCGTCGCAGCCTAACGACCCCGGAACAACGAACTGCAGCGTCTACCGTTCCCACAACCCGCCAACGCAACACCGACGTCTGCGATACCCCACACACCGATTTGAATCCACCACCTCAATTTGTTTATTTGATCCCATTCATGCATAGCGAGGCGTTACGATACCAATTACCTTTTTTTCCTGCGGCCTCAACGTCACGCAAACCCCTGGAGTTTCGGACGTTCCGCCATTATGTCTTTTTGTTTTCGGTTCTCAAGGACGGACATGTACACCGATCTGTCATCCTTGACAACCCTTTCCTGGACACAACACATATACAACCAGTCCAGGATATTTCACACTTTCCCAATTCTTTTCTGCTGGTGGGAAAGATGTTTCGTTTTGGGCAATCATCTGGGATGCTCACCATGACATCTGTTTTTTGATACGACAAATCCTCTTACGTCGTTCTCGAAATCCTGTCACGTTTCTGTTTTTGGTTTATTTACGCTTTTGCTGAGAAGATCACACACTTATGTCGCTCATGTGTTGGATCCAGCTCCCCCGATTTTGCACTTGTTTATCCCCGTTGAACGAAGATTGGAACTCGCTATTGTTTATGTCGGTCTTTGCCATGTGCAATCCCGACTCTTACATGATGGGCGCGACGATGAGGAAGGCTGCTACGTCATTTGTTTATGGTGGTTGGAAGAGAAGGAAAAAAAATCTGCGTTTGCTTCTTCTATCTGATTTTAGTCGCTTTTGTTACGTTGTTGCTGCTTCTTCCTCTTCTTTCGATTGTTTCTTGTTCAATACCCAGCGATATCCCCCTCACCCACCCCCCAAAATGAAAGCTTTATAAAACCGATGAGAATGCTTGTTTGTATGTAAAGTGCTACCTGTACAAGTGTATGTACCTCGTTTGCACGGATTTCAAAATCATTTAGATTTGGGAAATTGAAATGATAAGTTTTGCTTCTTCACCAATGCCAACAACCAGGAACAAAATCCGGATGACCGATGACGTAATGGTGAATACGATTATGACGCGCTCTCACGTGACCCCTGCACCCTCAAAGAGAGACACCAGACCATCCATCACACACACATGGTTCAACAAAGCACTCGCACTGGTTGGTGTTTGATTGATTCCATTTCACTCTACATGCCTGGATCCCCATTCATAAAGTCTCTCGATACTGGGAGAGACAAAAGACAAGCACGCCATTGAACATGATGCCATGTGGTGCCGTGGAATAAGAAAGGTAGTAGTGAAGCCTGCCCTCAGTTTCCCCATCGCATGCACCAAACGTCGCATTTCGTTTCCCACCGAGCCCGAACAAGGCTCTCTGCTTTCGCCAGACGCCGACGTGAGCGAGTCGTCTATTTGAGCTTCTTCTTGGGGCGGAGCTGGTTGGTGTGGCCGCACTTCTTCTTGCGCTGCGGTGGTTGTTAGCGGGGGCATCTCAGTGTTTCACGTCCATGCGGTGACGTACGCAGTTGACGGCCCTCGGTGGCAGGCGTGCGTAGCACTTGCGGCAGATCATCTTGTCGCAGTTGTACTTGGAGGCAAGCGCCTTGAGCGAGGGCTCGATGATGCCACCACGGAGACGGAGGACCAAGTGGAGGGTAGACTCCTTCTGGATGTTGTAGTCGGACAGGGTGCGGCCATCCTCGAGTTGCTTGCCGGCGAAGATCAGGCGCTGCTGGTCCGGGGGAATGCCCTCCTTGTCCTGGATCTTGGACTTGACATTGTCTGTCCCAATCTGTCAGCCCAAACGTCCTTTTTCCATCAACACCACCGCTTTTCGCGCCATGCGTCTTGTCTTGCCGCCGCGCCAGAGGGCATGCGTACCGATCGTGTCAGAGGTTTCACACTCCAATGTTATAGTTTTGCCGGTGACTCCCTTTTGTTAGCTGTTATCGGTATAGATGGGGGTTGTGGACAACGTACGAGTCTTCACGAAGATCTGCATGGTTGCGGTGTTGCTGGATCCTGGTGTCGAAGTTCGTCGGTTGACGAGGAAGGCGTAGAAACGAATTGGCAGTGTGGGCGTCCGAGCGTCGCCGGTTAGCCCGTTAGCGGTTAGCGCCGACGCTGCCCCTCACGTGCGACACTCGCCGTTTGCTCGGTCAGCTGGTTGTAGATGGTCACATCATTAGACAAGTCATGGTAGTCATGGTGGGTCAAGAGTGTTTTGCATGTCTATTTGAATTCACTGCCATATCAAGCTCATTTTCTCTCTCAGGCTCATGCGCCTTCTTTTACCTCGTCCATCTTTTCCTCGGTAGATAGCACCGCCATCAAAAGCTCGGGCATAGGCACCCCCGCCAGCCTCGCAGCTTTCTCGTAGAGCATTCTTGTCACTTCGGGGAGGTCTTCCTCGTACTCCCACGTCGGGTACTTCTTGCCCTCTTTCGGGGCGCCTGTAGTGTTCTTCATGCCTCCGATAACCGCCTGCAACACGTCCTCTTGGCTGGTCTCCGTGGTCTCCGTTGTCTCCATTGTCTTCCTCCATACGCCCCAGTCCATGACCACCGCTGTTTTCTCGTCCGCCTCCCCATAACGCTCGTAGCCATCGAGCGGATGGAGCATTTTGACGCATATCAGGATGCAGCTGACCAGCTGTGCTTCAGGAAGCTGATGTATTTCCAGCCATCTGTTCTTGGGATCCGGAGCAAAATCATACCCAATCATCTCGCCTAACCGTCTGGTCGCATCGTATATATCGAGAGGCAGGGCGAGCTCTTTGAGGTAGCGGTGCAGGAGCAGCGGTACGTTTAGGGCCGGCCATACGATGCCGTAATCTGTGCTGTAGCTTCTTTGCAGGTCTGTGATCGTCTGGTACAATCGGTTGTAGCGAAGCGGCCTTGGGTGTAAGACGGCAATGTAGTTGGAAGGCAGACGTTTTCTCATATTGAGGGGCAGTAGCCCAGCGGCTTTACGGTATGGCAACAATTCATTGGTGACCCATGCATACATGTCGCCTGGTGTGACCGGCAAGCGCAGCGTGATGAAACCGAGGTAGCATAATGCTACACAGTGGCGAATTCGAGGTGTATTAGATGACTTCCTCTCTCTCTTAGGCTTTGTAGTGAGATCCTCTTCGTTGGTGTTGTCTTCGTCGTCAGCCTCGTTGTCAGCCTCCGTATCACTGGCTTCCTCTTGAGGTTCTTCGCCGGGATCAACTTGACCGAGACCAAGTGCCCAGAGGTCTCTAACAACAGTTTCAAGTTCCTGTGGAAATCCTTGGTCCTTTACTAAAAACCGGATATGATGTCGCAGAATAAGCTGGACACACTCCAGGTAGAGTTCATTGGCCTTTGGGCCTTCGAAAATCTTGGGGGCTGTCGTAACATCGTCGTCAACATCCTTCTTTTTGAATCGTAGTTCACGGGCTGCAGTGTCATCTTCTTCGCGATCTTCGTTCAATTCCATGAGACCAGGTTGTTGGTGTCCTTGTTGGCAGTAGCGGTACCCGTCGCCGCCATCCTCATACCGCCTTGAGCGACAGTTGTCAATACCGCAAACCGGGCCTTTCATCGTTGAGAGTAGGCTTTGATGGCTTTGCGTGCTTTCATCAGAACATGGACGGGTGAAGACAATTTCAAGCCGACAGCCTTTTACTGTAAATGTGCAGAGTTATAAAGTGAACATGACGTCCACCTAGAGTAGAAGTGACTGTTTGCTCATCTGACTAGCGCGAAAACGGAACTTTTGACTAGCGCGAAAACGAAAAACACAGTCACCAAACGCTGCCAATTGGACACTTGAATGGTCGTAACTTCATCGCCCTTTTATTCATTGCCGTAAGCGTGAGGAATATATCTAGAAGGGGAAGTTTGTGATACGCTTCCCACACATTGCAATGCAAAGAAGCCAAACCCATCCGAAGAACGTCAAGCAGTGGTAGCCTAGTGCAACTTCGCATGCGAGAATACTACGCTTGTCACAGGGCTGTAACTTTGCACGGAATATGCAAAGAGTGTCGCAATGCCCCTAGCCTTCTGTCTGCACTCCACGCCTTGCTTCTTGCTAAACAGTTTAAGACTTGGGGGCCTCCTTGGCATCAATTGCAGCCTCCTCACCCATGGCAGTAAGGACAATGACGTCTGGCGACATGTTAGGATTGTACACGGAAACGATTCCAGACGCAACTTACTAGTGTCCTTGCCCTCCTCGGTAAACAACTTGTTGATCTTGTCGCCAACTTCACCATCAGGGACCTTGACGTCGTCCTTGGTGGTGCCGTCATCAGTCATGAGGGAGAGGAAACCGTCGTCGGAAACGTCGAGCTAGGTGAATTAGCCATGGTTGCGCGTGTGTCATGGTGGGCGACCTACGAGCGAGTACTCCTGACGCCTGACGTTGGGCACGTCCATGTTGTGGGTGGACGGGCAGAGTTCTTCCATCTTCTTGCTGGTGAAGATGTCGATGGCGACCAAATGGACCTTGGCGTGACCGTGCTTTCCCGTCTTGGACGTGGTCATTTCTACGATCTTGCAGGGGCGTTGCTTGATGCAGACGAAGCCGTTCTTCCTCAGAGCAGAGCACTGCATGGGGTAGGTGAGGGAAGCACCAGCATCGGCGCTGTCGAAGGTGTGCTCATGCTGTAGATTGGCGAGTTAGTATGGGGCGAATTCTAGGGAGGAAAGGGGACAGGAACGGGGCGCAAATGCTCAGAGTGCGTGGCGCAACTGGCGACAGACAGCGCGACGATGGGTGGGGTAAGAGCACATGCGGGGCGGGGTGCGAGAGGGGGAGGGACGTACCTGCGCGTCGTTGTCCGCCATGGTGTTGAATGAAAGTTGGGTGCGACGGGGGAGGAAGAGGCTGAGGTCGGGGTGCTGGTCGAAGAGCAGTGGGTTGGGCGGCCGTCCTTTAATGGAGATGGAGGAAGAAGTCTGCGTGTCTGGATTTTGATTTTGGGCAGGCGCGAGGGGCAGGGTGGCGCTAGCAGATCCCTGTCTAGCGTCGGATTAAACAATGGCCGGCATGTTAGATCGAGCTGAGTACGTGACAGCTCTCATGTATGTCCTTGACATGAACATGCCTCTGTACTCAACATGTGGGGACTGGACAGGCTTTCCTCCTACTCGACGCCTACGGGCACCCCGCCCCCACGCCGCGACTCGTACTCCCCGGCTCCGCGAAGGGGCTACCCAGCTCCTGCCCAGCCCGTGAGGCCTGGTCTAACTCCGCGCTCATCTTCTTTGACGCCGTTGGTGTCGCCCAATGCATCTTCGACAAGCTTGGCCTCTTCCGCGCGCATGCCCAATGGCGGGCCTCGTAGACGACCGACGGCAGGACCTCCCCCGAACATACCCGATCCCGTGCACGTGCTTGAGTCCATCATGGGGGGACCGCCACGTAGTTTGGCCGCTACAAATGGGAACGCGTCTGGAAACATAATGGGAAGGCCAGAAGAGGTGGATGAGGACATTAGTTTTGGGGGCCTTAGCTTGCAAGCCTTTGCGGCGGAGACGCCAGCACCCAATTCTGTACATACATATAGTGCTCAATCCGTCGAAGAATGTATGTGTTTATGCTCTTCGTCCCACGTCTTTGCTCATGCCAACTGCAGATGACAAGGACAAGGACAAATTCGAGGATCTGCACAAGTCGATATTGGCATGTGACCAGGTGCTCAAGTCAGTCGAGGCCAATTTGACAAACTTCCAGTCGGACCTGGAGGCCGTTTCGGCTGAGATAGAATCGCTGCAGAACCGATCCATTGCGCTGAACACCAAGCTGGAGAACCGGAAAGTGGTCGAGAAGCTACTGGGGCCGGCCGTTGAAGACATCAGCATATCGCCTGCTATTGTTCGCAAGATTGCCGAAGGGCCAGTTGATGACAGCTTCATAGCTGCTCTAGCCGAGATTGAGAAGCGGGGGAAAACAATAAACGACAAAGCTCGGAACCATCCAGATTTGATGGCTGTTCAAGACGTGAAGCCATTGCTAAACGACCTCACCCATCGCGCAATCGAACGAATACGAGACCACATAGTCGCCCAGATCAAGGCTATCCGTTCACCGTCTATCAATGCGCAAATTATTCAACAGAATGCATTTCTAAAGTACAAAGAGCTGTATGCCTTTCTAGCCAAACACCAGGCAGAGCTTGCACAGCAGATAGCGCAGGCATACATAAATACCATGCGCTGGTACTATCTCAACCACTTCACTCGCTACCGAACTGCCCTGGAGAAAATCAAAGTACACGCAATGGATAGATACGATGTCTTGGGAGAAGATCCAAGCGCTAGAAGGGGAGGGACGCTGCTCGGGCAGTCACGAAATGCATCCGCTTCCTACGACGCATTTTCACTTGGACGTCGCCGTGATGCGTTGAAGAGTTCTTCGGTTAATGCGCTGCCAGCAAACGTGGCTGAGGAGGAGAAGTCGGCCCATTACATCGAAGTACCCTTCCGAAGCTTCAATCTTGCACTCATCGACAATGCATGCTTCGAATACACCTTCATTTCTACCTACTTTGCTCCTACACAGAACTTCCACGCCATCTCACGGACATTCAACTCCATCTTTGAGCCTACGCTGGCCGTCGGTCAGGCTGTTACAAAGTCACTCGTAGAAGCAACAACGGATACTCTTGGCATACTGCTTTGCGTCCGTCTAAACCAACACTTTGCATTCGAATTACAGCGGCGGAAAGTCCCAACTGTCGAGGGCTACATAAACGCAACAAACATGTTGCTATGGCCACGTTACCAGCAGGTTCTGGACATGCATTGCACATCTCTCCAAAAGATCACATCGGCTCTGTCAGGCCGGCCTTCAACAGGTGCAGCACTTCTTTCTTCCAGTTCTGCTAGCGCAACTTCAACTTCAACGGCACCGACACCGCTGACCCAGAAGTTTGCCAATCTCATCCAAGGCATACTAGCACTCTCATCGGAAGCAGGCGACGACGAGCCAGTCAGTGTATCATTGGCTCGCTTGAGGAGCGAGTATGAAGCATACATCACTAAACAGAGCAAATCCATCAGCGATACTAGGAAGAGAGAAAGATTCTTATGCAACAACTACAGTTTGGTTTGCACTATTTTAGCCGACATCGAAGGCAAGCTTGGAGAGGAAATGATGGGGCATTTTGAGAAACTCAGGGACAGTTTTGACAAGTAATTCCAGTGTTATGATCCTCAAGATGAGTCAATTCAATGTCTTCAAGGTTTCATAGTGAATTGATTCATGTTTGATTTAGTGTTGACCTAACTACAAGAACCAAGCTTGTTAGAGTCATTCAAGCTTTCTAATCCAAATCCTTCTAGCCTGATGGAGAGATGTCGTTGAAACTCCGTAAGTTAGTCAACGCTTAACCCTTCAACGGGGCCCAGTCCTTGCGCGCCTGCTCGCTCATGAAGGGGCCGATGTAGTGCATCTTGCCGAGAGTGAATCCAGTCATCCTCAACAGCATGTACATAGTGTTGAGGTGGAAGTAGCTGTTGGGAATGACGAAGCTGGTGACGTGGTCTTCAACGGCAGTGATGTGGAGGGTCTTGCTGGCGACCTCAATGTCAAGCTTGTTCTGGGCGCTCTCGTTCCATGCCTTCTCGTCAACAGAGTCGATGACAGCAACGAGCTGCTTGAGGAAGTTGATGACGTCGTCGAGGGACTTGAAGGAGGTCGGGTCTAGAGTAGGTGACTTGGCCGAAGGCTTGGTGTTCTCCAATGGTCCGAGCATGAACTTGGCGAGGATGATGGGTTGCATGCGGAAGGGCAGCATGTCGCCGAATTGGGAGTCGAGGACCTCCTCATCGCTAGGGAGAGCCTCGTTCTTGGACTGCTCCTCCTTGGCGGTGGTGAGGAAGCTGATGGCGCTCGTAGCGATACCACGGAAAGTGGGGATAGAGGTCTTGTGGAAGGACATTTTGAAGATGTGGTTGATGTAGGTGTGTGTTTGAGAGTGTAGAAAAGAGTTGTTATGATGAGTGAGAGAAAGTAAACGAAGGAAACGGGCGACCGACCGAAACCTTCATATACCTAGCGTAGCTGACCGTTGGGTACCCCGCTGACCGAGTTTGACCCACTATTCTCTGCCATAAACGTACTTCGATGGCCAGACTACGTGTGCCACCTTAACTCCATTAGCGTAGTGGAGATTTACTTATTTCATGTGCTATGTGAAGCTAGAACATCGAGAGATACATCTAGTCATTACAAATCGCTTACAAAGATAAAATCATGCACAATTCAAGGTATACCGGAAGCATTGAGTTTGTAGTATCTGTGAGCGCTTGAACTCATTGTTGTCGACCTCGGGTCATCGGTGCAAATACAGCCTGCGTTTCTACAAGATTTTCCACTAAGGGCACGGACCTCCCAAATTCTACATTCGCCACCTACCGTTTTCGCCCAAGCATTAATCTCCCCGAAACCACACCTCACGTGTTGTCATCAGGCTATCGAAGCATCTAGAATAAGAGATACTTCAGGGTGTATCAGAAATGGCGAAACGAAAGCGCAACAACGTGCAGACGAATGCTGTGAAGAAACAGACCCTCAGCCTCCCGAGTCCACCCCAAGATGCAAACCCCCTGGAACCAGCGAGTGTACACTCAGTCATCTCATCTGAAGAGATTGAGGTCGCCGTGGAAACTCTCCAAATGCTTTCGGAGCATCCGCTCTTGATCAAGTCAAAAGCGTGCAAAGAGCTTAGGACGGCTGTGTATGACTTTCGTCAAGCATGCACCACTGGCCTCAACTCAGCTGGTACGTCTGAGATCCTTACCGAAATCATAAGAGACTAAATAAATCCCCAGAGGGCAGCAACCTCACTGCACGCATCTCAGCAGCGCTCACAGATGCCAAATATATGGAGGCGCTCATCTTACTGGCAGAGATGCGCATTAGAAAAGACACACCAACACTGGGTGCCCTTTGTCGCTGGGTGCGCACTCTAGACGTAGTCTCTGGGCTCTCAATTCACGTGCAAGTGCCTAGTCAGAATGTGGTTGGTACTAATGCGCAGAACGATGAGTTGATTCGGGTGTTGGACTCTATACTAAGGGTCACTGGACCAACTGATACAACATCCCATGGAGTAGGCGTCGCATCAGGCATCTCACTACAAGATACGTGGGATCTACGAAGCACCAGTAACCCGACTCGTCAGACACGTCGCAGAATTGAGGACAAGTCAATCTTCAAATCATGCTCTCCGGACCTCAAAGATCGATTCCGCATTATCGAAACCACACCCGGACTTCAGCGCAAACCGCCGAACCTTCATCCAGCCATCTTGTACGCATCGCAAGATGATACTGTACTACTTGGCAAAGGCCCGAAAACGGAATGCTTTAAGCACCCAATTGTACCCAACCTCCGCCTCATCAAAGACGTACTATCTCCTGAGGAGTGCTCCGCAATCATCGCAGCAGGGGAGACTATAGAATTCATCCCAGATGCACCCATGCGACCGCAAGGCGAAGATACGAGCGTGCTTGCACACAATTTCTACTGGATCGTCGACCAAGCTTTCCACGACAGGCTCTGGGATAGAGTCAAGGCTTTTGTACCAGAGAATGTGGCTGGCAAACAAGTACGCGGCATCAACCGACGTTTCAGAGTATACAGATATGTGCCTGGCGCCGAGTATCGTTGTCACATCGGTAAATATCATACCCCTTTTTGTGCTGCAGAAGCTAACCCATGCAGATGGCGCATGGCCACCGTCTGGAATCAACCCTGAGACAGACGCTTATCAATACGATGCCTCGCCTCCCAACGCTCGCCAATCTTCGCTATTCACGTTCCTTATTTACCTCAACGACGAGTTCAAGGGCGGCGAGACGACGTTCTTCATCCCGAGTGTAAAGGAAGGTGTCATCAACGCGTATCCGGTTAAACCAATCATGGGCAGTGTGGCTGTGTTTCCGCACGGTGAGGCTCAAGGTGCGTTGCTGCATGAGGGAACGGGTGTGGTGGAAGGTGCCAAGTATGTGATTAGGACAGATGTCGAGTATGATGTTGATGCCACGGTCTGAAGACATGGCTCTTGTTTGTAATCGGAAAGAAAAGTGTATATCAAGTGGCGTTATTACGGCAAGCCAATGCGATGCAAATCTTAGATATAGTACTGTTCTACCTACGCGGCTACATTACCAAAATCCCCTCCTACAGGTACCGGCCTAACTCTTCCACCACTTCAGATCAAACTCTGAAACAAGCACACAAGATCGCGAACAGGTTGTAATACTCGCACTCACAAAGCCCGTGCGGGCATGTATACGTAGGTAGATCAGTCGACTATAGCGACAAGACCTACCGCAGGACTGAAACCCTACTCTCACTATTTCCACAAAGATAAGCGCACTCGTTCTCACCTTCCTGCCCAGCTCGATCTGTAACAACAGAGACAAGAACATCAGACCCCAAACATCCGGAAAATCCGCTTACATGAACGATTTGAAAATGCTACCGGTCTTTTCCCCTTCAAACACGAGCTTACGTTCGGGGCCGAACGGCCCGGGGTGAGAGGTCAACACCCAATATATATGATTTTATATAGTTAGTTACAGATTCCGTGATTATTTTGCGAAAAGATGTGCTGCCTATCTGGAAAGATTATTGTATTTAACTTGGCAAAAGAAACATGCACACATCAACGCTATCATGCAAACAAAACACCTCAATCAACAAACAACCCACCGAAGAAGTTCCGAAAACAAACGCCCCCACCGACGACGACGACCATGAATGCTTGAAACTCCGGATCTTCTCTACCCACGTACCCCTACCAAAGAAATTCGAAAAATTTGGCGTATACACATCATTCTTACACTGGCAGAAAGTGCCCGTGATTACCCAAGTCAGCTGCCTAGGGTTGAATATAGGGATGTCACTGTACGCAAACCGGATAGTCAGTGGGGCCGAACTACTGCTACTTGCTTTGTTACAGTACGTCATCTTGTTTTTGGGAGCTCTATTCATGCCGAAATGATAATCAAAACTTTGCTTTACACAAGTAAAACGCTCTCGATACTGTTTGACGTGGTTGCCGGGTATGGCAGCTTCTTTGATCCTTGGCTGCTCTTGGATGTAATTTGTAGTCGCCCTGGTGAGAGGAAGTATGGGGATGACGGCGAGAACTGGCAGGGTGTGGCTTGGGTCGGGGTTGGAATCGGAAATAGCGTTGTACCGGTGGAGGGCGAGAGAGAGAAAGAGAGAGATAGATGTCATATTCAGTGTTTTTCAACCATGACCCCCTAAACCCAAGGCAAATCCACATCAATATCAAGCAAAACACATCACAAAAGAACTTTCGCAAACAGAGCCGAAAGCGAAAGAGTAGTTTGAAGATCAGTGGTATTCTGTCGATCTATTCCATTACCTAATGGTATCTACACATAAATACAAGTTCATGCAATGCTGAACATTCGTGGGTCAGGCTATAAACGAGTGTATGTCGGACCCCAAACCGGGGGGCCCAAATGATAATACAGGGGAGGCATAAAAGGAAAAAAAAATAAACGGTAGAAGCACAAAGAGAAATTACTCAGTGTCGGTATCAAACTCCAATCCAGTCTCTGCGGCTTTGATCTAAGCATTGGCCTTCTTACCTCCCTTGTTGGCCTTGCCGGCATGGTGAGGAGTGCGGGTCTCGATGTCAGCGTCGCGCTGTGCCTTCTTGCCACCCTTCTTAGCCTTTCCAGCGTGGTGGGGTTCGCGGGTCTCGATCTCAGACTCGATATCGCGCTGTGCCTTGGCTCCGCCGTTCTTGCCGGCTTTGTTGGCCTTGCCGGCGTGGTGAGGAGTGCGGGCCTCGATGTCAACGTCGCGCTGGGCCTTCTTACCACCCTTCTTGGCCTTTCCAGCGTGGTGAGGAGCGCGGGTCTCAAGGTCGTCAGTCTCGTCTTCCTCAACATCACGCTGTGCCTTCTTGCCGCCCTTGTTGGCCTTTCCGGCGTGGTGCGGATCACGCTGGTGAAGGTCTGCAAAGTGTGCGTCCTCCTCTTCCTGAGTGGCAAACTCTTGAGCCTCAGCGTCACGCTGAGCCTTCTTGCCACCCTTGTTGGCCTTGCCGGCATGGTGAGGATCACGTGTGTGAAGGTCAGCGAAGTGGGCGTCCTCTTCGGCTTGAGTAGCGAACTCCTCATCCCGCTGGTGTAGGTCGGCGAAGTGAGCATCCTCCTCTTCCTGTGTAGCGAACTCCTGAGCCTCAGCATCACGCTGGGCCTTCTTGCCGCCCTTTTTGGCCTTGCCGGCATGGTGAGGATCACGTGTGTGGAGGTCGGCGAAGTGAGCGTCCTCCTCTTCTTGTGTAGCGAATTCTTGAGCCTCAGCGTTACGCTGGGCCTTCTTGCCACCCTTTTTAGCCTTGCCGGCGTGGTGGGGCTGGCGGCGGTCGATGGTCAGGATGAGGTTGCCATTCTTGTCCTTCTGCTCAGCAGAGCGCTGTGCCTTGGCTCCGCCATTCTTGCCACCCTTGGCCTTGCCAGCGTGGTGAGGAGCACGAGTGTGGAGGTCGGCAAAGTGAGCATCCTCTTCTTCCTGGGTAGCAAACTCTTGAGCCTCAGCGTCACGCTGGGCCTTCTTGCCACCCTTGTTGGCCTTGCCGGCGTGGTGGCGTGCCTCTATTGAACGGCCTGCGAGGGCAGAAACAAGGTTGGCAACATTGATAGGACCGCTTCCTTGCATGCGTGCCTTGACGGCATTGTCGACAACCTTGTTGTTGGGAACCACGTAAGCAGTGGTGGTAGCTCCAAGAGCCAAAAGTGTGATAGCGGAGAACCTCATATTGAAAAAATGTGAAGAATGTGTCGAATAGAAAAGACTGGTATGATATCAGATGAATGTAATAAGATCTGCCAGCAGAGAATAGAAGGAATGAAACCGAACTGAGCAGTAGTGAGAATGAATGAGCACGTTCAACGTTGGATGCCCTTTCTTCTTGGATGGTGGACATACTTTATAACTGGACTTGATCTCCACAGACGGATGGTTACTTGCGTGCACCCTCAGGGCCTGATACAGTATCGCATTGTTCAGCGGAGATGGCATGGAAGTCTAATCCCGGTCAGTTACGTCCGTCTTTCCAATCTGACAGCGGAGACGGCTGCGTCGTTTGCGGTACGCCAAACACTGGCAGTCGTGATACAGCGTCTTCCACTAACGGCGAGGCTGCAGGCACAGGCTCGAGTCAATGCGTTGGTCTTGCGGGACATGCTCGCCTAATCCCGCAATCCTGCCATGCGGTTCAGATATGGACTGGCAGGAGACGTGACGTGCAGGTCAGAGACTGACAGGAGGCCGCTCATTGGCCCGCACTTCAGTCAGCGCGATCGCTTCCAAGCATGGAACTGTGCTGTTCCCTGCGATTCTATCCAAACCAATGCTTTTGTCGTATTATTCCCGCTGTCCAGGTGGAGAATTTTGTTGCAAATGCGTTGCAGCAGGTCAAGTCAAGCCCGGCGCTAGCGCTAACACTTGTTTTGCCTAGCGCGCCAAGCTGAAACGATGGTGTAGTGTGTGAACGACCGCTCTTGGCTATAGTGTCCACTACGAAACCCGTCCCTCCGCTCAGCCAACGGGATACCTGAGACACGCCGCATTGAACGTCTCAGGCGCCTTGGAAAAAAGCTTGTCGAGGCCTAATTCTCGCAACGAGGTGTGTGCAAGGCTACTGCTGCCTGGTAGACAGCCCTGTAGAACTCCATTGACCGAGGAGGCGGCGTCGTTTGACAAGTCCGCGTTTCGGGGAACCTAGCTAAATGCGATACTCTACACGTATGGGACGTCCGCGTCCTATGCCGCTGGCGCTTCTTTTCTTCTTGACTTGTTCATTCAACCGAGGACTGTTCCTTTCTTTTTTCTGCCCGTAGTCCCAGGAGTCCATCTTTCTTAACTTTCTTCCAAGGTCTGGCCAACACCATCTTATTTTTTCTCCATCGCAGGTCGATTAATATTATTACATTTTGCTCTTATTCTTTAGGCCTTTATCTATACACAAACCATCGTATTACGCCTGCATCAACACCTAATCATGGAGAAGTACACAGACTCCAGCTCTGTCCAGTCCGACTCGGAGAATGCAGCCTTCCTCAACACACAGTACCAGAAGGAGGAAAGACAACAACGGCGGAGTTACATCTATCTCACGCTGTTCAACCTTTTCCTATTCACACTATCCATACTGTCATTGATATGCACTGTCATGTCTCAAAAGGACACAGCGGGCCATTCAACGGCAGCTTTGTATGATCAATTCGACATGTTCTGTATGTTCTACGCACCTACCTCTACAGCCATCTCAGCAACTAACACATTGCCCAGCCCCCACCATGCACGTGGTCGAATACTCAAAGACAACATTCGAGCTACCCGAACCCCTGGAATCATCCGTCTACGTCGGCATCAGCAACGAAACCGAGGACGCATGGATGGACATTGCCTACCTCCCCGACCAAATGGTATCCAAGGAGGACTTCCCCAAGCTCAACATGCCCGACGACGCCCTGCAAGTCACGGACCCCAAGACGGGCGAAACAGGCTACCGCGTCGGCCTCGAGGTCTTCCACCAACTACACTGCTTGAACATGCTCCGCATGGCCACTCTTCCCGAGCACTATACCAAGCTCGAATGGAGCGACACAAACGACAAGCCCGAGCGCGTGCGCGCTCATCTCGATCATTGCATTGAAGTTCTTCGTCTGAACCTCATGTGCCTCTCCGATGTCAACGTCTTCACCTTCCACCCTAAACCTGGCAAGGAGGGATATTGGCCAGAGTACAACTCGCAGCACGTGTGCAGGAATTTTGATCAGATCAAAGATTGGGCACGTGCAAATGCCATGCCTTATGCTGAGGTGTAAGCATGGGGTTTGGGTATGAGAATGACGTGTGTTGCACCTGTGTGACAGAAGTTTGTAGATATACTTGGATATGATGTTTGTGTATATAGTGGGTTTCGCTTGATCTGCAACAGTCTTGATTTGACTGTGTGAGAGCCACGAGATGAATACCAGAAATGGACATATTGATATTGCTACACTTTTGAATCTGTCTGTGCGCCTTTTTTACTGTACGATATTGTAGCTGTGCTGGGTTATGACACGAAGATGTACATACACCGTTTAACCCACCGGCCAACATCCCACAACTTTTGTCTCAAAATCACAAATCACAATCAAACGTCACATGTTCCATCCTCCATCCCTCCCCATAACAATAATAAATTAAATACCCTCCTGTCCTTCAAACAAGTAAAAACTGTCAAAACAAATAAACAAACAAACAAGCCAACCCTGCGCTCATCATAGAACGTCGCAAGAAGGAATTAGTCCCGGGCAAACAACAACAACGCGCGACGGATAGAAACAAAACAAACGATTTAGTTCGATTTTCTTAGGAACGTTTGGTGTGTGGGTGGGATATAATCTCCATGACAACTGAAACTTATTCGCAAAAATTTAGCTACAGGCCATGAATCCATATACCTATTGGAAATAATTCACAATGCTTTCTTAACGGTCTTGAATGCCAATATCCCTGATCTCCTATAGGACAATTAAACTGTAAAATACAATGACATTCTCCTCTCCAAAACATAATAGAACAAACAGTAAACTCACAAACACCTACACTACTCGGTCCGACACATTCACCCCATCCAAATAACAAAACATGAGAGTTACCTGCAAAAAGTTTCCACTTCCGTTCTTCCATTGTTATGATCCCATACCCAATGTATACACAGTCTACATAAACACTTACCGTTACAGTTATCGGATCATGTCGTTGTCATCGCACGGATATCCACAGCGCCGAAGAACCAAATGCATGAAGAGTAGGAGTTTCAGCACTGATAATCACATCTTATCACATCCCATCACCCTGCAAACATATGTAAAAGCAACGGACAACAAAACGAACGGAGCTGGGATATGTGCGAAAGCAAAACAAACAGAGAGCGTACGCTGAATCTGTACTAGGATATGTAATGCGATTTTAGTACTGGCTTTTCTCATTTTGTAATGCACCCATGAAGAATTTACTTGTACTCCACACGGTAATGCAAACGGAAGGAATAGATGTATGAAGAAAAAAATAAGTCTATAACAAAACGCTATCATTACCAGATAGACACAAAGCTATAGACAAGACAAGTCATCCACCATCATCATCCATTCCACATCAACACTTCCTTCGCATGTATTCAACCTCGGTTCCGGAACAGAGGGGTGGGAGGGGCACAAAAGGGTATCCAGACTCCAACCCAATGCCACACACCGCGTTTATCCAACAAAGCTTTTATTGCGAGAGACGAGAACGAGTAAAACGCACACGCATTACTCAACCAGCGTGTTCTACAATCTCACTGACCAACTTGCCGTCTTTGATGTAGCTCCTGAGCTGTTCTGGCAGCGGATTTTCTGTGTAGTCGTCTTCGGTGGGAAGGTTGATGTTGATGCTGCTGCATTTGCTTGTGAAGACTTCGGTGGCTAATGAGTCCTTGGACAGGTATACAGTGGCGCCGTCGACTTGATCTAACAGGATGGTGGGTAGGGTGCCGAGGACCTGGAGGGCAAAGTTGGGGCACTTGATCACGTCCACGGAGCTGACTAGCGAATCAATGATGAGGGATGTGCGGGAGCTGTTATCGAGCGAGAGCGCGTTCGCCTTGCCGTTGATGCGGATGGTCGTGTTCTTGCAGCGGGAGATGAGGATGGAGTGGTTGATTTCGGCATCAATTTCGATCATCTCGCCTGGAGAGTCGAAGTTGTCCTGTTAAACGTTAGTATTTAACCTTAATACTCCTGAGTCTAACCAGTGGAATGCTTACTATTATCCACTTATTTCCGTCCAGTTCCTTCTTGGGGGGCTTCTTGGTCCGCATGCTTTCAGGCTTCTTCGCCTTTGGCGGCGCAGGGCTCTTACTCCTGCCCAAACTGCCGGTGCTATCACTGCGTGTGGGTACAGGTGCAGTCGCTCGCAGCGACGGGTTCTTGTGTGTCATTTGGCTTGGGTCGACCTTCTTCAATCCCTTGGTAACGTCTGATCCCTTGTTGAGATCACCAAAGACGGCGTTCATGTCGGGTGTGGCCTTTTTCGCTGCCGGCGCCGCGCCTGGTGGTGGTGGAGGACCTGGTGGTGGGGGAGGACCGGGCGGCGGTGGGATACCCCCTGCGGGAGGAGCTGGAGGCATGCTAGAAGTGGCCGAAAGACCTTTTGCGGCTTCTTTGGCATCGATGCCGTTGCTGTTCCAGGCAACGCCAGTAGCGTGGTGCTTCTTGGCGTATTCGGAGAGAGCTTTGAAGAGCTTGTAGTACGCCTGGACCCATTTGACGTGGGCTTCGCCCTCCGGCCTGTGCATGTTAGCATGGTATTGTAGGAGTAATCAATTGCCGTACTTGTCGCGGTACTCCTTAAGCACCTTGTTGCCGTACATCTGAGCCCCACCAACCAGCTCATTGATGTGCTCATGGGGCTTCATGCCTCCACCTTGGCCAATTGCGACCCATCCAAGCGACCCAACACCATCCGCGACCATGGAAAGGGAATCTTTGAGCGCCGCGTCTCGGTTGCTCTGTCGGAACTCGTCTGTCTTCTCCATGCTCGCCTGAAGATCCTTGAGAAGTTCCATAAGGGTACGGTCATCGGGTTTCTTGGCCTTGTTGGCAATGAAGAGGAATTGGCGCTGGGCGGCGAATGCCCCTTCAACTGCCTTGGACTGGCCCTCGATGACGCTTCCCAACTTGCCGCTCAACTCCAACCAGTCCTTTAGTTCTGAGTTGACCAGCTCGTCAAAGGCCTCAATTGCTGGCGGGACGCTCTCTGCAACGACTTTTGGTGCACCGACACTGGCAATTCCTGCCGTCACACCTGGTGTGGCATCTGTGGAGGCTCCATTGAGGCTGTCAACTCCGCTGTTCGGGAGGACGGTGCTGGCGATGTCTTCGAGGCGCGATGTAGCAGCTTCAAGCCTACGTACGAACGACGTCAGTACATTGTTTCCTGTGACGCGAATCTGCCCATGTCGAATGTGGGCTTTTCCGGGCTCGCGGGCCATGGTTGGGAGTGCTCATAGGGTGTTGTAGGAGAGTTGTCTGGAAAGAAACTCACCGCTTGATGAGGGTAGTTAGATTATTCATGTTGTTCGCCATGCGGGGAAGGCACGTCGCAGTGTTTGTAGGGAAGGTGCGTAGGTCCAGACAGATCACTTTATGCTTGGGGTCGGGCAGGGGCAGCTGCGACGTGCTGCAATCTTGAGAATGGTTTAGGTCGTTGAAGGAAAGGTGATTTATTTGAACACAAAAGCGCCTCTAGATGTGTCCACGCTGGCGAATATAGGAATACTATAGGTAAGGAGTAGATGTGGGAGAGTAGTTCAAAGCGTCGACAGTCCGAGGCGCATGGGCTACGGCAGCCCACGTTGCGCTAGCTGTCTGCAGCCAAGACCGGGCCATTAGGCATTAGCTTACCTAGGCCGAAACCTTGGAAGCGCGTCACTTCACGCATCACAGCATCCAGCATGGCCTCCGACAATGGCAAGACTGGAAATGGTCAGATAGACTTTTGCACCTTGGGCATGTTCATAATTGGTACTTGGTCATTCCATCGTGTAATATTTATTAGTAGGCGACTGAAATTCCTCAAGATGAAATCGAGTTTCCCCCACCAAAGCCCCCAGTCAAGGACATTGTTGGCGGAGCTGGCGCTTACTCCGCACTCGGCGCACGCATTTTCTCTCCACCACCTCAGTCAAAGAGTGTAGGCTGGATTGTTGATTGCGGCTCGGATTTCCCGCCTGAACTGCGCGAGTTTATTGCACAGTGGGACACGGGTGTGCTGATACGCGAAACGCCTGATCGGCTGACAACGCGGGGCTGGAATGGTTATGGCGAGAAGGAACATAGAGGTACACCCCCACGTCACGTGCGGAACATTGAACATTGGACATGGTGCTGACCTGCCCAAGCTTTTCGATACTTGACGCCAAAGCTGCGTTTGAATCATGAATCGCTCGTTGACACACCCCTGTTATGGTCCAAGTCATTCCATCTGATATGTTCGCCCCTGCGCTGCATTGATCTGGTTGAAAACATCACCGCATTACGCAAGCAGAGTGATGGCGAGAGGGCTGAATTCCAACGTCCGGTATTCATATGGGAACCAGTACCTGATCTGTGCACGGCCGACGAGTCTGAGAATTGCTTAAAGGCACTAAAGTACGTTGACGTGGTGAGCCCCAACAACAGTGAGCTGGGTGGCTTCTTCGGTAAGAAAACCGATGGGGAGCATCAAGTCGACTTCCGCGCAGTTGAGGAGCTATGTGATCAGTGGCTGGAGAGTGGCATTGGTCCCAATAGCGATGGAGGGGTTGTCGTGCGATGCGGGAAAGATGGCTGCTTAGTAACACGCAAAGGGCTACGCAAGTGGCTACCTGCCTACCATCAATCAGCGGGAAAGGTGATTGATCCTACAGGCGGAGGTAACGGCTTCTTGGGTGGACTGGCGGTTGGTCTGCTAAGATGTGGTTCGGAAGTGTCGGACAATCTGGAGGAAGCCGCCATCTGGGGCTCAATCTCGGCGAGCTTTGCCATTGAACAAGTCGGCATGCCTGTTCTCTCTCACTCTGAGAAGGGGGAAACGTGGAACGGTGTGAGTGTCGAAAATAGGCTTTCTGATTTCAAGCAGCGGCTGGCTAGTTATATACAGCCATAGCCACCGTTACTGCTCCCCGCCCAACGCCGGATATCTAGTTGTCCAACACCTTCTCTATCACACTCTGATTCTGTTTCCTCTCGTGTTCTTTGATCTGCTTGGTCCAGCTGCGCCATGGTTAGCTTCCTGGCCTGAGACATGGAATGGAGGGGTGCGCGTCGTACTATCGGCTGGGGAAGAAACGGTGGCGTTCGGGCATCTTGTCGCGGTATTCGCGGTTTGCGCTCAGCATAAAAGCCATGCCGGCAATACTGGCCATGGTGAGGCCTACGACGGCCGTGTTGGCTTTCCAGTTGTTCGGCTGAGCATACCAACCACCAGATGGTGACCAGACGTGCTTGGGGTATCTGGCGACTGTCAATTGGTCGGTTCCATAGGATTGGAAAGTCGTACATACGGGATCTTTGGTCCTCCGCCCATTGTGTTTGTGCTTGTGCGGATTCGTGGGGTTGAGCGCGTATGGAGCTTTGGTGAGGTCGTCGCTGTCGCACAGCGAGGTGCGCACGGGCACCCGAGCTTGGCGGAAATTCTGTCGCCATCATGGCTCGACGAACACTGAGAACACACTCCGGGCCAATTGCTGCTGCTGCTGCCGCCTCCGCCTTCCTTTATTTTTCTGCTATCTTGTCCTGTACTGTGGCCTTCATGAAGCGGATCCCCCTTTCAAGATGCGCCTCGCAATTGCTGGCCCCGCCTCTTCCACATCGGCCCTCGTGCCCATATGCCGCGGCGAAGAAATTACGGAGAGACATTATACCACATAGCCACCGGATAAACGCACGCTTTCAGAGCACAGTAGCCATACCAGACGAGGGGGAATTGAAACTCGAGGCTGCCGCAAATGTCGGTGCATCACCAATAGAGGAATCAAGGACTTCTCACCCACGCCCACTCGAGAGCCTCCCATCACCACACCCTAGTGCTGCCGAGCGCTCGATAAAACTCCACGCTCTCCGGAGCCGGTTATCGCTACCAGAACGATTTCCCCTCCAAGTTCTCGCACGAACCCTTGTACATCCTTCCGCAGACGCAAATCCCGCCTTCAACAATGCTTCGCTATCCATACTCGGACGCCAATTGCTGGGCTACTACACTTCTGAGTGGCTGATCTGCACCTACCCACGACTACCAATGGAAGTTGTCTTCGCTGCTGTGGAAGCATACATTGGCCCCAAAGCGTTAGCCACAGTTGCTCGGGAGTGGGGTATTGAGGCGGCGGCGGAACCAGGTGGTGAAGTGGACCCAGGACTCTTACAATTCAAGAGGATAGGGGCGGGTGAGGAGCTACCAGAAGCCCTAAGACGGCAGGTACCATGGAAATGGAATGTTACCACAACCCATAAAATCTTAAAGTCGGACGCATTTGGCTCCAACAATGCAGGGCCGAGTCCACACGCACTGGAAAAGACACCAGTACCCGTTGAGGAAGCAGCACAGTCTTTTGTGCGTGCCCTCATCGGCGCTCTCCACGTACACCTTGGTTCACCTCTTGTTAAGCGCTTCTTCCGCGACCACTTCCTTAGCCGACACCTCGACATCAGCACAATTTTCGACTTCCGCACACCGACACGCGATCTATCATGGCTATGCAGACGAGAAGGCTTCGAGCCACCCGTGGCCCGCTTAATATCAGAAACCGGTCGTCTGAGCAGACATCCTGTTTTCGTCGTTGGCGTATACAGTGGGAGGGACAAACTCGGCGAGGCATCAGGCAGCTCACTAAATGAAGCGAGGATAAGAGCGTCGGCAGCAGCACTGAAGGCCTGGTATCTATACAAGCCAGTCCAAGTCACAGTACCTAGCAGTACCGAGGGTGAAGTAGACACGAGCAACTGGCGGCCCAACTACGTCGATTGTGGTGAGGTCATTGTATAATCCACAAGCCGACCACTCCACTTTTCAGAGAGACTACCTTGGTCACATGTTGATACCATACTTCTCTGTTTGTACACATTTTCAGGCTAGCGGAGCATGCGATAGGGGAGTTGATGACAACTCTCAGGAAGATGACAGAACCGCACCGCTTGCGGTATGCCATGTAAAGGGGGAGCTGCAAAAAGCCGGCGCACCCAGCAGCATGGACAGCAGCGCCCATGTATCATATGTGACATCATGAGGATACCAACGATGATCCGCAAACGTGTAGAATATTTTCAAACAAACTTTGCATCAATCACAACACATGTCAAGACTGTTCTGATTTTTTCTTCACAATGCGAACTAGCGCAAAGGATACGAGGGAATTAGTCGCGCCGTTTTGTTGTGTGGTGCTTTGTCCACTTTGAGCATTTTCCTGGGCCTCCTGAGTGAATGTCTTTGCTAAGCTTTTGTTTACTACTCCAGTTTCCATCTACACGAGTGACTCGCCTACCGGAGATGCGTTCAAGAGACCCAGACCTTCAACGAAACATTTCATCTTCGGTACCGTGGATCTTGAGCCACAGGGCAGAGAGGCCGGAGGACCCATTCTGGAACTCAGAAGAAGAAAGGATCGAGGCAACGATTGCCCCATCAACCCCTTGCCCGGGTTTTGTGATGTGAGAGCTCATATACGGTGTATGGATTAATGGGATCTGGCCGGCACCCTCAGCCGTCATCAACTGCTGCAAAGAAGGGCCTGTTGAGTATTGTGTCAGCGCAATCTTATAAGATTATGCGGTGTACTGATCGACAGAATGTGCCCGACGCTCTCGGCAGTTGCCAGGTACTCCAATGAAGGCCCTATTGAGTATCGTGTCAGCCTCGGAATCTGTGCTCGGTGTTGTCAGATTTGAGGATTTGGATCGCTTGCAGGCGGACAATCGTTAGAAAGTAAGCACTACAGAACGCCAGCCAAGAGCCCCTTTCTCTATGAGCGGGGTAATAGTCTAAGATTAAGTAAGGAGATGGTCTATAATTCCCGTTTCCCGCTATCAAAACCCACACACCAACTCTACTCTCTAGTCACAGATTACATCACACTTTCAACATCGCCCAACGGCACCTACATCGTCAAAGTCGGACTATCTTTTACCTTCCACTTTAAAAACAACGCAATGGTTAATCTACGAACGGTCACGATATTGCTTAGTTTAAGTTTAGGCGCCTTCGCTGGTTTTAACGTAAGCATTACCTTTCTGCTTTTCCCTAGACTTCCATCACTGATCACTTCGCTACTTTTCTAGACATGCAAACCCGGTGGCCCCTACGGATATGGAAACTGCTGCAAAATGACAAAAGTCAATGGAAAATATGTCTTTACAGACGATTGCAAAGAATGCTTCTTTGTACATTACCCTAACCCTATCATTTATTACGAAAAGTCTAACCTGATTTGAACCTGCAGACCGATGGCGGCTGCAAAAAGTTAGGGCATCGATGTTCATTCAGCTGGGACTCCAACGCTGTAGAAGAGGGAGCATACTGCAACAAATAAGGGAAAAAGATTAGACGTGCAGTCGGAGCCACAAGGGAGCTGGATACTTTTGACAAAGACGACAAAGACGACTACCCTGACAGTTCAAAGATATTCAAGGAGAGTCTTTCTGGCTACAAGCCTGGAACCGAAGAATCGCATTCGCCATCCCCGCTAGACTCCGCAACAATCAATTCAATCCGGTCACTCTCCTAGACCCACTTACCTATCTAGGTAGGGCTTAAACTCCTATAGGTAACTACTAGGCTTAAAGCGGTAATCAATCAATCCAATCTGAACCTTCTAGGACCCACTTAATTGATTGTTGCGGACTGTGATCCCCGCCCCCTTCGCTATTCAATTAATCACGCACGGAAGAGAATGGCCAGTCCGACTCTTAGGCTTAGCGAGATTTAGAAGAGAAAACTATAATCTTAATCTTAATCATACATACCTACACTATCTATGCCTTAAACTTTACTACTGTCGTGTTTACATATCCTCCCCTCCTATATCTATTCCTTTGCCCATGCATAGCTACAACTACAACACGGCTAGACTATATTGTTGACACGGCAAAGGTGTCGAATACTAGCAGTCGTTGCAACGAACAAAGTGTATAGTATTTGATTAGTAGTGAGCAAGAGCTGGATGGAGAGATCTCCATATGTACGGTTGCGAGCTAAGCGGGAAGCTTGGTCTAACTAGTGGTCCAAGCTTCCGGCCCGGAAAAACTCGCCGGGCTGGCTGCACGCGCATGTCCCGACATATATATATACATGATTATCTAACATTACAAACACCAAAAGTTCACAAACATGTAGCATATTTAAAAAAAACTGTGCATAAATTATCGCAAACTCTTAATGTGAGCTATTGCTCTGTTCTACTATATGTGAAGTGCAATGCGTTTTACTTAGACTCCGCAACAATCAATTCAATCCGGTCACTCTCCTAGACCCACTTACCTATCTAGGTAGGGCTTAAACTCCTATAGGTAACTACTAGGCTTAAAGCGGTAATCAATCAATCCAATCTGAACCTTCTAGGACCCACTTAATTGATTGTTGCGGACTGTGGTTTTACTGCACTAGACTTGAGAGTACAGGCATATAGGTTAGCATGGTGGATATATTGAATTGCTAAGACTCACAACAGATGGATGATTGACGTTGTTTTGTAGAAAAAACGAAGCATACTACTTAGGCCTCGTGTATGTCGTATGTAAACGTGTTACTGTATGTTGATTTGATAATTTCTCCGCAGTATTTGTGATGTAGCATGCTGGAGACCTATCCATATTTGAGCAGTTTAAAGCACCAACGTCCTTGAAATTCATTTTTAATCTGCAAATCGGTGTATTTCCGCACTTTAGTACACAGGAAGGAATAGCCGCCTCTCTTTTGAATAACCTAAGCCACTTTTAGCTTAGGGTAGTTACTTAGATATGCCCGACCCCACAAGAAAACGAGCTCCTTCGAGACCACATTACACCGCCTTGTTTGGCAAAACATCTCTATTCCTGCTTCTATCAAAAGTCAAAAATCCACCCTTTGCAACAATGCGACGTAAGAGGAAGGCCAAGGCTGCGAGCCACGGGCCTGCCGACAACGCGTCGAATAACGGCGAGAAAAAACCAGAGTCGGGTTCCCAAAACGCCAATTCATCGTCATCTTCGACTTCAAAACCTAGCGCAAATAATCCCAATGCACCTTCAAAGGACCTCGCCTCTCAGATGAGAAAGATGGTAATTGAGGCTGCTGATCCCCCGCCAAACCCCATTCCAAACGGCGTAGAAGCGGAGATGGCGGAAGTAAAAAAAACTCGTTGTTACTATGCCCCGCGAGAAGCTTCGACGTCGGCTTAAAGTGCATTGGCCATGTTTGGTAGAGAAAGGCGACCCAGAAGGCTGGACGCGAGAACATAACCTGTGGTACATACAAGAAGAGATGAAGCGCGAGGAACAGGTAACCGCAGCATTTACCTCACTCAAAGAGAAGCTTGAACAAGGCAAGAAAGTACCTATCCAAAGCCCTTACTTAGGCCCTTTATCTTATTAAGGTTACTGGAGATTACATTCCAGTCAGGCCTACACAAAGTACTTCTTGCCCAAGATCGATAACATGGACTTTGCAGAATGGGACGAACCCACAGACCCAGCTCACAAGATGAATTTCTACGACCCGAGTTGTCGGACCGCTGATAATCCTCTCTATAAAATGCGCGACATGCAGCCTAGCTTTGGCGACATCGATATAGATTGTGGTGGGGCGGAACTGAGGGGATCCCTGAAGAAATTTACCTGGCCCGAGTACGCATCACTCGACCCCATCATTGTCAAAACGACAGGCAGGTCCAGGAGGTTGAAGATGTGGTTCACAGGCGATGGATTCATGCGCATGGAACTCCTCATGGGCTCTAAAGATGATTTTAGAAACGAATGCGGGGTACCGGTAATATGGTCCGGCATAGAGATGACTGAATTTCGCAGTCAGGAGGAGGCGAAGGAGTGGAGGGCAGAGAGAAAGGCTATGGAAGAGGAAGAAGAAAAAGAACGAAAAGCGGCACTTGTGGCCGCAGAAAAAAAGAAACAAGAAGAAAGGGCTAAAGACGAGGCAGCCAGACTCGCCAGAGAAAAAGAGAGGAAGAAGATATTGGCCAGGTTGCGGGAAATGCGCGATGCTGGCGAGATTACCAAGACGGAAGAGCGGCAGATGTATCTCGAGGAAATGGAAGAATACGATTACAAACAGCTCACTGACGTCGATACGGATGACGACGATGATGACGAAGACGACGACGATGATGAAGACGACGATGAAGACGATGAAGACGATGAAGACGATGAGTCACCCGAGCCACCACAATCTCCCTTGTCCTCGTCGGGACAGGAAGATTGGTCGAGTTCGGAGGAATCAGATGGAGAATAACTAGCGAAATAGAAACGATATTGACGTTTGAAAAGGCCGCAGGGCAGGACGTGAAAGTCAGGATAGCACCACCATCCTGTGTAGTCGAGATACGGATTGACGGAAAGGAGCTTATGCTTTTTGCCTCTACATACAATACGTGATATTGCCAGGGAGATCTATGCAATATAATGGCTTGGACGAGGTCACCGCCAGAAAACCCTCATCATGTACGCTTGTGAACATTACACACTCCTGCATAGTCGCCGTCATCATATTAAACCCAACACACGCACTACTACACACTTGCACATACACAACAACATGTGAAGTGTTCATAATAAATATCATTCACTACTGTTATCCCAAAGCAACTATGAAGCTCCTTCTCTTATGTCATGCCGCAATCATGTCTAATGCATACACTTCATCTCATCCTATCCGATGCGCTGGCATCGCAGTCCTCTCATAAAAGCATAAAATCAACGGGGGGCGCTGAACGCAAGAAGGGGTATCAAAGGTCCAACCCAGAAAGAAGAAGAAGAAGAAGCAAAAAGAGAACTATGTTAAAAGACGGGTTGGTCAGTAAGTAGAAGAAGAATGTGAAGAAAACGCTTAAAATTCAAGGCCGAGCCAAGGCAAGAAAGAAGGGAGGGAAGAAAAAACCCGCATCCGCCATCTAAACCCGCAAGATTTGAAAAGAGGCAAAATAGTTCCATCGTATTCCTGTTCAACTGTGTCGTGTCCCCATGTGGCGTGGCCCCACCGAACAGGTTTCCAGTTTCTCCAAGTTTCACAAAACCACATACACGACCGCACTTCGGGAACAAGCGCGTTTCAGGACCACCCGCCTACCCGCCTTGCCAAGAAATACGGGCCCGCCTACCGCCCTCCTCCTACAAAACGTGACCCCTCGTCTTGCGCGTGTCGAGTTATCGTATTGTGTCGTGTCGACGCCAAACGCCGTTTCGTCAAGTGTCACCTTGGCAGGGCAAAGAAGGGAAGGAAACTCCACTTTCATGTCTGACGTTTTCACGCCCGACAAATTCCGGCGCGCATACATGTTCCGCGTTGAATCTAATGCCCGAGTAAGGGTATTTGTCCGTGAGTGTTCCAGAAGCCACACGGACGGCTTCGGAGAAAAACGGAGTGAAAGGGGAGGTGGTATCCTGGTTAGTCATTGTCTTTTTACTGTCTACCACCCCCCAGCAGGTTCCAAACGCCGCGTTTGCGTCTGGAAGTAGCCGTCGAAGACGCTGAGCTCGGGCTTCCTTGCTTGCGTCGGTGGGGGCGCAGGGTGCTCTGAGATATCGACTAGCGTTGCCGTGTTATTGTTGCCGTTGCTGCTGCCGTTATTGTTAATGCCTAGCGAGGCAGCGGCCTGACCGCTGTAGCCCCCGGAGTCAAGGCTGCGTCGCCGGCCGCCAGTTGCACGACCGCTGTTCAAGCTGTTGAGCACGGACGTCATCTTAATGCGTTCTTTGGGACGGGGCAGCAACATCTTCTCGATGAGTGTGAGCCATTCGGCTTCGGCCTTGAGTTGGCGCAGTTTGCGGCCAGACCCGATGAGCCCGTTGCGTAGATGCGATGTTGTGGCTGCGTGCAGTCTGTTGCGCCAACTGGCGACACGGTCGAGGTGCTGGTGGTAGGATGCATCATCTGTATTCGCGGATCTGTATTGCGCGAATACGGAGAGGGATTGCCCCTGGGCTACTGTCATCATGGAGAGGAATACGCAGCCAAGGGAGAATACGTCGGCCATGCGCTTGCCCCGTGATACAATGGTCTCGGGCGCAGCGTATACGTAAGATTGATCCTGGAAGTATGCGTGCAACTGATCCATATGCTGCGAGTTTGCCGTTATGGGGCTGAATGTATCGATGTTTTGCCCGATATCGAATGGTGCTAGAAAGATGCGGGCACCGTCTATCAGAATCTTGCGCGGCCGGATGCTGCGGTGGCAGATGGACTGCGAATGAAGATACTCAAGTGCAGAAGAGAGGTCGTGCATCCAGTCGACCAGCATCTTGGATCGGTTTGAATCGCTGCCGGGAAGAGCTAGGAACTCGTCTAGGGTGTATTGTGCCTTTTCTGTCACGATACCTACGTGGCTGGGTTGTGAATATGAACAGAGCAGCTTGGCAATATTCTTGTGATCGTACTGCTTGAACTTGTTCACCTGGTCCAGCAATGCAGCTTTCTGCGTCTGGCGAGCGATGACGAATCGCTTTCGCACCAAGACACGGTCATCGCTGCTACCTTGCATCCGAACTCGATCAACGCTCTTTTCAGAGTTGCGAGATGATCGGATCAGACCTTGATGCACTAGTGGGACTGTCTCACGTGCGGTGTATTCGACATGGGCTCCGTTCAACGGGAGTTCCTTGGAGGTAGCGCGCCACTGCTCCTCTACAATCTTTCGTGCATTTCCCACGATGCCCTGTAGACGATCCTCTGGGAATGGCAGGCTCTCGTCACGAAGATCGAAAAAGGATGCCTGTCGCCACGAAGCAACATCGTCGCATACATATAAGAGAATGGCAAGCCTGGGATTCGACAGAGTCCACTGCCATATCTTCTTGACCAGTCCAGCATCCCAACCTTGCTTTCGAACATGCTCGTATAACCACCCAGAAAGAGACTGTCCTTGGGAAGACAAGATGGATGTGTTGATGAAGCCGTTCACCAAAGGCACGAGAGGAGGAGCTGGCTGTCGGTACGGGTTCATGGGCGAGCCCGGATAATCACCATTCCTAAACGACTCACCGGAAGTCGATGGGGGTGGAGACAAGGGCGCAAATCCTGCTACCGGATTGATTACCCTTATTGGCTGGGGAGCAATAGGCGTCGTTGACCGACTCGTGTACTGCGGGGTATGATTTGGGCTGCCATCTGGTGACGACGAGTCTATTGACTTGCTGGAATACGTAGAGCTTGGGCTAGCCATGACATTTGACCACGGGTTGTTGTTCGTAGTCGTCGGAGTCGCGCTTCGACTAGTGCAAGACGAAGCCGACGAGGCTGTTGGAGATGGCGGCCCGCGGTTCTTATAATTCCATGACTGGTCGGCCTGGAGGTTGACCATGGAAATGGTATGTTGCAGACTAAATTGCGGTTTGGGGTGCTCGAGAGCAGTTGTTCGCCATGGTGAGTTTGAAGCGTGTTGCATTGCGGCGGGGGTACGAGAATTCAAGTCGGATAGACAGCACGTGACCAACGTGGGCACTGGAGATGGCAAAGGACAAGTGATTGCAGAACTGAGGTTATGGGCTGGCGCAAGCCCGTGACAAGGACAAAAGCAAACAAGGAGTGTCAGCTAAAGAGAGTGAGGAACGAGAGAGCTAGATAGAAGAAGAGTTGGGTCCAGGGAGCTGTCGGGCTCGACCGCGTCTACACCCGTGACTGGCCAAAATAAAGCTGCTCTCAGCACAGTCTAGAGGCTGTTGATGTGCTGGCAATTACTTGTCCGCATTTTGCAACACATTAGTGGAGGGCGATAGTATATGGCATTCCACAGTGGGTGTACGTGTTGGGCGAATGCGCTGGGCACGAGCACACCCATGTGGTTTAGTTGTATGCAGGCGAACGTGGCCACCTCAGAGTCGCCTTCTGGATCAAAGGCGTATCATATGCATATGTTCGCAGCCATACCTTCCCGTATGGTGCCAGATCATCTGGTAAACTGGCATTGTGCGCGCGATCGGTCCCGGAGCCAGTAGGCACTGTAAGGAAGGTCACTTGGTACTCGCAGTGTTGCGCTGAAGCTTGAAAAAAGCTGCCAAAGTGGGGAAGATTTCATCGCGTCGGGAAATCAGCGCCACCAAACAACGTCGTGGGAAACGCGCAAGGCGTCAGTTTGAACATGTGGAGACTATGCAGCGACATGAATACCCAAGATGAATACCTACGGTAAGTATCGCTCAGGTCGGGAGCGCTTTCGGGAGATTCGGATTCGGATGAGCCCAAGGTTTCGTGTCACGCGCTCACCGTATCTTCTGGGCGGCTGCCGGGCGCAGGGAATAATCCATCTCCATGTGGCGCCGGGAGTGACGTGCGTCGACAACAAGGGCGGCTGGAGAGAGGGTCTATTTGTGGCTTGTCAGAGATGCCGTCACCGTATGTAATATGTGCAGGTTGTTCAGGTGCACAAGATACGTGTACACGTGATCATGTGCATAGAGCCACGTGACCATGCATACCAGAAGACTCGACCAAATGACGGGAACTAGCACAAGCGTCAAAATCTCACGATGCTCGGCATCATCTTACTCAACGAGCGCTGGTGCTAGCAATAACCTGAGCGTTAGGGCGTATTCCGGCATTGAAATGCTTGGTAAGCTCAAATGACAGCGGGCAGTTGTGTGTCAAAATTGCTTGTTCACGAGAAGCAGCAGCCAAGCGTGAAACTACAGTCACGACTACGAGGTGAGAGTGGCGTCGGAGAGGCTGAAGTTGTGCCGGGAAAAGCGGCAGGAGGTGCCCATTGGCCCGCCATGCCATATCACGTGACGCGTTAGCGTACATCTGAAGCGCCCCTAGTTTTAGCATCGTCACTCGACACCAGACCTCAACACCAATTGTCTCAAGGGGCCCGGCATCTTCATGCCCTGTGCGTCTCCACTCCCGAACGGTTCGATCTCCACGTCGAGGTTCGGTTGGCCTCTGCCCATTGCGGCTCCAATGTACTAATTTGAGCTAATCCATGGCCCCTGGAGCATGAACGCATAGCACATTGTTGTGCCACCTGTCACAGCCTCAAGCAGCGTGCGTCTCATACTCTGTTATGGAGCTTCCGGCCAGGCTTGGTGCTGCTTTGTGAGTCTTATGGACCACCCAGGACACGCCATTTTGTAAGCCCACTTGGTCCGATCGACCCGCCGACGCGCTCCATTGACCGCGTTTCTTCATGCTGGCATCTCCCATTTCTATAATCTAATCTAATTTGCGCTGCTAATGATACTGCCTCTGTCGGTTTCCGTTCAGTAGTGATTGACTTTTGTACCCGTTACCGTCGTTCTTTTCTTCAACGCCACTCACTACCTTAGTACGCTGCTGGGCAGCCCGGCTCCTACTACCTTCTCACTACCGACTTTAATACTTCGGGTTACTAATACAACCTCGACAATGCTTTTCAAGAGTGCCCTAGTAGGCACCCTGCTCGCGGCTGGACACGCAGCAGCTTTCAAGGGCCCGGAGCTCAACGCCCGTCTTCAGCCAGCCCAAGATGTAGAGTCGATACTTCGTCGCGACGCCGAGATGATGGCAACACTCACCCAACGACAAAACGCAAACTCGGCCGACACAGCGCCTCTGGCATCACTGACACCCGCCACGGGCGACGCCTCAGCTGCCAACTTGGTCAAGTGGGAAGAGCAGACCAAGGCAGCGTGTATGGCGACACTGGCCAACCTCAATGGCCAAGCGTCCAACCCAAGTGGCATTGCCGTGTGCTACAACCTGCCGTTCTTGGACAGCAAGACTGGTGTCTTCCAGGCAGAGCTTCGAATGTACAACGTATCAGCTCCCATCAACCCTTGGCTTGGTGTCACCGCCGCCGACGTCAGCATGACACTATCCTATCTCGGTGCAACTGTACAAAACATGCAGGGAAACGTCACCAAGCGTGATCTTAGCGCGCCAATCGTGGATGGTCAGCTAGTCGAGAAGACTGTGAAGAGGCAGAACATCAATGGCATGCAGGAACTCAAGGTCCTCATGTATGTTGGAAGGATCAACGACAACCTGATGGGTTCAGCCATGACCCAGTAAGTCGACCTACTCCTAGTCATGTAACTCAGCCGCTAACATTGCCTCAGAGAGTCTCTCAAGCCCCTTCTTATCCCGCAAATCGACCTCGCCGCAAAGAACCCGGTTACTGGCCAAGACGTTGAAACCACCCTATCTTCCCAGGAGGCATCTTTCGTCAACGGTATCTTCTCCAGGGCAGGCACTGCCCCCACTAACGCAGACCCTGAAGCTGCAGCATCCGCATCCGCCGCTGTGGCCTCCACCGACCCCTTTGTCGTCCCCGGAACCTCATTGGCCTTCTTCCCAATCGGTCTTGTCGTCACCTCCACATGGGCCTTTTTCTTCATCACGGCCGTTGGTTTCGGAACATTTGGTCGCATTCAATACCGTGACCAGTATAGGAGACGTGTAAGAGCAGAGTCAGCGCGCGGTGTTCGCACCATCTAATATCAGCTTCGAGAGTCGTTTTGTCGTTTGCCGTTTTCTCTTCCTTTTTACACGAGGTAGTAGTATCTCAGGGTTAGATTACCATGAAGATTACGTTCGCTCCGATACCCCTTCCCTTTTACATCCTGTACATAATTCTGGTCGGCTATGGGGTTTGCTCCACCCACCATATCATCATCTTCCTCAAAATCTAAACATCCCGGCGATGGAGTGCACCTGTGTGTCTCGGATTGCGCAGTAGGAGATAAAACAGTATAAGTTAGCAAAACAATGGAAACAATCAGTATTTGTCAAATCTTTTTTTGTTCCTTTCTCGTCACGTTTTTCGTTGTGCTTGAGCGCTTTTTTTCTGATCTTTTCTGAGCTTGCAACCCATATCACGTCGCAGCCGCCGCTAGTTGCGTGGTACACAGTACGCACGCGCTCCCGTTTCAATCAGCAGGACTGGCTTCTGATCCGCGCCAGCCATATCTAGGTCGCTGCTTGCAACGCTTCCCATAACAAGCGGCTGCCGAACCTAGGAGGTCCTATCAAGTCCGAAGAGATGATTGGCTTTAGATGGCGCAAGTCAACGACGATGCCTTCATAGCCGCGCTTTGGAAAGGTGAGGTCGTTGGCTCTATATATTTGTCCTTTTATATGAGCCCGACCAAGATCTGTAGACGAATGCCCAGGCGGCTATGCTTTGTACTCTGCAGTCTGTTCCAGCACCCGCACTAATAACTAATACCGGCAACGTTTGCGATGCACTCATTTTCATTTTGAGCTCGTCGCTTTCACGGGTACGTGGCAATTTTTACTGTGACGACATAGCCTCGAGATTCGCTGAATTACTCAGGGTCCAGTTTGCAGTTTGATTGCTCGCAAACACTAGCCGATCACGAGTCCGCCTTCACTGCGCCAACAACACGTCCGCGCCCTACGCCCATACACTTCCATCACCGCTATTACTACAGCAAGTAGAATATCCAGCGACTCCTTCTCTTGCGCAGCGGTCTCCAATTTCGATAACCAACACTCGTTCACCTACCTTGTTGACCACAAAAACAACAACAACAACACCCTACCTCATCATCAACCATGAAATTCCTCACCCTTACATTCATCCTTACGCTCGCCACCACCGCCCTTGCAGCCGCCGTCGTCAAACCCCTCAACACCGCCTTCTCCATCGTAGTCCGTGACGCAAACTGTGACGCCTGCTTCGAGCAGTACAAGTTCTGCCAGCGAGTAGGGAACCCCATTTAGTCAACTCCAGAAGAACCTATACTAACGATCCTCCCCTCAGAACGGCCATACAGATGGCGAAGAAGGCTGTAACCAGACCTGCGCCGAGCACGTCTGCCATATGAACCGGTATGACGGCGCCGACCCGCGTGAGGTACGTTATCAACCCATTTCTTGTCCCGTGGCCCGCGAATTTATTTCATGATGACGAGTTCAAGCTAACGGTTTGACTGTATAGTGCAGGGGCTGTGGTGGAGCCTTCGACATGTGTCCTGAGAAGTCCCGCTACATCTAGTCAGCTTCACTTTCCAACCTTTTGCAGGATATTTCACCGTTCGGGACAACGGGTTGAGGTATTTGTGTCAAAAGGCAAGATGACGTGGGCGACCGGTCGTATGATGATGTGGAAATTGGAACTGCGGTATTTGATATCTTGTCCTGAGGCAGACTAG
Organism: Pyrenophora tritici-repentis; assembly: GCF_003171515.1. Lineage (NCBI taxonomy): Eukaryota > Fungi > Ascomycota > Dothideomycetes > Pleosporales > Pleosporaceae > Pyrenophora > Pyrenophora tritici-repentis. The sequence goes on from NC_089395.1 coordinate 2,363,951, forward strand.
TCCTCGGTCGGTCCTAAGGCATTTATCATTTCGATGACCGGGGTCTTTTCTTCTTCAATTTGATATACCGATTTGCATTTACTTGCATACATAGGTCATGGGATCTGGTTTAGTGAGACAATGGACTCCACAGTAGAATTCGGTCTTTTTGTAGTTGACTACAATTTGCCTTTTACAGTTGCCCACTCGCCCTTGTCAACCCTAGCACACATGTCCTTGAGTGTTGTAGCTGCCCACTCAAAGTCCTTCATCTCGAGATACGCTTGCGCGCTTAGTCTGGTCCACCACTTGCCTCCATACCATTGAATCATGATAAATGTACCATATTCGTCGCTGCTGAGCTTCTTCATCCAGTCGCGCACCAAGATGCCAGCATCATCCTTGTTGATACCGCTCTGCGCTGCGACGTCGTGAACACGCGAGATGGAGATGGGAAGCCGGACGTTGGACATGCAGCATTGGCCCAGGGTGCCAGTACTGTTTTCTAAAACCTCTGTACCGAGAACTTGAGCGACGTGTTTTCCCGCTTTGCGAGCGACATCATGGCAGTATGACATGATTGCCTTTTCGCCGCCGAGGGACTCGCGCCATTTCAATGCTGCAGGGACGCATAGGTAGGGGCTGTTGTCAATCGTACCCACGAATTCGAAGTTGGCAATGAAAGGCGTTTTTTCCACGCTGAAAGCGGTTGGCATGGTGACTGCGGATTGTTCGGAGGCGTTATCCTCGACACCTGGCTGGGCTTGGGCCTGCGACGACGAAATCTTCGGTGGGAATGGCGATTCGAATGTTGAGCTTGCGGGGGTAAACCCCCATGATGTGGGCAGAGTGCTGCGGATGAGATGTTGGTTCCGATGAGCGACATGGAAAACCGCACAGCCACGCGGAACATATAGCCACCTAGATTCAGGTCAGCACCTCCTCGGGAGTGGCTATGATGAGCAGAGATGTAAGGCGTCGTACTTGTGACAGTTACTAACGAAGAAATCTGGATCCAAAGACCCGAGATCAATCTCAACATGGCCAACACCATGCGCCCCATCAATGCAACTCATGACCCCCAGCTCCTTACACTTCTGCGTCAAGCGTTCAAACGGTACCCTCACGCCGGGCATACTAACCACGGTATCAAAGACCGCGATTTTGACTCGTCCGCCCTTGCTCTCCACCTCCTTCACCTTTCTCTCAAACTCTTCGACTAACCAGTCATCTTCCACGGGGTACGTGTACTCGATGCACACGCTCTCCGCGGGAGACTTTTCAGTAACATACGAGACCGTCTTACCACAGGCACCATAGATGGTGGTAAAAGTGAGAATGTGGTCTCCAGGGACGAAAGTGAGGTTACGGAGTACGGTATTTATACCCGTGGTAGCGTTGGGGACGAATACAATGGTTGAAGCAGGTGTTTTGAGAAGCTGTCATATTGTTAGTGATGTTTTTGCAGTACGTGAATATGACATGGGGTTTAGTATGGAGTAGCGAGACTCATAGGAGAATGTAAATACGCACCTTTGCTATCGCCTCTCGAGCTTCATCAAGATAACCTGAGTACTTGTAGATGATGAAGGTATCGGGTTGTGCTTCGCATTCGTCCTGGAATGCGCGCATGGTATCACGGATGACACGAGGATAGGTTCCAAATGAGCCTTTCTGCTATCAACGTCTGTACATGGAGACGATATCGGATGAAAGCAAGGGCGTAGGTATTGTCGTAGGAGTCATACATACCATGGTTCAAATTCAAATGTCCCTTGCCAAACAAGAACTCCTTATCTCTCAACTCCTTCCCAAACTTGACACCATCCTTTGTCGTAGCCTGCACCACCGCACTCGCGTCAGAAGTAGTACCTTTCAAATCTGACGTCATGATTGTGGAATTGAAAACGAGGCTATACGAAACATTGAATGATGGTTGCGGCTTCCACCATTTATACACAACAATACAAATTCGTGACTCAAAGCATCAGTGACTCAGTGCCATGTTCGCAAGATGTTTTCGGTAAACAGCTACACATTTGGCTGGTAGGGCGTGGAGGCGTCGGCATTACATGTGGTCCAATCGGAGAAGGTGGGGAAGTGGGTTGAGATAGGAATAGTTTTGTGGGGCAAGCTGAAGCTAAATACCCTTTTTGGGCTTTACAATACAGTAGCTATGCGTCACCCAACATACATGGGATGGGAATGGCACCATCTGTGCTGAGTTTCCACGTTATGCATTGCGTTGAATCTACAAACGCGCAGGAAATATCGTTCCTTCCAACGAAGCATTTTCCACAGGTTTGGTAGCCGCTACCTTTGCAGCCGCAGTACCTGCCCTTCGTCCAAACACCGCGCCTGAAGTTAACCCACTACCTCCAGGATAGTTACCGTAGAACAATCCACCTAACATTTCGCCAGCGCAAAAGAGACCCAAGATCTCCTTCTCACTCGAGGTAATAACAGCCGTCGTCTCAGGATTAACAGCCAGCCCACCAAACGTAAACGTGATACCACAGCACACCTTCACAGCCATAAAAGGGCCCTGATCAAGCGGTAATGCCCAATTTGATTTTGCCAATGCCAATTTCTTCAGCCGAGACTGCGTGGATAGGCCATCTTTTACTGCAGGATCCCATTTCCTCTCTGGATTTTCTTTTTGAGACGCATACACGGCGTCGTTATACTCTTTTATCATCTCGACAAAGGCTACTGGGGCATCCAGTCCCGCGCTCCATGCGAGCTCCTGCGCCAACTCCTCAATCGTAGCACCCCAAATCTTATGTACACGCTCATCACGATACTCTTCATCGCGCAACCACGGAATCGCGCGCTGATCGTAGACCTGAAAAGCTACTCCGTCCGGTTGCTCATGGATAGCGCGTCCGAACTTTGCATACGTATAGTTGCGCATATCAAAACCTTCATCGACGAACCGCACGCCATGTTTGTTAATCATTAGACCAAGCGGGTAACCAGATTTTGTAAACTCGTTTGAAACTGTACGGTCCCCGCTGTTTGCAGGGGCGTTGGCGTCCCAGCAGGTGGAATGGCAGCCAGACCAGTTGCCAGCTTGTTTGGCGTTGACGTCGCGAATGGCGAATTCGAGCACTTCGCCTGTGTTGAATGGGGTGCCGCGGACTCGTGCAATGTCCCAGTTTGGACCTAGGTACTGGGAACGCATGCGTGGGTTTGCTTCAAAGCCTCCTGCTGCTAGGATTACGGCGTTGGTGTTTATGAGTGTGTCTACGCTCTTGTACTCTAACAGGACTCCTGTGACGGCGCCGGATGGGGAGGTGATGATGCGCTTGGCGGGTGTGGAGTAATACACTTCGATGCCGTGTCGTTGAGCTGAAGCTTGGTGATCTGCAATGAGTCCCTTTCCGCCATCCTCAGTCATGAGCGACATGCCGCCCCAGAACTTGAAGCGGCCATTAACCTTGTACGCCTGACGATTGAAAGATAGCTGAAACCTGATACTGTTCTTTGCAAGCCATTTCACTGTATCGTTGGAGTCGTCGATCAATGCCTGGTTCAATGCTGGATCTGACCGCCCTAGACACACACGATCCATATCCTTTCGAAAATCCTCCTTGGTATACGGCGCCATGTCGATGAGTTTTGATGTCTCAGGATCTACATTGTTGACAATAGGTAGTAGATCTTGCATGCCATTATGAACTGTTCGGAAAGCACCAGCTGTGAAATAACTGTTTCCGCCAGCCCATTCTTTTGGTGCTTTTTCAACGAGTACCACCCGATGTGCTCCAGCCTCTACAGCTGCAATGGCAGCGCAGAATCCTGCGTTACCGCCACCAATGACAAGTACATCGACGTTTGGGGGAGAGGTGAGCGATGCCATGTCGCGGGGATACGAAACTGAACGATGATGACAGAGGCTGATAGTTCATACGATGCTGTGGCGGAAGAAAAGTTTTCATGAAGAGCGAAGCTTGCAGATCCCAGTTGAGCCTACTATAAGTTGACGGGTGACTTTTGGGTATCCCCGCAACGGAGACTTATACCCGCGGCAGCTGGCCCGCGGGAGCAGGGAGCAGGGGATGTTGCCGACGGAGCTAGTGCAGGCTAGCTATCATGTAGTAGTCCGTCGCTATATCTGAAATTCGGATATAAGTAATGTCGAGACTAAAGTCGCACTGTAATGTAGAGGGGCCTTCTACTCGTGTTTTCCCAAGTTCGATGTACATATAAAGCTAGAGTTCCTGTTGACATTAGCGCGATTTATATCACGCGGCAAGGCACCAGTACATAGCTCCCAACATTCAGTTTTGTATTAGGAGCTATCTTCAGTCTACCAAACTTTCGTTGGGTGACTTCTCGTCTTGCTGGACCGACCTCTTTCAAGCGTCCTATCCGACCTGTACTAGGTCTGCATACGTAGAGCATTCCCATGACTCTCTAGATAAAGATTCTGATGTACGCAGATGTTCGAGCCAGTGGCAACTCATGTGGGCGAGTGAGAATACAACAAGGAATAGGTTCATTCTCATCTTCTCGCTGATCAATGGTCCAGCAAGTTGATGAGGAAGAACCGGGTATCAATAAACAATCAACGCCATGCAGTAGCTCTACCCTATTTATCTTTTTCTCGTTCGTTTTGGCGCCGCTTTAGGTTTTGCACGATTCGCTCGTCGAGTGATAGGCGCGCTGTCTTGTTCAGACTCGACACTAGATTCCTCGTCATCATCATGCTCATCCTCTTCCTCGGCAGACTCAGACACGGTGCTCTGAGCTTTTGTGTTCTTTGCAGTATTAGCTCCAGCCTTGGTACCTTTTCCGGTCTTGGCTGTTCGAGCTCCTTTGGCACCCTTTGCATTCCTAGGGGTGGGTGTGGCTTCGGCTACGCTCTCTGCTTTTTGACTGCGCACGCTATCAGGCAGGTCGTTGAGCAGGCCGATGCCTGGAGCGTAAAGGTCTTTGTATTCATCGACTGGAACCATGGCCGGTGAAGAGGCAGCGGCTGAGGATTCGCGGTGGAAGCGTCTCAGCCACATCATCTCACCGAACTCGTCTTCAGGGAGCTCAAATTCGGGCATGAGAGCGGCATCCTCGGGGTTTAGAGGGTCGGGTTCTTCGGCAAAGGCGAATTCGTTCTCGCGCGTATCGAGGGCGTCTAGATCATACAACTGCCACAATTTCTTCCATATACCGGGAATACGTGTGTGAGGTGCATCATCGCTCGCGAAACCATGTGAGCGCATGTCGGTATGAATACTGATGATGCGAAAGTGCTTGTGCATGCCTGGACATGAACATGTTAATTAGTCATGCATGAGTTGCTGACGTAACAGCATACCTGTTGGCTTCCACTTCATCATGCTCTTCATAAGCTGCGTTTCCTGCTCGTCGGCCCAGGGATCATTGAGCAGGTCATCGTGCAGCTGTGCAAGGCCAGAATCTTGCGGTGTCTTGGGCTGCGTGTCGCGTAACGGTGTTGAAGCTGCGGAAGCTGCACTTGCCTTTGCCTTCTTGCGGGGCGGCATAGCTGGGGGCGAGTGAATTGATAGTGGTGAATGGGAGTGGAAGAAGTGGGCAAGTCGCGCAACCAGGTACCGACGGGGACTGGTGACGGAAGTTGCAGGGGTTCGCGTAAGGCTGAAGGGTTTGGGCGCGTCATACCCCACACCCTCACCCACGCATCTCTACTTGCACCGCAATGGAGGCAGATGACTCGATATACAATGTCAATGTATTCAGTACAGATGACCTATGGCGACAGCCTACTTCTTTTGAAGATGCCGACACGCGCGAGTCTTTCCTGTTTGCCCCGCTGGAGCTAGATAGTGAGCCGTCGCGTCTTCAACAAACATGTGAACGCGTCAATTGACCAACCCCGCAGTCTCATCAATCAAGTTCGACCACCCCTATGCCCCAAAACACACTCTCGAACGCGAACTGCGACTTCCCGACTTAGATACATTTGAGTTTGGGCCCCTACCCGACCTTGAGAGTCTTGATGGGTCCACCATTTCCATCGACACTCTTCCGCTAGAGCCCGAGGAAGACGTCTGGGAGACAGCTCGTAAACAAGGGCCTGCAAACAAACATGTCTTGTTTTACACATGGCAATCTTTCGAAAAGGGTGAACATTTAGACAGCCCCACGCCATTCTTGACTGAGCGGGGTCCCGAAGTCTTCGATGCGACACTGGTACGCCATGAGGAATCCGATAATGACAAGCCCCGTGCTGGCCGAATACTCAAAGGACACGTGCTCTTGCAATCACTCTGGAATCTCGGTTTGGCTCGCTCTTCTATACTCTTTCGTTTCAATCCCAAGCTGAAGACATTTGAGTCCGCGGTACCGGATGGACGAGCATCGGGTCTGACTCTACTCGCCGCCCAGAGCTTGACCATGTACTTTATACACATCGGCAGCACTTTTCTGTATCTACGCTCCTTTGCAGAGCGAACCTTTTCCTCGGCTACAGCTATTGCTGCCAAGGTTGCATTGGCTACTTCGGTGTCAAGCGTCTTGTCCAGCTTGGAAGACACACTGGGGAAACAGTCTGCAGAGATACGCTCTCTTTTGCAGTTACAGCATCAGTTTGCACGGCCCCGTGAGATCCTGATGCATGTTGCTCGTATGGTGGATGCTGCCAAACATGCCAAAACCAATGAGCAACTCTCTTCCATTCTGCATCATCGTCTCCTAGAGCTGGAAGAAGGAGATGAGCATCTCCGTCAATTATCATGCCAAGTGCTTTGTCAGGTTGCCAGGCCCAGCCTAGAGTTGCTTGGTGAGTGGATGGGAATACGAAAAGAAGACGAATCTGCGCCTATCTGGCAAAGGAATAGTTTCGTGGCGGTCGAAGACCCTACGGTCGACCCTCCCTCATTCGAATATTCCTATAAGTCCGAAATGATGCCTAGATTTATCTCTCCGGAAGATGGAAATACGATATTTGAGACTGGCAACAGTCTTCGTTTCTTGAAGACGCAACATCCACAGCATCCATTGGCTCGTCTGGATGGATTGGCTGTTCAGCCTCCAGATATGGAGTGGGGCTTTGCATGGCAGGACATTGAGACATTGTCTTCCAAAGCAAAAGCTTACGAGGAAAGGTTGAGGCGGGCACTGCTGGCCTACAGTGCACGTACAACCGACGTTGCTGATGCTCTCCCTATGCCATCTGTACCAGAGCCTGTGTCAGAGCTTCCAGTTGAAACTCAGCATCTTGATCGTTACTTTGAGGATTCCATTGAGAGCATGAATGCGCCACCCAAGTGGGCCGCACAAACTTTACCAGATGAGCTTCAGCTTCTGGTGGGAAGCATACTAAACACCACAGAAGAGAAAAATGCCCCTTTCAACACATTCTCTCCGCCCATGTCACTGGCATCCACTCTCTCATTTCGTCCACTCATCACTGCACAGGCGAAGCTAGTCAATGCAGCTACCGTCCGTCTATTCTTCCGCTCGCATCAATTACGGCTCCATCTTTCGCTTCAACGGCAATACCACCTTCTCGGCGACGGCGTATTCTCCTCGCTATTAGCAACCGCTCTGTTTGACCCCAATCGGGAGAGCGCCGAACGCCACAAAGGAAGGATGCGTAGCGGAGTACAAATGGGTCTTCAGCTAGGCTCCCGAAAATCATGGCCACCAGCAAGCTCAGAGCTTCGACTCGCCCTCCGAGGCGTCCTCAGCGAAAGCTACTATTCCTCGGCCCTCTACCAGACCACGTTAACAGCCGGCGTCGCCAAACCACCAAGTACTCCCCTTCTAAACAGCAGAGACAACGACGAACTCCCCGGTCAACTCAACTTCGCCATCCGCAACCTCACTGAAGCCGAACAAGAAAAAGTAATGGACCCAGACGCCCTCCATGCCCTAGACTTCCTCCGCCTCCAATACGTTGCCCCCACACCCCTGAACCTCGTCATCACAACCTCCGCCCTCGATAAATACGACCACATATTTAAATTCCTCCTCCGCCTCCTCCGCATGCTCTTCGTAGTCGCTCACCTCCCTCGCTCATACACCGACACGGCGTCCCGCCAATTCAGAGCAGAAGCCTACCACTTCGTCATCACGCTCACAAACTACGTTTTTCAAACCGGCATCGCGGAACCATGGGCGGACTTTGACGCCTTTGTCGCAACCGTCGAACGCCGCCTCAACGAAGAAGACGAAGCGCGCGAACTAGGCGTTAGAGTAACACAGGGTGTTTCTTCCCTCCGCGACGCCCACGAAGCCTGTCTCGATAGCATTCTCTTCGCCCTCTTGTTGCGGAAGCGTCAGCGCAAGATCATGGGCCTCGTCGAAGAGGTGTTTGAGCATATTTTACTGTTTGCCAAGATGCAGAATGCGGGGGCGCAGGAGGAGAGGTTTGGCGATGAGACGGTCAAGGGGTTGTATGCCAAGTTGAGGGGCAAAGTTAGGGTATTTTTGAGTGTTTGTCGCGGGTTGACAGGGAAACAGGGATATGGGGTGGGGAGGGGGACAAGGGAGGAGAATCAGATGGAGAGGTTGGTTGTGGGTATGGAGATGAATGGATATTTTGCCGCGTCTTAGTGCGTGTACGAGCAAGTTCGAATTAGATAGCTTGAATGGCAATGTATATACATGCCTCGACATTAATGTCTAGTGGCACATCAGATGGTATATCAACAATCCATGCAAACATTCATAATACTCTTACTGCTTTGTCCCCATGAGTCCCCCAGGAGGATACTCGGGCTTCCCATCCGGCCCCAAGTTCTCCTCCCCACTCGACCCCGTCCTAGCCGTAGGCTTAGTCTCCGTAACCGGTCTCGTCGGCTCACCCACGCCCTGCGGCTCCGGTGGCGTCTTCGTCCCCGGCCCTCCTCGCTTCTGCCAATCAAGCCACGAGCCGCGGTACTCTCCCACATTTACATATCTGTTGAAAAAGGCGTTAGCTGTTGGCCCTCTACACATCCATCTAGCCCTCCATCCCCTTTCCCAGTAAAAGGACACACATAGAGAGACGGAGACTTACCCAGCCTGTCTAGCAATCCCAGCAGCAGCCCTACTCCTCACCCCCGCCTTACAAAAAAACACAACTTCCTTCCCCCTCGGCGGCTTCTCAAACCCAAACTGCTCTCTGAACTCTTCCTCTGGCAGTAGTAGCGCATCCGGGTGCGATGTCACTGGTATATTAATCGCCGTCGGGATACTGTTTGCGTCGTATTCATGGGGTTCACGGACGTCGATTAGGAGGCGGGAGTCTGAGGGGTGTTCGAGTATGTGGAGCACCTTTTTTGAGGGGTTAGATGGATAAGTCAGGGTGAGGGGAAGGAGGGGTGTATACATCGTCGAATTCGTAGAGTTTGTTTTCCGTCGAGCTGGGGCTGGAGCGGAGGGAGCGGGGGGATGGGTGGAAGTGCCGTGTTTGTGTTATTTGTAATGGGTTGGTTATAAGGAACGTGGGTTCTGTATTGCACCACGAATGAATGCTTTTCTTTTGCGCGAATGGAGAGCCGCCGTGTACTGCTTGTGAGCCGACGATTCTGGATAAGAGGTCTGGTTGACGGCCGATGACGGAGGTTTGCGATCGGGGGGTGGAGCTCAGGAGTTTGAGAAAGTGTTTTGAGGACATAGTTGCGATTTAGACCGGAAAAGAGTTCGTATGTGGTTCCTCCTTGGAGTTATCGTGGCGGGACTTCCGTGGTTAGAAGGTTGGTAGGTTGTAATAGTGTCTATCAGTAAAGATGCCGAGTTGTCGGTAGCAGAAAGTTGAAGCTCGGATGTAGCGAATTAACGCCGACGTCACTCTTCGCGAACTCTGCGCGAACGTCGGACGCTAAGCCTTACAACAAGCATGGCATCATTGTGCATGAGTATGCGGCCTACGATTCTGTAACATTGGTGTTTATATTCATTGAACTTTTATAATTTTACATAAACCTAAAGTGGAGTAGATAATGCCTTCCCAAGTAGCCACTTTTGTTTAACAACGCCCTTGGCCCTTTTCTAATATAGAAGTGACAATGCGTAACGCCATATAAGATGTATGATAAGTATGTGGGGTATCCAGTAAGGAAAGATGGGACGACATGGGCCAAATAGGAACAAAGAAATATGCATTTGTATATGGGCATTCGGCAGAAGTATCACGTTGACTCTTCTCCATCGCGCTGCACGTCCAGCCCCCGCAATTTCTGCGACAGTAGACCTGCATTCGGAGGTCCAGTTGGGCTCCCGAGTGGTGAAAAGGCATTCCCACCATACCCAATGTCGCCTTTGCTGAGTTTCTCAAACGTGCCGTCGTTGGAGCTATTCGGGCTCACGACAGGCCTCGGTGATGTAACAGGTGTCCTGAAGGGGCTCTTCGGATCAACATCCATGCACTCGCGAGAAACAGGTCGTGAATGAATCGCAGCTAGTCGACTGAGAGCAAAGGGAATGGGTTGTAAGTCGGCTACATGTGAGCTGAAACTGCTCGACGCAGATGAGTTGGCATTGTCACCAGTAAACTTCACTGCTGGAGGAGGCAAGGGTGTGTGCTGCCTAATGTTATCAAGCGCATCGTAGGCCTGCTGTGAGTGAGAAAGTGGCCATCCAGCGCTGCGACGACGGGAGACTTTGTCTGTAAGCTGAGGCCCGCTAGACTGGGTCTTTTGCGATGCCATAGAGTCTCTTGTCGGTTTGTACGTGCTGTATCTTGGCTCTGGCTGCTGAATTTCATTTCTCAGCTTCTCCTTACCATCTGGCACTCGATTGGCAAAAACGACACGTATGCTTTTGTACAGATAATGCCGACCCTTTGACGGACAGCATATGTGCAAATGAATCAGGTATCGCAGAATAGGTCGGTCGTTGGGATCGTCGGAACTACTGAGAGCAGCTTCTGGGCAGTCTGTGCCCAAGTTCTTTCGTGAAGAAGAGGGCATATCGATGATAGGCCCCGCAGAATAACTGCGCTGCCTGATGAAGGTCTTCTGCCCTGGCTCCATGTCTGACAAGTCGTACGGGACGAGGAATAGCTTCACGGCCGTCTTGTTCGGGTTCTTCAGTACTATCTGAAGCTGGCCCTGTGGCGGAATCCGGTAGCAACCCCCGGGAGGCGCTTTCGGTGAAGTCGACCGTCTCTTCTTCTTCTCCTTTCGTCGAAGATTCCCTTTTGTTGTTTGTAGACTTTCTTCATCTCCCAGATGTATCCGAAAGTCCAAGTCATCTTGATCGGGGGGAGGTACAGCATGGCGACGCTTACGTTTACCGGATTCTTTGCTTTCATCGGGCGCTGGTAATGAGTTTTCCAGGTCTATGAGACCGACATATGGACTTGGCTCGTTATCTGAGATCCTACCATTGCCTGTATTGTAGCTGTAGAAGACTGCAGGAAAAGGCACTGTTACATGAGGTGGGCACCTGAGACTCGACTTGCAATCTCCACGCCCAAGGACGCCGATTTTGGCGACAAAGTCTAGAGGTCGCGAAGGCGTAGTTGACATACGTCCTCGCAATATTGACTCCTCGTATGAACCTACCATCGGAGCGTGTTGGAGTGGGGATGCTTCGGATGAGAAAGATGGCCGTCGGGGGCTCAGATAGGGTGTGTGTGAGAGAGAGTAAGGTTCGGATATGTTGTTTGTCATGGATCGCCGAGGTTGATGCGCCTGATACGGTAAGGAGGTGCCATGACGAAGATGGCGAGCTGCAGGAGTTCCGGTTGCGGATCGCGCCATTTGTATGGACTGGTACGGTTGAAAAGAAGGCGGGGTAAAAGTATGCCTGCGATTATTTCTGTCAGGACTTGGAGAGGTCTTTCGCGAACTCGGACCAGAGGAGAAGTCTAGATCTGTGTTGTTTGCCTGGTACACAAGGGGGCTTGTGGGTGGCAGAAGTGTGAATTGACTGTGTGACGAGTGTGACGTCGCTCGTGCCCGCGCGACAGTACGAGTGTCGTCGTTGCTCGGCTCGGAATATTGGACATGGCTAGTACGGGTCGGATATCCAGCCGCGGGAAACGAACGGTCCCAAGGAACCACAGGCGAAGTGGCTACAAAACCGGCAGACGAGTGGCCATGGTCGGTTGCGGTAGCCGCTCTCTGTTCCCGAAAGTCGCCCGAGTGTAATGCCGATCGAGGGCGCTGGATGTCTAGGCCTGCCGCTGCAGCATCTCGGACATGGTCAGGGGTAGAAGTGCGCGAAGCTTGCAATTCGGTGGTAGGCGTTCGTGGAAGGCTTGGACGGTCTCCAGAAGTCGGACGTGGTGGGATAGGCCCATGATTTGCGATATCGGTCTAGAAATCAAGTCAGTATTTATTGCATGAATACACAAGCGCTACCGAGTGTATTTTGGCTTTTCTTTACTCACACCCTGCCACTGTAACCATGATGGGCTGTTGGTCTTCTTTATCCTCTCGATCCACTCATTGCGACCGAACATGCACGGCTTGCGCGTGTGGGTGGAAGACTCGACGTCTACTTCAAGCGACCGTTGGGCAGTCAGGGCTTCTTCTTGTCGCATGGCGTTGCCCCAATCGTCCTCCGAGTCAAGTCCCGTGGCTCCACCTCTTTCAAGGTTGGTGGGCGAGGTGTGAGCCAAGTATGACGGCGCGGGTGGACTATCATTGGGATCATGGAAAATAGGCATGACTGAAAGAGAATGTTGTAAGAAACAGCATAGATATGAGTACTAGTATCTCAGTGGAATCAGATAATAGTGGCGGGATTATGGAAGTGTGACGACGGCGGAGACAGTGAGGTCAGGATGGAGCGCGTGCTGGCTCGGCGAATGATGTGAGTAAAAGAAGCAGTTTGGCGCGAATGCGTTGGCTCCAGCGGCCGGCTCATCACACAGTCATACTGGCCAGGAAACAAGGCGAAACACCGTGGAGCGCTCCGGGCTGAGGTGCGGAGAGGCAGAGGGATGACTGGCTATGCGCTGTGCGCTGTGATGTTTGTAACTACTTGGATGACGGCAAATTCCTAATCGCTGCTGATAAAGGAGCTCCAGTCGGTCGAACCGGTATTGGCCGAGGTCCTGGCGCAAGAGGTCACACGACGAGAAGAATTAAGTTTTGGCTTTGTGCCTGCACGTGCGCTACCAAGTGAATAGATGGAACTGTATGTAGGTATGCTCTGCAGAGACACAACGGTGCTCAAAGCTGAGACGGCCTCAGTTGTGCAGTGATGCAGCCATGCAGCCGATCCCGCCCCGCTTCTGCCAAGACTGAGTGAGGAAACTACGCGCGCGTGCGCGGTATTGTGCCGTCTTTTGCCTGCTCACTTTTCACTTTTGATCTACCGACATCCACCACCGCTGTCGTCATCATGGGAGTAAAACCACGACATGAGAAAGGCGGCGAGTCGTCGGCATGGAAGCAGAAAAAAGGTTTCAAGATTGGCCCTGCAAATCTGCCCGATGGCACCCATAGACGGAAAAGTACGTATTGGGTCCCATCAAGCGTAGCTCTCCACCATACCTACTAATTTGCGCATAGTCGAAAAGATCAAGAAGAGCCTCATCGAGAAAGCCAAGATAAAGAAGCAGTATGCAAAGCTCAAAGCACGTGAAGAAACGGAAGCAACAGCACCGCGCAAATCTGTCTATGAACGCGAAGCCGACAACACGACCGACCCTGTACCAGAACCCAGCCTGGAACCCCACCCTGACCGAGTCGCTATGCTGGAAGAGAAGTCACCTGAACCTCAAGCCAGCCGATACATAGAGAGGCAGGAGCGAAGACGGCGTCCACAACCATTCCAGAAAGAGAGCGAAGTGGCGCGCAAGAAGAGGGAGGAAGCCGAGGAGAGGCAAAAGGCGAGGGAAGAGGCAGACAGGGAGCGTCAGAAGAAAATCGCTGAACGGGAGCGCTTTAGAAAAACTATGGCCAAGGCGAGGGGAGGTCCCAATGGCAAGAGAAAACTCGGTCGCGAAAGCACCGTTTTGCTTGCCAAAGCGCAGAGGCTCATGGCCAAAACCTGAGGAATTCGACCATCTTGTAGAGACGCGTGACGTCGACCTCTGGATCCCAGGCAATGAACACGTTCTTGCAAGCCGTCGGGCGACGTTTTCCCGACAAGCTCCGGTTCATGTACAGGTGCTTAACACGCCACTGTCTGTCTGAAGCAACATCCTTCAGCTCCACCCGAGAAACGTATCCGGGAGTCACTACACCATACCAGCGTACCCCGAAATGCTACGCTGAACGGCCATGCCCGTGTCGTCAGTAGCCTGACCATGCACTGTTTGTCATGCAGATGCTGCTTCTATGCTCAACAAACGTAAGAATATAGAATATCACATACGTTCGAGTAACCCGAATAAATTAATGCCTTCTGGAATCAAGTTGTGTAATTCCATTGTCACGTCATTGCTACTGTCGTGTAATCAAAGTCACTTGTACAGCCTCCGGCTCAGCTCCAAGAGGAGGAGCGGTTGACTTGACAATGCATTCTGTACGTGCCATTTTGATGCGCAAGATCGGACGCCCATCCCATTGGAGCAATCAAGTAAGAGATTATACAAAACCAACTACATTAGCCAGGCCATCGCATGCATGGTCCCACCTTTCTGCGTTCCAACATTCGAATGCATGGAAATACCGAGGCAGAGGCTGGCGCTTGCCGTATGAGATCTGATCTCCGCACTAGAGACGCCACTCGCTCTTTCCAGCCTCGCTCGCACATCTCCCCATCCCTCTTACATCCCACCACCACAGGTCAATGCTGCAGATGCATGCATATGCATTCACCGGGATTCCTCGTGCTACCACAATCCTCTACTATCCACTCTCAACCCTATATTCACACGGCCATGTGTCTATTTTTTGGTTGCAGGCGAAAGATTACTTGAGGCGGTCAAGCTGCATCGCATGTCCAGGGACGCATCGCTCAGCGAGAGACATCTCACGTAACATCTCACTACATCTACGCAACACTTCCCCCATGTCATGCGACAAAGAATGGTTATGAGTTGACTAGTAGTTGCCATCGCAGCTTCAAGCTCGCAGATTACACCGGATTTCATATGCTGCCCTCCGTCTTTGGTGAGCATCTGCTACCTTGTACAAGCAATTTCTATGGTCCGACCTCGAACGCAGCTCAGCCACGCTTGCCTCCGATCGACATTGGTCCGTCACCGGATTTCAATCAGCAGGTGGTTGGCGAGGCCTGTATTGGGAAAATCATCAACGTTAACTGGTCGTATCTTCATTTTCTCGGAGCTTATATCGTATTTTTGTATCTTGTGAAACAAAAGGCCCGTTGCGGGGGAGCAATGAGCAACGTCCAACTAGCAAAGTTGCGTCAGGCAAGCCATGCGGCTTGCGGTTCCTGGCAACCGTCTGGCCCTTCTTGTGGAGCAATAAGCTTATTCCGGCCCGCTGCTAGGTGTCGGTCTTTCTCCGATTGTTAGCGGTGTATGGCCTTACATTACAGGGGACCGACTCCGTGCGGAATCCTTGGGGCTGTACACACACCAACAACGGTCCGTCAGAAAACGCATTAGGCCTATGCGCACGCGTCATGTCTGCAAAGCCTTGTCGGAGAGCAGGAACATGTCATTCACTACCGAGTCTCGATAACGCTGTATCAGCGCACCCGCTAGCCAAACAGAGAACCCATCTCGAAGAATGCAGTTTGGCGTACGACCTCTTTGTAACATGCGCCGTCTATTTCCCACATGCCGACGTACCTGGCATGCCAAGCAGCACCTTCGCCGTGATACTGATGTGCGGCTCAATATCAACGTTGTTTTCTCTACATATGCTTGCGTACTCTGACTCCACTTAAGACCCATCTCCACTCCCTTCACTGTTGCTGCCTGAACAACAACTCACGTCCAGTCAAGCCATATAACATATAGTCTTTCATTCTATGCCCTTTCGTAAACAACTACCAATCTATCAGGGTTTAGTGGGTCAAGCTAGGACATAATGGACTATTCAAATCGCCCACCAAGGAAGTGGTCTTCAGAAGAGGACCAGAAACTGCGAAACGAAGTCGAGATGCAGAGTAAGTTTGTACCATTTTCATGAATGGAAAGCAAGAGCTTAATTTCTCTTGTTATCACCGCACTTGAATATCTTGAATCAAGGCAGGTGCTGACTGTTTATCAGTGGTAATTGATGGAGAAGTCAAGGATTGGTAAGTCTCTCATGAAGGATTTCCTTTTTCACCACTAATATGACATGCAGGTGTAGGATCGCCGATAGCCTCCCAGGTCGTACGAACAAAGACTGCAGAAAACGCTGGCACAACTCTGTAGCGGGAGGCCTAAAGAAAGGACAGTGGTCAAGTAGTGAAGATCAACTACTAGTAAGAGGCGTGGAACAGCATGGGCAGAGGTGAGTTCACCAATGCAGTAGCGCATGGCGGTGCTAATTGAATCAACGAAGATGGACAGTAGTGGCAAGCTGGGTTGGAACACGGAGCGCAGACCGTATGTATAGTCACCTTCATTATTAAAACACCATCACTGACCCACATTCAGAGTGTGCAAAGCGTTGGCAACAGTCACTCGATCCCAATCTGGACCGCAGTGAATGGCGCGATGTCGATGTCAGTCTCAAGCCAGGCTTCCAGCAATCAGTAGTCCATGGCTGATTCAATCTTAGGATACAATGCTTATCAGTGCCGTTCGTCGACTCGGACGCCACTGGAAAGATATTCAGAATGAGCATTTCCCCGGGAGGTCGAAGAACGATATCAAAAATCGGTACGTTGCTCGTCCTTGGATTCTAGGAGACTACTAATAACTTCAAGCTACACAGTTCTTGTCCGAAGATACCAGAATCAGGGTATCACGCTTCCTAATGCTCCAAGTTCTCCTTCTGACTGTGGTACACCTGCTGCATTGTCAAGTTACCCTGATGACAACGATTACACCTCCTTCAATCCACAACTTTACGATACTATATTACCATCTCAGCCAGAATTCGACACCAATGAATACTCAACATGGTCGTCTCCCCAAGCATACGCCATGTCTACCACGATTACCGCCCAAAACAACCACCACCCATCGAATGCCCATAGCCCATATGCATATACTCAGCCACCACCACTACCATCAAACATGCCATTAGATTGGGACGGTGTCCCACACTACATGCACCACCCATCGCCCTTACTGCAGAGCAACGCACCCACGAACACGCCCGTCTACGGCTACAGCGCATACCAGCAACCGCACATGTCTCACGATATCGGTAGCTACACAGCCTCCACGACGCAAACATGCTATGCCACCATGTCGAACCAGCACTCATCACCACCACCACCTCCCCCATTCGGTCAGCAGCACGGCTACCCGCCAAACACGATGCCCATGTCTCGTGATCCCAGGCATCCACATTATCCTTTTTACCATTCGTGAGGCAGTGCAAAAATTATCGAAAGGTCATAGCGAGCGCGGGCTTGGCAGCGCGCGCGGTTAATAGGCTAGGATTTGTTGCTCTTTGGGACCCAGTTTGTGACATAGGGTTGGGATAGTTAACTTGGTTTAGCGTGCGTGTGCGTGACGGAATCGCAATAATGGAATTCGGAATCGTCATTTCGCTGACTGACCCTGACCCGCGATTAATTCGTTTCAAAACACACCAAAAAATATATTATCAGCATCACCCGTTGATCCTCTCATATTCGCTTCTGTTGATGTTACTGCACGGAATCTATCCTGACCTTTTCTGCGATCTTCTTCTGGTTCTGGACACGTGACAGTCATCATCATCAATCCAGGTTTAGTGTTTCCGCCGCCCAGTCGGCAACCACGCTATTGGTCGCTTAGGCTCCTCCCTTTGCACAGCCTCAAACCCCGAGTACAAAGAGTTGGATGCCTTACTTTTTTTTACCACACAGACAATACCCATGCCCCCCGTTTCCATCGTGCTATAGCTTCAGATGGGATGGGATGGATTAACTTACTTTTTTTTCCTTGAGCAAGTTCGGTTTCATTCCAATTCGCTGACTTATCGAGTCATGGGATGACTATGTGGTGCAGCGTTTTTCCCCACTTTCACGAGCTAGAAGCGTCCGCGGGTAATGTTGGAGACACGAAGGGAAGCTTGCACCTTGGTGTGTGCATTTCCCGCACGTGGGGAGCGGGTTTTCTTGGGTGTTGTTTCTGCCTTGGGGTGTGCCTGACCCGACCCGTTTTGTTGATCTCGGTTAAGTCTTCGCTGCGTGTTGTTAGAGTGTTATTGAGTAAGTTAGCGGACTGCATGGAACTCCTTTGCATATGGGAGTGTGGTTCCTTGTTTTATTTCATCTAGTCGGCACATGTAAATCTGCCTGGCATGTTCGGTTGTGTGTATGGGGGTTTGCAGTACGTGTGTGCTGGGGAGGGGGATTGGTGTACATTCGGACATGTCCGGTTCTACGTTGAGAGTGATAGACGGATAAGTTTTTTTCCTTTCTTCTTTCTTTCTAGAACTCTAACACGGGATTGCTGTCGGCGTAGGTAGGAGTCACGCCGATTGCATTACTCGTTTAGCACGGTCGATCTGAAAGCATAGGCGGACCGGCGTTCCCGTTCCTGTCGATCTATTACCCGCCGATGGTCATCATCGTGACTTTTTACGTTTGCATCGAGGGTGTTAACGTAGGCATGCATCAATCCAGTTTCTACATTGCTGTGTTGACGTTGAGTAAGAAGTCGTCACTGTTTGTGTCGACATACGCGTTACCGCATGAAAAGGATTTAGGTGCTTGTACGACACACAGCTTAGCGTAGACGATGCTGTGTGACGCCATTGTGGTGGAGCAAGCGGTTTGTAGCAGCATCGATTGTACAGACCGCTGTTTCTGTCGTTGTAGATTACACGGGCGGTGATGTCCGTTGGGGGTCATGGGTAGGACGTGCTAGGGTGGCTCTAGAAGCAGGCATGGGCTGTTCGGGCCTTCCGAAAGGTCTGGATAGAGTTGTTGGGAACATGGATTTAGAGTAGGGCTTATGGTTGTCACTGAAGCTTGATTGATGGTGACTCTTGGTCTGGTCTGTGGGGTTTCACATGGGGTTGGAATGTAGGTTGAGATTACTATGACTGTGTATGGTGACTACATGGTATCATTGACATGGTGAACACTTCGACTGTAGATGAAGTATCATGTTGAAGACCTTGGAATGCTAGTTTTCAAGCTATCAATGAAGCAGAAAAGTGCGGTAAAATAAACCCAAGAGGGCACTCAGTAAATAGAGACACAGAAGGACCATAAACACAAACATACAAACCCCATAGAAATGATTTCAACGCGATGTCATTCCATCCACTCTCAACAAACATCTCAATGACTCGAGAAATGAACAGTCATCAACCCATGCCCAAACCCAGATCTCCATCCCTCCTCACGGCGATACCGACATAAGCACTACACACCCAAGCTATCCCACCATACCAATCTCGTCCCACCTCGGAGCCTTCCGTCCCCTGACCACCGGTACCTGGAGTAAGCCCGTAATGTACCAGCGGGGCCGACAGAAAAGGGTAAGCCGCGCCGTTTCATCCCCCCTCCCCTGACAAAAACCATAAGCTTCATGTCGGTAAAATCTACGGCTCAAGGATCGGTCCGTCCACGGTGACGCAAGTAACAAGAACAGGAAACAAAAGAGTTTATTTTCGGATAACGCCCCCTCCCGAAAGAGAGTGTTTCACTAGTAAAATAAGACATGCAGGGAATACCCTACCCTAGCCCAGGTTGCTGGGGAGGGGGTGGATAAACATAGCACCGCAGATTGACATCGAGGCTAGACGTGTGCGGACCTCAGTTCATGGTGGACATGAGCTGTTGGGGTCTGCGTTCGGCTTTGTTGCTGTTCACAACATGAATGTGGATATGTTGGGCGGGATTTTCCTTTTGTGCTTGTTAGTTAGAAAGGGAGTGGTAGGGGGGAGTTTGAGATGTTCCCGTGTTGTCGGTCATGTCCGAGATTGGGCAGCGCGGGGCCTGGGGTAGATTGGCGCCGGTGGGGCTTTGTCACTTTCCTGGTTGGGAAAAGAAATGCGGGTGTAGCGTTGTTGGGTAGCGGCAGTACAGATGAAGGGTGATTGCGGGGTTGTGTGTGAGGGTTACGCCTTGTTGTGTGCCTTACCTGTGTGTTCTGGGTTAAGGGGATGTGGGTGAGAAGAATTGCTCTGAGAAGACAAGCTTTTGAGCTTGGTTGGGGCGGGTAATAATAGATCGATATTCGCAGACCGCTGATTATACTGCATCTTACTGGCTGTTCTAGAGCTACTCGAGTAGATTTGGATAGCGAGAGTGAGGAGTTAGATGGGTACCAAGGCACTGTAATGCACATGAAGCAAAGTGAATTCGCTGGTGTGATGACCATAGACGAAGACGTCAATCAAGATTGCATACGTGACGTACTGGAGTTATCTTGGAAGCATGTTTACCGGGACTTATGCTGGTGCCTAGTCGTCTAGTAGCCTTTTTGGAAGAAAAAAGGTGAAGATCTCCTGTTCCTCGGCGAATATTCACCCATAGTGAGCATAGAAGAGTCCTAGGCAGCAGTATAGATATGATGGCCGATCTAACATACTAGATGGATGGCCCAAGCATCGATATAGTCGAAAATGCAGTGTATCAGAAGCAGAAAGTGCTATTTCAAGACAGCATCCGCTTAGAGTTTCGCCGCATGCCACGCAATCAACAGCGTAGGCTTCTGAAATTGATCCAATCATTTGGACTTGCCTCTTATTCTCCGTCAAATACAATGAGCCTTCACGTGCACTCATATACGAAGCGACACGATGTATATGGGGCCGGTTGACAATGACGTCATAACAATCAACCTTCTTTCGCAAGCCATCTCAGTCACTGAGCACCGTATCTTCCCCACCCAGTATCGCGATCTAGAACAAGGCGCTCCTCTCCCTCTGTATTCAGCAGAATCCCAGCACCACGGCACCATGCACGTGTACCAATATCCGCCAAACCACCACCCCCAATATTGCCAACACCACAACGCATCGGCCTCTGGATTCCAAAACAAACCCCACCCATCTCGCATGAATCCTTCCGTTGCACGTAATAATCAATAAGCTTCTGACGCGCTCCTTCAAAACCACGTTGCTCCGCCACTGCCGTACGCGTCTACACGCCCTGCGCGGAACGCCCTACTCCTGCCCGTCTGTTTACAGAAGAAGTGCCCAGACGGTCGCAGGGGACCAGGGTATGTGTCTGATTAGTGCGGGTGACTTGCAGATTGCGCGCATGTTTTGGGTGGATTAGGCAGCAGGTATACGGGTTACAGATGTGTTGGTGATGATGCATGCGGTGATGATGATGATGTTGTTGGTACATACACCGATAGGTTGTATTTGTGGAGAATTGTGGCTGTAGCACATGGGTAACATGGGTAAATACTTGTTCGTAAGCAATTCATAGACGTGTCCGGCGCCTGCGGTGAGTTTCGTACACTAGCGTGTTGAGTATTTTATGTTACAGGTGGTGGCTAGATAGTCGTGCCGGTGTTGGGCGCTGGAAAAATCCGGGGTCGATCAAGCACGGTCGGTGGTTCTATTTCTAGGACGACAATCGTTGTGGCTTTGCAGGTAGGTAATAGGTAACTCTGCACGCGCAAGCTAGATTGCTTACGGTACGTAGTCAAGGGCTGGGACATGGGCGGGGCCACCCATGGTACCGCAAACAGAGATTTTTGCGACATGTCCAATCAGGTAAATTCATCCAACACGACCCATGCGCAGTGCGCACGCTCTGACAGCACAGCCATTAGAAATCCGTAAGTCTACCGCGGAGTAATTATCCACTATCCAGCTGTCTGTTGACCCCGAAAACAAGGGCATATACGTTGTAATTCTCAGTCTCTCCATCAAAAGCCGTTCAAGCAACTGCCCGGCTAGCTCAATCGGTAGAGCGTGAGACTCTTAGCACTCACGTCCTAACAGACACGATTACTCAGTACATCTCAAGGTTGTGGGTTCGACCCCCACGTCGGGCTTGAGGCTTATTTTTTTTGTCGTTGTAGGAACCATAATGGTGGTGTGGGACATTGTGTGGTGGTGAAAATCCGACCAATTTTTTTTCCGCGCTAGCTGACTCTCTAAGAAGGGCGGCATAGTAGTCTAATTAAACTTACTTATATATACAAGACACTTTTAGAAGTAGAGAGAGTAAAGAAAACCCGAGGTGGGAGTTAGTATAAAAGACTATTTGCGCATATCTTCTACATGTATCGAAGGTGAAAAGTCGCAGCACCAAACGCCCTCAACCATCTAATGCTTGAGCTTGACACTGCACAAAGGTTAGCACACATCAGCAAACAACAAAAGTTCAGGGCAGGACTTACCATCTGCCAATAAACTCCCCTCTTCCTCAGTAAACTCTGATGGTCACCCCTCTCCAATACCTTACCACTCCCCATCACAAAGATAACATCCGCCTTTTGAATCGTAGCAAGACGATGCGCAACCGCAATAACCGTTTTACTCCCCTCTCCTGCAGCACGCTCAATAGCCTCCTGCACCAACTTCTCCGACTCCGAGTCCAGCGAAGAAGTCGCCTCATCCAGTAACAAGAGTTTAGGCTTACGAAGCAGCGCACGCGCAAGCGACAACCGCTGTTTCTGACCCCCAGACAACGACAAGCCCTTTGGCCCCAGCCGCTGCTCATACCCATTCGGAAGCGAGGTGATGAAGTCGTGTATCTGGGCGTCACGACATGCCTTCTCGATATCCTCGTCGCTTGCGGCGTCGACGGATAGCGCGATGTTTTCACGGATTGTACCCTCGTAGAGTGTGGGTTCTTGGCTGACGAGGCTGATTTGCTTGCGGTATTCGGATGCGTTGAGCGAGGTGATGTCCTAGCCGTTGAAGAGGATACGACCGGATGATGCGTCGTAGAAGCGCTCGAGGAGCGAGATGGTCGTTGATTTGCCGCAGCCGGAGGCGCCTACAAGAGCGGCGAATTGGCCTGGGCGGACGTATATGTTGAGGTTGGATAGGACGGGTACTTCGCGCGACTTGTATGTGAAATATACGTTCTGGAACTCGATACTTCCGCCTTGGGTAGTTTGTTCCAACGGCTGGTATTTGGAAGGGCCTGAGGTATTTTGCGGACGCATGCTGATAATGCGGTTCGCGGAAGCCGTCGCCTGGGCCATGTTGGGTGCAAAAGAAAAGAACATGCCCGCTGCGACGGCGCCTTGTACGATTGCTTGATAGATGACGAAGAAGTCGACGTTATTGTACTCTCGGGACGCAAGCAAAGTACCACCATACCAAAACGTAAGTGCCATAACCCCCAGTTCAACGCTATCACTCGCTGCAAAGACTGCAGTGCTATATTTTGCGCTTGAAAAGGCCTTTGTAACATGGCCCTGTAGTAGTGACTCGTACCGATTCCCGATCATATCCTCCATGATAAGACTGAGTACAGTACGAAAAGCGCCAACAGCTTCAGCAGCAAACTGGCTACTATTTTCGAACACTTTGGCGTTTGTCTTTGCAAACTCCATCTCGAGACGCACGCGGAGGTAGCCGGCAGCGAGAATGAGCGGGAGAGCAGCAAAGAGGCCGACGAGAGAGAGTTTCCAACCGTAGACGAATGAGATGATGATACATCCCACGAGATTGACAACAGCAATGAGCGCCATGGACATTTCCGTCGCCATCAGCTGCTGAATCTGCGTCGTATCTGAACTCAAGCTTGCGGTCAGGGAGCCGGGACTGTGCCCCTGGTCGTCGAAGAATGCGATGCGTTTCCGAATAAGGTTGTCCAGGTACTCTTGTCTGTACTTGAGCGTGACTGTAATTGCAATGAGTTGGCATGCCGCACCCATGGTGAAGTATGACAAAAAGGTGCTTGCTGCCAGTACACCGAACATGCCTGCCCAGAAGTTACCTTGGCTGACAAGTTCATTCATTGGCAGTGTAAACACATTGATGACGCTGGCGAAGATCCAAGCTTGAAGGGGGTAGACAGCGCCACTTGCCAAGATGCCTGCAATAGCGAGCGCGTATAGGATCCAGTGCTGACGTTGCTCATAGATTAGTCGGCCAAAGCTTCTGAGAAGACCCTGTTGCTTATACTCCGGTTCCGCGGATTCGGAAGTATGACTGCTCACGGTATGCTTCTCGATGACCTCAGATCGAGTAGTTTTGACCTTTTCCAGTACATTGTCGTCATCAGTATGCTCAGCTTCCATGGCAATCTCTTGTGCGTGAACCAGACCGTAGTAGACACCCGCGTCAATTTTCAGCAGATCTTCATGTGTACCTTGCTCTACGAGTTTTCCTTGACGCAAGACAACAATCTTATCCGCTCTTCTGATAGTAGAAAGGCGATGGGCAATGACGATGGTGGTTCTGTTCTTGGAGACGCGATCCAGTGCTTGCTGAACAATACGCTCAGTCCTAACATCGATGGCGCTCGTTGCTTCGTCCAGAATCAATACAGGTGGTTGTTTGATGATACTCCTTGCGATTGAGATACGCTGTCGTTGCCCGCCTGACAACTTGATGCCACTTTCTCCCACCATGGTATCGTATCCGTCGGGTAGCTTTGTGATGAATTCTTCGGCATAGGCTTCCCGGCACGCCTCCTCCACCATTTTCATCTTTTCCTCTTTGGGCAAGCCTTCATAGCTTGTACCACTCAAACCGAACGCGACGTTGTTGTAGAGGGTGTCGTTGAAGAGGAAGGGTTCTTGTTGGACGAGACCGATTTGAGATCGCCACCACTTGAGATCGACTTGGCTGAGGTCAGTGCTGCCAATCTTTATATTTCCCGTACATGTGTTGGGTCCCAATTCGGGCTCTTCTTCTTTGTTCTTGCTTTCTTCGGCCTTCTTCTCCTGAGTCAATTCGGTTGCAGAGGGTGAGGTGGATATCTGGGTTGCAGGTGCGGCTAAAGCTGTCGTACCACTGAGATCGTACCATCGCTGTACCAAACCTACAATGGTAGATTTCCCTGGAGAATACGATAGCACGTCAGCAAAGTCCCAAAAACTGAGTCATGATGCTTACCACTTCCAGATGGACCAACGATAGCAGTGACTTTGCCAGCTTCGAATGCAAGATCAAGGCCCTTGAGAATCTGGACGTCCGGTCGGCTGGGGTAAGAAAAGCACACATTATCCAATGTAATATCAGCATCTGCAGTGATATCCGGCTCTTTCAGCCCCGCGGTATTGGGAACCGGTGCGTCAATGGTGACGAACAGTTCGGTAGCGGCAGTTGCAGCCTTTGCGATAGCAATCATCGGAGAAACGACCCTGCTGATATTCATCAGCGCCATCATCACCGAAAACAGCACCACTGTTATCGTCCCAACGTTCGCCTCTTTGCCTTCGGAGTATCGCTTGATACCAAACCAAAAGGCAATGGCAAAAGTACCATACTGTCCAACCATCATAGGTGACATCATAAGCCCCATCAGAGGAGCGGCCTTTTTTTCATTCTTCGCAGCCTTATCCAGCATATCTTCATGCTGTCTTGCCAGTTTCGCCTCTGCACCGAACGCAACGATGATGCGAATGGACGAGAACATCTCAAATGCCATGGCAGAAGCATCATCGTGGTACTTCTCCGTGATCTTGTGTATTCGCATAAATGGTGGGAACAGCACACCGTAAACCACCAGGATGAACGGAAGCGAGGCTGAGGCAACCAGCGTGAGCAACGGACTCTTGATGAACGCTACGACGTAGGCTCCAATGACAAACGTGAGCGATTGAAACAGCATAGCAAAGTGCTGAGAAATGGCGAGCTGGACGGTATTGGAAGAGGTTGTTATACGAGTTGACACCTTTCCAGGGCTTATAGTATCGATGACGCTGACTGGCTGTGCGAACAAAGCACGCAAGTATGCGAGTCGCAATGCAGCAGAGATTCGGAGACCACTGATCCGAATGGTGAGCTTGGCCATTGTTAGTGTGTGGATACAGTAGCGAAGAACTTGTATCTTACCATTGAGATGTATGAGAGGAAGAATTTGGCGATGAAAAGATACACCAGATACAGTGTGAGTCTGTTGACCTCTGCTTGAAACTCACGAGATGTCACCGTTGTACCTGGAATAAAGTAAGTCGTAAATGAGCCCACTAATTGTCCTGCTCGGTATCAGCAATCGGGTACCTTCCATGATTGAATCGTTGAAGCATACCAAATACGACGTTCATCAGCGGGAATGCGACTCCTGAACCTATCGAAGTAATACTGCACAACGCTATGAGTACAAAGTCGAACGCAGTTCCGTACGAAAAGACTCGCTGAGCAGCTTCTGTTAGTATTAGATTGCGTGGTAGCGATAGCAACTTACAAAGTAGTTTTTCAAGCCAGCCTGAGGCGACTTCTTCGACTTCGCAGGGCCATCGTCATCGTGCGCAACTGCTTCAACAACGCCATTTTTCTCCTGCCCTATTTCAAGGACCTGAACTGCAAGCGCAGCGTTCTCCGCCTCAGCACTCGCCGCAGGTCTCGGTGGCGACCGAGCATCAACAGAAGCGTCCATAGTAAAGGGTGCGTAGAAAGAGTGCAAGTAATCGCGAAAACAAATCAACAATGTACTGGTACAGCAATGTAAGCCGTTTCGCGTATTCAAACACAGCCACACAAAGTAACAGGGGATGGAAATGGGTGCGTGCTGCTATGGCCTTTAACGCCCTGTCATATAAACGGTCTGTCTCCTGAGGTCTTTCTTTACGTACGTCAACGGCTCAATTCAAGCAGAACCGTCCAAGTTTTGCAACGCAATGAAACTCCTGGACTACAATTAGGCAGCAACAGCTGAAAAAGAGCCAAGTAGGATATCTGTTGAGAAGCAGTCCCCGAGCATCTTGATTCGCAATACACGTTGCACCCAAGAAGCACGCTAACCGCCACACATCTCGCCTCCCCAGACGTCTTCCTAATCGAGCGAATACCTGCGAGCGCTCAGACCCTGTGCCAAATTCCAAGCATCCAGCCTCCCGTCCTAGTGCACGTCGCACCATATGGGATAAAAAGTGCAGTCTTCGCTATGGAGGAATGTGATGCTATATGCAAAAAGGCTGGTACAAGAGAGGTGTAGGTAAGAATGTGAGAAGTACTTTCAAGACGTTGATCTTGTAGTTCCGCGGGAGCGGAATTATCCCTGTGATGAGCTGTCGGGCCGTCCGCCTCGATCTTAACGTTACGTGATCCACAACCCAGTGCCGACTGCCTACGAAGCCAAGGAACGAAAATGTCACCATGAAACCAACTTAAAAAAGAGCACAAAGATTCATTCCGATTTAACTCCGAAATAAAGCTACTAACACATCTTAAGAAAAAAATTATCCATAAAATTACATGTCAACTATCCAAGGGTATAAATACCTAAGCCACAAGAACGTGAACACTAGAATACCCTACTTTGAAAGAAGAGAAAGAAGAAGTAGAAGACGAAAATAGAAGAGAAAGTGACTACCAGCCAGCGCAAACCCACTCTCTCGAAAACGCCAGGTAAAAAAAGAAAACAAGACGGCAACGAAAAGAAGAAGAAGGAGAACATACAAATCCGCCTTTGAGTATCCCTACCCCAATCCATGACTGACCAGCGCCATCCACAAAGAAACCAAATCCACACTTTACATGTGTGTGATGAAAAGGAAGAAAAAGGTGACTTAAGAAGGACCGAAGTATACAAAAGCACCTTCCCCTCGCCTCCAATCCCACAAAACAACAACAACAACCGCTCAAGCCTTGGCCTTCTTCGCAAGGTAATAAGTCAGTAAATTCAAATGCTGTTCCCTCGCCCCCGCCACGGCTTTCCAAAACCCACCATCCTCCTTCGCACCATCAGATCCATTGATACGCTCATGCAGCGCAACGCAAAACTCAATATCCGCCTTCCGTACATCAGCATCCTGGTCGTCCATGCAGCGAACAGCCAAGCGACCAAGACGAGCAGTCTGCTCCGGCGAGAGGGCGACGTTTTTAGCGCCGCTGATTTCGACGAGGGAGGCGAGTGTGCTGAGCGCCATTGTAGTAGTGCGGGTGGAAGGGTGACCGGGAAGCGAAGAGACGGATGATTTTGAATTTGGAGATGAGGTGGGTGTTGATGCGGGTGTGTCTTCAATCATTGCGAGGACTGTGTTGAGGCAGTCGAGCGTTTGGCCGTACTTTACAATCTCGTCTGCTGTTGACTCGAGGTCCATGGCAATGTGCGATGTATTTTCGTACTGTGCTTTTGTGGCGAGGACGGTGCGGAGAACACGCGAGAAGTACCTTGATGTTTCCTTGCGGTAGAGGGAGAGTAAGGCACGGATCGTTGCCAAGGCTTGTACCTTGAGATTGACGGCCTTCATTTGAGGCGCCTTTAGTTCATGCACTGGCGCCTCCAAAAAGTCGAGACATGCCAATAATAGCCGACCAAAGTTCTCATCGTTGGGTCCCCAAATCTCTTGGTTCGACTTGACCATGTCCTGCATGCGTCGAAACATGTGCGCTTCGACTGTTCGTCCCTCAATCTTCTTGATGCCGCTGGCGAGCAGCTGTCGGTTCTTTAGCACTTCGGCATTGTTGGTGTCGTAGCTTTCAGTATGTAGCACACTCCCTGTGCTACCTGTCTTGTAGTGACCGCGTGGACGTTCCTCACTCCCGTTACCCATCATTACGTCACTCACTATGCTTCCAGTGCTCTGCCTGCGCTCGTTGCTCTTTTCGTTGATAGGAAGCTCTTCAAGAACAGACTTGTTGGCATCATCCTCAAGACGAGAGGGCTCCTCGCCGACAAATGGGTCCTCGTACACCTGAACCTCATCCCCAGCGTCAGTTCCCCTGGTGCTCGGACGATCTGGGGACTTCATCCGTGGGCTACGTGTCGAAGATCGGAACCCAGCACCATCGAGGTGGCTCATGGACTTTGGACTTCTTAGAAGTGAAGCACGGGGGCTGGGTACGGGTAATCGCCCACTAGATGGAGTAGGTTTTGGAGGGGTACGGTGTGTCGGTTGTGCGGTTGGTCGTGTGAGAGTCGGAATGACCATGGTGAAGTTGTCCTCGTCTCCTGAAATGCTGGTATCATGGTCTACAACTGCACTGCCATTGCTTGCATTGAGTCCGTTCCTTTGCCGGAAAGGAATGGTTCCTGGATCATGATGGCTTTGCGACCGAACCCATGGCTTTACCATTGTCAGGTCTTCCTCCTTTTCCTTTGCCGGGCTCACAGCTGGACTCTCCTGTCGAGAGCTGATACTAGCGGATTTGCGGTGTGCAACTGGCTGACCGATCCTTGACTTGGGGCGAGCAGAGCTGACGTTCGGACTGTTTTGTGTTTGTGACCGTGGTCGAGCCGTGGTCTTTGGCACGCCAGACTTCTTTACTGTTGAGGTTGCTGGCGTCTTTTCCGGAGTCATGGAAGGAGTCACTTTGCCCGGACGGCGGACTGCATATGGATCGGCTGTTGCCGGCCTGTTCAACTCGGGACGAGGGGGACGAATTGGACGACGAACGGTACCAGACATCAGGGAGCCGGTACCTGTGGAATTCTTTAACGCTGATTTGGTGGAATCCCCAGACATGCCGGAAGTCGGTCGCGGTGGCCCGGACGATGCCGTCGACAGATTAGAAGCCGTTCTCGAACCCATAGATTTGTTCAGGGCCAGTTGAGGTTTACCCGGCGTAGTGTAAGTAGCAGCGGCAGAGTTGGGTCGTTCAGGAACAGCTTTCGCAGCAGCCAACTTGGCCCTTCG
The DNA here is from genome assembly GCF_003171515.1 of Pyrenophora tritici-repentis. Classification (NCBI taxonomy): domain Eukaryota; kingdom Fungi; phylum Ascomycota; class Dothideomycetes; order Pleosporales; family Pleosporaceae; genus Pyrenophora; species Pyrenophora tritici-repentis. The sequence continues at coordinate 2,393,538 of NC_089395.1, forward strand.
CTGCTCAGCAATCTTTTCTTTCAAGGCACTCCGCGAAGCACCCGGACCGACGGATTTGGAGAATGAGGCCGTGCTAACTTGTGAGGAAGTCATGGATGCATTCGGGTTATTGGGGTCCTTCTCAAGAGCGGTCTTTTCGCGTTTATCGAGCGTGTCAAACATCCTTTCCGCCCTTTGAGGCCATACCAGGGCAAAGGTCCAATAGGCGCTTCGGTAAGCTTCACGCACTTTAGGGTTAGCGTCAGTAACTCCTCTCCGGATCAAAGTGTCTAGCGTTTCCAAGCCTCCTGAATGCTCAATGTGCGATGTGTGTCTGCGGATCAATGTCTTGGCCCAGGTTGCGGAGTGCGTTCGTGGTTGCACGTTCTTGTCCTGAGAGGCCATGGCGACATGCTGCAGCAGACGGCTGCTGTACGAAACATTTTGAAAGATTGTGTCCACGGTGACAGCTCCGTTTTGTGCGGCAATGTTCTTTGTGGCGGCGCACATCTTGATGAATGACTGCAAAAGGATCTCTGTCCAGGGGTCAATGGCAGAGCCGAGCGTCTTGGCCAGCTCCTGGACGAGCAGACAACCGTTGGTCGACATTGTCGTCCGCAGTGAGTTTGAAACCTTCAGGATGCCGTCCAAGAGCGACTTGATGCCTACAACAAAAGCGCCATGGAACTCATGCGGTGCGTTTCCTTTCAAAATCCGCCGTAACTTTGTGCAGTTCTTATCACGCGCCAGCCAATTGCCCTCACTCTCCTTGCCCTCGTAGTGAGGGGCCATGTCGCGGAAAATATCGTCTAGCTCGCGCTGTGTGTAGATGTGTATGGGGTCCATGACGACGACTTCGGCTGGAGGAGGCTGCTCGTCTGCAAAGCCGACGTCTGGCTGCAACGTCTCAGCACGTTTCGACATGATTGGTCGCGAAACAGGCGCCACTGGTGGTGGGGGAGCGACTTCTGCGTCTTTGGATATGGCGGCATTGTCGAGATGGGATGTAATGTACGTGGCGATGGCCTTTCGGACGTTCAGCGCGATCAGCTGCTTTTTTAGGTTCGCTTTGGCGTGTTCAGGCGCGTGTCTGTCCAGGTGTCAGTCCTTCTTACGGCTCAGCCGGACGGGGCAAATAAGATAAGCACATACCCAAAAAGTTCGACGACGGCCTTCTTAGCGACATCGCGCACGCCGGCATCTGCGTCTTCGAGGTTCGCCACGAGTTGGTTGGAGTAGCTCTTGAAGGGCAGGCCTTCGGTTTGGTTCATCTATCAGACTCAACATTAGACCCGTCTTGCTTGTTCGTACGCGCTGCGAGAAAACCAACCTTGACCACCCACAGCATGGCTGACTCTTTGGCGCGCGGGTTGGTGCTCTTCACGGCCTCGTGTATCAGCGCGTCAATTTCCATGGGGAACAGGTAGTGCAGATCGGCCAGAATCTGCGAGGCGGCGGTGCGGTGGCTCTCGCGCCCGTCGCCCAGCTTGTCGGCGAGGATGGCGCATAGTACGGACGACTGCGACGTGAGGATGGACGTTTCCTTCTGTAGCTGTAGGCGCTTGATGAAGTGGCTGAGGGTCGAAAAGCCGGTCGAAACCAGGGCGGCCGAGGTGGCGGCGGTGCAGGCGATGCGAATGCATTCGAAAATGGGCGCCTGGCAGTTTTCAGGGACCCGATTGTGCTTGATGCTCGACTTCAGGCTGCTGAACAGCGCAAGGCGTGACTGGACATCGGTCGACGGTTTCTGGAGCGCCTTGAGCAGGTCCGACGTCTCTTTCTCCATCTTGGGCGCGAAATAGGCCCTTTTCGAGACTTGAATTACGGCAATGGAAAGGGCGGGGTTTGTATGTCTATGTTATGAGGTTGTTTATGTGACCCGCACCCGTTCGTACTAGTTTGTCGCTCAGCAACCGTGCACCTTCCCAAAGCACTACCCTGGCTGTCTTGTGGCGTTTCCCCCAGGGGCATTGGCCGATCCACCTTTCGAACCTTCCAGAGACGTGCGAATACAAAGCGGTGTAAGACACAAACCCGACGTCAAAACAAACTTGCCTATGACGCTCGCCGACTAAGCTTTTCTTTTGCCATGCCACGTCATGGAGCCAGGACGGCAACACGGACGAAAATCACTCAAGCGGGGCTGCAAGACCACCACATCCCGTCTTATCAGACAATCCGCCAGCTTCAACCTTGCAAAAAGTGTATACTGTACCTCTGTTCTTGCAAAGACTAGTATACGTATACACCGAAGAACCGACTTTTGTTTACACATGGCATGAAAACTAACAATGAGCGAAGGAGGTATTCAATTTGATACTGCATAGCTTGTCTGGCCGAGGTAGTGACAGCATGTTTCATGTTGACGCGCATGAAGTCTCTACGACTCCAAGTTTTGTGCCTGCCTCTCCTCCCAGACACTGACTGCTTCTTCAGCAGCCTTGACACCGCTGAGCGCCATGGCACCAAAGGTAGGGCCCATGCGGTTGGCCCCATCGACCTCGCTCAATTCCATACCACCCACAATCAGACCAGGTACAACTTCGCGGGTACGCTTGACGATAGCGTCCTCGGCGGTGCGCATGTCGAGGCCGCGCATGCCACCGAGCTTTTCAATCTGTTGCATCGAGACGAGACGCTTGACGCAAAAGGCACCGAATGGGCCATCGTGACCTGTAGTGGAGATGACGAGAGGCGCGTTGATGGTATTGGGGTCCATGCAAGACTGGTCTGCATGTAAATGTTAGCAGGGGTCGACAACTAGCTAAAACTTAAGATATACCATCGTGATGCATAGAGACAAGAGTCCAGTTGGTGACAACACCAGCGATGCGGATCGCGTTGGGGTCGCTCGACGTCGGTGCAGGACGAGTGATGAGATCCTCAACAGCAGTGGCGTTGAACAGCTTGACGTTGGGGAACTGCAACACCTTAGACAGGAGGGTTGATGTGAAGAGTGCGGCGTGCTTGACGACGACAAAATCGCCCTCATCCTCGTATGGTACGCCAATCTCGTTCAAGAAGAGCTCAGCTGGCTTGCGCATGACCATGGCGCTGAAGAGCTGGCCACCGAGCCAGGCTCCGCCACCAGGGGCAACTCCAGCCTCAACAATGGCAATCTTGAGATCGGGGCGCTTGGTCGCGAGAGTGAATGCAGCAGAGAGGCCACACGAACCAGCACCGACAATGACAACGTCCGACTCAGCATAAGTGTCGAGGTCATTGAAGTAGCGGTGGGTCATGGCCCGAGAGACCTGCGACTCACGAATGGGAGCAAAGGTAAACGTCTCCCAGTTGTTCTCGAGCTCAGCAACAGTCTTGGCCTGGCTGTTGGCGGCGGCCTTGACGGCTAGGTCCTTCTTGATGCCCATGTCGCTGGCAGTGGCAACAGGTACTTCGTAGATGGCGGCAGGAGGAGACATGTTGAGAGGCTTTCAAGCGTCGAAACCTGCGAACTGTTAAGGCTGCTCCATGTGGAGAGGACAGAGCAGAGCATGATCCTTTTCGCAGGTATTATCCTGATCAAGTTCGAAACCGTATAATCTCAGAACGAATCCAGCAGCATCCGACTAGCACATTGACGTGGAAGACCACAACGACATGCGAGACGAATGTTGCTGAAGACGAACACCGGCTCATGCAGTATACTTAGCTGTTGAAAGTACCTAGACGACTTGAGGACAATGCCCACGTGCGGAACATTTTCTGCATCGTAGCTGCCATACTTGATAGTGTATCTGAATACTGGTCAGCTTTTGAAAGAGATGGGAACAGGTGGAAGAGTACGGATTGCGATTTGACTAGGAGTTTGCAACGATGAGGAGATTGTTGTAAAGAAAAGGACGAAGGAGGGGCAGACTTGAGGTGGTGGTTAAATATCTCCATTGTACCCCCACTAAGCCGTTCATCAGTCATGATAACTGAACGGTTGGGGCGGGGTAGCTGTAGCTACCCTGCATACGAGGCAGTGGTTTGCAGAAGACCCACTAACTGTACCGTGTCTGGTTGATCACTAAAGCACCGCGGAGGTTGTGATTTGTGCAAACCATAGGTTGTAGCATGATGCTGCGTTAGTAACCCGACTTCGGACGCAACTCTGACCAACAGCTCATCATGGAGAAAGTCCGGCGGCATATGCCAAAATCCCACGTCACGTAAGTGCATGTGCGTACGAATGCGGATATGGTCACGTTCTCATTCCAACAGCTGATTGGGCGTGTTGTAATGGATACGTTACACGTGTTTTTGGACGACATCACAACGCACTTGCCGACTATCCATCTTGGAAGAGTCGTGAGCGCGCGCTGGCTAGTGTCAAGGTTGACGAGTGATGGATGAAGTCACTAGGCGTTTTCATTGTGATGACTGCGCTGGATTTGATTTGGTACGCCAGGTGGTGCGCAACGAAGACAAGCCAAGGATGGTAGCAAACAGTGAGCCGTGGCATTGGGAAGTCTACGTAGTCAGTGTAAGCTTTGGTCAGCCCCATGATAGTGGACCCATGGGGTTGATACTGAATCGGGTACTGTACCTGACTCATCTCTCGATTAGTTTGAGATGGCAATCGGATACAAGTCATCATACCCGAGTCAGTATGCAATCTACACCATGGAAGGATATTGCATCGTGTTGGAAGGCAGGCTAACGACGGCACAGCATAGATGGATGCGGGAGCGACGCGTGTAATTGTTATCAATCACGGACAGCCAAACGTGCTTGGTGTAAGCTTGGAGGGCTGCTGACACAGACGTGCGGCAACTGCCCAAGGACGTGGTAGGCGGTGCTTGTGATATGGTATGACAGTAAGCCTACTGCCAGGATGAGCAGAAAGTGTGCTGATGGATCGCGGGCGGCGGTTGGCTACTGACTCTCGGCGGGCCGATCAGCAGGGACCGTTCGGCTGGGTGAAACACGTCTGTGTCGGTCTCGTTATTCCCGTTTGTTTCAGGATTGCGGCTAAGGGGTTTACAAGTGCCGGCGTGGATAAGTTTTGGAGCGGTCCGCACACGCACGATTTGCAGAGTTGCGGCAGCGGCAGGGTTGCGCAAGCAGCCGGGATGGGGAATTTTGTCTTGATTCAACGACGTCGGATGCGGTGTGCAGTGTGCAGTGCATCAAGGCGATTTAGGTCAAAGCGGCCGCGTACCTGCATCATCTCATGTTGGAGCTGGGAGTGTCGGTGTCCGGGGCCCGATGGCGGCCAGGCCGAGGCAGCGACCCACGACAAAGAGGCGAGGTGGCGTCTTGGGTCCCAGGCGTGATGAGCGATTGCTCATGCTGCGTTGCTGATATGTTGATGTTTAATTGTGGCTATAAGACACGAGGGCTTGTGCTGGCGTCAGTGTAATATAAGCAGCTCCTTAGCCGGTCCAGGAGCCCGCCATCCGCCATGGTGTCTTGCTTGGCAGGGCCTTTGCACCCTCGTCGTAGTGCGATAGACGGTGGAGCTAGTCGCAGTCGCAGTCGCAGTCGCAGTCGCAGCCCAAGTGTGCACCTGTATGCGCTCGCACTCGTCAGGAAGGGCTGTTTGCATCAAGTGCTGCTCTTTTTGAAGCACACCCGAGCGCTGGTAGACGGTTGAGCGCATGGGGGCGACATGTTATTATTGCCATCGTTGTATTATTACCACCTATCAAGGCAGCAAAGGACCAAAAAGTCTGGTCTCAGTCTCGTTCGCTATACCTGTGCAATTCACTGCAGCTGAGTCTGCCGTCTGTCGTCTGCCGCGTATCTTTTGCTAAGTAGACCCTTGTGCCCAAGTGCGCTAGCCGTTGGTCGCCCTCATTGGCCGTCTTGCACCTCCACACACCAAGCCAGCAGGCCAGAGGGAACGGAGGAGCAGCTTGTCTGTCGTTGTCGACTTTCCTCGCCGACTAGCCTCGAGCGCACAGAGGCCGTTTGCCAGTCCAGTGCACCGACGTCTTCTTGTTACTTGTTTCTGTCGGCCGTGCCATCCTCGTGTGTTGCACAGCGGAGAGCCAACCCTTGGGTCCGCTCAGACGACGGCACCACTACGCCCACGAATCCCCCCCTCCCCCGTGTCGGGGTGCCCTTTTGTGCCCAAGTGACGTTGCGACTGAATACGTCCTTATTCCTATTAGACCTTTTACGCCATGGAGAGTCCAGGAGCCTATCCAGAGTCGCCCATCGACGATGAAATCGTATATCCGTGCAAGGGATGTGGAGAGGTGCGAATGCCGTCGGCCTAGCACAAAGTGGAAAGCAGGCACTGATAACAGTCTAGATCCTCGAGGAGGGCAAAGCCTTTGAACTCGGTATGCTTTCACTTTCACCGCCACCACTACCACCACTACCACCACCACCATCATCATGACTACCCCGACTACCACTACCACCACAAACACCTCCTGCTTACTTACATGCTAACATTGGCCAGCTGGGAACCGATGGCATATAGACTGCTTCCGCTGCAACACGTGCGGCACCCTGCTCGACTCGGACGCGAACCTCCTCCTGCTCGGCGATGGCTCCCTGATATGCAACAACTGCACATATAGCTGCAACCACTGCGGCAACAAGATCGAAGACCTCGCCATTCTCACTGGCGACCAGGCTTTCTGCGCCAATTGCTTCAGATGTCGGAACTGCAAGCGCAAGATCGAGAACCTCCGCTATGCTCGAACCTCGCAGGGTATCTTTTGCATGTCTTGCCATGAGTCGCTCATGGCTCGACGGCGCAAGAAATCAAAAAAACCGCCATCAGTGGCACCCAAAGTGGATAAGTCCTTGCCCGCCCTGCCTCCTCAGGAGCAGTCTACCGCGTCCAACTTCACCCCAGACTTGGATACCCCATCCGATGTCTTGTCGGAACCCACCACCACCGACGTCTCTCCCAGACCTCCGACATCGAGAAGAGGCGATTCGTCGTCAAACTTCCGGCGCGATGCGTCGCCTGCTGCCGATCTCTCTCGGAGAGGTGAGTACCACCACATGCGTGTCTTAGTTTCGTCCCATCTTGGCTGACAAATCCATTCTTACAGACAACGCTACTCTTCCTGCCACGACCTACAACAAGGACAGCAGCCGCTCGGAACCAGCAGACAACGGCGACGATGGCATTCTGCTCCCCTTTGCGCTCGACCCCAACCCTGCACCAGGCCCGTCGCCGCTCGGCCGACCAATTAGCAAATACAACGACCGTGCATTGGGCGCAAAGTCCGCAGGAAACGGCGATGGAAAGAGCGGGCGCGACTACTTCAACAGGCCGACGGGCGACCACCGCGAAAAGCTCAAGGAGAATAGCTCTCGGGAAGCGTCCAAGGAGCGGCGGCTGACACAAACACAAAATCCACACATTGCCTTCCAAGAGAAAGGAAGGCAGCCTTCTGACACGCTTGTGGATACGCTGAGAAAGAAAAAAGAGGCTCCAAGTGAGTCTCCTTCAGCTGAGCCGCGGTCCAAGAGTCAGCATGCTTCGCCTGCACCTTCCTCAGCCCCAGAGCCCTTCAAGCTCCAAGATGTCCCTAAGAATAAAAAGGCAGAGGCCAAGCGCAAAGACTCTGAAGATGCAGTTTCGCCGCCACCTAGACAGCAGCCTCATAGCTCCTCGAACAACGACATGTCGGCACGCCTCAGCCGTCCGCTGCTGGAACCCACCTTTACATCTTCCCCACCGCTTGCAGGGCAAGACTCACCCGACACGTCGGAGTCGTCTTTTGGCTCAAACGCTGTCCTCGAACGCCCTGCTCGCGGTGACTCGCTCAAGCCTTCTACTTTGAAGCCCTCGGCTCCCCTCTCACGAAGCGAAAAGCGTGTGCCGTCACCTACAACGCCCACTGCGAACCACCCTGAACGGACTTCTTCTACGGCTGCAGCGAGTGCTCAACTCAATGCCGGGCTTGGCATCACCAACCCCGCAGACTCTCCGTCTAGATCAGAAGTCCCTGTCCTCCCTGCTCGTTCAGGTGGACGACCTGCCCCCCCACCGTCAACCGACACCTTCACATCCCCGCGCGCACCGCCTCAGCTACCCACCACACAACTCCACAAGCCGAGTGAATCCACCAGTAGCGCACAGAGCGAAGCTTCCAGAGATGGATACCCCCCAGGAGGTCTTCCCCGCTACAGTCACCAAGGCGACTTCTCCATGGACGAGGACTTTGCGCGCTTGCTCGGTAACCAAGAGGGCAGAGAGGATAAAGAGTCTGGTGTATTCAGGAGAGTTTCGAACGCTGTCTCAAAGCATGGGCGTAGCTATAGTGATCGTGGATCCATCACTTCGCGCGGTCATAAGAAATGGCCAACAAACGGCTCCATCGACATCAGTAGCCCTACTGTCGCTTCGCCAGACACCAAAGAAGAAGGCGCCAACTTGCGAAACGAGCTGCGCCGCGCCCAACAGCGGATTGCAGAGCTCGAGGCCGAAAAGAATGGACTGCAAGAGTCGATGCACAGCGCCGCGGATATTAAACAAGCAAACACGGTTCTAAGAGAGAAAAGAAATACAATGGCCGTCTTGGACACGCAACGCGAGATGGTGATTCGCGAGTTGGAGATCATGACTGAACACCTCAAGCACGCTAAGAATAGTCAGGGCAACATGGATATCCACCAGCTCAAGTCAGACATTCTGAAAGACTTTGCAAACGCACTGCAGAAGCTCAAAGACAATTTGGGCAATCAAATAGAGGACCTGATCACAAAGAGGTCAGAATTAACTGAGGAGATTTCCAATCTCATCCAGATGAAGGACAAAGGCTTCCAAGAGTACGAATCGCTCACAGCAGCCAACGCAAGACTATCCGCCATGAACCGCGACCTGGTGGAGAACATTCAGACTAGCCTCAAGAATAACAAGAAGCCCGGGCAGACTGCCGACGTGTCTGCAAATGGGTTGGGCATATACAACGCACAGCACAAGGGCGGCAAGTCGGAAATATCCGTCGATGCGCAAACAATACCGCATGAGCACTCGTATGCTAATCTACATGATGCCGACGCCGAGCCAACCATTGCGCAACCCCAGGTTGTCAACATCAGGAAAACTGGCAAGCCCACCAAGTTCTCCACTTGGAAGAAGGGTGGTCAAGCCATTACCAAGAACGTTACCAAGGGCTTCAAGGGAGCATTTGGCTCCGAACAAAAGCAGGAGGATTACAATATCAAGGTTATCGGGACTCCCTACGGCTCCACCCACACCCAACCTGACCTCGCGTCCTTGTCGACCATGTCAACCATGTCGAGCTCAATCAAGAGCCGAGAGCAAGATCAGGGAACTCCAAGAGGCTGGTTCGGTGGAAAGCCTGTGGCGCCCAACAGCCGCAATCCGCAGTACAGGCCCATGAACCCGAACGAAAGCAGCACCAATCTGGTCGCTGACGCTAGCACTGTACTCTTTGGCTCAGATCTCACGGCACGATGCGAATTTGAGAAGCAAATGATTCCACGTATCGTTAGCCGCTGCATTGAGGAAGTCGAATTGCGTGGCATGGACGTTGAGGGCATCTACCGCAAGAGCGGAGGTACTTCTCAGGTGAACCAGGTCCGCAGCGGATTTGAGGCGGATAGCGAGTACGACATTTCTGATCCTGATTTGGACATCCACTCCGTCACGTCAGCGATGAAGAATTATTTCCGTAGGCTTCCGGTGCCGTTGATCACGTACGACGTCTACGACCAATTCCTGGAAGCAGGCCGTAAGTCTAGATTTATGTCACAGAGAAGAGCAAGTACTGACGATTATGCAGAACTCGAGGAGCCCAGCGCCCAATCCAAAGCTTTGATTGCAGCCGTCAACGAGATACCCAAAGCTCACCGAGACACTCTCCAGTTCCTTGTGTTCCATCTTTCGCGGGTCATACAGCATGCCAGTGACAACCTGGTACGTTTCATCCGTCGTGTTCAACATGCACACTACTAACATGTGAGCAGATGACACCATTGAACGTTGCTGTCGTGTTTGCCCCAACAATCATGCGTCCCATGGACATTCAGCGTGAACTCACAGACGTTCAGCAGCAGCGTGTTGCGGTACAAGCGCTTCTCGAGAACTACAAGACTGTGTTCGGCGACGAGTAGAATGAGCACGACACGTTCGTTTTCGTCCTTTTGGCCACGTGTAACATGGCCGCTACTGTTTCGCGAGAGGGTAATTGTACATTTTCGTGTAAGATGCAAAGGCGTCGATATATGCTAGCATCTGGCTTTGGAGAGAAGTTCGTGCTATTCTGCTGTCTTGACTGTTTTTCTTCTTCGCCATGCGTGCGTCACAGCGGGCGTTTTGTCTTCGGTGTGTCGAGGACTGATTATTTTTTATCTTCTTGTATCATACGACTCTGTACTCGGCTTTGGATACTGTTGGGTCCAAAGATTGTCGGGCGTAGACTGGTGGCTGCAAGTACCTGTCATTATACCCTTGAGGGCTTTTCTGTGTGGCTACCTGAGCATACATTGTGGCGTAGTCTTGAGTCGATAGAACAGTGGCAATTCTACGCGCCCTGGTGCTTTCAAGCTGCTGAAGATGAAATGTTCTAGCCCCCACTTGGCAATTTCGATGGTCCACAAGGATGTGCTGTTCCTGTATGTACTTGGCAGTTTTGTCACGACATGCATGCGCTAACGCTCAAGATGACGTCGCACCGGTCACGGCCCGCTAAGCGAGCAAGCATCCATGGAAGTGAGGGAGCCTGTTTCTAGCATCACACGATTGTCCATTGTCCATTGCCCATTGACTCTTAACTTTCCCTATAGCCATCGACAGATCTGCATCTCGCGTCACTATCACCCAACCTTCTTTTCTTGTAACAACAATCACCACACACCCAACACACATCCATCATGTCGTACGCGGAAATGGCTGCCAAGGGCCCCAAGCAGAGCCCTGAGGAGGTGAGAGATTTCTTTGTGAGATAATAGATTGCGAATAATTGCTAACTGGAAGATAGGCGTAAGTTTATCCATGCATGTGCTCAAGCTCATGCTCGCAAGTCATGTTGCCTTCAGAGTCACTGACAAGAATGCAGTCGTGCCCCCGCCCCGCCTCAGGTTGAGCACTCTTCCGATGACAGTGTCCACTCTCTCGTCGACGTAGACAGCCCCCATATCTCCTCGGTCCCTTCCGACTATGAGTCACAATCCGTCAAAACGGATACGCAGGCTGAGCGCATTGAGCGCGAAGAGAAGATCGAACAAGAGGCCAAGGATATCAAGGACAAAGCAGCCGCAAAGAAGGATGCTGCCAAGGACAAGATCAACAAGAATGCCGACAACCCAGTTGTCTTGAGTAATGCTGTGGGGCTTGCCGTTGTTGGTGGTATCGTTGGATTTGGTGCATACAGGCAGTATGCCCGCGGCGAATTGACTAGCAAGGTTGTTGCCGTCTGGGCTGCTGCCATTGGACTCTTTGGTGTTGGAGACTACTACGTCAGCCAGTACGTTACTCTAATACAGCAAGCGCATTTTTCATGTTTGCTAACCGGAGCAGGTACTTCTTCAAGCGTAACCCGCCCCAATAGATGCAGTCCTACGACTGTCCCATCCGTTTTCATCTAGAACCTTGCACGCTGGACAGATTGGCCATAATATCTTGATCGCTCAAGTTGTAATGGTCTGGATACGATTTCTCTTTCTTTATCATATTACAGTACAGCAGACAAGGAGTTGCCTACTCTGCTCCAATCATGAAGCAAGATGCCATCTCCGCTCCACTTCTGTATATATGAGGTTAAAGTTCAATATACCCGTTCAAACATGAATCCAGCTACATTTGCATACTCTCATGTAGACCAAATTCTAGGTGGAGTAATAAACATGTCTGCAAACGGCAATACGCCAAAAGGCTAGGACAGCGAAAATTATCACGTGATGTCGGACGAGGTAGTGCCGATCCCTGCTCCATCGGCTTAGAAATGCAGGTCCCATAACTTTTCCCATAGTGACGACAGCGCAAAAGTGCCGCCGTTCACATCCGCCGCGACTTTCATTTTCCATCTCTTCACTGTTTAATATTTTCAACATCATGTTTCGAGCAGCTCCCCGTTTAATTGTGCGTCCCGCATTGCGGACCGCCCCTCTACGCTCCCTCGCACCTACCAGACGATTTATTAGCACAGCTCCACCAACACAAAAGAGACGGAGCTTCAAGAGCTTGGTAGCGCGATTGGGCATTGCCGGCGCTATAATATACTACTACAATACCGTAGATGTCTTTGCAGACGAGCCCAGACGTACGTTGGTCCCCGCCGTAGATGAAGTCATTTGTGAGCGCAGAAAGCTAATTGGTGACAGAACTCGCTCAACCACTCCCGGAAACCGAAGTCGAATCTGAACACCTCCCCACGATTGAGTCCATTTCCGAAGAGCGCAAGAGGAGACAGGCGGTACAGGCACAATTAGATGCTCAGAAGCAGAAAGAAGCAGAGGCTCGCTCTTCCAGTGGTGAGGGCGACATAGAAGGACTCGAAGAGGAGGCAGATCAACAGGGCGCATTCAATCCCGAGACTGGCGAGATCAATTGGGATTGCCCATGTCTAGGTGGCATGGCTCATGGGCCATGCGGGGATCAGTTCAAGGCGGCCTTTAGCTGCTTTGTATACTCCAAGGAAGAGCCCAAGGGCATGGACTGCATTGACAAGTTCAAGTAAGTCTGTTTTACTGAGCGGCGGGACCCAATGGGCTCATGAACATGATCAAGTACAGATGGGCTAACAGAAGTACAGGGACATGCAAAACTGCTTCCGCGAATACCCCGAAGTCTATGGCTCTGAACTCGACTCCGACGCCGACGAAGAAGACGATATGAGTGCTACTCCCGCCTCAGAAGCTACCGAGACACCGTCACGCTCCTCGCCCACCTCTACCCCACCTTCCGATGCCTTCTCCTCCAACGCGCAGCCAACCCCCTCATCTGACGCCTCAACCAACGACCACGCTGCTCCAGCAAAAGGCAAAATTTCCGGGGAGCCCAACTCGAAACCCCAGACTGCGACGGGTGGTCTCGTCCCTGAAGAGTACAAGCCAAACACACAGCACAACCCCATGGTTGACGCGCGAGGAGACATGAGCAGCCTAGACAGCGAAAAGGAGAAGAGCAAGCAGAAGCCAAAGGGCGACAGCGACACAGAGAGGGCGAACAAGGCCAAGACCCAAGTTAAGAGTCAGGAGCCGGTTAACGAGAGCGAGAGCATAGTGCCAAAGGCCAGTCATGATGCTGGTGCCGAGGGGACCATTGTGGTGGGAAGGAAGTAAGACGAGAGAAATAGGAATCCTGGGAAGGAAGTAAAGAGCACAATAGGAAACATGTGAAAGATGACGAAACGTTATTGATGAGATGTTGTACATGTATAATCTATTTGTACTATATTGCATGTAAAACAGCTACAGCTACAGCTACAGCTACAGCTACAGCTACAGCATGGAGTAGGTAGGGACACAACGGTAAAAGGAGAAACTCCTCCAAGAGCAAATGAAGGCAGCGGTTTGTAGGGACGAGGAGTGTTTTGATAGAGAAACCAACTCATCTTTGCTTAACGTCACCTTTCGATCAACCAGACATCAACTTTACCCTACACGTGTAATCCCACCACAATACAAAAATCAACTTCTCACACATCATCTTCTCTCGTCATCGTATCTCACGTGGAAAAGGGGAACACGAAAAGTCTCGGACAAACATGATCAGTGAACAAGAAGTTAAGATTGTAAAATACACATTGACTAAAAAAAGGGGGCGCTTTGCCTCTTTCTTCCCTGAGATGGACGCCCACCCGCCCACCAAAAACACCTTTGAATTTACCTTGCCTTCCCTTGTCCTTTCTTAGTGGAACCAGCCTATGTTGAATCTTCCAACGATTGAACTGGGTGATTAAACTGAACTGAGATGGTGTACGGTGGTAGCCAGCCTTTTGTGAGTGTTGTTGTGGGGGGTTGTACCTGCACTACACAGGACCAACGATGCCACCCGCACCATCGCGTAAGTCGAGAAAGGAAGCAACCAAGAAACTAGATCGACCAAACCAAACCACATTTTCTAAATCTCGACCTTACTGTATCCCTCCGCGCCTTCACTGACTGGCTGCGTAACACCGGCATCAACACTATCCCTCTTGACCCCCATACTATCCTCGCCCTTGCCCACGCCAAAGAATCGCATAGCCTCCTCCAGCGCATGTACTGCCTCCTCGGCACTCAAGCTACCAGGTAGACCCTGACCGCCAATGGAGCCGGAGATGCGCTTCGTTGCGTCTTCGAGAGCGCGAACGCGGCGCTGGAAGTTGAGGCGATCCATGAAGAGTTGCTGGCGGCGACGCTGGAGGTCGCGACGTTCAGCTGACAGCAGTTTCTCAAAATCGTTGAAGTGTGCGAGTTTGAGTTGCAGTTTTTGCAATTGTAGGTTTACGGCGCCGGAGACGAGGCGTGTCATGTGGCGTTCTTCGTGGGAGGCGAGGGCTGAGGAGCGGGCGGCGGAGAGGGCAAAGGGGAGGGTGGCGAGGGGGTTGGTGGAGGTGGAGTCCTTGGTTGCTACTTCGGTTGAGGTGTCGATGTCCATGGCGTCTCCGCCTTCGGGCTTCACGTCTGAGGCAGTGGCTGCAGGTGTAGATTGCTCGCCTTCCTTTTCCTTGCCCTTCTCTGATGGTGCGGTTGGGGCTTTGTTGATCTTATCTTGGAGTATGCGCTTCATCTCACCCACGCTGCGCCCTGATGCCACGGCGGCTTCAGTTACGTTTGCAGGCGCAAGGCCAGCCAAGAAGCTGACTACACTGAGAATGGGGTTGTCTGCATGGTGGATGGGTACGCGACCTTCGCTGAGATACTCGAGATCGCGGAGGAACTTTGTTGATGGAGCTGCCGATTGGGATTCGGTGAGATCTGCTTCGATGTACTTATCCTCAATCTCAAGCTGGAGAAACTTCATCACACACTGCTCGCGCGTCTTGGTTTGTACGTGGTCTGCGACGCGGTTCCAGTCATCATCAAACTCCTCCAAGCCTTCGAGCAGCAGAAGAGTCTCCTCTTCCGTCCACTTCTCTTCGTTCTCAGCAGTGGCTGAGCTCTCTGGGTTCGAGATCTTGGTAAAGTCTACCGAAGAGGTGCCTGAAGGGAAGTTGCCCTCGACAAAGCACCTTGGGCAAAGATCCCGCTTGAGACCACCTCCTTGCTTCAATTGACCCGGTTGCTCAGACGGCTTCGTCTCGTGGAAGTGTACGCGAGTGCATTCGACGCCACAGCTGAAGCAGTTGATGACCTTGATTGGCTCCTTTGCAGCAGCCTCAAGGTTCTTGACATGGACTGATGCACCGTTTGCTTCTCCGTTGGCTGCCTTTGGCTCTGCAGATGCTTCTTTGCCATTGGCTTCGTAGATGTTGCGTCCAGCTAAAGACTTGGTCTCACTCTTTGCAGTCGGTTGCTGGCTAGCGGCGCGATCGGTGGCTGCAAGTTGCTTGCCTTCTGTCACTTTCGAGCCTGGTCCTGGCTGGAAAGGTTGCAGTCCGCGGGGAGTATCGACTGTGACACGGAAGTGGCCGGTGAATGGAGGACCAATGTTTGATGGCCGTTCTTGGGGATCCACCTAGACAACTGTTAGTCGTAATTCTTGTGCAATGGTGAAAAGGCATCTACCTGATAGTTAATCAGACCCCACTGTTCGAGAAAGGCGTGTACGCGCATGATGGCGCACACGTCTCCCGCGAGATTCCTTCGGCATGCGGTTACTGTAAGATACTCTGAAGGGTTAAGGCGGTAGGTATTGATCATGAAATCGCGGTAGTCTCGGTACACAGCTGGCGTCTTGCTGCGATTGCGGCCGTTGAAGAACTCGGGTAGGGCCTTGTGTTCGCGGTAGTCGATGTATCGCATGTCGAACCAGGTCGCATAGCTCGGAATGATGGTCGCATAGGTCTGAGTAACGAAATGGGAGCGTGCGGCTGATTGCAGGTCGGCCTTTGCCTGTGCCTCTGGGTCCATGGCATCGGCGCCTTCGCCATTCTCTTTCTTGGTATCATCTACACCGCCCATCTCCTCGTCTTCTTGGCCATCTGCATCCTCCGTCTCCGGTCCCGGACCGTCGGGTGCGTCTGGCGGGTTGTCTGGTGCATTTGCAGGTGTGGCAGTGGCTTCGTTTGATGACTCCTTGAGGGCGTCTTCGAGGAAGTTCGGGTCTGCCATGTGCCTTAGTAACTCGTCATTTGGCGCCGCAAATATACCCATCATGTCTTCCAATGTAGAAAGTTTATCTTGGCCGTCAAAGTAGCCGCTTTGCAGCCACTCGGAGTGGGCGGCAGACATGGTCGATGGTGGTGTTATCTGTGGGAGATATGTAGCTTACCTTGATCCAGTGCGTTTGCGTCTGCACCATTGTCTCCAGTGAGAGTGGGGTCATGGGCTGCTGTGCTTCCAGTCGCGTCGTCCGCCATAGCTACAATAGAGCTGTTGCGATGCGATAGCTCACTGTTAGGCGTTATGGGTGCGATGTCGCCCGAGGATATAGCTCGACGCAAATATTCTGGATGCGTGCGCAATAGTAGCTTATTTGCACAGAATTATCGCGTCGCAATTGTTGGCAAATAAGGGTGGGGATGGGGGGATGACGGGGATGCGATGTGCGGCTGGTTGTGCGGCTGGTGTCGCGTCTGGAGTTCGCGATAGATCCTCGAACGGCCTAAGCAAAAGTCCACTTCAACACTAAAGTTAGCGCTAGGAGCAGCACATCACGTGATTTTTCTGCGCTCCACATGCAAGGGCTAGCGCCGGATATCGACCATGTCAAACCGAGGTCATACCTAGGCTAGATAGTCATACTCGGCCTTCGACCTCTCCGCGCTTTTGACCTCGCTTTCACTTTTGTTGTTCCAGACAATTCCATAGGGATTTAGCTCTTGTGAGGGTAATTCTTCGTCTTTCGTTATAGCCCACCATGTTCTCCCTTGCACGCCGATCCATCCTTCACGCAGGCCGAACACGGCTTCAGTTCACACGCTTTGCTTCTACACTCGCCGTTCTCGAACAAAAAGAGGGAAAACTTGTATCACAATCGCTTGCCGCCATCACAGCAGGAACAAAAATTGGAGGCTCAATAACAGCTTTTATTGCTGGAGGTGGGGTCAAGTCTGCCGCTGACGAGGCTGCCAAATCAAAGGGAGTAGAAAAGGTGGTTTACGTTGAGAATGGAGCCTACGATCGATGTCTTCCCGAGAACTATGCACCACTCTTGGTAGAGAACATCAAAAAGGGCGGATATACACATGTTGTTGCTGGCCACTCAGCCTTTGGAAAGAACATCATGCCCCGCGTCTCAGCGCTCTTGGATACGCAGCAGATATCAGACATTACTGCTGTTGAAAGCGAAGATAGTGAGTGGGCCGCTCACGATTCCGGGATTGCCTACTGATTCCATCTGCAGCCTTCGTTCGACCAATCTACGCCGGCAACGCCATCATGACGGTGCAATCGTCCGACAGCGTCAAGGTCATCACCGTCCGCGGCACCGCATTCCCCGCACCCGAGCCCGAAGGTGGCAACGCAACAGTCGAGGAGGGCGTAGACCCCAAGGCTGAGTGCGCAACTGAATGGGTATCCGAAGACCTACAAAAGTCTGATCGTCCCGATCTAGGCTCAGCAGAGCGAGTTGTGTCAGGAGGGCGTGGTTTGAAGTCCAAGGAGGAATTCGACAAGCTCATGCCACCTCTAGCAGATGCGCTTGGTGCCGCCATCGGCGCATCGCGAGCAGCAGTTGACAGTGGATTTGCCGACAACAGTCTGCAAGTTGGACAGACTGGAAAGAACGTTGCGCCGCAACTATACCTTTGCGCGGGTATCTCAGGGGCTATTCAACATCTGGCAGGTATGAAGGACAGCAAGGTTATTGCAGCCATCAACAAGGATGGCGAGGCGCCAATCTTCCAAGTCGCCGATGTTGGTCTCGTTGGTGATTTGTTCGAAAAGGTACCTGAGTTGACGGAGAAGCTAAAGTCACAGTAAGACCTGAGAGCCTCATCAAAATCGAAACTCAAAAGCTGTACATACTCAGATTGATGAAATAATCAAACCGTTCACACAATTTCGATGCAGCATCTGGGCCTGCCAATATCCTTGTCCGTACATGTCTTTCTACAGCATCACTCCATATGGTAGATTATATAGCATGACCTGCATGAAATCATGCAACCGCAACTTCCACGCCAGTGTCAATCCAGGTCCTTGGCGTGCGTCAGTGGCCGATCAACCACTAGCACATGTCACCCACGATCCGTCTCCAGGTCCACCCCGCCGATAGCCGAGTATTGTGGCACTTGCAGACCTCTAAGAGACGTGCCATTATCCGCTGCCAAGTATCCCTCAGTTCATCTTCTTTTGTCGTGACATATGCTTTTTTCTTTCCTATCCTCTCTTTCTCCACGTTGTTTCGCCGCTTTCGTGTTAGCCTTGTTTGACCAGCATCTACCTAGACATGGCAGTCACCGGACATTATTAAAGTACTTGCACGTGCATACCAGATCATCTATCGAGTGATAAGTCTGTATGATTCACGCCTTGTCTTCTTCCTACAAGCTCTGAACGCGCCCTTCAAATTGATAATGTCTCGCACACCACATTCTATTGATGATGCAGCATGAACAAAGTGAGCTGAATCAGCCCCACGGCTCGAAACATGCAACCCATTTCGAAGCCGATCACTCAGGGCCATCTCCCAACGCGAAAGGAAGCAGCAAAAAAAGATGGTGGAACATTTGGAAGAAATGGGAGGGTGAAGACAGTGATTGGTGGTTCGCGAGTACAGGTATCCCGCTTCTGGCTGCTACGCTTGGACCACTGGCAAATGTCAGCTCAATTGCGGCTCTGGTGACGCCATGGAGGCAACTGAACATCATAGATGGGGAAAAACTAACGGATTTTAATGGTGTACCGTTTGGCGATCCGAGATGGTGAGCAGACTGTCCCTTGACCGTCTTCCGGGAATTCCCGGGTATCACATGATCCGATAGTGTTGTCGAAGACGATGGAAAGCTTATGGCTAACAGAATCAGGTGCTATTGGATCAATGTAGTTTCTTTGGTATGCGGGTTTCTTGGTAGGAAGCGCCCAAATGTACCACCTCTATATTTTCACTGACTTGATGTCGCAGGCAATCTTTTCTTACTCCTCAACTTTACCCAAAGAATTCGATATATTATCGCCTTGCCGGCAACAGTAATATTGTGGTACCTTTCGTCCGGCTTTCTGATTGCCATTACAACATGTATGCACGTCTACGTACCGCCCATTCGACCGGAGCAAGGGTACACCCAGGGCTTTTGGTACGCCATCGCAGCAGCAGCATTTTACACAATATGTTCTATGATTCTAATGATCAACATGCTTGGATACTTCCTGGGACATTACCCGGAAAACTTCGCTTTGAGCGAGAGCCAAAGAACGCTTATCCTGCAGACAATGGCGTTCTTCATATGGCTTGGGGGCGGAGCTGCGGTGTTTGCTAAACTCGAACAAAACGCTGGGAATGACAGTTGGAGATTTGCTGATGCTGTAAGTCCCATTTCCATAACATTTGTTCTCTTAAATCGCCTTGGGCTACTATGTACGACCTACCTGTTGTTGAGGCACTGGCTAGCCCAGGTACTGTCACACTGCCACAATGACGAGTACCATATAATACTATTTCTCATTGGATATCTCAAGCTAACAAAAGTAGCTCTACTTTTGTGATGTCACAATTCTCACTGTAGGATTCGGCGACCTCGTACCAACGACAGACGTCACTAGGGGTATTGTTTTTCCATATTCAGTAGGAGGTGCCAGTAAGCATGTCCAGTTACGATATACAGACATCACACTAAATCCGCACCCATCTAGTCACACTCGCACTTATAGTATCGTCTTTGTACACGGCAGTACGGGAGCTGGGTGACGAGAAAATTATACAAAAACACATCGACCGCATGAGATCACGCGTTGTTGAACGCACAGTATCCAATTCATTTGATCTACGTCATCAGGAGCGTGAAGCACATCACCTTCTCAGAAGACGCAAACTAGGATTTCCAAAAATCTCCCAGCCTACTGAACCCCGGCCCTTTCGTACTCCGATGGGTGAGTCTATTCAGCGCAGATCGACATTTCCACGCGTTACCAACGCACTCCGTATCACTTCCAAACCCCCAATTAGGCTTTTGAAGGAGGAGAAGGATCGATTCGAAGCGATGCGCAAGATCCAAGCTGATTCTAAAAAGTTCAAGAGATGGATGGCGCTGTTTTGGTCGGTAACGACATTTTCAATTCTTTGGTGCGTTGGAGCTGCTGTATTTTGGATGGCAGAGAAGGATACGCAAGGCATGACGTACTTTCAAGCCCTGTACTTCTGTTACGTCAGTTTGCTGACCATCGGGTATGGAGATCTAGCGCCAAAGTCGAATGCTGGACGGTGCTTCTTCGTTATTTGGAGTCTAATTGCGGTTCCGACGATGACAATTCTCGTTTCCGATCTGGGCGATACCGTGGTGGCGAATTTCAAGAGATGGAGCGACGAGTTCGCAGACTTTACAGTTCTACCGAAAGCAGGTATATGGCGTTCGTTTCTCGACAAGCATCCTTGGTTGCTGTATTGGCTACAGAGATGGACAGAAAGAAGAGCAAGGAAGCGACGGCTGAAGAAAGGTTTCTCCGTTGCAGATCCACGGGAAAACGATGCAGATACAAGTACCTCCAGTCTTGCTCATCGTGGGACCTCTCCAGATGACCCTGAAGATGCCGAGGAGCGGGAAGCGGAAACCGATATCGAACTAACTCAACATCCAACCATTGAAGCCCTCGCAGAAGAAGCAGAGGCAGACACCAACAAGACACCCGATCGTGCATCAATCTCCCGTCGCCTCGCCCTCTCCATCCAAAGAGTCTCCCGAGATCTCAAAATCCCCCGTAAACGCTACACCTATGAAGAATGGGTCGAATTCACGCGTCTGATACGCATGACGGACCCGGAACGCTTAGATCGCAACTTGGGCACGGCGAGTGGCGCGACGGAAGATGAGAATCAGGAAGAGGGACTGGTGAACTGGGATTGGATTGGGGATGATAGTCCGATGGTAGCAGGGGTGAGTGAGAGCGAGTGGCTTATGGAACGCTTGATTGAGAGTCTGGTGAGGCTGGAGAAGAGGAAGGAGATTGCGAGGGACAGGGCGGATATGGGGGCGTTGAGGGAGATGGAGGGTAGATATGGTAGAAGCAGCGAGATAGAGAGAGCAATAGAGGGGGGTGTGGTGAGAGAAGTAGATGGTGGTCAAGTAGGGACATTGGAGTAATGAAGTTTCTGGATAGAACTCCTCTGGATACACTCTGATGCAACTGCTGATTGGACATAAAGTAGTCGTTGATGTTGAATTTCTCATGGGTATTGATATCAAGAAACTACACGCGGAAACCTCCAAACATCATTGATCAGCAGAAATACACGAGAGAATTTCCAAACGTATACCAGAATATTTTCAAAACGTTGGTGAAGTAGAAAAGAAGACAACCATAATGCATTAAACTGGTACACCTAGCAATGTCTAGAGTGGAGAATACTCTATGAGACCTTTTCTTCAAAAACTCCCCTCTCATCTAAAACGCCGTTGAATGCGAATCATAACGGCCTACAATAGCTAAGCTTTTACATGTCCATATCCGGCATCTGCAAGTCGTCGCCGGGTTCCATGAGATTCATAAGATACCGAGAACCTGAGAACCAATCTTGCATGGGGTTGTGGTTTCCGCGTGGTTGTCCAAAGCCGACACCCATTGCACCGGGAGTGTTAGTGGCATCCGCAAAGTCCATACCGGGAGAGGTGCCACTGTAGCCATCCATTGGCCAGCCAGGGTCGGGGTTCATCAGGCCCAACGCACTCAGATAGGGGTCGAACTGTGACATGGCGTTGAGATCGAGTTGTGTGTTATCCGCCGCAGCGTAATAATCTGATTGGTTGTTTTGTGCAAAATTCTGGGATCGATTGGCGGCATCCTGTGTCTTGGCTATTATGTAGAGTCTGGCAACCCGTAAGAAGAGATGGCACATCCTGTAGAGCTTGTCTGCTCCTTCGGAAATGGTGCGGCAGGACTCGAGGCTCCCAACGAATTCCGACAGTGAGTTGAGATCGGCATCGAGATTGGATGTGTCTGCTGTTTGGATGGCATTACAGAAGATAACGATAAAACTATGGTATTCAGTTAGCATGACTAGTACGTGATTTGTAAACGTTTGACGTACGGGGTAAAAGGTGCCTGAAGAATGGACCAGTGTACATAGCCTGACCATAATCTTTCTTGACCTTTCTTGTTAAATTGTGCATTTGCTCTCATGTGCGCTACAAGAGCCTCTCTTGATGATTGAAGACAAGCTTGAGTGAAAGCCATGTTGCCAGGGCTTACCGCACGTTGAATGAGTGCGCATATGGAGTAGTGCATAACAACATCAGAATAGAAGAAGATATCTTGGGCACGTTCAAAAGATCCTATGCTGATTAGATGGTTGTTTTGCTCTTGGAAGACTTCGCGACATACCTGAAATATATTCATCTGGGTCGGCATCCTTGTTGGTAGTCCGGTGTACGTATCGCTTGTATTGAGAAGGGCAAGGTGTCTCGTTGGGACTGCGGCCTATCCCTTCCGGCCGTTGTGAGACAAAGCTCATATCGTCATCTAGTCTTGAGAGTTTTAGAACTGATGCATCGCCTCGCTCGTACCAAGCCTGGTTCATCGCTTGAACAAGCTCGATTGCGGTTTGTGTACGCTCTTCAGTTGACCTCAAGAAAGCAGCGGGGCAGAAGAGCTTTTCGTAAGTCGACCCTTGCACGCGTGCAACCTTGATCCAATACGACAACAAGTGGTTTCCTTCAGGATTTTTGTCACCCGGCTCACTTGGAACGAGAAATGGCAAGGAGATGTCCCAATCCTGTAGAACACTGGAGCGACCCAAACGCAGCGAAAGAGTTTTGTCGAACATGTAGATCATCCAAAAGATTTGTATCTTCGAATGCCTCTCTGCGGGAGTGTCGTTGACCATGGTGTTGATACGGTGATAACCCAAGTTCTGACATAAGCTTGCTGCACACGACGTCATGATCCAACATAAGGAGGCCTTGCCCATCTCAATCGCCTGTGCAGCACCAAATACTAGGGCCAATATGTTCTCATAGCTTGCCGGCAGGAATATGTCCAGTTGACTCAAGGCTACATCTGATTGGCGTTTGCAAATAGCAGCGTAGGAGGCATATTCGGATACGTCCATGTTGGCTAGAGGGAACGTCCGGAATTCGTTGAATAAGTTCTCCAAAACGCCGTAGGTAAGTACGCGTCGAGCAGCACTACATGTTCCCGGATTGTGGTATGCGTCTTCGGAGATTTCCTTTAGGTTAGCCATCCGGAGGTACGGGAACGCTAAAGCGAAGGCCATGGTCGGATACTCTGCTGAGATTAGTCATGGCAGAGGAACGTCCGACGCTCGTACTCACTTATTGCCTTATCCAGCACTTTGCATACCACGGGCCAAGGCGGGCTTTCTAGCTGCGTAGGATCGACTTCGGCAAGGGAGCGATTGATTGGCGCATTACCTGACGAAGTGTTTTGTTGCTGGGACACCATCTCTGATAGAGCGGTAAGGGCCATCTTGACTTCTTTATTTTCACCAATTGAAGGTGTGCTCCCAATAGCTTGCGCGAGCATCTCACGAGCATAGTCAGACTGACTGTTGATAGAGCTCTCGCCTTCGAAAGGTACAGGCGTGGGAGCATCCGCTAGCCCACTTCCTGGGCTTCTCGCGGCGCCAACGCGACTGGATCGGGACTGACTCGTGCTGTCATTCCAATCCTTTTGAAGGTCAAGGTTCCCGAGCTTTGTAGATAGGCTAGCAAGAACATTTTCAATACCCGCCAGACGGTCCTCGATACGGTCGATCTTTTTCTCGCTGAGGAAAGTCAGTTCTAGTAGATGGCTCTCTGCATGCTGTCCAGAAAATAGGAAGGCATGCCGGCACTATGGCGAGGGAATCATTGTCCCGAGTGGACTCACTATTCTTCCGAGATGTGGACTCTTTGTCGCTGGGCTTTCTGTTGGGGAGCAGTTGTTTTGCAAGCTTCGCGAATCAGCTGTGACTCAGCACGTGCACAGCAGGAGCTTCATACTTAATTTGCTAGCTCTACAATTGGAGCAAGGGAAACCTCTATCGCAGCGTATCTTGCGTGTGCGACAATTATCACACTGTATGTAGATCGTCAACAGGTGTGGGTTTTAAACAACTGGGAACATCCACTTACAGCCCGCTTGGACATGCCGCCTTCGAGCGACGCATCCATGTCCTCCTCATCCATCGTGGAAATGGCGTAGTTGGCGCCGCGTTAATGTTCCGCGGGGTGTGTGGAGAGGGAGAGTTATGGGCAGTGTTCGGGGAAATGGACTTCTCGGGTTCCAGACCCAATAAAGGCGATCGACGATGTCATTACTCGACGCCAACGATCTGACCAAACAACAACCATCATAAAGCGCATTGTCAATAATGTATCTGCATATAGTCAGATGGCATGCTCTGGCACGATCAGAAGTAGCTATACTGTGTACTACGTGTAGATGTCGTAAAATGCCCTGACAACCCGCTCTTCGGAGACAGGTGCCAAGAAGACCCGCTCCCCGATTGGCCCGGATGGGTCGGGTCGTATGCGGTCCAACTTGGCATGACGGGAAGGTTGAGCAATCTGACACCTCGCCAGACAACAGCGGACGTGAGCTGTACTCATCATTCTCTGGTAGCGATATGGACTCCACTACACAATTCGAAGACAGACCCGAAAACCCCAAGAACACGTGATAACCCATTAGCCTGCGCACTCCAAGGGTTACTACCCAGTAGGGGGTCTATTGGATCGCTGAAACGGTCTTGGAGAACAGTCGATTTGCCGTCGAAACATTGGTTTGTTTGTTTGGCATACCCTCTACGACCAGACGGCTAGGTACAATCCACGACTTAGCCCTCTTAGGGTCCTTCAGGGGCTCCATTGAAAAACACAGGATCGTGTCCTTATCCTGCCGTTCTCCCGTGTATACGAATATAATTGGCATTCCATCTCCGCTATAAGGCATCGCTACTCTCCCTCACGGTTTACCCAACCATGTCAAAACCCGAAGAGATATCACAAACTCCTTTACAACAAGATGACAGCGATGGAAAAGCAAGTGGGACATCCGTAGATGATGGCGATGGCGATGGCGATGGGACTCGTGATGAGCCAAAAGATGAGTCGAATAGCTATATTGTGGGTCTCCTAAACTTGAAACAGTTTGCAATTTTGGAAAAATCACAACGTTAACGTTAACGTAACGACAGCGCATTTTCAAGTACGCAGATCGGACAAGTTGGATACTCAACATCATAGCGGCCATCGCAGCTATTGCCGCGGGAACCCTGCTTCCGCTACTGGATCTAATCTTCGGAAAATTTGTGTCGTCATTCAATGGATTCGCAACAGGTTCAATGACACCAGCGAAATACCGATCTGAAGTGAACAAGTATACTCTATACCTTGTCTATCTCTTCATCGCAAAGTTTCTCCTCGTCTACATCCATTCTGTAAGTACCTAGATTGAAATTACCAGCATCCCAGGTCTCACAAGAATACTTACATGGCCCAGACTCTCATGTCTATTGCGGCAATACGCACCACCAAAGCCCTACGCATGGACTTTCTCAAACATATCCTTCGCCAAAACATTGCATATTTCGACTCGGAAGAAGCCGCCTCGGTCTCCGCCCAGGTCACCACCAATTGCAACAACGTCAACAATGGCATCTCTGAAAAGCTATCGCTGACAATCCAGGGTGTATCAACATTTGTCTCGGCCTTCGTCGTGGCCTTTGCCGTTAATTGGAAGCTCACCTTAATAACCATCAGTATCGTGCCGACGATCCTTGTCGTTGTCAGCATTTGTATCGGTCTCGATGCGAAGAATGAGGACCAACTGTTACCGATATACTCCAGAGCTGGACAACTTGCCGAAGAAGTCTTTTCGACTGTACGCACAGTTCATGCGTTTTGGCTGCATCCTTTGATGTCGCGCAAGTACGACAAGCTGCTTGGCGATGCAATGGATGTTGGCATGAAGAAGTCGCCAATATATGCGGTGATGTTCTCCACCGAATTCTTCTGCACATACTGTGGGTATGGACTTGCGTTCTGGCAGGGCATCCGCATGTTTTCTAGGGGCGAGATCAAACAGAGTGGTATGTAATACTTCCATGTTGGGCTAAAATCTACTGGAATGGTTCCTGTCGATCAGTTGTAGTACAGTGTTGAGTTGAGATGGGGCCTGAGAGACTACATATCGCTCAAGAGCGGCACACGATACTAACGCGTACAGGCGACGTCTTCACCGTTATTTTCGCCGTTATAGTCGCAGCAAATGCGATGACAACAATAGCTCCCCAGATAATGGCCTTCACAAAAGCCGCTTCCTCCGCCACCGAAATCTTCAAAACCATCGACCGCAAATCTGAAATCGACCCCCTGAGCGACTCGGGCATAGTACCGACTAAATGCACCGGCGTCGTGGAAATCAAGGACATTGAATTTGCTTACCCGGCCAGACCTGACATCACGGTCTTGAAAGGCTTGACGCTCTCGGCTCCTGCCGGCAAAACGACAGCTCTAGTAGGGTCATCGGGCAGCGGCAAATCCACAATCATTGGGTTGATAGAGCGCTGGTATGATCAGAGTAAGGGTACGATATGGATTGATGGTGTAGACATACGCGAGTTGAACCTAACATGGTTGCGCACCAATGTGCGCTTGGTACAGCAAGAGCCCGTTCTGTTCTCTGGTACTGTATATGAGAACGTTGCTGCCGGTCTTTTCGGTACCGAAAAGGCTAGCCTGCCGGAGGACAAGCAAAGAGAACTTGTCGAGAAGGCATGCAAAGATGCATATGCGCAAGAGTTCATTGAGCAGCTACCACAGGTATGCTCTGCCCTTCACATCCGTGAATGGATTCGCTAACGGAGAAACCAGGGCTACGATACACAACTCGGAGAACGTGCTATGAATATCTCTGGAGGCCAAAAACAGCGAATAGCCATTGCACGTAGCATTGTTTCAGAGCCGACTGTCCTACTCCTCGACGAAGCCACGAGCGCTTTGGACCCAAAGGCGGAGAAAATCGTACAGCAGGCGCTTGAGAGAGTCTCTGAAGGCCGCACTACGATTGTCATTGCACACAAGCTCTCGACTATCCGAAATGCCGACAACATTGCAGTCATGACTGGTGGCGTTGTGGTTGAACAGGGCTCACATGATCAACTTCTCGAGGCGAATGGTGCATATGCTCGTCTCGTCAGGGCTCAAGATCTTGGTCAAAGTCAAGGTGAAGATATTTTGAATGAGGATGATGATGCTGAGAAGGTTGCGCTGGTACGTACTCAGACCCAGGTATCCGGTAGTGGTCAAGAGGCAAAGCAACCGGACAAGGACAGCATCAACTACAGCCTGATGAAGTGTACCTTCCTGGTGCTTAAGGAGCAGGGTGAAGTTTGGAAGAGCCTCCTGGTCTGTTCAGTCGCTTCTCTAATTGGAGGCGCTACGTTTCCGGCTCAAGCAGTACTCTTCTCTCGCGTTGTCGAAGCCTTCCAGCTGCCTCCTGCACGGGCCGTGGACCGAGGCGACTTTTTCTCGCTAATGTTCTTCATTGTTGCAATCGGTAATCTGGCCGTCTACTGCGCCGTGGGCTGGTCGAGTAACATTGTAGCACAGCATGTTGCAAGGAAGTTTCGTCGTGAGATTTTCGATCTTCTGCTCAAACAAGATATGGCTTTCTTCGACGACCAAAACAATGCGAGCGGTGCACTAGCGTCGAACATTTCGGCATATCCCGACAACCTCCGCGAACTGATGGGTTTCAACTTGTCACTCATACTTGTCAACATTGTCAACGTGGGCGCAAGCTCCATTCTAGCCATTGCGGTTGGTTGGAAGTTGGGACTGGTAATAGTTTTTGGAGCCTTGCCGTTTATTATTTTTGCTGGGTACCTTAGGATCCGACTTGAATTCAAGCTCGAAGAACTCACTGGCAAGCGCTTCGCCAGCAGTACCGCACTTGCTTCAGAAGCAGTCTCGGCCATTCGCACGGTGTCGAGTCTCGCACTGGAACGACACATCCTCGCCACATACGAAAATCGGCTACGCGGTGTCGCACGGGATGGCATCAAAGCTCTGTTCTGGACCATGTTCTGGTATGGGCTGTCGCAGTCAGTATCCTTCTTGGCCATGGCGCTTGGTTTCTGTAAGATATTTGTTTCTACTATCATCTCCGTAGCTAACGGAAAGCAGGGTACGGTGGTCGCCTCGTCAGTACCGGCGAGTACACGACTAGACAGTTCTTCACAGTCTTCATCGGTGTCATCTTCTCCGGGGAAGCAGCTGCCGCGTTCTTCTCTTATACGACCAGTATGACGAAGGCGGCAACTGCGGCGAACTACGTCTTTTGGCTGCGTAGGCTGAAACCTGCTGTACAGGAGGATCCGACGAAGCCACCTTTCGATAACGAAAAGGGCCAGGGTTCAGTGCACATGGAGATACAGGATGTTGTTTTTGCATATGAATCTCGGCCACATGCAAAGGTCCTTCAAGGCATCAATATCGACGTACGTCCGGGGCAATTCATCGCGCTTGTGGGTGCTTCAGGCTGCGGAAAATCGACCATGATTCAGCTCCTTGAGAGATTCTACAATCCAGTCAAGGGGCAAATTCAATGCGATGGCCGATCGTTGGTGGATCTATGCCCGCGCAAATACCGATGCGACGTGTCCCTCGTTCAGCAAGAACCTGTCCTCTACCAGGGGTCTGTTCGTGATAACATCGCCATGGGCATCGAGACCGAGGTCACGGATGCGCAGATTGAAGCCGCAGCCAAACAGTCCAACATATCCGATTTTGTCGCGTCTTTGCCGGATGGCTTCGCAACCATGTGTGGTAACAGGGGCACACAGCTGTCGGGCGGGCAACGCCAACGCATCGCCATAGCCAGAGCGCTGATTCGAGAACCGCGTCTACTTCTCCTTGATGAGGCTACGTCGGCGCTGGATACCGAGTCTGAACGCGTGGTTCAGGCGGCGCTGGAGGAAGCACAGAGTGGGCGGACCACCATCGCTGTGGCGCACCGTCTCAGTACGATCAAGGATGCAGACTTGATTGTTGTCTTTGCACGGGGCAAGATTGCCGAGAGTGGAACTCATCAAGAGCTTCTCGCGAGAAAAGGAGTATATTATGAGATGTGCCTGGGGCAAAGTTTGGATCGAGCGATACCAGGCTGAGGGTTGAGCTTGCATTTGGAATGCTCATTGACCCCTTTCTTCTATCCCGAGCCTGAAAAGCCTTGTTATATATCATAATTATAGTGTTGTTAATTGTTAATTGTTAATATACTTTGTGTGTCTAAGAGACGCCCTTGGGGGTTAGTAGGCAGATATTGCGCATTGAATGCCAATCGACGCGGAGACTCTCCATGGTACAACGTGCTGTTTTGAATCGTGCTAGTTCCACGGCAAAACAAGCGTTTGCATGGCAGTGGCATGGCAGTGCCGTTGGTGTACAATCAATTTGAAATGTGCGCCATGTACTATTTTCAGCTTGATGACTATGATGACAGTTTGGTGTTGGGCAAATCGGCAGCGTTGAGTGGCGTCATCGGAATGACAGACGGACCTCGACACGAATCCAAATCGGCATCTGGATAAGAAGATACGACATGCAACCTTACCCCACAAGAAGGTAATTTGAGATAAATGGTTGCGCCCAGAGGTAGAAAGGATGTTGCAGTTGATGCGGGAAGAAGGGCGCCCGCACGCCTGATTATGCTCAGGCCTCATGTATCGGCCAGGGTCCTACGGTCCTACGCCACAGATAGTCCCGGGACTCTACCCGGTGTTTCCCGGTTCCTGGCTTCACTTCACTTCTACACCCGGACTTGATAGCACCCGTACAGTACTAACAACTGTCCCTGAAGCTGTCAAACCATGTGCATGGCCCTTCACCCCCAACGGGGAACTGACTGCTGGCCTAGATTGGCCTTGCCGCCCGCGCTAGAATGCAATTTACCCATCTTGTGCACAGGTCCTATGTCGACGTGGCGCACTAGGCGCGTCATGCCTTTCATTCCATGAGGCACTCTTGCGATAGTCAGTTAAGAACTCTAACGCTTACATATGCCGTCGCCGCCCGTGTGGACGTGGTGAAGCACAACGCGCTGCATGATGGCGCGGTCAAACCGCCAAGCTGTCTCAGCATTTCGCTACACCCAACCACCAGCCTCATACAAGCACCGAGTTCCTGCGGCTACATTGCTTAGCATCGCGCCATTCATTCCCATTGCTGCTTGCTCATGTCGATCCTGCACCTCATGTCATGGTCGTTATTGAGCCTTAGTTTCAAGGACATCAGCTTCCCCCAAATCGCATCGCAGTCGTTTCAATGGCATCTGACCCCCGAGAGCTGGGGATCAGGGAAGTTCCAAGTAGACCCACTGATTCACCCATTCGGAGACGTTGCGCGACTGAGGCTAATTGACCCTGCCCGGTAAACTCCCAAGCCGTCATCCCACACTTGAAAGCATTGGCGGCTCCATCCTTCTGAAGCTTCACTCTCCTCTCCACTTCTTGGTTACGTGGAATCGCACGTTTACCGCACATTGAACCCCTTAGGAAGCTAGGCCTCCATATTCAACACCTTCTCCGTTGAACGGATACATTCTTTTTTGCTTTTTTGCTTTCTGGAGTTTTCTGTCCTGGAGACGTTCCCTAATACCCTAGTTTGCTGAACTCGTTCCGCGAACTACTACGTTCCGACTGTGTGAGCTCGGGATACGCCTAGCTACCTAATACTCTTTACCAATCACATCAACCATGGCACACTACCAATTACGGCGGCCATCACCCGTCACAATCTTCCCAAGGCGCGTCCGTCGACAAGCCGCCGCTACGTCGTCATCGGCTGCAATGGAAGAGGAGGAACCAGAAAGTCCAGGCTCTCCGCTAAGCAGCCCATCATCCGCCGGCTCTCAATCATCTGACAGCGAATCGGATTCTGATGACGAAGAAAGTGCGAAGAAAAAGGACGAGAAGAAGCAACAAGAATTAAAGTCGGCATCAAGTTCCCCTGCAGCGTCAACTGCAGCATCATCAAGGCCCGTACAAACACTCGGTCCCGACCCCACTACAGCTTCATCACAAATGCCACTCGCATCCTTGATCAGCTTGATGAATACGTCAAACGCTTCATCAATACCCCAAATTACAGGTACGACTCTGTCGACAGTGCCACGTCCGACCATTACGTCGACCATCACAGAGATTAAGAGCCAGACTGAAAGAAAAGAACAATCAGCGCCAACAGCCACGGCACCTCCGCCACCATCACCATTTTTACCCACCACTGCAAGAGCGGGGCAGAATGCGCCGAGCAGTATGCCACAGGAGACGTTGCCGCAAGATGCAGAACAGCGGCCGATAATGACAAGTGAGGCCAGGATAGCGGCAATTGTCTTGGGTGTACTAGGTACGTCATCGTCAAGATTTCTTTGAAAGAATACATGAACTAATGGCCCAATACAGGTGCTGTAGCCCTCCTAGTCTGCGCAATGATCCTATTGAGGCGTCGCAAGCGCAAGGACCGAGAAAACCACGTACCTCGTGGTCCCGACGCCTTTAACCCGTCCAACACCAACTCAGCCATTGCACCCGAAATTGTTAATGTACCCGACACCGCACATACAGGTGCCGCATCTTCTGTCTTCACACGTCTCAATGGCGGCGCCAGCGGCGGTGGCGATGGCCATATAACACGCAGCACGGACCGTAGCAACACGCTCTTCGGCGGAGGATCATATTATCGGCCAGAAACTGTTTCCACAAACCGCAGCATGTCGCGCATACCACCACAAACACCAAACCCCTTTGCCGATCCACCGCTCAACAAGGCATATGATGTGCTCAACAACCGGCCACGAAGTACAACGCTAACGGATCGAGGGAGCTGGATGAACAACCCGTTTAAGAATCCGGAGAGCGAAAGATTTGATCCTTTTGGCGAGTTGAAAGACAAGGCGAGGAGAGAAAGATTGAGGTATCTTCAGGAGGCGAAGAGGGAGGCTGAGCTGCAGAGGCAGATGGAGCAGAAGGAGGCAATGGGTTTGAGACCGGATGGGATGCCTTTGGATCAGAGCGGGTATAGGTGAGGGAGAGGAGATATGTGTTGATACGATAAGGAGATATAATATAAAGAAATAACCAAAATTTTGTCAAAGATGGTGCCCCTAAGTTGACTTGTCACGTGTCTGTGGTGCGTGATAGGCATGGCATAAAACTAACCCCAACGGGAAGGACAAAATGTGTACCCGACGACCCCTACATTCCAAGAAATATGCAAACTTCAGGTCTCGGCGTCAAACTTCGGATCCTTAGCATTCAATGCTTGATCATACTCAATCTGCACCTCATGCTCCATACCATCCTCACCCACCATAAGCGCGCAATTCTTCCCAATCAGATGCCACTCCTTCTCATCATACGTCGTCGGCTCACTTGCAACAATCGTATGCTTACCCATCTGGTCCGCCTGCGCAATAACCTCGGGATTCACAGCTGTCAACGAGTCTGGCAGTCCAGGATATTTAGTGTTCAATGTGGTGCCCGCAAACTCGGACCAGTAGAGCGAAGGTGGCTGCTGCGTAGCGTGATTACGGAAGCGAATAGCCAGCATCCTGGAGCCGTCGGTGGTGCAGAAGTTGAGCGAGTTTGGTGTGTTTTCGGTGGGCTTGAGCTTGGTGGCTTGCAGGGTGAGGATTTGGATGACGGTTTTGCACATGGCGGCGAACATTTGATCAAGAGGGTAGGACTCCTCCCATGTTGAGGCGGCGCCACCGTTGGTTAGGTTCGTCATGTAGAGGGCGGCAGCGTGCTCGGAGTCTGTGCTCCCGAGGATATTGCAGTAGGCGTCGAAGGAGAGCAGGTCCGTCATTTCGCGGCGGATGGCGGAGAAGTTTGAGATTACGCCGTTGTGCATGAAGACGTGGCGGCCGAAGACAAAGGGGTGCGAGTTTACTTGCGTTACGACGCTGCCGCTGCTGGCGCGAATGTGGGCGAAGACACAATGGGATTCGGTGTTGTGGCAGAGGGACTTGAAGTTGAAGTCGTTGATGGGTGGTGATTGGGATTTGTAGAGGGCTGGGCGGAGGCCATTTATGTGTTTGATGTAGGAGGAGGTGGCTTTTGTGTACCCTGAAATGTGTGAGTTTTGATGACTTGAACGGGGTAGGACGGTATTCGCAATGATCATTACGCTATAGTTAGGAGGAATGTATGAGGGTCCAAGGTACAAACACGAAAGGCCACATACATGCAATACCCAAGCCATCCATATTCAACAATGAGTTGCGCATTCTCAGGAGCTGGTCTGCGTCATGTAAATCCTTGTCTTCATCGTGTGGCAGGAGTTTTGGCAAATAATGCTCAGAGCACTGTTTGCTGATACTGTTGGCGGGTGTGATGAGAACATCGGACAAGAGACATGGCTCCGTGGGGGAAATGTACGCAAACCAGCGACACATGATGGCGCTTATCGTCGAATATACTGATTGCTGAGATGATTATCGGAGTTGATTGATGCCAGTGCGGATCTTATACAGGTATGTGAAGGAACTACCGTAGTGGAGTGTTGCACTACAGCTCTGTTGATGCAGGCACAGATACGTGTAGCCGAGTAGTAGGTGAGGTCTCAACGTTGGTGTGTGTAGGCGTATTGAAGGGCACGTATCACGGAGAGTGTGAGGAAATCAAGATGAGAGATTAAACGTGGAGATGGTGGGCGATGGTAGATATGAGTAAAGATAACGGGAATAATGAAGATGGGAAAGCGCGTGCGGAACGCGCAGGGTAACCAAAGCACGAGGATACAAGACGCAGACAGAAGTTTAGGCTTAGAGATTATTTATGACTTTTGAAGAAGGGGCCAAAAGGTCTCAGTGCATGGTCAGCCAACGCACGATCAGCCACGTTACATGGACATATCGAGATACCTGGTGCCTGGTGGTGCGGGGCAGACAGGAGTGGGGCAACTTGCAGCTCTGAAGAAGGTCTGCGCTTCAGCAAGGCTATCCACATGCTTGTGTAAGAAAACAAAGGTTGTCAGCTCCGGGATCCAAATGATTTGTCCATGTACCGCTACATGTATTACGGTCTTCATGGGGAACCCTCGCCTGTCACGTGACACTACTGCTGCGGGTGAGCGTCACCTTAGCACGTGCCGTCAAAATTGCGTGGTTCCATTCCAGTGTTCCAAAGCTCTCGATTGACCGACGCGGTTAGACTGCGATGTTTACAGCATGTTCATGTAGTGTCATGTGATGCTGATCGGGATGCGGCTCGTTCCGATGAGGCTCTGCGCAGGGCTTTCGTCTAGAACAGCCTTATGGGAATCCCGCGGAGAAGAGCACGAGTAGGCAGTTTGCTGAAGGTGGTATGCTGCAGACCAGGTATCCTTGGTATGTATGGACAAAATCCCTGAGCCATGATAGAGGCGTAGTCTAGATAAGTCTTGTGGCCATGTCTTCCAAGTCCTAGACTCTCCTTGCGACGCACTTCACGGGCCGCCGCTAGAAGCGCAAAGGCAAAAATGAGAGCGGTAGCTTCTGGCCTGTTTTCCATGCAGAGGTCTGTGTACGTACTGTGATGAGTGAAGGCCGCTCTTGCCTAGTTGACGTTGTGAGCCTCTAATGCGTGCACTTTTGCTTCCGGTCCCGGACAAGTTCTCATGCGACGGTCCGACGGCTGCGGGGTTCAAAGACATCATCTCGCTATCGTGACTCTCCATCCCTCCCTCCCTCGCTCCCGTAGGAAACTCATTTCTAAGCGCATTATTATTCTGATCCTTCGCCGTTCGCCCAGCCATTAATGGGGTAACGCCGGAGAACCTCCACATCAAAGGAAACAGCAACCGACTAAGATGCAGGGCCCCTGAACCGAGGACAGGACTCGTTGTCTTTTTTCGCATCTGTGAAGCCATGATTGGGAACTGATATGCGGGGTCTCAGCTCAAAGATGTGGTCAACCTACCACCTCGCAGCATTCGTGCAAGGGGCCGCGACTGTAAGAGATGCAAGAGAAGGCTGTCAGCGCGGCTGAGAAGGTGCAGGCTTGGCCCATGCTCAGCTACGATTCTTGGGCTGCATGGCTTCGCAAGCACGATGCCGTCATTGGTTTTGTACAAGCCGGGGGGCTCCACGATTCCAGGTTCCACCCTTCCAACGCGCGCCCATCGCAAACTAAGCACCGGCGAGTTATACCTTGTTATCAGCCGAGAGGCGGCTTTGAGGCTTCGACGGTGCGGCTCCTAACACCTTGGACCGCGGCTCCCACCACGCTCACAGCGGTATCAGACGACCTTTTTCTCACAAAAGATGCGAGCCTCCATCTCTGGACTCTCATGGGCAGGCTGCGCGCTATCTTCCACCGCCACCCGTCTCTACATGCACCTACAAACCGCCGGCAGATCGTGCACACGCAGCCTGAATACCGCGCTGGATTACCTTCCCTAACCTGTCTCCTCGCATAGTGGACGACCTGGGTCCATGTCAGGATATCGCGACCACCAGCTGGTGCGTACACCAACACGGGTCTATGTCGTCTGCCCAGTATCTGCGACCCTGCGTTAACGGTTAGCCGCGTTGGCTCACAGCGAGAGAGACGTCTCCACTGCTCTCGATGGTCAAGGCGCCCTCCAACCGGTTACCTTGAGTGGCGCCGCCTAGGTATGCTGCTAACCACTCTCCATTCGCACGCGACATAACGAGCGGGGTCGCGGGCGCCGGGGTTTGTTGAAAACTCTGTGCCGCTGCCGATAATCCCATGCCCAGAATCGCGGGAACCTCGACTAGGCCCTTTTCGACTAGTCAACGCCGTATGCCTAGCGCCCTGCCAAACCACTTTTGTCCACTAGAGCCATCCCACCGCTCACCACCGAAGAGGATCCACTAGCAGGGCA
Organism: Pyrenophora tritici-repentis; assembly: GCF_003171515.1. Taxonomy (NCBI): domain Eukaryota; kingdom Fungi; phylum Ascomycota; class Dothideomycetes; order Pleosporales; family Pleosporaceae; genus Pyrenophora; species Pyrenophora tritici-repentis. Next base: position 2,429,516 of record NC_089395.1, read on the forward strand.
ATTGCATGTGCCGTGCCTGCCTTTCGTATAAAGGTCTTGCCTGTCATGCTAGGAATCTCTCCTGGTCAAGGGCAGTTCACTTGTTTCTCCCCACCTTGAAGCCCCCTCCGTCCGCTGGCACTCAGTGCGACTTGTTTTGTAGCCCTAGCTGCTCCCCCACGCAACTGATAGTCAATCTATCTGCCCGCGTCCCGGCTCCAGAGCGACAATCCCATACCCAAGCGACTTTCCATACGCGACATCTCCCCCTTACGACATCTGCCCTTTGCCTGCGCGACAAGCCCCTTCCCACTGTAATCATGGGGCAAGAGAAGAAGTATTCTGGAGAGCTCGTCCGCGAGGAGCCACCCAGTGACGATATCCAACATGGCCATGTGTCCGACAATTCCGATGACTTACAGCGTCACCTTGGCAACCGTCAGATTCAGCTTATCGCTATCGGCGGATCCATTGGTACCGCTCTATTTGTGTCCATTGGTGGTGCCCTTAACAAGGGCGGTCCCCTTGGCATTCTCATTGCCTATGCCGGATATTCTTGCATCATTGCCCTCGTGAACAATGCCATGGCCGAGATGGCTTGCTTCATGCCTGTTTCCGGAGGCTTCATTCGAATGGCTGGACACTGGGTTGACGAGTCCCTCGGCTTCATGGCTGGCTGGAACTTCTTCTTTTACGAAGCTCTGTTGATCCCATTCGAAATTACGGCGCTTAACATTGTTTTGAGGTTTTGGAGAGATGATATACCAGTTGCTGCCATCTGTGCTGCAGTCATCGTTCTATACGCGTAAGATCACCGATCCTAAGCCAGTCATTGACCAAGCTAATACCGTCTAGTGGCTGTAACATCTTGGCCGTCAAGATATTTGGTGAAGCCGAGTTCTGGTTGTCCGGAGGCAAGGTCTTGCTGATCCTCATCCTTTACTTCTTCACCTTTATCACAATGTGTGGCGGCAACCCCCAGAAAGATGCCTATGGCTTTCGTCATTGGCGCGAACCCGGTCCAATGGCCGGCAATACCGATCTCGAACGGTTCGAGGGCTTTCTCGGTGCACTTTGGGCTGCTTCCTTTTGTGTCGTCGGCCCCGAATACATCTCCATGGTCTCCGGTGAAGCCAAGCGCCCTCGTGTTTACATCAAGTCTGCCTTCAAGACCGTCTACTTCCGATTCGGTGCCTTCTTCATCCTTGGAGCCCTCTGTGTCGGTGTCGTTCTCGGCTACAATGATCCAGAACTCGTCTCTGTACTCAAGGCCGGTGAGAGCAGCGCTGCTGCGTCTCCCTACGTCATTGCCATGAAGAACCTCAAGATCAGTGGCCTTCCCCATCTTGTCAACGCCCTCTTGATTACCAGTATCTTTTCCGCGGGTAATACATACACCTACTGCGCTACTCGTAGTCTGTACTCGCTCGCTGTCGAGGGTCGCGCACCCAAAATCCTACGCAAGTGCACCAAGAACGGTGTTCCCATCTACTGCTTCTGCGTGGTCATGGTATTTCCGTTCCTGTCGTTCCTCCAGCTGTCAGATAATTCCGCAAAGGTGCTGACCTGGCTCCTCAACATTATTACCGCTGGTGGTATCATCAACTACATTGTCATGTGTGGCACTTACATTGCCTTTTACAAGGCGTGCAAAGTCCAAGGCCTTGACCGTAAGACACTTCCCTACTGTGGGTACTTCCAGCCGTACGGCACCTGGTTCGCACTATGCTTCGAGATTGTTGTTGTCTTTGTCTATGGCTACACCACCTTTAAGCCTGGCAACTTCACCCTCGAGTCATTCTTCACCTACTACACCATGGTGGGCGTTGCTCCCATCCTCTTCATCTTCTGGAAATTCTTCAAGAAGACCAAGTGGCTCAAGCCCCACGAGGTTGATCTTGTCTGGGATGCTCCTCTGATTGATGCCTATGAGGCTTCTTTCATTACTCCACCCATCGGCTTCTGGACAGAGATGCTCCAGCTCGTCGGTTTTAAACGCAACGTTCCTGTGGACAAGCGTGCTGTTTAATTTGCTTACAATGCCCGATACGGCATGATGGATCATGTATAGCGACATGATTTGCGTTGATCTGACAGTACTGAATAACACCCTTTCGCCAGAAGCCTAAGGGCTTTGGTCACTCACTACATAGTTACAATACCCATTTGATTTGCGCATTTCAAGAACTAGCGATATAAAAATGATGAGCAGTCTGCTATTTCCCAAGCAAAAACAAATCCAAGCGACTTTCCAAGCGACATCCTAAGCAACATCCTGAGCGACATCCTAAGCGACTTCACAGGCAACATCCCAAGTGACAACCCCCATCTTCATTACAAATTCGATTGCGAAGCACCGTTTTAGACCCACGCGATACCAGATATGCGGATATACTGAACCCACTTGCTTGTGGGTAAGCTGTGCAAGCCCCTGGCGGATCCCGCCACCAGGCACGGTCGCTCTACCCGATTGAATTACAGAGTTCGCTGGGATTCTATTGAAGTGATTACAGCGCAGTCATCTCCAGATCTTGACTTGATTAGATTACGTGGAGCGTACCCAGGCATTATCGGACCACCCGAAATGCCATTCACGGATCAGCACGCCGCTATAAAACTGGGCAACGCTAGCTCCTCCCGGCTGCAACAACATTGTCTCGCCTTAAAGCACATGCAAAACTGCCTGTTCTAAAAGCGACTATCACGCAGCTCTCTATTTGCATTGTAAAGACGATCCAACACTGCGCGGAGCTAGAGGACAGTTATAATACCGCACGATGCACATTGCACAGATTCCGAAATCAGGTTGTCACAGAAGTCGCGTTTTTCGTGCCTACCGTACTGTGAACAGGAGCTCGCAGACGACAGCTCCACTCAGTCGCCAATTGCGGTTCCACTCCTATGAAACGTGCACTGCTACCCGACCAGAAAACCCCATGTTTGTACATCGACAGAAATAGCAATGTCAGATAACGACATGCTTGTTTTGAAGGCCTACCGATACGCATACGACTCAAGACTCGCTATCTACGTCCCAAAGCGTTCATTTGATCCCGTCGACCCGTACCCATGTCCCGCTTGTGGCGCACTGCACTCCCAGTGACCTCCTCTTCCATTGCCCACGCTCGCGATAGGAGGTTGCATGATACCTACTCTGCTTTCGCTCACAGCTGCAGAATACGCCAGACTTCCCCGCTCCTTCACTGTGGTTAGGCGCTCCCTACCTTGCATGCGTAAGACGTACGGTATCAGATACCGCGGACACGGGGCTCCCTCTACGAAGCGGCGCCAATTGATCTCACCGAGACGATAGATAACGGGCGTTTGGCAAGTCTGTGTCACATAAAGCTCTGACTGAGAAGTTGACTGTGGTTCAAAGTATGAATCGGCCCAGCGTTGAGACTCAGGACTCAGGGATAAGTCTAAGCATCGGCTATACCTGCATGATCAACCAGAACAAGCTGTTTTGGCGAAAAGGGGCTTGTTTAGTTACTGTACATTCATGCAGACTTGAACTTCTCTTTGATACTCCAAGTATGCATGGTAGGTGTTAAGTTTTCCGTCGGGAAAGGGGATATACGACTCAGGGAACAGGATCAGGCAGGCAAACTACACAGATATCAATGCGGCGCTACAGAGCCGGACTCCTTCGAACACCATGTCGTACTGTAGGCGCCATGTGATACTCTTAACTCGCGCATAACATAATCACACACAGGATACCCATGCCCATTCGGACAATGATAGGCTGCCACGGCCGCGGTCCCCTCGGAATCCGACTACATCGTTACGTACAGAATTTCTAGAAGCTTTCTTCCTTCCCCGCGTTGGACTACTGTACCCTAGGACGCAGCCTACTACCAAGATTCCGGGGGAGGCACGGCCACGATGCAAGGCACGTCATTCTTCACGATTGGAAGTTGTGGCTGTGTGTCAGCGATGTAGGTAGAGGCTAACCTGTGGCTGTCATCTCCTCGTGTGAGTCAAACATGGAAGAAGATGCACTATCGTAGATTCGCAAATATACATGACGTTTAAAACACAATACAGCATTATCAGACTCTCTAAACAACTTGATTTACACTCAATCAATCCTGATTTATCTAGCGAGAACACACTCATCTCGTACGCAGTCATATCGCGCATGTACGTTCTGTACCTGTGCTCTTATCTCACTTCCACATGTCACTCTTACTGACACCTGGCCATCAACCCACCCACTCGCTACACACCGCATTCTCTGCCTCTCCTTCCTCTGTAAGTAATTGGTACGCACCTCGCCATCCTTTCCATGCAGCCATCGTACCTGCGTTGATCCCATCTCGTACCATCCTATCTCTAACCGAGATCATCCGGTCCAACGGCCGACCTTCGACGACCTTCCCCCCGCGTTATCAATATTCGGCCCGTTCATATGCGTGTGGAGATGCGGATTGTAATCTTCGATGGCTGGGGGAACGGATAAATAGGCGGTGTTGGTACCGTATTTCGGGCCGAAGAAGGTGGGGTACTGCCGCGGACAAGCCTGATATGGGGCATGCATGCGTGGGGATTGGAGAGGCTGGGGGAAGTGAGAATGATGAAAAGTAAGCTGAGAACGGGGTTGAGTCGAAGAAGGGGCAAGATTAACGATTGGTGAGTGAATGGAAGAAAGCTATCTTTAGTACATGTGGCATTTTGTTATCGCCGATTTCTCGGCCCCTTCACATGCATACCAACAACAACGTGTTTCACATGGACGCGCGCGGACGCAATCGGTGGCGATAGGTGTGTAATACTGCCGTTAACCCAGAAGGTATAGAATTAACGCATGCTGAGATGGGATGTCCCATCTCATCTCGATCCAGATAGCGTAACTAGTTTCCCTTTGCGCGTAAACTTCTTCCTCTTCTTCCTCCTCCCTTTATGCCACACCTCATAACCCATACAACTGGCCCATGACATCCATCATATCGACCTCGTTGCGTGTAACCAGCGGTCTGGGGACCCACACTCTACGCACGAGTGCGTAAGCAAAGTGTGTGCCCAGAACGAGGAGTAAGGCGGGTATAACGATGCGACTGAGTATTCTGCCCCATGTGATGTTTTGCGATTTCCTTTCTACACTGTTTGTGCTATTCGAGTCCAGAGTTTCATTCCTGTCTTTCTGTATTTCTCCTTCGGTCATCGTCTTCCTCTCTTGCTCTAGTACGGTACCCCAGCTCAACCGCGCTAAGCACAGATGCCACATGGTCAAACCCGTCACGCTCAGGGCGATGCTCAGCCATGTACCGTACTCCCATGGTGACCGCGCTCTTCGCCCGAGATGCTCGTACACGACGTCCAGGGCGCGAACTGCTTGGTGTATGAGTGTGGGTACAAGAAGCATAGCGGCAGCCAGAGCGAGAATCTCTAAACACAGCATGCCTATGCGTTTGGGGAGACTGGTGGAGCGCTTAGTCATGTGCCATTCGGAGAGGAGAGAGAGGACTGGAGACATGGTGGGGTGTGTTGTGGTGGACATTGTGAGGAGCATGGTTGTTTGCTTTGGTTTGGTATTGATCCCGGGAATAGCGTGAGATTGAGGATATCGGAGGTAGTAATAGTAAAGCAACAACTGGTTTGTGAAGTGGCCCGGCGTGCAGCGCTGGTACTGTGTGCTGTGCCCTTTGGTATGTGAGGATGCAGGAGCGGGTCCGGGAATAGCAGTATACAAAGCCAACAATGCTGAAATCCCAGAGTTTTGTTATTCAATAGAATGGGATTAACGTTGCGAGGTGTTCTCGTTGTTCGTTTGTCCTTGGTGAAGGTGGCCCTTTCTCGTTTGCGACTGTCTTGCGCACCGATTTCCCTCCTCTCTTTCGTGTCCCTTCTGTCTCAACCTGTCTCAATCGAAAGCACTACCTCCCTCCTCTTCAAAGAAGCTGACTTGCTCCTTCCGCGTACCTTGCAGTTGACGCCTCGTCCCCGCGTTTCCCATGGGAATTCCGATGTCGTGTCGGTCCCACAGTATCAGGCTAACTACCCAGGTGACACACGATCCCAAACCCGGCCGTGTGTTTTTCCTTGTCGCTCAACCGGCGCCGCTGCTTTCCTCTCACTCACAGGGAAGCGACGAAGAGATGAAGATGAAGATGAAGATGAAGGAAACGGGAATGCGCATTCGTTTCCCTCCCCTTGGTCGTCTTACTCTCGCGTAATCCTCGTAATTGCACTTCTGCCCTTTTGCCCGCCAAGCCCCTCTTTGCTTCGCTCACCGCTCGGACCACTCCCCCCTGCAAAGGATGTTCCTGTCGCGGTGACTGTTGCTGTATTACGTGTGCGCCAACGACGACCAAATGCCATCCCAGTAACGATTTCAACTGTGTGCGGTTTGCAGCAAACTGAACGATACTCGATACAAAAAGTCATGCTCGTCATCAGGCCCCTGCGCCTTGTGGTAATGCGCCGTGCGCCGAAGCTGGAAGGGGATAACGGGCTTGCATGTGGAGTTGGCGCTTGCCCCGCGTTATGACTAACGAGATCCGCATTTGGTGTCGTGTTGCTAAGTCGCGTGGCGCTGTGGCAGTCTAGCCTCACGGTTCCTTGCATGAGAAGTACTGTAGTACAGCATCTGTCTTTCTGATTGAATTCCCCTACTGTCGGATCGTGAGTATCGGTAGAGACGTCGGCTGCTGGACACTTCGGCCCGACTTCGGCCCACCTTGCGCAGAGCTTAGGTATACCTTCGTAGCAGCTATGTTCGTAGACAATGAATCACCATCACCGAACAGAATGCATTCCTAGTTATCGTTATTTCCTTTCAGCACTAGTGCTATAGACCTTCCAACACTGATCAGTGATTGCTTAAGGCGATCACAGACAGCAAGGTAGAAGAGACAGACCGCATCTTCGACGAACTCCCTGACGCACGACGTTATACTCCCGGGAGAAGATTCTGTGCTAAGAACAGAGCGAGGCAGAGATAACACGAAGCACTCTTAACCTCCCTCTACAGCTGCTGGTTTAGCTTAATCCGCGAACACAGAGCGCGTCAGCAACGCAATACAACTCAACCGTACGAGCGTCTCCGGACGATCCGATCACGTACAACAACAAGCGCTGGCACGACCAACCAGCGAGACAACAACACCGACAACGCGTCAACACCCGCTAGCAAGATGGCGGATAACCAAAGCGAAATAAGCTCTGCAGACTCTGCTGAAGCTCAGAATCAACTACAGAATGAGCAATCAGAACACCTCTCAGACTCACCATGGGCCAAATTTACCGCGGAACAACTTATGGAAAACTGTCCATACACAGTTGCACTCAAGGTCATCAATACAGCTCTCTGGGGTGTACCCGCACCGGCGGACGCAAATGAGACACACGCAACAACGTGGGTCGCTAAAGCTATCCACGACTACAATGTGTCAATGGCCTGGGACGATGACCTCTTCATTGACTACAAATGGGACTTTGAAGGATGGACGAAGGAGCTATTTAGCAAGGTTGAGCGTGGTACACTAAGGTCTCTTAAGAGTGTGCTACGACACCGGGAGTATACACTGGCAACAATCACGCCAGGGTGGCGGACTCTCTCTACAACATTCTAGGTATAGAGAATACTCTTGAATGGGAACCAGCAGAGTTTCGAGCCATGAAATTCGACCAACAGTCCGAAGCGTACCAGCGCCAGCAGAGCAATAAACGCCAACAGGACACTCAGCACACAGTCTATCCAGCTGTACAACAACCACCGCAAGTACAACAACCGCCGCAATTACAACAACCGCCGCAATTACAACAGCCACCGCAAGTACCACAGCCGTCGCAATTACAACGACCGTCGCAGGGCGAGCAACAAGAGCAGTATAGAGTGAGACAAGGCGTCCAGAGCCGTTCCCAAACAATAGAGCCACAACAGCCGCTACACATGAGCGGTACGCTGGAAGGGCCTCAGCATCGACAACTGTGGGAGCAGGCCGCGCAGCCGCAACAAGGGCGTGCGCAACTACAGACACGGCCGCCAGCGACTGCATATCGCGAAGTCACGCCATTTCCACAACAGCCAACGAACCGCGTCCCTAACAGACCACCCGAACTACCATACGACCCGTACAAGACGCTACCGCCGCGATGGTCCCGCAACGATCGACTCGACGCTAATACGATCACGCAGTTCTCTAAGCTATGGGACAATAGCAACAAGTATACAGGGAATGCGTACGATCTCCTAGACGATAAGATCAAGATCTTCTTCAGCATCTGCTGGCAGGTAGATATCCAAGAAGAGCAGTTTCACGCAGTGTTTCCCCGTATCCTTACCGGGCGTGCAGAGACATTCTACATACAGGTTGTAGAGAGAGATGACAGCTTTGCTGATGCGTACATGGCAATCAAAAACCACTTCGACCATGACGTCCATCACCAGCACTACTACACAGACTGGACGACTACAACCTTCGCTCGCACCCGCACAGAGAACCCCGACAAGGGACTACACGAGGTTCTGCAGATCCTGCTTGACAAGCTGCAGCTATGCCAGCGTGCCCTTGGCAAGAACTTTGAGGGCGAGGATGCCCTACGTACCACTGTCATCAATGCCTGCCGAGGAGTACCAGAGCTTGAGATGGCACTGTTCAAACCAGCCACAATCTGTGAAGGACTCTTCTCAGACCTACGTTCTGCAGTTGAGACACACCTTGCACGGCAACACACTACCCAGATGGTCACAGAGGACCAATACTACTTAGATCGCCGATACAACGGCAATGGAAGAATCCGAGGTGGATCTCGAGGTGGAGGAGGATTCAGAGGCGGATCTAGAGGAGCATATCGAGGAGGCGAGCAGCGCGACGACAACGGACGAGGATTTAAGCCTCGCTGGAGGAAGAAATGCTTTGTTTGCCAGAAGGAAGGATGCTGGTCTACCAACCACACAGACGAAGAGCGCAAGGCTGCCCGTACACAGTTCTTCTCTACGCTATACTTTACAGGTACACAGCCCCCCAAGGACTTCTCCGTACATCTTGCAGAATACGAAGGGATCGAGCACACTAGCCAGTACAATCAGAGAGGCTGGAGAGAGGAGGAAGACTGCGAGGATGACGACGATGACGACGTCGCGGAAGCATACCTTGAACAGCAGTTTTTCACGGAGCAATGCCTTGCAGATCAGGCGTTCTTGCACCACATCTCTGGCGACGACGTATACCGCCAAGACGCGCCATCAGCGCCAGCGTCACAGTTCCTGCTTGAAGACCGCTACACAAGATCTGTGTACCAAGGGATCCTACCGGATACAGGCGCTGCCAACGTATCCACAGTTGGCAAGGAGCAGTACCTTGCACTCACAAGGGAAGATCCTACAGTTAGGATGGATACGTCTACAGCAGGAAAGGCATCTATCAAATTCGGCAAGGGCGAGGCTACATCATCTATTGGCACTGCACAGGTCTCTACAGACATTGGGACGATCAACTTTGAGGTGCTTGACGCACCTACACCATTCTTATTGTGCCTTGCAGACATGGACAGGTTAAAGGTCTACTTTAACAACACCACAGATGAGCTAGTCCAGGGTGACGTACACATCCCTGTAATTCGCAAATGGGGACATCCTTGGTTCCATCTGAACAAAAGAGAGAGAGCAACTGTGTTCCTGACAGAGACAGAGTTGCGACGGCTCCATCGACGATTTGGACACCCAGCTGTCACGCGACTTGTTAAGCTCTTAAAGGATGCTGGCCATAACGACTTCGAAGAAAGAACCCTAGAAGAAGTCACTAAGTTCTGCCACCACTGCCAGCTCCACAGCTCCGCACCGCGCCGATTCAAATTCACTCTCAAGGATGATCACCACTTCAACTATGAGATCCTGGTGGATGTGATGTACCTGAGCAACAAACCTGTACTGCATGTGGTCGATTCCTCAACAGCGTTTCAAGGCGCGAGGTTCCTTAGCGCTATCTCAGCTAAAGAAACATGGCAAGCACTGCGGATACTATGGATCGACACGTATCAAGGACCACCAGACATTATCACGCATGACGCAGGCACTAACTTTGCAAGCACAGAGTTCCGCGCAGAAGCAAAGATCATGGGAGTCACATGCAAGCAAGTACCTACGGAGGCGCACTGGTCTATCGGCAAAACTGAGAGGTACCATGCACCTCTACGCCGCGCATGGGACATACTCTATGCAGAACTCACTGACACTATGTCCGACGACGCGATTCTCCAGATGGCTGTGAAGGCTGTCAACGATACTGCTGGCCCCGATGGACTAGTCCCGACGCTACTGGTCTTTGGAGCGTACCCACGAATGACTGCAGAGTCACCGCCATCCCCGTCAATGGTCAAGCGCAGCGAGGCTATTCAAAAGGCGACGAAAGCCCTACGCAAGATCACGGCAGAGCACCAAGTTGCAGACGCCTTGAACACCCGCAATGGACCAGCCACTGCAGACATGCTCGCGCTCCCACTCCAGAGCGAAGTCTTAGTATGGAGAGAGAGCGATGGCTGGAATGGCCCGTACAAGATCGCCAGTACAGATGGCCACAACGTCACTGTTGACATGGTCAATGGTCCAACGACATTCAGATCCACTGTCGTCAAGCCATACTACAGACCAGACCACCTTTGGAGCGACCCCGATGCGCCACACGCGCCGAATGAGCCGCATGAGCCGGTAGCAGTACCACCGGCAGTGCAACCACGCAGGAGAGGCCGCCCTCCAGGGTCAAAGAACAAGCGGAAGGCGCACGCGTACATCACCAAGAAGGAGCAGGACGATCTTGAGCTAGCTATCAAGCTACGTAACGATGGAGTGATCACAACCTCAGGCGCCCCCTTTGAAGCGTCTGATGACCAAGAGATCAGCGACCTCGTAGGTCGTGGAGTCTTTAAATTTGAGCAATACGACGAGAGGCTACACAGCAAGATCCGGATCTTCAAGTCACGCCTAGTACGTGAGGTCAAGGGAAAGACAACCAAGCCCTATGAGAAATCCCGCCTAGTTATCCAAGGCTACCAGGACCACGGCAAGGAGACTATTCTGACGCAATCTCCAACCATACAGCGATGTAGCCAGCGCCTGATTATGTCGCTGGCGCCCGAGATGGTACAACGCGGAATGAACATCGAGCTCCGTGACATTACGCAGGCGTATCCCCAGGCGCAGACAACCCTGAAGAGGACGATACTCGCACATCTTCCTACTGAGCTAGTCCATCGATATCCAGAAGGCACGCTACTCCATGTGATCAAGCCGCTGTATGGAATCGCTGAGGCAGGAGTCCACTGGTGGACAACGTATCACGGACACCATTGCAAGGAACTGGACATGGCAACATCGACGTACGACCCATGCCTATTGATCACGAACAGAGACGACGCAGGCATCTTCGGCATCGTTGGCATGCAGACAGACGACACTCTCATGCTCGGGACACCAGCGTTCTCGTCACGTGAAGAGAAGAAGATCCAGAAGGCAGAGTTCAGGTCAAAGCCAAAAGCAAGGCTGACACCAGAAGTGCAGTTAGACTTCAATGGATGTACACTCACGATGGACGCCAGCAGAGTCTTGACCCTTAGGCAGAAAGGACAAGGAGGAAGGATCAGGCTTGTGGATATCAGGGCACCCGACCGCGCGCAACAGTACACCGAGCAGCGCGCCCGCGGAGCGTACATCGCATCAACATGCCAACCAGAGGCGTCATTTGACCTGTCCGTCGCTGCTCAAGCTCAGCAACCATCAGACGAGGACATCAAGGCACTCAACAAACGCCTGAAATGGCAGATGGAGAATCTCGATCGTGGCCTGCACTACGTCACTGTCAATCTTATGGAGGCCAAGTTGATGGTCTTTGTGGATGGCTCCTTTGCCAACAACAAGGACCTCAGCTCACAGCTAGGCTTTGTCCTTATGCTCGTCAACGAGTCTATTGACGTCAACACCTTCACAATACAGGGCAACGTGATCCACTACAGCTCTACAAAATGCAAGCGCATCACACGGAGCGTACTGGCCTCAGAGATCTACGGCATGGTCAACGGCTTTGACATAGGCATTGCAGTTGCAACCACGCTGAGGATAGTTACAGAACGACTTAGACTACCTGCAATTCCCTTGGTTATCTGTACAGACTCGTACTCCTTGTACGAGTGCCTAGTAAAGCTTGGGACGACGAAGGAAAAGCGTCTCATGATTGACATCATGGCGCTGCGCCAATCATATGAGCGTCGCGAGATCACGGAGATCCGCTGGATCAATGGTGAAGACAATCCTGCAGACGCCTTCACCAAGGCATCGCCAAACCGCGCTCTTGAACGCTTTATTGACGGCAATAAGCTGACAGTCCGAGTAGAGGGATGGGTGCAGAGGCCGACAAGCTTTGATGGTTGATGCTACACACAGTTACCATCAACACATACTGTCACTACCGATACAAGCAGAGTTACTAGCTACCCAGAAAGAAAAGACTTCCAGTGTCGGATCGTGAGTATCGGTAGAGACGTCGGCTGCTGGACACTTCGGCCCGACTTCGGCCCACCTTGCGCAGAGCTTAGGTATACCTTCGTAGCAGCTATGTTCGTAGACAATGAATCACCATCACCGAACAGAATGCATTCCTAGTTATCGTTATTTCCTTTCAGCACTAGTGCTATAGACCTTCCAACACCTACACAATTTTAAATAATCAAGTTTCTGTTTTACAAGCGGTCAAGTGGAAAAACACCCAGGAACACATACTTCAGGACTTTCAGCATTTCAAATCAGCGCAGAACAGAAACACGCTTGACGAACTAACCATGTTTCTTCACAGCCAGATCAACATATCAGCCATAGGCCAGAAAGGAGATACTCCCAGTCATTTGACGAGTTTCTATCGTTTTTGGAAGCGGTATTTCTAAAGCTTTAATCTGCTAGATAGCCAGTAATGCCTATAGACAGCATTCGAAAATATAGTGAGTACTTTATAAATCATCTTTTAGCGCCCCGCGCTCAACGCACTGCAAAGATGGAGCACAATGTCTTAGCATCCGGTGTCGTAACTCTAGGGGCAGAGCACTTCCATGAAAACTCATCGTGTGGATTCTCAGCACAAAGTCCGAAGAAAGCAAACCCATAGGGTCACTATTAAGGGATTTCAGAAAAGAGAAGAGAAAAATTGGCTTTCGATGTTTAACACGTAAATCCGGAGAACGAAGACATATGAGCTTCTTTTCAAGCATCTCTAAAAAAGGAATAGAAGAGCTGCAAATGTATTGTAATTTTTCTGATACGATATTTCAGAGAATAGAGACACAAGTGCTTGCTGTTGAAATATTTTGGAGAAAGAGGAAAGGAGGAGCTGCAGCTGTGTTTTGATTTTTAATACTCTGGTCCAGCGAACGAAGAGACATCGCATCGAATTGTAACTATCTTAGAAAAGGAAAAAGAGGAGCGGTAAGTTTGTTCTGATTTCAACATGTAAGTCCGAAGAACCGACATATGGAAATGGTGCTGTTGAAGTTTAGAGAGGCGAAGAAGAGAGGAACAGCACATCAAGTCTTGTCTTTGGGATTTCATACTCCAAAGAGCAGAAACACATCACATGAGTAGGAATGTGTTTAGAAAGACGTATAGAGGATCTGTAGTAGTTTTTCAATGTTTAACACTCCAGTCCAGAGCACGAGAGCACATGGTTTGCTTTTTGGTACGATATTTTAGAAAAAGGAGAGGAGAAGCAAATATATTTCAAGTTTCAACATGATACTCCAGAAAGCAGAGACACACGTCCCAGTATCTGCAAGAGTTTTAAAAACATAGAGGTAGAAGCTGCGGGCATTTTCTACTATTCAATTTCATGGTTCAAAGAACAGACACCCATGGCTGTTCGATTTGTCGCTTTTAGAAAAGAGGAAGAAAGGCTTCTAGTGTGATGGAGGAAGGAAGTAAGGAAAGAAAGAGACGGTAAGAAGAAGGCTTTATATACGTTTCCGGGAGGTCTGTGCGGTGGAAAGGCGGACATGAATATCATAGTTTAAAAGCCAGGCACGTTTTCGATCATGTTGTTCATGACCTCTATGCTTCACCACTCGAAAAAAGCCGTCAGAACAAGACCATGAACCAACATTAGCAAACACCAAAAGTCAGAGTAGAGAAATAATCATATTCCACAACCCCAAATCAACCGTCTATAAGTTTCAATAAACACACAATTCCCTCACATCTACCTCCTCACCCTACACTCTCTAATCTAATTATTTCACCAACCCCTTCTCCCTTGCCATAGCAACCATCTCTTCATTCTTCTTCCTCTGCGCATCCAACTCCTCCTTCCGCTTCCGCTCGTTCTCGCGCTCCAACTGATCCGGCCGCCTGATGGCGATATCCTTTGGCTTGTTATCCGAGAAGAAGAACTTGAGGCTCTTTTCAATAACGTAGCAGGCTACAAAGTCAAAGGCCATGATACTAGTAATCATGAACTTGAAGTCGGAGGTAAAAGGAACGAGCTTGAGTTTTTGGTTGAGCTCAGGGATGAATTCCGTGGCGCAGGAGAAGGCGACACCGGAGACGGAGATGAGACCCCAGTACATGCCCTTGTTCTCGCGGATGGACTCGCGGAAGGGACGGCCTTGGTAGTTGATGGCGAAGGTGGAGATTTGCTGGATGAGCTGAAGCAGGTAGATTGCCGAGTTGAGCAGCGAAGGTTCAAATTCCTTTTCTAGATCTGGGTTGGGGTCCTTGGGCTCAACGCGCTGAACGTACTGGGATACGTAGATGAGAGTGACGATGTGGATAGCAAATTGTCCTAGTACGGAACCGATAATGTAAGTGTTGAAGATGTTGTGTTGCGGGCGTTCTTTGGAGAGGGCTTCGACTGTCTTCGCGCGCGAGATGGAGAGGAAACAAACGCTCATCATCATTCCGGAGATGGTGACTTGACCGTCACCGAATTTGATACCATCAAGGTAAAGGACTGACAAACTGTATGCAGAGATCAAGCAGTTGAGCGCAAGAATCTTGTACATTTGAATCGTAGCGACGAGTGTGCAGCGACCTTGGCGAATGATGTTGGGAATAGCGACGACATTGGCAAGCTTCGAGGTAAAAGGCGCAGCGACTGAGGCGTCACCGAGCTTGAT
Source organism: Pyrenophora tritici-repentis (assembly GCF_003171515.1). Classification (NCBI taxonomy): domain Eukaryota; kingdom Fungi; phylum Ascomycota; class Dothideomycetes; order Pleosporales; family Pleosporaceae; genus Pyrenophora; species Pyrenophora tritici-repentis. Next base: position 2,444,591 of record NC_089395.1, read on the forward strand.
AGTCGGAGGCTCGCCAGCCAACTCTTCCATCTCTTGAGCCATCATCTTCTCCTGCATTTGCTGAGCGAAGTTGGCAGCAGCCTGTTGGGTCTGAGCCTGGCCAGGCTTCTGTTCTACCAGTGTACCGTTAGAGTCGGTTCCGTTAGCGATACCGTTGGCTGCAGGGAGAAGACCCTTCTTCTTCGCTTGAGCCTCCATAGCCTTTTCATAGTGCGGGTTGGCCGGGCCTGGTGGGTACAAGTGCGCAATCACAATAGGTACCGGTGGTTGAGGTTGGTTGAAGCGCTGCATGAGGTTGCATTGCTTCTCGTAGACGTTCTTCATTTGTGTGTTGCGGAAGTGCTCACCAATCTTGTCGAGATCTTCACGAGTACCGTTGAGCAGAGCAACACCAATATGGGCCTGCTTCAGAGCACCAACATCATTGGTACCGTCACCAGCCATGAGCGTTGTGTAACCGCAGTCCTTTAGGCCAAGGAGAATCTCTTCCTTCTGCTTCGGTGATACACGAGCGTAGACCCAGGTGTATCGCAGAATCTGCTTCCATCCGGGCTGATCAGTGAATTTGGCAAGTGCGTACCCAGTAAGACAGATATCCTTGGTCTTCAAGATCTCAGAATCCAAGGGCTTGGTGGGGTCAACAGGGATGCTAACTTTGTCATCAACGCTACGCCACACGAGCTTCTCGCCAGTCTCGTCGTTCTCGGGTGCATCAAGGATGTAACAGTCGCGGTCGACAATCTCGACTTGCTTAGCAACATGGACGGCGGTCAATGGATTGTCTCCAGTGATCATGACTACACGATGGCTAGATTCGTTCAAAGCGCGGACGGCTTCGATGGCGTCGGGCTTCAGCGGGCACTGGAGGACGAGGAAACCGGCAAAGTGTAGCTCAGATTCGACTTGCTCGCGCTTGAGGTCGTTGATACGGTTCTGGCCCCATTCACCTTCTTCAGAAAGGAACTTGTACGCGAGAGCGAGCACGCGACCACCGTTACGCGTAAAGTGCTTGAAAGTCTCCTCGTAGTGTGGCGGGGTGTTGACCAACATCTTGCGGATGGTCTCGGGCGCACCCTTGACCGCAGCAATTGTACTCCTAACCTTACGTCCCGTCTTATTGTTGTTCACGATGATGGTGGCGACAGAACTTTGGCGTTTGAGGGCAGAGGAAAATTGGAAACGACGACGAATGTGAACAAGCTCAGCGTGGGACTTGGCGGTAGTCGAAGTGGCCTGAAGAGTGTCTTTTGCTCCAAGCTTCCAGTTCAGTGACTGAAGGGTTGCCTTTTCCATGGGTTCTCCAACGGTCTCTCCGTCGTCCAACTTGACTAGGGCGTGAGCGGCAGCAAGCACGAGAGTTGTCTCAGTGCCGACGTCAGTAAGCTTCGTAAGGTCAGTATGCGCACCGTCAGGTGCAATTGTAGCTCCGCTTTCTCCTAGAGATAGACCAGCAATGCCATCTACGACCAGATCTTCTCCAGTCAATGTACCAGTCTTGTCAAAGCAAGCTACGTCGACTTGCCCGGCAAATGGAATACGGAAGGGCTCGGTACAGAAGATGGCGTACTTGCTTAGGGCTGCAAGAGACGTGTTGACGGCCAAGCTAAGCTCCATGGGAAGCTCAGGAGGAACAACGCTGGTGACGATGAGGACACAGTCGAGGAGAAGCTTGTTACGTTGGCGATCCAGTCTGACACCCTCCTGCCAGACGTACCATGAGGCAGCGACGGCGAAGACGGTAAGGAAGAGGATGAAGAAGAGGGCCTCGACGTTGTTTGCGGAGACGCGCTCAGTGGCGAAGATCATAGTGCGGACAAGGCTGCCCTGGTTGGTCTCGAAACCAGTCTTGATTACAACAGCGACGGCGCCCTTGTCCGGAGGTGGTGGAACTCCAGACGAAAGCCTTGAAACGGTGCCACCATCTTCCTCGGCGTCATTACCATGCGATACCTGTAAAACCTTGGTGCCTCCCCAGAGGAACGAGTTCTTGTCCAGACCCTCGGGCTCGATGCGGGCATCGCCAGGGCGCAGTTGTACCGATTCCTTGAGCACTGGGGTACTCTCTCCCGACAACATAGCCTCGTTGACAATGGCCGAGCCTTCGAGCAGAAGCATATCGCATGCGACACCAGAGTCTTCCTTTGTCCTGCCTGCACTGACGACATCACCGGGAAGCAGCTTATCGCTCATAATCTCCTGCCATTTCTTCTGCCTGTATACCAGAATCTCGTATGGCTTGATGCTCATGCCACGGAACTCGTTCAGCGTTCTTTGCCTTTGCCACACGACAGTGCTCTCGAAAACGACAAGCATGAACAGTGTGAACAGCGAGTAGTACCAGTATTCATCCAGCATCCACAACCCAACACAGAAGACCTGGAAGACGAAGAAGGGCGCGACGGCATGTTCCTTGAACAATTCGGTAAAGGTCGGGACGGGAATATCGAATGCGTTGTCGCCATAGTGCTGCGTGAGGCGCTCAATCTCAGCGGGCGTGGTAAGACCCTGTGTCTGCTGGAATGTCTTGAGCAGCGGCTTCGGTTCGGTATCGAGGGCGTAGGAGAGCGGAGCAAAGGAGCCCTTGTCGGCATCGTAGAGAAAGCGGCGCTTCTGGAACAAAAAGGACAGATTTGGCTTTCCGCCCACATTGTCGCGCACCAACTTGACTATCTCAGCGGCACCCGCGTTCTTGATCGGCTGCACCTTGATAAGCTGTGCCGAGCGCACATCGCTGGCTGCCGTTGTGGTGAATGCGCTCTTAAGGTTGACATTCCAATGCGTCATCAGCCAGAATAGCGACTGGAAGGTGGTGATGCTGGCCACCCAAACGAAGGTCCATTCCGAAGACTGAATATACTGTTCATAGCGCGACGGCGAGAAGTAGATTGCGGAGAAGGCCGGCCATACTATTAAGAATGGCCAGATATATGTGTGCAGCTGCAACGGCAGCGGATTGTGCAGGCTGGCCTGCTTGATCTGGGGGCTGTCGACAAGCGGCGCCATAGTTGTGGTTGTCGTGTCCAGATGAACGCAGTCCTGGAATAATAAGTATGCCCACCAAGCCTCGCCATCGCGTAACCGTGCGCCGCATCCTTGCCCCACGTGTGGCGGAACCTTGGAACATTCACAGCAGGAGGGTCCGATGGGGACTAGCGCCAACATCAGTTCCATATCTTGTCCGCAAACATCACATACCAGCATCATGGTTTTCATCTATATGCACTACACATACCAATTATCCACTTTCCATCTCCCGTCCTCAAAATCTATCTGCCCACTGTACCCTCTCTCGTCAGACGTCCAGTCATTACCGCTACTTGAGGCTTGAGTTTCTAGCGCTCCAGCATATCCAGAACTCGTAGAGAGCTGCATTAGCGACTCGTTGTAAGGCTCTGGTCGTCTCATTCGCATCATTTCCGCCCAAATTTTGTCCATTTTACCATGGAAGAAAATGTCTGTCCATGCGACATGCCGCATTGTATCTTCTAGTTCAGCCTGGCTGTTCAAGCTCATGGCCTCACATAACTCAGAAAGCTGAATGATCCACCAAGCCGCATCTGCACTGGGGATCACAGAACAAGCCACCACCAGCGCCCAGACTAGCATGTTGAGGTTATGTTCGCGTTCCCACACTTCTCGTGCAGAAGAGTTGGGGCGATCTATTGCGGCGCGCAGTCGATTCAGAAGGATGCTGAAGATATTTGCTTTCAATGGTAATCCTCGAAGGACCGCATACACGTAGATCAACATCGCTGCAAGGAGCCCTTCGACCACACTTGCTGCATCTGCTTGGTGTCTGCGATGCATAAAGTCATTGCGATGCTCCTCATCGGCGTCTCGGTCGAATTCTAGAAATACGCGCGAGTAGTCTGGTACCGAGAGAATGATGAACTGTGTTTCATAGAGCACATTACTCAATGTGAGGCGTGCAACCCGTCCAAACCAATGTGATGAAGCCGCCAAAGCCAGTCGATGTAGTTGGTAGAAGATGTTGAAACAGTCGACGGCGGCGGTGGATAGTCGGAGCAAACTAGTTGGAGATGTGCCCACTGCCTCTTCCAGTAGGTCCTCGGGAAATGGGGGTATGTCCAGGTCAAGGTGTACATGCTGGAAGGAAGGAGGTGTTCGAAAAGCTGCAGCGGTATGGAAGTCTATCCTGGTAGTATTCCAATTAGCAAGTGGGTGATAGACCCATTAAGTATGAGCTTACCATATAATGCCACGTAACAAGCCGTCGTTGTGTCCAAAAGCCAGCAATCCACCTCGTTCGTGAATCATGCGCTTCAATGCCGAGATATGAAGCTGAGCTGCATCATATTCGCCAGTGAGATTCTGACATAGTTAGCATACGAGCTACGATTTGGGACACGATTAAATAGGCCCACCTCGAAACTTGCCAGTGTTAAAACCGTACCAACTACTTCGTCCGAGATCTTCCCTCCTGAGCTTGCAAGTCTATTGTTGATTGTTTTGATGGCCTCGCTCTTATGATTGAGTTTGCACACACGCAAGGCGCTGATTCCTTCGACTAGCATGCCATACAACGCCCAGCCCGCGAGTGTAGCATGTAGCAAACCAGGGTCATGGAGAACGAATGAGTTCCATGTACTCTTGGCGTCGACAGCGACAGCATTGTTCTTGGGTGCGCCTTTGTCTGCGGCTGTTGTTAGTGTCGACAATTTACCTCCAGATATGTACCATGCGTGATTCGATTTCAAATTTGAGAGCGATACGTACATAGTCTGAAAAGCATATCCAATTCTGGCGTTCCGGGTACTGGCAACACATCGAAAGGGTCCATCCGATGGGCACCGGGATCGACGCTTAACATGGTTCCATTGGCTTCCGATCCATAAGGTATCCTGTTGCTGCTACTGCTCCCCGTTCGGTCCGTAGAATTTCTCCTACTCTTTCCGTCACCCGAATGGGAAGATACCTTGGTTGTGCTCGAAGTAGTCCTTGGTGCTCGAGGTCGTTTCCCTTTAGCTATGCCCTTTTGACTGTCTTGTTCTGACTCCCTGCTCTTCGTTCCTTTCTTTTCATTGGTTGGCTTCAACAATCTGAATCGGTTCTTCAACTGCTTCTCCGACATGGCTGTGCTTGCTGAGCGATGCTCTGATGCATTGCTTGGTGGCGTACTTGCTTTGGTATCGAAGAAGTTGCGCATAACTAATCGACGGATCATGCCTCGTTCCGTGCCATTCGGTTGCTGTGGCTCTCCCGTAGTCACAAAGAACTCATACTCGCGTTTTCTGCTCGTGGCTGCATCCACAATCTCTGATTGGCGATCTGATGACGATGATGCATCATGTTGCAAATATTGAAGATCATCACATGGGGTATCCGAAGCATTGCTCATGATGAATGTTTCTGTTTCATCCAAGTTCGACTGTAGAGTTATCTAAACATACATTGTTAGCTATATATCAGGTACAACACTTGAGCTGCTTGTCTATCATCATTAATCCTATGCAAATAGTAGTCGCCTCGTCGGCCGAAGAAAGACAGACCTCCGGGATCTAGTTCGTGCGAACCCGATCATAGAAATTGACGATATCAAAGGCAGATGCCGATTATATAATGGTTGCATTGATTACGGCAGCGGGGCAGAAGCGGACGAAAGTTCTGCGATTGGGGAACTTTTCGCGTATACCTTCCATCTTGCGATCAGCGCCGAACAGGTGCTCCACTGACGTATGAGGATCCATCAGGGCCGTGCAATGCCACATTTTGTGATATTGTGATCCTGTGAATGACGGAAGGTCGGGCGGCATTGGAGCGGGTCAGTCGACATGGTTCTTGCTGCGTCAGCACCCGTAGCCGTGTCAAGCTCGTAATAACCGCATCCCCGGAATGTTCCACGTTATTCTGGTAAAATGTGCAGGGAAATAGGATTGGGGCTGGATGTTGCACCACCGTTGATAGGTTGCAGAGGGTTGGTTACGTAGGTGGGTGCATACCGTAGTGGAATAGAGCATGCAGAGCCTCACGGGTAATACTCGTCCTCGTGCGACGCTTGGGTTATCCGCAATATTCCTATCATACTACTCTACATGCTTCAACCCTAGCGCAAACGCCTCTGAACACCACATCTCCGGCGATAAGACGCACATGAAATTTCTGTTCATCTATTTTCCCTTGTCTTCTCTCAAGCTCACAATTTGGTTGAGTACGATCTTGTCCTCGGTTGATTCGATATCGACACAGAAGTAGGCTGTTCGTAGCGCCTGGAAGCGGACCAATGCATCTGACGAGCCACTCAGTTCCAAAGAGGTCTCGCTGATAAGACCCTTGATTCCCTTCTCGATGACTGCGTTATCATGAATAATTTCGGAATTGGGGTTTAGGTCATCTGCCCAGCCACCCGTCTTCCAGTCTAGGGTGTTGGGCGATTCGGTCTTGAAGAGCGAATTGTAAAGACGCGCGGTAACGGGAATAGCAGTCGCCACATCCACCCATTGGATGTAGGCTTTCGGCTTCTCCGTCGCTGGGACCTTGACTGCCCTGATCTCTATGACTTTGCCATCGTCGCCCTTGGTGAATGAAGTCGCATGAACCGCGAACGGAACGTTGTAGAGACCGACGGCTTTGTTGGGCGCCAAACGGAAGTAGTCCTCGCTGTCCTCTTCCCTAAAGTCGCTACGATCTATATAGACGGCGTTACCGACCTTGACTTTCCGTTCACCAGGTATAGTGCCCTTTGGATCATATGGTACTGTCACCTCCTGATCATCTTCGGCCGCGAAGTCTTCAATGATGACTTTGATCGGGTCGAGAACGAGCATCTGGCGAGGTACAGTTCGTTCTAGATGCTTTCGGATTGAGGCCTCGAAACGTGGAGGCTCAATCTCAGATAGCGCATCGGTGACGCCGAGCTCATCAACAAAGTTGAGCATAGCCTTGGCTGGGATACCACGACGACGTAGGGCAACCATGGTGAACAGGCGAGGATCATCCCAGCCTCGTACCGCGGGAGCTATTTTTCTTGTCTCGACTGTGCCATCCGCATTTTTCTTTTCCACAGTTGTACCCTCAACAAGCTGGAGGATGCGCCGCTTGGAGAGAATGGTACCACCGACGCTAAGACGGCCAAACCTGTGTATGGTCAGTACTGAATGATGTGACTCAGAGCCTTATCACTTACTCTCTCTGCATGGGACCCTTCTCCTCAGACTTGGGCACTTTCATGTCCAGTTGCTCCAATAGCCAGTCGTATGAAATGCGAGATTGGCGAAACTCGACTGTACAAAGAGAGTGGGTGATGCCTTCTAGTGCATCGCATATGCAGTGCGTGAAGTCATATGTAGGATAGATTCTCCACTTGTCGCCTGTCCTGTGATGGTGGTTCTCCTTGACGACGCGGTAAGCGGGTAGGTCCCACATTTGGGGGTTGCCTTCGTCCGGGTCCGTCAACTTCTGCTTCATACGAAGAAAAGCCTCTCCAGCCTGATATTTCCCGTCGCGCATGGCCCTGAACTCAGTGATGGACTCTTCAATCGGTCGAGTGCGGTGTGCGCAAGCATAGCGTTTGCCTCGATTGTCGGGCCCGCCGCGCTGGTTATTAATTTCCTCGCCTGTGGAGTGATTAGTCTTGTGTTTACATATAGACATGGGATAACATACGCGAACAGTGGCACACATATGCGCCGTCCTTGTTGATAAGTTGCTCAGCAAGCTCGTAAAGTTTGTCGAAGTTGTCGCTGCTGTACGTGATCTTCCAAGGCTCAAAGCCCAGCCACTTGACAACATCCAGGATGGCAGTGAAATATATCTCGTCCTCTTTCTCTGGGTTTGTGTCGTCGTAGCGCAGGTAGCACTTTCCGTTGTGATGTTTTGCGAAGCCGAAGTCAACAGCAATAGCCTTTGCATGACCAATGTGCAGGAAGCCGTTTGGTTCGGGCGGGAATCGAGTTCGCACATCTTTGACTGGCTTTTCCTCGTAGATTCGCTTTAGCCATCCCTCAGAGAAGATACTGGTCGGCTCGCTCTTCGCGGTAGGTTTGGACTGCTCTTTGGGACGAAGCGCATGCTCTGCTTTCTTTGCTTTTGCAGCTGCTTTCTTAGCTGCCTTCTCGAGCGCACGCTTTGAGGGTCCCTTCTCCTCTTCTGCGGCGGGCGGTGCTGGGGCTGTCGGTTCGGCCATGGCTGCGTCATGTTAGTATACGAACTTGACATCTCTGATTATGATTGCTACTACTACGACGAAAAGGTACCGAAATGATCCACTCAGGTTTTTCTGACGGGGTAGAGCAAAAGAAAACGCGTGCAAGATCGCGACTTACCTGTTAATGTTGTGCAGCGACGGACTCGTGTGCAGCTGAGGCGCTCTCTATCAACTGTTTTGGAGGGGCAGCATTGAGTCAATCACACTAGCCACTCACCAGCCACAGACGCCACATCTAGCACCTTGACGTTTGCGGCATCGTGACCCACAACCGAACTCATCACTCTCGTGGTAACATCGCCCGCAAAATCTTATGTAATTCCCACTATCCATATTTTCAACAATCTACCGTTAGCAACTAGCATGTCCTCTTCGTTAACGCGTTCAAACGCCGTCATGGGCGTTATCATCCAGCGTGCATCTTCACCGAGATTGGGGTAATGAACTCCATTCACACATGCATAGACTCACAGTTAGTTCTTTGCGCCTTATACTAGAGTGTGACCTGTACTGCTCGGACATGCCACCCTTCAAGGGCTAGAAGTCACTGTAAGCCATGTCATAGCATCTTCAACGCCGACTTGTGACAATAATTGGGTATGAAAAGTCCATAATCTGCATCCTCATTAACTTCCTCATTTCAAATATATCCTGTTACATGTTCAACAGCCGCAAATCTATCGTTCGCTGGGGTTTTCGCACACACGCTATCGTTCGCTACCCGAAGCACTCTTTTCTATCAATGGTTTCCACAAGAGCTAGAAGCTACATCCATGGAGAGGAATCCGGGGTATTGAAAGATCTAATCCCTCTAAGAGAAAATCTAAATGAACGACGACGGAGATGGGCGCATCTTCTACATGAACAGCATTACCAGCCTCTGATCTCCGAGGTACTCGAAAATGAGATTTCCAAATACAACAATAGCACCATGATTGATTCAACAAACCGAATGTCTTATATGCGCGAATGTGCGCTCATTCTCGCTTCGGCACCTCCTGTCTTCGCCGCAGCTGTGGATGGAACTCTCGTAAGTCGACTGATGTCGGACACTGACTTTGAGAAACAATATGCAGCTGTTCTGGACCGAGCGTACCGCCAGCCTTCCATCTATGCACAATTCCTTACCGATAGATATGGCAAGCCACCCAGCGCCAACCATTACCTAACTATCCGCGATATGGTAGCCGACTACCTTGCACAAGGAGAGGCGTCGGAGCATGCATGGCAACTAGACAACATTTCGCCCCCTTTCATAACGAAACAAGCATCCATAAAAGGCTATCGCAAGTACTTACATACATGCAATCGCTCAGCCAAACGTGTGGAGGCCCTTCAACGCTTCTGTCATGGTGTCCAAGCACGATGGCTCGAGACACCAGAATCACTACGCGACACGCCGTTCAAATACCCTCCTGGTGAGTGTGGATACTCCAAAGACTCACACGCTCGACTTGCACAACACCGAGCGCATCAATCTTCCAACTATATCATGAACCTCGTGGAGGATATATGTACCTATCTTCATCGTACAGGCATATTTGAGCAGCACTTTACCATGCATCAGTTCATCATCTACCTCATCTTCCAACCAGATCAGGCAGCTATTGCAGAAATATTCTGTTCTGGGCTTCTCCAAGTCTGGGTTGAGAATGGTGGCGGTTTCAACGCTTACCCGGCTGGGCGCAGCGTGGAAAGCGCGAGGAGAGTGAGTGATGTTGAATGGGGTTTGCATGAGAAGCATGCGAGGCTGAAGTCTTTGCTTGTCGAGAACTTGAGGCTTCAGCAACAGCGGGCTGGTGAGTGGCGCAAAGCGCTGGAGTGGGACGATGGAGCTGCAGAGGATGAAGAGGCAGCCACAAAGTCTGTGGATCAGGTTGAAGAGGACTGCATGTAAGTTATGACACTACAACGTTTTTTCAGCTTTGACTAACTTATTGATATTAGTATGCAGCTTTCTCAGTTGTCAGTCTAGATCCTATGTACTGTTTTTACCATGAAGAGCCTGCTTATCTTCGCTACCTAGGTAGCTTTGCATTTCTGACCCTGCCACACATTGCCTTCCTTTCTCACAGCACTGTTATTAGATTACATGCGTATGATCTAGCAAACCTTGATTACAGTTAGACTTGATAGCTGTCTCTTCCGCGACTGGTTCTGGAGATTACTTGGTTGCACGATAGACACAACACGAAGGAGGTATGATCCTTAAGCCGTTCCTTATTTCAAATCCCCTCAAGAATCGGTTGCTGACTATGCATGACGACTGCAGCACGTAGGGACATTTCGCATATCGGTGAAAGGTGAAAGTGGAAGCTGCAACCCCAACGCTCTTACCCAACTAGGACGAACACTTTCTCACCTGTGGACCTTCAAAACCCGCCTACAAATCTATTTAAAGGACGCTCAGTACCTTACGAAAGCTTGTTCTCCCTTAATTCTCGATTTGACAGTCACTCTATCCTCTCCACACAGTACAGTACGTTCTCTGCCCTCACCCCATACCCGCACCAGCACCGTCACTAACACAGCCGTCAAACAGACGACAAAAACTAAAAGCACAAGCACAAACACAGACACTCCAACATCTCCACTACACCACGGAAAAATGTCTTCCAACCCCAATCCCACCAACGGCACGAACGGCACCACCTCCTCCGAAAACGCCAAATACTACCACAACTCAGTCGAACTCGCAGACCTAGGCCGCGCCCGCTTCGACCAAGACGTAGCCGCAATCGGCGACCGCGACGTCGCACTCATGACCCACGGCCCCGTTCTCGCGCCCATCGGCCGCGCCCCCCGCGGCATGGAGAGCGCAGTGCACGCCTGGAACACGTTCCAGTACACGACCGACGAAGTCAACGAAAGGGAGGAGCTCAAGGGCGACTTGCACGGTGGACAACTTCATCGCGAGAACAGGGCGGCACGGGACGGACAGGGTGGCATGGGGTACATGGGACAGATGATGGGGAGGGGTGGTAGGGGTGGTGGTAGGGGTAGTGCTTGGGGTGGTAGAGGTGGCAGGGGAGGTAGGAATGCGGCGAGGGAAGAGGTGCAGGATGAGGGGCTTTGTGCGGGGAGGAAGCCGGATGTTGAGGCGCCGCCTATGGCGAAGGGTATGGCGGAGGAGATGGACAAGAGTATGTTTTGGGATGGGCCGATCATTGCCGAGGAGGAGGAGGATTAGGGGTTAGTGAGATTGTGTGATGGATTGGCATGGTAGTACGGAACTGCTATATTGAGTATTTCGCTCATCATCACCTCGGTTAGGTACATAGCTAGGGCCCTACTTACCACGGCGTTTTGCAGGAAATGAAAACAAAAAGGGATTTAGAATATACAGCACCTACCTGCACACTATACGCCCTCCTCATCACGCCTTCCTAAAATGCCGATGCACCAATCCACAAACACTCTCCCACAACACCCGATCCGTCCCTGCCAACCACTCCAGCACAACCTCCCTCGCCAAATCCACCACAATAACCCGAAAAGCAATCTCAACCTTCCTCTCCGAATCACCCTTCATATCAACCAGCCCCTCCTTTTGCTTCCTCTCATAGTCTCTGCGGTACGCACGCCGCCACACGTTCTGGCTTGCTTGGCCGATACCCGTCGATGTGGCGGGATCCCAGGTCCAAATGAGGTCCAGCGAGGAGAACTGGGTGTTGATGGTGTGTTTTGCATCTTGGGGGTTTGCGTCGGGTGGAATGGTGATTGTGTAGGATGTAGGGAAGGGGAGGTATTCGTTTGCGATTTTCTCGATACGTGCGTGACTCTGGTTTGGAATGTTAAGTAAAGATGATGTTTTTGCTTAATCCAGCAATGACACTTACGTTATTCGGTCTGAGATGTCCGAAACTCCACGCAACGATCCAGCGCTTTGTACTCGAACCGACTTCTACAACGCCGACAGCCCAGTTGTTGATACCGTGGTGCTTCAGGAGACGAATAATGGCTTTGGCACTGTCTAGTTTGCCAAAGAGACTTGTGTACCATTGTACTTTTTCCCGCAGCACGAGACTTTCATTGACCATCTTAGTTACGAAGCCCACATCGCCGCCTGGATACACCATTTCGTTCTCGGAGCCTGTACATACGGCATTGGGTTTCCAGCTCTTGCCCTCGCCTTTGAGGCTGGATTGCATGTCGGCCACGTCATTGAAGAAAGGTGGGTTGCAAATGGTGAAGTCGAGATGGTCAACGCCTAGTGCTGCGAGTGGGATGAGGGGGTTTAGTTCAGTGGTTTGGAGTAGCTTGGTTCGTGTCATGAGGGTGTTGAGGGCGAGGTTGCGAGCAGCCGACTCGAAGCTCTTCTTGTCGATGTCGGTGGCACACATTGACCAATTTGGGCGCGATTTCAAGCAAAGCAGAGTGTATATTGCAGAAGCGCCGGTGCCGATATCCAGACCACGGATTTGTCGGTTTGGGTCATAATTGCTCGTGTAGTTTGGTGATGTGGAGTCAATTAGGCCTTGCAACCACGCGACGTAGTTCCAGCGATTGGGTATAGGCGGACACAAACGGTCACCGGGAACATGCAGCTCAAGGCCAAAGTCTACCTTTAGAATCGCTTTCGATAGCGTCTGGATGGTCTCGGGATCTTGAAAGTCCAACTTGCCCAACGTGCGCTGCCATAGTTGTTTGAAGTTCTTGTCGCTTTTAGCAAGGGCCTTGAAGTCAACAGTTTCGTACGGCGGGCGCTGTGCAAGTTGCATGCTGTTTCAGGTTTGAAGTTTTCAATTGGGCAAAAGAAGTGGAGAATGATGTCGTGATGTTGAACATGGAGAAGGAGGAAAGTGCTAAGGTAACGCACGGGCCAAGTTACCCTGATTGGCCGCTGATGTCGCGATTGTTGTGATGGGAAAAAGAAGAGGGAAAAGTAGAATACACAATCGATATACAAATGCATGGAGAATTAGCGTCGCCGCGACTCCTACTTGGACCTACCACAATATGCCCTCTATCCAACGCCGTGCCATATGTCATTAAATCAAAAAGGGTCCGTCATACGCTCCATCTGGCTCTTGCAGTCGGACCTCTTCGAGTGTGGGAACGGCGCCCGGCTTGTAGAAACCGAGAAGCATTTCCATGTCTTCTTCGGTCATGGAGCAGAGGTCATCGAGGGAGTATTGCTCGCAGACTTTGGACATCCTATCTTGAGTCAGCAAAAATGGGTGAAGGGTAGCGCGATATGACGCACCATTGCATTCGCTTTGGGCCTTCTTCAATGTTGGGGGCGACCTTCCGTAGCTTCCGGCGCAGTATTCCAACTCTTTGCACTGCGGCCCCGATGTTGTATGGGAGAGTAGCCGCTATCTGCCTCCTCACAATGTTGGCCAGCTTGGGACCATTGCCGTTTGTGCTGACCATGATCTGCAATGGTCCGTCGCGATGGACACTGCCAAAGTAGAAGTCGCACTCGGGCGGTACGTCGGCAATGTTGGCGGCTATGCGCCTCTCCTTGCACAGCTTGTATATCTGCGAAGAGGCCTCCGGGTCATCCACGGCAGTCAGGACCATGTCGACGCCGTCCAGGTCAGAGGGCTCGAATTTGCGATCGACATAATCGACCTGACCCTGCTCTATCCGGTACGCGACTTCGTCGTTGAGTCCTTCGCGTGGAGACACGAGGGTGATTTTGGCGTCGGCATTCAACACATTCACGATGCGACCAGCGGCGACCTAGATCTTTGTCAACCGTCAATACTCTTTGCAACACCCAAGAGACGTGTAATTTACCTCGCCGCCGCCGACTACAAGCACCCGCTTATTCCGGATCTGCCATGCCAATATCAGGGAGCCGCCGCCTTGTATCTCTGGGTAAGGGCCTTTCATGTTGTGGAGAGTGTTGCGGAGAAAGCACTAGGGCGGAGAAGGTGAGATGAGGGTTGAGAGATACCGAGGTATTGCCAAGGCCGCTGTAGAGAAAGCCGGGCGCACATGCAGGAAGCAGGAAGCAGAAGCAGAAAGCCTCATTTGGAGACGCATATCATGTCATGACGAAGTCCATGACTACGATGCGCAGTAATTCATCTGACGCAATCACGGAAATAGAATCAATCATAAGCCGTCTCCAATACGCAGCGCAGCCCTGCGGAAGACGCCTTAGCGTGGCTCGCATGACGGCTCGCGCGAGACCCACGCCCCAGGTTATGCATCCTGGCTCGTGTATGTGTACATACATTCACCACTCTCCAGCTCCTCGACACTCCCGAAAATGGCCTCGCGCAGGTCCCTGGGTGGCGGCCGCGTGCTGGGGAGCGGGAGAAATCTGTCGCCCGCTGCTGCATCGCCGCAGTCCGCAGCCATCCACCGCCGCAATGCGAGCCTCCTCTCGCCCTCGGAAAGCTCCGTGTCGCTGAGCTCGCAGACGTCAAACAGTCCGGCAAGCACTTCGGAGACGAGGGAGGACATCACCAGTAGAGTCTTGATTGGCCCGAATGATAATGCCGCCGCGCGTGCTTCCAACCGGCTCGTGTGTCCGATATGCAATGAGGAAATGGTGGGTTCATAGCACCTGCCTTGACCATGTACAGTGAACTGATGTAGCAGGTGACCCTTCTACAACTGAACCGGTACTGCTTCTCGACACACATCCAATATGCTAGCCCTGACATGTATTAGGCATCTCGACGACAACCACCAAAACCTGGTTGTAGAGGAGCAGGATGAAGTCAAGAACTGGTTCGAGGCGCAGATGCACAAGGCGAAGAGCTTCCAGCCACTCGCCGTCCTGAACCAGAAGCTCAAAGGTCTCGACGTCTTCGAATCAAACGATGCTCCCAAACCGCCCCAACCATCCCACTCGGCCAGCAGTTCGACTGCTTACGTCACCCACGATCCTGCTCCCGTCCGCAGAGACCCAGAGGAGGAAGTCACACGAGCGCATTGGCAGAGGCTTGGATACCGCGATGTATGTTCAGATCCGCTGTGTGCCAGACCAATCACAGCCTCACAAATGGCCCTGGGCGGAAGTCAATCAGCTGTCAATTGCAGGCAGTGTGGAAGGCTGTTTTGCGAGGAACACACCATGTATCAAATGAAGCTGTCACGCCAGGCGAAGCACGAGCCCGTAAGGGGGGTGTGGTGTCGAGTGTGCGAAACATGCTACAAGTCAAGAGACGGCTACAACGATCATCACGGAGTCGAGCGCGACCACTTTGACGAATTCGCCAACATCAGACGGAAACGGGTCGACAGGGAACGAATGGAAGTTAGCAGACTGGAGAAGCGCCTTACCAAGTTGACGCAGCTTCTCGCAAACCCTCCACCAGTAGAAGAGACTCCGATGGCAGGGAGTTGGTTCTCGCTGCCTGGGCATAAAAACCATCGCAAAGCGCTAGAACAATCCATCATCACATGGGAAGAAGATGCGAGCGTCTCCAACTGCCCCTTTTGCCAGCAGGAATTCTCCACCTATACTTTCAGAAGATCTCACTGTCGCATGTGCGGCCGCGTTGTGTGCAGCGACCCCAAGACCGAGTGCTCCAAGGAAATTGGTCTAAACGTTGCTGCGGACTCACAAGATACGGAAAAGGGCGCAGGGCAGCTCAACATTGATGTACGCATGTGTAAAGACTGTCAGCATACCTTGTTCGCTAGAAGCGACTTTGAGCGCGAGCTAGCCGACAAGCCCAAAGATCAACGCGCATACGAGAACCTTGCGCAGTTCGAAAGAGGCATCCGCTTGCTGCTTCCTCGATTCCACAAACTCCTCCAAGCCCTCCAAGACCCTGACAAGTCGCCTACACCGCAGCAACTCACAGACGCCACAAAAGTACGCAAGCGACTCATGGATGGGTTTGCCCAGTTCGATGTTGCTGCGAAACGAATACGAGATCTTCCCACAGATTCGCCGACACAGCAGAAGCTACAAAGGGCCGTTTACCAACAAGCTTACAGCTTTTTGAACCTACACATGCTTCCATTGCGGTCACTGCCAAAGATTTTGAAGCATGCAGCGCCCCAGGGACGGCCCAGCGGGGGCAGTGCTCTGGCCTCTATCAAATACAATAATCATTCCACCGGCAGCGTCGTGAGTAGTAGTGAAGTTTCCGCAATGGAGTCGGAGGAGAAGGAGCTCAGAGAACGATTGATCGTACTCGAGGAACAAAAGTTCATGGTTTCGGAAATGGTCGCCGATGCAACCAGACACAGACGATTTGATGAGGTGTCCAGCTTGGCACAGAACCTGGAGGATTTGAACAAGGAAATTGACCAAATCAACGGGCAATTGGGACAACTTGACTTCGCCAGCGCATACCGAGGAGGTTTGGACAGCCCGCAACCTGGATGAAAGTCTAGGGCTATATGACTCCAGATCTATCCATCTAACCATTCCTACGCGGATGTATAGGCAAGCTGACTGGTCGAGGTCCGTTGGCTCGAAGAAAAGGACTCCCCCAAGGTGCTAGCATCAGACAAGGACTCCACATATCGCAAGGCCGTTGCATGGCTATCAACACATGGCTTGCTTCTTTGCATACAGCAGTACAATCACTGCGGGATCAGGAGACGATCACCAGCGACATTGCCGGCGGCAATCCGGTGCCGGACCGATGCGGACCAGGAGACGTTGGCCTTGGCATCTATGATCAACGCACTCCACCAGGAGAGTTTTGTGTACAAACGTTGATCAGCAAGAAGCTCAGGAATAAAGCAAGCATTAGGCAGATAACTTCGCACGTCAAGGTGCGTGTTGGCTTTTGTGTATCTCAAAGTTTTATAGAACTACAGCATAGCGAATGAAGCATAACTCTCTATTCAAATTCATACTCCACACATAATTGAACAAGAAGAATCCATTATGAGAACAAAATCGGAAACTCAGAAAACTCAAGTATGAGAAGACTATTACGGTAAACACGTGGGCACCATCTTACACCTAACCCACATCCCACGAACACACACACTCTCCCAACCCACGTCACCTCCCCTACCTCCCCGTCCCAACCGGCACACCATCCCCCACCAGCCCACGCCCTCAATATCCCCAAAAGAGCAACTTCCCTCTTCTCCCCCCCAAAAAGCCATCGAAAACAGTGCCAACTTTTTCTCCCCTGTCTCCCTGCTTCCCTCCGTCCTTGGTCAAGCAAGATAACGACCAAGGCACACATACCCCCACATCGGTCCTATTACCCCCCGCTCTATACCCGAAGCGGATTGACTCAATAACTCTGAATTACCGCTTTTGGTTCCGCACGGCCCGTTTATAAGGCCGCATGCGGTAGTGACGTGCCTAAACGGGGCGAGGGTGGGGCGGCTCTTTTTGGGGGACGGGGATGGAAAGTTGGCAGGATGAGCCGGTGCGGTAGGGGCGGATGGTTCGGGAGGGAGATGATGAGGTTGGTTGTGGGTTGTGGGTACTAGTGATGACATTGGAACGTTGATGTGGGGGGTTGTGAGTGTGAATGTGCTGATGACGGAAATGTGGTTTTGTTTCCAAAGTACAACGACGACAAGGTGCGATGACAATAGATTTCTTTAACTCAAGTATTGGTGATTATGGTAGTCTTGCATTACACCTCTTCACAGGAATCAGAATACCCATGAAATGCTTGACAAGCTTTTCTTCCCTTCTCTTAAAAAAGGGCCGGCTAGCTGCATAGGTACATGCTCAAATCCAACATCAGCCCAGGCTAAACTAGACCCAACAGCAGCATCACCACTACAATCCCTCATCCCCTACTCCTCCTTATCCGCAATACTACCCCAAACATCGCTCCCCTTCTTCCTCTTGTCCCCGGCTTTCTGTCGCTCCCGTATCTCAGCAAGCCGGCTCTGAATCTCCTTTCCCTTCTCCCGAAGGCCCTTGCCGCGAGCCATGAGAGCATCGCTTTTCGAGGGTGTGTTGGTTTGCTGGAGGGAGGAGGGGGTTTGCAGGGAGCTGGGTGGGGTGACGTAGAGGCTTGGTGGGGTGTTTACGAGGGTCGAGGATGAGTGACCTGTTTGGGGGGTGATGGGTTGGGAGGAGAAGGGGCTCTGGTGAAGACGTGTGTATGGGGAGGAAGGGGTGGTGTGCATGGTGGATGATGGTGGTGGCGGCGGGGAGTGTGGTGGTGATGTAGGGTGTGCTAAAGTTGCGAGCCGCGTGTGTCGTCTGGCTGGAAGCATGTCATCTTCGGCTGGATCATGATGAGGGGGAGCTTGAGTCTCTGCGCGCGAGACTGCGTGATCTTCTTGTGAAATATTTCTTTGCTCATCGAAGACTCCACTGGCTTGTAGGCTGACGCGTGCGTACTCTCGCAGTAACGAGTCCTCATCGGACTGCAGTTCTAGGAGCAGTTCGCGGCGCGATCGACGGGAATGAGATGAGGGCTCGCGGTTTCCTTCAACACTGTGATTCAGCATGGACTGAGAAGGCGATGGTGCTAGGGACCTCTTAGTCCGCCTACAATCTTCCTGGAACGAATCGGTATCTTCGCTCGGGCAGGCGTGACGTTGTGACGACTTGTCGTCGTCTAAGTCGGATTCACTGTTCCATCGAGAAGAAGTTCTTGACGACTCAATTGGTGTTATGTGGCTCCTTTTGTCAGCTTCGGGGGCGCTCTCATGTTTCATTTCACCGTCTTCTCCTTCTGTATCCACTTCACGGATCGTATGCAAGCTTCCTGCTTGAGACAAGCTCTCACTGAGGGGTATTGTGTCCAGTAGCCACGTTTCCTCTGCTTCGATCCTTTTTCCGTGCGCAACTAGTAGCGCATACTTCATTAGTGATGTAGCACGTTGTTGGTCGGCATTTGTGAGAGATATCGTCGCGTCGCGAGTGGTGACCTTGAGCTTTGAGCTTGGCTCAGCACTGCTTTCAGTTGAGCCGGCCACTTTGAGGGAGAAAGAGTTTAAAGAGCTTCTCCGAGCGGGGATATGAGGGGGAGGTAGGGAACTCGTTGATGGGCTTCTTCTGAGCTTTGCATGGCTCGCCTGATCCCGCCCTCCTCGTGTGCCGGGTTGTCTTCTCGCTTGATCCTCGCCCTCTTCCTTTTCTTGCTCGCCAAATGCCTTCCCGACAATTTCTTTCGCATTGCTACCGGATATCTTTGTACTTTGGCTGATCTTTTGTCGTACAACAGGCTGGCAAGCAAGCCACTCTTCCTCCTCGCCTAGTTTCTCATCTATACCCAATACGATCCTCGCTTCAAGAAGGCAGACCCAGACTCCATCGTCTTTCACAGTCCCATGATTACCGGTATTCTGTTCAACCCAAGCGGGCACATAAAGACCTTTTCCTATCACTAGCCACACTGGCGTCATGTCTTTTACACACAGCGCCAAAACACTTTTCTTCTCGGAGCCCAGTCTTCCTTTCGAATACAATGCCGCATCTTCACTCCGATATGTAGAAACTAGGCCAGATGTGCTGTGCTCGCCCTCTCGCTTATTTGCCAAGTGCGCTTCGATGTTCGACTTGGTGTATTCGCTGAATCTGCCATATTGCGGTATACCGAGACTGGTGGCAACTTTATCTGCTTCTGATGCGGCTATGTATAGATGTTTGGGGGAAGCGACGCGGTGTTTTAGGAGCGCAGCGGGGTAGTCGGTCGGCTGGGTGAATGTACTAAATTTTGTTAGTTCTTCGAGGTTGCCGGTTGTTTGTTCCTTCCCAGCGGATACGACGATGACGTACATGGACATTTTTGCTACAATTGCAACTTGTTCTAGTCGGCATAAAAGTCAATAGGGCGTTGCAAAAGGTAGATAGGCGGGAGTGGAGGGAGGAGAAATCTGGCTTTGCCCCCTCCGCCCACGATGTACTTTCTTGGTAGCGGGTTTCCCTTTTTTTTACGCATCATGCAAGCTTCTGGTTGGCACGATGAGTGCGGTGGCCGTGGACCCATGAACAGTAGCCATTTCTAAGAGGCGATGATGTAAAGGATAACTCGTTATTCATTTTATCATGTGTATGTGTGGTGTGCATCAAGACTTAGATAGTCATGAATTCCGAACAGCATGGTGAGAGCGCTGCCACAAGTCTGTATGTATTCTATGCAACTAACTGTGCGCAGGTACTGGGCAGCAGTGATGCATGTAAAATATACCAATCGAGAATCAAGTCCTAAAGACGTTTTGGATTGATGGTGCCGCCGCGCATCAAGAGGACGTCGATGAGGAGAATATCCCGTCTGTTGTGGGTCATTCACTATACCAGTGCGCAAAAGGTGGCGGTCAGACGTGCGATGGTCCGGTTCAAAGTGGAGGTCAGACGTACGATGGTCAAGACCGATCCGAAGATACGGCTTACCGACAATCAATACGTCCCGACTTGGGGACATCAACAAGCGTTACTGTTAGAACAAGGTCTCCTCTGGTGGTATGACTACCATAGGCGACCGAGTAGAGGTACGAAAGGTAACCCTGTATTGGATTGAACTTCACTAAGAGCTATTGTTCTATCTACTTGTTGTTATGATGATCTTAGGACGTACATGACAGATCATCATTCCGCGTCGGTCCTTCTGCTCGGGCTTACTCCACGAACCTCACCTCGCCGACCTGGACTGAACCTAACATATTCTTAACACTCCCCCTCAGGGCAGGTCCGGTCCAAGGACAACTCCTAATTGGTTCTTGAATCTCTCGAATGCGACTCGCTGCAATGGCTTTGTCATTCCATCAGCCACCATGTCTGCAGTTGGAACGTAGGCCACATCGAGTTTGCCTTGTTCTGCTAGGTCTCGGATAAAATGATAACAGACGTCGATGTGCTTTGATCTTTCGTGAAGGTGAGGGTTCTTTGTAAGTGCAATGGCACCCTGGTTGTCTCCTAGCATCTGGACCTTGTTGGTGTCTTTTCCAATGTACTTTGGGAACCCAAGATCTCTAAACATTTGAGCAATCCACTGGCCTTGCTTGCAGCATGTTGATAGTGCGATGTATTCAGATTCGCAGCTTGACGTTGCAACAGACCGTTGCTTCTTGCTAGACCATGATATTGGACCTCCGTAGAACATTGCAGTGCTCCCTGAAACGCTCTTTCGGTCTACCATGTCGCTTGCCCAGTCAGCATCAGAGTAGATGACAAATTGCGAGTGTACTCCCCCTGGTCCGTAGCGTAGCTTCAATGTCACTGTCGACCTTAGATATCGTAGCAGGTTCTTCAACGCATGGCCATGGTGTTCTGCTGGATCGCTCATGTATTGGCTTAGCTTTCCGAGGGTGAATGCAATGTCTGGACGTGTAAGAACCATAGCAAACATAAGGCTCCCTATCACTTGCTGGTATTCAGTGATGTCGATTCGGGTGTCGTTGTCAGTGGCTGGCCTAAATGAAGTGTAATCTGCAGATGGAATCTTCTTGTCTCTGTGTTGTTTGCTAGACATTCCAAACTTGTCAAGTACTGCGTGTAGGTACTGCTCTTGATCGAGGTAGATTGTGCGGCGCTTTCTGTCTCGCGTAACTCGTACTCCAAGGATCTTATGAATCTCCCCCAGGTTCTTGGTGTTGAATCTTCCAGAAAGCTTCTCGTAGAACCAATCAATTTGAGCTCGATCTTTTGCAGCAGCAGCAATGTCATCAACGTAGACGAGGATACGGAGTTGTTTTTCTTTGTGGATAAACATGCACGGGTCTGCGAGGCTTTGTACGAATCCCCATGCCAGAAGTTCTTTCTTTATCAACAAGTTCCAGTCGCGAGCAGCCTGTTTGAGTCCGTATAAGCTGCGGAGAACTCTAAGGACGTATCCTTTTTTGACTTCTACTCCTTGGGGTTGCTTAAGAAAGATCTCTTCCTTCAAGTGCGACTCTGTGAATGCATTCTTAATGTCAAAGTGGAAACATTCCAGGTTTTCCGCTGCGACAGTGGCCATAAACAGACGTAAGGTGTCCATGCGGACTGTCGGGGCAAAAGTCTCGTTGTAGTCTGTTCCGTGTGCTTGCGTAAAACCTCTTGCCACAAGGCGTGCCTTAAACCTCTCAACAGTCCCGTCGAGATTCGTTTTGACTGTAAAAACCCACTTTGAATCAACCATGTTCGCGTCTTTTGGCTTTGGAACTTCCTCCCAGGTTCGATTCTCTATTAACGCGATTATCTCTTCAAGTATTGCTGCTTTCCATTGCTTTCCATACTTTGGGTCGTTGATAGCTTGCTCGTGTGTCTGGGGGATCTGGATTCCTGCGATCTCGGTTGCTGCGAAAGCCTTCTCAGATAGTCGTGTTTGCTCTTCTGTAAGGCCAACTTGGGCTAGCATAGCTTTAACGATCTTGCTAAATCTCTCGTCCTCAACAATCTCTTCGTTAGACCTCTTCCGTTTGGCTTGTCTAGTGAAGTATCGTGGAATCTCCTTTTCTCGTACAGACTGGGTACACGGTTCTTCGGGCCCCTCTTCGTTCACAAGATTAGGAACCCGCTCATCAGATGGTGCAGTAGGAGGAATAGTAGTTAGCCTCCTTGGTCTTCCTCTGTGACGCTTCACTGGTTCATGAGTTAGCTCTGCCGAAGATGGTTCCATTAGGTTCTCGGAAACTGGTTCTATTGGTTCTGCAGGAGATGGTTCCATTGGTTCGGTAGGAGATGGTTCCATTGGTTCTGCAGGAGATGGTTCCATTCGTTCGGTAGGAGTTGGTTCCATTCGTTCGGCAGGAGATAATTCTAGATCCTTCCTAGGTCTTCCTCTTGGTTTTCGGTCTGGCATCGTATTCTGCGTTCCTTGTGGTCCAGCTGGTATGTTTCGCAGTCGTAGTTCAACTTTCCCTCCAGGGGTGTATTCGTCCACTGACAATCGGCTTGTCCTTGAGGTGTATCCAAGCTCTGGCGAATAGAACTTGAACTGCTTATTTGTTGTCTCAGAATATCCCATAAATACTCCAATTCTGCCACGGTCCACGAGCTTGTCATGTCGTTGGTCTGCTGGAATCGTTTTAGGGTTGATGTACGAATAGCATTTGCTCCCCCATACACGGATGTGGTCAATGGATGGTTTCGTTCCTGTGAATGCCTCTTCAGGACTGACTTGCTTTCCATTGATCATAGGTCCTGTGTTTGTACGGTTGCGTAGGTATGCGTCTGCTTCGACAGCTTCATCCCAAAACTCAATTGGTAAACCAGCGTCTTTCAACATTGCTCTCATATCAGCTTCAGCAGTTTGGATGTTTCGCTCGGCTGGTCCATTCTGGTGTGAGGAAGCAATTGTTGTAGGCTGAATTTCCACGCCTTGTGTAACTCTCCATTCCTCAGCTTGCTGTAGAAGTTCTGGTGCATTGTCGGTTCCAGCAGCTTTGACTTTCTCGCCAGTTTGATGTTCTACAAAGGTCTTCCAGATTCGGAGTTCCCGTTGTGCGTCTCCCTTTTTCTTCAGCGGGATAACCCAGTTTTTCCGCGTGTAGCTATCAATAATTTGGAGGAACCACCTGTTTCCTCGTAGAGATGTTGGAAAGGGTCCAGCAATGTCAAACTGTACTAAGGCTAGCTTCGTGGCCTTGTGCTCTCTTAGCTGCTTAGGGATGCTGTTCTTCATCTTTGTCAGGGAACACACTTCGCAGATTTCAATCTTCTCTGGAACTTGAATCTTCTTCTGGAGAGTTGTAACTTCGTGGAGTTTGGCAATCTTTGTAGGTCCTAGGTGTGCGAAACGTCTGTGATACAGCAGGTATCTCTCCTTTTCATTAACCTTAAGCTCGCTCTTAACTGGTGTATGGGGTTCCGTGCCTAGGAATGCTGTCTCGTGGTATCCATCGGCAATGTGTGACACTACGTAGAGGCCGTCGTCCATAGTTGCTTTAATAATGATCTCCTTTCCTAGTTTGAAGCATAGTACGTGTGAATTGAAACGACCCTTCAGGCCTGCTGCGCAAATTCTTCTCCCTGATAACAAATTGACTCCAAGGTTAGGTACAAGCAGTACTTCTGACAACCATGTCGACGATCCGTCTTTACACACCACTTGAGCTTCTCCTTTCCAGTCTGCATATAATTCTCCCCCTCCAACCCGAACTAGTCTTCGCTTGATCTTGATCATTCGTCTAAACAATGAGGGTTGGTCAGACATGTGGGAGGAGGCGCCAGTGTCGGCAGCCCAAGTAGATGGAGAGGCCTTACCGACAATGTCTTTTGAGAGACGGCATGTCTCAATTTCCTCGGGTTCAGAGTCTGAGGTCTCGGATAATTCATCTGACTCTGAATTGACTTCTTCGGCTCCATATGCTTTGCCAGTCTTTTTGTGAGAATTCCTTTGCTTGAGTGTCTTAATAGGCGGCTTAGATGATTTCTTAGCGTCGTATTCCTTAAGGAGCTTTCGAGCTCTCTCACGTCTTGGACAGTCTCGTACGCCATGGGCTCCGTCACAAAGGAAGCATTGGACCATAAACTTAGTACCAGATTCGGAGTCAGACGATAGTGGTGAGCTCTTGTGATTTCGGCGCTTGTAAGGCGGAACATACTTCTCCGTCTTCCGGAATGCTGGGAGAGCTTTTTCGTCGGCGTCTTGCTGGTCTCGAACCTCCTTCTCTTCCAGAAACTTAAGTTTCTGTTCAACCGTAAGGTTAAGTTGGGCGTTTAAGGTGTCAATCGTAGTCTTAAATTCTTTCGGGAGTGATCTAATAAGAACGAGTAGTAGTGCAGAGTCCTTGTAAGCTCCGTTGGTGTCAGCGTCTGCTGCTACGAGTTTGCGTCGGTATTCCTTTAGCTTTTCCCATGATCCAACAATTGTGTTCCCAGGATTGAATGTGAACGTTTGAATTCTGGTCATGTAAATGTTGGCGGTTGTGGCGTCAGTTTGGGTGTACTTCTTTTGTAGGTAGGCCCAGAACTGGAAGGCAGTGTCGTATTCGTCAATAAGGGCTTGGTCATCTTCAGTAAGCGACCGAAACAAGAGATCGATTGCAGTGGCTTCATCTTCTAGGTACTTGTCTCTTTTTTCAATGTTGACGCGGATCTTAGTATGCTTGTCTGCTTCAGCAATTTCCAACTCTTCCATAGCCTCCGTTAGTTCACCGGCTATTGCTATTTGGCAGTGCTGTACCAGGTTTTTCTCGCAGACATAGAAGACTTTCTTCCCCTTAAGCTTGACCTTGTTTCGGCGGAACCAAGTATCGTGGTTTTCAGCTGTAAGTTGGGGAATCTTCCATTCTTCCTTCTCTACAGCCATCTTGTGTGTTTTGAGTTGGTGAGACTATTATGCGAGCAAGGTACGTGGTATGATGCTAAGAGTGTAGGTGATGCGGGCGATGCGGGCGATACAGGCGATCCGGGCGATCCGGGCGATCCGGGTGATATTCTGCGGGCGGTGCAGTCGTTATCGGTTCTCGGGTGTAGAGACGGTGTATTTAAGTGTGATTGCGTGTTAACCGCGTTGTACACGACTTCTTTTCTTTTCTGATTCCTTCTTGAATCTAAGTCCTTCGTGACTTGGGTGGATGTTTTGATTCCTTCTTGAATCTGAGTCCTTCGTGACTCGGGTAGGTGTTTGAAAACAATAACGTTGGGTTAGGCAACCGGGCTCATAACCTGTTAGAACAAGGTCTCCTCTGGTGGTATGACTACCATAGGCGACCGAGTAGAGGTACGAAAGGTAACCCTGTATTGGATTGAACTTCACTAAGAGCTATTGTTCTATCTACTTGTTGTTATGATGATCTTAGGACGTACATGACAGATCATCATTCCGCGTCGGTCCTTCTGCTCGGGCTTACTCCACGAACCTCACCTCGCCGACCTGGACTGAACCTAACATATTCTTAACAGTTACCAAGATATGAAAAATGGCTTGAGCGGCGGCACGCTGACATGCTCCCTGGAATCAGCCGAACGGTGGTCATGGGAAAGGTCCATCGGGCATTGATTGCCATGGTGATCTGATCGTAAGCTTGTGGGAGATTAGCAAGCTCCAAACTAAACCCCAGATTTCCACGCGTCCCGGATCCATGTTAACCCATAGCGCTTACCTGATCTGCTGAACCACTCAACTGAGCCTTTTCGACTTCAGTGCACTTTCTCCTGTGGTCCACCCGTAGTTCAACGGGCTACGGCTATAATTGACTTACTACTACTAGTGGGTCTATTCCAGCCCAAGTTAATCTCAGATTGAGTATGCTGCCTTTCTTGCGTCGCACTTTTTCTGCTTGCGTCTGCCACTGTTGACGTATAATGTTGCTATCGTGAGACTTGCCACTTGCCCCACACCTGGCGTTATTGTCGCTCTTTCATCAATGCGCTTCATTCATCAGACGGTGATTTCTCTTCGTTCGCTTTGCTGCGTCGATCCACTCAACAGCGCTCGGGTCACAGAGGGTACCCAACGGAACACAGTCAGATTCCCGACACCGCAAGTTACTTCCTGGAGCTGCAACTAGTACACAGAGAGTCTCGGATTCATCATCATGTCGCATACGACGAATCGGTACGATCACGGTGGTCCATCGTAACTGACAACTTTGCCGTATCATATTGATCTTCCTGAACTGTAACCAAGCCTTGCAGGTGCGGGAGGATGGGAGTACGCACAGCAGCTACGCCGGTGGATTGGTCCTAGCCTTATTTCGCTATCATGAAGTATACAGTTCGCGTCAGTTACTAGGAGTTTGCGGTATATGCTCTATTCAACCTCTCGCATTTATCATGGACTACCTGTCTAATCTATCTATTATTTCTCCTTCATCTGCATTCTCGTCATACTTTCCCTTCATTTGAAAACTTGGATTCGCTTCCTCTATCCCCTAAATCTACGTTGTCACCCTCAGGACCAGATTTGTATTCTTCCCTTCGTCTCCACTTATTGTCAGAGAAATCGGCATGTACAGTTACATCATTGTTTAGCAAGACTGCTAGCTTGATCAAGTCTAGCTCTCATTCCCGCGCGTAGCGCTGGTGTTCTTAGCAATTGACGCCTTCTTCCAAAGTAGCGTTGACTATCTCCTCATCATAGGAGACTCGGTTCATCCTAATCCCTCCCTGCTTCTTTTCCTGGATCCTCTCGTAGTGACTAGAGCAGCATGCTTCCAATCTAGTTCACAATACAGGCAACATGATAAGGAAGGCTGGTTGGAAGAGAACAAGCGCTGCACACTTGAGCTTAGTCGGGGGGTGTATATACCGATCATATTCTTGTGGTAGGTAGACTACTCCACAGACGCTTACGGAAAGTCTGTCGGGGCCAAACCTCGTATCCATGGATATCCGGCAACAATCGACAAGCCGCCACGACAACATGTGTACCGCTACCTCAGATTTGCTTTGCAACGATGCACACTGTCCACATGGGTCACGGTTGAATTTGGTGATACGTGGGCGTTTTTGTAAGCCAAGCAGTGAAAAAGCCACGTCGTACAATATCCATCCCTCGCCGATGTCAATCCAGGGTAACCAGTCATGCTTGGCTGGAGATGAACTGCGTTACCATCAGCATTGGCTAGTATTGGTTATGTATCCAGATGTAGGTAATAATGTAGCGCTTTGGTAGAAAAACAGAGTATCGTGGTTTTGAAGCGCCCGAAAAAGGCCCGCTTCGTTCATCATTACGGCCTAAGTAGGTCTGAAAAAACCATGAGAATTATCTTTATGCAACTCGGCCATATTTCCAGAGCCCGAGATGCCATACGAGACCATAATCACTCGACTCGGCCATATTTCGAGAAAAAAGGGTGCCTGTGTAGATCGCTGTGCGAAATGAACTTGTCTCGTCGACATACAAGTATCTGTCCATCCCACAGATATCATAACTTCACCACGACATTCATCAACACTACCGTACAAATTCAAGCAAATCCTCCGAAACCTGCCCCCGATTATCATCTCTACCAAGACCTACGCAACAACCACTCCCTTTCTACGCATCCGGTATGTATATACGAAGCTAATAAGATGACTTTAATAACACGCGTTCTTTAGTTAAAATGCATTTTTCAACAATCGTTCAGTACTTCGCCATCGCAGTAGCCGTGGCTCCAGCAGAACGACTTCAGGGAAGAGACGATACTGAAGCACTCAAACGCCAAATCAATTGCGAAACTTGCTGCGAGAACACCCTTTGTAGTGTGGAGTCGACATGTGTATGCTGACAAAGGTCGCGATATGAGGATCACAGGAGGATATTGGTATTCATCGGTGGAAACTTTGCCAAGCTACACATTCATTATATTCACCGAACAATATAACTACTTCTTCAAAAAAAAACTAATTGCGAGACACGGGTCAGCTGCTACGTACACTGTCTTATATGATGCAAATCGCAGAAGAAACAATCAAGACAAATGGTATCGCTGTAAAGAAAAAAGGCAGGACTAGCTGAAGATGAGAAAGACCGGCGGAGCCGGCAGCGGCTAGATTGAGTCACCTGGCGTTGCTAAGATGTAGAGAAGCTGGATCCATCCCTTGTGTAAGCGGGCCATGCAAGAGATGATACTGGCTGGGCTGCGGGTACGCGTGCGTACTTCGCATACCACGGCGGCGGGAGATCGGCATGATAGTGAGTGTTTCACTAGTAGGAAAATGCCTCCTCAAAGAAATCGATACTCCGTAGGCGTACTCTTTGCCTGACAGCTGCCCTAACACTGCCACTAAGGCCTCTTGGCCCGCACACTGAGACCGCCATGGCACCGATTTGTGCGAGCACTTCTTCATCCAGTAATTCCTGCACCTGACATCTTTGCTGTCTCACATCGAGGTATGTTGGCAATAGCATGGCGTGCGATATGGGTGAGGTTGTCCTCGTCACGTACAGACGTATCTGGACGACTTCATGGAAGCTTGGTACTGTCACGATTTGGTCAAGCCATGGCTGCACCCATTCCAGCGCATCGAGATTGGCTACGCACCAGACGAGAACAATCTTTTGTGTGGCCGCCATGTTGCTGTTGTGTGCATCAAGCAGGTGTCTTATAAAAGACAGTTGATGTGTAATCCCTACACCACCAGCGAAGAGCACCACTGTGCCATACGAGTCGAACGAGTGATGTCCGCCGTATGGTCCCTCTATTGCTCCCCAAAGATGCACCTGGTCCTTCTCCGTTTGCAAGGCCAGCTTGTAGAGAGACTGAGTCATACCTTGGCGTGATCGAACGATGCAGGTAACGGTACTGGGCCCGTCTTCAACTCTGAGGTCATCAATTGTAGATGGGAGCTCCTCTGACATAATTTTCGCGTAGCCAGACGACTGGGACCAAGCCACTGAGAACGGGTGTGACCCCAAAAGCGAGAGCCTTGGCAAGTAGATGTGAACGTGTGATCCGGGTTTCGCGTTCCACGAACGTGGTAGGGCAAACGTGACACGAGTTGCATCGCCGGGTAACGCTTCCAAACTTACACGAGTCCACGCCCTTCCCTCCCATGACAGATTGTGACGTAAGATGAGGAGCACACGGGCCGAAGGCTCTAATACCAGAAGGGCAATGACAAGATAGATCCAGGGAAGTTGTGGCAGGGCGTGTTTTGCCAAGTGGAAGTAAACCCCGGATATCGCCGTCGCTATACCAATGCGGTGCAGTGTCAGGAATGTTTCGTAGAAGGGATGTCGTAATAGCCTGATCGAATGGACCATGAGCAGTATGAGAGCCAAGAAGCCCACCAAACCGCATTGGAAAGAACTGGATTGACTGAGCAGCCAGCCGATGTTCTTCCATCCTTCTGCGCCGTCGTGGGTTGTGTGATACGTGTTATACAGGAAAGCCGATATGTGTGCTGTGGACTCGAGGACGACAAGTCTAGCCATCCACCGATGGAACAGGTTGAATGTATCGTAGCTGACTTGGAGCAGGTATATGAATGGGTTATTTCGAAGAGCGAAGAGTACCGTGAGGATCAAGTTAAGGGTGGCCAAAGCTCCAGAACGACCACGAAATGCGGCGACCATCTGAGGAGTGGGTTGCGCTGGAACCGCCAAACAGTACGCTATGTTGCTGATGAAATATATGATGATGATGGCCAGTTGCGGTAGAGTGACTTGATCTACCGGCTTGGTGTTTGAGGGTTTTGTCGTCTTGTTGAGACTGCGATCCGACCGTATTGGTGCGTACAAAAAGTGACGTTTGAGTAATCCCCAATATGGATGACGATCCTTCTTCCAGAAATCCTGTCCTTTGCAAGAGGTCATAGCTGAAACCTGTCGTCTATAGTTCTTCGCGGCTATGATTACACGGAAGCAAAGGGTGAGTACTGCCGGTAATAGTGCGGTTGCGATAAGTATGTTGGCAAAAAGGTAGTTTGACGGCTGATCTACACCAGCAAGACCTTGGCTGTACTTGAAAGGATCGTGACTTGGACTTGGCTCATTTCTGTGGATGTTGGTAGGACCCGGTAGATCTGTTGATGGGGACTGGCCCAGCGTTGTAGAAAGATCCATTGTACGTCGATTTTAGGACCCCGTGATTTGCCTCAGCTCTGAGCAGCTGTTTTCTTCTAGAGGAGACTGAATGGTTCGAAGAAACTTTATACCCAGACGACAGAAACTTGATAAGATACATTGCGTTCGGACTGACCCAGTCTGGACCAGTCTCGTGCTGAAAGATGACTTTTGCTTTAGCTACAAACCCAAGCGTCTGACTGTTTTGACTCACATCATTCATCCCCTAGTGTTTGTGGCAAATCAAATATGTGGAGACTTTGACCGGTTCGATGAGCCCGGTGGTCAAGACGCAGCGTCCAAATTATGCCAAGTTTGAATGGCTGTACGACTTCACCTATGCTTGATCGGTAGAAATAGGTCTGGCGCCGGTAACATCGCTTCTGTGCAGCACCATACACTGAGCGGCGATCGTCTTGTCTGTATTGAATTGGCATTTGTATCGAGGCCAGAGGAGCGAACAAGCGGTACTATGGTTTGTTGGGCCCGAGCCACCGGCTGCTTACTTGCATCCGTTCGGCTATGCCTGTCAAAGACGACTTTCCAATCAGCCTACCATAACGGGTACACCGTGTCAGGCGAAATCCAGGTAAGAGTGGCGTTGTGTTTAGACTTCGCGTAAGACCGGGAGAAACTGGCGGATGGCGTGTCAATACTAAGGTTTGAAGGCAGAGACCGTATTGCTGCCACGACGTCACGCAGCAACCTCGGGAATGAGTCTAAGGTTTTGGTGAGCCTCAAGTATACAGTTAGCAAGTCCAAGAAAAGTTCATGATCACGATGTGTGACGGTGATGAATCAATTCATGGCACAATACTCCCTCATAATTTCACGCTGGTAGATAGCGTGTGACTGCCATGGTATCCGATACTGTATGAAACTGTAGGAGAGTCACCAAGATAGCAACTTGATACCGCACCAATGAAGTCCGTATCTTGAGATTTCCGTTGACTTCTGCAACTCCTTGCCGGTACAGAGAAACCAGGTCGGTATGTATTGAGCTGAAAATAGGACAAGGGACATATCACCTACTTGGGTAATTAAGATCTCGCCGACGTTTGCCGGTCGTACGGATCTGCCTGGTGTGGTGTGTGAAGCTGAGAACTGTACACGTCAACTGTCAATAAGCTGCCAACCCGGCCAAATGCTTGTGCGGACAAGTATCTGGATGCACCACAAGCTTCTGTCTGCGGTGTTGTATCCTATCGGCTAGATCGCCCACAGCTTTGGCACTTGGTAGGGAGCACTCCTGTTAGTGTGCTTAGGAACACACAGTGCTCGACACGGGGTCGTGAGTTGAATGGAAGTTCGCAACGTATGGGAACTCCTAAGTGCCACGAGAAAGGTGCGGACTAACGTCTTAGTACTCAGTACCACAAGATCTATCGGTGATACAATTTCGATTGTGGTGTACACCAAAGGGACCACCGGAGTGAAGGGACTAGTGCAAAGAGGTATGCCATGGCAAAGTGTTGCAGCTGATGGGCAATGAGCCGTGGTGAAGGATGTCGCGGCGTGCGCACTTATTGCCTGATAGTCAACCGAATGAGGAAGTTACTGTCTGGTGGCGAAAGCCCCAAGATCTAGAAGCATGACAGACTCCGCGGAATAAAAGACCAGATTACCATTGTGTACCGGCATGGTGGGTTGGTTGGGCTTCAAGGCGCTGGTACTGCCTGGCAGTGAGTGTTCTTAAGGGGTTCGGGTCAGACGCGGGGTTCAGTCGCCCCACTCTCATACCACCATCTAGGACTGGCGCGATGCAGAACCGCCCACGACAACGTACCTACCAGACTTTTCGTAGCAGTCATTCGACAACTCGGGCCCGAATTGAACTTGTGTATTCTATATCAAGTTTTACTGCACACATGAATTCCAAAGATAAGTATTGAGCACTAGGTAGCTGGCCTCGTAGCCTTTTCTCGTGGACCTCTCGGAGTCATACTTCGGACAAACGAACTGAACCACACTGTGGCCGGTATCTAGGCAAAAATGCGGCTCTATGCAGTAGCTGGCTGTACGTTCTCTATGGTTCCTCAGTGTTTAGCTCGCGAATTGGTCCCACGGGCTGTAGGAACAGCGGCTCGTACGGAGTTCGGAACAGCTTCACAAAGCTAGGCGGAGCTGGTAGAAGTATTTTAATCGGCATTGCTTGTCCCAAGAATCCCAGGACGTATGTCTTCGCAGATGGCAAAGGGACATGATGGCGGTCACGGCCAGGGAAAAGCAAGGTAACACAACAAACCAAGCACGTGCTGGCTCCTCAACCATAGCTTGAGGCCGGCAGATCAACGTCAGTGTTGTCTATTGCTGTGCCGCTTTGTTACTGCTTTGACCTCACGGCGCAGCAACCATGCCGCAGTCTCGCTGGTACCTTATCCGGCAAGGCATCTCTGATATGCGCTACAGACTGTAAACTGTTGTCAAACAAGAAGTCTCCCAGACTATAAGTTATACTTTACAATCGCACCGATGGCGCGACATTCGTATTCTTGAAATCAACAAAGATTCACAGCTTGACGTCTGTCACTGGTGTGCGTGGCACACGCAACGCGGCTCACGCAGCGCGGCTGAAAGCGAGATTGGCTAAGCTTCACGGAGAATTCACCCACTTCAAGGAGGGGGTCTGTGCCGCAACACCATGCTGGCGATATACCAACTACTATCGATACAGCCTCGCGTCGTCAGCGGTGCCTCAGCACTAGCCGGGCGAATAGGCCCTTTACTGGTATCCAAAAATTGCTGCAACTGACCGTATCTGACAAGACTAACAAGGCAACTTTGACAGCAACTGCATACCTACAACAAACGCATGGCAAATCTTGTCCCACAAGAACCGTCAAGTCCGGCAGTTGCCTGTAGGCAGCACATAGCACAGCAGAATCTGCAATAGCATGAAGCCAGTGATTGCGCCAATGGCTTGCAGAGGACTGGGCACAAATTTGTGCTCTATGACGAGCGGGTCGTATTTTGTTTCCGACAGGAGTGCGACGTTGATGGTGTTTCAAGGAGTGCAGAGACGGCAAAACAAACGCGCAGTACCAACGAGCGACCTTGCGGCCTGGTATCCCAGGAACATGTTTGCTGACTCTTACGAGCCCACGGACCCAAGATCGTCGCCTGTGCTGGGTTTAGCCTTTCCGTATCAAGACGGCACGGTTTCAGGCCTTCATGCGCGTATACGCCGCTTTGCCATCGGGCTGCTGGTATCTTGTGCGACATGACGAGTGTGGGCGGGGAAATAGAGACGAAACCAACGCCAGCAATACAAATTGTAGCCTATGAAACTAGGGACACGGCTTCGCCTGGCTGCAAGAAGGTTCGCGGCGACAGGTGTGAGATGTGGCAGCGGATATCCGTAGCCCCGCGCCCCTGGACAGCATTACGGCGCTGACCCTTGGCGTGGAGAGAGACCTAGCAGCACCCCTGGATAACATATAGTTGAGGCCACCGAGGCCACGGAAGTTCGCTGATCTACGCATAAACATTAATACGCCTCTTTTTGCTCTTCTCCTACGGAGGTGCCTTTCAAAAGTTATTGCTAGCGCGGTAGATCTATCGGCCCGATATTTCTTGGCACAGTCAGAGTTTTTGAAGCTGAAGATAGCAGTATCTTCGCTTTCTTTGGTGTTTCTCAAAGGTTAGTTATACTAGTAATGGCTCCTCGTTCTCACACAGACTCATTCACACGTGCTATAATTGTTACTTTAAAGTCCCGCTTTGTGGGCAAATCAACGAGCCAGATCAGCGAGATCCTGGGTATTTCCCCACGCACTATCGACGCTATCTTCAGCCGAGCCTGCCTTCGAGGCTTTGAGCCAAATGGACCAACCCTAAAGGTTCTTCCTGAACACCTTGAAGATGCTCCTCGCTCAGGCCGCCCACGTAAACAAGAGGCTATCCATGAACCTACTGTTGACAAAGTACGCCGTGACCGTTATGGACGAGAGAAGAGCTGTGCTGACATAGCTGGTGATCTTAGTCTCTACGGTTACGACGTCTCTCCTACCACGGTGTGGAGAGTCCTCAAGGCAGCAGGATACAAGAAGACGAAGCCGACGAGGAAGCCTGGGTTGACGAAGAAGATGAGACAAGATAGACTTACCTGGTGTCTCGCTCGTCAGCACTGGACTCTTGAGGACTGGAAGAACGTTATCTGGTCAGATGAGACCTCTGTCGTACTGAACCACCGCCGTGGTGGGTATCGGGTGTGGAGAAAGGCAGATGAGGCTCTTACAAGATCTGTGATACGAGAGAGGTGGAAGGGATACTCTGAGTTTATGTTCTGGGGCTGCTTCACGTATAATTACAAAGGTCCCTTTCATGTATGGAGGCCAGAGACAGCCCAAGAGAAGAGAGAAGCAGCTCTTAAGATTGAAGAGATGAATAAGATCCTAGAGCCTATTATGAGAGAGGAGTGGGAGCTTACTATAGGCATGAAGAGGATAGGCTTAAGGAATAAGCCTGGTAGAGCTCCTCAATGGAGATGGACTAAGGAGAATGGGAAGCTCACTCGTGGTAATGATAAAGGTGGCATTGATTGGTGGCGGTATCAGACTGAGGTTCTTCTCCCGAAGCTTATCCCCTTTGCTAAGGAGTGTATGAGAGAGAGGCCAGGTACTCTTGTTCAAGAAGATAAGGCTCCCTCTCATGCTCACCAGGCCCAGAATATTATCTATCAACGAGAGAGTGTGGAGAAGCTCTTCTGGTGTGGTAACTCACCTGATCTCAACGCTATTGAGCCAGCCTGGCCATGGTTAAAGAGAAGAACTACCAAGAAAGGAGCTCCAAAGAGTAGAGGAGAGGCCACAAAAGCATGGGAGCAGGCCTGGAGTGATCTCCCACAGTCACAGATTCAGGCATGGATAGAGAGAATTCCTATCCATGTTCAAAAGATTATTGAACTTGAAGGTGGGAATGAGTACAAGGAAGGCAGAGGCCTGCCAAGAGTTCGTGGAGACTGATCTGTCTGTATTTCGGTAGTTTCTCGGTCAAATAGGAGACCCCCCTGTCAGCAATAACTTTTGAAAGGCACCTCTGTAATACAAACATTGTTTCTCTCAAAGGCCGAATACCTCTATCCCTTACGAACGACCGACTAAGCACCGGATGCTACCATCGTTTCTATAAAGATAACATTTCCTCTTCACGAAAAAAATCATCCATCACACTTGAACTACTCTACCATTCAACACATCCAATCCAACACATCCACCATGCCATCTTACCCACCACTATCGCCCACTGGCCTTCCCAGCTCCCCACGAGTAAACCGCCAAATGCAGATGCTCTCTCCAGTCGAAACATACTCTGACACGACACCACGCAACTCGTCATCATCACCAGACGCAATGACATCTGAAAAACCAAAGGCCCGCGACATCTTCGCCGACGCCACCATTCCCCTCAGCCCAGCAACATCAACCTCAAGCTCCGAAGAGAATCCCTACGCCGGTCTCGCACCACGAAAGCGCAACGGCTTCGCCCGTCTATTCTGCTGTCTGGGCCGCGAAGAGCGCGCCCGCCGACGAGCAGACCGTCACCTTGAATTCGTCAAAGTCGGAGAGGAAGTCCATTGGACAGAGTACTAGATCGAAAAAAATTCGATGACGGTGATGCGGACTTTCCACTGTCCGGTTGCATAGCCGTTGCCGCTCTGAAACGCCTACACGATACCCACACTGCCGCGTTTCTCATCGAGGCTTGCGAAACCGTTCGACTGCCCGGCGGGCGGGCACATCATACATGATCGGAAGCACCCGCGGTTGGGTCGCCAACGCGAAACCCTGTTGCGACCCGAACCTTTGTCTTCCAACCGTCACTGCGACGTTTCTTATGTTTATATTTAGCGATCCTCGTCGGATTGCCACTGTTCCGAGAGTCTTTTTTTGTCTATGGGCTGGGTTTGTCGTGTTGTCTCCTGGGTCTGAGTAAGACTTGCAGTGATTGACTTGTCTCAGCACTGGCGTTGTGTTCTTTTTGTCTGTCTCGACTTTAAGGAGCGAGTGCGCTTCTGGAAATTGGGACTTGCTGTTTGTTGCTTGAATATACCAGAGTCTATTTCTCATACCCGAATTATTTCGCTACTACCAAGTGTGTGTCATTGAATCTGTCTGCATATGTCATTAGTTGCCACGTTCAAGTTTCCCCTCAACCCACTCCCCAAACTGTGTCGCCTTCCTCCCCAACATCCACTCAAGCACGTTACTATTCCCCACCAGACCCCTCTCATTATAGAACCAAATCATACTCTCTGCTGCATCCCTCCTCCTCCTCCTCCTCTCCACTGTTGTCGCATCCTCAACCCCATACATTCTCATCAACAAAGCATCCACCGCCTCCCCAAACGCCAACCTCTCCATCCTGACCTCCCTCCCAATCTTCTCCCCAATAACCATCATAGCCTCCTCAAACGTAATTGGCCGATGCGTCGAAGTGAGCAGATACTGGGCATAGAAGTGTGCTTCGCGCTCCTCCATCACCTTCTTGAAGCACTCGGCCAAGTCCCCCAGCGCAAGCATAGAAAATGTATTCTGCGTACTCCACATGGCTGGGAACACGGGTTCTTTCTGCCCCACTAACATGTTTACAGGTATGTTATCCATAAAGGTGCTCGGCTGAAGGATGGTATCTAGGATCCCACTCTCCATCAGCCACTCGTCGATGTCGTTCTTGGTGACATTTTCAAGGAGAGAGACGCAGTTTGTAGGGGAATAGAGGTCGGTTTGGAGGACATGAGCTTGTGGGTATTGTTGCTGAAGATTAGACTGCGAGGACGAAGAGTGCACGGCGAGGCGGATATGTTACCAGTGTGAGAGAAGGGGGAGAAATGTAGTGGCGTCACCACGCAAAAGCTCTTCCAGGCGCAATGCTCATGGCAGACCACAACCTGTGAGAATATCTACCTTTTTGCTGAAATCCAAGCGCAAAAGTGAGATGGCTATAGTGTGACTTGATTACATGATTGAGAATGGAATATCGCGTTCGTATTCACATGGCATGCTGTTCACTGTTCACGGGTACCGGATTGATCACGTGCACAAGCTCTTTCCGATGTGGGAACTCTCCAAACCATCGACATTAGTCCAGCTCCAACCCCCTGAATCGTTCACGGCCCAGGCGCAAAACGTAAACAAATGCGATCAAATGATACCCCTGAGCTACTTGTACGAGATTGATAGATGCTTCATGCTGAGCGTGGCTGCGCCTGCTGCGCCCGCTACATGGCTTTAAGTTCGGTCGAGGATCCTCGGCTCCTGCGAAGATGCCGGCTTGTCGCGTCCGTGCCGAACGACAGCCTTGCCCAGAAGGGGCTTTAGTCCGCATGGCGGGGAAGTCAAGATGCCCATGTCGACTAAGCCCAAGGCATGGCTATGAAATCATCAAATTGATGGAATACAGTGTTGGCGGGTTGGGAGAGCGGGCTGGCTGGCAACTGTCACAAGGAATAGCCGCAAGGATGCGTCGGGCAAACGGGCGTCGGTTAGGGCTGCATCGTCTTACGTCACGGGGCTCTACTCTGTTGTGTGCTGGTCGCTTCTCCGAGAACCTCGGCCCAGATGGTGTGGGTTTGCCATATTCACAGCTCCACTACCCTTGTCATCTTGTCAGCGCGTGTTCATTTCGCCTCGGGACTGTGAAGCTAGGACTTCTGACTTCTGATATCTTCTTCGACCTTTTCTCTCTTCTTCTCAGATAGTTTTGTTTGTGATGTTTAGCAGAGCTGCACGCGCGCGAGTACCCTCCTCGATACTTCGCAAACCTCTTCTTAGCCATCAAGCTTTCGCACAGCCCAGGGTATGTTGTTGTTGACGTTGGTGGGGTAGCAAATGCTAATGTTTTGGTCTGTAGATTGTCACAATGGCTCCAGCAAGGAAACAGTCGAGTTTGCCCGCTGGTAAGTGGCATGCGCTGCATTCACATGCTTCCAACTTCAAAAGCTGACGGTGAGGTTTGTACAGGCTACAAGGAGGATCTCAGCAAAGGCGCGATGCTGCGCTTTGAGGACTCTCTTCCGCGTCTTCCTGTCCCTACACTCGAGGAGACAGCAAAGCGATACCTCAAGTCTGTCCATCCGCTGCTTTCACAAACCGAATACGATGCGACCACAAAGGCTGTCAATGAGTTTGTAGCCCCTGGTGGGCCGGGGGAAAAGCTACAGAAGCGCTTGGTGGAGCGGAGAGAGGACCCCAAGCACAAGAACTGGATCTACGAGTGGTGGAATGAGGCTGCGTACATGGCCTACCGCGACCCGGTTGTGCCATACGTCAGCTACTTCTACTCGCACCGCGATGACAAGAAGCGAAGAAACCCTATCAAGCGCGCTGCTGCCATCTCAACTGCAGTCCTGGAGTTCAAGAAGATGGTCGATGGAGGCAGCTTGGAGCCAGAATACATGAAGAAGCTGCCCATGGCAATGAGCTCTTACGAGTGGATGTTCAACTGCTGCCGCGTGCCCAAGAAGCCTGCAGACACCACCACAAAATTCCCTTTTAAGGAGAACCAGCACATTATCGCCATTAGGAAGAACCAGTTCTGGAAGATCCCTCACGAGATCAATGGCAAGCAGCTGAACACCAGCGAGCTCGAACTGCAGTTCCAGCGCGTGTACGAAAAGGCCGAAAGAGCCCCCGCAGTCGGTGCTCTCACATCTCAGAACCGCGATGTTTGGTCAGACATCTACCCCAAGCTCAAGGTTTCCCCTGTCAACGCCGCATCCTTACAAGACATCGAGTCCGCCTCCTTTGTCGTTTGCCTCGACGATGCATCCCCCGTTACTCTCGAAGAGCGCGCACACCAGTACTGGCACGGCGATGGCACAAACCGATGGTTTGACAAGCCTCTCCAGTTCATCGTCAACGAGAACGGCACATCTGGCTTCATGGGCGAGCACTCGATGATGGACGGCACACCCACTCACCGTCTCAACGACTACGCGAACCAACAAATC
This sequence comes from Pyrenophora tritici-repentis, assembly GCF_003171515.1. Classification (NCBI taxonomy): domain Eukaryota; kingdom Fungi; phylum Ascomycota; class Dothideomycetes; order Pleosporales; family Pleosporaceae; genus Pyrenophora; species Pyrenophora tritici-repentis. The sequence goes on from NC_089395.1 coordinate 2,483,976, forward strand.
TTCACCAACGCCCTCCCCTTTGACGACCCCAACGTCCGCTCCGACCTACCCAACCCGAAACCCCTGCGCTTCGAGATTAGCAAGGAGCTTCAGCAAGACATTGAGGATGCCCAGGCACACTTTGCCCGTCAAATCGGCGCCCACGAGTTGAGGGTACAGGCATACCAAGGCTACGGCAAGGGCTTAATCAAGAAGTTCAAGTGCAGCCCCGACGCCTACGTACAAATGATCATTCAACTCGCCTACCACAAATTCTACGGCAAGAACCGCCCCACATACGAATCCGCCGCCACCCGTCGCTTCCAGCAAGGCCGCACAGAAACATGCCGAACCGTCTCGGACGAAAGCGTAGCCTTCTGCGCCGCCATGGCCGACGCAAACGCCACACCAGAAGAGTGCCAGCAGAAGCTCCGAGCAGCAATCGACGCACACGTCAAGTACATCTCCGACGCCAGTGACGGACGCGGTGTAGACCGCCACCTCTTCGGCCTCAAAAAGTGCCTCAAGGAGGGCGAGGAACTACCCGCTCTCTACCAGGATCCGGCGTACACCTACAGCTCCACGTGGTTTGTTTCCAGTTCGCAGTTGTCCAGCGAGTACTTCAATGGCTATGGCTGGAGTCAGGTCGTTGATGATGGCTGGGGTATTGCGTATATGATTAATGAGAATACTATTCAGTTCAACGTTTGCTCCAAGGGGCTGGGCTCAGTAAGTTTTGTTTGTATATGATGAGATGAGGAGGGCGTCGCTAACAATTGTGCAGGAAAAGATGAGCTTCTATCTTAATGAGGCGGCGGGTGATATGCGGGATATCATGATGCCCACCCTTGATGCTGCAAAGGCCAAGTTGTAGTTGTTTATGCGAGGGAAAGTTTGAACTGAGACTATGAGCTAGATCTGGTGGTTTTAGAGACCTTTTTAGATTTTATTCAAGATTTGTTCAATATCACGAGTCGTGATTTGGCATCGTACGGATGTGCATTAGTGCATGTGATAGTTCACCATGAAGAACCTCGGGATAATCACATGCCATGCCTATGTAAATACCCATGTTACCAGGACGAACTCTCGCCAGGCTGGAAGCTTGACCAAACAAGTCTAATCCAACGGTAGTCTAGCCCTAATTATACTAAGCGGCGTGATACCTCTCCCACTAATACATGTCATTATTATCACTATCTAATACCAAGCACAATCCCCGCCACAAATATCTACCCTTAAAATCTTCTCTTTATCTACCCTCTCATCTCCCACCAAACGTATCCGCTTTAGGCAATCTATCGAAACCCGTTGATCCTAGTTATTCACTGTGCTCAAAAACCGACCCCTACCTTTCGCCTAGCACTCTCTTCTCTGGAAATTTGGACGTTTGGGGTGGTGAGGGAGGAAATATGGATGAGGGTGAACCAGGGGACGAGGTCAAGTTTGGGGATAAAGGCTAGGATAGGGGATGGTGTCCAGTTTGGGTGTTGTGGGGGTGCTAGGGGGGTGGGTGAAGGTATGATTTAGATGTAACCATCGTTTCTGAGCCGAGGTCTTATTGCCCAATATCATCCATTAGATCTTACACACGTCCGACAACTTAATAAGCTTATTCTTCACGTTCATGTCATCCATGTCTCGGATGGTAAAATTATGAATAGGAGTAAATTTTGGCATTTCAAGTACGGGTCAATTCTACACATCAGCGTTTGCTAGAATAGCAGATCCTGAAACGCCAGAAGAGGCCAGTCCAGCCCAGATCCCGTAGCTCATGTCATTACTAATGTACATATTACCCATGATTCCATTGCGGAATTTATGGGTTGGCCTTGACCCACTCAACACCCTTCTTGATGTTGCCGGCGAGGTCAGCGACGCAGGTGTCGAGGAGCTTCTGCTCGTATTCGGTGATCTTGCCGACGGGGTGGATCTTCTCGACACCGTTAGGACCAAGCTCAACGTTGGTGGAGAAGTAGTCGCAACCCTGGTCCTTGAAAAGAGGAGAGTCGACGAAGGTGGGCTCAATGACGTTCTTCTGGCCCTGGGCAGCCTTAAGCAGGGACTCGGCGAAGCGGGCACCAGCCATGGCCATGGAGAGGGTGGCAGAACCAGCGCCGTCCTTGGCCTGAACGACCTCGTCACCACCAAACTGGACGCGGTGGACGTATTGCTTGAGTTGCTCGCCCTCAAGGTTGTGGCCAGACTGGGAGAGGAGGGGAACGATGGTAGCACCGGAGTGTCCACCAATGACGGTGATGTTCTCGTTGGCGGGGTCGGTGTTCTTAAGCTGCGAGATGAAGCGCGAGGCACGGACGACGTCGAGGGTGGTGACACCAAAGAGGCGCTTGGGGTTGTAGACACCCTTAGACTTGAAGACCTCGGCGGTGATGGGAACAGTGGAGTTGACCTGCAAATATCAATATCCTGTATCAATACCATGGTTTTCATCTCAACATACAGGGTTGGAGATGATCAAGATGTTGGCGTCGGGAGCGTGCTCAGCGGCAGCCTTGGCCAGGTCGCGGACGATGGAGGCGTTGGTGTTGAACAAGTCTTGTTGCTGTCAGCTGTGTACCACTTGCGCCGCTTTCAATGCCTACCATCACGGGTCATGCCGGGCTTGCGGGGAACACCAGCGGGAATGACAACAATCTCAGCACCCTTGAGGGCGGCAGCGAGACCTGAGGGAGTGGCATCGTGACCAATGACCTTTTTGTGTATCAGCGCATGATTCCGACCTGACTTCGGATCCCATGTCGTACCTCGCTCTTGGTGTTGATGTGGCCAATGTCGGCAGCGACACCTAGATGATATCAATGGCTAGTCCTCTATAGTATACCGAGCCTGTTGGAGCTTACCGGGAGCAAGACGGATGTCGTAGAGCGAGAGCTTGCTAACCCTGGGGTTGAGCTTGAGGAGCAGCGACAATGGCTGACCAATACCACCAGCAGCGCCGAGAACGGTTACTTTTGAGTTCTGCGACACTTCAATTAGCATCATCTACATGCCAACTCCCAATTGCAATTCATGAACGCAGTCAATCACCCCACCAAGAAAATGAGGCGCAGATGCGGCCTTGCGGGAATATGTATTTACATACCTGGCGGGCCGAGGCGGAAAAGCAGCGGCGCTGAGCCTGGGAGAAAGCTTGTCTGGCGGCAAACATGATGACTATGATTGAGGTGCAAGAAGTGGGTTGGACTGGATGAGGGTTGAGGTGTAGGAAAGCTGCGGAGGTTTTGCGATTCTTCAACGTCAGTGCTTCTTCGGCTGCTCGTCGGACCTACGGCTGACAGCCGCCTTCACTAAGACGTCGCCTATCCCGCGGGGATTCCAACGTTTCAGCTCCAGTCACGGAATGCTTGCGCAAGGCGCGTCCATGGAACATCCAAGGAAAGGACCGATTCGGGGTATATGTAGGCATTTACCCATTGCACCGCCATGCCGGCATTATCTTCAGTTGGCCAGAAGCGTGGGCTGTCAGCCTCATCTGTCACAGTGCTGCGCCTCATCGTGCAAGGAGCCGCTTTCAACCTCTCGCTGCACTGACCCTAATATGCATGTATCGCATCATCTCAACACAGCTCTGGAAGCTGCTGCATTACAGTGCTTGTCTCTTACCCAATGACACGTCTCACCGGTGAGTCGACACAAGCTAAGCCAGGTAATCCGCTACATTACCAGGATAGAAACCCACATTCTGCCCCTTGAGTCACTTGAGTCACAGCGGCAATGCGTTTAATAGTTATATATCAAACCTGTCACTTGTCTGAAGACCTTCTGTCCGTCCTTCCCCTCCGTCACCACTACAGCTTCTAAATACATCAAAGAACCATGGCAACGACAACAGAAGAACACGGCGCAACGCAGAATGACTCCATCGACACTACTGCTCACATAGTCGATGAGCATGTCGACACTCCTGATCGAGACACGGCAATCGCCGAGCTCCAAGCTGCCCTGGGCCCGCTCCTCGTCACCAAACGGAACAAAGACGAGGTCCCATTTCCACCAGTCTATACTGGCTATCAGTCTCCTCCGCCCGAGGAACCCTACGTATATGAGGGCGTTTTCGATTTCTTCAGCTTGCCACGAGAGTTACGAGACGAAATATATCGTCTTGTCCTGCACCGCCCGGACGGTGTATACTATGCTCGACATTTTAGCCGGGGTTTCGATTTCTGGTGGAACAGAGGAAAGGTTGATGACATTGTGAACCTGTCCCTCGTTTCCAAGCGAGTCCATGAAGAGGCATTGGAAACCTTCTGCCGATGCAACACAATCGTCTTGGCCCTTCCTTATTGCACCGAACGAGACGGTCTTGGGAAGCCCCTCCGAGGCCAGCTTCGTCTGTTCCCTGAAGGTGCTGCCGGGGAGTTGACCCAGGTGAAGAACTTGTATCACGATGTTGTCGAACGGTTTCTTAGCTATCGGGGTCCTGCGCCAAGCCATAGAAGTATTGAGGAAGGCGGTGACGGTACTGAGAATCACCGCAAGGACAATACTTCTCAAGAGACGTTTTATGAGATACTAAGGGATGCGTATATCTTCCAAGAATTCTTCCCAAAGCTTCATGTATTTCACGCTCAATGGCGTCCGCGGATGGATGGTCCCATTGATCGTATTGTGCAATCCATGAGTACCAACACCAACAGGGAGGAGTGTGTAGCAATGTGGATCAAACTTATGAAGGAATGGTTGCAGGACGGAAATGTTGTTCCGTTGGCATGTATCAGGTTCAATTTAGACGAATCTATATACCGCGGATACGACCAGAGAGTGGACGAACTAGCGAATGAGGCATACCAGACAATAGTGAGTGAGTGGAAGGCATCCCAAGTGGACATTGAGGAGAGTGGGAAGCTATGGCTAGAAGAGATGGACAAGGAGGAGGTGGCTAGGAAAGGGAAGAAGGAGAAGAAGGGAGGAAAGAGGGCAAAGCAGAGCACATGAACGGTGATCAAAGGTTTAGCTTGACCGAGGATAGACAGCTTAATTCGTCGTCCGGATGGAAAGTATTGTTCCGCGTGATGCCACGTTCCCTTCTATTTGCATGAATATCGACCCAATCGTTGGATGCAACGCGTTGACTTGATATTCGATGTCGCTAACAGTGAATCGGCGAAATAGACAAGTAATCCGACGTGGGGGTTCTCATCTGGGGTTGAGTCGTCAGTACATTTCATGGAGCCTTCGTTGTGGATGCTAATGCGTGGGGATGGCACCATCCGGTCAGCTGTTGGCGCCTGGCAACCATACATATGCATTCTGCCCCATCTCTTTTTTCCATGCAGCTGGCCAGTGGTCAGCCGTACGGAAACCCCAATGACCCAGAGAGGGGGCGCAGGTAGCGGCATTCACATCCGTTACCTGCTCATCAGTACGGAAATACGGAAAGGGCCGGAGCTGATGTTCATCGTCGCACGTTTCACTCAAGACTTGGGGGTTTAATCTGCGGAAGAACCCCGAACAAAATCCATGTTTCCCGAAATCTCATCGAACGAACGCCGCAGTCCCTTTCGTGCACCGCAGCGATCGGGACGTTTCCCGACGGACAGATTGGAAACGGGACCCCGAGAAGTCCCTGAGCTAAGGCTCAATGTAGCTTAGTCCAAGTCTTGACCGACATCACAGTGCAGCTGCACGCCTTTCGCTTTCACCCTTCTCCGCACAGCAGAGTCTGACGGATCCGCCTCAACCGGCAGACCTCGTACGCGTTTCGAAGCAGCCTCGGGGACCCACATCCCACCCGCCCAGCACCCTACTGTCAGCATAAGACAGCGCGTTCCCCAAGTTTCGTTAGGAAAAAGCCGCGAGTCAAAAATTTGCTGTCTTAGTCCATGCGCGTTTGAGCTCAGACTACGAAAAGTGCAAAGCCCTGACACAATTAAACCTTTTACCGCTTTCTCTATCCACGTTGCTTACATATGCGTCAAGTATATATGCAAATCGACTCCCTTGCGACAACTTTACCTGAGCGACAAACTTCCACAGCGACATCCCCCTCCCATTCATAATTGACAACCATCCTTCCATAGCAACACTCCTTTCCTGAGCGACTTTTTGCCCATCGACACATCCTTGCGACATCCCACTGCCACGTTACCTCCTAGCGACATAACGTGTCGATTGAAGCCTTTGCTCATTGCATCCCAACCAACACAATAACCATATCGCTACCAGAGTCCGACTCAGTATATCCCCAGCGACACACTTCAACAACATCTTCCCAAGCAATAATCCGGACCCAAACCTTGCCAATTCCCTCATTCTATCAAACGACACCACCAATATGGCTTCCCTCCAACCCCAACAACCATTTCGCTTCCTTGACCTCCCTGGAGAGCTTCGCAACACCGTATACGACCTCCTGCTCTGCTCCTGGAATGATGATACCGAGCAAGACCCAAACATGAGCACCAAGTTCAGCCGGCGCAGCCCTAGTAGCCCATCGACAGCCCTCCTCCGCGCCAACAAACAAATCCATGCGGAAGCATCCGACTACATGATCAAGCGTAATCAGTTTGTCCGCATCACCTGTCGAGGTCTAGAGGTGCGGAGACTTTTCCTAGGCGAAGGGACTCCCGTCATCACGACCGACGCGTGCGAAGTGAGCCTGTTCAACGGCTACGTTATGCACATGACACTTTCCAAGCCCGCCTACATACCTTCAGCTTTCCAATTCTCCGAGTTCGAAATAATGATGCTTCGATCTGATCTGCCCAAATTATGCGAGCAGCTCGACATTGAGAGCGTCATGGCAGACGCCAACTTGACCACAAGCGAGCATACATCCATTCATGCGACCATTAGGCTGAATTATGCTCAAGCCCGTCACCTCACCCCGAAGTTCCAGGAACGGCTTCTGGAACCCATTGCAACCTCGCTACGTGGCGTTCCGGTTGTCAACTTTATGGGACCCGTTGATTCCGCTCTAGCAGAGAATGTCAAGAGCGCCGTTGCAAAGCCCCGATGGACAGAACCCGACGCGACCATTGAAGAGATCGGCACCGGTGTAGACGTTGGCAAGCGCCAATGGCAGCAGAACAACTACTACGCCGCCTCCGAATCGTGGGCATACGCTCTGCGCACCCTCGAGCGCATGCGTCACAGCTCATCCTGGCTCGGACTCCAAAAAGCCGGCGGTGAAGATTTCGTTAACAAGATCGCCGATCTCTATTTTACCCTCAACCTTTTCCACGCCCAGTTCCTGCAAGTCGACATGGCAAACGACCAATCACAGGGCCCCCTCCTTCAGCGCAACGGCCGCGCTGCAATTGAGCACCTGCGCAAATGCGAGACGGCTAGTGCACGTTTTGCGCAGCATGCCGGTGCTACTTGGACACCCAGCAACCAGCAGTCGGCCAGGATGCTATACCGCCACGCGAGGTGTTTGAGGCTGATGCGTCAGACTGCAAGCAGTGTCAGGGCTGTAACTTTGATCGAAGAAGCGGCAGCGCTGGCTCCTACAGACCTTGCTATCCAGGACGAGAAGTATGCTGTGCTGGCGTGGGAGGCTGAGCTTGCAGAAGTGCGTCGCTTCATGGTGGAGGCAGTCAGCAGATCGGTGAGCGTTGAGACGACATGGTCGTCTACTTTCATGGGCGTGATCACGGAACTTGCGTCTTGAGTTTTATAGTAGTTTCTTCTTCATCTTGTATTGATACCCATATGTTTTGGCAAAAGCGCAACGCGACGTTTGAAAAATTATCTCAAAAAGATGCTGAGCATCATGTACGCAGTCGTAATAGAATCAATGGATTAAGGCTACTTTAGTTCAATCGCTCGATAAAATCACGAGCATTTCCAAACACGACTCTTAAACTCATGGACTTTTGTGCTACATGACCGTGCCAAAACACTTTCTCCAGAACTCTATGTACCATAACAGGAATAGTCAGCCCCCAGCTTTCTACCTATATAAACCTCCTATTCTCTCCCACCTCCCTCCTCCTTCCTCATATCCCTTTCCAACCTTCTAAACATTCAACACAAATCAACCCGTTCGCGATGATGAGATCCTTTTCCTAAAAAAAAAGGAAGTATAAGGATGTGTTCCGCCTGTGTTGAAGTTTGCCCCACACTAGGCGTTTTCTAAAAATCTTGTGCTTCGGCGTGATGTAGAAGTTTGAGGATTAAGAAACGATTAGCACTAGACGTATGGTTCTAGGGAGAGTTGAGGGTTGTGCATGTTTTCTTGCGGCTCTGTTGGGTACTGGAAGTTTGCCGGGGGGGTTTCAGAAAATGCAGGTGAACACCGCCGATGGTTTTTGGAAAATTTGTGGTGACAAAGATGCCGCTTTGGAAAATACTACAAACACCTAATGGATGTGCTGGGGCGTTTTCTTCAACTTTCTAAAAATACGAGGACATACATGTGATGAATCGAGAAGTCTTGGGTATTTGAAAATACTAAAAATAATCGCAGCCACGATGCGATGATCATGGACGTTTGGCGTCTGGTCACGCACATTGCGAAAATCAACCGTGCGTAGCAGCTGGTATATGAATTCTTGGGTTCTGGACTATCCTACTCTCTACAAGACTCTACAGTTCCAAAATTACCTAAAACTCCGTCGGAACCATCTCATGTTTGCAGAGCGGTATCTTCCAAAACATACAGGAAACGAAAGTATGGAGAAAGAGAGCGAGAGCGAGAGCGGTCTCTTTATTATATAAACTTCCACTCCTTCTATTCTTTTCTTCTCTCCTCTACTCTACATCATTCCCATATTAAAAAATCTGCAGAAAGACAGAGCAGTAAAGCACATGATTTTGCGCTGTGCGCTTCCAAAATATAGATGGCAACAAAGTATGGGGGAAGTGTCCACTCTTGGGCGAGTAAAATACTTCAGTTCTATCCTCTGCTTTTTACTTTGAAACTCCTCGGTCTCCAGACCTTTGTAAACTACCCTAGAAAACCAACAACAAAAAATGCAATGATCTCCTCGAGAAATTAAAAAATGAACGGGATATCCTTTGATGGGAAGTTGGGCGTTTGCGCGTACTAGATATGCTGGAAACATGACGATGGTTTGCTCACCTGCGTCCTTTACAAAATCTACATGTCTAAGTAGACATATTCTCTTATTATTCCAAAAACCTACCAACAACATGCCCATGTGTCTGAAACAAAATTGGAGGCCATCGGATGGTGTTGAGAGAACCTCTTGGTACAACGGCTACATGATTAAATTGAGGATACTCCATCACCATGTGAGACTTGGCAGGTTTACTAGCGTAGTCCTGGCTATAAAAACCTTCTGTTTCTCCTTGCTTTCTTTACCATCAACTCCTTTCTTCATTCTTATTTACTTCAAAAACTCGCACGACCAGGTGCCACGACCAGCGTTCCCGCCGAACCTTTTTAAAACCGCAGTCACTGCCGCCATGTGGAAAGTATAAGACTTCCCCAGAAAATAAATAGGCCTGCAGACCCTTACATGTCCTCTACTCCTTTATTGTTCCTAAATTATCAAAAAAAAGATGAGACTGAAATCGAATGTCTGGTGCATATGGAGTTTTTATATTACACATGTGCAAAAACATTTCTATACCAAACTATGGATAGTTACCGCAGTAGGCATAGCATAGTATGTGAGAAAATAAGCACCATGCACTTCCCATATTTCCCTCTCTTTTTCCCTTTTTTGGAAATTTCTAAATCAGACATTCCAAAAAAAAAACAGATCACTGACCATGTGGATGGAAAGAGCCTTGTGCCAAATCTTCTCTTTAATAAATACACACCCAGAGATTGGAATGTGCGGAGAGTGCGGGTCAAAAGGATGTATATACCTACCCATGGGCGGTTTGTCTGGAGAAGACTTCAGTTTCTTTGGGTGATTGATGTGCCGATTATAGGCAAACAAAAAAACACATATGAAACTTGTGCGTGAAGGAAGTGAAAAGTTGAAAAGAGGAATCGCATGTTTCTTGTCCTGTTCTGGTGAAAATAAACAGTTTCTCATCAGGGGAGGTACCAAAACCGGGGCTCTTGGGTTTTCTGCGTTCTGGGAGAGGGTTGGCGATGTGCACGCTCAAGAGCTGATACCCAGCTGGAGCTTCTCGATAGGATCCTTGGTAGATCTTCCAATTTAGAACGTACATGGAACATGTATATTGTTTTGGAGACGCGGAAACAACTGCCGAAATGGATACATTGGCGTGTCGGCGTACTGTGACATGTTCATGTCAAGATTACGCGTACATTGTTGTGCTACATGTAGCAGGGATTTTCCATTTTTAGACTACGTGGAGAAGCTCTTCCTACCAATCTCTGCCTACCTATGTCTGAGGTGCGAATAGCTTGAATGTCATGGGTTGGGTCTAGGGACGTGATAAGCGTACTGTTTGAAAACGCAAGGAAGATCATGATAGCAGGAATATCTACATATGTGGCATTGCGATACATGCCAGTGTCATGATGATGTTGACATGTTCCAGGTGCCTAATCAGGCAGGACTAGCCGTCGGATATACGGCTAGAATGAGGTTTAATCCTGACTTGGCGTCTGGGGGCGCATGTGAGTGGAGATGATGCCAGATCGGTAATTTCGTGATACCGGGTACTAGCGAAGTAATCCTTCCGAGTGGCTCATGCTCCGAAATCTAGACGTACTGGTAGTGGTGGCTCGCATCGCAATGTCGTATTGCAACGTGACGTTGTAGACATGAGGGGTTGCCCTTGCGAAGCGCGTCGCGGGCGAAATCAAGCCAAAGTCTCAGACCGGGAACGCGGCTGTGGCGGATTTTAGCGACGCCAAGTGCATCTGTTAACCTGGTTCACATGCAGCCACAAAGTGGTGAAGTTATCGAAAGAGAGTGGCTATGGACTTAGTTGTTGTTCTTGTTCACTCATTGCTGTACTGAACGAGGGGCTAGTCAGGAGGTGTGCATGGACGGTGCGCGGGCAAATGAATCTGTACCCAGCCTGTACCCAGTGATTCGCGTCGTCATTACAGAGGCGTTGTGTTCAAGCCATAGAGTCGCCGGGTGGGCGACAACAACAGCGCCAAGTAGATGACATTCACAACCACATCTGACGTCTGACATGGTGATGTCGTGATAAGACGCATATCGTATTCAGCCGCTCCGTGGAAGTCGGTTTGCGAGGCTCGCCGCTGCTGCAGATCTTCCGAAGAGGCCGGTTGCCATCTTTGGCCGCTCTGAGGGCCTTGCGGTGACGCCGTCGCTCGATAGTTGACGGTTTAAAGATTTAGACTCCGCTCTCCTTGGCAGCTTGCGACGCCCTTTCCCCAAACACCCAAGCACGCCCAGCGTGCATTCTCTGCACTCAACATTTTTTGCGCCGCTCCCACAGACTACCGGAGCACTAATACGGGTCATCCAGGTCTTGTCCGAGTCCAATTCCCGACCCTCACTGTCGCTTCAGAACACGACCGGACGACTTGGCGATTGACGATTAGCGAAGGTGCGACCGAAGCCGGAGGAAAGAGCAATCAACGTCAGGCCAGCAATTCACGCCCACACCCTAATACGGCAGGCTCGACTCGCACCCCCACTCAGTGCGAGGCACGCTTTTAGATGCGACGGCGCTCGTCCGCCGACGCCAGCTCAGAGCAACACCAGCCCGACTCGACTGCCGAACTTTCACCTACCACACGCCCAGAACATGACGATAAGACCAGCAGTCCAACCGAGGGATTGCCAGTGAAAAGCCCAGACTGGGCGAGTAAAAAGAGGCGGACCGACGGTGCGGACGCGCCTGGCCAGGGTCTGGTGACGGAACAGCTGCCCGTACACGACCCTCTTGTGAAGATACAGCGGCAGACGGACATGGCGCACGAGAAGGCAGGAGGCCAAATACCAGCATTGGCCACGGACATGCCACCGCACACCATGGTCGAGGGCCATAACCGCAAATGGCGCCGGCGGCTTCGCAGCCCATGGACCCCTTCACCCTACATGTTGTTGACCATGCTAGCGGCATTTGTCACCATGTTTTTTATGGCCCAGTCGTTCTTGACACGGCAGTTGGACGTCAAAGGGTGTGGAATGTCATACATGCGGCCCAACTACGCGAGATACCACGACTTCGATACCGAACATACGCGCTTCGCGAGCAAGTACTCGCTATACTTGTACCGGGAGGGCGGTGTGGATGAAGACCCTAGGGCATGTCGATCCTTCCTCTGAAGACGCTCCGTACTGACAATCTTCAGGTCAAAGGCGTGCCCGTACTCTTCGTCCCCGGAAACGCTGGCAGCTACAAGCAAGTGCGCTCCCTCGCCGCGGAAGCCGCATACCACTACCACAACGCTGTCCAACACGATGTCGACGCGGGCAAGGCTGGGAAGAGGCCGCTGGACTTTTTTTCCGTCGACTTCAACGAAGACATTACTGCTTTTCACGGCCAAACCCTGCTAGACCAGGCCGAATATCTCAACGATGCCATCACATACATTCTATCCTTGTACCATACCCCGGGCAAGTTTCTACGCGACTCCACCCTACCGGATCCGACTTCAGTCATCATCGTCGGACACTCCATGGGTGGTGTTGTTGCCCGCACTATGCTCACTATGACCAACTACCAAGCCAACTCGATCAACACCATCATCACCCTTGCTGCGCCACATGCTAGGCCGCCGGTGTCTTTTGATGGGGATATTGTCCGCACGTACAAGGCAGTGAATGACTACTGGCGACACGCCTACTCGCAAAAGTGGGCCATCGACAACCCACTATGGCACGTCACCCTTATTTCCATTGCAGGAGGAGCCTTGGATACTACAATTTCCTCCGATTACGCGAGCATCGAATCTTTAGTTCCCGAGACGCATGGATTCACCGTCTTTTCGACTTCGATGCCAAATGTTTGGACTGGTATCGACCATCTTGCCATCACTTGGTGTGATCAGCACCGAAAGGCTGTTGTACGCGCCTTGTACGATGTTATTGATGTTTCACGCGCGACCCAGACTGTACCACGTGCTGAACGTATGCGTGGCTTCAAGAGATGGTTCTTGACGGGCCTGGAGGACATCGCAGAGAAGACCCTGCCTCACAAGGAAGCCAAAACTCTCCTCACACTGGAAGAGGACAGTGCCATCATCGCAGAGGGCGAAAGGCTTGTGCTTAGATCTCTCGGGAAATCCAAGCAGAGACCAAACGCTCACCTGATGCCTGTGCCACCACAAGCACCGGGCAAGAAATTTACTCTGCTCACCAACGAACAACTGGATCAGCCCGGTACCAACGGCATGCTTGAGGTACTGTTTTGCACCGTGTTTCCTTCTCAACCTGGCCAATCGACTACACTCTTTTCGATGAACATGGATCTTTCAGGCGATGGCGTGGGCGCAACACGGCTCGCTTGTAAGAACGCCGCATCGGACGTGATTGCTCTTCCTGCCTCGACTCGGCATTCGATACATCCATTCAGCGCCGACGAGCGTCCATTCTCATACTTGCAGTATGATCTCGAAGATCTTACCGAACATCAATTCGTCGCTGTGGTGGACAAAGCCGGTGAGCGCAGCACAGGCTGGGTTATAGCCGAGTTCAGCGCCTCTTCTGAGTCTCAAATTACAGTCGACATGGGTTTGCAGCGCCTATTGACCACCGGACTCTCACTTCGACTTCCAGCACAGCGTCCGCTAATGACGGACATTAAAATCCCAGCTCTCCATTCTGCGCTTTTGGCTTACAACATCCACGTTGGCAAGCAGTCGTGCGACACTGGAGAGCTCTTCGCCCCCTTGTTACGACAATACGTCACCGATGTTTACGAAAGCAAGTTTATTGTAAACGTCAAAGATGCGGGTTTCAGTCTGCATGGTGTAGCACCATACATGCCGCCATCGCTTCACGCCAAACAACCAACAAATGGGGTGTCGATGCAGATTTGGTCGGATCCAACATGCGACAGCAGCGTGGAAATCAACCTCAATGTGGACTTCTTCGGTAGTCTCGGAAAGCTCTGGATGCGCTACCGCATCGTCTTTGCCGCCTTTCCGATACTCGTTGTCGCTTTGGTCTTGCGCCAACAATTCCGGACGTACGACAAGATGGGCGTCTTCATGAGCTTCACACAAGGGCTGAACGAGTGCTTATTGACCTCGCTCCCTCTCGCTCTATCCGCGCTGACGTTCTTGTCGATTGCCTTGGCTGGTGCTCAGTACCAAAAGAAGTGGTCCGTCGGCGAGACCTCTTCCAACATGACCTCACTGCTCGACAACGCCAGCAACGAACTACTCCTCGGCTCCGACGACATCTTCTTCTGGTTCCTCGTTCCGCTCTTCGGCCTCATGTGTATCGGCGTCTGCGTAGCAATCAACTATGTCGCGCTTTTACTCGAATTAATCCTAGCATCTGCCTATTCCATCGTCCGTGCCTCGATCGTTGGAAAAGAAGAACCCAAGATATCGCTATCAGCCTTTGCCGTAACCTCGAACCGCCAACGCGTCCTCACCACCTGCATCCTCCTCTCACTAGTATCAACCGTAATCCCCTACCACTTCGCCTACGTCGTCCTCTGCCTCGTCCAACTCGGCACCAGCGTCCGCGCCTTCCGCCTAGCCCGCGAATCCAACCTGGATTCAACCTACAACTTCTACAACTACGCTCACTCAATCCTGATCCTAATGCTCTGGATCCTCCCCATCAACCTCCCCGTCCTAGTCGTCTGGATCCGCAACCTCGCCGTCCACTGGCTCACACCCTTTTCCTCGCACCACAACATCCTCTCCATCATGCCCTTTATCCTGCTCGTCGAAACGCTTAGTACCGGCCGCATGATCCCCCGAGCGGATTTTCCCATCTCGCTGCTTACTAATGTCTTGTTATTTTCTATTGGCGCTTACGCGGCCGTTTATGGTGTCACGTATGCGTATGTGTTGCACCATTTGGCTAATATTCTTTGTGCGTGGCTTGTTGCTATTCACTTTGAACCTACGACTAGATCGTCGTCTTCGTCGTTGTTGAGCGAGAGAGAGAAAGTGGATTTTGAAGATGAAGCAGGAGAGACGAGTGCGGGGCTGGAGAAGAGGAAGAAACGTCCATGACAGGAGAGGGTTGTTAGAAAAAAGGCAGCGTAAAATTTTATATATCGGTTTCTTCCTCCTCCTCTGTCTGTCTATCTGTCTGTCTAATAAGGGGTTAAAGCGTTTTCTGTGTGGGAGGTCTTTTGTAGGCGCTTAATACCCTTGCCTTTCTTGTTACTAGTTGCATAGTCTCGGCCATGAGTGCCGTGTTGGCGTTTTTTGCTGTACACACTTTTCTCTTCTTACTACAACTTCTCATCTGCGATGACGGTTATCATGATTATTGCCCTATGGCATTTTTCTTTTCTTTTCTTAATATATACACTTTGCTGGCAATGAGTGGGGTAAATAGTAATAATGGAGAGGAAAGAGAAGATGGAGAAGAGAAAAGAGAAGATGGAGAAGAGAAAAGAGAAGATGGAGAAGAGAAAAGAGAAGATGGAGAAGAGAAAAGAGAAGATGGAGAAGAGAAAAGAGAAGATGGAGAAGAGAAAAGGAGAGAGATGGATGGGATATAGTGTAACATAGCATAGCATAGCATAGCGTAGTGTTAATGAGATTGTGTGTAGATGTGGATATGTGGCATCTCGAATCAAAAGTAATCGATCAAATACATTTTCTTCCACTACAACAACACCTACCACAACAATATAGAAAAACGCCAATCCGATGCTCATCACACACAACAACCCCCCTCACTTCCTTCTCTTCGCAGAACCACCTCCCTCCCCAGCATCACCCTTCCTCTTCTTCCCCTCCCTAGCCCAATACTCCTGCTTCTCCCTCTTCTCCCTCTCCGCCCTCTTCTCTTCATTCTCCTTGACCTTCCTCTTATACGGATCCTTGCGCTCCTGCTGCTTCTGTCTCCTCTTCTCCACCTTATCATTGCGAATTGCGACGACCTGATCAAGCAGCCTCCTGGCCTTCTTCTCCTCGCCGCCGAGCACCACGGCGCGTTTCTGGAGGTATGTCTGTTTCTTCTGTGGTTTAGTTGTTGCGATTTGCGATTTAAACGGCAGGTCGGCGGCGAGTTTGCGGGGCACGCGGAGGGGGTTGAAGACGCGTGTTTCGCGGGTAATGGGGCGGTAGGCAGAGTTTTTGTCGGAGGGGGTGGGGAGGTTGTTTTCGTGGCGGACGAGACCCGTCAGGCGCATGCCTTGCCAGCTTGTGCTTTCGCCTTCGAGGTCGGGGGTGGCGGGGGCGAGCAGGTTGGTGACGGTGTTGTAGAAGCGGCGGGGCTTGATAGGGTACCAGGCTCTCAGGAAGACGATGTCGCTCATGAGGATTTTGTCTTCAAACGTGGCGCGGAAGTTTCCCTCTGGTTTGCTGAGGGCGCGCTTGATTTGGCCGCGTACACCGGATACGGTGCGTATGCTTGCGCCCTCGAACTTTGCGATTTCTAGTGCTGATTTGAACATGTCTTTTATGAAGGCGGTGTTCTTGAAAATTTTGTAGGGGTGACCTGTGAGCTTGAGCTTCTTTACGATTTCCGTACTTTCGTCTACGTTGAGGACGACGCCGGTGGCGGCGATACGGAAGCCGGGTGTTTTGTTGGAGAGAGATTGGATGCAGACGAAACCTGTGTTTGGGGCGACAAGTGGGCCGTAGAAAGTACCGAAGCAGTGCATGTGCTCCGGTGTGTACTTGAGCATGCGGTTCCTCGTTCGTGAATCGGAGATGCTGTAGATGGGTAGGGTTTGGAATCGGCGCCAGCCCAGAGAGAAGATGAGCGGGTCATTAGTCTTGAGGATCTTCTTGTGCCACCTGTGTCGCTTTATACGTATTTGGACGTAGCCAAAGCGTTCTTCAGTTGGTGTGAGCCCGCCGATAAGAACGGGGAAGCGCGGGTTGAAGTGTGCGGAGAACTCGTAAGGAACGTTTTCGAGGACGATACGGGCGTACGTCCCTGCCTTGTGACCTTCAACACGAACACGCGATAGCTCGTCGAGTTGGTCGAATTCAGCGCGGTTGATGTCGAGCTGCTTTTGTATCATGGCCTTTTGCGCATCATACCAATCATCTTCGCCAAACTCTTCTTCTTGGCCTGCTTCTTTTCGCGCATCGGCTTTGTCGTTCATGAAGCCCTCTCGATCTTCTTCTTCGAATCGCAACTTGAGCTCCTCTTTTCTCCGCGCGTTCTTTTCACGCTCTGCCTCAATCGAATTTGCTTCCGCCTCTGCTCCGGTGTTCTCAACTTCTCCACCGTGCTTCTCGCCCGTCTCTAAATCTTCGAATTCTCCGTCGCCCTCATCATCCTCATCGAAGCCCTCAAAGTCGTCGTCATTCTCTTCGTCGTCACCTCCCTTGCCATTCATATGGCCTGAAGCGAAACGACCCATCAGGGCCTCAACATTCTCTTCATCTTCCCACTTCTCGGCTAGCTCCTCGTAGTTGTATTTGGGAATGTAGCGGTCTTCGGTAATAGCAAAAGCATTTTCCTTTGACTTGTTGAAGAAGTCACCATCTTCGTCACCCTCTTCCTCAATATCCTCCTCATTGTCATCCCCTCTCCACTTCTTGATGACTTCTTCGGGGGCCAGGTCCATGTTGTACATCATCTTGGCAAGGTCGGTGACGCGGTACGGTCGTTTCCTACCATGTAGCTTTGCAGCATTTTCGCGGAGATTTGCTTTCCATCGCGCCCCATCTTCAGCATCGTCGTCGTCAGAATCTAATGAGTCTAGGTCGCCCTCTTCGAGGTCTTCCAAGTCAGGCTCGTCGCCAGATATTGAGCCCAAGTCTGAATCACTGTCTGCAAAGGCCACATCTTCAGCTGCGTCCTCGGTGGCATCCTTTTCTTTGCGTCCAACTTTCAGTTTGCCATTCGATGGGCCATTGCTGTCGAGAAAGCCTGTATCATCTTCATCGTCGTCGGCATCGCTATGGTCCTGCTGTAGCTCTTCGTCGTCGCTGGCAATGCCATCAAGATCTGCATCATCGACGTCTTCGCCAGCAGCAGCTCTAGCTGTCCTCTGTGATCGTCGGCCAGTGTCTTCAACATCTTCATCGAGGTTCTTGCTGTCTACAGCCTCGCCGTCCCTGAACAGTCGGAAGTTTCCGTCATCTTCACCTAGCAGTTTTCTTCCGCCCTGCAGACCAATCATCATTTGCTCTCCCAGACCTTTCTCTGAGTAGTCTGCCTCTGGGTCGAATGTAGCAGTCTTCACGTCAATGTAAACAGCGTCCTTGTCAACCAAGACACCACCAACATCCGACATGGGCGCATACAGAACCTTTTGCTTGTCCCCGAGTCTTGTGCGCTTTTTCTTCCCCGACGCCTTCTCAACCGCCTTCTCTGCAAACGGTGTCGGACATGGGTCGGGCAAAGCTTCTGTCGAAGTGACGGTAAGATCGCCCACACCTGGTATATGCACTCGCGACCCTCCTGCAGGAAAGTTTGTGCCACGAAGGTATCCATACAATGCTACCGTCCGATCGCACTTTGGATTTTGTTCGATATCGGTCGGGGGTGTGATATCCAGAAACCTATCCGCCAAACAATACGGATGCGAATTCCTCCACACCAACGGCCTAGGGTTCTTCATGACGCTCAAGAATCTCGAAAGATTCATGATTTCTCTGTCCGGGTACCGTCCATTCACCACACCACTGAGGTAGAAGAGCTTTGCGCCCTGGTACAGTTCGCTCCAGAACCTGTGCTTTAGCCTCTTCTTCTGCAGTTTGAGTGTTTCCTGCTTCCTGAACAGATCCAAATGCGTCAATATACCGAAGACGTTACCCGGCATACCGCTTGCGCTGAGGACATTTAAGAACTCCATAGTTTCCATCTCAAACCCGTAATTACCGTCAATCATCAACAGCACAATATCAACCACCTTGGCGACATCGATCATGCTGGCGAGCGAATCGGCGGGACATTCTATAAAGGTGAGACGTCGGCGCTTCGAGGTTACGACGGTGAGCGGGCCGGTGGGGGTGGAGAGGGTCTGCTTCGTGTATCGTCTGATCAAGCTCTTGATGAGAGTCGTCTTTCCGACACCTGGAGGGCCGACTACGCCTACGATGATTGGGGGCGCTTCTTCGGGAAGGCGGTCGACGAGTGGGACGTGAAGGCGCTTTTCTTTGACCTGCGAGAATTAGCCAGAATCGCGCGCATTCTCCAGCATGCCTCATACTTCAGTAGAGCGCGCCGCCTGCCTCTTCAATTTGCCAGGCGCTGCATATGCGAAAGCCTTTGGGTTCTTGTCTCCACTGTGCGGCTTCTTCTCCTTCTTGGGCCGATGCGGCCGGTTACTCTGGGTATCCGCCATGCTGCTGATTCACTCTGAATTGACAGCAGAAAAGGGCAGAGGGTGTTTTGGAGCTGTCGGCTTGGTCGCGCGCAAAGTCGTGCTGCAGCCGCAACCAACTTCTCGGTCCTAACTTTTTCGGCGCTAAGCCAGACGCTAGAGCTGTCGCAGGGGTGGGCTTATCGATAAGCTAGCGTGCCTTCCACGTATTGATGGTGGGGCACCTGGGCTCACATGCTACCTTGGTGGGTGGGCTGGACAACGCACGTCATGGTCAGATTGCGCATATTCAAGGCTCTAGACTGGCTAGTGACAGGGCCCTTCCTCTACTGTAAGGCTGGTCTGTGGTATATAAACCACCGATAAGCTTTGCTCTTACTGTAACAACACTACTAAGCCCCTCCATCAACTAAACTCTACAACCCACAACACACAGCAAACCACCTTCACCATGGCCCAGTTCAACGTGTGTATACCTACCCAAGCTCACAACGTTGGGTACTAATGACCCAAGATTACCCTCAAGAAGGACGCTCCTCAGGAGCAGCTCGATGCCGCCAAGAAGCACGTCACCGACCAAGGCGGCAAGATTGTCAACGAGTTCACCTTGATCAAGGGCTTCACGTACGCACCCCTTTACATGTCCTCATCCACCATATACTGACAGCCAACACAGTGCTGAGATCCCCGACGACGCCGTCACAACCCTCGAGTCCAACGAGCACGTCACCGTCGAAAAGGACGCCGAGGTCCGTACGCAATAGTCGTCTCCCCAGAGCGAGGCTGATGGCAAGACAAGATTCAGATGTAAACATGAGAACATGATGGTGTAATGCATGGCTATGACACCGGGGTATATAGATAGCACCGATGAAAGACATCCAAACCCACGTTACTATCTTTGTTTCCTCTTTGCACTCTCTGCCGCCTCTTCAACATTCTCCACCCTTCCCACACCCCTCAAACTGAGATAAACATCGGCTCCCCATCCCCAGAGGCTCTGCACCGCAATGCCTCCCCCAAAATACTCTGCGTATGCCCTTCCAAGCGGCAGTCCATAGCCCAGTCCTGCAAGACTATGTGCTCCATCGCCTCCAGCCCCCGAGAAAGCCCCCAGTGCATCCATACCATTTCCCGAGTGGTTACCACCAGAAAGTGTCGACGATGCTTGTGAGTCGTTGAACGTCGTAAAGCTATAGTCCCATATGTGAGCCATGTTTTCGGGCGATATGCCACCACCGCGGTCGCGAATTCGAATCGTTACGCCAGGCGTGCTGTGTTTGAGGGGGAGGATGTTGGAAGCAGTCGGAGGAGAGGTAGTCGACTTGTTGCCTGTAAAGCGCTGCGAAGCTACATCTGTGTTACCCTGGTCGTCATTCTCCACCTTCTCGTTGCGTATGTCTTCCGACTCTGTGCTCTTTGTGTCCTCGGGTAAAAGTTCTGGAAGCGGGGCAATAGTGACTTCGATGGGTTCGCGCTCCATGCCGCTTTCGACTGTTGCGCGAAATGCGTTCTTGAGAAGCTCGGTAATGATGTATTCGAGATGTACGGGAACGTGGGCGAATTCGTAGTCGGGCTCTCCATTGATGACAACCGTAGGTCGAACACCGTACTTGAGCTCACAGATCTCACCCACGACGTTAGCGCAGTGGTCCACGATGCGCGCTGGCTTCAGTCTTGTGTCGATGACACCAATGTACCCCGGATTGTCTTCCACATCATGCATGACCTCGCAATGCGGTTGGCTCGAAAAGTGCAGTGACAAGTGCTGCTCGGCGATCAATCTTGTGCCTATCCTCGCCCGAAGATGCTCGTCCAAGAAACGCGTCACATCCTTCGGGCTGATGTATTTCCTTGCCTCCAAGAAGCCTCTGGCCAGGATACTGATTGTATTCGCGTGTGTTTGCACGAGATCTGCCATGACCTCTGTGAACCTAACCTCCTCCTCGAGTGTCTTTATCTCCTGCTCAGCCCATGGTAGCAAAGTCGACAGACTGTGCATGTAATTCGAGTGAATCTTGGAGACATTAGGATTCGAGACGACGATGAAGGGGAGATTGCGGAGCGACTGGATGCGGTGCGCGAGGCGGGCGGGGAGGATAGAAAGTGTAAAGTTTGCCGAAGTAAGTAGTTGTTGTGTTGTAAGTGGTGGTCGTCCGTGTCTATTGCGCACGCGACAGCGTTAGCTGGCTATCAATCGCGCACCGCCACCACACTCGCCAGGTAAGGACACTCACTTGACGAGATCAGCGAGCGTTAGCGGATGTAACGGCAGGCTTGCAAGGCGTGATATGTCGTTGTCGGTAACCGTCTTGGTGTGCAACTTGCGCTGGAAGTTCCCCCTTGCAAACAGCGCCTTGGTTGTTCTCCTCGCCGTGCGCGGACAGCATAGCCGTATGAATTGCGACTGAATCATGAGCGGTCGCTGAATTTGAGCCATCATCTTTTACAAAGCGATTGTGCTGCAAGACCGACTTGGTATGGTTGAAGTAGCAAATGACTGGCTGTTAGGGGTATTGTGTGACTGCTAACTGAATAGAGTCATTGATACTCATATCAATGAACAAGATGAACCGGCATCAATACATTTTATCTGCAAGCTGCTCAGAGATCTAGTGTGACATTTCGGCAGGAGCAATTGAGTTGTGGGGGAAGCTTCACCAAGCTCATGCAGGATACAGGTTAGCGGTGTGAGGCCTGATGTCATTTGTTCGCGGCTCGCATTGTTAGTCAATGCGGGGGTCCAGCTTACACAACCCCCAACATACCCACGCGACAACAAAAGCTATAGATAGTCTTTGGGATAAATATAATGTTATGATCAGTAATACCAAAAGTGCTGATTCGAAATCCCAAGGGAAATCTCTATCATGCTATTGAAATGGGATTACTGCGCTGCTGTCACGGTAAGTGCCGGTCGCAGGATACGCGTCCTCAGGAGGGGAACGAAAAGAGGGGCGAAGCTTGTAAGAAAGATAAAACTTATCAGAGCCAGTCATGGGCTCAAATCAGCCTGGGCACATCACTTCGACGTAGATAACAGGTAATCACTCAAGACTTCGTACCTGCCGCCAGTTGTCCAAAATGTAACATGATTGGTATTATGGTTCCGACGGTCATCGCCTATAGAATAGGAATGGATAATTACAAAAGAGTAAAAGACATATTAAACCCCACAAGCACATACACCACTCAATCACCGTCACCCCTCACCATTAACAACCCCCACGCACTTGCCCCATCCACCTTTTTCTAATCCACTCTCGTTTACATGGCCTGGGCGACGGAAAGAACCTGGTTGTCCGCATACTTGGTGTAAGAGGTGTACGAGATAGAGTCCAACAAGGCGGCGGTAAGCACACCCGACACAGGCGACTTACCCTGGACCGAGAACATGACCTTCTTCAGGCCCTTGAACTTGGCACCCAAAGTCGCCTTCATCATCTCCTTGCTGACCGTAACAGGCTTCTCACCAATTGGCGTGCCACCAATTACAGCGGAAGGTACACCATCGACCCTGTACTCAAAGCTCTGCTCGCACGTCTTCATGGTACCTGCGGTATCAGAGAAACCAGTGACGGTAATGTCGCAGCTAACGGGAAGACTGGCGACAGTCTCCTGGGTGGGGATAACGCAGCCGTAGTAGAAGGACTCTAGGTCGAAGAAGTCGACGTTGCTGTCGGCCTTCTCTGTTGAGATGGTAGGGGGGCCATTAAGGGTGGCGAGGTTGATCAGGTTGAATCCCGCCATGTTGCTGGGGGTGTTGGGCTTGACACCCGGCTGGATGGGAAGGTTGAAGGTGGGGACCAGGTAAATACCCTGGAAGTAGAGATCAAGGTATTGACCGATTTGAGTGAGGGCGACAGGCGGCCCGGTGAGGCTGTCGAAACAGGCGAGTTGCTGGTAAGCAGAGTAGTAGCCGGGGGCTATAGCGTTGGGGAGGGCAGACGTGGCGGCCACGAGGGCGGATGCGATGGTGACCTTGGAAAGCATGATTGAGACTGTGGAAGTAACGAGTGTGGTTGGGATGAAGAAGTAACGAGTGTGGTTGAAATGGAGAGAAGTAGCGACTGTGGTTGTTAGGTTGATGGCTGATGATGGTTTAGCAAGTCGGATCCTATTCCTTATATATGTCGACGAGTTTCTTCCCCAGGATACACTAGTACCGTAGTCTTCTCAACACATGAGCACGGTGGATCATGGATGTCAGATGCTCGAACCAGTCAGCGCTATTATTTGCTTTGTCGCTGATCAATTGAATCTGTCAGTCTGTTGCCATGGGTCAACGATACTCCATCGTACACTCTAAGCGGTTTTCGTGTGTAATGGTGTATTTACTCTAGCCGTTAGTCCCTTCTTGCGGTTAAAAAAGTGTTGATCAGATGTTTACTACCCCAATTCTGGCTGATTCTTGTGTCCAGCACAACCAATCTCACTCACAAAATTTTGATTAACCCTATTTCCACAGCTTGTTGAGTTTGTATCGATAGACTAATCACCATTGATGAAGATGAAGATACTATGTTTCTTGGGCCGATGTCACACCCGCCATACGGGCTTACCTGCGTGCTCCTTCTGAAAGTGGCGCGGCTGCATACGTAGTGCGGCAATAACACGCACATTAATGTCTTCTGAGCCAGGTTGAAGAGAAGAGAAGAAAAGAAAAGAGTGGCATATGATCATCGTCGAAAGCAATGTGCTTGATGCGTCATGTGTTGTTCATGGCACCGAACAAGAGTAGCTTGCGTGCATGGACTAGCTGGCAGGATTGATGGTGGTTGTTCTGTGGTTGTTCTGTGGCTGTGGCTGGAAGAAGACGGCAGGTCTGAGCACAAAAGCTTAGCATAGGTGTGACGTACCCACCGCGCCTGCCGACTGGCACCTGGAACGAGTCCCTTGCGCTCCGAACATGGCTATGTACCTACAACACTCCAAACCTCACAAACACAGCAGACGGTCGCCGGAATAAATGGTGGGCAAATAAATGCGCGACTTGGGAGTTTCGAACTGACGGTTGTAGGCGTCGCTCTTGCGCCAACTAGTAGCGGGCCCTCGCGCCAGGCACGCTGAGGCAGGACTCGACCTGTGCTATGTGACAGACAACAGTACATACGGCCTGTCTTCATATCGCTTTTTCGCGTGCTGATGCTGCCTAGTCATCGCCACGTCAGGCCCAAGCGGCACATACCCACAGCGCGCCTACCGCAATCCACTGGATGCGCTCGTCAAGTTCCTCGACTCCAAACATGGCGACGACTGGGCCATATGGGAGTTTCGCGCAGAGGGAACGGGCTACCCAGACTCGGAGGTGCACAACCGTGTCTACCACTACCCCTTCCCTGACCACCACCCGCCTCCCTTCGCCCTCATACCCAATATCATGGCCAGTATGCGCAACTGGCTGCACGAGAAACCCGGCAGAGTGGCGGTGGTGCACTGCAAAGCCGGGAAGGGGCGGTCTGGTACTGCCAGTTGCAGCTACCTGATTAGTGAGGAGGGATGGCCAGTAAACGACGCTCTCGACCGCTTCACCGAGCGGCGCATGCGCCCGAACATGGGCAAAGGCGTCAGCATTCCCAGCCAGCTGCGGTGGATAGGCTACGTGGATCGCTGGGCGAAACACGGCAAGACATACGTGGAGAGGCAGGTTGAAGTACTTGAAGTCCACTGCTGGGGACTCCGTGACGGCGTCAAAATACAAATAGAAGGCTTCGTCGAGGACGGCAAGCTCATCAAGAACTTTCACACCTTCACGCGAGACGAAAGGGAGATTGTTCGGGGCGAAGTCAAGACTACCGGTATGGCACAGGCCGTACAGGAAGTCATGTACAAGAACGGCTTTGGCCCATCCAAGAACAGTGAGGGCTCCAAGAATGGAAGCACGTCCTCGTTGGAACAACCGGCCAATGTCGATGGCACTGCTGAAGCAAAGTCATCACAGGAAAGTCTCCCCATGGGCACAGGCGACGTCGTCTTCCGTCCATCCAAGCGCGTTGTTCTACCCACCAATGACATCAACATTGATGTCGAACGGCGCAACAAGGCTGCCTTCGACCTCACAATGGTCACTGCAGTTGCTCACGTGTGGTTCAACACCTACTTCGAAGGCAACGGCCCAGAACAAGATAGCAATGCAGATCAATCTGGCAATTTTGAGATTTCCTGGGAAGCCATGGATGGCATCAAGGGCTCGTCGCGAAAAGGCACACAAGCCTTTGAGCGAATAGCGGTAGTGTGGCGCGCACTATCTGCCGACGAAGGCCGGCCTGGCAAAGTTATCAAAG
Organism: Pyrenophora tritici-repentis; assembly: GCF_003171515.1. Taxonomy (NCBI): domain Eukaryota; kingdom Fungi; phylum Ascomycota; class Dothideomycetes; order Pleosporales; family Pleosporaceae; genus Pyrenophora; species Pyrenophora tritici-repentis. The sequence goes on from NC_089395.1 coordinate 2,509,499, forward strand.
AACCAAAAGAAGGCGAGCCCGTTCAACAAGTAGAACCGGCAGACTGGAGGGGCACCAAGGGAGTGGAGCCTTCCGAAGGCAAGGACTTGGGCGTACGCACGTCGAGCCCGCCAAACGACAAATCCGACATCAGCCGGGCAAACAGCGTGAGAAGCGAAAACAAGAAGAAACAAACCGTTGTCAATGTCCCCGGGAGGAGAGACAGCGGAGACAGCGATACTAGAGACGTGCGAACTCACGGCCCGAACGGCGAGGAAATCTTGAGTGAGCCGAAGGATACCCACTCAAGCGGGGAGACTAAAGGGAACGGGCCGGCAGCAACAGGAGAGGTCGTTTCCGACCCCACGCTACCCAGTCATGTGAAAGATGCTAGCACCACAGCTAGTGATTCGAGATCTCCAGACCAGATTGCCGGGTCGCACCATGGCACCGGGAGCCGTATTGGCGAGGTTGTGGAGAGCGTCAAATATCACGTCTCGGGCGCGCCTCCCACTAGCGACTTACCCGACGGAAGGCCTGAGAGTGAGATGAAGGATGCAAAGGAGCACGGGCTGGGACACATGCATTTGGGTAAGAAGAACACAAGTTCATGAGCATCAAAGTCACCCCGACGGTGCAAGGCGTGTACAGTGTCCAACTTACTTCGTGCCCAGCCTCTGGTAATGCGGGGGCGTGATTTGGAGGAGCTGCAGGACATTTTAGGAAACTTGCGGTTGGCGTCTGGTCAGCGTATCACATGCACACACGAGGTCTGTCTCGTACATGTTGCATGCATCCATGGGGCGTTCGACAGTGGTACTTTTGCCGACAGACTGCGTGAGGTAGAATCTCCTTGTCAGGTTTAGAAGCGTAGCTCTGCTATTTCCTCGAATATACCAATCATCAGTGGAAGCTTGTGTAGTAACCCGATTCGCACTTGTTTTCTTCATGTAAATTAGAGTTCCCAATGCAGTGCATGACGAGTGATATTGAAAAGTGAGGCGAATGCTGTACTGCAGTCGCTAAGACGGTATATACCCAGTCACTGCAGCTACAGTAGCGTATTATCCCAAGCTTCCGACATCGCTAGTCGAGGCCGTCTGGCCACTGACCGTGGCACACGAACGACAACATCTGCATCTCAGCACCACGAATGGGTGCACAACATGACCGGGACGAGCTTGGTCAGACGTGTAGGCACAGGGCACGTATGCTGCATCGAGGATGCACCATCATGTCGAGGACAGCCACTGCGCCACCAAATCCTTCTGGAGGTATTATAAGAATAGCGGGACAGTTGCTATGGATGGGTTTGCACATGTTGAATCATATCTGAATACCTCATACTAGGCTGCAAGTCTATCTTACAAGGAGTTACTGCAAGTGGCGAGGGAGCGCATCCACACATACCGGCAAGGCTGAGCGCGTTGTAAGACAAGGCTGAGCCGCCCTCCATCTTTACATTGGATACCTTCTCACCGGTCAGCCCGGAATTACTCATTCTAATTTTGAGACTGTATGCAATAACGCTTGGTCGAGCCAATACATCGCGAGAACGTTTCTCCGTACTATACGGTCACCAGTTAGGCAGCAGACTCTGCTGACGAGTCTAGCAGGTATGCGCAGCCTTTACTTCACCACATCTCTTGTTGATACGGTCCTAGTTGCCTTCCCAACAGATTCAACCTTGTTGGATCCAGCTGCAGGGTCTTCCATTTGCCGAATCCTGTTTAGTGACTGCGGGGTAACCAGACAGCACCGTGATACAGGAGCTGGAGCCTGGTGTTGGTGCAGCTGTGAGCGAGTGGCACTTTGTGAGTCTCTCATCGGAGAAGCTAAGATAAGCACTCACTTGCGGCTCTGCGTGAGGATAAAAGGTGCGCAGAACAGACATTCCTCTGTCCTTCATTTCTCTTCGGGATTGTTTGATTTGTGGAATTTCTTATCTTATACCTTCCAAGCAAACAGCTGAGCAGTTTGACAAAGAGCTTTGAAAAGTCAACACGGCTAAGAGCCCTGTCAAGTTGCAGCCCATGAACGACCAAGATAGTCCAGAGTCCCCTGCTCACTCTATACCTTCCAAGACAAACAAGAAGCTTTCAGACACATCAACGTCTTCGCCAGTCATCGTTCCCACCCCGTCGGTGGCCTCTGACCCCGACGACATCTCGCTACAAGAGCGTAAGATGGAGTCTTCGCAAGATAGTGTAGAGACTCAAAAAGTCGAGACAGTGCAGCAGAGCCAAGAAAATCAAAGCCCAGTTTCTCCGTCTGTAGCTCAGGAACCAAAGAAAGATGTAGTCATTGTCATGAAGAAGAGCGATAAGAAGGGCAGGCGCGGATCTCAGAAGTCCAAGCGCAAAGTCAAGGAGACTCCTGTGTCCGAGGCTAGTAGCTCTGACAGTAGCAGCGAGGCGGAGGAGAGTAGCGAGGATGAGAAAGCTAAGCGCAAGAAGAAGCGGAAGTTGGCAGCGAAGCGAGCGGCAGCCAAGAAGAAACAAAAAGAAAAGGCGAAGAACAAGAAGGCGAGGAGCAAGAAGTACGACACTAGCGAGGATGAGTCGTCGTACGATTCTTCTGACTCTGAATCTGAATCTGAACCCCAGATCGAAGATAAGAAATCTCGTCGGAAAGCATTACGGGCCAAAGCTAAGAAGAGGAAGAACAAGAAGCTTGATAGCAGCAGCGAAAACAGTGATTCTGACACATCTTCAAGCCAAGACGACACTGAGTCCGAATCGGAAGATGAAGATTTGAAGCGCAAGCGTGCAAAATCAAAGGCGAAGCGGAAGAGCAAGAAGTCGAAAAATTTCGATAGTTTCTTGTCATCGTCAGATCAATCATCGGACGATGAAGAAGCCGCTTTGCCAGCTTCGCCTCCTGAGCCTCCACTTCCTGGAGACACCATTGACACTCAAGTGACCAAATTTAGCGCTCTTCTTCAAGGTCTCAAGGCAAAACAGGCCTCTGTGAACGCGGCTGCTGCTGCCGCCGTTGTTGCCACGACGAAACTTGAACAGCCAGTGAAGAAGAACGCCCTGGAGTTCAAGCGTGTTGATCAAGTCTTCGACATGAAGATACATGACTGGAAACTTGTCGAAAGCAACACGGTCCAGAAGGATGAATTTGACTGCGTCTTCACTGTGCGCAGGAGGCTCAACTGGGAAGGCAAGTACCAGGAAACCCAGCTGGACATCAAATCGAAGCTACTTCGGAATGCGCTGCAAGAGGTGTTCAAGGATTGCAAGAGCATCAGCCTGGTCGAAGATATACCTCAAATCGATCCTCATACGCTCTTCCACTACTATGATGAGCTGAAGAACTTCACCAAGAAAACGTTGAAGACGAGGCTCAAGAAGGCCAAAAGGTCGAAGGAGCAGAAGCGACTGAAACATCAGATTCAGCAATGCAAGCTACTTTTGAGCTATATCGACGAAGATTACACAGCAACACGGAAAGCGCTGAAGCCTATGCTGAAAGCGGGCACAATCACGTACGACCTGGTCTGGGCCTTGTTCAAGCCGAACACGATTGCATTCACTCCGACCTACCAGAACAAGGATGATCCGCGATGCTTCAAGGTTGATACAGCTTATGAATATGAGAGCTGGATGACGGGTGTCAAGTCCTGGTATGTAGACGGGAAGTACCTGGAGTACGATGGCAAATCCTTTGGTCTTGGGGATCACCAAATTTTTATCCAAGCATTCAAGGGACACAAGAAGATTACAAGTCTTGCCGCGTATCCACTAAAGTACCACAAAGATCCAGAGGTAAGTGTGATACACTGTCAACGGGAGGAACTTGTTCGCTGACTATCCTCAAAGGGCATCAAGAAGCAGCTCATCTCCAGGGGCATGAAGTTTGTCGCACTTCAGGGCATGAATTACCGTCTACAAAAGGGCATCGCCTACATGAAGCACAAAAACAGCATCATTCGCTTCATCATCAATGGGCGTGTCATGGTCGATCCCGCGATCTTCCGTCGTATCAATCCCAACTACCCGTTGTCCTATTTGAAGCAGGACGAACTGGCTCAGAACGAAGAAGAGGAGGACGAAGATGACGATGACGACTGCTGCTGTGAATCAGACGAAGAAGAAAAGAATGAGGAGAAAGACAAAATGCGCATTGTCATGTGGAAAGACAAGAAGGGGAAGAAGCATCCCATCCGGGTTCCACAGAGCGTCGTTGATAAAGAGAAAGGCGAAGGCACTGGGCAACAGCTTAGCGGCGATGAGGATGTTTCGGAAACCAAGCGCCACGTCTTCACAGAAGAAGAACTTCTCATTGCTTCACCAGTAGTCCTCGGATTTGCTTTCTCCGAGAAGCTCTGGCTCGAGTTCTCACTCTCAGGTATTGATGAGATCAAGTGGAATGCCGAAGCTTTCTCCAGCCTCGTATTGCCCAGCCAGATCAAGCAGAACCTCAAGGGTCTCGTCTCTAGCCATCGCTTCAATGCTGCCAAAACCATCGACGACGTCATCCAGGGCAAGGGTAAAGGCCTCAACGTTGTACTCCACGGGCCCCCGGGCGTTGGCAAGACCCTAACCGGCGAGTCTATCGCCGAGTACCTCAAATGCCCTCTTTACGCCGTTTCCGCCGGCGAGCTCGGCACCAACAGCCGCTCTCTAGAAACTGACCTCAACCGCATAATGGACATTACCCACTCCTGGGGCGCCATCCTTCTCCTAGACGAAGCGGACGTTTTCCTCGAAGCACGCCAGCCCCACGACATCCACCGCAACTCGCTGGTCTCTGTATTCCTCCGCCTAACCGAGTACTACCAGGGCATCCTCTTCCTAACAACAAACCGTGTGGAAACCTTTGATGAAGCATTCCAGTCGAGAATCCACATGGGCATTCGATATGACAATCTCCCCGCCAAGGCAAGGAAGAAGATCTGGCAGCACCACGTTGGCAAGGTGGAAAAGATGAGCCGCGAGGCAGAGGCTGAAGCAGACAAGAAGGGCGGGACTACGAAGAAGGAGGAGAAAGACAAGGATGAGAAGGAAGTCAAGCCCTTCACCGATGCGGACTTTGATGAATTGAGTAAAAGAAATATGAATGGCCGACAGGTATGTGTCATCATGGCTTTCTGTACATGTGGAATCATTTGCTAACGGATCTATAGATCAAGAACACGGTCAAGACCTCCCAATCCATTGCCCTGGCTGAAAAGTCTGTCTTCAGCATGGAGTATGTGAAGCGTGTGCTTGACGTTGCCGAAGCTTTCGAAGACGACATGCGCGGCGGAAAAGGGTATCGCGATGCTATGAGACAGTATACTTGAGTCAGATTCTGCGGTTACGTCTCAGCCGTTCCTCCAGGCTTGGGGGCGACGGCGGTGCAGTGTGGGGGGTTGGACAGAACCCTTGGAGATGAGGAAACGAAAAAGAAAAACGAGCAACAGTGACTTGGGCTGTGTAGGTAGGTTATTGGGATATGATCATTGTCTGTGGGATCTGCGAATCTGGTACTCCTCTGGATGAGAGTTACTGGGTGTAGTGGTGGGAAATAGGTAGCTTTACGGCCTTGGTTTGGGTTCATATGCTCTCCTCTCAATCTATGGTATCATACGTGGTTGGGTAACATTTACCATGGAATCGCTCTACTAGGAGTATCTGAATGTGACATACACCATGTTCCTTCCGTTTTGTTGGGGCTTTCTTCCTTCACCTCTCCCTGTCTTCTCCCTGTTTTCCCGGGGGTTTGCCGGCAAGCTAACCGGCCTCCGCTAGCGTGCCAAGTCTTTCGGTGCTTCCCGTTGCTATACCTACAGGCATCGTTGAACTTGCCTCTTAGTAGTCTCCATCGAATCGCCTTACAAGTATTGCCTATGTCGACCGCACCTGCCTTGTTTCTTTCGTTAACACGATTGCCTTGCGCAGGCTGTTGAAGAAGGAAGTAGTGCATGATGTAGTGTATTTGAGTTAGTAGGTGGTGGTGAAGTATGAAGTAGGTACGAGGCTGAAACCTTATGTCGCGATTACCATGCGGAACCACGGTAACCTATTAATAGACGTCAGCATCGTTGGTGCGCAAGGCTGGTGCAACGACTATTAGAGATTTTCAATCTACGTTGGAGAAGATACCATGCAGATGGATCGTGAATAGCCTTTCTACCTGTCATAACGTTGTCATGGACGCGTACGACAAGTGTTGACGCTGTGCCGCCTCGGAGATAGGCGAATCAGGACGCGCAGCAGCCAACGTCATCATACGCTGCCTTTTGCTAGTCAACACTAGCTCAAGTTGACCTGGAGGCATTCATCTCTACAGCCTAAATTAACGTGCAACTGACAAGCTGACGTAACCAGTGAAGGTACTTGTTCTAGGCCCAGTTTCCTGTGAATGCCAAGCAGTGGCTAAGGTGCCTCCCCAGCTCCCCGCGCAATCTGTTGTCCTTTGTCGGGCTCTGGAAACAAACATCGACCTCACTTTATTCCCGTCCCTTTGCACGACAGCCTCGCGTCACATGCCAGGCCGCCCGCTTGCTTCCTATCGCGTCACAGGGAAATAACACTCGGATCAAGCTCACGCGGATACGATTGTCGCCCGTGCTGCAGCATGAAGGCTGAGGACGAGAGGACGCAGCCCTCAACAAGTCCTGATGCGCCACCCAGAAAGAAGCAAAAGCGCAATAAGCCCACGCTGAGTTGTGAGGAGTGTGTTGAACGCAAGACAAAAGTGAGTGCACATCCTTTCGGCGCCGACAAAGCTTGTTGTTGCTTGTAATGTACCCATTAGAACGTAAGCGCTGCATACAATAAACATGCAGATCAACTCTTCATGGAAAATTAGGGCCCGTAACACCTCTTAGGGTGTGGACAATGGGTTAAATACAAGAGATGCTCTCTTTCAACTGGCTGTTCGAGTTGAACAACAAGAGCTTACGCTGAAGGTGCGCACAGTGTGACCGTACCCGGCCTCATTGCCTGGCTTGCATCAAAAGACAATCCATGTGCAAGTATTCAGAAATCGCTAATCTAATCGCCTCGTCCACAGACAAGTAAGTGTTGGTCGCGTCATTGGGGTAGCGACTACTAAGCACTTGTACAGAGTTGGCGCGGCGCGAAGTACGGGACGATCCAGAAAGACGAGCGCAAAACCTTCACTACAGCTTGGCAGTGACCCGCAGCCACAAGGCAAGATCCAGGTAATACAATTTCTTATTTCCGTCGTGCCTATCATGAGGCTTACCGGTGAACCCGTGTTCGCCCACTCTATCGGCGCCGAACACGTTTTTGCGACCGATGCATCGTAACTCGGACCGGCATCCCAGCATTTTGCTGACCCACTCGTTAGGTTCAGGTACCGCCAACACCTGTTAGAACACAGTATCGGAGTGTGTCATTATCATCATCAGGCTCCTCACCGTTCTTGCTGTCTAATATTCCCTACTCAAACCATACCCCGGCGCCCTTTTTTGGTCTTGGATCCGAACATCCTTTTGCTAACTACTGGACAAGTCGTGGGGGTCTTGCTGAGGTGGTTGGTGTATTGCCAGCCAAAGAACAAGCAGACATACTCGTTGCCAAATACTTCGATGCCGTCGACCCAGTTTATCCCATGGTCCACCGCAGGAACTTCCATGCAGATTATGAGCGCTTCTGGTCGCTGCCACAGGAAGAGAAACAGGCAGCCGATCCTGTCCTAGTAGCTCTTCACTTCGTCGTATATGCCATGGGCACGCAGTTTATCCATACGCCTGACAACCGAGAACGAGCGCAAATTGCCGAATTCTACATTTCAGCTGCTCAGCAGGCACTGCGGATATCATCATATCTTAGTCGAGCTTCAGTCAGGACATTGCAAGCTATGGTCTTGATAGGTTATTTCTTAATGAATGACAATCACGCCTCCGACGCATGGGCTTTTGGTGGTGTTCTAGTACGACAAGCCTACGCTATGGGATTACATCGCGATCCTGACATCATTACCCCCCGTTGTTCCCGAAGCGATAAGCAACAAAGGCGGAAGCTGTGGCAAGCCATCTTCTTCCAAGACACCTTCCTTACTGTTCTTCTAAAGCTTCCACCGACGACTGTCTTCTCGGACATCCAGCCAGAGTCCCTAAGCGACGATTTAGACGACTATATCCCCAACGGCTCCGCCACAAACGGCGCAACCGACTCTGTAATCAACCCCATGAGCATAAGTAATATTGCCTCGGATGTTGATCTATACCCACCTTATGAGCTTTCAGATCGCAGATACATCCGCTCAATGTGGCACATGGCAGAGCTCGTATCTCGTACAGTCTGCGTACCCCGGTCTCTAGCATCACCTCTCACCACATCCATTGCCCACAAAGCAGAGCTGGTCGATAAATACTTTGCCCTTCACAGCAGCTTCCCCGTGGAACTCACCGTCTCAGATGACGCTGCCATACAAACCATGGCAGAGCTGAATCCCCGCGGTCTGAGACAGAATCTCTTTTTCCGTAGTAACTTCTGGCACTGCGTCATGGCAATACAGGCCGACGAGAACACCACGGCCGGCGTACCCTGTGACGTCAAGGGCGCCCTAGAAGCAGCTAGAATGGCCTTGCAGTCCTTTTTCCACTTTTGGGAGTACCTTAAAATCGATGCTAGTGTGTGGTGGGTGTTCCAGCATCGCGCGTTTGAGGAGGCGGTGAGTCTTGATATCTATTCTTCTAATTACATGTTCATTTTGCTGATTTGTTGGTGAAGCTTCTCATGGCACGCATCCTATGCCAGCAAGCAGAACCGCTGTCACCCAGCCATACAGGTCTGCCACCCTCGGCGGACCCTCTACTAAGAGACGCAAAAGACGATGCGAGGAAGTGTCTTGAAATCCTGGATTTGGTCGGCATTGCACCTGAGATGCAGAAGACGAGGACTGAGGTATTGCGGACGGCGTTTTCAGACATACTCTGGTAGCATGGCATTTGGCACTGGGATTGGCGTTTTTGGGGGAAAGGAATAACGATGTTAGGTAGGATTCACTATGACATGCTGTAACATATATGAATGCTACTATATATCCAAATGAGGATAAACACGGTTGACCAGAAAAGAGCCAAAGAGTTATCAAAATTGTCTCATCGGTTGAACCACGTGATCTGCAGCTCTGCTTTGCGCTTCCTGCGCGTTCTGCATTTGTGCCACCATCACGCTATACCTGCGCATGAGCAACCGCCCGTTTGCTGCCTGCCCCAACCCCAGTCCTACAAAGTACATAACCCACCCCCACTTCATCTCCTCACACGTACCTGCCCACACATCTCCAACCAGCAACATCTACTCACCGAATGACTACAAAATCCATATCTACATCCGCACCCGCAGCCATGAGCAACTTCACAACCTACCTCCTCACACTGCCTTCCCACAAGCGCCCGCGCACCGCGCTCCAATCTGGCGCAACACTGCTAACCGGCGAAGTCAGCCCCCAAGTCGACGTCATCCAGCGCCTCTACACCGAGTTGAACAAAGCAGCCGATTCGCTCGATAAGGCGGCCCCAAAGAAGAACGAGGTACACGATCTGATTCAAGTGGCTTTGGCACTCATGCAGGCTGCGAATCAGCTGACGGCTCGCGTGAATGCGTATGCTGAGCGCATGGAGGAGTTGGAGGGTGTGTTGGGTGAAGGGGATGCAAAGGCGGGAGAGGAGGGTGATAAGGTGGGAGAAGAAGAGGTTGAAGAAGAAGATGGAGGGGAGAGCGAGGACGCGGCGGTTTAGTGGGAGTTGAATGGACTTCACGCAGGTCATTTACGGATGACATGACGGCAGAATGGCTAGTTTGAGGACAAAAAAGGACAAGGCAGGTCGATCGAGGTCAGAGAAGCATGAACTAGTGTAGTGTAAGTTGTGGAAATTGTGGAAACGAACGACAAGTGCATATACGGATGTCGGCGTGGTTAGTTTGAGGACGAAAGAGGACAAGGCAGGACGATCCATACCAGAGAAATAGGAAAGAAAGTTGTGGGGAGTGAGGCTTGCGCTAATGTCGGCACACGTTAATGGACTAGCTACATTCGAGCCTTTTGCATTAAGAATAAATAAATAATACGAGCTACACGAAGATCCGGCCTCGTAATCAGAACCGTCCATGGACATAAGCTCTGGGTATATTCGCCGATTCCTTGCTGTCGATTGTTGACGAGCTGGCGCCACTGGGACTTCCTTTACGCTCCACGTTGGGCCTGTGCGGGTGGCCTTTTTGTGATTGCGAGCGGGCGACGCGGTTGTCGTCGACGGTGGTTGTTGTTATGTAAGTGGGCAGTTTCTGCTGGTGCTGCCATGACTCGGATGGCATGCTTGAGCCTAGGAAAATTTCCTCGTCTGATCCCGCGCTTTCTCTTCGCGCCCGCGATGTTGTGATGGTGGTTGATTTCTGAATTGAGTGCTTGAGGTTGCTGAGCTCTTTTCCGGATTCCATGTGGCCGGAGGAGAGGGAGGGTTTGCTCCAGGGCATGGCGGAAGCCGAACGTGTGATTTCGAAAGCTTGTTTCAGGAGTGGTCGTAGGGTTGCGATGGAGCCGGCTGTTATTCCTAGTCCTACTTCTACTGTGCTCCAGATGGCGAAGTCTGTGGTTCGGTAGAGGAAGTCTCCTTTGTAACCCTTGAGGGTTCTTGTGTAGGGAAGGCGAGCGATGGTAGCTGTACAGCCACTGTTGAAAAGGTTAGCGACACTGCTACGAAGAGGAATGTGTAAAAGGGCACTGTTACTTACATTGCTGCGAGAGCAATTACGCCTGCCACAACGAACTTCATGCGCTTCTTCATTTGAAGATCCTTGACAATGAGAACAGGGAGCACTGCAAACACCCAGTCGGCAAACGAGTTCAGCCCTGATACTACAAAGGTAAAGTTCATTACCAGTGTTGACGAAAGACAGGTGCCGGTGTGGTTCGTGTCGAGATCCCACCAATATGAGATGGGTTTGCACTGGAAGATGACGACTGAAGTGTACGCGACTCCGACGATTGCTGAGACGACCATGATAAAGCGGATGATCCAGAGGTGTAACCGGACAATGGTAATGCGCAGCAAGAAGAAGCCGACGGAAATCTTGAGCATACACGTCGATAGTGTGTAGAAGATCTCACAGAAGAACCAGAAGTGAAGTGCTATTTGGGCGTTGGCATCCGTTAGTTTCTCACGGCGTATACCGGTCCCATGTAGGGCACCGCCGATTTGGCAGACGAGATATGATGTGAAGAAACATAACGTCAGGAGCATTGTGTAGTCATCGATGCCGAAACCCTTCACCATGAAGGTTCTAAGGGTCAAGTTAGTACGACGGCCTCTACGGTACAGTGGACGTTGGAGCGGGCAGGCCTTACCGCACATAGCAGCGGAGTCCAACAGTGACCCATGCTAGGACTAAGAAAGTGAGAGCTATGCCTAGGACTTGGCCACTTCGGTCCTCCATGTTGAACATCGGCGTATAGGGAGTTTGGCCGAGGGAGGAAGATGAAGGTGATGTAAAAGAAACAGATCAAGTGGGAAGGACGATGAATCAAGAAAAATTTAGCGGCATGTTGTACATGTCTACGATTTCATCATGCCGTCTGGGGCGATCTTGCCCAGGTGGTGCCTCACAAACGTCTCAACACTTTCTCCGAGCCGTGTGGATGTTGCTAGCATGAATTGAACGCTAGAATATTGTGAGCAGGAAAACCGATGTGCAATTGCTCTGGGTATCCTTGCGACGGTAGTCGAGACAGTCAGCTGTTCGGGCTAGGGTGGTCGTGGGGCAAGTGAGGGCCAGGCTTCTGGTGGAAGATCGGCAACTTGCCTTGGGCCTGTCCGTGCCACATTGCGTGTGGATTCGCACAGCCATTGCCTCCTCTTCAGTGGTTGCAAATTGTGGACAAAGGAATCCGAGTCGTAAGCAGTGGGCAGCTAGGACCTGGGCTAGACAAGCGTTGTGGTGTTTTTGTGTCGGCCGTGGTCCCGAAGATGAGGGGCACAGCGGGCGCTTGACCCGTATGCGGCTAGTGCAGCCAATTAGGTTCGGGATTATGCAAGCGGCTCGAGCATGGCGCATCCTTCTTACTCGGCTGGGCGAAAGGGGGACAAGGCGACAAAGACTAGTTGTAAAATCTCCTGTCCCGCCCTGAATGCTGAACCTTTTTCTGACATATACACGTGCTCCAAGTGCCGTGTCTTGCGCGGCTCATTTCCCGAACTGCTCGTTTCATCCCCGTGCCCTGGCCTGACAGCTCACGGCACAAACTAGACTGCCTGGTTTTCGTCACCGGCCCGGACACTTGCAAGAGAACTAGCGGCTATATGCCCTGCGGCTCGACGACCTGTATCCCGTCCAAGGTCTCCATGCCCTGTGTATCCTCCGCAGCAGCAAAACAAACTTCAGGAGAACAAACTCTATCCTACTGAACGCCCCCGTACCGTTCCGAGCGTCTCTATTCGCACCGTTTATCCACTTCCCCGGTAGTAGCCATCTATGATCTGCCCGGGGGTAAGAAATCCCATTCGCTGCAGGCTGATGGAGCCAGCTTCGACTCCTGCATAACACGCCCGCTCTTCGCCTGTCCGGTTGTGCCTGGGTTTGCGACAAAACCTCCAGCCGTGCATAGCTCAGGGACTAGTTTGCCAGTATGCCGGCGAGGGAACTCATCCGAGGTACCTAACATGACAGACAAAAACTTAGTACCTTGAAACCTCTCTGCTAATCAACAAACTTGCCGCTTGCCAGACGCCCGGCTTTCGTGCGATGCCGTCACGATAAGAACTCGTATCGTCTCCTTTGACAACCGTGACGCCATGGCTCGTATCCGGGTGGCGATCTAGTTCAGGTAATGCGGCACCGGTGACAGGGGCATGGCCAAGCATGCCCTGATCGGAATTACTCAAGCGGAGCTCGTCTCGACACCGTGACATCGATATTCGGCTCTACTACGGCGGAACAGTCCCTTGGGAGTTTCACCACACCTTGCCAGCCCCACATTCCAAATCTCTTGTGGCGGGGGATTGTCTAAAAGAAGCCACCGCTAGAAAAGATTTACGAAAGGACATGACCGCGCAGCTGCATGGGGATCATGTCGCCCTCTCAGATCGTGATCGTCCCCACTCTGCCTGTCCCTGAGTCCTTCTCCCTTGCGCATAGACTTGGCCTCTCTTGATAATTATTATCAAGACGGGTTACAATCAATCAAATAATCTTGCGTCATTTAAAAATGGTCGCCGTCCATGGAAGGGATTCCTGGCCGGATGGTGTCCACCATGTACTCCACCATGCCGCTACTGCAGTTACTTCTTTTTGGCTTGGAAGGCTTGTAAAAGAACGGTGGGTTCTCATAAATAGATATAACAAACAATGAACTTCTAGGAAGTCCCAGCTCTTACAACCCGACTACACATGCGAAAACAAAAAATAAGCCACAACCCAAGCCTGGGCTGTTCGACCTACGCAAATTACTGATATACTGTGGCTGGACTTCGAGCGGATGTACATATTGTACCACACGACCAACTTCGCGACATCTCATTCGTCTGGATGTATAAGCTAAAACATGCACTTTCAGCTCTGAGTCGTCTTTCTTCGAGGCGTACGTCGGAATAAGCATCCGAGACGCTGCAACCGGCATGGCGCTGCAGAAGCTGGAGTCATGTGTCCGCGGCCTTGATGAGGGCAAAGATGAGTCCTCACCGCGGAGTGTGTTTTGCGGGTTCAGGCACCCTCCCATACGACTCGTGAGGCGAAAACATGCCCACCTTCGACTCAGTTACGGCGACCCCGGATTCGCGCAATTGCTTTATCCTGACAGGAGATCAATTCTGGTTACCTAAATCTGAGGTCAGAATAGGAAGATCCAGATGCTTGACAAGCGAGGCTCCATGCCTCGTGGATCAGCCGCCGCTGGCCATAGCAATAGAGTTGGCGAAGACTGTCGACAGATATGCGTGTCATGCCGTTGTGTCGGCACGCCACGCCGGATGGTCTCGAATACGTTTTCACGCGAGACCCTGAAGTTTGACTTAGCGCTCCCCAACAACTCGGAATAAGATTTTCGTATGACGGCAGTGAATTTCTGAGGCAGTTTGGACTTTTGCACAGCGTTTCAAAACATACGAGCTTTGCACATAAGAGGATACGGATTGCTCGTGGTGATGCCAGCGCCGTCTTGGAAGCGCAGATCAGCGGTGAAGCGTTATTTGGCAGGCGGGGCAATTATGGACTGACTCATTCGGTATACCACTCACACAATCAACAACGTGCCTGAAATTTTCTAAAGCACTGAGTATGAAGTAGTCCTTCGGAAAGGACAACCAGCCACCCGGGCGACAACGACTTGTGCGACCAATCACGACGTCCTCATGTGAACTCATGATCAAAATACGGACGCGCTGTAGATCGTGTCTAGGTGGGCATAGAATCTGTCCTCAAATTTGGTGACAGGTCCAGGTGTAAGTCTTATCGCCTTCCTAAACGCCTCCAAACGCGTGGACTCCAAGGTTGAGAAATGCCGGACAGTGTTGGCGCATGCGCTTGATGTTCTGCCGGTGCCTGAAGATAATCTACTCTTAAATTCTCTCGTACACATCGCAAAATCTCATATACCTCAATTCTACATTATTCAATATTTTTCTTGGATATCAAAAGCATGGTGTAAGCTTGTTACAGCCGAGTAGTGATTGGCATGTTCCCGGACCTTACTTTAACATTCCTTACCGAAATCTTGCACATTGATTGGGGCAATGATTCCGGATAAACGTTGCGGGGCCCCGCAATCAAACCGCAATCTAATCCGTCGAATGGCAATGCACAATGTCATATTGAAGAATGTTCCATACGTTCTTCTCCCGGGCCGAGATGCGCTGTAAGAGATGGTAAGGCGAGTGCTCGAAACAACGGGCGCCTTAAAACCACCTAGTAATGCCGAAGTTCTTCCCATAGCCAATCACATCTATCCTACAGCCCCATAGAGATCCACTGAACGATGTTTCCCAAACTACTTGCGGCTCTCGAATCTGGTGGCTCAAAGGTTATCGCCGCGGTTATATTGGGGTGGGCACGAGGCTACTGCAACCGGAGATGGGACAGCCCGAAAAGTACCTCAGAGAAGAAGTACTTTGGTATAAATACCGTCGCAATCTACAACATTGAGAGTGCAGTGCAACGACTTCCATCTCGTCCAAGACTACACTTCTTCAAAGTATTCTCTATGCCTCGGTACACTTTCCTCACGGCAGCCCTTGTGGGTCTCGCCAGCGCCCAATCCCTTCTAGGAACCACACCAGAGGTTCACCCCAAGCTCAAGACGTGGAAGTGCACCAAAGCTGGAGGCTGCAAAGCCGTCAACTCTGCCATCGTTATCGATGCTGGGTCACACGGTATCCGCCAGAAGAACAACCCGAGTCTTGGGTGTGGAGATTTCGGCTCCACGCCTCCAAAATCAGTATGCCCCGACAAGGAGACATGTGCTAAGAACTGCGTCATGGATGGAATATCCGACTACAGTGCCCTGGGTGTCACCACCCAGGGAAGCAGCCTCCGCCTAGACATGCTCAACTCCAAAGGTAACGAGGCTTCCCCTAGGGTATACCTCCTGGCCGAGGATGAGAAGAACTACGAGATGCTGAAGTTGACTGGCAACGAATTCACTTTCGATGTCGACACGTCAAAGCTCCCATGCGGTATGAACGGTGCCTTGTACCTCAGCGAGATGGCGGCAAATGGTGGACGGTCGAAGCTCAATCCAGGAGGTGCCACCTACGGCACCGGTTACTGTGATGCTCAGTGCTTCGTCACCCCCTGGATCAACGGTGAAGTACGGTTACGCTCGATGACAATTTCGAACTTCGGCTAACCATATGCAGGGAAACGTCAAGGGCCAAGGTGTCTGCTGTAACGAGATGGACATCTGGGAGGCCAACAAGGCTGCTACCCAAATCGCACCCCACACATGCAGCAAGAACAGCATTTTCGGCTGCACAGGCGACGAGTGCGGCGCCTCCGGCCTCTGTGACAAGAACGGATGCGGAGACAACCCATACAACCAGCGCAAGTCCCCAGACTACTATGGCCCTAGCAAGAAGGTCGACACCACGAAGCCTTTCACCGTCGTTACCCAGTTCCCGGCCAAGAATGGTGTTCTCCAGGCTATTGTCCGCAAATACGTCCAAAACGGCAAGGTCATCGAGAATGCTATGATGAACCTCACCATGGACCAGGCCTTCTGCACCGCTCAAGGCGCAACCATGTACAACAAGCTCGGCGGCCACAAGGGTATGGGTGATGCTTTGTCTCGTGGTATGGTTCTTGCTTTGAGCATCTGGTGGGACAAGACCGGTGGAATGAACTGGCTCGACAGCGGAGCGGCTGGTCCTTGCAGTGCGACTGAAGGCTTCCCTGCTGAGATTATCAAGGTTGAGCCGAGGCCTACCGTTACTTTCAGCTCCATCAAGTGGGGTGAGATTGGCTCGACTTTCAAGGAGCAAGGCTCTACCAAGGTTCCTTTCACCGCATAGAGAACAGAGTGTCATTGGTGATAAGTACATAGGCCAGATAATCAAACCATGACTACCTGTATTGGATCTGCGAGGATGACTCTTCATTGTGGCTGTGAAGCGATATGTTTGTTGTCGAGAAAGGTAACGCGGCTATCATCAGCCGTGGGCATCTAGCATAGCCCATCTAATACGAGCTCAACACCATCTGTGCGCAGCGATATGATGACTCCAAAGTAAAAGCAGATGGAGAAATGTCAGGAAGTCGATGCTTTACAAAGCACCTAGCTTCGGCTAAATTCCCGGTTTGTTAGTCGCTATACTCTTTCCGTCCTAGTGGGGAATTGATGTTAGTCATTCACCAATGGACCCGCGTGCAACTCAGCCCTTTTCTATACCTCCCCACTACCCCGGCTCGTCTTTTAGGCAAGAACAACTGCTACGCCCTTTCGATATGCATGTGTATATCCGCCACTTGCGTTGGTTGTGACTCAAAGTTGTCGGCATTACTGCCTCAGCAAGTTGACGAGGCTGTTCGTGCAATCAAACACCGAGAACATGTTTGTGGCGCAAGCGATTGCATATGCGCTGTCGCTATGATGACTCTACGGGGGGACTCATGATTGCTTTGGCTGTGTCTCGTATGTGAGTATAAGAACGCGCGCGTGCCTGACCATAGCTCCGATCATCCCCAAGCCAATAAAGTAAACCATACACATTATCCTCAACAAAAGTCGTCCCAACCTCCTGCGTTGATACATAACGCATCTCAATCCATCGGAATCCTTCCTCAGAATCTTCTCGTTACTATACGACAGGTCCGCTCCTGTTATCACACAATATCCACCATGCCGTCATCAAATCAACCGTCAACGAGCACCATATCCGATAAAGACGCAATGTCAATGAGGTCAACATCAACAATAGCTTCCACAAAAGCGCTCCTCAAATCGTTACTTCCTTCTAGGAAGTCAAAGGCAGCCGTCGAAGACCGGACGGTAGCAACACCGGCACAACAGGCGCAGCAGAAAGCAACAAAGGCCGAGGCACTGCATGCTTGGGCGCTGCATCGATAGGAGGAGATGAATGAGGGGAGGGGAGTTTCGGAAACGCAAGGTTAATCACAGTGACGCAGTTGGTGGTTTTGGTTATGCATTGCGACGGTGGGCCTTGCACGCATGTTCTACGAGCGCGCTTTTACAACCGATGAGTGGGATGAATGGTATTAATAGTAATAGACTAATTTTCCCTCTACGAGCAAATGGTTAGTATAGGGAAGCTTAGGAGGTCTACCGTTCTTCCAGTGTTTATTAAAAAGTCTGTCGAAATTTGGTTGTTGTAACCCTTTGGTATAGATTTCAATGTTTTTGGCAATTGAATAGCGTTTGACCCAACACGGATATACTTGTTTCCCTGATTAGTGTGTGGTACCGGTCGATAAGATGTTTATACTAGGGATAGCAAGGTATATGTTATTATATCTTTTATGCCAAAGTTCAGAAAGGGGGGCGATAGAAATGTTAGACGTGGTAAGGCGTATAGATAATTGTGTAAAGGGGGAAGGCGCGTGCAGTTGATGTCAGGCGAAGCCGATGGCGGGGATGGGGAGGTGTGGTGCAGAGTAGGGGGGGAAGGGAGTGGAGAAGAGGGTGGAAAACGTTCGCGGGATCTTGTGTTTTGACAGATCCAGGTGTATGATAGATGGAAAGGTGACATAGCTTAGTTGTTACAACCCTTCCATAGATCAGTATACCGACCATTATAATCATCTCGCACGTTCATCTTCAAGTGATATAGTCAATCCTGCTCTCTAAGTTCCTGCTATCGCCGACTTGAAGACAAACATCCCAGAAACCCGAAAAAAAGTATTCCATGCCCTTGAAAACACAATACCCAGGAAATGCTCCGACATCAACTACCATATCATACGTTAGCAACGGAAACAATGCTCCTAGCCTTGAACAGAAAGTCTTCGATGACCAGAATTTGAACCTATGCTGTCGTTCATCTTCGCATTTATCCAGCTCTCCGGAACTCACGGTTACCGTCGAACTATTACCAGAGGAACTTGCCAACATAACAAGTGAACTTTCCGACGGCGTCGCCGCACCGTAGTGGATCGGTGAAGCGTGTCGAAGTAAGGGGTTGCGCGGACGCTTTGGAATGTGGTATGATCTATGAGACGCCATATTATTCAGAGACAATGAGTCTGTTAAGTGAAGAGAAGAGATGGACGCTGCATATGGTTGTAGATTTTAAATCCAGTCAGTCAGTGTTTGCAAGTAGCAACTGCCACGCATGAACGATAGGTACATTTGGATTTTTGGCCAGCGCATCTGTACAACAGGGTGATAGCGGACTTGTACCAGATACCGACAGTTCAGTCAGGGGTCCGTCTATATGTGGGTACCCGTAGGTAGAACGAGGGGCAGTGTATAGAGGCAAAAAAGAAAGAAGGATGTAAAGATTTAAGTATGTAAACTGCATTCTCCATTCCAGGTAGCAAAAAGGGCAAAAAAGGAGTTATAGCTGAAGCACGTTTCGATCGTGCGTCCTCCGGGTTATGAGCCCGGCGCGCTTCCGCTGCGCCATTCAGCTTTGATACTCAGTAACTATATGGAATGTTAAACATTACAAACATTATGAGGTCAATGTCATGTATGCTTTCCCTATGTATGCCCTTGAAGAATTTGTATGGTTGAAAATGCGGTCCAGGGACAAAGAATGCGGGGACTGATTCGTATGGTAGCGGGGCCCCTTGACAGAATTTTACTCTTCGCTTCCGCGAAATGTACGACAGCAGTGGAGACTGTGCTGTACCGTACCAAAGAACCTGTCTCAATGTCAGGCCATTCGATGCCTGAGATGGATGGTTGGGGCGTGCGACAAAAGGGTGCTTCTGTTGGCGGGGGTTCCGTGAAGCGATTCGGCTCGTGAAGAAATTGGGCCGAGCCCCTCATGACGCGCTCTCCAGACATAGAGCTCGATACCAATAGACCAGAAAACAGAAAGATCTGATATCCATGATTAATTACGATGGAGCATGTTTGTGGTTGTACGGTAGTCGCTCCGTCATGTACAGAGTTGCTGGGATCAGGAGGATCTGATAGACATGGAACGATACCAAAAGCGGCTAGCAGCGAACGCGTTACAACGCGACGCGTCTGCGGTACTTTAGATCTCGACACACGCTCGATCGCCCACTTTCCCTTCCAATAATGATACCAACACGCATCCATGAGTAGTTATTCAGACATACCTACCTCGTTCGACCCTGCCCAATTTCTATCCGACTTCGATCTTCCCCACAACGACGCGCCCGCCTCGCAATCCCATTCCGACGAACTCGACGCATTACAGGAGTGCATTGCCGAAGACACGCAAAAGAAGAATAGTGCAGGCGTTGTTATCAAATACCGTGCTTGGAACGTAGCCGATATATTCCGGAGTGAAGAAGTGGTTATTGGTACTGCTGGCGTACACACGCTCTGCGACCAGTACTAATACCGGCAGAAACGCCTGCAAAGCGCCGGAAGCATTCACCAGTCAAGCGCATTCCTACCGAGTCGTCAACAGAAGGGCGATACTTTCCTTCCTCGCCTCCAGTTTACAACATGCCTTTAATCTCTTCGCCCATCGCATACCCGCCGAGCTCGTCGATGCTACAACCCCCGTCGCCAAAGAAGAGGACTCGCACTGAAGATGCGCGGGAGCCGTTGAAGGATGTGGCAAACAACAATGCGAAGCGCAAGATTGGAGGATTCTTGGACGACTCAGATGACGAGGATGACATTGAAGCGCTCAAGGAACACACCCTCAAGAGGCGGGCGGTCAGCAGCATCAGAGACCTACCAGCTGTTCCAGAGGTCCTAGCAGACTATACACCACCTGCGAGCCAGGATGAATTTGCAGATCCAGAATCGATACCTGTAGACGAACTCGACAACTACAGTTTTAAATCACAATCACAATCGCCGGTCAAGCGACCCCAGACATCACACGAACCCACTTCAGCACAACCTATGCGCGGTGTTCTGGCCCGTAACGCAGCAGGAAAGGCAATCTACATACCAAAGAAGGCGAAGCAGGAAACTCAGTCCTACGAAGAGATAATAGCGAGCCGCTCCGTAGCAGTAGAAGGAAAGGCACGGACCAGCTACTACGGACTCAATATCCACCAGCTCATGGACGAAGCGAAAGCGGCCGATCAAGAAAAGGCCCTTAAATCACTTTCCGTCAATGACCTACCGCAAAAGTCCGTCGAGCAGCCAGTCTGCAAAAACGGAAAGAGCAATCGCACACTCATGTGGACGGAGAAGTACCGAGCGAAGAAGTTCACAGATTTGGTTGGAGACGAACGAACACATCGATCAGTATTGCGCTGGCTTAAAGCATGGGACCCAATTGTTTTCCCCGGTGCTAGCAAAGCCAAAGTGAAGAAGGCACCCAAGGGTTTTGAGGAAGATGAGCAGAGACATCGCAAGATTTTGCTCTTGACGGGTCCACCTGGACTGGGAAAGACTACCCTTGCCCATGTTTGTGCGCGACAAGCAGGCTACGAAGTTCAAGAAATCAATGCGTCCGATGAACGTAGTGGGAACGTTGTAAAAGGCCGCATCCGGGACATGGTTGGCACTGAAAATGTACGTGGTGTCAACACGAGCACCATCAATGGCAAGATACGAAAAGCGGGCAAGCCAGTCTGCGTCATCGTTGATGAGGTAGACGGTGTAGTGGGTGGCAGTGGTGGCTCAGGCGAAGGTGGTTTCGTCAAGGCCCTGATCGACTTGGTGAACTTGGATGAGAAGAACTCGAAAACACTGGGGCAGCAACAATCTACGACCAGCTCAAAGAAGAAGAAGGGCGACAGGTTCCGACTACTACGCCCGCTTATCCTCATTTGCAACGACGTATACCATCCATCGTTACGGCCTTTGCGACAATCTTCAATGGCTGAGATCGTTCACATTCGTAAACCTGCGCTCAGCATGGTCGTCTCGCGCATGCAGGATATCTTCACAAAGGAAGGAATTCAATGTGATTCTGACGGAGTACGACGTCTATGCGAAGCCACTTGGGGCGTGAGCACGAAGAAGGAAGGTGGCACCGGCAGTGGCACTGGAGAAGGAGACATCCGTGGCGTAATGGTCGTTGCCGAGTGGATAGCAGGACGGCTACGTTCTTCACACGACTCCAAGTCGGACGGCCGACCACATTTATCACGGAGATGGATAGAGGACAATCTCATCAACGATTTACAGCACGGTGGTGGAGCAGCCCGTAGTTTAGGGCGAGGAGGCGCAAAAGATGTCGTTGACCGTGTGTTCCGCGAGGGCGCCGGCTTCCCCAAGCAAGCCGAGACAATTGACGCCAGAACAGCTGCTGCGCGGGCAAAGAGCGGCGTCGTCGGGGTAGCAGAAGCAGGGAAGCGGCGTGCTATGGACCGTCTTAGGGAAATGGTCGACACGAGCGGTGACTGCGACCGTATCATCACAGGTAAAACTTCCTAGCCCCTTATCTCACCTCCCACAAATCCACTAACACCCCCTCAGACTGCTTCACCGCCTACCCCGAGAAGCCCTTCCAAGACGACACGCTCCTCAGCAAGCCCAGCGCAGCCTACGAATGGCTCCACTTCCACGACACGCTCAACGCCGCCGTCCACGGTTCCCAGGAATGGGAACTAGCCCCTTACCTTTCAAACTCAGTCCTCGCCTTCCACAACCTCTTCGCCTCGCCCATTCGCTCATCCTCAAACCCCGCTTCAGATCCAGATACCCAGCCCACGCCTTTCTCCGGCCCCGGCGCCAGTTTCGCAGCGTTTGAACAGTACAAAGCGAGTAGGAGCCAGCTCATGTCTCTGCAGACAAGTCTGACACTCCCGCTCACACGCATGTTCCGCAGCCCAGAGGAAATGGCGCTGGAACTTATACCGTACGTACTACGCATGCTCTCTCCAGATGTCAAACCCGTCCTCGTAAACACGGGTGCAACAGGTTCCAAGTCCTTCGCCACAGCCTCCGTGCGCAAAGCATCCGAAAAAGAGCTCGTGCGCAGAGCCGTCGACGCAATGGCCGCGACGGGTGTGCGCTTCGAGAAATCAAGAATAGAAACAGAGGACGTGGCGAATCGCAGTGCGGGCTTCGTGTGGCGTATGGAGCCTGCACTCGACGCGCTGGCGAGCTTCGAGACGCTGGGCGGTAAAAAGGACGATAAGGTTCGGTATGCGGTGCGTAGTGTGCTAGAGCAAGAATGGAGGAAGGAATCTGCGTTACGTGAACATGCGAATCGGAAGCGTAGGGGTGGCCAGGATGAATTCGACGACGAGGTTGATGCGGAGAAAAAGGAGAAGAAGACTACGGAGGAGAAAGTCGCAGAGGCGAATAAGAAGGCTGTGAAGCGCGACTTTTTCGGTCGTATCGTCCAAGAGACGGATGCGACGAGGAAGGAGGCGAAGCGGAAGTTGGATAGTGGAGAGATGGCGGGAAATGTGGGCAGGATTTGGGTGAGCTTTCATGAGGGGTACTCCAATGCGGTCAGGAAGCCGGTTACTATTGATGATATTATGCGGGGATTGTAGGTAGGGGTCATGTATGGAATTTGGGTGAGATGTGTATATATCATGTAAAGGGGTTCAGGGGTGGTGAATAGTATATCGCCATCTCATTATTACCAACTATCCATGCTTCATCTATCTCACATTCCCACTCCTAATGAACAGCCGTCACATTCGTCCCAGCAAGCTGTTTCTTCGCCGCACTGATCCTCTCCAACTCAATAACCTTCTGCTTGTCATCCAAATTATCCGGCAGTATACCCAACGCCCTCTCTCCAAACAGCAAATCAATCTCCTCAAGAGTAAGCTGTTTCGTTTCCTGCATCACATGTCAGTATTCTCCTTCCTCCATCCCCCCAAACCACGCATAAAACGTACCTTGAAGACGAAAAACACCGTCGGCAGCGTAACCAAGAGATTGAATGCCACAAAAATGAAGTAAAACTTGTACGTGATATTCCCCAACCCAATCGGTGACACTTGACTCCAAACTGTCCCCACGAGCCAATTCCCCACACCCGTTGCAAAGGCCGAGCCCCTCCCGCGTATACTCAGCGGCATAATCTCCGACGCGTAAACCCACGAGATGGGCCCAAATGACATGCTAAAGATGCACGACACCAAGAACAAGAAGAAGACACCAGCAGCTGACAGCGAATCACGCCGGGAGCCCGTGGCGTGCTCGACCTGCGAACCGATGATGGCTTCGCAGACGAGGGCGATGGAAATGCCGATTGTGCCGAAAAGAAGGGGTTTTCTACGGCCGACGCGGTCAAGGAGGAAGATGATGAAGAAGAGGTTGAAGACTGGGCCGACGATGTTGTAGATGCTTGTTACGAGGAGATTGCGGTCGCCGACTATGCCGAGGTTGTCGTAGAGGATTGTGGAGTAGTATCCTATAACGTTTATGCTTTGGGTTGTTAGTCTTTTTGCCATGTGATTTGGTGTATAGAAGTGATGCCAACGTACCCAGTCATTTGCGTAAACACCTGTGCTAATGTAGCATGCATCAGTCTTGTCCTATACACCGGCACGGTAAACATGATTCTCCATCCTGGGGCGGAAATCGCCTTCTCAGCGTCAATAGTTAGTCTGATTTCGTTGAACTCGGTTTGGATCCATTCTTCGTTGCTGCCGTCGTAGTGCAGTTTGCGGAGCACCTTGAGCGCGTCTTCCGCGCGATCGTTTTCCACGAGGTAGCGGGGAGATTCGGGGAAGAAGAGTATGCCGCAGATGATGATGAGGCAGGGGATACATTGGAAGGCGAGCGGGAAGCGCCAGGAGAAGGAAGAGGTGGCGGGTACTTTGGAGGACCCGTATCCGACCCAGGTTGAGATGATGAAGCCTACGCCGATCATTTGCTGGGTAATACCGGTTATGAGACCTGGGGTTGTTAGTGTTGCAGATACTGAACTAGGTCTGGGACTACGAACCGCGGATTTTTGGGTGAGCGCATTCTGTTTGGTAAACGGGTACTGACATGGATAAGATACCGACGGCCCAGCCAGCGAAGATGCGACCGACGAGTATCATGGCGAGATCTTGAGCAGCGCATTGAAGTATAGCGCCGATGAGGTTGATGATAGCACCGATCATGATGGTTTTCCTTCTACCAAGACTATCCATTGTGAAGCCACCCCTTCACACTCATTAGTGCTGCGGTATAACATGTTGGATTCAGGATATACGCACATCATCGAGCCAAAGAAGGCGCCTCCCGAGAATGTCGCATTGATTGCTCCTATAATCGGCGAAGTCTTGTCTGTGCGGAAGAATTCGAGAAAGTTGGGTGACTGGATGACAATTGTCATGACTCCCGAATCGTAGCCGAAGAGGAAGCTGCCCGTGCCCACGAAGATGGCAAGAGCAACGTTAAAGAAGAGACCCATCGTGGCTGCCTTCTGCAAGTCTACCAGCTCGACGAAGAAACAAGACACTGGGTTCTGTAAATGTCTGACAGTTCTGACAGGATGGTAGCTTAGGTATATATTTACCCGAGCCAGCCATGTCACTGTACCATCCACGCAACCCGATCATACTTCATCCTGTATATGATCCCACCAGCCTCGCCTAATACTTATTCACCCGGAAGCCCGTCCCTAGTTTCCACGGGACAACTTCAGACAAGCTTTCTCTCATGCTTGTTGGCTGAATGCCACTCGAAGATCATGCCTGAATGAATTCTGGGGGACAGGCGAAGGATGTTGGGGTACCATAGCGTGCGGGGCAAGGGTGTATGTTATATTTCCGCCAATGAATACCCTGTGCTGCTGGAGCTTGGCTTGCTCGCTTCGCACATGGAGCTGCTACTCTATAGGAGTGCAGCGCATCTGTTCAGGATGCGTGACCTCTCGAGTTCAAGAATTACCATTCTATGCCACCTCCGACACCTTCCAGTCTCCACTTAGAAACTCCATACCCTTGAGCTCTCCCGTGCCGTCCATCTCTAGTACACCCTTCTGAACGCCTTTGGTATCCACCAAGACTGCCTTGTCACCTTTCTTCACACCATATAGTCTGACCAACCCACCAGAAGCGAGCCAATCGTAGCCAAACCCGCCCTCGCCCTCTGTTCTCCCGAGCACCAACACAGTGCCTTCTCTCACAAACAACGGTAACTGGAGGAAGCCATACTTTTCCTTTATCCACCGGCCCCCTTGGACTTCTGTGCCATCCCAGAAGCTGAACCAACGACCAGGTGGCAGGTAGTACTCCACACTGCCATCTTCCTCAAAGACCGGTGATGCCAAGATCTGGCTGCCAACCATGAACTGGCGATCGAGATGCCAAGATGTTGGATCGTCAGGGAATTCCAGGGCAATTGCTCGCACGCTCGTGGGCCAGCCATTGGCAATGCTCTCCTCAGCCTGCGCAAAAAGGTATGGCATAAGGCTGCGCTTAAGCTGCACCCAGTATCGCAACACTTCGGTGCAGTTTTCAGGTTCCAGAGACGAATCATCGACTAGCCATGGTACACGGTACGAGCTTGAGCCATGCAGACGACTATGCGAGTTGAGCAGTCCGAATGCAACCCAGCGCTTGTAGATCCAAGGCGGCGGTTTGCCTTCGAAGCCACCAATGTCGCTTGTCCAGAACGAGAATGATGCGAGCCCTAGACTCAGACCACCTCGTATCGACTCTGAAAGTGCGGCGGGCGTAGACTCGCAGTCACCGCCCCAGTGGAGTGGGAATCGTTGTGATCCCGCACATGCAGTACGTGCAAATAATATCGCCTCGTGCTCTCCATATCGCTTCTGTACTGTTTCGTAGACCAGCTTGTTGTACATGAAAGCGTAGTAGTTGTGCATTCGGTTGGGATCCACGCTCTTATCGTGCCATTGGACGTTCTTCGTCGGTATACGCTCGCCGAAGTCTGTCTTGATGGAGTCCACGCCCGCATCGAATAGTCTCTCGAGCCAGTATTGGAACCACTCGCATGCTTCTGGATTTGTAAAGTCAACAATACCCATGCCAGTCTGCCAGAGGTCCCATTGCCATACATCTCCGTTTGTCTTCTTGAGTAGATAGCCTTTGTCGGCCGCATACTTGAATACTGGGCTTGCTTGGCCGATGTAAGGATTGGTCCAAACGCTGACCTTATTGATGAGGCCATCTTCTTTCATGCGCTTGATCTGGCCTGCAGGGTCCGAAAAAGACTCTGGATCCCAGACGAAATCGCACCAGTGAAAAGCGCGCAGCCAGAAGCAATCAAAATGGAAGACTTCGACGGGGATCTTGGAATCGGACATCTTCTCGACAAAGTGACGGACAGTTTTCTCATCGTAGGATGTAGTGAACGATGTGCTCAGCCAGAGGCCATATGACCATGCTGGGACACGATTCGATTTGCCCGTGAGAATGGAGTACTTGGTTAAAACTTCCTTGGGTGTCGGACCGTATATGAGGTACCTTGAGGAGTCAGTGAATGAACTCCCTTGATCACCAGAGTACTCACCACTTTAGGCGCTGCCCCTCAACCGTAGTCTGCAACCTCGAACATCGCTCACTTCCAATCTCCATGTCAATCTTATCGGGTGTATCAATAAAAACACCATAACCCCGTGAGCTCAGCCAGAAACTGATGTTTTTGTAGGCCTGCTCGCTTGATGTTCCGCCGTCCTCGTTCCAAACCTCAACATTCTGACCAATCTTGTTCCAGGCACCAAAACGCTCACCAAGTCCATGAATGGTTTCGCCGACGCTCAGTTCGGTTTGCGTAAAGACATAATGTTTATGAGCACTCAGGTCCTCGACAATCTTGGGCGTGCTCAAAGCTGGCGAGTATGCCAGCCCAACACTTCGGTTAAGCAGAGAAGTCAGCATTTTAGATCCATCTGTAGCGTGAAACTTGATGTCGAATGTATGCTCGTCTGAGCTGACAGTGGCGCTCAACCCTCCCGAGGTGACTGTGGTACCCTTCTCACTCTTCACTACCTGACCTTCTGAGGCAGGCTTGCCGTCTGGGAATACTTCAAAGTCGGGACCTAGGCGTCTTGCACCGGCGAAATGGGTTACTTCCAGTGATATAACGCCATCAAACTGCGCCTCAATCTCGACAGAGAGAGTGCTCAAATTGAGCGTGTCGCCCCGAGAAAGAATCTTTCTGGTTGGACACAGGAGCGTCACCGCTTTGTTGTCTTCTCGGGGTGTGACGGTGTATACCTCTTCCGCATGTTGGACTGTGAAGCGGTCATTGACCAACCACATGCCTGTTGGAGATCAGCTTCAGCCATGGTATCTCTATCCTAGCTCATACCATCGCGAAACTTCATGTTTGTGTAGGTACCCAGGCCCAGATGGTTGTGTGAACGATCTACGTAGCCAGGGCTGATGAAGGATCAGTTGAGATAAGACTGCCACCTTGGAGCCCAAATACTGCAAGACAGCCAGATACGCCATCATGGCCTTCGGCTTTGCGGACCGAGCCGTAGACGGTGGTGGTAACAGTGCTGTTGTGTGGACGGATTATTCGGGGAGATTTGCTCCGATGCCCCTCACCATGCGGGGTACAAGTCCTACCTCAACGATGCCCGTTAGTCTTATAATTGACAAGGGCACCCTTCCAGGTCGCTATCGTGTCGAGAAAATTCGAGAAAGTGGTGCGAGATGATGAGCCCAGCGTCCTAAGGAGTTTCCCGTTCCCCATTCGGCCCGGCGTTCTGAGCGACGAGCGGTTCCTGCACAGGCAGGTGCGTGCACGCATCCCCAACCTTCCAACCCGGCATGGCCCTTGCCTTTACGCTTAGTGGGGTATAGTTCACGACCTGTTGCGTCCCAAAAAGGCTCTGTCGCAATTCGCCTGAAGCCCCCGATTAAGGGGACTCCCAAGCATAGCGGTCTAAGGAGTGGTCATGAAGCCCCACATCAGCAGCCATCCACCAGTAAGCATCTCATTGCTTGGCCGCTGTACAATAGCGGCGCCTACCGACTTCACTTTTTTCTGGACCACGTGGCACGGGCGTAGGAGCCGCGACCCCAACGCATGAATATGGCCTGAGTATTAACAGCAAGGAGATCCAAAAGGAGAGAATGAAAGTCGGGATCAACAATCAAGAATATCGTCTGGTCCAAGTGCACTCCACTTACCCCCACAACCCGGTGTCTTACCCAGGACACAAATGATAGGAGTCGCTGAATTAGGCTCGGTACGCTTGCAAAAGCTTCGGCGCGGTCATTACGTGTCTCAAGTCTGCGCATATGGCTATGGGACGATTGCCAAATTAATGATAAGCAGACCCAATCTGACTCGCGAATCATCTAGTTAAAGCGCCGTGAGGGTTTAAGTTGGCAGTGACAGCACACTAAGCAACCCCTCCCGACATCTCTTCAACATTTTGCCTTGACAAACCCTTCTTACCACTTCATTCCCAACAACACCCAACCTCTCTTGTCGCGAATCTCTGCCTCGCACGAATATCTACGCTATCCAACCACCCTCGCCAAGATGCCCATTTCCATCCTCGCTTTCTACACACGTGACCCAGATCTGAGCCCGGAGGAGTTCCAAACTTACATGGAAGGCACCCACATGCCGCTTGTCAAAGAAATATTCGGAGATCAGGCTCCCTTGTCCTGTACGCTGCGCTTCCCGGTGCGCGTCAAGTCTGGAGCTGGAGATCGATTAGGTGCGCCGACGTCAACTCAGAAACGAGCCGATCCAGATGCACCAGTCGTCCTCGTCGGAGAGCCGAGTGACTTGGAATGGGATGCGATGAGCGAGTTCACGTTTCGAGATGAGCTGCATGTACAGCAGTGCTTGTCCATCTTGAACAGCCCAGATGGACAACGGCTGACAGATGATGAGGAAAAGTTTACGGTACCGGAGAAGCTTCGCGTGGTTCTGATGGGCAATATGGGCCCTGCGATGCAGATCTAGTGCGAGAAGACATGTACGATGCGGGGTGTAACAGTAAGTCCCCACGACTACCTGAAAGATAAATGTATACTAATTTCAACAATAGATACGGGACGAACTCAATTGCATAATCAGGCAATACTAGCGGTTTTATTGGGGAAAATTCATTGACGTTGCTGGGAACCACCACATTTGGAGTCTGGCAGGAGTTTTTTTGGTGGCGGCGAACATGGGGGGCAACGATCTGACTCGCCAATACCAACCCCGGGCCCAGTCAGCTGCTAGAAACCGCTATACGAGATTTTGAAATTACTTGTTGATAGAAAAATTCAAGTCGCCAACTCCGAACCAGCTCACCCCAATCCAGGCTACAGAGCTCGCCGCTGTACACGTAACCCCCAGTTCATTCGTTCTACCTACATACTTTCGCGTGTAGCCCTGGTCCCTGGAAAATACACGGTGAGACCGTTCTGGTCCTGTTGCATTCTCCTGCCGCGCCGCTAGGTGTCGATCTGGATTAGGGTTATCCGCGTCGTGAGACGCGTCGCAAAGGGCGGCAAGGCCAGCCGCGCGCAATGGGAATCCTAACCTCATGTATGATTCAGGATACTTATAGGATAGACGTTTTCGAAATTGCTGTGGAGATCATGTTGCGCATGCAGCGATGCGCATAAGAAGGGGTCAATACATAGGATTCTGCTTTGGCGACGGGACATACCCACCTAGGTAGGTACTTTGGTATCGGTCCGTAAGCACGACTCGGCAGTCGAGGCCAGCCCAGCCCGCTCTCGCTAGACGGAGGCGTCTGGACAGGAGAGGAAAGCCAGAATATCGAAAGCTCCTTCTTTACTTCTCGCGCACATCATACCCAGCTACTGGGTTGTGCATATCTTTGCTCACAGGGTCATCGAAGCTGAAGGTTTCAA
This sequence comes from Pyrenophora tritici-repentis, assembly GCF_003171515.1. Taxonomy (NCBI): domain Eukaryota; kingdom Fungi; phylum Ascomycota; class Dothideomycetes; order Pleosporales; family Pleosporaceae; genus Pyrenophora; species Pyrenophora tritici-repentis. The sequence goes on from NC_089395.1 coordinate 2,539,762, forward strand.
TATCAATTCGGCCAAAACTGAAGCATGTTGGGATTTGCGTGCGTGTATGGCGTAGCCGTGCTCACTTTGGTAGCTGCGGCGCCTACACAAGGTTCGGGTCTTTGCGAAGGTGTGCCAGGAGATGCGTCTTATGACTACGTGGGTATGCTTAGTTCTTCTTCAAACACCGAACACGCCTAGCATGCTCCTTGTTCGTTCAACTTAGCCTAACAACACAACAGTCATTGGCGGCGGCACAGCGGGACTCGCAATAGCTTCACGGTTGTCTGCGGCTGCATCCGTGGCAGTTGTGGAAGCCGGCGGGCTCTATGAACAAGACAACGGCAACCAGTCAGTAGTACCATACTATGGTCTTGTCATGCCTGTCCTTGCAACCACCGAAGAATACCCGAAGCAACCTCTTATCGATTGGGACTTGGTGACTACAGCGCAACCTTCAGCTGGCAACCGTCGCATCCACTACGCCCAGGGCAAAACCTTGGGCGGAAGCTCAGCTATAAACACCATGGCGTACCACCGCGGGACTCTTGGCGCTTTTCAGCGCTGGGCAGATCAAGTTGGAGATCAGAGTTACGTGTTTAACAAAGTCCTTCCCTACTTCAAGAAGTCATCTACACTCACCCCACCAAATTTGGAGAAACGCAAGACGCCAAATGCGACTGTACGATATGATCCCAACGCGTTTAATAACGCTTTAGGCGGGCCACTGCAGGTCTCATGGGCTAACTGGGTCGATCCAGCCCAAAGCTGGCTTGTGCGTGGCTTGCAAGCAGTTGGGCTGGAATTGAGCACCAAAGGATTCAACAGTGGAGAATTGAAAGGCGGTGCATGGGTGCCAACGACAATTGATCCAAGGGACGCTAGAAGAAGTACTTCCAAAAGCAGCTACCTTGACGCATCGTCAAAGGGCACTTCGCGTCCGGTTGTCTACCTGCGTTCACAGGCAAGTAAGATAGTGTTCGACAAACAGAAAAAGGCGGTAGGAGTATCCGTCACAACTGGGGGAAAGACGTACACGCTCTCTGCAAAGAGAGAGATTGTACTTTCTGCAGGCGTGTTTCATTCACCCCAGCTTCTTATGCTCTCGGGTAAGATATCCCCCAATCTTCATAACACACGTGCTAACATGGCGCTAGGTATTGGACCCGCTGATACCCTTGCTTCATTTTCTATTCCCATCGTCTCCAGTCTGGCTGGGGTTGGCAAGAATCTGTGGGACCAGATCTTCTTCAATGTGCTCCGCGGCATTACTGTGCCAAACACAGGGACATATCTTGCGACACCGGCTCAACAGGCTCTTGCAGTACAGCAGTACACATTGAATGCTTCGGGGCCGTACAGCTCAGGAGGAGGCTATCTCTCGTTCGAGAAGTTGCCACAGAAATATCGTACTGGTTTTTCTAGCCGCACTGCCAAGTTGCTCAACGATTTCCCGGCTGATTGGCCCGAGATTGAGTACATCGCGTCTGGATTCCCTAGCGGTAGTGCAAACTACTCTACTATTGGAGCCATTAGTGCGACGCTGCTCACCCCTACATCGAGAGGCAACGTCACAATCAGCAGTGCGTCGGTTTCAGACCCGCCAGTCATTAACTTGGGCTGGCTAACCGATCCCGCCGATGGAGAGATCCTGGTTGCGGCTTTCAAGCACGTACGAGAAGCTTGGGCTACTTCTACCCTTTCTGGCGTTGTGTACGGCCCAGAGATCGCGCCCGGTGCTGCAGTGTCCTCGGATGCGGATATTTTGAAATTTATCCGAGAGAATGCACAGCCCATATGGCATGCAAGTTCGACATGTGCAATGGGCAAATCTGCCAAGGATGGCGCGGTGGTGGATTCCAAAGGTCGCGTGTTTGGTGTGAAGGGGCTGCGTGTGGTGGACAACTCCATCACGCCCTTCAGCGTGCCGGGTCACCCGCAGAGCTCCGTGTATATGCTAGCCGAGAAGATTGCCCAAGACATGCTGGTATGATAGCGCTCTAAGATATTATCAATTCACTCATAGAGATTGTGACAGCGCTGAAGTGACCATTCTCGTACTTTCCATGAAAATTCAATATTACAATCATGATAAGTCGTCGGGTCTTTACAGCTATCGCTATAGCAATTACACTCTGCTGTCCAGTGATCTCCTGGATTCCCCATCACACGATGAAGCAGATGCCAAGGCTCTCTCATCGCATTCGATAGACCGAAATGTTGCAAAATCGTGATCGTGATTCTTGGACTCGGACGTCCTGTCGCGCGAATCTTTCATTGGACTGCGATTTGAACCAACTTCGAGGGCCACCCAGTTGACATTCTGGACTCCAGGGGTAGGAGTAGGCACCGGCGCACAGAAGTACTTTTTGACGAACGTGTGGGTCGTAGGTAGACAGGTGCAGATGATGCCCATCCACATCTCGACCAGACTGTGGATGTTAGTGTGAAAATCATGTGTACGTTGGAGGATAGTCTTACATCCAAATGAAGTTCATCACCATTGCCCAGGTTCCGTCCGTCGCGATCTTATGCATATCGCGAACGACAGCATGAACTCTGATCAAGCTGACGACGCACACACTTTCAGCTGTTTAGTATCCGTGCTGTGCCATAGTCACTGGGTATAACTTACAAGGAGCCAGTCATGAGCAGCAAAGCTGGACCAATCTTCCGTTTCATAGGGAGTCGCAGGTCTTTTATGATGAAAAGTGGTAGTACCAAGAGTGCCAGATCGGTTGCTGCGTTTATACAAGCAGTAGCCAAAAAGAAGGCGTTCAGATCAATGCAGGAGCCCGTTGTGATGCTGAAGTCCCAGTATTTCGCGATGGGTTGGCACACCCATAAGAAACCAAAGGCAGCTGGAACGCTATAAAGGACGCAAATGGCCATGACGATGTAGACGATGCATCGGAAGCTTCTCGATATCGAGAAGCGCAGATAGAAGAAGCATAGAGATGCTTTGATCGCTAAAGTCGAGAGGTTGTAGAATATCGGGCCGGCGATGTCTCCAATCTGCGCGTTTTGGGTCAGCCATGTTTGCTTGTTGGCATCATGCCGGTCGACTAAGTGGTGCTTACCTTCATGAGTTTATTAAAATGGTAGTCGCTGACATCCCATCTGTGCTTTCCAAGGCCATTCGTCGTTTCTTCATCAAATTAGTTGTTGTAGTCTTCCTGACAGCAGCGGCGATACTCACGGTAACCGGTGACGATCGAAAACGCTAGAGCCAACAGCTACGCATTGCGTCAGTGATTGACCGTGCAACACGGGAGCCGCAAAAACGGTGCGATTATCCTTACCGTAGCTATCGTAATGGAATCTGCTCGGTCGGTCAGTTGGAGATCTCAGACACTTTTGGGAGTAACTAATTGCTTACAATCGTCGTAGCCGGTGTTACGCAGGATGTAGCGCTTCGTGTAAAGACGCACGACACACAAAGGTATGGCAACGACAGGCCCAAGAACAGACGCGATGATCACTCGATACGCGATAGACTCACCCGAGGATTTGTCTGAGGCCATTGTGGAGGATGTCCATGAGAGCGATCAGGCCCATCATGAACATCCTCAAGTCTATTGATACCACTGTCTCAAAGAGCCGCAAAAGGGGCCGGGACAACCGCCACCAGTTCTAGGCTCAGTGTGACTGGTCCTAAGTCTTCAGCTCAGATTACCCCGCGGTAGGCCCGATTGCGGCTCGGCCAGTTTTGTATCACAAGGTTCCCGCCTCCCCGCCACGGGACGCATACCTCGCGATCACGGAAGTCTGTTCACGTTGCCCGCAGGCAGGCGGCAGCCGCTATGGCATGAGGTGTGGTATGAATGACTCAGGTGCTATCAGGTCTGGCAAAGTGCGATAGCCAAGGCATGCAGCCGTTGACAGCATTGACGATGTTCGATGTGTGTGTCTTTAAGGTTTCTCGTTATGGCTTGGCCATCTCCAACTATATCCAACAGGGTCAGTCTTAACGAGGAGGTGGTGCTGCGCCTTCATAATCCCGAGCTTCCTGGGGTATGGACTTTGGAAAGTCCGCTTGACTAACACATCCGGATCGACCGGTCAATGTTCCGCGAACCGATGGTTCGTGGTGGTGCTCAGATGGTGCCTGAATGGGAGGAAAGCTCCGGTTCCATACTTCGAACACGAACGCGAAGGCGACACGCTAAACTTACACGTGACCTTTCACAATCGTTAGGCCTCCCACCACCCCACTGCGCTGTCCGCCCTTTTTATGCTTTCGACATGAGGCGGACTGCGCCGTCAGCCACCCGGTACTGTCGACCGGGAGCCAACAGGAAACCTAGTGTTGGATAGCCGGTGGTGGAGATCGTTTGAGTCACATGCGACGTGCCGGAGCTAGAACGGCAACCTCGATGAGCACCTGAGTGCAATTCCATCACTCTATCATCGGAATTTCTCAGGAGCCTCAATTGAAGATGTCAGAAAAAAAGCGCTCTTCCAACCTGACCATACAAACGATGCGTCTATAGCCTGCTCAAACGCCCGATACTCTTTCGATGCCAGCACTGCTGACGCGGAGGGCCTCTTGTCGGGATTGGTGACCAAAATGAGACTAAGGAGGTCCCCCAGCTGCTGCGGCACCTCCGCTTTTTGCGTCTCTTCCTCGACAGACGAGATCGCTAACATGGGTTCCTCCTCTTGACTCATACACCTGGCAGACCTCACTAGAGCTTGGAGAAGTCCGCCATCGACCTCCAGGAGCCGGTAGTTCCCAATCAGGAAAGAGTCGCTTGATCTTTGCCATGCACCAGGCCTCATTAAGGACAGGATGAGGACAATCCCAAATGCCCCAGACACGAGGATTAATCCAGCAAAGCAGCGTCGCGGCTACTGCCCAAACCGGCCCGGGTCCATTGCAGGAATGACCTAGAAAGACTTCAGGCGCACGCATGGCGTATGGTTGGACTTCGATGACACTGTCGGAGGGATATACTGTGAGGTGTTGGTAAGAGCTTGACTATCTCTTCAATCAACATTTGCTCACCGAGACCCAAGTCTCCCACCTCAGCCGTTATCCGAATCGTTTCATTGCCAGAAAGCAGTATATTGACAGGCTTGAAGTCTAGGTTGATAAGCAGATGCTGATCATCGAAGAACATGTACTTTACCTGTATTTACGTATCCTTGGTCATCTAGGACAACACAACTGGCCAGAGCTGCGTTCAAGCATGCCTTTATGATAGCGTATATACGCATTTCAGGCCGGTATCTCAAATCCCCAAGAGTAGTCTCTAGCCATTCACAAGCAAGAGTGCAATCGTCAATCTCATCGTACAGTTTCCGGAAGCACGGAGCCGAGGAGACGCCAGGTAGGCGGTAAGTTGCACATTTGCGGCCTAAAGCGCTCATGGCGCTTTCATTTTTAGAAGAAGCTGTTTTGATTACTGTCCTTGGTGGCAGAGTCAGCCTTGACAGTCCATAGAGGAGTCACGACGCACGGACCATTGGGGGAATCGGAGACGTCGGTGCGTGGATGAACCTCGGCTTTGTACACGGTAGATTGGTGAGAGTTATCTCCCTTGATAGCGTTGACAATGCGATAGTCCCAGCGGGCGCCTGCAAGGGTTTGACCAGGAGCAAGGCGGGCGAGCGACGACATTGTCCGTGACAGAGGGGTCCGTGCAACCTGGGTGATTAAACGGCCCAGTAAATACATCGTAGCGACAATATCTAGAGTTCAACGGAGAGATCAAGACTTCGGAGGCGATGTGCCCCCAGGACCGGGAAACTGGAGAGTCGGAGAGTTCATGTGGAACCCCGCACCCAAAATCTTCAAACGTTTACAACTACGCCGCAATTATACATTAGCAGGACTACCTAGACACTCATATGGAACCGACGATCTTGATTCAAAAACATTACGAAGATGATGATGATGACGATGACGATGAAAGCGAAAATGAGGATTCGAAAGAGCAAGACACAGAGATTATCGAAAGTCAATGCTTTCCGAATTAGGCCTTCCTATGTGTAACCCTGTTACTCAGAGAAAAGGAAAAAAGGCCTATCGAGCCCAAGGTCTCACAATCAACGCACACCCACAGCCCAATATTTCCCACCTCAGCTGAAAAGCAGATTATTTTTGGACACAATGAACGCCACGGTGGCGCGCCCGTATCCGCATCCGCACCCATCCGCCCCCCACCCCCACAACCTCCACGATACGATACGAATCCCGATAACTAGCGGTACCAGTATCCTTCCAGTCGGCACCTTTCCCCCAGAAGATTCGTCCCGAGAAACCCTTCTCACCTATCAAATTCACGGCTGTAAAGACGCAACACCTGCTTCTGGAGTTGCGCGAGTTTAGCCGGGTGCGCAGTCATTGGCCGCCTCCCATGCACGGCGAGATGCAACTTCAATCATTCCATAGTGGGGACACGCGTACTAGAACGCGACCGATGCATGAGAAGGAAAAAAGGCCCCCATCATCAGTTCCGTTTCGTCCGCCTCCGCGGGCACAGCCGCACCTGAATGGCGTTTTGGAGACTAGAAAATGCGGGCTGTCAAATAAGTTAAACACGGTGCCTTCCCCAGCCTAGCCTTGGCCTGCTTACTGCTTACTCTTGACACCTCTCATATTTGTAGATTTTTCCTCTTCTGCAAAATCTTCAATTGTATCTTCACACACGATGCTTTTCGCAACTCTCCTCACCTTGGTCTTCGCGACTACCGCGCTAGCATCCCCCCATGTCTTCGCGCCTAGGGCTAACATCGTGCTTTCCGGCAGCGTCGGCCCGCGCAAGCACAACCACACGCGCCACAAGGAACATACACCTACCTTGAAGGAACCTTGCAAATGCCAATTGCCCATTATACCCGCCAACCTGCTCAGCGCAAATGAGAAGTGCTTGATGAAGCACGCGGCACAGATGGGATGCTTTATGAGCACCAATGGAGGATGTCCTTCACCTGCGCCTGCGGTAAGTAGCAGTGAGAGGGAAGTGTGAAGATGAACTTGTGCTAATGATGAGTAGTGTGGTCTTGGACCTTTGCCTACATTGTAGGATAGGTGTGGTGGAAGTGGGTGTTTGATTGTGTGAGATGCGTGTGAATGGATCGGTGGCGGAAAATCGGGGGTTAGATACACGTTGGTGTTTAGGAGATTTTATTGCACAAGGTACGATTGCCTATGGTATATACGCATCGCAGATGAGGATTAAAATAGAGATGCATTCGTAATCGCTACTCATTGAATTTCACTGTCGTTACAGACTAATTGTTCGATTGGCATATTGAACCATAATATAGTTTCTGCCCATGAAATAGCACCGGTACGATTTTATCCAAGATGATATGGCAGATGCTCTCGGTACTCATGTTGAGTATACTATACGCAGCATCGTATGCAGGTCATAAGCACACAGCCACTCGAGACGAATCGCGGCATCGGTCAGCCCTGCCCATAGTGCAAGACCCCAACCTGCCTTCGCATCCATGTCTCAACTAACTCGACAATCCCAGGTAAGAAGACTCATCTCCCTACCTAATTCATCCTCATCCTTTTGGGGTGTTTTTCCTCGCTCGCCTCAAGAGCCCTCTTAGCCAGGCCAGCGTCCCTAACAACCCTCAACCTATCCTTCTTGAGCGCCTCAGCATGCCTCTTCACAATCTCCTTGTCCGGACAGTCGTTTTCGCCTGGCTCAATCGGCGCTTCAATTCCCGCTTCCTTGAGCAGCTCCGGCACATCGCTGAGTAGGACCTGGTAGCGCTTCTTCTCGCGGCACCAAAGGATCAGTGCAGTCAGTGGACCCGCATCAGGACCCGATGGCAACATCTGCAGACCGTGTGCGAGTGCGAGAAGCGGGTAGTCGATCTTATCCCACACGTTGTATGTCCATGCCTCGGCAGTGTAGTTGGTACTGGTGTCGATGATAGAAGCGGGCATCGGTGTAGATGTGTCTTTGCCCACTTCATCGATATCGACCTCCTCAGTCTTTGCTACATCGCGGCGCCTCGCAGCCCTAGTAGCAGTGCTCATACTGCCAGACGTTATGACCTCATCGCCTTTGAGCCCACGCGTCATGATGATCATGTCGCGGATTACAGTTGGACCCACACCCGCTTGCGATAGACGTTCTGCTGCATGACCCCAGTTGTAATGTTGAGGGAAGTAAGACAGCAGTTCCATCAAAGTAAACTCTGTCTCACCGAGCAGTGCAATATCGACGTAGGAGGGGGTCGCGACGCTCTTGAACGGGCAAAAGAGGTTGATGGTCTTCAGAGTGTCCTGGTTCTGTAGTAAATCGCTGGAATCCTTCACGGGCGATGACTCTGTGGGCTTGAGCGCGAGCATCATAAGCTCAGGGATGGGTGACTTGAGCTTCCTCTTCGCACGGAACGCGCCTGTGCCGAACCATTTCTTGTCTGGAGTTGGTACGAAGTCAGCCATGGGGTCGGTTTCTTTCACAGAAAGCCAACGCCAAGCATCTGACACGTCGAAGATCAGGTTAGGGCAGTCACGATGCTCTCTCCACGGATAGGTGATGGCGAAGACTGATGTATCAGATGTTGTAGAGTCGAAGCGATACTGATCGCAATAGTCGTTGGTATCTGATGGGTAGAAGTTGATGTTGCCTTGCCAGGGGAGGGTCCAGTCTACGCCATCGAAATTGTACACCTCAGCATCGCTTCCATCGCTGAACTTCAGCATATCCGGTAACACTCCGTACTCGGGATGTAGCTCACCACCTGGCACATACTTGTGTAGGCCGCCTTGGTGAAGCTCCTCGCATGTAAGTGGCATGGGGCCCACCGGGGTGAGCTTGAAGGCTTGCTGATACGGATCAAAGGCTATAGGGAGTAGTCCAAACCAGGAGACATGTTTCCAACCCATTGGAAGCACAAGATCGGGAAGGCGCTTGACATCCGGTAGGCCATTGATAATGGGAACGTAAGCTTGATGGAAGATCAAACGTGGGTCGAGATAGGGGTATGGGTAGGATGGGTGCGTGCTTCCACCCGGCGGGTACTGCAAATCCCAGTTTGTTGAATGTAGACTCGGGAGGCCTTCGAAGGATATCGGGTCAGATTTGATGGTGATGATACTGAACTCTGCCTCTGGTGGTGCGATGGGTTTTGAGGGTGGAGATACTTTTGGGATGGTGCGTGGGACGGCAGCGATGGACGGTTGGAGGTTGTCTGAATTGATGATGTTAGATCAGAAAATTGGAAAGGCTTGTAGACTTACAGGTTGGCTTTGGTAGTAGCGTGCGCAATCTAGTGCTGCGACGCATCGTCGTGGAACTGATTGAGTCTCCAGGCTCCTGCGCAAGCATCGCATCATGCTCCATGCTTGCATGAGCTGTTGCCACATCTTTGCAGTTGCTAGAAATGGAAGAAATGACACCATAATCTTTTTGGATACCACGTGCATTGTCTGTGGTCTTGCTCACATCCGCCGATGACGTAGCATTATAAGGGTATTGTGAAGTGGGTGTATCTGGCGATGGCATCCCATGCCAAAGATTGCGCGATTGCTCCTTCTTCGGGGTTATGGGTTCCTCGGAAAGATCTAACAATTTGACGATATCGACGGCATCTTCGAGATCATCAGCTTCTGGAGCTCTCTGTGGTGAATTGACATTGCCTGTACTCGATGTTAGCCTCATTCCTTGACCTTGTATTCTACTCGACCACGACATACTGGAACTGATGTAACCGCCCTCCCTACCGCGTGACGGTGTACGGCACGCTCTACCCATACTGTTGATGTCAGTATCGGTATCGGTATCTGAATCGATCACCTTGTAGTTAACTTAGGCTAATCTGGCGTTGTTCAAGTCGCTTTTCATGATTGCGGATTGGGGTTAATACCTTAGGCGTTAGCGTGGAGTGATGGTGAGTAATCAAAGGTAGCAAGCTCCTGTATCAAAGCGCGCGATGATGAAAGTAGGACATCAGCAGAGGAAATATGAGAGCGGTGATTAAGTTATATGCGTGTGGAGAGGTGAGCGGGGCATCTCCGCCCAGGTGAACGAGGCACCTCCACCCAGGTGAGCGAGCCATCTCTGCCTGGGTGGAGAGGTGAGCGATGCATCTGTGCCTGGGTGAAGATGCCTCGCTCACCTTGGCCTCGCACCTTACCTTTAATGCACGGACGTTGCACATTGAAGATTTGTGGACACACTATGACAGCGAGAGAACTTTGACAGTTCAGATTTGCTCAATGTGCATCTTCAAGAAAATTGGTGATGGCTTAAGCAAATGGAAGGACAAGAGAAATATTGTAGCCGCCTAACGATCGATACTATGTTGGTTGAGTGGAACACTGTACTCCAAAGCTATCAGCTTATTATACAGGGTTATCCAACAAGTCAATTAGCACCTTTTGACCCAGCTACTGCTCATGCGCGGTAGATATAATCTTATCCAGATGCAAAACGAAGCCAAAAGCTCCTACGCATAAAGCATTTCTTTGTAGACAAAAGGGTAAAGAATCACGTACATATAGCTGTTCTGATCAATGTACAGTACAATGCCTTGTTGGTTACAAATCTTGCCCAGTGCCATTTGCATGCCATCGGTTTCGGGTTTATTGCTGGGTTGCTCTCTCTTTTGATCCATCGCACATGGGTCCATTAAGGCACAGTCAGGGCTAGAGTCCCACTTGATCATTCTTGGTGATTGAGAATTTTATCCAATTTCTAGGTCTCATAGTTGCCTAGCTGTTGCGTGCACCGAGACCGAAGCATGTTGTATTGCGATTGGTAACATGTCACAGCCTTCGTAGGCCGCTCCAGCGTTCAGTCTAGGTGTCCTAAGAAAGGATCTTATAGTGCGCACCACCAGGTGACATGCTATCCATGATGGATCAGCTTCAATCTTGAAACATAGATAAACAGACATCCACATCCCATCGGCATGGTAGCTGCCAAACCAAGATCTTTTTCACACTTATCTCCATCTTCCATACCATTATAGTGTCTTTCCCGGTCCTTTTTAACATTGCGCTCTTGAGTAATGGAATGAACCAGATCTTCCTATAGTGAGAATTGGATCCTAGTGCATCAAAGGCATCGAGTTGTCCCGGTGTAATAAGAACTTCCCGAGCCATTGAACTCATTCAACATCATATGAGGCACTGCAGCTATTGCCTATTTTGCAGCAGCAGACGTGAACCAACAGCTTCAAGGCGGCAAAACTCGTACCCATCGAACAAGTAGCAAATGCAAGCCAAGCAAGGTTATTAAAAGTTGCATAACGTAGTGCCTTGAGGCTTTGTGGGGGATACAATCGATGAACGAGTGCGATGGAATCTCACATCCGGGCCGCTTTCTATATCACATTCGAACTTCTCCAGCTAACATGATGTAATTTGCTGGTGTAGTGTGCGCGTTGGCTCCGTGAGCCATAGAGTCATCGTAGTAATTGCGTAGCCAGGCCGTAATATCCGAGGGAGAATGCATGTCCTTCTCTGGCTAGTACATTTGCCCAGAAGGAGTGTCGTGAAGAAACAAACGAACTCTGGACGTGTGGAAACGTGTGCGGAACGCGCTGATGAAGCTAGATCAGAGCTGGTTTAGCGCGTCTGGGTCGACCGTCCCACGCCAAGCGGCCGTTGGAACTTCCCCGTCTCCCCCACGCCTTTCTGCACCGTGCTTTTAGCCCTCCTCTGATCAATTTTGAAGAATTGCTCAAGATGAGCATAACACACTTTCTTCTGGACAACTGCTACATGCATCGTCTGCTGGCTGCCACAAGCAGGGATCCTGTGGATTCACGTGACATATGCGCCTCTGTATCTGGAACGGATGGCTGATGGAAGTGACTGCTAACAAGCGATGAATGATAAATCCGATGTATAACTGATATAACATTCCAAGACAAAGAGCTTTCCCAGTTCAATACGAGCCTACCCATTGCCAAAACGGTGAGTGACGAGTCCAGGAGGGCACCCCAGCAACCACTTGTGGGAGACTACTGAGATACCCCATGAAATCGAGAATGCTTCCAAAACCGCTTTCTATTTGCACAAATCTTTGCTGGTTTAGGCGCAGCAACGCACTTCGCAATATTTGCAGATAGTGGTATCTTTATCGACGAACTTGAACCCAAACTAAGTCACATTAGATAGTGACGCTAAACAGAAGCGTGAACTACCTACACAACTGCCTCTTTTGCAAAATGCATTCCAGCGGGTGCATATGTCGCCTCCTTGGTTTAGGCTGAGGATTTCGCACACATCGTCGGTTCTAGACTCCGCAACAATCAATTCAATCCGGTCACTCTCCTAGACCCACTTACCTATCTAGGTAGGGCTTAAACTCCTATAGGTAACTACTAGGCTTAAAGCGGTAATCAATCAATCCAATCTGAACCTTCTAGGACCCACTTAATTGATTGTTGCGGACTGTGGTCGGTTCCCTGCAAACAGTTCTACGACATGGTCAGTCTTCTGCATGCTACATATAAAGGTGCATACAAACCCCAGAATCACATGATTTGAAGCGTCGACACCTAGCTTCCCCCATTGCACTGGCGGCAAAATAAAATATGGTGATGGTTGATAGCCTTATGATGAACAGGCTAGATAGCGAGAGTAAGAAGCTAAATATTAGGAGTGCAAACAGAACCTAAGATAGGCGGTAGCACATTAAGAGGGTTGTATGGGGAGTTTAAATAGTCGAGGGGTTTGCAGATAGGTACTGGGTTAGTAATAAGTTCGAGCATTAGGCTCCCATTCAAAAGCAATCTCATGGTAACCACGCTGATTCTCCCGACACCTGAACGACTGCACAGACGTGGTACGACACGCCATCCTAGGCATCTGTCGATTTAGGAAAACCAGCCGAGTCCCACGCTATGGCTATGAGCCCTGCGGATATGCCCCTGTATGTGAGCGTTGTTTAGATTTTGAACGCTGATACAAGGCCAGGTGTCTTCCACTTCCATTAAACTGTCCTTTTCCGGCTTCTGTTTTCGCTTGCAACTCTTACCACATCACACTTATTTGCCATCACCCTTATGTTTTGACCGCTTTCTGCGGGTTTCTGGTCTGCTTTCGGTCTTGCCTCGGTGATGTGATAGCGGAAGTGGGCCTTTGCCCTACTCTGGACTGCATTTAGTGCTTATCTATCCCTATTCTTTCTATTAAGAAAAGTCAAAAAGGTAGGTGGATTATAGTCTATCAACTTCGGCTCCTGAGTACGAATTGGTAGGCGCACTGCCTTTCCAAATATGGAGTTAATTGATTCTTAGTCATAGAAACCGGAGAGAATGGTGATGGTCATATCAACAACAGAAACGACGCGTAATATCAAGCAGTCTCGGACTCATAGTTATGTCATGTACGATGGTCCGAAACGATCATGGTGAGCTATTTGAGGACAATGATGTTGGTCGTACGAAAGTACTTACTAATTGAGGGCAATGAGGTTGATTGTACATAGGCCTAAGCTATAGAGTCACCAATCGGTATCACGTAAGCTTACTCCTGATTGTGTAGTGATTAGAGTAGGCTAGTAATGTAGCTCTGGCCTTTCTAGTAAATTTGTGACCCGTAGTCAGCAACGCTAGTCACGCAGGCTAGGTATAGCTGCCGAATAGCTTGTGGGGATAGTCCTTTCTCTATATTTGCGAGTCTTCCGAGTCTACTCACTGTCAATGCTGCATCGGGCCGCAATATCGTGCAAAACAATCTCGGCTCAGATAAGTTGCCCATCATACCAAAACAAGGAGCTTTGTCTGAATAGTGGTTAGAATTGTGACAGAGATATCAATCACAAAGCTCACCAGCTGAGTTCCAGTATATCGCACATATAAACACTTGTATCCCACTTCATGTTTATTTTTTCACTCTCTCCATCGAACCTCTCCTATATATCGACCAAGGATCTTTTCTCCAAGTCACTCACAATGAATATTCATCTTTTATACCTACTTACCCTCGCTCCTTCGGCCTTCGCATGGTGTAAACCCCTTAAAACCTGTGATGACTTTGTAAATCCCCCACTATTCCAAAGTCGTCTTTGAACATAACTTACGTATTTAGCAAACCTGTGTGCCTGGATTACACAACAATTGTCTGGTCTTGAATCAATTTGCCAAGCCGTGTGGGGGAAAAACTCCAATCTGCCGCGGCAGTGTCTGTGTGCGTAGCAACGCAATGTACCTATGATGTTTTCTAACTGGCTATAGGATGCCTGCAAGAGTATAGGTGGAGGTACCCAATGCAGGTCTTGTCATGTTAGGTGCTGCGACGCTTAGCCTGATTCCGTACTATCAGCGATACATGGCGAATACACCGATCACGTACTCTTATTCTTCCAGACTGCCGACCCCGTGACAACCGCGTTTGAAAGAAGTGCACGTTTCTTAGTTAAGCCGCTATGCTGCGCCAGACATCCGGTCTGGCAACCGCATGGATCTAGCAGCACAGGTGCTTCGGCACATGACGAGCCACGGAATGCAGAGGTTCTCTTATCCTCATAACAATGCAAACATTTCGTTACTTCGTAATGGTCGCAGAAAGAGGCCAGCTCTTTCACGACAAAAAATACACATATTCTGCTGCCGACCATCTGTCGCTCAAAGTTAATACACTCGGATACTAGAGAAAACAAAATCTCTACCTTCTCAGCTTCCACTCTTACTCTCAACTTCCCCGTCATCCCACCACTCCCTCCCCCAAATATCCTCCTCAATCCAGCCCCTCACAACCCCAGTCAACGCTTTCAACCTCTCATACAGCATCCCCACCGCAAACTCCGGGCTTACACCCTCTCCTTCATACACCTCCACAGCCTCGGCATAACAGCTCCCCCAAGCCGAATACTTCAGCCTCGGACTCCTCGGCATCCACTGCATCCTCCACTTCTTCTCCGTCCTACCCAGCTTCCTCACTTGTCTTAGTACGACGTGTACATCGCGCAGTACGGGTATCTTGGCGAAAACACCGACTTCGTGTTGGCGCGAGGGTGGGAGGAGTGCTTCGGCGGCTTTCCAGCGGAGCTCAGCGGTGGAGGCGAGGTTGTCGAGGTTGGTAGCTTTTGTGAGGAGCGAGGATAGTCGGATGTCGTGTACGGCCCAGGCGGCGGTGTCGTAGGGGATGTTTGGTGGAGGCGGGCTGAGGGGATGTGGCGAATATGTGTAAGGTGCTGAGGCCGAGGAGCGGGGGGTTTGACATGATGAGCGTGGGGAGTTGGTGTAGTATCTTGGGGCCTGATCGGATATGCGGGGTCCTTGTACCGATGAATGAGGAGACTGGGTGAAGTATCCAGAAGTCTGGTCAGAGTTACGTGGACGTTGATCAGATGACTGCGGGGAGTGGGCGTAGCATCCTGGAGACTGGGTATGATAATCAGTTATCGGTCCAGAGATACATGGGCGTTGATCGGAAGATCGTAGTGATTGAGTGATGAAGTGCCCGCGAGCCTGCTCAGAGAGACGCGATCGTTGAGACTGCGAATAGCTCACAGGCGCTTGATCAGACATCCTTGCTGCCTGAATTGACGAGCCAGTAGTCTGCGCCGAGAACCGCGGCGAGTATGTTGGTATAGGCGCTGAGGACCGCGAGGGCTGGGCTGCGACAGGTGGTGTTTGCACTGCAGATTCCGACGAGCGCTTCTTAGAAGATATTGAAAATTTGCGAAACATATTGGTTGCACAGTTTGTTGCACTTCTTTAGAAATTTTATCCTTTTTTTCTGCTTTACTATAGCTCGGGCAAGATATCGGTACGCACGAGTAAGTCAAGGTTGCGAGACACGCGATACGGTAATAACCAGAGTAATGACGCCCAAAACCCCAACTACAACCAACGCACTTCTCGACCATGATTCACATGCCAACAAGTCCCTTCCATGACCCTAATCGTGAATCAGAAATTCACAGATATAGCATCCATTCGCGACGTGCCCATCGTCTCCTGCAGACTCCGCAACAATCAATCGGATCGGCATGATTGATTCCTATCTAGGTTAAAGGCTGCCTAATGAAGTAATTCTTTAACCTATATAGGAATCAATCATGTCAATCGATTGATTGTTGCGGAGTCTGGTCTCCTGTGGATCGAGCTTGACCACAATACGCCACTGATCCTTCAATATCATTTTAAGAAAATACACGCCCCTTAATGGTGAAACCGGCAAATCGCCCTCCACCCCAATGGCAACAGCGTACTTTGACTCCGATGCTGGAACCGTATCCACAGGACTCGCCGGTCTCTGCTTCTTGCCCTCATTGCGCGCCCAACGGTACAGGTCCATTGTCTTCTGTACTAAAGCCTCTGCTACTTCGAGCTTGATGATCTTGTCCTTGGTTTGCATGAACTTCGTGTAGGAAATAGTGTTTAATTGGTCATTTTCGAATCTGGGTTTCAGGCGATCGATATGGCCTTGCAGTTCTTGGGCTACATTCCGGTTTGACACGAGGATCAAGTCGTGCTCTTCCCAGATGTCAAAACCTTCTGGTATTGACATCGATCGATTTCGGCGTCTGTTGCGGCTGCGTGATCTGCGGGAGTCGATTCGAGGTTGTGGTGGGCAACTGCGGGATGGATTTTGGGGGGAAGTTGTGGGTCTATTTGCTGGGTAGGTAGGTGTCCGGGGCGTGAGGCTTCGTCCTCGTGAGGGAGAGGCTGAGGGCTCTCGGTGCTGCATTTTGCGTGCTGTAAGGCTTAGGCCTGAGTAATGTAGTGATGAGAATGGAGTGCGAATAAAGATTCGTTAAAGCGAAGGGACAATATGCTGGTGTCTGTTAGTTGATCTTCAAGCGACTTTCTGTTACTATATGCGAATTGCATGTAATAGTTGTGTTATTAACAATGCTGTATCAGTGATGTGTCTGTAGTGCTCAAATTTGTATTTGAAGAGAATATAAAATATACGCCAGTATAGGAGATGTCAGTATAAGGGATGCCAGTATGAGGGACGCCGGTATGAGAGACGCCGGTATAAGGGACGCCAGTATGAGAAACGCCGCCAGTACCTGTATGCGCACATGAATAATACGAATAGTGGCAGCACTTAAGTCCTTGTACGGTGTAGTTGATGTATCGGTAATGATTTTGTAAGCTTAGTTCCCTGTCCTAGTACCGAATGTATAATTTGTTGTGAATGTAGTAGTGAAGATAAAGTAGTGAAGATGGGTCAACGCCCTTACTGGACCTTGCGATGGAAGTATTTTTGGGATCTTAATTAGCAGGAAGCTCCGGTACTCTTTCTTGAGGTTCTGAAATAGTAAGGTGCAGGCCACTATGAAGGCAAGGGATCCGGAGTCGGCTGTGATTTTGCGCGCTTCTTGCTGCCTCTCTTCTTTCGTATTGGACTTGAATTACACACATCGCAAACAAGGAAGCTGCGAAGTGGTTTAGACTGCAATTATTTCAGTCTGTTTGAGAGCAATCCATTGGTGACAATAGTTCAGCCATCGCCATCATTACAAATTATGTTAATGCGAAGGTGAATTACCAATACTATGTAGCTTTGAGTGGGAGATACAACGCTAGTAGCCCTGTATAATAAGTGGCTTGTGGAGCTCCACGCGGTGAAGGTGACGCTCTGCCGCTTTCCCGTTTACCGCTTGCCAAGACTTTCGTTTACCTTGGTCACTCCTTCTACACTTAACAACCTTTCGTCTTTCTCATACCTGAAGTACCAAAACATGGCAGAATTAACTGTCCCAGACCATCTACAAGCATACCTTGACTACGTTTGCCAGGCTTACGAGGCCACTCTGATCGAGTCCCCAAAGTACCGCAACATGGCTGAACAAACAGTCCCAGAACGTCTACAAGCGCTGCTTACGATCGTCCGCGAGGCCAACCAGATCGAGTCCGATCGCATACCGCTCGAGGCCTTCCTGGCAAGTCTGCAACATAAGCCTGCCGAAACTGGAGAAAGGTCGTCTGAGGATTCTCAAGTAATTTACATTCCATCTTAGCGCATTACTTAGCTAACTAAGCAGGTCATCGTCAACGAAACACACTTGAGCGTGCGCAACAGTGTAGCAAGCACACCGACTGACGGCAGGTTCATGAATCTCAGAAAAATGATTATTACTAACTAGTTACCAGATTCCCTGGTCCCGCACCGCACTCAAACTTCCCCTGAGGCCGTCTCCCGTGCAGTACAGACCGATTCCGCAACTATCTCGCTCTGGGATGCAGTAGTCCCCCAGGCCCGTACTGAAGGCTACGGTCGTGGCTTCCATGAGGGAATCGATGTCGGTTACAAATCCGGATTTGAAGAAGGCAAGAGCTTGAACATGTCGGAGGCCTTGTCTATGGGCTTCGAGAGGGGGAAGATAGAGGGGTTCAAGATGGCACAGGAGCAGCACAAGGCCCTTGAGCAGGAGCGCAACGTCGAACTTGCAAAAGAACTTGCAGATGAAGCCAGGGTCTTGGAAGCTCAGAGGGCTGTAGGTCAAGCGGCGGAGGACATGGATCAAGACTGCGTTAGCAAGTACTGCGTGGACGACAAGGCTGCAGGCATGGACAACAAGGCTGCAGGCGTGGACAACAAGGTCTCATCCAAGGGTGTGACAGTAGAGAAGTCTCGGGCTATTTCCACAACCTTCGTAGGGGGTAGGGCTACATCCAACGGCATGATGCCGAAGCAGTCTCCGACTGTTTCCAGGGCATTCGTGGACGACAAGGTCGCATGCAACGGCATGTCGTGGAAGGAAGCTCGGATTGTCTCCGCAGCTGTGACGAGCAAGGAAAAGAAAGCCCAGGCTACAAGCAACGGAGCGGATCCATTTGCAGTGCTCCTACCGCTGATGCGCAACAAGTAAAGACACCAAGCCATGAGGTGTGATTTTGCATATACGAGAACGAGTCTCAATACCACATTCAAAAGTCCATTTCCTTCAAATACTCAATCGTAGTACGCAGGATAAGTACGCGGTGGCTGGTGCCACGTATTTACCACTGGCTCTTAAATGGATGAAATGGTGTCCTTCTATCTCACTCCGCTATGCAGTGCAATCTTCTAAGTCGTGAAATTTTCACAGTCTCAACGCCAATAGACTATCTGCCTTAAGTTACCGCTACTGGGCGAAGGTAGCAAAGGAGCTCTGCTTTGAAGCCCAAATTGCTGCATGCTCGACAAACTTGGGCCAAGCAAGCACGACGTACTCAACCTACAATAAGATACATTTCATTTCACTCCTTGTACTAAGTCAAGCATTATCCACAGCTATACTCTTATCTGGAAAAAAGTTCGGCCTTGTAGTCAACAAAGAGTCTGACACTGTTCAAGTCGAAGTTCTTTGTTTCCTTGTATTTTTCAAGTCTTTCTTTCTCCTTTACGCTGTTAACTTTTCTCTATACAATGCCTTTCTTACATGGCGTAGACTATCAACAATGGTGGCTATTGCTTCAACATTGTTGCCAGCATGATTCCCTCAAACACACTCCTTTTATCCTTCTATGCACTGTATATTCACACTTACCTAGTTTATGTTCTCGCGAATCTACGCGCTATAAAAAGAAAGGCTGAGCCAGTATTTACAAAAGATTCCCTTCTTGGTTCTATTATCTCTATAATCACTCTCAACACCATCGACACTTTTAACCCAACCTTCCAATTTTCAACCAATCTTTTCAACAACACTCAAGTAGCCACGGGATCTACTTCAGCAACGATGGCCCCCCCGCCCAACCTCTCACGCCAGGAGGTCCAGGACATCTTCGATGAAGCCCAGCTAAGGGCTGGCGATCTTTACCAGGACGTACCGTATCTACAGATATTCCTTCAAGAAAATCATTGTCGAGCTCTGGAGAATTGTAACCTTCAAGATGCTGACTTGACAAGGGAAATGTACAGTGCCCTCATCTTTGAGCGGCAAACGTTCGATGCTTTCAACAGGCATCGTTTGGGGCATGACGAGGTCGAATACAAGGAAGAGGAGAACATTCCTGAGCAGGTAGAGTTCTTCCCCTTGCGTTGTGCCGTCGTAAACCGCGGTGTGGAGGTTGTCGCGAAACCTATTTTCCAATTGGAGGGCACTGTCGGGGGTAACCAAGTGGACAGTGGGCGGGCACATGTGCCGTCCAAGAATCCCGATCAATTGGGTGATCCTACCAGTCCCCCGTTATCCCCGCAACTACCAACTAGCCCTCAGAAGACTGGATCCTCGGGAGGCTACAACAAGCTGCGAGGTGCACCGTCTGCATGGCTCGCTCTTCCTGACGGCAACATCACCCTCGCAGAGGTTATGGCATTCGTACCGCAGTCCATTAAATCCGTGGATGTGATTAACCGTTTCCTCTTCAATGGCGCCATGACAACAACTCTCACTGACATGATCAACAACTACCGGGTCATGGGCAATGGTGCCATTACCAACAACAGCGCCTATCGCATGATGAAGGGCCAAATCAATCATCACGCGCAGACACACCAGGAGTATGAGAACTGGTCCGTGGCCAAACATACCCAATTGCCACGCCCCGAGGACTTCGACCCAACCAGTGTCAGCGTGACAGGCTTTGCCACGCCTGTGATCCTGAGCGGCCGCGAAGCGCAACAGGCCGCTAACGAACCCACTCCGACCATCTTGTTCCGCGATCTGGCCAACGACGTCAAGGTCATGCCGTCTGGATACGATGCGCTGGACCTCACGCGCTGTGTCCAACACTGTGTGGAGAACGACGACGAGGATTGGTACTATCCTCAACACTTTGCCGATCTCGTTGAGCATTTGGGTGGCCCAGCCCCTGTCCACCGCAAGCATGCAGACACAGCTTCTGTCACTCGGCATACAGAGGGCAAGAAGCTTGTCAATGCCAAGCGTGCTGGGGCTCGAGCGCGCGATGAACATGGTCGTCTGATGAAGGGGAAGGGCAAGGCTGTCATCAATCCCGACGAGGACGAACAGGTCAACGTGAATGGCCATGATGAGCCCGGTTCCGAGAAGGATGTGGCGGGCTCTTCTCTGCGACACCCGCAACCCAACAAGCGCAAGCGTGGTCCCGCTGTCCCGGTTTCTGACGAAGAGGACAACGAGGACAACGACTCAGACAAGCCACCCCAGAAGAAGACCAAGCGCACCACCACGCGCAACAAGCGCAAGCGCAAGCGCAAGCCAAAAGCTTCCGACGATGAAGACGCAGCCGCCCCTTCAAAGCGGACTACTCAACGCAAGAAGAAGCCGCTGACAAAATCCCGTGTTACTCGCGCAAAGCCTGCGCCATCTAACCCCCAAGGTGACCCTGATGTTGATGACTCAGAGGACAGCGATGCCTACGTCGGACCTAAGCGGCAAAAGCGGGTCACTATAGTTCGTACCTCTTGTCGCGCGAATCGCTTCGCGGGCTCCTACAAATGTTGATGAAGCCCTTCAGATCGACGAAGAGTAAGGCGCGAATTTCTCCAGTCTCGAAGCTTAATACAACTATATCAGCAAGGTGAACCAGTACAACAGCATCTCTTTCTACTGCATGCTTCATTATGCGCGACAGAAATCGTATTCGACTTTGCAGACATGCTCTCCAGAGCAGGGGGGAAGAGACCATGAAGCTACCATTCAGGCTAGGGGTTCTGCTCGATCGCAAATTTGCTGCGTAAATGGGGCCTTTTGAAGTCTTTTGGATGCGGTAGTTTTGGGTGCCTCGGGTCGACTGTACCATGGTACCAGAGTCGCTACCATCCGAAGATGCGGAGGAGGACTACAAGCCATCTACACAGCCAGATGCTGATGAAGATAACATCACTGTGGGCGTCTTTGGTGGGGTTCAAGACCTCGGAGAGGGCCTTGGTGAAGGGTTCATGATGTCAGGAGGCCTCGGTAGTATTGGCTCAACCGCAGACTGGGGTGCGACTGGCGGCCCTGCACCGCGCAAACTATCAAAAACCGTGAGATCTCTAGAGATCTTCGCGGTTACGATGTACTGAAACACCAGCAGGACGCGGGAAATGGAGGGAATGGAGTCTGAATCCTCTGGCTACAGCTAGTATGCGCTGGACGATTCGGACGGGGAAGGAGAAGATGACGAGCATGGAGATCTGTAGTGATCAATCCTTGGAAATCCTACGAGTCAATATCGCTCCGTTTCTATTAGCTGTTGTTTAGCCTGATCTGATTTCATTTGCAATGCATAGTTTGTTTTGTCTTTACTTCCCATTGCTTATTCTATAGTCATGACATGTCGTCTCGATCTATCGCATTCCAATGAAACAATTAGCACCTTATTCCTTCTCTTGCTTCGGCTGGTGATTGTTCGGTAAGATTCTAGAATTAATGATGAGGATGTGATATGCATATGGTTGAGCCGTGGCGGTAGACGTGTCCACGCAACGAGTGTGTGACTTGGGAACACAGCGCCTATGACGAAGGAGACCCTGACTTGGCGGCGCAGAGAGAAATGCAGGCGAAATGTATTACACATGGAAGTGATGAATGTAGGGCCTATAACCCTGGAAATGCCAATCATAGCTCATACGTGTTACCATGGCCAGTTCTTCGCCGCAGTAGTGTTGCTTCAGCTGGGGCTGGATTACCCTCTTCTAGGTAATTGATGAGGGGAGTCTGGCCGACAAGCGTGGACCCTGGAATTTAAAAAGATGTCCGCGCACGTGCGTGTCATGTGGAGGAGTAAGATCTCAACAGAATGGTATAGTACCTGTAGTTTTGGCGGTTGTGGTCGCTGGCTCAGGTTGTTGTGCATGTCAGTCGGTAAGATCGTTGAGCTTAGTGAACCAGTCGTTTAGTGGTTTCGCTGTGAGCTTATCTATCCAGAATCGAATCAATGCTCAAACTTTGTCGAAATTATGCGGACAGGAACGTGATGATGTAGGATGAAACAGCGCTATCGATGTTGCCGAGCCCTGGAGCTTGACCCTACCGTAGCCGTGACGTCCGATCTCCGCTTTCCCCGCCCAACCTCTTATCACTCCGCCCATTGCCTCCTTCTTACTTCATGCGCCCTCACCTTAATATCGTACTATTTGCACCCACTGAGTGTAGTCAAAGTCTCTAACGGCAAGTATGAGGTGGCGCTTTTCCCCGCTCCTCGCACTGCAATTGGCCGGCTGCTCACCGGTCATAGCGCACGTCACCGCTACGGACGCTATTGTACCCTGTGAACCATGGAAGGCTCGATCAAAACGCGCATTGCCATAGGTCATGCAAACACTTCCCCGCTGGGAAACGCACGGGTATAATGACTTGCACTTGCATTGTTGCACTTTGGGCCAACTGTCTCGTTTGTCCTTCACTTTTTAGGGTTCACCGTCAATCAACTTATCACCATGGTGAGCGTAGCGTCCGTGATAGTAGTATTGTCCACATCAGTGTTGAATACCTCAACTTCACACAACCAGTTGAGCTTTCTACAACCTCGAAGCGAACCCTGTACGAACTTTCACGACCAAGACCACAACATTTAATCTAACACCTCTCACGGCCCGGTACTGCGAAAGAGGAACACATAACGCGTACTAGTCATGTACTTCCCCCAAGACTTCGTACAAACTCGACAGAGAAAAGCCATGACCGACGACTACCGCGTAGCGAAGAAGCAGAAAGAATCTTCTACAGCATACACATACCAGCGACTTCCCCAATATGGAGCCTATCGTCAAGGAACCCAACGAGCATTTCCACCGCATATCGGACAGCAAGCGACACCAAGTCAATATCCAAAGCTATGTGCTCCACAAATATACGTCCACACTTCGGCCGACGCCCAGCTCGCTGCTTACAAAGATGCCTTCATCACCAAGGCATGGCATGATGAGTGGCAGAAGGCACCGGAGGATTTTGGACCGGCGAGGCCTATGGTGTTGCTCAATCAGCCCGCGAGAATCAACTTGCCCAGACACGCACTTCGAACAAAAGACGTTCATCTCAACCACTGGGATTGTGCACATGAGCCTGAGGGTGCCAAGACCCAGCGTCAGACATTGGAGCAAGAGACAGCAAAGAAGAAGGAGAAGATGAGTGTAATAGAAGCGATGAAGCAAGAGCAGAGGAGGATAATGGTCAAGCAGGCCGCACTGAACGCGCAAGTCATCGACCTTACCGACGACGATGTCCCAAGTGCCTCATCACTGTGGATGTATCATGGGGTTGACAACACGGAAAACTATCCCCCAGTCTGCAACAATCGGCCTTGGAATTATGTGGAAGGCATGACGGACTATGACTGCTTCCTTTCTGGACTCCCGTTCGACATGTCCGTACTGAATACAAACTGGGACACGATGTGGGGTCCGCAAAACGGGTACAGTTCGCAACAAAGTTATGGTGTTTCTTAGATGGGTGTGCCCGTCTACTGTGTTTACTTTCAAAAGCGTTATTCATGGGTGAATGGCGATTTCACCACAAAAGTACTACGACTTGATGAGTCCCCGGAGTTTTCGGGCAACAATTTTACGACTTCACTTGGTTTCTGCGTCACTACGGTTACACTTTGTACTCGTCTAATTCACTTAATTTCCTCTTCTCTTCTTGTCTATAGAAATTCTCTTCCCTTCTCAATGAAAGTACCTTACCATTACCTTAATCAACCACACTCCTGAAGAATCAACTCATACCCTCTCCCACACTCTGAAAGATTCTAAAGTCACAACATGACCCAGCCTTTCCATTGTCCCGACTTTAATATGTTGCTGGAGCACAACAACCGCGACAATATAACTGCGGGGAACAATCCTGCCACTGTCTTAGAGAATACGATTGATCCGTCACTCGAATACATTCCTAGGGGATTACCCTTTGCAGGCTACGAATCGCAGAACCGCCACAATCAAGTCCCTGCCCCGCAAACGACTGACAATCATCGTCCAACTGCTCACGAGGCTTCACGCTCAATGCCTGCCCCGCCGCCTGTTCGCAATGTCCCACAGTCAGGTAATCCCCGCAGCCAGTTCCTCTCGGGAATTCCACTTCATGATTACATGTTTCCGCAGGGCGGTCTTATCAACGCCACGGTCGTCGATATCATCGTGATCTTTCCGCAGTGGTTCCGCAACCCATATATTCTGGAACGCTTCCTGAACAATGGCATCACCGCAAACATCCAGTTTGTCATCTTGGACGAATACCGACACCTTGGCCTCACTTCAGTGGAACAGCTAGAACGCGCTAGAGATCATCTATCTGACACATACAGGAAACAGATGAGGAAGTACTTGGATTCCAAGTGGACCAAGCAGACTCACCGGGCACCATATGGCTGGAATACGCAGACCATGTCAATCCACGACTTCAAGCCAGAGTCTATGGTGTCCGGTGGTCCATATGAAGCTCCACCATCTATACCCTTCAAAGACCTAGCTATCGGCCTCAAGAAGCTTCCCGTGGGGAGTGACGCGGGCGACTTGACACGCGCGCTGGATTACGCCATGCAAAACTATAAGCTGGATGAGCATGGCCACCCGGTCGATTTCGTCTTCCCAGACGACATTCACCTCATCTTGGACGCAATCGGTCGTACAGTGGTTACTGCAGGTAACGCCGACGTATCCATCATCATTCGATATCACAACATCATTCGAGAACATGAGGCGGTGCGACGTAAGAAGCTTGCGGAGGACCGTAGGCAGACGGCTGATGAACGCAGACAACAGGAGTTGGCAGTAGAGGCTGCTAATCAGTCCATGAATCAGGATCATGAACATCAGATTCCTACGCAGCAGTCATCACTGTATGGATATGGACAGATGGACTGGCAAGTCCCGCAGCCTGCACCACAACACTACCAGTCAGACGGTGAGTATGGCGGCATGTCGTCTACTGGTATGGGCTTCCATCCACCACGCACATACTCCCAAGATGCAGCCGCAGCCGTCGCGTCAAGACTAACATCTTACGGCACACCCCAGACCACCACCTCCCTCCCTCCCATCCCCTCCATCTGCGTCTTCTCGCCCTCCGATGACGACACCTCACAACCTCCACCCCAGCAGTCTTGGCAGCCGCAGGACCCCGTAGCCGCCCAACAGCAAATCGAAGATTGGGTAGCTGCAAACAAGACGTTCGACCTAAACGGTGTGCCCCAGTGTTCTATGCACCCCGCCATGCTTCTCCGAGAGTGCGCAGACCGGTTTGCAGCGGATGATACGAGTGATATTGCGCGCGCGGCGAGGTGGGCGGTGGCGCTTGGAGATTCGGACGTTTTGGAGTGGACGGTGGGCGATGCGGAGATGATTGTTGGACTGTTGGATGCGGCGGCGAACGGGTTTGAGGGATTTATTTGAGAGACGGGGGCTGCTGGGAAGGGACGGTATGGTGTGAGGAGGAAAGATGGGTGTACAGCTATTGTTTTGCGGTAGTATGAGCAGGGCATGGTATTGAATGGACAGCAGTGGGCTCCTAGGGAGTGGAGATCGAGACAAAGTTACACTAGCCTAGTGCCTCAAGCAAAGGCATATACGAATTCATGAATACAGTACGTTTTTGTAACATCTCGTTTTCTTTGTGAAGCCTAACACAGTCGTCAAGCTGAAACTCAAAGAGGGTATCAGGAATGCACTGAAGCCTTTCTTGTGTATTGACGTCAAACTCTCAAGTCATTCAAACTAGTTGCCGCTCACTCCGTAAGTCGTAGCTGGTGGGGAACTCCAAAGCCCCCCCAATTTCATGCTGCAGTCCACTCAGTCCAACAAGCTTCTCTCAAAAACCACGGTGCTCAAAAGATTCCAAATTATCAGTGATGACCGGGGCGGACGACTTTGCCATCGCAAACTGACTTCTGCCAACTTCCCGTTCGTCCTTTGCATTGCAACGACGACTGGAAAATAGATCCTGGGAATTAGTTTGCAGTTGATCGTCTCTCACCCTACATTCATGTCGCTTGCACCGACATTCCTATGTTAATTGCAAGGCTGCTCTTCCTTCATCCTACACTCATAGCACTTGCACAGACAGTCCCATTGTACTGGTAAGGCTTAAATCATGTTCATACATATTTCATATCCACATCCCCCACTCAATTCCTGCTTCAAGCCAAACGAGCCACACACATCGCCTAGGCATTACATGACTGCCGATCCCAGTCTGCAAACAGCAGCAGATCATCATCGTCTACCCGTGCCCACAATCCTTTGTCGGCGGCCGGCTCAGCCAGCCAGATAGCCAGCCAGTGGGGGGCGAAAACAGACGTGCAGCCAACAGCATTCCTAATCTGCGTTGATCCTGCAATGCGCAAGGCTAGACGGTTCGTACGAACGTAGTAACAAGGACACGATAGCGGTAAACCAAAGCGGTTGCGGCCGTTCCGTCTGTACGTTTATCCCAGCCTATGATCCTACATGTCCCAAATTTAGCTGCCTGGCTACCAAACCAACAATCCTGAACGCCTCATCCTTTTCACGCCGCGGTATCCTTTTTCGGCATGTAGAAGCGGCAGGCAGACACCGAATGAATCGACCCCCATCGCCATCGCCTGATACTCAAAACATGCCTATGTAGGTGTGTGTCCAAGCTGAGCTGAACCAATATAGCTATACGATAGATACACCAAACGGCCACGCCGAACGACCCCATGGATTGGCCCAGCCTACAAGAGCAGTCATGCCAACGAACAGAACCACACGATGCACCTGGACCCTTACGCAGAACATGATCCCATGCACGCATACGCATACGCATGGCATACGCCTCTCGCAACCCAGCTCTCCACCACGATACACACAGATGACATCCCAAGACAGGCATCTAGACCCCCGCTCCCAAGTTGCCCGTTTCGCGACTGTCGATCGCAAAGAGGATACCGGAAACGACGGATTCCGCGTTCGAAACGGTTGTGTTGGGTTTTGGTGCGGCATGGCTGCTAGGTACTTGCGGGTTTGAAGGCAGGCGAGACCCGCATTTGCGCCACGCCATGCAAAGTCTCGCTTCGTGGGCGCAACGGGGCGTCTGGCAAACGATAGCGACGGCGATGGCGATGGCGAAATAGGCTGTGGAGGATGAGGCGCTGTCTGTCTGCCTGCCTGCCTGGAAGCGAGCAAGCAAGCAAGCAAACAGATTCAAGACAGACGCATGAATCTTCCAACGCATCCCATGCCATCCACCTCCTCAGTCACCCACCAAACGAACAAACCCGCACCCCACGAATCGCACCCTGCCCCATCCCATCCCAAAGGATCCTCGCCTACCACACCCAACCTGCCCACTATGTGGCTTACACATGCGTTGGCTGCCTTACTTCCAAGTTCCCACCCCGATGGGAAACAAAAGTGCGCCCATTTACGGTAATTCCAAATCTGCGTGGCTACCTGAAGAGGATTCCGCCGTGACCGCATTCGTATACCCTGTTCCTCTTTTTTTCCTCGCTCGTATCTGCAGTTGTTCTGTATGATTGGACAGGGGGGCCTGAATCAGAAGGTGCCGAGGTAGGGGATGTGGGTGGGGTGTTGGGATTGGCTGGGATTGACTGTAGCGAGGCTTGGGAGAAGGGAGCGGGAGGCTGAATGGGGTCGTTGTGGATGCGACTGACGTTGCGTGGGCCCTGTGCTGGAGGGACATTTTTTTTCGTTTTTTTGTTGAGCGCAGAGATGGCAACAAACAAAACAACCAACATTTGAGGCATAGATGTTGATTGACTGGCTCATTTCTTAGGGCTACAGTTTGTTTGTTTGAGTTGATGAGACTGAAGAGCCAATTTTTGGTTGGTTGATTGATTGAATATTGATAGACTTAAGGTTCTGAAGGGACGTTTCTATGACAATTCTGCAGGCGGCTCTTCCCACGTTCCTATCGCAAACTCTTCCGTGAGCTCCTCATCAGTATGCTTTGCTGCTGTTGTCGTGCTTGGTGTTGTAAAACCTGCACGAGTCCACCGTTGCAAGCACACCAAAGCAGCCAGTAACTGCGCGCCAATTTTCCGCCTTTGTGGCTCAATTATATCGCCAGTTCCCGCAAAAACGCGCTCACAATCAGAGCTGGAGGCGGGTATAGTCAACACGTCGATCGCCAATCGTGAAAGATGTGGATACTTCGGCTTCAACGATAACCAGTACTGTACAGCTGTTGGACCCTCCTTGTGTTGATCAGACGTCCACATAGGCTCTTTTAACCAGCTATCGTACTCATCCTCCACCTCCAATGTATGCTCGCCGTCCTCATCTAGTATAGCGTCGATAGCGTCGTCAAAGCTGCTCATGGTAGGTTTTGGCGCAGGGGTTGGTGTTGTGGCAGCAGCGGCAGGCTTGTAGGCAGCCCAAACCCGCAGAAACTTCGCGTGCGCGGTGCTCAATTGTGTAGGTTTGTCGCGCCAGAAGCGCTTAGAGTATGTTTTATATCGTGGATGTAGTGCCGTAGCTGCGTAGTAAATGGGACTTTGGAGGATCTTAGTAAAGTAATTGCTCGCTTTTCGCCTCGCGGCTCGCAGGTTGATCGGGATGTGATCTTCGGGCGCCTCAGATGGCTCGTGGTTGACCGATTCGTATGGCCGAAGGCGTGCATCCAGCTCAGTTATCACACTCTCAAATACTGGGATGACCTCGTAGAGTGCGCCAAAACGGCCACACTTGCCGCGGCCTTGGAGGCGATCTGTAGCAAACTTGAGCGGCTGCAGTATCGCCATGTACTCAGTAATCACCGCCCAGTCAGCCGCCGTAAGGCCGTCTGACCTCATCCACCGCGGCACATCAGGCAGCTTGTTTCCTCTAATAGCTGCCTGTTCGTCAGCCTGTTCAGTCTCGCGAATGTGGTACGTGGCGTATGCGTTGATAGCTTGTTGGAGCTGAACTCCGCGCTTAAAGCAGTCGTAATAGCTGTTCCAACGTGTAACACACGGCTTAATTGGCTCGCGAGTGCCGCCGCTGGCGCCTGTGGGCATGCTGTTAACTGCCTCGCGTTGGCAATCTTCAAAAATACTCCACTGCTTCGGCGTGTTGATGTAGTTGATAATATCAAGATACACGCCAAGCGGTCCTTCTTTCCGCCACTCCTTCATGTAAAAATCCTCCATCTTTGTGTTCTCCAGGGCGTTGTTATACGCGTCAGCATCCCTCCCGAACATAATCGTTTGGCCAACAAGGTTAAGTATGTGGCAAGCGCAGCGGAGGCGGCGATCGGAGGCAGAAAAGTGGTACATCGCGGCGAGTTTGTTAACAGCGGTGTCGTTATTGTAAGCGTTATCGAGCACAAAGTAGCCGAGTTTGCTGCGATTAATGCTGAAGGATTGCAGGATTTTGGTTACAGCGTCAGCTATCGCCTCACCAGTGTGGGCACCCACCAGCTGCGGCAGCGCGATGGGTAGGTCAACTATCGCGCCCTTACTGTTGGCGTAGTGAGCAACTACAGAAAAGAAGCCACGTTTGCCGCCTTTTGTCGTCCACCCATCGAAGCTTATATGTACCTTGCTCTCGGCTTCAGCCAACGCGCGCACCACCTGAGGCCGTAGCCAACTGTACAACCTCATCACGAACGCTGACACGCTGTTATGAGACCTCCATAACGCCGCCTCTGCCTCAGGATTAGCAAGCCTGATCATCTTGCGAAAAGCCGGCGTCTCAAACTCGCGGAGTGGTCTGTTGTTGTCGACCAGCCAGAGCGCAGCTGCCTGCCGAAATTCTTGTACGTCGAAGTTTCCTATAGTCTTGTACGCCTCTAGACTAAATTTGACACCGCTTAGAGCTGCCTGACGAAGTGATTGTTGTCCATGTTTGCGGAGAGGTTTGCTTAGGATTGGACCATCTTTGCTGAGCCGATGACCAGGTTTATCAAGCTGGAGGTGCCCGTTGGCGGCAGTGGTTGACTTCGTTACTCGGTGTACACCATTAGGTAGCTTATGAATATGACAGTACTTGCACACAAAGTACAACTCATCTGGGTGGTGAGTACCCTCCTTCCAGACACGCCAGCCGTGTTGAAAAATCCAGCTTGCCTTGCCTCGTGGAGTGCTCAGCGGCGCGACAAACCCCTTTAATCGCGACCAATCGACGCCCTCAAAGTCGCGAAAATCGACGCTCACAGCGCTATCCTCCTCCACCGAAGCCTCAGTGGCAGCGCTAGAGAAAGCTAAAGGCTGTACAATAGAGTCCTCTGGCTTATCAAACATTAACTGCGACTCCCAGGCTGGCTCATCAGTGAGCCGAGAGGCTTGTGAGGCAGCCAAAATAGGCAGTGGTGATGCCCGCCGAGGGCGCTCCTCGGGTTGTTGTACAGGCTTACATGGCGGTTCAATAGCCCGTGTGGGCGGCTCGATAACTTGTGTAGGCGGCTCTGTAGGCGGATCCGGCGTACTTTCTGGCAGCTCTATCGGCTGGGTTGGCTGACTGCCGTCACCCAACAGCGCTTTGAGCGTAGGTTTGCGCGTACGTTGTGCTCGCTTGAAGGGAGTATCAGCTTCTTCGGCAGCCTCGGGCTTGCGTTTTGCTGGTATAGAGGGCATGGATAAGGCTAAAAGTAAGCCGGAGCCGCGAGAAAGTAAGGTGTTGTTAAATGTTATAAGCCTGATGTCAGTAGCACTAGGAATAGAACATGTGTGAATCGTGTTGTGTATTGTGCTACAGGAATTGAGATCTATGTCTCTGCCAGCTAGCGTTGTGGGCGCTAAGCCTCGTACGTACTAGCCTGGAGTGAGTGAGAGATGGGATGGAACCTAGGTCATATAACTTACACGCGAGTAGGCTTAGTAAGCAAGATCCAACACTAAGAATTCGTCGTTGAGCAGCTATCCCAGAGGCCTCACCTAGGTATCCCCCTCCCTCGCTTACTATCAAACAACACCAATCCTATCAACATTTTGTTCTCAAGATTGGTTGATTGATTGACAGAAATACAGTGGCTAACTGTTGGTTAGTTGGTTGGCTCCGAATCAAACAAATCAAACAACAATATTGATGAGATATTGATTACTGACAACCTTGGTTGAGCGTTAGGTGGATGAGTTGGTGGTGGTGGGAGGTGTGTACGTTCGTACCTCACACAAAGACACGTGATAGGTAACATCGTCGCAACCGTCCTTCATTTACAATTCACTATAGCAACTATCTGCACCTCCCCCAAACCAATTACCCCATAGCTCAACCGAAAAAAAGAAAAAAAGCGCCACACGACAACTACCCATTTCGCAATACCTACCTACCTACTCCTCGCACTCTCACTCGCTCAAACTGCTGAAATAGGAATGGAATGTAAACACCGTCATCGGTGTTTACAATCAGCCCTAACTCACATGCCGAGGCGAGTACATCTTCTCCAAACTTTTTTCCCAACCAAACTAGCTGCAAAAACTCTAAAATTTACGAAACAGGAAATACGACTACAATAACTCCGACATGGAACGAGCGTTTGCGGTTTCGTTCCTCCACTTCCCTAACGGCAAAGATGACGCCCAGGTACGGCCAATATTTTCTCGTGATGAAATCGGCATCGAGGGGGCTCGTATCTGTAATGTCGGTGCCGGTGCATCAGCCAGTTTTTTTCCTTGTAGCCGAGATCTCGTATTTCGGTTTCAACGGCGGCGGACGGTGGGGGTTGGAGGTGTCGTAGACGGAGGTTTCGTATCATTGTCATCATGGTCCGATCGGTGGTATGGGTGATGCCGAGGTATTCTACACTGCTTATGGTGTTTACAGTGTGTAGAAATAAACTTTACTACTGTATACATATATGCATGCCACCGCAGACACGTGCGAAACCCCTTACCCAAT
This sequence comes from Pyrenophora tritici-repentis, assembly GCF_003171515.1. Taxonomy (NCBI): domain Eukaryota; kingdom Fungi; phylum Ascomycota; class Dothideomycetes; order Pleosporales; family Pleosporaceae; genus Pyrenophora; species Pyrenophora tritici-repentis. The sequence continues at coordinate 2,572,316 of NC_089395.1, forward strand.
TACCTCTCAACCCTCCCTTCCAGCCCTCCATGTCGCGGTCAAAACACCCAAACAATCCCATCACCCCCTTCATCCCCATTCTCATCTCGGTCCTCCGCTCCCCTCCTCTCCATTCATCCATCATCCACCCCCACAGCCGTGCACAGCACACGCGTCCCCTCCCCCACTACCTCTCCCCATGCGCCGAAGAAAAAAAAGGGGCTTCCTTCAACATCGTACGTTCCCTCCCCACCAGCCCGCCAGTGCCATCGTGGGGGGAGGAAGATCTACAGATCAGTAAGTAACAGATAGACAAAGAAACGGCCTTGCGCGTAAGTAAGCTTCGGTCCTTCTACAATCCCTGTGCGTAACCCTTTCACGTGTCTCGGTTCGGCATATTGAATTCCTTCCCCCCTCTCCCTCGGCAGCGGAGAGAGCGAGGTTTGCGTTTATTTTGCCGATGTAGGCACGGCATCTAGACTTGGGTTACTGGGATGGGGGTTTGGAGGGTATGTACAGGGAGGGAGGAAGGGGGCGTATGACGTAGATTTACCGTTAAAAGCGCCGAGAATAGGGATACATACACTGCCTACCCATACCTACATACCGCATCTTTCCATATACCTACGCTACACTATTAAGGCTGGTAAGGTAGCCTTACCGCTACATTCCAGCAGCCGAGTGACGTACATAACCCACCGTAGGTATGATAGCAAAACGTACATATCCCCGTATACCCCCGACAGCGGCGGCCCCGGCGGCGGTGTTGTACATGTGTAAATGTGGGGCTAGATTATGTACATGATGTACAGTATACCGGACAGCCAAGACAGGTACGGTAAATCATAGCCAGCCTTATACACAAGTCCGTTATCCGGTGTCCGTGATTTGCGGCTTCCGGGGGGCAACGAGGCAACGGAACGGAAGCAGAAAATGAGGCTCTGGCTTACGCAGACATGCATGCATGCAAATCTTCCATCTTTTCAGTCTTCGCCCTCGTGTGCTATACGAAATACCGCGCCATGCGTCGCTGTCTGAATGTACCTACAGTAAAGATGTCATCGCATCGGATATTACAACCTACATTCTGCTATAACCCCACCCCACCCAGCACCCAGCACCGACACCGCCCACCAACACCCTGTTCTGCCCTGTCCTGCCCTGTCCTGCCCTGTCCTGCCCTGTCCTGCCCTGTCCTGCCCTGTCCTGCCCTGTCCTGCCCTGCCTCCACCTCTCACGCACCACCCCGTTCAGCCCTGCAACCCCGCGCCCCATCTCCTCGTTCTCGGTCTCGGTCTCTCCCTATTTTCCTTTCTAGAACGAAACAGGGCAATTTTGCGCGCGCACGCAGGGCACGCGACATATGAAGGGTCAAATCTCATTCGGTAAACGGTGTTTCAGGTGTTTGCGGGAAATTTCCAAACGGGCGAGTAGAGTAGAGTAGCGGAGGTGGGGTGGGGGACGCAGACGGGTGGAAGGTAGGGGGTTATTATTAGATTTGCAGTGGAAGGATCGATGATGGGGGATAACGGTTTTTTTGCTTGCGGCTTGCGCTTGCTAACTAGGTGTGGGCTGTTCCTGTTGCTGGACGCTGGATGCGTACATGTTTGATCAGGCCGTGGCGAATGCGGCGCATTTAGTATACAGTACGGTATACCTAACAGCCAGCCAGCCAGGCAAGCAAGGCAAGGCAGAACGAGCGTGTATACGTGGCGGGGGGCCTAGTTAGCCTACCTGAGCCAGTGCGCTGAACGCTGAACACACATGGAATACAACATAGAACCCACGGCATGTAACGTACGTACAAGTATAACCACACGCGACTACACGTATTACACAAAGAATCCGCAGAACTAGGAATTTGCTTCTTCTCACTCGCTCAACCCACTCCCACTCTCATTACCGGGAAACCCATTATTTCCGCCGCGACCGCCGCCGCCGCCAACGAAACGAAAGAAAAAATCGTTCGTCGCCAAGATCGGACTTTTTCTTCGACCGCTTTGAGTAATTGCGGCGGCCACGAGAGAGAGAGAGAGAGCGGAGACGGCAGAAGACCAAACGAATGAATGAGACCCTAGGCCTGTTGCGGCCGCTTGCGGTGCATGGTCAGAACTAAGGTTCCGGGGCCGAAACTTAGGCGGGCGGGTGAGATTTCTAACCCTCTTTTTCGTTCTTGCTATTCGCTTGTACGTACAGTATGATGACGATGTCGGAGTGGAGGATGACAATGGGGTCGTCTCGCCAAAAACATCCATGTACCTACCCATGGCGTGTGTGCAATCGAGATTGTGTGGAAAAAGACCGGGACCCCGAATCTCTGCGACGCGCATCGGGCCGTAAGACAGATTGGGGTATTAGGTGCGAGCAATAAGTGGTCTGTTTTTGTCACTTGTCTACAGCTAGTTACTGCTCTCGCTTGTGTTTTGTTACAGGCACGTAATAGTTCCAAGTTGTGGGGAATCAAAGTCAAGATGCCGACGGGGTTTGTAACGGCGTATAGGGCGACGAATGATGCGCTGCAAGGTGTCGTGTTTCGTGTGCTACAAGCCCACATATCAAAGGTGGACTGAGTGGCAGATGAATAATCACCCGAAAAGCTATTTTTGCATGTTTTGTAACGTGTCAGGCGAGATGATGGCATGTTTGACATGACGATCAGGAATGGTGACGGGAGCTAGACAAAGGAAAAGACCCTGGGCTGGACTGCAAATCTGCAATCGGACTTTCCGCGTGTCGGTGTTATGAAGCCGTGCAACCGTTTAGAAAGTCCCTAGAAGCATGCCACAGAAGGACGGGTGTGCGGCGCTTGCGGGCGTTGGACCCGGGTGCGAGGCCTCGGGTTCGTGTTCAGCTTCTGACGTGGGTTCTGTAGCGCCAGGTGGGTGTGTGGGTGTGGGCACCAGAGTGGCTGCAGGAGGTAGAGGGGCAGGACTCGCAGGAGGGCGCCTCGGTTTGCAGGCTATAGTATTCGCCCACCGGGGTGTGGCCGCGCGAATTGCGGCGCGCAGATGCGATGCAGCGATGCAGCACGACGAGAGGAGAAGGCGCTGGTTTGGGTCTTGGTCTGCAGACCGCGGGCTTAGGCGAGGCGCGTGGAAGACTGGAAACTGGTGGTCTGGAAGCTCGACGTCGGTCCGTTTAGCGAGAGGAACAGGCCGTGTTGCGCAAACGATTTGTTAGACGGGGTGTCTTGTTGAGTGATCTGGTGGGTTTCCAACGAGTGCTTCCATGACGATATTCCTCTCCTTCTCTGCTTGTCCCTGTCGCAATGTCATTCCATCATCGATGCCGTAGCCAATTAGTCAACCGTATCCCATCTCCTACCTGCGCAATTTAATCATGGATGTTGTACCTCCCTCATCGCGTTACCCCGTGCTCAAAGTACAACTGCCGTGTACCATTAAACCCACTATATTCGTCTTCGATTTTCCGCCACTCAACGACGCAAGGGCTAATTGTATAGCTGCATGGGGACAAGCCTATGCTTCTTACCGTGGCCATGGGTCATTGCGTGCGGCCGTGTCAGGTACCTCAAACGGGCTTTCGGAACGGACATCGCGTGTCGTGGATGGCACAACGTGGTCTTGTATTCGTGCGTTGGAGAGTGATGTGTGAGATGTAAGCGTCCACAGCATTGTTGGGCGTGGAAGCGAGGGGTGAGTCCTTGTTAATCGGTACGACGGGCCTGTCGAGCTGAATAAGTGTCTAATTCGGGTTTTGGCGAAACACTGGCTGGCTGCGTGGAACGCTCATGTCGTGAACCAGAAACCGTTCACCAGTGCCCTTTACCTGATTGTACCTTTAATTATGCTTTGGACTTGTTGCTGGAGTCATACTTTGATGCATGACATACGCAGCCTGGACTGGTCGCCAAAGTAGCCACGCTCTTACTGCTGTGTACCGCCATCAACGGTCAGCTTCATGCTGGGATTTGAAGCACCAATCGACTGTAAGAGCTAGGAAATAACAAAGGGGGAGGCACGCGTGACAGTTGTCAGAAGAGCGCTGTGATGCAAGATTGCAAGGATGAACTGGTTTGGTGAGAGCAGTCAAAAGACGCAAACATTTGGGAGGATGATAGCGACGCGTCCCTCTTGGAAGTGCCAGCCAGTGAGAGTTGCTGATACCGTTCAACGCTCGCTCAATCAGCGCAGCGCAGTCAATGTCGCCGGCGCAGTGGCAACCAACGTTCGCTTATCAGTTAGTAACATATTTCTCCTGATGCACGCCTGCTTAACCACCGGGTTTTCTAATGCCTACCAGGGCGGAATTCACCGGCAACGTTTGGAGCCCAACATAGTCGCACTGGCGAGTCAATCATGGTCGAAAAGAAGAACAAGTCCCCCAAACAGGATTCTGCAGTGCCTCACTGGTGCTCAGGACACGGCCTGATTGGCGTGCCTTGTGAAAGAGGGTAAAACGATAAGCTGGCGACCAAAAGCAGTAATTGTAGACTAGTGAAAAGGTTAGTAGCAGCCTCATGGTCGACACTGTGTATGTGGATCCCGTTGGGTGTCAAGGAAACTGCATCGTGTGTGTGTCTATCGCATGTTTGTAACGCGAACCCGAGAAGGATGTGCTCAATGGAGCCAGCTGAATGGTCCGGGTGTGATGATTAACATTCGGTAACCCTCACAGACATGATGTGCTGTCATCCCCAGAGACGCTTGGCCGTGCTGTCCGTGTCCATAAACGGTAAACGCCCACCGAGCTTTTGTCAACAAAGTGAAGCGATTGCCCCTGTAGGGCGACCATAGCTAAGTTGCAGTCGTTTTATACTTCTGACATGGGTTGTGTCGAGGGTTGCCACTCATGGTCGTGAGTGGAGTATTTGTTTGATCGACGTCCAGTGTGTGTGTGTGTGAGCGGACGGGGTATGGATACATGCGAAGAGTAGCGCGCTCTACGTTGGAAATGAGAGAATCAAAGGAAGGAAAAAACATGTTAAGGGATGAGTTTGTGAGGCGCAAATCCACATGGCTGTGGAGTCTCTGACCTGACTCTGTGTTCTACAGGCAGCAAAAGCAACAACTGCACCCTGATCGCCATGTTGCCATGCGATGTTGCGACTCATGGATCTCCATCCGGGTGTAGCCATCCGGGCGATCATTGTTGTATGTCATATGGAAATCAGGTCCGAGAATTGGGACACGAGTAATTACAGCCACATATGGCAGGAAGTGATGGGCTGGCATGTTGTAGAGACGGATTTTCTACCGACAGTGGTGGCAGGCTGAACATGTCGGTACAGGCCGTACCAGAGTCAGGTCTAGACCGGCTATACAACGGACACATTGGGAGACGGCATTATACTTTGGCCAGGATAGTAATGGGGTGTAGAAGGATGCATTGGGCTGGCAGGCCAGACCTGGCACGGAATAAACAAGACGGGTTGGAGTGAAGAAGAATTGCAGCATATTCGGCGAGATCAACACGCGCCTGCCTTGATTACTATGGTCGTGGAGCTTGGCAAGGTGGCATCGTGATTCGCGCCACAAACGTGTTGACGTTATTGCAAACCATTACTGCAGAGGGAGAAGATCAGCTGCCGAGGATTATTTCCCGCGTTGGCGAGTGGGCGTGAAGGATGATGCAAACAACGGTGGTCGAGTCGGCAGGGGCCGAATCAGTCGCACAAGTAGACGGGCCGGTCGTGTGGCAGTGTCGATGATCTTGGCCGGCGATCTTGAATAGTATCCGCTGACTACATGTGTTGCGACATGTGTTGCAACATGTGTTGCTTACGTATCGCAACCCTTTTGCAAGACAAAGGGGTTTTAGTGGGTCACGTCGATCCGATTCGGCGCGCGCTCAGATCTGAGCTAAACGGCTTTCCCTTGTTGGTGCCGCATCTTGCTTTGGACCAGTGACGAAGGATGCGCCGGGCCTGCACGCTAATGTGCATGGATGGAGTCAATGACGAGTCAGCTACGACTTGAAGTCAAGTGGTGCCTGCAAAATGCAATGCGGTATTGTGTCACGCCAGATGCATCTTGGGCATGCGTGCAGCATGGGTGGAAATGGAGAACTGCATCTAGGGCGAGAGGTGAACTGTGCTGTTGCAAAGACTTGGATGCCTAGAGAAATGAGGCTGAATCGGACCACAGCGTGTCCTTTGGGCCGCTGGTGTGCCGCTGTCAAAAACCGTGAGCTCCTACCCACGAAGCTCGATTCGAGGACGTTTGCTCAACAGCAAAGTATAATGGAAGCGCGGTTTGCGCCACCGCCAATAAGAAAGGAAGGTAATAGGGGTGAGACTGTGTAGGAAAAAGAAAAGTAGAGTGTCGCGGGTTGGCAGAGGTTTCAGGAAGATTGACGCCGCCGGCTGTTGCTGCTATTGGCTCGGCGCGGAACATTCGTTAATCTGATCTTGAAGATCATGGCTGGGAATCCCTGCCGACATGTGCAGAGAAGCACGACAAATCCAAATACAAAACTACACAATGGCAGTACGCAGGTAGACTTGCGGCGCACTGGGTCGCCGAAGACACTCGGGGACGGACTGGTGGCTAGATGGAGACATTGCACGGCTCTGTGCGTACCCGCAGAAAAGGCCGAAGTGCAGATTTGCATGACGATAAGTCGATATCAAGTCGATATCAAGGCGGGGATATGTCAGACAAACAGGCGTACTACTACCAGAACTTGGTATTCCTAGGATCAGCGTCGCCGACCTCAGAGTTGCACGACGTAACATGACAATACGATAACCTGGTCAACAAGCTTCACGGTTGCCGTGACCTCGAGGCCGGGTGCATGCCGGCGGGCGTGTGTAGTGAGGCCGTACACGATAGTGTTTGGATTGGGGGCACTTGCAGGGAACAGGTTGTAAGCTTTTTGGCAATCCATGGGTCGTTGCTCTCTCCCCTTCCACGCGCACAAAGCCTGTGTGTTGGGCAGGCCTTGGCCGGGTCATGATACCGCGAAGCCAATATTTGGCGACTCGTACTTTGGAAGCATCTGGCGGCGGGTAATGCAGTGCGGAACCAGGCCGCGCAGGGCGCTAATCGGCGACGAATCTTGCATCGGGAGCAGATGCAGATGCAGATGCAGAATCAACAGCACGGTCTCGGTCTCGATGGTGAGATGACAGGCCGCACATGTTCGGTCGAGATGATATGGTGGCAGTCGCACAGAGAGCGTGGCCGTGGCTTGGGTAGTGAGGGCTTTTGACATTGTCTTGCTCGACATTGCAGTGGGCAGTGGACACGGCATGAGCCACAAGTGGGATTTGCTGGAACCACCGTTGGTCCCAGAGGGCGGGAAGGTGTACGCCATTCGTTGATAGCGCACAGGTGTCGAGGTGCGGCTGACGTACGAAGCAGCCAACCAAGTGGCAGGTGAGGCAGGGTTTCGTGATGCTATCACTATCGACCAAGCGGAAGAGCCCGCGCCGTGCTCCGAGGAACAGAAGGGGCTCATGGCCATGGGTTGACATTCGGTAGTACATGGGTCTGGCGCGCCGTCGACGACTCTTGCACTTGGGCTTCCAGCCTGCACCGCCGCACCAACGGCCGTTGAGGGAAACCGAATGCGACGGGCTGGCAATTGAGCTTAGCCGACTGAGGTAGATTTGCGGCCTCGGCCTGACGGCAGCCAGGGTGCTGAATCGGCTGGGGGTATCACGATTCGGCGCCATGGGAAGTTCCTCTACCTCGACTGTCGATGAAAGTAAAGGGAGTCGGAAAGGATCGGCCATGGCGACCGTTGAAGGCTGCAAGCGATTACAAGCCAACACTACCAGACGGCGAGGTTGCTTGATTTGAGAGCGTGTGCAGAGTGCAGCAAAAGCGGCTGAGGCTCAGCGAAACAAAGCACCCACTCGGCCGGAAGCTGTGCGTCCCGTAAACTCTAGCCCAGCACCTGGGACACGCCTTGCTGATGTGGGAATAGCATGTACGACCCCGGATCTGAACTTCAGCCACAGCCTGCGCCGCAGAAGAGACGCCACCAAGACAGGGGCCGGCAACACCTCGGCCAAGCCGAATGCAATCGACGGGCGACGGACTGAGCTGGTCGGGGGATCATGATGGTGAAGCATCAACGCATGGGGTTTGCAGCTCGACGAACGAGGCCCGCAGCTACTATTTTGGCTCTGTTGGACATGGGTGTGTGTCGCAACATGCCATGGGGTCCTGTGCCCGCACTGGTCTCAGATTGAGTCGACGACTGGCCAGCGTCTCCACCGATGGCGTCGTAGGGCCTCTCGTCTGGCTGTGAATGGAGAAAGTTGGGCGAGACAGTGGGAGTTGTTGTTTGCAGCCTCACTCTCTTGAATACAGTAGTACTCGGGTGGGCAAGACTCATTGTCGATCCAAAAAAAAAAAAACAAGACCCCAGCAACGTGACTTGGGCCATGATACAATGCCATGGCCATGCTACAATGGAATCTTGATTAACGGTTTTCCCCTTGCCTCTGCGTCCTAAAACGGGTGGGCCAGGCTGGGCTACACTAAGGCTATTCCAAATTGCCATGGCTAGCGCTGAGTGGTGGGGAGTAGAGGGAAGCCGCAGACGTTTCCAGGCAAGCGGGCTCGCTACTTTTCGCTACTCAAGCCGCGCCGGTAGATCAGTTGGCCGCGACCAAGTCACAAACGGCGGCGGGCAAAGACGCGAATAACAATACAAAGACAAACGGACGGCGTGGCCCCCTACACCACCACGGCCAAACGTACTGATGCATCCCAGGCCTGTTCAAGACCGCCCACGACGCTCCCGATGGACGAGTGCACCGCGCTAGACCCGGGAGAACGAACGACAGGCCCGAAAAGGAGTGGTTACAGTGCCAAGCTCTTCACTTCGCCGACCTCGTGTCCTCCAATGCGAGGCCCGCCATGACCGCACTACGCACGCCCGGTCCGCTGCCAGCAACCAACACCCGTTTGATCGACGCCCAAGTGCTGACTGCAACGTGCATCGTGCACAGTGCCGTGCTGAGCAATGGTGGCAGACGTCCAAGACTCCACAAAGACATGATCTTGTGCGTGCGAGAGACGTTGCAATATCCGTCTGGAACCCTTTGTAACAGCGTCATCACGGTACGCACAAGTGAAGCCGAAACTGACCACGCCCTTTTTCCCTGACGCGGCCAGAATCACTCCAAAGCAGAGGGCAACATCATGTCCGCACTGGCACATCCTAGAGCCCGCTGAGGCTGGCTGAGGCTGCCTGCCCCTCAACCTTGGGGACGTCGACATGTTTGGTTTTACACTGCACAGGGGACCTGCTCAGCGTGTGCGCCGAGTGGGGGTATCTTTGACAGTCACCATGCTGTCTACAAAACCCTGTCGGCCACGCTCCTAGTGCACCGCCATGAATCGACAGCGAAACGGCCAGGGCCCCTGGCAACTGCACCCATCCTGCGCGAGCGATGGGCCGCAGACGGGGACGAGCGCGCGCTGTCGGCGGCCAGGGAGCGTCGCAGGGGACCAATTCACTACCGTGGTCCCAGCATGGTAATCCAGCCTGGGCACGCCACTTGCTTTTTCTGCCGCTCCAACATGGCGCCGGGCGAGCGCCATACGCCATGCCACGATGTGATACAGGGTACTTGTCGAATCCGACGATCTGGTCCCCTCCTAGGTCCATCGCTGCCAAAGTGCGTCGTCGACAACGATTACTTTAGCTTGATGCTGCTCAGGGCCCAGCTAGTAGCTCAGAGCGCCGCATGACGCCCCAGCCCGATGTCCACCATCTCACCATTGCCTTAGCCGCAGCCTCTGAAAAGCACAATCCTCGCGCCCATCTGCCCGTCCCGAACAAGCCAATAACTCCTCGACCACCTTGGCGTCAGTGTGCCCTGACTACTCCTCCCCGCGCCCGCCGTGATATATACCGGTGCTCGCCTCTACCACGTTACCGTTGGATCATCTACCAAACGTCAACCACTTCTTGACCTTGCCTCAACCACACAAACACTGAACCCTCGACACTTGGCCCATTCCAGTCCCAAACATCAAGGTATGTTTAGTTTTCCAAGCCTGCCATCACTGTCACTCTCCCGCTACATCTGCCCGTTCCCACCGCTATATTTGTCCTTTGTCGATGCGGCTATAGCACACCTTGACTACTCCATTTCCATCTCCATCTCCATCTCCATCTCTATTCATCTCATCATCACTTTGTGCACATCTCAACATCTTCCAAATGGTGCCCTCCACTTCGCTTCACTCTCACAATGCTTGGCGAACTTCAGAACTGATGCCCAGCACAGCACATCACACCTTGCTCTATCAGACGGCACACAGACAGCCTCTTGATACTCGTAAAAGCACAGTCAGAACTACCGACCTGCACCATCAACCCACTGTTTACTCGCAGCATCCACTGCGAGCTTCACAGACCCCACTTTCTTATTGCCTCTCGCCTTCCCCATCAGAAGATTTCGCAATGGTTGCCCACAGACGCGGCCCATGGTCGCAGCACGAGGACCAGTGGCTCGTCAACCTCGTCGCCCGTAATGGACCTCACAACTGGGTGCGCATCTCACAAGAGATCGGCTCAAGGTCACCAAAGCAGTGCAGAGAACGCTACCACCAGAACCTGAAACCAACACTAAACCACGACCCCATCACCGGTGAAGAGGGAGAGCTCATTGAGAAGATGGTCGCTGAGATGGGTAAGAGGTGGGCTGAGATTGCACGGAGGTTAAAGGGACGCAGCGACAACGCAGTGAAGAACTGGTGGAACGGCGGCCAGAACCGACGAAAGCGCAACCCTGAACGTCCAGACCAGAGATCTCGCGAGCACATGCACCATTCTCAGAATGGCTACCACTACCCCTCTCACAGCCTCCCCCATCACGAAGAGCACCGCATGGCCTCATACCAGGACTCACGCAGGCCATCTCTCAGTTCTTCGATGAACTCACCCCATTCACTCAAACTACCTCAACCCCAGCGCTTCGAGCCTTACCCAGGATCGCGACCGCAACCCCTCGACATCTCATCTTACGGATCTCACGCAAGTGTACGAGCCCGGGGATTCGAGACACCTATGCCTTCACCATCTGGCTACTCCATCGTCTCAGCTGACGGCGCTCCTTCCCTCATCACTGACACCGGCTCAGAGTCGAGGTCACCACGCGGCGCTGCCTCCCCCATGGACATTACACTTGCTCCACTTGTAGGTCGCCGGGACGAGCGCAAGAACTCATGCACACGCTACCTCCCAGCCACTGGCTTTGCACCCGAGGATGACTCCTCCCACAACCAATACAGGCGACGAGGCTCACTTCAGCTGCCACCTCTTTACCGCAACGAGCCCCAGGCACCTACTGCAGCGCCCTCTTTCCGGGAGCCCAGCTACGAGCGACCCCAGCCTCCTCAACTCCTCACACAGCCAACACCCCAGCTGACCCACCACCACTCCATGCCTCACACTGCGCCAACAAGCGTTCCACAACGGTCTCTCCCTCCCTTCCACTCAATAACCGAGCCAACGCTCTCCCTACCACAATCATCGAGTGCGGCCACCAGCCCAGCAGCCCGGCAACTACCATCGCCGTATATGCTGCCTTCGATGATGTCAGAGGCCAAGAGCGCACCCGTGTCGCCCAAGGACAGGATGTCCCTGCGAAACATCATGTAGACGTCAATCATGTTCCGTGTCATTCACCGTACCCCTTCTTGTTCATACGCGCACGTTTCGCATTACATACTTCTATTAATGGTCGAAATCAACCATCGACACTTCACTTGCCGCATCTATTTCCCATTCGGCCGTTTGTTTTACATTGAACCAAAAAGGGAAGCTTTATACACGATTTTCAGGATACCCCATGTAGCATTTATGTAAAAGAGAGGGGGATGAGGAACATCAACATGTATCTATTTTGGTCCACTGGGCCTGTTTTGTATCGCGCCTGCCGAAAGTGGTTACAATCCAGCGTTACTTGAGACTTTTGACGGGTCAACTCCGAACACTGCGACAAGCTGTCGTTTGTGATAATACCCACTTGTGCGAGAGCACCTGCATTCGCCTTGTCGCGATGCTAATGAAATACGATCTTCATCAAACGTTGTTCAAGTTCCCTGTCCACACACTTTGTCCATCACACGACTTGCAAGGTCTGGGGTTGCAACCACTCACCAACAAAACCAGGTAGCTTTTCCCCCACGAGCCCTAATCGACGATCGCTAAGTTCCAAGTTTTTGACCTCTTTTGCGGCAAAATCTCACCGCTCCAATGGCACCGAGACCACTGAGGGTATCCACCGCGTGACAGATAGTCGTCAACGTCCGAAGTAGCCACGGAAATGCCTCCACCACCCCTCACACTCTAATGTCGGCCAGACCATCGATCTCGCCACATGTACCGATCAATGGGGGCAGTCGTACCCGTTTCAACATCTGCAGTGTCGCCTAGGCAAACTCGTCATTGGCCCACAACGATTGCTGACGGACAATACCGTTACTTTAGTATAGTTGGTTCGCCTCTCCTTTTTGGGCCACTGCCGCCGGTAGCAAGAATGGAACCACCGAGCAGGATTCTGTCACCATGAGACCTGTAGCCTTGAACTCTGCCTGGGCATTTCCGACATGTCACGTCTACCCTTACTTTCGTGCAAGTGACAAGCGGCAACCCTCTCAAACCTCAAGAGTGGCTTAGGAGGCGTTAGACCCCACTGCAATCTTGCAGGAAACGTGGGAAAGAAGAACTATACACGTACCTTGTGTTCGTAGGCGCGGTACCTGCACTGGCATGCCATGGCTTCACTTTCACCGGACACTACGAATCAAACCCCCCCCCTCGCTCCCTCCCGATGCGGCACGCCCGGTCCTCGCTTTCCTATCGCCAGCAACGTTGCCGAGCAAATTACAAGTCAGGATGCCGACTATCACAAACGTTGACCCGATCTCCCCCTCCCCAGGTCCCACATTTGCAACCACATGGGGGGAATAAAAAACGTCAACGTCAACGTCCCATGGTATCAGGTTCAACCAAAAAGCGCAGAGTCGGCGACTAGAATCTTCATCATTACCGCCCACTATTGCTACCAAAGAAACAGGGCGGTTGGAGAGCCCTTGATCAGGCGGGCTGGTGTTGGTCTTACCAGATGCGGCATTTAGACTTTGATCTACGCCTTAGCGCGCGACGGCGCGCGAGATTTGCAACTAGCGTATATCTGCATGGCCACAAACGTGCGACAAGCGTGGAAAAGACGTGCAAATCCTGTACATTAGGGATAGCTTGAAGCTTGGGAGCCTAATACGGTCGGCTACAACACTAGGCAATAGTGTCTATCGAAATACTTGGTTTCCAGTTTCTGGGATCCCGCCCGTCTGTGAGGGAGGTTGCCGTTATTTTTCACGTCGCCGTTCATTACCATGGTAAACCATACTTGCTGCATCTGACTAGCAGAATGGCGCCGTCGATGGGGGTCGCCGGGCCTAAGCATGGTCGAAAACCACATGTATTACTGATCCCAATCTGCCGGAGACGGCATCTGCAATCATAAAATGCATAGTATAACCGTCGAGACCCGCCCGGGACGGTGGTACTGCGGGTTATCAGGTTCGGATCTGGGAGGGCGAGAAGAGTGGAAAGGCTGGCGATGTTCATCGCAATCCGACGATCGCGGGCCAAGGACCCAGATATGGGCATCTTTTTCAATTCTGATGACGGGTATAATATTTTTTTCTGGTCCAACCTACGACATTCCCGGGATCACTCACATATTGCGACCCCCCAGAGGCCCGTGTGTCGACTTGCCAACGTTGTTCGTTGCGATCATCACAGGCATGATAATGCCCACCCTCCCTCTTCCCTCTAGCGCGGATCTCGCTGGGCAATCCTCCGCGACCGTCCAGTGGCTCGTGTCGAGGCGGCATACCGGTTGAGCCCATGACATAGGATGCACTCGGTGCTGCGGTACCCCGTTGGATCTTGTCTAGGGTTGCCTGTTGAGCCTCAGCGACGTAGTTATGCACGAAACACATGGCCGTCACACGTGCACTACAGCTGTAAGGGTATGCAGGGCTGTCAGACGGGTGTCAGAAGAAACCTCTTGGGCCCAAAGTTTGCAAGCTCTTCGGTAGCTTGTATGTTTGTGTCGGTGAAACGATGCATGTGGCGGTGGGTAGACTATTTCGAGTTACTGTGCCCTCCCCGCGAAACATGCGTCGTTTGCATCGTTTGCGGTGAAGACGTTAGGTGTCAAACGATTGTGGAGTCCCCTTCTCCTAAACGTTGCGGAGTCTTGACTGGTGTCGCTGTTTCTTCTTCTTATGGCGTACTCGGGCCATGCAAGGCGCCCCAGATGCCCCCTCTACGGCCTACCGGCCGCCAGTGTAGTTCCGCCCGAGGCGGAGATGCCCCTTCTTCATCTGCTGCCCGGCTGCCTTAGTCCTGTGCAATAAGCAAACTCTACCTTCCAATGAAGAGCTTAAAGGTGCATTGGTTGTAGCCATCGATCGCTCTGGCCCTCCCCCATGGCGGAAGAGCTTCCGTAGTCCGTAGTCAAAAAGTCCTCATCTTCAGCTTTCTCCGGACACTGAGCCGCCACGAACCCTCTCCTGACCCTTTTTCTTTCTCCGCAAGCGCGACGCTCGTGAAACCTACAGCTGCCGCCTTTGCCGGAGTTACTCGACGATGGACTCGCTCAGTTGCGGCAAGTCATGTCTTGCTGCAACACCAACGTTGCATTCCGTAGCTCGCGCTGAAAGGGGTGACGAAGAAAAAAGTATCACGCAGCAAACCTTCTCATCTCCCTCAGTCAGCTGCAGTTCTTGGTACGCGTATGCGTACCCTCTTTGCTACAAGCGGCAGTCAGTACCAAAATTTCGTCACGCTGCATGCCTGCGCTTGCATGTTCCGAACAGCTGGCTGCCAGTCGTCTCCACGCACCGTGACGTTACCTTGAAGTGAAGCTCCGCATTGCAAACCCACATCTCTTACGTACCGAGGTGCTTCACGCACACTGCTTGTGACGATGTCGTCGATCGACGTCGTACGGGTCACGCCTCGCTTACAGATACCAGGTAGCGAGATGTTGCCGTAATCCAGGCTCGTATCGCAGAACCCCCGCGCTATAATGTTTGTGTTAAGTATGGGAAGTTACATCCGTGATAATCGGGATTTAATCTACTTCGACCCCTGAGTTATATACGGTGTACGAAGTACTCTATAGTACTGCCGACAGCAATCTCACCTGCATATTGTCCACCCGTCTGACCCTCCTTATGCACATCGTCGGACGTCTTGCTAGAAGCGTCGCATGCATTGCAGTGCAGAAAAGGTGTTGGGGAACGGTAAAACTCGATGCGAAGAATCTCGTAATTGGGCAAAACGTTGGTGTTGTGACTTTAACCGGATACGCATTGGTGGAGAAATTAGCGCGGCACGTGATGTGGTGTGTGAGGCGTTCCCGGCTCGGTGGATCCGACATGATCGCAACCACCACAATCCATAGCAACGCATCTACATCACCATCCATTCCACGTTACACGTAGAGTCTAATAATATCTCATTGGAAATATTCTAGCGACACTCTTCAGTACGCGAGGTCAGGTTTCATCTTGGTTGATGTTTGGCTCCGCCGGCCGAAATGTCGGGCAACGGACTGTATGATCCGGACCAAATCGCGGTGGATACGCGGTGGATTGAACCTTGGAGCGAAGCTTTTAGGGTGAGTGGCTGTTTGTGCTCGTGCTGTTGGTGTGACAAGACTAGTTGGGCGATCTTCATATCAGAACATCAATCATGCCCGGCATACTGCGCACATGTAAACCTCACGGCGATAGTGGCTGACGCCGTGATAGGCACAAAGAGATGTTGGCCTCCGCGTCCCTATCAATTTTCACACTGCTGCAGCGGTGTCGTTGCAACAAGCATGCTTTGCCAACAACCAATACGAGCATAATGCTTTCCAAAAGTGCTTCTCAAATTTACTGGCAGTGGGATTTCCACAGTTCATAGTCGATACCTATTGGGACCCACTGCGTTCAGTATGGAGTTTGTGTCCAGTAGAGCTGCCACAGTCGAATGGAGGTCCCAATTCAGACAGTGTGCCTGTGGCGACTGGGGCAACAGTAGTCGCCTCAAGTGATACTGTGCTGGCACAGATACCACAGTCGACGTTGAAGATACCTCCGTTGAAGCGTCAGGCAACATCATCCGCGGGGGAGTCGCCATCCGCAGCATCTTCGACTCCATCTTCATCTTCGTCAACTTCAGCAAGCGCAGCATCGCCAACTATCATCAACTTTCCGTCTTCCAATGGACCACCAATTCTGCAGGTCGGCAGTTATAACTGCACTTCTTTAATGACACTAGTTCTGCTTACCGGCATATTGCAAAACTTTCTAGAAACAACATCTACCACCACAGGCGCTTCGATTACAATGTTCACTTTCAATGTACATGCACCAGCGTCCTTGAGTGAACCAGATGCACCAGCTCCGAACCTTACTCCGAATCAGCTGCCAGTATCAGGACAGCTTCTCAGCGATGTACTACAGGGCAACCTTTCAGATAAGACTTTTACGCCGTCTCTTTTATCAAGTCAGCGTGCGAATCTGGATAACTCATGGTTTGACGTCAGCTGGAATAATCTCCCATTAGACGGTTACTACGAGACTTTGAAGAATGGTCAAAACCAACGCTTCACCAACAACGGGTGGCCAACAGAGGCATTCATGGAGTTCCAGCAGTTCTATAGGGTTGTTGCTAGCTACGGAACCGTGGATGCTCAGATGTCACTCTACAACATTGGACCAGATCTAGACTACATGTTCCGCCCCGGCACCACCGTCGAAAAAAGAGCAACATCATTCGGCGCCGATGGACGCGTAACATCCGGTTGCCTCTTCGCTGCCAACGAAGACACCGTCATCCAAACAACGAACTCCTCGTTCGCTCTCACTCCCGCACCACCCCTCTCCATCGCCGCAAACCCGGACTTCGCATCCCCCATTCCATCCATCGCCAACCTCACCGCCTGCGGCCTAACCCCGTTCCTCAACCAAACCCTCGCAAACACAACCGCAGACAAGAACCCACTCCCATACGCCGCATACGTACACTCCACACTCTGGACCTTCGCCCCAGGCCAGCCCCTCAACGCCTCAGACGACAGCACCGACCCCAGCGAAAACCGATGTGTCGTAATGATGAGATCGCCCTACCCCAGCCGGTGGCGCGTAACAAACTGCGGCGAAGCCCACCGCGTCGCCTGCCATGACCCCCACAAACCCTACGCCTGGCACATATCCTCCGACGCCACCCCCTACGCAAACGCCGCCTCTTTCTGCGCCTCCCCCGCCGAATTCAGCGTCCCCCACACCCCCCTCGAAAACGCCCACCTCTTCTCTGCTTTCCAGTCCACCGCGCCTACAGACGATGCTGTGTATATCAACTTGAATAGTTTGAGCGTGAGAGATTGCTGGGTCGTCGGCCTCAATGGTACGTGTCCGTATCTGCCTAGTACGGATACAGATCGTACAAGGATTGTGGTTGTGCCGACGGTGGCGGCGGTGCTGATTTTCTTGTTTGCGGTGCTTACTTTCTTTGTAAAGTGTGCGGCTAATCGGAGGGAGACGAGGAGGGGGCGGAAGAGGCGGTTGGTGGATGGATGGGAGTATGAGGGTGTGCCTAGTTAGATTTGGGGTAGTTGGAATGGCCTGGAGGAGGAATTGGCGTTGGGTGAAGTGTATGTATCTTGCGAGGGAGGGTTTGGTTTATAGAGTTTTGTACCGCATATTCTTGCTATTGAGGGATTTTAGATTTTGGGACGTGGCATGGCGTAGTCTATAGACTGGAAATAGTACAACCAGAGCGTGGTATTCGTTATAATGTAGAATATCGAATCACTCGAATCTCATCTTGAGTGAAAGTCTTTGGTTTTTTACATAGCAAAATCGCATGGCAAAACGCGTAACAGGTTGATCTCATGGCAACCTTCATGTATAAATAACAAATTTTAAACTCCGGAATGTTGTTTGCTCAACACCAAAATACGCATTTCCTGATGTATAGGGTGTGCCTGAATGTATTAGCATTACTATATCAGTTTTTGCTATACCTCATGATGCTGTTTCATCTGTCTTTCGTAATCATGTCCTACCTCATCACTGTCTCTTGCATCATTACAAGCCATAGCTCCTAATGCTACAGATTTACCCCGCTTCGCAATTTCTCTCGACAAACAAACACACTCTTGAAATTGTACTATGCGAAATGACGTTGTAACCCACAGTCTACCCCTCCTCACCATCTTCATGGTATTATGCATCACTGTTTTGTCACAGGCTTTGAAACAATTCCCTTGAAGCAGTCGAGCAAGCGAGCACTTCACAAGACATATTTCATCACAGCAAACTATTGTGACGGATACACGTAGATAGAAGGACAGCTAGACAGTGAGATTACGCAAACAGCGCCGATAAAAAGAAACATCTGACAGACATCTTCGCACAGTATCCTTCCCTACATACACACCACAGTCTCTCTACTAGTTTGAGAATCTTGGAGTCTCCCTAAACCCAACATCCACATCAGAACGCTTCCCACATCCACTCGACCCTAGCCCCCCCAAAGCAACCCCAACCCACCAAAACGCAAACATGCCACGCGACCCCTCGGGCGTCCCCCCACACCGGCACCCTCGGCCTCTTCGACGACGTCGACGAACTCGCCACCTCGACCGCCCTCACCACATCCCCATGAACTGCACCGGTTAAAGGGCCAAATCAGGCGTCTGGAACGCCATGATATCTCTGAAGCACGCCGGCAGTACCGGGAGGATGGTAGGGAGGTGCGTAGGGATAATAGGAATGCGAAGAAGGAGAAGGGTAAGGGGAAAGAGGGCTGGTGGAAGTCAATATTCAGCACCAAGACACCCAAGACTGCGCGAGAGTTTGCAGAGTCTGAAAGACTACAGTCAACGTACGAAAAAGAAGACGGAGAAGACAGTGAGCCCGACAACCGGCAGAAAAATATACAGTACAGAATCGTGCGTCGACCAACTACACCAGAAGCTCCGTGGAAAGCAGAAGATGTACAGAGTGTTGATAGTATATGGTTGCAGGAGTGTGGTATGGTGAGGGTGAGGAGTGAGTGTCCTGGGGGCTGTCGGATTGTTTCTGGGAGGGGGATGGTTGGGTATGTGGAGGATCAGAGTGGGAAGGAGGATCGACTTGGCATATAGGAGTAGGGGAGGGGGATGTGAGGGTAAGGTGCGAGGAGTGGGTTAGGGTGTAGGCTGTGATAGTTTGAGGGACGTGTTGGGATACTGCAGTAAGGACACTGGGGAGATAGTAGGGAAGAGGAAGAGGCTGAGGTTGATACTGGAAGGCGACGTTGAGAGTAATGGAGGGAGGTGTGCCTTGCAGCATCTTTTCAATAACGGCCAGAAGCCGTGTTTGTGTCGACATGTTCGGTTGCTGTAACATTAGCCACGGACTTTGTACCAGGTCCATTCCCTTGAGCATGGCCCTCTTTTCCGAGGTATGGTGCTAACGGTTTGCTTCTTCACTATTTAATCAAACGATGCTTTCATGCGCTTCGTGTTGCAAGTCTGGAAGCAATCCAGACAACAACTGGTCATGAGCCTGTCCGGACTTATACTGGATGGCCATATCCCGGCTGTATCGTGACAAGGGTATTGGTGTTGACCATTGTTCGAATCCTAAGATACTGCTACTCTGCGGAATCTGCCAAGTGTAGGTAAAGTAGAATAATGAATCTTGTCTTCCAGCTCGGCCTGTTAAACGCCACTGAACTACATACATGTAGCCTATGTTTAATTGAAAGAAACTCTCCTAACTAGAAAAAAAAAGTGGTCATTCAGAACTTGATAACTGTTGAGAATACAGTCCGTAAGTGACTTGGTGGTATCAAGCGGAGGAGTAGTCACATGATTGGTGACACGTGCAGGTGGGTCCTAGCGGGGAGCTTGGACGCAGCTGCACGCAACACGGATCTACGAACGTGTGAATAGCTCCTTAGTCAATACAATACGAGTCGTACCACCACTACCGTTGTGCCTTAGAGAGCGCTCTATTAGGTAGTCATACTACTACTAATAGTGCCAGCTTCTCAATAGGTTATGAGCCCGGTTGCTCGGTGCTCTACGGTTCGGCGACCCACCAGATCAAGGTGATCTGAAGCCACGAAAGTCGAGACGAGCTTCTCGCACACGGAAGACGAGACGAGCTTCTCGCACACGGAAGACGAGACGAGCTTCTCGCATACGAAAGACGAGACGGGCTTCTCGCACACGGAAGACGAGACGAGCTTCTCGCATACGAAAGACGAGACGGGCTTCTCGCATACGAAAGACGAGACGGGCTTCTCGCACACGGAAGACGAGACGAGCTTCTCGCATACGAAAGACGAGACGGGCTTCTCGCACACGGAAGACGAGACGAGCTTCTCACACACCGAAAACGAGCATACGGTTCCAGCTAGAGAAAGCTGAAGGGCGCAGACGCCAAAACGTTTACAAACCCACTAAACACCCCCTACACCTCGAAACCACACACAACTACGGCATTTGACGCGTCACAGACAGTCAAAAGCACAACCGCGAAGATGGGCAGCGACGACAGATACGATAAGGAGCCTAAGATCCCAAAGCTGACGAAGGAGAATCACGAGAAATGGTTCCGCAATAACAAACTGAAGCTGAAGGGAAAGGGAATCTTCTACACTATCGAAGTCACGAAGCACGCGTACGCCTGGATTGCACGACATGGAGCTGGCACCTCCACATCAACTGCCAACACCTCTCAAGACCCGGCCGGCACTGTCAACCCTACAGAACAAGCAAGCGTCCTAGGCCTGACAAGCGACTTCGAACGACTGGGAGGTACATGGAACGCTGAAAAGGCAAAGGAATACGACAAGGATGAGGCTAAGGCACTGTTCTACATCACAAACAGTCTCCTTGATGATGACGACGCTCTCGCAGACGAGTACGAGACTGCATCTGCCCTCTGGACCGCACTGAAGGTCAAGTACTCAAAGACTGATCAGTTGACAGCCAACAACATCATGACCAAGCTTCAGAACTTCACCTGGAAAGACGAGAAGGATGTCGACTACACGTGGGCAAAGCTAAAAGAATACCGCCGCAAGATTATTGCAGCTAAGCCTGCTGCCAAGGGACTCTACAATGATGAGGCACTTCTCCAGATCATGCTACGCGCTCTTCCAGAAAGCTACGGATCAGTAATCGACTATCTCGATGTCCAGACCTCTCTCACGGTTGACGAAAAGATTGCTGCACTCCGCACGAAGGAGCTGCGACTGAACGACACGGCTGAGCATGCAAATGTAGCATTCCCGAAGTACCGTCACCCGAATGACCATAGAAGCTCGGACTCCTCGATGCGCGACCGCCCCCGTTCTACATCGCCTGAATTAGGCCCATCCACAGGATGCCTCCATTGTAAGGGAAACTGGGCCCGAGACTGCAAATACAAGGGTGAAATTCAGGAATTCGGAAGAAAACTTCGAGAGAAAGACGAAAGAGCTGAGAGACGCGCAGCCAAGTCGAAGAGACCTTCTAGAAATGAGAACAAGAAGCGATCTGACAAACCTGTCAAGCCTACAGTCAAGACAACCTCGAGGCGCAAGCATGGGTACGCAGCCAAGAATCAGGATTCTGACTCTGGAACGGACAATGGCTCCTCAGGCACGGACAGCGAGACCAGCCACGAGTCTACATCCGTGGAAACAGAATGTACGCAACACTGCCATATCTCTGCGGAACAAGCTAGTAAAAGCACACCGGCGAACTGGATTGCTGATACTGGTGCTTCATCACACATGACTGACAAGAGAAACCTGTTTAGAGGACCGCTAAAGCGCACGCCGCTCACCACTATCCAGGTTGGGGGAGGATTTCTTCATTCTACCCAACGTGGTACTGTTATGATGAAGGCACTGGATGGGACAACAGGATTACTCCGAAAGGTTCTCTACGTACCTAAGCTCGGCGTGAATCTAATCGCAGCAAGACGGTTGTGTAGGGAGGGACTTCAAGGCATTTTTGATGACAAGAACATGTATTTTAAGGACAAATCAAGAATCGCAGTACAAGCAGCACAGAAGGACGGTCTGTACATCGTAAGCCACATTGCAAGCAAGTACTCAGGAAAGGCGTTTATTGCAGGCAAGACTCGGACCGACAGCAACGATCAAAGCACTGCGGAGGAAAGTCAGGAGACACAACCCGAGACACAATCCGACCAGGACCCAGACGAATCCGAAGAAGACAAGTCCACGAAGAAAGATCGCCGGAACTACAGGCTAATGCACAGACGGTTTGCTCACTACGGCCCAGCAATGCTACGAAACCTGTATAAGGTAACGACAATTGAAAAGATTAAAGTACCCCCAGCCCACAGGCGCTTCTGTGACCCATGCCTTAAAGGCAAGATGAGGAATAAGATGAACAAAATCCTAGCAGAACACAAAAAGGAGGTACTAGCACTAGTATCTCTTGACTTAGCTGGACCGTTCCCTACATCACTCCGCGGAAATAACTACCTTATGCAAATAATCTGCAACCACTCCCGAAAGAACTGGTCGATACCACTGAAAACCAAGGACCAGGCTATCCTAGAGCTACGCAGATGGAAGGCAAAGGTAGAGCTCCAGACTGGGAAGAAGGTGAAGGCCTGCAGATCAGACAATGCGCCAGAACTAAAGCTTGTGATAAACCAGTGGGAAACTGAAGACGGGGTTCAGGCCGACTACACCGTAATTGCGAGCTCGAATCAAAATGGACCAGTGGAGCGAAGCATCCAGACTGCCGAACACGCAATGAGGGCAATGCTCGATGATGCACAACTTCCTATTGAGTTCTGGGACGAGGCCGCTGAGGCTGACGCCTACATCCGCAATAGACTGCCAACAGGACCGCTGGTCGAGGGAAAACCCACGTCTCCAGAGCAGGTATTCTCAGGGAAACGCCCAGGCGTAGACCACGTACGAGTCTGGGGGAGCAAGTGTTACACCTATCTCAATCCAAAGACGCTGCCAGCGAAAGGGAGATTAGACAAGTTAGTGCACCGTGGTCGAGCAGGCGTCTTTATGGGATATTCTGAAACTACAGACAAGCAGTTCAAAGTCTACTCTCCTGACCTTGGATATACGCATAGAGTTAGCGTCATCCAAACTAATGAGAAGGTGCCAGGGGGAAAGATAGACCTGAACTTGAGAGTCAAATCAGGTCCAATGGGCACATCTAATGAGCTCATCCCACGGAAAGCCAGAGGAAGACCAAAGAAGAACCTAAATCAACTAACTAAACCCGACGCCCTGGATGTTGATATTGAACTGCCGCCATCATCGCCGCCATTGCCGCCGCCATCATCGCCGCCACCATCGCCGCCATCACCGCCGCCACCATCGCCGCCTACGCCAGCACCTGCGCACCCATCACCTACCATCACTCCACCCGCGCCAACAGTAGAGGATGAGAGCGAAGAAATGGAGGTAGACGAAGTTACCAACCCAGTAGCAGCCGAACCATCAGCTAGGTATCACTTCAGGACTCGGACCCAAAAGAGAAAGCGAGATACATTTGACGACATGGAGGATGAACATCGCCAAGCCAAAATTGTCAAAGCTATGCTAGCTGTCCTACGAGAGAGCCGAGCTGACGAAGACCCCACAACTGAAATCCCGACATCTACGCACCACCATGAAGAGTCTGCACACGAGACGATTGTTAAAGCCTTCTATACGGTGATTGTAAGTGGAAACCTCGATGTCACGGGACGAGCAGAACTTAGCGGCAAAGCTTTCGCAGCAACAGAAGTTAAAGGCATTAGAATCCCTCAGACCTATAAACAAGCTATAAGCGACCCAGAGAACGCACTGAAGTGGAAAGAGGCAATTGAGGAAGAGATCAGGACTCTTGTGGGGAACGGAACTTGGGAAGAGCTTATTCCACCCCAGGGTGCAAACCTCGTCACCACAAAATGGGTGTTTACTGTCAAGCTTAAAGTTGATGGTACGATTGAGAGGTTCAAGGCCAGACTTGTTGCTCGAGGGTTCAGTCAACAACACGGGATTGACTACACCGAGACTTTCGCCCCGACAGTACGAATGGACACCTTAAGGTTATTCCTTGCTACTGTTGCCAAACAGGGCATGGAATGCTGGCAGTGGGACATCAAGAACGCATTCACTGAGTCATACTTAAAAGAAGACATCTACCTCACAACACCAGCTGGGGTAAAAGTTAAGAAAGGCAACGTTCTGAAGGTTTTGAGGAGTCTTTACGGACTTAAGCAAGCTGGACGAGATTGGAACCTGCTACTTAAGGGGTTCTTAACTGAGATCGGTTTTACACAGAGCCTTGCAGACCCCTGCCTATTCACGCATAAAGGCAGAGGTATTTCACTACTGGTTTATGTTGACGACATTGCTGCTGCCGCGAAACTCACTTCAGACTTAGCCTGGTTCGACGAAATGCTCCTTACGAGATTCAACTCCAAGAACCTGGGGGAGATTCGAAAGATCCTTGGAGTTAGAGTCACCCGCGATAGAGATGACAAAGCTATTTACCTCGATCAACAGCAGTACCTAGAGACAGTCCTAGATAAGTACGGTATCACCTCAGCAAAGTACAAGTCAAAGAAGATCCCTGCTGCAGACTACGAACACCTAAAGCCTGCTACTCCTGAAGACGCCAGAATCGACTCCACACAATATTCACAGATTATTGGAAGCTTAATGTACGCAATGGTATTCACGAGACCAGACATTGCCTTTGTACTTGGACGACTAGCCCAGTACATGAGAGACCCTGTAGAGATGCACGGGACTGCGTTAAAGAATCTAATGAGATATCTACGGTCAACAGTAAAGCAGAAGATTCGCTTCGGTCCAGGAGGAGATCACCAAAACGAGTTTGGGATCTACACCGACGCTGACTGGGCAAGCGATAAGACAGACCGGAAGAGCATGTCTGGGGGAGTCGGAATGTTCTATGGAGGACCATTCTCTTGGGCAGCAAAGAAGCAGAAGTCAGTGGCAACCTCAAGTGCTGAGTCTGAGTACATCTCACAAGCCATGTACGCCAAGCAGGGACAGTGGGCAGCTCAAGTACTCAGAGATCTCGGCCTGCACCAATACGTCAATGAGAACGGTATCACAGTCCAGATGTACGGTGACAATCAGGGAGCGATTGCACTGGTGAAGAATCCGCATCTGCACGAACGTTCTAAGCACATTGACATCTGCTACCACTTCATTAGAGACCTAGCTGAGCAGAAGAAGCTCCAGATTTCTTATATTCCGACTGACGAGATGGTTGCCGACGGAATGACTAAGCCACTGCAGAGAGTTGCTTTCGAAAGGTTTAAGAAGATGCTGGAGTTATTGATGAAGGGCACTAGAACAAGTCACGTAAGGCCTGTGGGGGAGTGTTGAGAATACAGTCCGTAAGTGACTTGGTGGTATCAAGCGGAGGAGTAGTCACATGATTGGTGACACGTGCAGGTGGGTCCTAGCGGGGAGCTTGGACGCAGCTGCACGCAACACGGATCTACGAACGTGTGAATAGCTCCTTAGTCAATACAATACGAGTCGTACCACCACTACCGTTGTGCCTTAGAGAGCGCTCTATTAGGTAGTCATACTACTACTAATAGTGCCAGCTTCTCAATAATAACTAACATTTCTCCCACAATATTTCCGCATAGACCATGTGGGATAGTGGTTCTTCGGCACGTCTGAGTTTCAGAGTGCTCACATGCACCGCCATTGTAGCCACTGCGAGTCGTTGTACCAGCTCGACACTCTTCGAAGCTTTTCAACATGTTGTCTCGCGTGTTTCCCACAGAACGAAGAACATGACGAGATGTTCTATTTCTTCGGATATTCCTCTCGTCTTCTGGCACATGAAGATCGCTTGACTCCACGTGGGGGCGATGTCGTCCGTTCCATTAGTATCCTCAATCTCATAGCCATCGAATTATAACCACGGTAAGCTGATAATAGGCTGCGGTAGGCCCTGGGAGAGTGACCTGGGAAGAAAACGCGGGCGGTGGGTCGCCGATTATGACAACCTTGGCTCGTGTAATTCTCATTTCACCTTCCCTACCCCTGTTATTCTGTCTTCCACCATCTTCATCAATGTATCCTTCTCCTGTACCGCCTTAACCCTCTCACCCTCTAGTTCGTCTAGTTGTCTCTCTAGCTCTCTCATCCTCTCCACCTGCTCTCTCTCGCTCCAATTTAACCCCGGCAAATGCGCAATCAGCTTCTCAATCTGCTGTTCCTTAAGCGTAATATCCTGTGCCATTTCTTTGAGATCAGCCTCGAACTGCTCTGGCGTGGGTTTGGGCGGGGGCGCGTTGGCAGGCTGAGAAGGGTCGGCGGCCGCGCCTTGTTGTGTGTTTTCGGCAGCGGTGCGGGCTTCAAGTTCGGCAAAGGTATCGAGACGTTGCTGGCCTGGGGGGACGCTTGGGGGTGCATTTTCGCGTATTTGGCGTAGGGCAGCGGACATTTGATTAAGGAGCTGAGCAGTTAGTATGGTGTTTAGAGTGGTATATGGATCTAAGTACCATGTCCAGCTCATCCTGGATCTGGGTGAGGATGTCGCCCATTGTGCGCGGGGGTATGTGTTGAGTCTGGTGAATAGCGCGATTTAGGAAAAGCGAAGGCGCGAGTGGTATCAGATCTAAGTAAGTGTAGTGTGAAGGTGGTGCGTCATGTGGAGGAAGTCGGGTGGAATGGGGCTAGGCTAGCGCGTCATGTCAAAATATACGCGAAAGCGGCAATGGACCGTTCCCGCAACACTCGTTAGTCGACCCTCAGCATATTTGCAGTTGTAGGCTGCGAGCCCCCATCAATCGCTTCAATTCACTGTGAATATGTCCCACCCTTGGTGCTCGTCCCGAATACCGTGATGCGCCCTTCGCTCCTCCCGCCATGGCTCACACAATGCTCGCTGCTCGCATGGCTCCCCCGAGCTACTCCGCACCGCGTCCCTCGCCGAATCGCAACCACGTCTGCCCAAAATGCTGCACCTGTTGATATACCGAAAGTGCCGATACCTCCAAAGACAACTAAACACAACTCATTGGAGTCGTTCATCAAGTATGCCAAGCAAGCCCAGGTACCTACAGGTACGGCTGTTTACATTGGCACCCACTATGAGTATATAGTATCACTAGCCCTTATGCGCTTAGGCTTCTCAACCGTACGCATAGGCGGCAAGTCGGATGCCGGAATAGATCTTATAGGCCATTGGGTGCTAGCTCCATTGCGCGAACCGCTGCCGGTCATCATACAGTGCAAGGCACGGAAGATTCCCATCAATCCAAACCATATCCGCGAACTCGAAGGCTCCTTTCACGGCATACCCTACCAATGGAAGAAAAAGGAGGTCTTCGGTCTACTCGTGACAACCATGAAGGCTACCAAGGGCGTTCTGGAAGCGTTGAGTCAAAGTCGATGTCCTCTCGGCTTTGTGCTCATTTCTAGAGATGGGTTGATTCAGCAGTTTGCCTGGAACCGCGCGGCGTCTGAAAAGGGCCTGGAGGGAGTGGGTGTCACGGTCAGACATACACCTCGCGCTCTACTGCCTGAGGAAGAGCAACAGCAAGAAGACGATGAGTCGGGGAAACCGAAGAAGCGGTTGGCCAAGTTCAAGAACGCGGGCACAGTAAAGGATATCCAGTTGACCTGGATGGGATCGCCCATCTTTCCCGAAAGAGAGCATCTCGACCAGAAGACAATCGAACTCATGCGCTGCATTGGACCCGACAGTTATGGTGACCCATTTGTCCCTGGTGTACAGGTTCCGCGTCGAGGCCGTCAAGCGCAACTCGTTGAGGAAAAGAAGAATGTACCTAGACCTCGTGGTCGACCAAGAACACTCTATACAGAGAAAGTTCCGTCTCCACGCGGAGGCCAAATCGCGCGTGTCCAGAAGGACCATCGGGGCCGACCCAAAGGCCGGAAGAATAGACCAAAGGGGGAAAATCTTGTACCAGAAGAGGAAGAGCAAGAAACAGAAGAAGCACCGGAAGTATCAGAGATACCAAGAAAGCGGCTTGGACGACCTCCGGGCTCAAAGAACAAGCCAAAAGCACCGGTTGATACCGGATGAGGAGATGTTGGTTGCGCATTCGAATTATAGCTATCATCTTATCATTAGTGTTCCAAGCACACTGTACGTTAGACTCACACGGCTGAGTCCCACGCTACGCGCCTACCAGCCCACGGTTATTTAGATCAAGACCTGTTCATGTTGTTAGAGTCACGACCCAGGAGAACACGAAGATCCTACGGCAGCTCCCAAGACACAATTTCCATGCATCGTATACCCCCGCTATACATTCACGACCAGCATGTCTTTTTTTTCGGGCATTCAAGACTATATCCCAGCATCTGTTTTTTGTTCAACATCATATTTATGATTTCTTCTTTACACGAAATTGTTATTATACCCCGTTTGATTATCTTCTGGTTTTGAGAGGACATCTGTTTTTCAGAGCGTCATGTGGATATTTATACTGTTTGATAGTAAACCTAACATATAGAAGCTACAAATATAGAAAAGACAAGAGATATACATGAAAACACTTGAACGTAGACACAAGGAATGCAATTTGGATGCTAATAAATAAACAGACGACAAAAGAAACATTGAGAACACCCCGAACAATGCCTTGAACGCAAACCTACAAGTCCATCCTGATGATATATGCTAGAGCACCCGGGTGTCACAAAAGACTCAACATACTAGGTTACAAGGGCCACTGTAGTCGCCAGGCACGTGTTTACCCACGCTGTTGATCATTTTATGACACCCGGGTGACATAAAAACAGGCACCAACCAGCACCTTAATAATACATTGCCAACACAACGAGACCTATAACTCCAAAAACACACAAATGCACGCCTACCTCATACAAGTCATTCTCCTCAACCAGCCGCCCGCTGAGCCCAGCCGACCGTAGTAGCGCCTAATAATCGAACCGATCGGGCAGGACAAGCGGCGCAACGAGCGTCCAAGTGTAAATGCCATAGCACACCCACGCACTAATAATCTTGGCCCAGCTAGCCCAGTATGTGCGACCGACAGGGACGAAACTGTGTGACACATCTTTTTCGTCAAAGTTTGTGGTGAGCAGTGTAGCGACCCAGGTTGTGCTGAGGAAGAAGATGATGTGGAAGAGGGTGTAGTTGTACTGTGTGGCATTTCGTTCGTCGTCGCGGGGGTTCTTTTTGTTCGAGGGCTCGTCGTCGTCGGAATCATCGTCGGAGTCGTCGAGGGCCGAGGCGGGGAGGGAACCGGATTCTACGGCGGCGCGGAGTGCGGCTTGGCGCATGTCGCGGCGGGACTCAGGCTGCTGGGTAACAAGACCGTGCTCATAGTCTTCAGTGCCGACTTGGGCGTAGCCGTTGCCGTGTGGGTTACCTTGGGCACCGAGAGCGAGACCGTAAGTTGCGGCGCGCGTCGTGGTGTAGGCTACTGTGACAAATGTGACAATGGCACCGATGATGATGGTCGCTTTGCGGGTGCCGCGGGAGCGGATAAGTGGGTTGCATTGGTGGTCGTCGGGTTCCATGCCCACGGCCGACAGGGTGAGGTAGGTGCAGTAGACGGCGACGATGGCGGATTGCGCGAGACCTGCTCGGGGGTTTACGTCTTGTACAGCGGGGTGGATTGAAGCGACGGATGAGATCAGAAGCAAAATGAGGTTAATCTAGTGCTGTTAGCCGGTTTTCGTAGATGTCGTACCACTGTACTTACAGTGATGGCTGCCTGGTTCATGCCACATCCGCTCTTGGCGAAGAAGATGTACATGACAATAGTCATGGCAAATGAAGCCAGGTACATGGAAATGGCACTACCCACAAGCATGCCTGTCCAAACGCGCGACTCGGTGGTTTCAATCTTTTCCTGGCAGTACTCGGCCCAGTTGTGCGCCAGATCCACGAGCAGGATGAGTCCAATGAGGAGGAACAGGCAGGCGCCGACCATGGCGAAGTAGTTGCCCCAGACGATAAAGAACGAGTTCGGGATGAAAAAGGTCAAGACAATCATTCCAATCCATCCGAGAATCTTGGGGGCCCAGAAACCGTTCTGGATAGTTGCGCGACCGTCCTTAGAAGACCGTACTCCGATGAGCATTAGTGCCATGAGAACGTGGAAGAAACCGAGAGCGAAGTTGATGCGCTGCACCGCGACGTATCCGTAGCACTGTTCCCCGTGGCATTTGATGTCGACGTAATCCAGCGTCAAGTGGGCAAGCTTCTTCATGGCCCAGTCGGTGAGCATGATCCATGAAACGATTGAGTTGATGAGAAGAATGAGCGCGTATGCGATACGGGTCGCGATGCTACCCAGAGTCAGTGTAATCCGATATATCTACCCAAAAAGCATACCTATTCCCACACTTTCCTCCGCAAGAGCCCATGACGGCGCTGCAAGTCGCCGCGCCACAACAGGAGGCGGCGACGCTCCAAACCTGGACATGTTAGAGGCGCGCATTAATGACAAGTACATCAACATACCGTGCCCATGGCAGGCATCGCCAAAAACGGCACCGACAACAGTGCGCCCATGATGTTTGCGATAGTGTGGAGGCGTGTGTGGTGGTTGGTGTTGTGGAGAAACTGCAGGTGCACGAGGATGAAGCCGGTGACGTTCATCAGACGCCGCGCCCGCGGCTCTTACGCCAAGGCTGGACTTGGCCATCTTATCTCCGATCAGCTGGATTGCGCATACTCCACCTTCTACTTACACTCTGCGACTTCCTTTCTCGTCGACTCGTCCACACTGTCTCGCGCCTCGCTTGCTTTGCTTTCAATCAGCTAGCGTTATAGACTACTTTGACTTCCCTCTTCTCTTTCTTTCCTGTGCATATCTTTACAATCCGGCATTTCCTAACGGCTTATCAAGTGCCGATACCAGTCAGCTCCACTCGGTTGCAAACAATTGCGCATCTTATCTTTCACTTGATGATCTCCCTCCCGCAATAACCAGACGAATATGGTCACCGAAGAGAAGCCACCTGCTCACCAGAAAACCCGAATCGTGAGCGTCGCTGCAGCCACGTGCATCGCGCTCGCATGTGGGACAAATGTAGTTATGTCTCCATCAAGCCAGCAGAGTGGGATGCTAACTACACGAAAAAGTACGCGTACAGTGCGTGGGCTCCTCAATTTGCGGACAAGCTGCAACTATCTGCCACCCAGAGCAATGTCATCGTATGCCCCCCAAGCCTCATCTCGAACGCGTACCCGTCTCACGATGCTAGGGAACCGCTGCCAATCTGGGCATGTATGCCTCAGGAATACCCATGGGCATGATAACAGATCGGAAGAGTCCGAGACTCACTACCTTCATTGGAATGTTTGCATTGTTTGCGGGTTACTATCCTATCAAGCTTGGTACGACATGTCGTCTCTAGTCATCATGTCAAGTCTGACCATGTGCAGCATATGATGGAGGTCCGGGCTACATGAGTGTAGCTCTGATATCTTTTTGTTCATTTTTAAGCGGTGTTGGCAGTTGTGCTGCCTTTTCAGGCGCACTGAAAACTGGTACGTTTCATATCCAAGATAGAAGTACCGTTGTTGACCTTGATAGCCACACTCAACTGGCCAACACACCGAGGCACAGCAACCGCATTTCCAATGGCTGCTTTTGGATTGAGTGCCTTCTTCTATACGCTGATTGCTGGAGTCGCGTTCCCTGGCAATACTTCTGGACTACTCATGATGCTTGCCCTTGCTACCTCACTTCTCGTGCTAGTATCCATACCCTTTCTCATCGTCGTTGATCACAAATCCGGCGCAGGTTACGCCGCACTCCCCACTACTGAGCGACCTCGACGTGATTCTAATCTACTTACAAGGACAAAGACTAGTAGCAGCAAATATAAATCATCTGTCATTCCAGAGCAGGAAATCAGTAAGCCCCCTTTCATCATCCGTCTCTACCCTTTACACCTGCCAACCACCTCTAGCACCGTCCGAAGAGCACGATGGTCCCTCTACCGAAACATCATCCCTTATATCGTCTCTTCCCGGCGATATAATCGACAATGACGACGCGACCAGCAAGAAGTCAGCTCACAGTTGCACAGATATAACCGGGCTGGCCTTGCTCAATAAGGCAGAATTTTGGCAAATTTGGGTGCTTATGGGCCTTTTGACTGGCATTGGTCTTATGACTATCAAGTACGTATGGTTGAGACGTTCACACTAGCCATATCTAATTTCTGCAGCAATATTGGACACGATGTTCAGGCTCTCTGGAAACACTTTGATGAAGATATCGACGGCGACTTTGTTGCTCATCGTCAGTTGCTGCATGTGTCCATCATCTCTGTATGCTCGTTTCTTGGACGCCTGTCTTCTGGCATTGGTTCCGATCTTATCGTGAAGCGACTTCGCCATTCACGTTTTTGGTGTGCGGCCATCTCGGCGGCCATCTTTGCGTTGGCCCAACTAGCCGCCATTCGCGTCGAAGATCCACATTACTTATGGGTTGTGTCTGGACTCTGCGGACTCGGCTATGGCGTACTATTTGGTGTCTGCCCATCGCTCGTCGTCGATGCATTCGGTTCAGATGGGTTTGCCGTCAACTGGGGATTTATGACAATCGCTCCTGTTGTTAGCGGTAACATCTTCAACCTGTTCTATGGCGCTGTGTACGACTCCAACTCGGTGGTTGAAGCCGACGGCCAGCGCGCTTGCGAGTTGGGACTCAAGTGCTATCGGACAGCGTACTATGTTACTCTTGCCTCCAGCATTTTGGGTATCTTTGCGTGTTTCTGGGGTATCTACGGTGAACATGTAAGGAAGAGGCGGGAATTGGAAGAACACGATGCGCATAGGGACGCTTGATCCCCAAGACGTACACCCCTGTGGCGAGATAGACTGGTTCTTATAGAGTTATGAAAGCAGATGCAAGGCTCTCCTGAGCAAAAGTGGCTGCCACTGGGGTGCATCTTTTTATTACAAGCACTCGCACCTAGGTGACATAAGATACCTGACAGCGACAGTGTGGGTGAACCCCAGTATACTATTACTATTGGGCATATTTGGAGGATACAAGGACTTTTGTATACTAGGATGTCAAGTATATCATATCACCTAGGTGCTCTACAACAAAACTGCATTGGGAAAATCTGCTGCTAAGCATCGACATCACTTATATTGTGGTAGAGGGATAGTCTCAATAGTCAGAAGAGAGGCTGCCGACCCGCAATCGGTAGAGAGTAGAGAACAAGAAGGTATCCGAGTGACAATCGGTAGTATTAAGAATAGTGTGCGATCAGATGATAAGATGTCGAGCTTCTCCTCGCGGAGTTGCCCTAAAATACTCAACCCTAGCGCCGATTACCTAACGCCGAACACGTGACAAGCTACTACACCACAATATACCATCATCACCCAGGTGCTCGTAAGATTTGGGAGTTGTGCTTATCACGTGTTCTTTTGTTTCCCGGGTTCGAGTTGAGTAGTTACACTGGGTGTTGTAAAATACTTGACTGTGGGTAAGCACCTCATAGTCGTGTTTGGCGGCTATAGTGGCCTTGATGCATTAGTATGTTAAGTATTTTATGACACCTAGGTGGCTATGCTTACCAAGGTACGCATGAACAATCATCGGATATAGCCGTTCAGAATAAGTAGCGTGAGCGCGCATGATCTATCGAATACAAAGCGAGCGGATTGTTCAATATATTTTTCTGGTACAATACTACAAATAAAGAACCCTTTTGGTGGTTTCCATGGATCATATAGTGCACTCGTCCAACCGAGATGGGGCGATGTCGCGTCGTGCGAGCTTTAGCTCCACGCGACCCCACTAGATAAGCTGCCCCATGGGTCCCTGCATAAGCGGCTGTGCGGGTGGCGAGGGCTGACGACCTCACGTCCAGGCATCAAGCCTCCTACTTCTATCACGCTCTTTATCACATTAAATTCTTTTGTCCTTCTGTCCTTTCTTCTTTCTACTTTTGAAAAACTTCGCTTCAAACGGATTACCCTTTCAATAACGTAGAGAATTAGGTATCGCAGATATGCCTGCGCCACTGGCCAAAGGTGTGTACAAATAGCTTCTCCATATTCATGTGCTACTGCAGTGTTCGGGTCGATCTTACGATCTGTTTTCGCATCCCATCCCTTTCTGTTCCTTATATTTTCTGTTTTCCTTTGCCAACCTGCTTGCAGGCACCGGCTCGCCGTATACCACGCCACATCGCAATGCTCCCAACGCGCACCATCCTAACCACCCCTTGACATCAGGCCTCATAATCGCCGCGTCCGTCATCGTTGCTGCCGGTATCGCCATCTACGAATCTCCCCAGGTGCGAGCATGGGCGGACCAGACCCGTCGCAAGATCGCTGTCGCTCTGCATTCACTCGGTGACGACATTCAGCCCCGCCGACCGAGCGAGTCGTCGGATGACTTTGAAGAGAGAAAGCGGAGAAGGGATGAGCTGATTAAGAGGAATAGGAATGAGCTAATAAGGCGTGCGAGGGAAGAAGGTATCGCGGTTGATCTGGACGAGCTGGCTAGGATTGGCACCGAGAACGCTGAGGCGGCTGAGAAAAGGTCGAGGGCTGATCGGACGAAGAGCTTCGACGATCTTCTTGACAACGACGGCACTCTCAAGAACAACACTACTTCAACTGGCACCGAGACACAAAAGGGCGACGTCAGGAAGCGTGGAGCCGCTGGCTTCGCTGCTGGCGCCGTCGCCGCTGCTGCCATGGCAAACCCCTTCTCCGACGACCAAACTCTCCTCGACAACGACGACCAAGACGACGCCCCCTCACCCAAACCATTTACCTACTCTGAACCCAGCGCCTGTGAAAGTACCGCCACTATTCAACACGTCGTCCCGTCTACTCCCCCCACCGCTACCCTCGTCGACCTAACACCCTCGCCCGAGACGCCCTGCCCCGCCCGCGCCTCACCCGAAGAAACCGAACAAGCCGCCCAATCCTTCTACTCCTTCACATCCTCGCATGCCTCCCTCCCACCCCTTATCCCCGCTGCCGATGTCACCGCCGCAGAAGAAGTACAGGAAGATGAAGAACCAGAACACGTCTCCACAGGCACCCTCACCCCGCGCTCCGAGCGCTCCACAACAATGGCCGCCATCTCCCCCACCTCTTCCCAAGCCCCATCATCACCTCACGCCCCCTCCTCCGTCGTTGACATGTTCAGCATGCAAAACGACACCGACCACGACGCTCGTTCAGAAATCTTCTCCGAAGGCGGTTTCACGGATGCGTTTTCCGAGGGCGGCTTCAGCGAGTTCGAGGATGAGAGAAGGGGTGTTATGACACCGAACTCTTGGACCGATGTTGGCAGCGATGATGGGAGTGAGTGGGGTGGTGCTGCTGGTGGTAATGGACATGTTAGTCAGGTGCATCAGTAGGTTTGTGAGGTAGATGTGTATGGGGGTTGTTATGTGGGCACACCTAGGTGTCGATAAAATACTTGACATACGAGTGTACAAAGCCCACTGTAGTCGCTGTGCTGCGCCTATTAGGTGTCTACCCACACTGTCAAGTATTTTATGAACACCCCGGTGGGGGTCTTGTTGTCGTAAGATGATTGAGATGGAGAGCGTTGGTTTTTTTTTCTCACCTAGGATTCAATTTGTGGGGCATGGTGTTATACGGTCGTTTGGGTGTTTTCCTTTTCCTTTGCCTTGTTTTTTTCTTTCAGCTTCTTCATCTTAGTAGATAGAAGAGAGAGGAGGGAAAGAAGTAAACACGTTGGATAGGCTTTATATGTTCTTATCCACTCAACATCTTTCATATATAACAACGTTATTGTTAAGAATATGTTAGGTTCAGTCCAGGTCGGCGAGGTGAGGTTCGTGGAGTAAGCCCGAGCAGAAGGACCGACGCGGAATGATGATCTGTCATGTACGTCCTAAGATCATCATAACAACAAGTAGATAGAACAATAGCTCTTAGTGAAGTTCAATCCAATACAGGGTTACCTTTCGTACCTCTACTCGGTCGCCTATGGTAGTCATACCACCAGAGGAGACCTTGTTCTAACAGTTATCAAGATTATTTCAATCCAATGTCTGAAGAACTTGCAACGCTGTGTGCTAGTATAATCCTCTACTAAATACGTAAAACTAGAATTATAATACATAACTATCCCATACGTTTTATGGCATCTGGGTTTACGTGTGTTTAGTGGGTACCAGGTGAGGGTTTATTGGTATGGCGTTGTATTGGAGGTTTTACGATATCTAGATGTGCTTTGTTGCGCGTGTATGAATGAGGTAGTGGTATGGTTTGCATGGTGTGTGGTTCTGTGAGGAGGTTTGTGTGTGGGAAAACTTGGTGGGTTGGATTGAGGTTGGAAGATAGTGTCTGAGAGGTGGAAGGGCTGGATGCTGGACGTTGTGCCCAGGTACTTTGTGTGGTTTGATTTGGTGACTCATGTTTTGAGGTTGAGGTATATACTGCGCTGCAATTTGGGTACCTGGGTTGGTGTGCACGTGCTGAGGAGATTGAGGAATTTTTATTTCCCGTTCTTTTGTTAGACAGGTGTAGTTTGAGAGTGTGTGTTTGGTTGGAGGGACAGTGGGGAGATGTGTTGTGCAGTGGTTGAGCTTTTGTCATAGTATATGGGGTTGCGGGTGTGGTGCGGTTTGAAATGCAAGTGTGAATGCAAGAGTTGATGAATTCCGACGATGATTATGTGTGTGGGGTTTGAGTTGAGCGTGAATCAAACAGTTAGTGGAACTCACACATCACACATCACGAGGAGCATTGAAAAGAGCGAGTTTACAAAGAATGATACAATTGCAGACTGCATTAACTGGGGTATCGGGTGTAAGCAGTGAAAAAGAGAAAAGTCAACGCAAAACACCTGAAAACCAAAAAAGAACCCCCCAAAATCCCAATCTTGGATCATCCGCCAGCAATACTGTTGAGAGATGAGAATACCAAGTGTGCAGTCAAAGAAAGGTATTGAATATAAGCCAGTCTCACACATGCCTCCGTGTAGCCGTGTGGCGCGTTCAAAAACGGCACTGCCGTTCTGATCGCCCAAGGAAGGAAACGAAGCAGGGGAAAAACTTTTCTGTACCCAAAGAAGAAACCAGCACAACAGATCCGAAGCTTGGAAAATCAAATAGTAAGTGTTCCCCAATGCAACCTGCATTCACCACAGGGATATGAGCGTCGAAATCAGTGGCCTCGATTTGTAGACGGTGCAGCCAAGTCCAAGTAAGCCAAGGGCCCATCAATCTCTTCGTCAAGTTGAAACAGCGTCTTCCTGTGCCCACAAGCCGAGCAGCAGCCCGAAACAGCCGGAGCCGACTCTGTAGGATCAGGCGTGTAATCCGGATGGTACGGGTTGTTGTTGCGCTTAGCCACCGGAGTGACATCAGTTCTCACCATGATGCCATTGTTTTTTGTTATGCGAACCGTCTTCCTACGCTTTACCTTGGGAGGTTCAATAGCATTGTTCAGCTCTTGATCCGAAAGTTTGCGCTTGTTGCCGCCGTACGTGGTGAGGAAACAGGCTGTGCGATACAGCCGTGGGTCATACTTCCACATGCGTGACTTCGAGTCGAAAACCCATGGTCCGGGACTGTCGATGCTGTGGACGATTCGCGCGTCTGGGACAAGGTGGAGTCGGAAACCGTCCCAGGGCATGACATGGGTGATTAGAGATCTGGGGATGAAGTCGCACGCAAGCCATTCGTATGCGTGACCTTTGGCTGCAATAGTGTCCCAGCGCCGAATCTTGGGGAGAACCAGCTTCATATCTGAATTGCGGATCTCGGTAATGGAGAGCCACATGTCTGTGCCTGACGACTCCCACTGTTTTGAGGTGATGGCGGAGCGGTCTTGGGGAAAGGCATTTTTGCGGATCCAAACGGGAATGGTGACGTTGTGAATCTTTGTGGCTTCGTGGATGTCATTGATGAGGAGTGTCGTGGGATATACGGTAGTGACTTTCACTGTCGTAGCCATTTGTGCTCGCACGGTCGCGGCCATCAAACCATTGGTTTCTATCCGGGCCACTGATGCACGCATAACGATCCGCTGGCTATCGTCATAATGAAATCCTGCTCTGCGTACAGCGTGATCTAAATAGTATTAGTAATCTTGTCTATATGCACACTTGAAGAAACTTGCCGATATCGTCAAAGGCGGAGATGTAGGACGATGATTTGATCTTCTTGTTCCAAATCAACTGGCGTTCGATGCGTTCCCTTTTCAAATCATGGGCCAGGGAGAATGATCCAATAGACTGGAAGGCATTATCTGCAGTGATCTTCAGGTCTGGAAACTCGCGGTGCTTCGGGTGGGTGTCTCTGTTCACGAAGCAACAGGCAGTCTGCGAAGTCTCATAATAAGTGCGGTAGAAGCCGGATGGAAGCCTGTTGCTGTGGGCACGGATACGTTCTTCTTCCTCATTGACGGTTCTGTGATGTTTAGTTCAAGATGTTTGACTTGTATAAGGTCGCTGACATGCTGATAGGCTCCAGAAGCATCGACGTAATCTCTCTGGTCTGATTTTTCTTCAGGGCTGGTAATACGTTCTCGACAGTGTCTGGCCAGACCTCGTCGATGTCACCTTTGGCAGATATTCTGAGCTTGAGTATACGACCAAGCGTGGTGATTGGAGCCGCAGGAGGGTTGGTAGGTTCGGTCTCGTGATCTGTGCTACCGCTTGAGTCGCCTACCAATAAAGATGACGGCGTCGACGCCTCAGAGATGGGTGTATCCATGGTAAGTCCAGAGAAGATATGTGAAGATGAGAGTGATAATGATGAAGCAATAAAGAGATGCACGAGGTGCTACTTGAGTATCCTTGTTTGAGGTTGATTCAAATTGCTGATGTCTTCAGAAGTGGTGGGAGCAGATGGGAAGTTGGCTTATATGCCCATGTCTTGAGATCATGGACAGCCGAAGGTGAGAGAGCCCAGGTTGGAGCGTCCTGACGTAGTAAAGGTGGCCGATACGATCATCCCGAAGATGAACCATTACAGGTAAGTCTAAAGTTCTGACTTTGCTTACAATTCTGTCACGTCGATGACTTTACCAATCGAACTGGGGGAACCTTGGGGATCATGGCTGTGAAGTAAGGGTAGGATCGAGAGCCTGGTGTTTCGGGACGAATGTTTCTGATAAACTCAACGTCTAAGTTGAATCTGTTGTACTCCATGATTTTGATCATAGATCCTACTATCAGTACGATATAGTATTCCAGTCAGCAGTATGGCGGCGGGGCATTGAGTAATGCGACTGAGGTTTGACCGCATACATGACGCATTCGACGAAAATGGCTGAATCCACAAAGCCATCATTATTTTATCGAACATTACTACAATCCAGAATGGAGTTTGCATTGTGGTCAAGAACTTGGTGTCGGCCCAAGCAGGTCTGAGGTCATACCGCCGCCAAGCCCAGCGCGCGTTTGATTGGCAGTCGCAGCTCGCGTCTC
The DNA here is from genome assembly GCF_003171515.1 of Pyrenophora tritici-repentis. NCBI lineage: Eukaryota > Fungi > Ascomycota > Dothideomycetes > Pleosporales > Pleosporaceae > Pyrenophora > Pyrenophora tritici-repentis. The sequence goes on from NC_089395.1 coordinate 2,611,723, forward strand.
AGCGAACTGTCACTTGCGACACGCAACACTTGACCGTTCCACTACCGCATTCCTAGATTTCACGATTCGAGTACGTTCGTTGTAGCTGCAATGAGCGCGTCTATAGAGACGGAGATTCTGAACAAGTACAATCTCTCGACGCTGTACCCCGCAGCATGGCCTGAGGAGAAGGACGCCGCCGACGAGGAGGATGAATTCGACCAACCAGCCCCCAAAGCCACACCCCAAGCAATCCGCCGGTCACGTTCACGATATTCTATTCTAGAGCCCAGTGCCAGGTTTTCACGGCAGATTCCGGGCGCTGAACGATCGAAAGATGGCGTGGAGACGCTGGTACAAAAGGACGAACAGGACCCGTTGGGCATGTACCCGAGTGTAGTGCAGGTGCTGCGGGCGAAGAACATCCAGGTCGAAGATGACATCAAGTTGCGTATGTTTCGGTGATATAGCAATACATTAGAGGCCTATCTAATAGGCCGCAGGCAACCGCTTCCTCTTGAGCTCTACTACCTTTTCGCCCTCGCTATTTCTCTCACAAGTCCACAATGAAGCATCTACAGACTCACTGCTCGCCGGTCTTGACTTTCTTTCCCGGTCTATTGAGCAAAAGTCAGCATCGCTCAAGATCCTTGTAGAATCAAACTTCGATCGCTTCGTAGGCGCAAAGGCTACAATCGACCGCGTGTATAATGAGATGCGCGATCAAGGAAAAGAACATCTAGAGCCGCCCAGTGGCCCACAACATACTAGAGGAGCAAGCCGTTCGAGCTTTTCAGGCCGAAAGACCAGCGCAAACACATCCTTGGCACCGGGCGCCGATGCTGCGCCAGTTGAGAAGAAGAAAAACGCGCTGGTCAAGGAAAGCGAATATGGTGTACATGGCATTAAGGTTCCACTCACTGAAGTCGCCGTCAAGGCAGAGGAGGTGTGGGGACCGGCGCTGAATGGCCGTGAAAGGGAAGAGACGCTCAAGTCCATACTGGAGTCTGTGGACCACCATCGAGGGCTGTTCGAGGTGGGGTCGGCCATGCAGGATGCGATACGGCGAAAAGACCACGAAACAATCACCGAAGAGTACAAGCGCGCGAGAAAGTACGCGGACGAAGCCCGCTATATAGTAGAAAAGGCCACTTCCGCTCGGATACCACTTACTGACGCTGAGATACACCAAGTTATTGTGACGGCGAGGATGTGGTCGGACGTGGAGCGACAGGTTGAGCATTTCAAGCGCGACTCTTGGAAGCGCCTGACCGCCGCACACTTTACGAACATCCAGACAAGCGAAGAAACCAAGTCGGACGAGTATTTGAGCATCATCTCCATCATGCTTGAGTTGGGTGTAGAAGATAACCCCATCTGGGTTTGGCTGCTTTCGCGCTATGAGCATCTCAAGTTCCGCCTCAACACTACATGCCAGCGATCAGTGGTTGAGATTGAGATTCTCCGCCGCCATTTGGCTAATGGCGAAAAGCCTAGTCTGCGATTGCTGCAAAAGTATCTCCGTTCAGTCCCTACTAGCAGCAACATTACTGCAGAACCATCGAAGCTGGACAACCCCAAGGTCATTGAATTCTGGGAACACGTGTATGCTTCAATGAATACCCTACTTTCGAACAAAGGTGGACTACTGGCCGAACTTGTGGAATATTGGGAAATTGCGCAGTCGTTCCTCTCTGGACGTGCGCAAAGGAATCTTCCTACTGGCTACCAAGGCCAGTCATCTGTCCATCATAGACTCACTGCCGAGAACAAGGAAGAGCTTGAAAGAGGTTTAACGGAGCTCATCACCATCCTACGAGAACATCTCTTCTCCTTCTTCTCTGATCCGCCTATTGAGGATGTATCACTGCTCTTTTCGCCACTCCCAATGTCTCCCACGCCGACAACACCAAGAACACCACTCAGCGCTCTCATGAGTCCTTCATCGGCGTCTAGGTCTCGTTTTGACCCAGCCAAAGTACCACCACCATCACCCAGTCGAGGCGAGGCCTGGGAGAAGTATGCTTTCTGGCCTCCTCACTCCAATGCGCTTTCTGGGTCACACTATCTCTCTAAGACGCTGGTTTTGATTGGCACAGCAGCCAATGAACTTGCATCGTTACAGATTCCCGAGAATGGGAGCGGTGGCCGTCTTGATGAAGCTCTACGTTTGTTGCTTGGTGGTGTGCGTGAACGCTGCGCACAGGCTGTATGTGCAGCCTGGAACACTGATGCTGAGAAGCTCAAGGTTCTTGAAGACTGGACAAGAAATGCGGATCGCAAAGATACTACGAACCTACCACAACGCTTCCTCGCAGTGCAGAGTTTCCTGCTCAACAATCTGCAGAAGATATTATATGTTGAGTCGTCGAGCAAGACCAGAGTGGATGTAGTCGTACCGCCGAGCAATAAGCTGCTCCAAATGGTGAGAAGTCAATTCGTCACGAGCTTCTACCGCACACTGAGCGGAATGGTCGAATGTGCAGAGCGAGGAAGAAAAGCCCTAGGCGAAGAATTCGAAATCAAAGGCGACGACTTAACCATTGACGGACAAGAAGACCAATTCGAAAATGATTGGGGACGAGTCGACTCCAACAAAAAGGCAAGTTCTATCATCCCCATAACCTCACCATCTACTAACAACCCCCAGTCCAACCGCCTCCTCCTCACCCTAGCCAACATGACAGCCTTCCAATCAGAAATAACCCCCCAACTCCTCTCCCTCTTCGAAACCCTCTTCAGCGTCCAACTCAGCGACGAAACAAACCGCATCCGCGACGTCCTCTCGCAACTTGACCTCCAACTCTTCCGCTCCTACACCAAACCACACGCCACAAAAATCCACGCCACAATCGAATCCGGCATCTTCAGCCCCTCGTGGGCTCCCGAACCTAGCTCAGGTTCCAAATCCGTAGCCGACCGCGACCCAAGCCCCTACGTCTTCTCCGTGCTCCTCGACCTCGTAATCGTGCACACGGAATCAAGCACCACGTCCGCGCCGCTCACCCCCCGCATCCTGCGCTCGTTGTTCGAAGCCACAACCGCGTCTCTCATATCGACATTTCAGTCGGACAATCTACCCACCATCTCGCTGCCGCAGCTCATGCAAGCGACGCTGGATGTCGAGTTCATGGCGCAGACGCTTGCGAGTTATACCACGGAGAAGGCGAGTCAGATCCAGACGGATATCTATCAGGTGTTGGATCAGAAGACGGATAATGCGGCGAGGGTGCGGTTGCAGGAGGAATTGGGTAGTTTGAGGGTTGTGCTGAAGAGGTTGAGGGAGGGGACCAAGGTGCAGTTTGCGTGTTTTAGGAGGGTTAAGAGGGGCACTTTGGCCGGTGGTGCGGCTGCGGGGGAGGAGGAGAGGGGGAGAAGGTAGGTTTTATGTAGATGAGGAGGGGGATGATGGGGGACGCACCTAGGTATCATAAAATACTTTACATAGGCGTGTCTGGCTACTACAGTGGCCTTTTTGCACTAGTATGTCAAGTATTTTATGACACCCCGGTGGATGGATAATTTTGTTTGTAGCTTGTTTTTCTGTGCGCTGTGTTGTGTTGGTGAATATCAATTGAATACTACTGCTACTGCACCTACTGTTCTTGATTCGCTTTCCACGCCATGCACCACTTTTTGTTCTTGTCAGGCTGAGAGTGTAAAAGTCCTATATATTACACAACAGAAAAAAACATCGTCTAAAACTATTCGATCTACGCAAAATGCTTCTCATCATACCCCCCTACACACCCACACACGTACACGCAATGAATAAAACGCCACTGATGCATCCCTCTATGCCTATTTGTATCCCAATCATACGAAAAAATAACCGATAACCAATATCTTTACAAACATTTCATACACATTTCAAAACAGTAAAAAAAACCAAAGCATCCACCCCTACGACGATTTTCACACATCCTCTCCTGTCCGTGAGAGTGGATGTTGTTCAAAATACCGCAAGAGCGTCTGATATAAGACGAGCATAGTACCAGATTGAACGCTCGTCCAGACAGCGCGGGGCCCCACACCTCTAAACCAACCGGCTATTCCCTCAGTTTTGTATATAATCTTGAGACCGGTTATCACAGACGATGTATCCAAGGTAGCGGCATTGTGAGCTTTTAGCGTTGTAGAAGGCGAGGACGTGGAAATGGGTCTGATTTGTGTTGATTTTGATTTCGGCTTCTGTGATGTTGCGTGTTTCGACGACGACGATGTGAGGTTCGTTTTCGGTGCTGTCGGCGCACTACTACTCGGCGACGGGCCGTTGTGTTGGGTTTGGATGCGAGTTTTTACTACGTCGAGGGGGGTTGTCATTACGCCAGCCATGCCGCCTGCGGTTGCGGCGGTAGCGATTTCAAGGGGAAGGCCGATGTTATTTGAGCCCATGTAGGATTTTGCCCATGCGCGCTCTTCCTCGTAGAAAGCGAATTGGAGGGCGGAGAAGGGGAGGTCGCGCCAGAGAGTGGCTTTGTAGCCGTGGAAGAGGGCGCTGTAGCCTTCAGTGCGAGCGATGGTGCGGGCGGCGTCGATGGTAGAGCGGTAGTTGTAGCCTGAGTTGAAGTAGGGATTGTTGTAGCGTCCTTGTAATTGGAGTCGCGTTTTGAGCACTTCAGATGGAACGTATGCGGGTGCGGCTGCGAGGTCGGCGATGAGACCTGCGAGGGTGGTTAGTGTTTTTCTTGTCTGCGGGTTGTCGACATGTTTTCGTACCGGCTGAAAAGTATGCGACTGATGGGGTGACGCCCATGTCAATCATGGTGCGCTTGGTCCATTCGTAGGCTCCGAAGAAGCATACTGTGCCAGTGAACGATCCGAGGAATGCTGGCTGTACTCCTCCGTATAAGCCCTTTCTGAAACCTTCCTGCCGCCATATGGTGTAGTAGGTATTCCCCATCGAAGTGTACTTTGGTGGCATATGCGGGTCGCCCTGTTGCCGTGTCTTGACAGTGTCCAGTGAATGCATCAGCATGTCTCCTGTTGTACCGCCTATACCTCCTGCCAGCATTGCCTGTATTTGATCAATTGGCGTCTCTCATCGCTCCAGGCTAGGCATCCTCACATGTAGATATGGCGGCCGGGCTGCTTCATGGTCTACCTCATCCTCGGCCTCGATTGCTCTCCGCTTGGTATCCTCCATGGGTAGTTCGACCACTTTTTGTGTATTTGCGACATTCCTCCGGCTACCATCGGTGAGATTGCTGGTCGAGTCTCCGTTGGTGAAGAAGTTGGCCACGCGGGCAAGTACCATGAGCGCTTCAATGGCAACGGCACTGGATAGAGGACGGTGGGGATGTGATATGAAAATTTGCACAGAATGAAGAGTGTAGGATACGAGAGTATTATTCAAAGAGTGACGTTGCTCTATGCGGCTGTGCGATGATGATGATGATGGTCTGGAAAATTTCGGCCAAGACCGGGACGGCACCAGACCCCTGCAATCAACAGCAATCAGCTATCAGGCACAGGGACCAGATGACGGCCTGAGGCGAGGAGCCTTGAGCACTCTCCCTAAATTCAGGTACCGTTCCCCCTCAGACACGAACGGCCGCTGTTTATGCCATATTATCCCTAAAATACGCCGTGATTTTCGTGTAGATCAACAAGCAACTAAAAGTCTCATAAGCTAAACCCCGGTACAGCTTAGCGCCCACTGATCCACGTGAGACCAGCCATCGTGTTTACAATCGCGTACCGATAGCTTTTTCCATTGACCACCACGGTATCGCATCGCCATTTTCGTTGACGGCACACCTTTCGCGCTTGCCATTTCCATTATTTTGATCGCAACGTTTACGCGACTTTACCCATACCCCTCACCATGTCTCAATCGTGGCTCCAAAGGAAGCGCAAAGCTGAATTGATTGACCTTGCGCAAAAGGCCAGACTTCCAGAGTATGTCCATGATGGCTGGCGCGCACAGGTTGCCATTCTAACGCACGATTTGCAGCGCCGACGGCCTTTTGAAGGATGATTTGGTCGAGATGCTCGTGAACCACCTCAACTCCAACGAGACGTCTTTTGCCAAACACCCAGATTTTCGCGACTACTACGGTAGGAATGGATCACCCATTAAGCGCGAGCGAGTGTCGCCTTCAGCTCCTCCGACTGCCATCAAGTCGACGCGCCGCCGGACGCTCATCAAGGAGTCTTCGTATGTTACCTTCAGAACGCGACGCGTTACGCGCCGAAGCTAACACTGCCGCAGTGAGGAGCGCATGCCAGAACCCAGCAGCGTTGTAGCGCGTACACCAGTAGAGCGCGCGCCAGTGGAGCGAACACCAGTAGAACGCACGCCGGTAGAACGCACACCTGTTTCGCGCACTCCGAGAGCCCTTCCTCGCCGTGTCTCCGAGGTCGTTACCCAAGTGGACATTCCTGCATCGCCCGCGCAACTCGCCGAAGTTGCCGACATGTCTCTCCAGGTGGCCAAGGAAAAGGCTACTGAGTTGTGGGACAGGACCCGCATCGACGAGCTGAAGGAATTCATACGCGAAAACGCAAGTTCAGTCGCGACCATCCAGACCATCATCCTCCTCATCGAAGCCGTGGGATTACAGTGGAACACACTCGACACCACCGCCATGTTTGCTACCCCAGACGTATTGAGCTCGTACTCGGATAGCCCGCACGTCATGGGACCGAACGGGTGGGCATTGCTCACTGCCGGCTGGTGGGCGCCTGCTACTCTCTGGTCATTGACCAGCTGGGTGCTGCCGCTTGTCTTCTCCTACTTTTTCAACTTGACCCTGCGCACAAACACATCACGCAAGTCATCCGACAGCCAATACCCCGCTGACCCCCTCATTTTCAACATTACGAGGGCTATATTAGCCTACAGCGCGTATAGGGAGACAGTCAACACTGCCCTGGTTCCAGGCGCATGGGGTCCTTTTTCGGAGTCTTCTGTCGCACGTGTTGGAAACCACGTACCAGGAGGATACTATGGTTTACAAATCAGTTCCCTAGTTGGTATACTGGTGAGCCTGTACGACGCCGCGCTAAAGAAGTAGAATTTGTACATGAAATAGGAATCATCGAGATCGATCCTTGTATACTTAAAGGAGTTGGGGATGCGGGGCTTTGGATCTTTACGAGTTGACCTTGCTCTGCTCTGGCTGCAGCGGGGAAGCGGCGTTCAAGGCGCACATGTACTGGGCCTCGGCCTTTGAATGCTTACGCTCTTGCCATTCAATACTGTTATTCCATCATCTGCCTTCTGTACTCACTTAAGTAGTGGCAAACTACAACTCCGATGTGGGTATCTACATCTACTGTGGCCATCTGAAACTTGCTTGTCACGCCACGTCGCGTGTATTATCGATAAACCTCAAGCGCGAAACATCCACGCTACCTCCCCCTCTAGCTCATCCCACTCCACAACAGCTTCCATAGCATTTTCGAAACAACACATCTTCTCCTACAATCAACTTCTTTCAACTTTCTTCCAACAACCAATCAACATGGCGAACAAATTCATGAAAATGCTGGAAAGAACAAACATGAGCGAGCGGTCAGGCCGGTATGCTATGCACACACTCTACGAACGAGAGCAGCACTACTAACAGCAGTCATCAAGCACAATAGAAGATCTTGTAGAGTCCAACGACCAGCTTAGTGGTTGGGATGCTATGCAACTTCGAGGTTGGTCGCAACAGAACCCTACGGTGCCTAGTCGCGATCTCACCGACCCGCTTGGTCAGGCTTTCCTTAGTGCATTCAAGAAAGAATTCGACGCGCCGAAAAACTACATCGAAACCATGATCAAAGCACTTGGAGGTACTGAGGAAGCACGCAAGACTGTTAGAGACGATGTTTACGCAAAGCGCTGGGGACCGACCAAGACGCCCGTCTACAACCTTTTGCTGCCCGCGCTTCACATGCTACCGAACAACCAAGAGGAGATTCTAGACATTGCTCGCTACCTTGTGAATGATCTCAAGGTACCAGTCGAAGGCAAGGATGCCCTCGGCTGCACCGCTCTCTTCTGGGCCATATCCACAAAACCCTATGTCCAGCCGGAGTTTGCGCAAATACTATTCGACGCCGGGGCTTCTGTCAACACGAGGAGTCGCTTCGGCAACACTGCCGCAGCTGAGATCAGTCAAGCAGAAGTCCATGGAGATACCACCAAGAACGTGCGAATGATGAGGTGGTACATTGAGCACGGCGGCGACGTTGTAACCAAAGATACGGATGGCATGAACCCCGAGACTATTGTGGAAATGATGCGTGCAAAGGTACCGGGTATGTACAATGTTATCCAGGCGGGGAGGGGGCCAAGGAATGTAGATCAATGTACGAATTGCGGAAGAAGGCCCCCAGGCTCTGTTTGTGGCCGATGCAGGCAGGCCAGGTACTGTTCGACTTTGTGTCAATCTGCGGATTGGAAGATGGGACATAAGAAGGTATGCAAGGCTCCTTAAGGAAAGGGGGATTTAGACTAGGAGATTCGGCGATATCATACATGGTTATGTAGTAATATTTAACCGACCTATTCCCCTGCTCTGCCACATGTGAGCTGTCGACATATGTAACCCAGCCTTTGGCTTCGATATCACATTCACATCTTCATTTTAGATATATACCGGAGAAAATTGTAACTATCTCAGATATCATTCAGAATGAGACTAGATCTCAATGCCGACTCTTCACGCTTCCCAAAGTGTGTACCCCTGCATCTAGCGACACACGAAGAGAAGCGAGCCTCCTATATCTTTTTTTTGCATCAAAGGCTTCCTTGGGATATATTAAATGACGCATAAACTCTGTTTCTATGATCCCTCATAGCCGTTGATGATTGTAGACGCGCAGGCTACTAAAAAAACTATAGAGTTACTACAGGTGTTGGAATAGCACCTTATCGACTTTCTTGTACTGCTGTTACAAAGAATGTGTAGTGGAAATTTGCTAATCAGTATCGATGTCACTTCTTTATATGTAGAATGGTCATATATGGAGTGCATATGAAAGGCTTGTATTGGTACTTAATCACTTTTGGAACTACCTAGATCCCGTTTCTTATTCATCCAATGTGGAGATACTCTTCGGTTTGCTTTTCAATCCTTGCCGTGAAGGTGCCTGCCGTCTTGCAGTTACCATGCTAATCAGAATCGCTGGTATCGGCGAAGAAAGCGCGAGTAGCGTCTGAGAGTTAGCCGGTCACATCATCGTCACCAACTCCCTTTCCATGCCTGAGAGAAAGGTTCAAACGCTTGTGTTTGCCCTTCTTTGCGCCATCAGACTCATCATCAGTGACCTTGCGCTTCCTACCAGCCTTAGCATCGTCCTTGCTGTTCTTGTTATCCTGGCTGTTTTGGCCCTCAGTGTCGTTGTGATGATGCGGTTGGGTGGTATCGTCCGCCGATGTGACATATCCAGTTGCACAGTGTAGATGTAGATTCGCATCGGAAAGATCTTGAAGGATCTTCTCAATGTCCTTGCCGAAAGTCGATAAAGCACTCTTAGTGGTCTGATCAAGACCCTTGGTTGACTTAAGGCGCAGCAACTCTAGGTACATCTTTTTCAGGCGATCCTTTGCTTGATCCTCGCAAGTCTGAGCACTGGAGATGGCCTGCTTCGCTTGCGTAAGGTTGCCGTGGAGATAGGCCAAGAAGTCAACCACCTTGCTCTTGACTATCTTGAGAGAGTCGAATCTAGTGGGGGAGAACTGCATCTATACATGTTAGCATCTTATTCCATGAACGATTTTCCAAGTGTCTCAAACTTACGAAGGAGTCTTTCCAGATCATGTTGCTGATGTACAGTATGGAGTCGTTGCCTTCCATCGAGCTGTTGGATGCGGCCATTTTGGAGAATCGTAGTCTTGGATGTTTGGCATGGTGACACTATCAAGTTATCAGGAGTAGTTTTGGAGAGTAACAATGAGGGAGAGGTTTTGAGGTAGAGCGTAGATATATTCAGTTGACTTAGCGTGGGCACTAGCTCGGACACGTGACAGGCGGCTTCACTGAAATGTTGAAATGTTGAAATGTTGAAACGTAACAATAGCGGGGACACAAGCGCCCTCGCATGAAAAACAAGATAGCAGCTGAAAACTCCAGCACTCCAGATAGCTCGCCCAGAGTTCGCGATGTAGTATATTTCTACACACGTATAAGTAATCAAATTCACAGGTCATATGTCCTGTCTCCTAATATAAAAGCTAGGACCACGTTCGTTTTGTCACCTCTTTCCTTTATTTCTTTTGATGATGGTCTAAATTCACTGTTGAATGGTTAACCAGTGCCCGAAACATCATGTCCTTGTCTGACATACATAGAACCCATCGAAAACCATACTACTTTATGCAAACTCCCGTACGTATCTCCACCTGAGTTGATCTCGGTATACTCCATGAACTTCCCATGCACATTAAAACTGATGTGCTTCTTATCCAGCTTTGTGCCCGTGGTTTGAAGCATTGCTTTGATGACGTTGTTCGTGCGGTCAGCCTTGGTTGCACTCTTCGTTAGCATGCAAAGCTTGCTCGATAGCATTCAAGATCTCTTCGTTGGTATCCAAAGCTTGCTCGATAGCGTCCATGACCTCCTTGACGGTCTTTTGCCCATCTTTGAGCTTCTCGTTCTCGACGGATAGATTGCCCTGTTTCAGCGTCTTCAAGGTGCCCAAAACGAATTCCAAGTTATCCTTAGCTTTCCGCGAAGTTTTAAGGACTTTCTTCGTGGATCGGGAGACTTGACTCTGTTTCCCATGTGGCTTATCTTCGGATGCATTTGATCCCTTGTCGTTTGTCTCCGGGGCCTCTTTAACCGTGTTAAAGACGTCCTAATTCACGAGTCATGGTAAGCTCTAAAATACATGCAAAGCATAGTTTGGATCCACATACGTTAAATGCCTTTGACTGGTCGGAGTTTGTAGCCATTGTGATATCGACGGCGAAGGGTAGAGAAAAGGGTTGTACACTTCTGCAGGTGGCTATACGTCTGTTTCATGTGCGTGCGAAGATTTTCACCTCCTCTACAGTACCATGGTACCCATCCTTGGCGTCTCAAACTGAAGAACCATCGATTACCTGATTTTGACGAGAGCTCTACCGAGCTTTTCCACACTTGCCTACTACGGTACCCAGCCTTGGCGTACCACACTGAGGAACTATCAATTGTGCAACATGCCTGGGTAATGTATGTATTATAAAATCTGAAGAACTACTGAACTCATCGGGGAGGAGCTATATACTTCGGTATGGTCCACACGGTCTTGCGCCAAGCAGGCCACGTGACGTGTGGCAGATTACCTGATTTCGACGAGAGACCTACTAAGCTTTTTCATTCTTACCTCAGCGTAACTTTACTTAACCCATGATTGTTCTGCCAAAGAAAGGCGTGTTAAAAGCCTTAGCACGCTGAAGATTCGCGATGTTAGCTCTCTATAATTCCACTCGAACCGGGGATACAATCTTTCCTTTCAGCACCATCTCCATATCTTGGATCACCATGTCAATTGGCGTCATGTATGCTACTGAATCTTGTTCGTGGCCGAATAACAACCCTACCCACTTTGCCTCCATAGCGACATCAGTTGGGTCAAGAAGCACTACGCTCCCGGAGTCTCCAGGACGGCATGGCTCTCTTGCTACGTATCCCCAACGTGGAGTTATGGCCCAGCTATAGCCTGGTTCCTCCGGAGTGACTGCATATTTTCTGGATATTGCGCCTGGAATCTCTGAGGGCGTACTGTCCGTGAAAGCGTTAAGAATGGAAACGGTGCTGTTGACCTCGCCGAACTCCCATCCGCTTGTTCGCCCCCGAAACGCCACTTGGTACTCTCTTCGAGTATCCAGGACTACATACTCGTTCGCCGTTGATCCATCTAATAGCCGCGTTTTGGTTGACTTGCCGCCTTTCCTCTCTTGGGGCTTAGGGCGGATGAGGAGGTTGTTAGGCGCATGGTCCTTATCCAGTTATACTGCTGCCCAGTCCAGCAGCCAATTACCTGTTTTCGTACTTTGGTAATCGATAGGTGCTATGTGTAGCCTGTGACCTGATGTGGCAAGCGCTGTTCCGACTTGGAGCGTGTGCTTTGCCACAAGATCGATCTCCTCTTCTTTACTTAACAGCGCGGCCTTCAGGTCGAATACTCGTTTCACGGTATTCTTGAGAGTACTTGTTGCGGTCTCTTCCCTTGTTCCTTCCACCAGCCGGTCCAGATGTGCTTCAAGATGCTCTAAAAGATACTCGAAGGCGTCCTTATCAGCTCTCAGACTCTTCTCTGGTTCATGATGATCGTCCTCTGTAGGGCTAGTGAATCTTGGCATTGCTAGCCCTGGGGGTAGGCTATCTGCGGTGACGCTTCTTCGGTTGTCCATCACTATACTAAGTGTCAGCCTATCAGCTCCAACTCTGATGTTTTCCCAAGACTTACCTGCAATGTCCGAACACGATGGTATGGCTACATGGTGGTTCGTGATGGCGAGATTCAGTGGCTCTTGCTGTCCTTCGGGAACAAACTTGATGAACCCGCCCAAGGTGGCACCACCTTTCAACCCTGCAGGCCCAAATGATGCGCCCATTTCCAAGTCTGGAGCGTGGACAGTCATGTCGATAGCTCCACTTCCTGTCAGTCTCCAATCCTTGGAGTAGACGACCTCAGTCTGGAAGCGGTTCTTCGAGAGTCTCTCGATCTCGCGGCGACCAACGGTTGCCCAGTATTCGTCATCTGCCTGGCCCGATCCTATGAGGATCGTTACGGGCCATTGCTCCCTCGTCTCCACGGTGCCGCGATGGAAAAGTCCAACGCTTGTCCATGGTATGCCCTTGCTGCTTTCCATCTTCCGCAGGTGTGAACGGTCTGTAGGTACTGTATTCCAGCTACCTAATCCAGATGCTATTTACAGTCGAGATGAAGAGAAGAAGAGGAAAGTGGGCGGCCATCCCGCTTTGTTTGGGTTGGCGCGCGGCGCACGGTGCACGGGCTGCTGGGGGAAGGAGTGATAGAAGGAAGGAAGCGACTAGGCCAGCGGCCTAGTCATGTGACCTAGGGCTCAGCCCGTTACAGCAGGAATGCAACAACATCGTGGTGTATCTCGTTCCACGCCTCAATGATGTCCGACTCGGTCAGTGACTCGTTTATAATTCTATAGTCCTGACAAACAAGCAGAATACAAACCGTAGCAAAATCAATGTGATGATTGTTCTGTAATCGCAGGTTTAGTATTTAAGATTTCCAGAAGTTATTGTGGAGTTGTGATAGGTGTGGAAGGAGAAACTGGAGAATTTTGATGTCACGTAGACAGATGTAGTCTTGAAGACTAGCTAAGATATGCTACCTTAAATTACCAAGACATTATCAAAAACACTAATAGCCTTCACCGGACACAGCGCCAGCTTTGATGAACCATGTCCTAGACTATTATGTATATTTAGACTACTACAGCTGTTATCAGGGTCAGATGCATCAATAGAAAGTCTCTGGTTATGTCCTTCGCTGTATGAAGCGGCAGTGTATCATTACTCTTATATGGGACTTGAAGCCTACGGCTGCTTCACACGGGCGTCAGGTACCTGGTCTTCTAGAAAATTCGAGTATACAATCCAAGCCGCCCCTCACTCTAACAGTCCCATTTGTACCCCTTCGCCTTCGCTGTGTCCCTCAGACCGCGAGCATACTCCTTGACTTCGTTGGCATATCTGTCAGTCAAGCTCGGGTCACTGTAGAGCCGGTCCAATTCCCTACTAATCCCCCACCTGGCGATGTAACCGTCCAGTTCATTGAGCATGATGTCCTGGTTCCTGGTACGAGCATGGATCAAGGCCCTGGTGAAGGGCCCGGCGTCAGAGCCCTTGGGGAATTTGGCCGGGTTGACGCCATCGGCGCAATGGATGAGTGTGTAGGGTATCTTGATCTCCACTCCACATTTCTCGGGGATGCGGGGTGGCAGTGTGAAGCGATACTTGTCCACCGTGTACGTCGAGCAGGATTTCGAGTTCGGAGGACATGCTCGTGCGGCTGTCTTGATAAGGGAGCGTACTTGCTGCGGAGTGATAACATGGGGGATTGTAAGGTCGCGCTGGTAGTCCTAATGGGGGATTGTGGTTAGTAGGCGCTTTGGGAGTGGTCAGTGAGCGAGTACGTACGATGAAGATGGCTTGGAAGGTTCCCTTGATTTGATTGCGGCTGAACCTGTTCTGCAGCTCGGAAATCCAGATGTGGCATGGAAAAAACTGTAATAGTCAGTACTGCGCATGTATGTAAAGTAGATGTCAAATTCTTACCGTCAGGAGTTCACAGGCCGTTAGTGGGATCGTCAAAGTGGAGATGTCGAAGTAGGCTGGTGTTGCGACACTGTCGATGGGACAGAACGGCCAGGCTGAGAAGTTGTTCGGCAGCGGCAACTGGAATTTCTTAGTCCAGATGAACTGGTGGGTTGGTGTCCATTGGGCCAGACCCTGGTGCTTTGATTTACTGATGAGTAGTAGACCGTCCTTGTCTCTCAAGGCGCCATCAGGAAGCTGTTCCGTGGCCTTGTTGCCCTCGTTGTCTTCGAACATGACGTCGACACCAAGAGTACCTGGGTTGATGGACTCGGAGTGTGAATGGCCCAAAGGCTGGGTCGCGAAGGGAGATAAGGGGTTGTTAATATACTGTGTGGGTTATTCCAGGACCAAAGTAGCGGAGTGATCGGGTTAAGTAATGGTGGGTGCAGGTGCACTGACCAAGCAGACAACCTTCACCTGTGAGCAGAGCACGAGAACGCTAAGAAAATGCCAGGTGAGCGGAGCCAATAACCTTGTGAGATCACACAGCTGGGGCATGTGGAGGGAGGGTCACTTGGCGTTTGGTGCAGAAGATGTTCTAATACAGAACTGGTTTATTCTACCCGGTGGCTGTGCCCGTTAATTCTAGTTCTTGTCTCCATGATAACCGTTGCATTGAGTAATGAAGATATTGCATTGAGTTTTAGAGCTTATGTTCCTGTTTCCGGGCCTTCGTTTTGTCTAGCAGAACCTAGACCGCCTTACAACGTCTGTTTGTGGTGTGGGTATGTTATTCTGCATATGACGTACTTGCAGATGATAATTACCCAAGAAAAGCGCACTGCGGCACTGTCCATAAATTTACTCGTGACTGGTACTACTCTTGCCTCTTTCAACAACCACACAGGTTGGCAAAGGCCTACCTGACGGTCAGCATTGCCAGTGTAGACCTTAAAATACTCTTCTAGTGTAATGTGTTTTTCTTTTAACTGGAAGAGGCCATATCTCTTAATTATATCGCTGAGAGAGACGTTGGGTGTCTGGCGAAGCCACATTGGGTCCACACGCTTTTGCTTCTTGGCATCCTTCAGCCCCATCGTGCACTCGGAAGAAATGAGCTTCTCGATGAGAAGCACTGTGATGGGTTGTGAACTATTGTGGCGGGTGACAATCTGTGACCTTAAGCGCTGTCTTTGACTAAGCTACTACAACCTCAGTTTTGCTATCCTCTGTGGCATAAGCGTTGGTGCTGATGTATGTGTGCACTTCCAATTGCATGACAGCCTGCGGGCTATTGAAGCTTTACAACAGGACGTGGTGGTAACCTTCTGCATCCTCAAGATCAGACTCCATCTGCTTTGTTTACTCGAATTTATACGTACGCCCCTACGGCCCAGCTGCAGAGCCGCCCTTGTGTATATCCATCCTTCGACCCACGATTATGGTATGTCCGATGACGTGGTGTATCATGGCAAATGCCTGGCTACCGACGGGTTTCTAGCCAACTCTATCAGCGTCATCATCGCGCCTCGATTGATGAAGACATCGATGTTATTGATGGGCTGCTCTGGATTCATCGCTGCGATGCCCTGGAAGGCGGGCTTGAATGGATGGCTCGAAATCTTGTAGAAATTTTGGTCTTCCTAGTGCCTGTCAGTATCTGTGGCTAGTTCTTTTGGCTCAGCGGGCTTCGTGAACATGAGCAGGGATATATTAGTCAGGAAGTCACTGCTATACCTCCAACCGTAGCTGCACAGCAGCTTGTACCCGTAACTCAATACAGGCTGCAAACTTGAATGATTCTCTTAGCCATCAGGCTCAAATATGTCTGCTTCGTGTTTACATTGACATAAATCCATGCATTTTCCCACTGCCATCAATTGTACTTGAGTGTATCCCACTGCCAAGCCTTTCCATCAATGTAAATTCTGTCGAAGTAGATGGTTGTCATGCTGTAGGCGACTGGGTTGGACGACCAATTTCACATCATAACGGATACTGCACCGATGTGCGCGCTGGAGAGGGCGGGTAGACTGATAGAGAAGCAAACAGGGTGATAACAGCCAGGTCACCATTGCTGTGTATACTGGTCGGTGGAAGGCTTCGTCAGTGGGAGACTTAGTCGGTGGTCGGTATACACAGAAACTTGGATTACGGTCGAGGTAAGGCATTGGGCGGTGTTGCGGAAGGTGTGAACCGTTTGCATCGAGAGGGTCGAGGCCGTAGTCAACGGCTAAGCAGAGAGTTGAACTTGTCAAGGGTTGTCACGGTTTGGGGTCTCTCCTGCTCTGCTCCTGTAGTCGCAACTTACCTTTGTAATGGACCGATGCCTATCTGGGACTAGCGCTGTTGACGGTCACCCACCTACATATACAGTTTGTAGACTCAGACAATACAACCTCAGTTCAATCCTTCAATTCTTCCAGCACCCACTATCCCCCACAAGGGTAAAGGGGTAGTGTCATGCGTACAGATGCACCGCGTTCTATACACCTGGCGGAGTTTTCGCGCATTGATCAGGCTCCATCACAGCCGTTCATATGGTTCTAAGACGAGAAGGCTGCACACACATCGGGACCGTGCACCCTATCTATGCTTTACAGGGGTGCTGACGCGGCAGCGGGAAGCATTGCACATCATCTGGGCTAGTGACACAACCCAAGCCCCCTCAAAATGAGTCTGGCTTCATCGTTGAAGGACACACCTAACCGCAACCTCATACCGACTGCTTAGGGGAACAGTGTAGGTATTTGCGCATGCGATATGGTTGCGGCTTGGCCCTGACCCCCATTCCAGCGCTTCAATTAGAACGACGTGACGCAAACGATAGCAGCAGCGCCCCAGTGTCCTTATCGAAAGCCTTCAGACACTCTGTTGTCACCAAACGCAATACTATTACGGATGACACAGTCTATTAGCATTGTCCAGTGCCTCGAGCTTGTCCGATCAGACTACCCTACCGCTCACTCACATGTAGACTCGACGCGTATGGATGCTACATGCCATGTTGATTCGCTACCCCCAAGCCGCCGCTGACAGAGGTCACACAACTACTACAACAAACGACTTCCAGACCACAGATCTACATACTCTTGATCATCACGCCAGGGGGCAGCTCACCCAATTCGATCCTGTCATCACCTCCATGAGACCCACCCCTCGCTCACGAACGGAACTAGGCACAAGGATGAGCTGCAGCTCACAACTGGCTTATATCTATCTTTGATCGACAGTGACACATCGTTCATAGTACTCTCACCTGTGCGATGGTGACTATCATGTGCAGCTAAATCGTATAAACAGATCTAGTCCAGCACCACTCTACAGCCACCGAACACGTTCTAGGATAACCAAGTCCGAAGAACTTATGTTGAAATCATCAGCCAGCTCGCAAAGTAACTTAGATACGAACCGTACGCCCTACGTTCATACACAGAATCGAGCTCACAATTAGACCCCGTTATAGCACCACTTTATCAACAAGAGCCCGTCATGCAGCCATGGATGAAGAGAATACTCCGTGATTGCTCCTTCTTCTTTATCCGAGTACCTCCAGGAACAAAGTGGCAGTAGTGAACAAACCCAGTGTCGCAACGAGGCTAATAACAGCGCTCAGAATAATAGCAGACGCAGGGCTTTCCGTTCCGGGGATTATTATCTATAATTGACTACTTTCCGGTGGCAGACCTGGTGTAGGAGATCTGATCTAGGCGACCATGCTTGCAGTCACAGAGATAGCACGTATTGCGGACGATGCAGGCTATAGTAGCATCACAGTGCAACTTCATCCCTGCTTCCGTTTTGCTCTCTACGATTTCACTGTGAATTCATATGGGAAATTACCATGCTTGTACTTTGATATGATAGTCACTGCACGTCTTCAAGACAAGCTGTTATCGCAGCTGTCTGGCGTACAGTCACAGTTCCAATGGCTCGCTTTCTAAATGTCTGAGGAAGATGTTCAAAGTGAGTTTGCTATACCCATGCGCACTTGGATGTTCGTTTGATAGGCATGAGTTGATTGCTCCTGTCGATACTGTTCAACTGCAACACAAATTTGGAATATTCAATCTTAGCAGTTGTGATTGAGACGGCAACGGCTTTACTCCAGCTTCTTCGTACGACCCTTCTACAACATATGATGCAGAGGTTCAGAGCATTGCATGCCCTGACATGGCGATGACTCAGCAGAATTTCCACCAGGGGCAGTTCCTGGAGATAAAACGCCAACTAATCGGTAGGAAACTGAGGCTATAGACCGTGTAAACACACACATCGGAATATGACTCGCAATTCTGAGGAGAGGCGAACAAGTGACGAGATGAGTGGTAAATCGCATTTACAACGTGTTCACTTGACGTCGGAGCTCGACGTCGGAGCCACGAGCAGCGCGGTAGTTAGCGGTTTGCGGGGAAGACGGGCATAGCCGATGCAGCGATATTTCGGACCGCAGACTAGAACGTCAAAAATCTCCTGATTTTCTGGAAATAAGATTGCTGATTACTATGCCATAGATGTGCCTAGGCAAACGTACGATGTAAGAGAGCAAACAGGCCCGACGGGTGGACATGGATACAATTGCCGAGAAGCGGCAACGTGACCTGGCGATTGTGGCTCCGAGATCCTCGGCCCAGCAGTTGTCGCGGCTACCAGCCCCACAAGTCTCATACGTCCATTAAGAGGACCCTTCTTCGCCTCCACATTTTATTCATCAGCTACAAACTTCACCTTCACCCTCTACCAATCTCAATATACCCATCAATTAACCCTTGAAAATGACCGACCGCCTGAAGTCTATCGTGTCGCACATGACACCCGCGACAAGCGGACTCTCGGCAATGTAAGCATCGCCACTACCCGGACCCCTACACTAGCTTTTGCAAAGGAAGGCGCGATAATGCGGCAGCGCAACAATTGGAAGGAGCAATGGCTGACAGTGAATATATAGCACCACCAAGAATGCCGACGACATCGTCATCACCCTCGCTATCCGAACTCCCCTCACCAAGGCCTACAAGGGCGGCTTCAAGGACACGACTCTTGATGGCTTGATGGTCAAGACGCTCAAGCAAGTAGTCGCAAAGTCAAACCTCGACCCCGCGCTTGTAGAAGACATCTGCGTCGGCAATGTCTCGGATGCAAAGGCCGCCTACTACGTCCGCGCCGCCATGCTCGCGGCTGGCTTCCCCAACACAACCGCCGGCTCATCGCTGAACCGATTCTGCTCATCCGGACTCAAGGCCGTGCAGGACATCGCCAACCAGATTGCCGTCGGCAGCATCGAAATTGGATTGGCCATGGGCGCAGAGAGCATGACAGCCGGCGGCGACAGGCTCGAGAGGCCGTTCGTAGCTGAGGTGCTCGAGAACCAGGAGGCATGCGACTGCATGCAGCCCATGGGCCAAACCTCAGAAAACGTCGGCAACGACTTCAACATCTCGCGCGAGCGCCAGGACAAGTTCGCCGCTGAGTCATACCGAAGGGCCGAGGCTGCGCAAAAGGCTGGCTGGTTCGACGACGAGATCACGCCCATCCCCACCGTCATCAAGGACCCCAAGACCGGCGAGGAGAAGGCCGTCACACTGACCAAGGACGAGGGTATCCGCTACGGCACCACATTCGAGAGCCTGCAAAAAGTCAAGCCTGCCTTCCTTCCCCACGGCGACAAGTCACATGCTGGAAACTCCTCGCAACTCACCGACGGTGCCGCCGCAATCCTACTCATGAAGCGTTCCACCGCCGAGAAGCTCGGGCAACCCATCCTCGCAAAGTACGTCGGCGCAACCGTCGCTGGACTTGCCCCTCGCATCATGGGTATCGGCCCATCCGTCGCCATCCCCAAGCTCCTCCACAAGTTCAACCTCACTATCGACGAGGTCGACCTGATTGAGATCAACGAGGCCTTCGCATCCATGGCTGTATACTGCATGGAGACACTTAAGATCGACCACCAGAAGCTCAACGTTAGGGGTGGTGCTATTGCGTTGGGTCACCCGTTGGCTTGCACTGGTGCGAGGCAGATTGTCACAGGTTTGAGCGAGTGCAGGAGGCAAAAGAAGAAGGTTCTTCTTACTAGTATGTGCATTGGTACTGGTATGGGTATGGCTGGTTTGTTCGTCAATGAGCAGTTGTAGATTGTAGATTAGATTTTGTAATTTAGCCTTGTTACGTTTGTTCCTGATAATTGCTGCTTCTCCCATCTTCTGTCTGTCCCGTGCTTGTTATGATAAACCTATTGATACCTTCAGCAGAGTTGACTGTGAATTCACTGTATGGGAGTGACTGACTAATCCGTATCTTGATACTGCTTAGGGACAAGGTAAAGTTTCCACATCTTGTCCCAGGAAAAACTTCTAGTATGCCGGAAGTGATGTCTTACAAATCCGAGTGTAAATATCGGTACGGAGCATGAGCTGAGAGAAAGCTAAACTCACTCCTGTTAAGAAGGGTAGATAAAGGGGTTTGGACTGGAGAGAGATATCTTGTTCGCCCTAATTGCGAACTGGTAAAAAGGGATAGATCATGATGAACCTCACTAACTACCCGCAAAAAAAAATAACATTAATAACTCCCATGAGATTCGAACTCATAGCCTTCACGTTCCCAGTGCACCCCGACAATACGACTGCCGACAGACAATACCGAACAAGTCGGCAACACTTTAAAAAGCGTGATGCGCTACCATTGCGCCAGGAAGTTTTATCTGTTTCCATGGAACTTCTTATGCTTTGTTATATCTTATAGTGGTCTTGTTGAATATAAACTAAGAGGAAATGTGTTGAGGATTTACAGCCCAGTGCTTCATGGAATGGCTTTTGTGTACGCTGAAATTTTGTTTTATTCTATAATACCATGGTACAAATCCTTGGCGTGACAATCTGAAGAATAATCGATTACGTCATACTGAACAGATTTTTACCAAGCTTTCTGATACTTGCCTCTGACAGGAAGTGAGCCAGTTGAAAATCTCACGCCCTCCATAATACCTTTACCCGTTTCTCACCCTAACCCTCCCATCTAGTTCAGCAACATACTCAACACCCCTCCCCCACGCTTCCGATTCCGCCGCCCAAACGCCGGTGTCCCCAATATCTCCGCACCAGGCCCCAAAGTCTGCTGTGCATACATACCGTTCCAACCAAATTCAGCGTCTTGGACATCCGATGTCATGCGTACGGCTGAAGTGTTGTGTGGGAACATCTGGCCAGCAGTGCCGAAGATGGGAATGTTGAAATCGCCATCTTTCATAGCTTGGAGCATGGATTGGTAGTCTTCATCCGGTCGTGGTATGGCGCAGAAAGAGGGTGCGGGAGGTGCTTGGTGTAGGGGAGGCTGGAAGGGGCTGTGATATGGGTGAGGGGAGGACGGTGAGAAGAGGTGGGGAAGCCATGGGCCCGGAGAGTCGAATAAGTAATCGTACTCCGGAGATGCTCCTGGGTTCATAGGCATATGCTGCTCATTCTGCACTGGCTGCTCGAGATTGGCATATGCCTGCTGTGACGAAGTATCCATGTAGTCGCCTTGGGACTGTGGTGTGTTGTATCCTAGATAGTCATCTCGGCTCCCACCTGGTGCAACTGGTGTGTTGTAGATTTGGTTGTTCATTGTTGGTTGATTCGTTTCGGATTGTCAATTTCAGTTGCCTGAGTGGGATTTTACCCTGACTGAATGTCGTATGGTCAAGTATAGAGTGGGCAGCAATGCATGTTCCAATTCACTGTCGTTCTACTCATGTGTAAAACAATATCATCTTGCTTTCACGAATCTTGTGGGTGAATAGGTCGAAGTGAGAAACGTGGAGCAGGGTGAACTGAGTGAAGTGCGATCGCCTGTCTCCCTGCCCGGGCAAGAATTAACGCCACAGACGTGGATATATTTCACGGGAACGAGCGAACCTCCGGATGGTAGTCGAAGATGCCTAGATGTTGTGCAAATTTTCGCACGATGCCCGGCCTCCGTTGGAGGAACGCGCATATAGTGGAGATCCTAAACGGATACACAGCTCGTGCAGGATTCAAACTTAGTCATATTGTGGAATAACTATCTATGTCACGAAAAAACTGTGTTCCAAAAGTCTTGTGTAGGTAGCGACTCAAGACGCTTGGTCATCGTGTTCAAGAGGAAGGTACTAGAGATAGTGCCAAATTTCTAATACCTTCATGGCAGTGTACCAAAATACGACAACACTTTGTTCTATCATGGTTGAGATCGGTTCATGTTCAATCTGATCGTTTGTGGGCGATGATTCTATTCATTTCTTGTTACGAAATTTCGCTGACTGAACCATGGTACTGTGTACACTAGGCCATCGTGAGCCACAAAGTCTCTGTGGGTCATTGTAATTTTCGAAATATATAAATCTGACATTCCGAGCTTTCCCTCTCGCACTCCTCCAATCTTCAGACACGAAGCCTTCTATTCTGGGCGACATGCTTTCTTCGCAAGATGAACGCTGAGTATCAACAGAATTTCCTCGCAGCAGCCTCTCAGCGGAAGAAGCGGACAACATGTAAGTACCCCATACTGCCGGCGAAACCATTGATACTCCTCTAATATTGAAACATTACTGTACGAAACCAAACCGAGTCGCCATTTATTCTTCTCCCGGCAGAGATACGCATCCAGATATACAACTACGCGCTTCAGGGAAATAATCATATCCAGGTTTGGAAAACGCCTGAACATCCAGAATTCTGTCTGCGCCTTTGCATGAGCCGATTAGATTTCCACCAGGGATTCTTGAAGCACTTCGATGGGATGTAGCCTCATTTTTCGATCTCCGGTGCTTGAACTTGTGGCGTGTCGATCGCACTTGTCGCCAGATGCGCAGCGAGATCGGGCTGTTGCCATACAAGCTCAACACGTTCCGGGTAACTTTCCAAACACTCGGCTTCTTTGTCTCCAAGCTTCCACAAGCGATTAAAAAGGTCATCACAAGCATCGTCATCAACATAGACGGACGCTTACTGTCTTCTCAGAAGGAACAGTTGGAGGAACTTCGAATGTTCACTGCGCTGGAAACTATAATCATCGAATTCGATGGACTTCAGCGATCCATGGAAATAAGAGCGGTCATAATCGGGGACTGGATTAAGAATATTACTGGGAAGGATGATGTATTGTCAATCTGGTAGAAGAGCCCTTCCATGCTCTACGATACCACGGAATCCATCATTGGCGTACCAAACTGAAGAAACATCGATGACATGATCTGACGAACGGGGTACCGCAAGGAGCAAGGAAGAGTTTCATCTGTATCTTCATAGTGTCCACATTGAGAAAATAACATAGACATCCCAGAAGACAGCAAGAGATCACGAGACAAGGGATGTAAGAAATCGGGGTATATTCATTCTCTGTCATAATATCCATTGGAGGTCAACCCTGCTCAATCGTATCCATAATGTCCACCATTTATTTGTCAAAGATCCACCATCATATGACCAGCCCACTGTCCCATTCTGTAAATCCGTCATCACATTTCGTCAAGTCGTTACCAGTTCGTCAAGCAACCAAAGGCAAGACCACAAGGTCATCGGGCCACCAGGACATACCTCCCAAAGGGCATCAAGTCGCAGCACCCAAATGTCCCAGGCGCAACCTAGAAGCCAGCCATACCAGCCATGATCATCTCCTCGCTGGCCCAGCCGATGTTCTGCCTATGAGCCGTGATGCACTCAAGGTGGTGATCATACTCAGTCCACACGCTCTCGAAGTGGGTGTATTGTTCCTTGGACCAGCGGATGTTCTCAGCCCAGTCGCTGATGTCGAAAGAGGCAGGGTTGGTAAGCAGATGCAGCTCACGGAACGGGGCGTGGCGTCGCGCACCGTTGAAGCGGGCGGAGTCGTATGCGGACGCGTACATGTTATCAAGGTCGGTGTGCTCGGGCGAGGCATAGAGGAAGACGGTATTGTCTTCGATCTTCAGACGATTGCTTGACAGCATGGGAGGCGGGAGACGGACGGGCTGACGAAAGCTGAACATGCGCGCGGCATCCATGACCTCGGGATCAAAGGTGGTGCTCATGAAGTCAGGGACAGGCTTCTGAGTCGAAGCTCCGTTTCTACGAGGGTGTTAGCTTGTTTCATAAGACTTGCGGTCGATGAGAGTTTCCAAGACTGCAACAAGAATGTACTTACACAGTGGTCGTCTGCCTGGGAGGCATAACATGCTTTAGAAAGGCAGTCTTGATGCTGGCACGAGCCTTACGTGCAGCGGCGCGGCCACGAACTGTCGGAGTCGGTGATGGGGTTTCAACCTCGCCAGGTTCCTCTGCCGACGTGTCGTCATTGGCATCAGATTCGCATTGCACGAACTCGCCGTCGTCGATGGACTGGGGAGTGGGTGGAAGGCGGGAGAGCTTGCGCTTCTTCGCGGGAGTTGCATAAGGCGAGTCAGTGTCGTTGCTGTCCTGAAATAGTTGTCAGTAATGTAAGAGAAGTGCTGTGAGTAAAACAAGTATGTACCACTTCATCGACCTCCGACGGCTCAGTAAAGTTGATCTGCTTGTCCACCAACCTGCCACTCCGCCTCGTGTTGTCGAGCGCCACCTTTGCCATCCCGTCCACTGTACGCTTCTGAGAGGTACTTGCTAGCAACAGATCCACAAACGGATTGTTTTCTGTACAAGCCTTCACCTTGCTGCGCGTGTTGTTGGTTTTGGTTTTGGGTGGCGAGAAGTGGTAGTCGTTGCGGCGAGCAAACGCTTCGCTGTCAAGGTGAGCGTCAGTGATGAGCGCGGGTCCACCAAGGTGAGCGACGAGACTGGTGAACTGTGTGGGGAATAGCCAGGACTCGTGCGGATGTTCGACAGCGTATTGAACACAACGTGCGAGATCGAGCGCATCGTTGCCGCATGGGTGCAGCTTGACGTGGCGCGCAAGATCCCTGAACTCCATCGGCTCAACCTGTTGATTGCGCTTCACCTTCTTTGGTGTCGGGCTGTTGATGTCTTTGGGGTGTGTAGCGCAGGGTGTGCGGAAGCCCGTCACCTCAAGATTCCACTCCGGTCGCGGCATCTCTTGCGGAAACTGAGAATGGGTGCTGATAGACCAGTCTTCGAAGCCCGCACGCCGCATAGCGTACTGCATCATGACCAAGACGGAGTTTGGGGGAAGTGGTTTTCCTGACGGCAAGATCCTGGCTTCATTGATGATAGCGGCAATGTTCAAAGACTTTGCACCGTGCGAAACGAAGCGCTCGACAACGTCGATTGACTTGAGCCAATGCGGGAGGTAGGTGAGGATCTCAACGGCAGTCAAGTTGCCCTTAGGAAACGCCATGTTCCAGCTTGGACAGCCGGCCCCAAAGGCATTGTTCTTGGGAAGGGCGGCCATGGTGAACGTCCTGATATCAGGTCCGCTCGTGGGTCGCTGTAACGATATGAGATAGAAAGATAGAGAGAAAGATATATAAGGACGTGAAAGGTTGCGAGTTTCAATTGTTGTCTGAATTCGTTGCAAAAGATTTCAGCTGTGCGTGAAATGTCTGGTGGAAGACTGGAGAGAGGGGCAGTTGAAGCTTTGGTCGTCCAAATGGGCAAGAGCTCATGGCGCCAAGCCTGTGGTAAAAAAAATTGGGGGGGCTGGTCGTGCTGACTTAGCCGTGCGTTGAGAGTCGGCCAGTGGACGCTCGGGCCGGGCGGAGCGGCCATGTTGTTGGTGTTGTGATGTGCTAGACAAAAGCGCGAAGTGGTGAACTCCAGCAGATTTGCACAACGACTCCCAGCATCGACTTGGGCAACAGTGTAGGCACTCTTCGTTGTCCATCTTCCAGTCCTGCCATACGTCTTACCCACCGCCTTGTCCACCGCGATGACCCAAGCAGCAAACTCGTACGAGCCGATCACCTCGTCCCGTCCCAGTCAGCCGACGACGGTCACAGAGACCGATGCACCAGGGAGCGCAAGATCGCCAGGCGTAACAAATCAGCGAGATGTCGAATATGCCAACAGCTTTGGACCCAATGCGCCGTCAAGGTACCTTCTCTTTCCCGCACGCGCGAATGTCACAGTCATCGAACTCCTCACCTACCTACCGAACAGCATACATTGCGCAGACTTCGTGCATCGCTTCTTCGCCAATGACGGGTCCTTCCCTCTGTTGTGCGCAATCGTAAACCAACAGAGGAATCTATCGAGCGAATGGGGTAAGCATGGCGGCCGACAGTCCATGTACGACGCGATTAAGAGGGCTGAAAACAAAAGATGGGGAACCAATTCGCTTGCTACCTTGCATAAGCAGAGGAACAAAACCCAGGACGAGGCGAGTGTCGATGTTGGAGGATATAAGACGCCTGGACAGCTGTGGAAGAAGCAGAAGGTCGTAAAGAACGTGCCATTCAGAAATCTGGCGTTGGACGTGAAGCAGATTCCACAAGGCGACGATGCACTCGATCTGACCAGAATGGTTCGATATTATGGGGAGCATCCACTTGAACCGTGGCTGTACCCAGACGATTGTGACGCACTACTCGGTCTTTTGGGCGGCCCCAGTGCGATACGGCCCGGACACACTGACCGCGAAGCATTCAAGAGACGAACTCAAGTCAAATCTTCACAAGGGCATGATCCGCAGCCGAATGTTCTGATGGAAGCGCACGAGAGGGATGGAGAACTCAAAAAGAGAAGGGCGGGTAGCTCCGCGAGGACGACAGGACAGAAAAGAAAGCTGCAAGCAGTGACGCCATCATCACCAGCGTGGTCAACGAGTGAGACTCCAATGCCGAAAACACAGAAGAAGAGGAGAAAAAGAGGAGCAGACAAAGCAGCCGAGATCAGAGAAGAGGCAAAGTAAGAAGAGTCCAATGGAGAGAAACAAGAGGGTCAGGCGCAAGAATACATAAGGTCCGATGAATATGCCTCGCCCCCAGATGACGCCATATTGCCACTTCCCGAAGCCTTTACCGAAGCAATGCACCCAGTAAGCGAAGCCTTGAACAATACTTTCCTTCGAGAGGGGCAAGTTGGGGAAGACGATCCGTACAGTGCCTATGCCTTTGGAGGACCCCGCCATACACCGCCGTTCCGACGACTTTACCTCATTCAACAACCAGATCCAGCAGGTAACAGTGGGTGGGCAGAGAACTTGCGGTGGGCGTTTGTACAGAACACTCTTTATCGCGACCCATATCGCCCTGATGCCTGGAATGAGAGTCCGGAGCACATGGAGCAAATCGTACAGATTAGGAGAGAGCTGTGTTGGATGTCAGAAGAATACCAGGAGCAGTTGGATGAGGACGCAAGTGATTGGGCAGAGGACGCGCTAGGAGCTGAAAACACTTGAGGCGCGTTTGTTTCGTTCCACGGCTATCCCGCATGCGCTGATGTGTGGTGCGCGCGTCTCGTGATGAAGTTCGGCATCCCTGGCAATGGGGTGAACTGAGTATCCTGGCGCAAAGATCCACTGAGTCTATACATAATCAGTCTATTTAGGGTTTAATTCCAATGATATCGATGGTTGCGTGATGAAAAACGATGTTTCTGTGTAGTGAGTGATGATGAGAAGAGGGATTCCACGAACAAACTTCGGGTCGACGTTTCGCGCATGCACGGGCGCTAGTGGCGATCTGTTCCGAAACGAGCCAAAACAATCCTCGAACACACATCATACGTCTTCTCCGCAAGGCTTCAAGCAACCTCCCGGTTCTCATACGTTTTGTGGGAGTCGATTCAAACAATGTACCAATACTCAAACCCTCTACTTCATGCCCGCTGTCGCGAGGTGTGGGAACTGAAGCTTCCGGCCGCGTCGAGCGTCGCGAATATTTCGAAATGCGACTGTGACAGCGGAGAGACGTGGCGCACAAGCAGTACGAGTTCGCAGGCAACAGTAAGGCAAACCAAAATGCTGTTAAAAAGACGTGGTCCCGGCCGTGATTTGTTCCGCACAGTCATTCTCTCATCTCAGTATCTTAGACATCAGTTCTTTTCTACCACGAGCCGGACTCATTTAATACACGTCTCGCAACTCATTACTACATCATAATCGATAAACGAAAGTCCAACAACAACCAGTAATCTTTAAACACCTTACCAACCGCACAATCCTCAACATGCGTTCCTCCACCATCATCAGCGCCATCATCGCTTTCGCCCCCCGCGGCACTTGCAGTATCCTCATCTGCCACCATCACATCAATGGCCCCGATGATGACACCTTCCGCACCCCCCGGTCACAATGGCCTGGAACGACGCACCTGCCGCGACTGGCGCATCTATGTCAATGAAGCCTGGAATGTCCATGGAGCCCGGCATGTCCATGGAGCCTGGCATGTCTATGGAGTCTGGAATGTCCATGGAGTCCGGAATGATGACGATGAAGGGCGAGAAGACCATGTCCTCAGGCATGATGATGCCCACTGGCGACGCAATGGCAGCGATGGAAGGCATGGCTGGCATGAACAAGACGAGCAGCGCAGGAAGCTTGGAAGTTGGCAGTGGGATGATGATTATGTTGGCTGTCTTGGGCATGTTGTAAGCGGTCCGAGTTTGCGTGTAATTTTCCTTTTAAGCGGCGTTCAATACTCGTGGGTATCAACCATCTTCACATCGGGAAGGGATAGGGCTAGGTGGCATAGCTGTTTCCTGCCTCTGTGTCTGTTGCTTGTCTGCCTTGGAGAAGTCTGTCTTTTACAGCGCATCCACTCTACTACCCCTCTTTACGTTTATCACAATCTGTAAATAAACATAATATGAATCAATCTATGTACATATCTTGAGAAGCTGAGGTGATGAATATGCGTGCATAGCCGCCACGAAACATCCTCGCGACAACGCCGGGCGCGCTCGGCCGCTAGTAGCACGCTAGTAACCACTCACGTGACTTTCTCCTCGTGCCCAATACACAGGACTCACGCTCACCTGCACGTGTTCGAAAGTGAGCCTCCTGTGGGGCGCAGGACTAGCTCTCGGTTAATGCCAAAGTAACTGTGCGCCTTTCGAGCATACGCAATTCTTCCCGCCTGTCAGTATGCAGGGCAACTTGAAGCGACATGACGTCATAGCTAGGTAGTTGTAGGCCATGTGGACCAGCATGTACAGCCGTCCAAACCACCACATTTCCCTAATCATCGTAAAAAATGGCGACAAAAGATCAAAGCTCACTCTTGGACCGCGTCATCGCGGCCTCATCAACAGAAGAGTCCCGCAAACTATACGACGAATGGGCCAAAACCTACGACTCAGACATGTCGCTACACGACTTCACGGCCCCTCGCCTCGTCACTCAGGCCGTTGCCCGCGGCCTCAAACTCAACTACATCTCTCCCGATAAGCCACTTGCAGGTCTCCGGATTGCCGACGCGGGATGCGGAACCGGGTCCGTTGGTATCGAGTTGTCTAAACTTGGGGCTACCGATATTGTTGGGCTGGACATTAGCGAGGGCATGCTTGCTGTTGCGAAGAATACCGCGGTCTACGATGATCTCAAAACTACCGATCTGACGAAGAGATTGGACGTCGAGGATGGCAAGTTCGACGCCTTGACTTGCTGCGGGACGTTTACGCATGGGCATCTGGGGCCGGAACCACTTGAAGAATTTACGAGGGTGGTCAAGGTTGGAGGGGTAGTTGTTGCGACGGTTCTGGATAGTTTTTGGGTGGAGAAGGGTTTTGAGAGGGAGGTTGCGAGACTGGAGAAGGAGGAGAAGGTGCAGGTTGTGGAGAAGGATGTCCATGACTATCGGAAGGACGCTGGAGGTGGAAGAGTACTGGTATTACGAAAGCTGTAAAGCTACAGGAGATGAAGTGGGTTGAGTTGAATGATGCTATCTGTAGTCTCCGATGACAATCCAGAGTTTGGGCTGTCTGGTTAATTTTTTGACCCTGTAGTCAGCCTGCTTCCAGTCGGATCCCTGACGACGGCAAGTAGCCGAACGCACTAGGTTACTTATTCCGTTCATCTTCAGGTAGCCTTTTGGCTACGAATTCACGCATTTGGACAAGATTCTATGCATCCCCATCGACAGGAGCAAATCAGTGCGCTCTCAATTATGTAGGAGTTTGGATGTCAACAGTGCATTCGAATGATCAACTTTAACATGTCAAAATTCTTGCTCTCACTGTTGCGCAGCTAGTCAGTCCCGAGGACGGGAGCAGATGATGTGGTTACAAACTTCGTTTTAGCGCGAGATTAGCTTCTTGGCGGTCCCAGAAGATTACCCACAACTTATTGCATTATCGGAATCCTGTAACGTACCTCACGGCTTCGCCGGTCACTTTTGCCAAGCCCCCACCAAAACTACCTTTCTACGTGATGCCTCAACAACAACACCAGATGAACTCTTCTAACGAACGTCAGATACAGCTTGCTCTTCAGGCTCTTAAAGACGACGCGACACTGTCTCAGCGACGCGCTGCAGGTATCTATAATGTCTCTCAAACAACACTAAGCGATCGACGCGCTAGACGACCCTCACAAGCAGATCGCTAGTCTAAATTAAGGAATTTAGACAAGCTTGAAGAGGAGGTAATTGTGGAGCATATACTTGAGCTTGTCGCGCGAGGATTTCCTCCCAGGCTCGCGGCTGTGGCTAATATAGCCAATTCCTTACGCGCTGAGCGCAATATAGGCCAGGTTAGCGTAAACTAGCCTAGTACGTTCATCAAACGCCGCCCTAAGCTTAAAGTAAGGTTTAATCGCAAATACGACTACAAAAGAGCTCTCTGCGAGGATCCTAAGGTTATATAAGGCTAGTTCGGCCTAGTAGCTAATATTAAAGCTAAGTATGGTATCTAGGATAAAGATACGTTTAACTTCGACGAGGCTAGCTTCGTAGTAGGCTAGATATTAACTAGAGCCGTTGTTATAGCTTTAGAGAGACGAGGACAGCTAAAGGTAGTGCAGCAAGGCAACAGAGAGTAGACGACAGTTATCTAGGGCATCAACGCGACAGGGTGGGCTATTCTACCCTTCATTATCTTTAAGGGCCGCCATCACCTCTCTGCCTAGTATAAGGAGGTGTCAGAATATGGGCATATTTTGGGTGGTGGACAAAATCCGGGTGTTCGGAGCTGTGGATTCTTGTCAGATAATAGCACTGTTGAAGATGAGAGCGTACAGACGCTGGGTTAGACTACGCTGGCAAATGGGTCGGGGTGTGGTTGGGGTTGGGTTAGAAATTTTGCGACCCCAACCCAACCCCAACCCATTTGTCAGCGCCAAGCTTAGGGTTGGGTTGGGGTTGGGTTGGGGTCGCACGGACCATGGGTTAGGGTTGGGTTATAGTAAAAAAATTGCAAGATGTATAATATAGATTTCAATAAAAGAAAAGTTTATATAGTATCACAGTAGATTAACACAGTGTAGCATTAACTAGTTTCATTTATAATATACAGAGGCTTCGCCAGCTAGCATTTAAGCACGTGTATCTAGATATATCTTATAATCTAGAGAAAAGCTAGTAACTCGCGCGCAAAGTAGCGCCTAGCCAATTGAGAATCCTTCTCTTGAATAGTAACCCTCTTTGCGTGAATAGCATTGATGTTGCAGTCTATAAAAGTTATTAAATGAAAAATAGTATAGGGTAGATAGACTATACCCTCAAAATAACCAACTAAGAAAGCTTCTGTAGCTTCCTGAAGAGCTTCGATTGCAGATCGTTGAAAGCGGATATCGGCCTTGTGCACCTGTGCAAATTCGCGCACTACGCGGGAAAAGGGGAGTTTTCGCAAGAGTAGTTCAAAACCTCTCTGGTATCTCTTGATTTCCCGTAATGCGACAGCTAAGCTAAATTAGAAAATAGCTGTGATAAACGACTGTGATAACCTACTGCCGGCCTTAAACTTGCGCTTCTTCTTAACAGCTACAGGTGCCTTTCGCGTAGACTTTCCTGCTACTTGACGTCTAGCCTTACTAGCAAGGGCCTTCTGAGCCGGCTTGCCGCCAGTAACTGTCTTGCCATCAGGACCACCCCGGCCGGCTTTACCGGTGACCTTAGGCCGTGGTTTTGTCCTTGCCATTGCGTAGTAGAGTAGATGATGAACGTAGGCGACGTATGTGATTAATTACTGTGATAAATGTGGTCGACAATTAAGAAAGTAGTAGGCTGAAAGAGTTAGGTAGCTGGAAAGTTTGGGCGACGGCAATTTCCCGATTTCCGCACTAGTAAAGGCAGCAGCGCACGGACTGCATGACGTAATTTGCTGTTTCACGATCGCATACAACCATTTCTGTTGCAAAATCAGTAGCGAGCATATCATACAAACGTGTTAAACTGCTGTGATAAACGCCGAGCTCGCGCATGCGTACAGCCCAAAAATGAAGGAATCATCGATGTGTTGATCATTTTGGGTAATTTCCGCGTTTTCGCGCTAGCGCAGGCAGCAGCGCACGGACCATTTCTAGGTGAGCATAATGCTGTCTACCCATTTCTCCAGCCCCTGACGCCCAGTAACTCCCAACACCTAATAACTCTCTTTACTACATTGAAAACACCCCATTTACAACAGCGCATTATCACAGTCCCCGCCATGCCTGTCGCGAAAGAGCAAGTCGGCGACGTACCTGAAGGCCTAGTTCCAGCCATCAAACTTGAACCTCCGCCTGGGTTCGAACAAGATGAGTGGGAGCAGCTTACCGATGTAATAATCACAGCCATTTATCACAGCTTATGCTAATATAAGCAGGGATTTGCGTGTGAAGCTGACGAGATTGACGGTATCTTAGATCAAAGAGGTAGTGGGGGTTCACGAAAAGGCCGACCTATCAATTTGAGCGTCCCCTATACTGGCTCTCTGAGTGGTAGCGCCCGTGCTATTGCTCAACGTGAACGCAAAGCTCTTTTCGATAAAGAGGAGAAGGTACTTGAAAGCGTTAGAACAGCCGACCGCTCCGCGAAGTACCAACTGAAGAAATCGCTTTTGCAACAGCCTAAGTATAAATTAGCAAATAGTGCTAGACAGGCTAAGCTGCTAGAGAAAGAGTGGGATATACTTTCAGAGAAGCGGTTTACCCAGAAAAAGTCTGGTAAGTTATCACAGCTGTTTATCATAGACATCTGCTAATAGACTATCCCAAGTGGCGAAGGATATACTAGCAATACCAATTGCTCAGGTTGGGGTTGAAAGAGTTTTCAATGTTGCTAAGGATGTTATTGGTAGTCGGAGGCACCGACTATCTGCCCGGACAATACAGCAGATAATGGTTCTTAAGGATACAATATCTCAAGAGGAAGAACAGGGTCTAGACTACCTAGTTGCTCAATTAGGGGAGGATGGAGAGCCAATTGACGAGGTTAATGATCTTTTTGAGCTTCCAGCCTCGTTAGAGCATACCTTCGATATAGATGAGGAGAACCAGACTACAGAAGAAGAGTCGGAGGAAGAGGTCCAGGAGGAGCGTCAATTGCCACCTCGAAAGCGCCAGCGTCCTCAGCGCTACCGTGATAATTAGCTGTGTTAATATATCTCGTTTTATGTATCTACTATATCATCAACGTGTACACATTATCTTAATTAAGTGTTGTTCCGTTAAAGTACCCAAAAAATATAACCCAACCCCAACCCAACCCAACCCAACCCAAGCCCAACCCTACCACTTGGTCTGTGCGACCCCAGCCCAGCCCTAACCCATGGTCTGTGCGACCCCAACCCAACCCTAACCCATGGTCTGTGCGACCCCAACCCAACCCCAACCCAAGACTGGGTATACCCAACCCATTTGCCAGCGTAGGTTAGACTAGCGCGACCCGGCATCTGAGAGAGCCAATCGGATCACAGGAAGGCTTGGCACCCCCTAGGTGTGCCCACAACCGTAGACAGAACCAACACACAATCAACAATCAATATCATCACCATTATTACCTATTTCATCAGTATTCCAGATGAGAGTGAATATCTGACAATTCTGTGGATCAGTTAAATTAGTCAGCGCGCACAATCCACCGCGACCCAACTGATCGAACAGCGTTGGACAAGAACAGAACACGACATCAGACCAGAACAATACAATCGATCCCCATCATATTATTATACTATTATCCCCGTCTTTGATAACCCATCACAATCTGACAGGAGGAGGCTCTGCCTTAGGACTAGGTTATTGCAGTCTCTAAGGACGGCTAGACAACAAACGAGCTTAGTCTACAGTAGTTAAAGCACTTTAATAAGTATACAAAGAAGAGGGTAGTTAGCAGCCACTAACTACTTGTAATTAACGGCTATAAGAGCTACAACTCGCTTACATTCTAGCGATACTGCAAGGAGAACAAGATTATTACTATCTACATGCCTCCTCACTCGTCGCACGTCCTGCAGCCTCTTAATGTGGGTTGTTTTGCCCCTTTAAAGAAGGCGTACGGGCGCTAAGCCGAAGATCTTATGCGCAACTAGATTACCTACATTACAAAGCTTGAGTTCCTACTATGCTTTATGCGCGCCTATAATACAGCAATTACTCCTACTAATATCTAAGGAGGGTTTCGAGGCGCTAGGTTAGTCCTATTTAACCCAGAACGGGTCACAACAGCCCTTGACGTTCAATTGCGTACTCTATTACTACTACTACCTATTAACAACGAGCCCTAGCAGTCGCAAACCCCAAGCAATACCCTTGAATTAGGGTCGCAATCGACGCTTATAAAGGCAAGGATTTAGAGGCATGTAGATAGCTCACCAACGTCTTTAGTGGAGGCCTTTGAGAAGGTCTCGAAGGGGGCAGCGATTATCGCGCATAAGCTAGTGTTAGCGCAAAAGGAGATCGCAGAGCTTCGAGCGGCGAATAAGGCTGCCACGCGACGTAGGTCGTATAAAAGGAAGCGGATTCAGGCAGAAGGGACCTTAATAGTTGAGGATAGGGCTCGTCTAGCTACTCTAAAGGAGTCTGGGGCGCGTAGTAATAGGAAGAAGCCAAAGACGCGGGTGAGCGCTAAAGGAGGTGAGCCAACTTAAAGGCGCTGTAGGCGCTGCAATCAGCCTAGGCATAACGCGCGTACGTGTAAGCAAGCAGTAGAAGTAGACTCTGAATGATATCGCATGTTGCATTGTCCTATACAGGGCTAAAGTGGGCTGTTCTGCGCCAGAATGGGGTGGTTTTGGTGGGGGCTTGGCAAAAGTGACCGGCCAAGCCGTGTGACCGGCGAAGCCGTGAGGTACGTTAGCATATCATATATAAAGAAGAGACTGATTTCCTATGAGAAACTGTGTAAAGCTAGTAATGCTGAATCGACAATGATGTAAGGGTTTGACGGATGGGAGCGCAACCTCGGCAGTCACTACGTGCAGACGATGCGGACTACTTCTATATTTGGCGCTGATCGTAGATCATAATCTGTATGCCATTTGTCTCAATACGGACTTTGAAGATAGAACACGGTTGATTTTTGGACATCTGCTTGTCCGCGGGGCAGGTTGATTGCAGTTAGGTCATGTGATAGACTAATCGCAGCAGCATTCGACTGAAAAGTCTCTCAAATACGACGACGTAGCTTAAAGGGGACCTTTTCTTCCTCACGAAATCCATAGGGTAGCGTGCGCGCGAAACAGCAAGCAAGATTTCACCCGCCACCTTTGGCTTGGCGCTTCCTGATTGGCTTGGCAGCCACCTAGGTAACTTCCTGGGGCCGCCCGCCCACACGCTATTTTGCATCCCTCCTCTACGCAATCATTCCACCAAGAATAGCGCTGTCGCTACTATCTCGTATTCACGGTAATTTTCGTACGCGTGTTTCGTTCCGTGCTCACTTTCAACCCGGGGCTATACGGCAGCGCCTGTTCGTCATGACATCTTCGAGCTCTGATTTATGACGAAAATTAGCTGTTGTTATTAGAGACAGTGGAACGTCAGATAAGTGAGTAATGAATGTAAATTCCGAAGTAGGAGCCCGCATATATACATATTCTCAAAACGAGGATCGCAAAGATATTCCACCGGCCCGTGCGGTCTACTCTCGTCGCCCTGCCGCTTTCGAAGGAGAAGCTTGCATATTTGTATCCTCCCAGAAAGGACGCTCGTCATAAACTCCATGCAGTTCGCGAGCCCATTTTTTCGTCTTACCCGACCACTGGGGGAACATCGATTCATCGGTTTGACAAAGTTCCTTGGGAACTTCTTCAACGACTTCGGACTCCAGTGCTGGTCCACTCGCAACAATCGCCAACTGCGGAAACATGAATTTATCGATTTGACCAAGTTCTTTGGGGATTTCGTCCTCAACTCCGTACTTCGGTAGTTCCCATCTTTTTCCCCACGCTGCCCCCGGGCCTGCTGCAGCCCTCAGCCTGTGCTGCCTGTCTTCAGCCCACCTCTTGCACTGAAGTTGCTGTCGGGCTATGTTATCTTTCAACGTCCTGCAATATTTAGCATGGCAATTTTTGCTTAGATATGGCAGATATCTGCACGGCGCTTGTTCTACGTACATCATCTTGAGATCATTCGGACCTTCATACTCTGTCGTCCAGAAATTTTCGCATTTTTGTCCCTGCCCGGAGCCGCCAGTTTGCGAAAGGCAGAACTGCTTTGGCGTTTCTTCACTTTGATCTGTCGAAACATCGAGCTCTTCTAGACGCTTTGGTTGGTCTGACATCTTTTGCTGCTTTTGTGGTGTCCTCGAAGAAGCGTCTGGCGCAACAGTGGTATTGTCGTCGATACCATTACCTTGCGCTGGCACAGTGAGGACAAGGGGTACTTTCCGGGGTCTTCCTCGTCCGCGTTTGATTACCGATCCATCAATAGGGTGCGCTAAGTTGGTATAAGGGTGGTTGGCCGGCTTTGCGACTTTTGGCACCGATCCCGCTGGTCTGCCATCCTTGCGCGGGCGGCCTCGGGGTCTCTTTTGTGGAGGTTCCTCAGCTTTTGGTGGTGTAGGGGACATCGCGACGTGTTTATTTATCGCTTTCAAGGTCGCTGGGGCTGTCAATTCGTGAGGAGTGGGAATGGTATGTCGAAATTGCACTGAAGAGATGTGCTCGGAAATGGGTGACTTCTGCGGTGAGCTAACATTTGTATAGTCTCTACACTTACTAGCTTACACATTTTTTTTTACATTTGACTAAGGACTAAAGTTATGCATTGGTACCGTGATTTACGCGGAGCGCTTCTCCGAATCATGTCATCGCTGAGCATTTTGTATTCAAAAAATGGTTCGCTTCCTCGCTACCAGGGTCTGCCAAAAGTTCTGCACCAACTAACACGAATCATACTAAAGATGACGATATTACTGACGAAAGAAATATGGTTATGCTCTACACTTCAAGCCTGCAGCCTGCACACTAAGCCCTTTCATCTTGTAACACTGTCATCTACCTATCCCCGATCAGAGCTCATATCCAGAGATTCATTCGCTTGGCACTCACTAGCTCGCCATCTATCCACTCCTTCCACAACGACGAGGCTACTGGACAACACTACCGTAATCACTCCCATTCGTGGCGATGATCTTAAACACAAGACTATGTCCCCACAGATAGCCCTCTCAAAGCCTCCCCGTCTAGCTGTCATAGCATACTGGACAGTGTGATTAGGCACTTAATAAGCTTTTCTGGCGACTACAGTGGCCCTTGTACACTAGTACCTCAAGTACATTATGATACCCGGGTACCACAACTCCAGATCGATGGCTCATGCTCCGCACCCGAATATATTCCGGTTATTGGCCTGTACCCACTCATTCCAGCTGGGATCATCGGAGGGCTGATAATGGGGGTATGCTGCAAATTTCCCAAAGCCAGCACTGTCCATGACCCATTGCCCGTGCGCCTTTGTAACATCCAAGGGCTGTTGCTGGAGGTTTTCAGATGCGGTAGGTTGAGAAATACAGCCCCCTTCATGGAGTGCGGCGCCTTCTACGTCACCATCTTGTGGGACCTGTGGAGAAATATCCTCCGGCCCGCTACCCACTGCTGCATGGGACGAGACGCTAGCCTGAGTATCCTCGTCGTTTTGGGGTAAGTACGTGCCTCGGTTCCCGGTCTCATCATCTACCATGGGTGCAGCTTTTGGGATGTCGTTGACTGTGGATACATCTGGGACGACGGTCTGGTCATTTATCGTGTTCATCACCGGACTCGATGCTTGGCTTTTTGCCAGATGAGCAGCCAGAACCTCATCCACTGCGGTGACCGAATTTTCACTGCGATCATCAACCAGAGAGAGAACCTCGCGAGATGACTCCAAGTTTATGAAGCTACTCGTACCAGCATTTTCATTTACCTGCGAGTTAGCATAGATGTCCTCGCCCAGCGAGTTTTCTGGTTCATCCTGGACATCCATACCTAACCCAGAGATCTTATTCAGAATGAGCTCGATCACCTTCGTCTGCAAAGAGTTCGGGTACTTCGCTTGGCTATGCAGATTCATCCATGCGACTTGGCCAGACTTGTCAATTGGCGGATAGTCTTCCAAGAACCTTTTGGCAAGTTCTTCAACAAAGTCACCAAAGACATTGTCGTCTTCTGCAATGGTGAGAAACATTGCTGAAGGAATATCACCCTCCAGGTATGCAGTTATCGTAGGGATATCGGCTGCGACAAACGTTATGGGGTCTTTGCCAAACAACTGTTGAGCGAAACGCATCGCCATGGCCATGTCAAGCTCTTCCCGGGTTGCAGGCGAAGATACTACAATATCGCTTCTGCTAATCAGTAGCTCCAGACCGAAGTAGTTGCTGCGCTGCACGATCTCATATACATGAGCAGGATGTAAGCGCCAATCCACTCGCTTCTGCGCATCTGATTGTGCAAAGCGCGCACAGCGGGTCAGCTCCGAGATTATGTTCGCTGGTGGTATTGGCATCTCTCCGAGCAGCTGGGGAACTCTTGTATCGCGTGGGAGGACTGAGCTCAGTCGCCGGTTCAAGGCCTCCACGTTGCGCACTTCTGGCAATGCGCGATAGTCGACATCTTGAGGTCGACGAACACCATTACAACCCAGTGTGAAAGGATTAACCCTCATCGGGACATTTGGTTCGGTAAGGGCGAGCATATTTTGGTATTCCTCGGGTTTCTGGGGGTCGAAACGCTCGGGGTAGTACTCACCCTCTTCGACTTTGAACAGAGATTCTTGGCCAAGCACTTGGGGCACCTGATTCAAGATGGCCAGATGCCCAGAATTATCTCTCATGGACTCTGAGTTGGGCACTGTAGGCCCTGACACGGTGCCTTGAGCCAATCCAGAATGCAGGGCTGCAGACATCTCCTCGTAGGTCCATTTCCCGTTCCTCACGTCTGCAAACAACTCCTCGCCAACCTCAGGCGGCTCTTGCGTTTTCTGTCTCTTATTCGCCTGTCCAATGTTCTCCGATTGCTCCTCATCTACTGGCTTCCGCTTTGTCGATGTCGACGAGGCAGGAGACGACGTGGGAGTCTGGCGCTGCTGCTGATCCCCCGTTGATGCTACGGAATCACCAACGTGAGTAATCTTCGAGAAACTGAGCATCGGCGGTGGAGTCGGATTTACAACATGGGATTTATCCTTGGCAACATCGCTCAGAGGCTGAACGTTTCGTCCCTCTTGCGTATGCGCCAGTACCGGAATCTCTGCACCGTTGATCCTAGTGCCTTCCTTGAAAGGAGGTAGCCAATCTGGCACGTATGGTCTCTTTGGTTCCGGCTGGTGCAGAGGCAGGTTCGCAGGTACATGAGTCTGGGGAGGTAGTTGAGACGTGGGATGTAACTGAGGCTGCGGGGGTACTTCTGCCTGAGAAGGTGCTGGAGGTTGGGGAGGCGCCTGCGGCTGATGAGTTACTTGCTGCTGTTGAGGCACTTTCGGTTGCCCAGATACAGGTGGGTGTCCTCCCGTCTGTTGTGGTACCTGCACGGCTGGTGGCTGGACAACGGGAATAGGTTGAGTATGGCGAACAGGCGAATTTTCTGGTGCCCTATTACCATTCCCGATCCTCTTGGGTGGGTTCTTTCATGCGAGGCGGCAATGGGAGCAGCAAATCTTGTTCAAATGTGAGCCCAGCACGTTTGCGACGCTCGACATAATCTGTCAACCAGATTACATCGTAAATCGAAAGATCGCGCTTTGTTTCCGCGAAAGGCCTCAACGTCTCAATCATAGTATCCGAGTCCCAGAAGTTGACGAGCAGCTGAATGGAGTCCTCTTCCTTGCACCATCTGACAACCGGCTTCATGTGTTCCCTCGGGTTGGTCGTTCTGCTCAGCTTAGGTAGCTCTTCTGGCATGAAGTGCGTCAGCGCCTCGTTGAGCTTGTGGACACGCTCCTGGATCAGTAGCCAGGTGAGGATGGGCATGTCTACGATGGAGTAGTCCACATACCGCAAATCTTCGTGCTCTATTCGTAGAGCAACCATCTTCCGGTTATCAGGATGAGGATCTTGTGAGTTCCAAACCATGGATGTTCGAATGGAACGTCGCTTTGTAGGATCCGCAACGACCTTTGGCAGTGGCCAGCTCAAGGACAACTCCGGAACAGGGGGAACGAGGTCCTTCGTAATCGACACGGGTGTGTCCACGGTACTTCTAGGAGCAGAATCAGGTCCCGGGAGCATGTGTTGATTCGCCTGAGATGGGCGTCTTCGTCGTGTTAGATCGCTCATCTGGTTCGGCATGGCTTGGGCATCAGTTTGGTGCTACTGAGACATGTCATTCGCATATGTGGGCTCGTGCAGCTCAACGCGCTGCCTCTTACCATCTTCATTTTCCCGGTCATGGTTGCCCATGCTAAACTCTTCTAAAGTCCGCTTTCCGGTTCCTTTTGGTGGAGATTGAAGATTGTTGACGGTATTCAATGATCCGGCACCCTGGACAGGTACATGATTTCTGTCTTGAGCAGACTCAGTCGTCTGGCTTTTCTGTGCTCGCATGATGTTCTTATTTGAGGGAGTGGCTTCTTGGTGGTTGAAATTGGACATTTTCGCGATATTAAGGTGTTTTGATGAATGAATTTGAGAGGAACGCTTATTGCTACCGCAAGTTGAAATTAAGAGTCGGTGTAATTGTAATAAAAAAGTTCAAAGTACTCCTGGATCCATTTGTTAATTTTCGACTTTATGGTGTCGAAGTGTAAGTAGTTGTAAGGTAGAGCTTGGTTGGGTGAAGCGTCAGATAGCTTCCAAATATAAAGCGGCTTGCGCTGTACGGTGTCGCGCGCTGTGCCTGGGGTGCAACGTCTTTGTCTCCTCTTCGATCTTTCACGTAAGTGAGGCGCGGGTATTTGATTTTAGTATGAGTAAATTTGACGCAGGAGATTCAGGATTATTCAGCTAAGGAGTGCGCTTTGCGTCTGCAGTCCATTGCGAAGAGATCAGAAGTTTTCAAATCGTATAAGTGGCGACTGGTTGGTGGTTCTGAAATTTAGGAGAAAGGACGGCATTGTCGCGGCTGAAAGAGGTCCATTGAGCGTCGTTCAAACAATGGGCTGAGATCATTGTGAACAAAATGTCTTATTCCCCTCTTCAAGGTTGTACCATTCAGTGTCACATTCCTTTGTGTCTGCAGCCTGGATATGTGACGAAAACATGTTTTCGCCCTCCCATTAAATGAAGATCAGACCTCTAGAGAATACCACTCATATGGGCAGTAGTCAGAAAGAGTCCAGATGTAGAGCATATCAAAACATAAGCATGCAGCATTCTACTCCGATTTCCCAATGGCATTACACCCACCTCCAACCATAATTTCATATAAGATTCCCGTATCTTCAGCACCCGTAGTGTACTTTGCGGGCTATGAGTTCTCTTCGATCTTGCTACGGATGGTTCCGCTATCTTAACAAACATTGTGCAGGTACAATTTGCTGACCCATGAATGCTGCCATCAATGATCAAAGACGGTAGAGACAATCGATATTGTTTCTGTACAATGTTTCTTTTTTCCTAGTAGAAACCCTACCCGTCGCCACCCTTGCCTCTTTGTAACAAACTGAACGTCGTATTCTGCTTCTGTGTACAGTTACTGCACCAGATAATGGACTATGCTGAGTAGCACATATTTTGTTCTGCTCGAGAGTTATCCTTGGGCTCATCAGTGCCGCTCAAGACACGCATAGCATGACATGACTCGCATAACCTAAAGTTTTTGAGTGACTACCCACAACCAGCATCTTCACATTAAAAATCACAGTCCATGAGAAATTCAATGATGGGATCAATTCAATCCATGTGCCTAGCGATAATTTGCTGGCTACAAAAAAGCTATAGCTCGAGCTACGACCATATATCAAATCGGGTATCTTCCGACCATGATGGTAATGCTAAGACTCAAGCGCTCGCCTCCTGTCCTGGAGCGCAACGAAGAGGTAGCCCAAGTCCCCATTCTACAGCATCAGACGCTGCGTCGATGTCCTTGCCAGTCGCTCCAAGACAACACTCCGGAACCTACTTCTTCTGCTGCTTCTCTTCCTCCTCCTCCTCCTCCTCCTCCTTCTTCTTCCTCTCTGCTGCCTGCTTCCTCCTCTCCCTCTCATACTCCGCGAACCGAGCCACGTCCTTGGGGAACTCACCATAATAATCCCAATGATCCTTGGCATATGTGACGGCGAGACCGAGCTCAGAGTCCTTGTCGATAGGCATACACTTGTTGGCGAGCAGACCGGTGAGGTAAGTGTTGCGGTTTGCATAGCCGCCCTCCGGAGGGTTCAGTTTGTACACTTCGAGGATGTGGCGGAAGTTCGCGCTGGGGTCTCTGCGGAGTTCTTCGCGGCGCCTGTCGTCTTTTTCTTTCTGGAGGACCTTGGCGCGTTCGACGCGGTATTCTGCATCTCTGCGATCTAGTTCGGCTTTTTTGGCTCTTGCGGCGTCGGCCCAGGCTTTGTCTCTTTGGGCTATCTTGAGGCTCAAGGCTTCGATGTGGGCTTTTTGGGCTTCAGCATCAGCACGGGCTTTCTCTTCGAGTGCCTTTTTGGCTTTATCAGCTTCTTCTTGCTCGGCTTTCCTGCGTCGCTCGGCTTCGATGCGGATTTTATCGGCTTCAACACGGGCTTTCTCTACAAGTGCCTCTTGGGCTTTGTCGGCCTCTTCTTGCTCGGCTTTCTTGCGCTGCTCAGCCATTTTTTGTTCAGCCTCGAGCTGCTGCTCAGCCTGTTTCTGTTCGTCCTCAGAGTTCTTACTATCCTCGAACTTTTGTTCAGCATCGCGTTTTTGTTCAGCCTCCCGTTGCTGTTGAGCCTCGCGTTGCTGTTGAGCCTCAAGTTTCTCTTTCGCCTCAACCTCATGTTTCTCTTGCAGCCTCGTCTTTGCCATGTTTCCTGCAATGATCTCTTGCACCAGACGGTCGATATTGGCACGCACAGCTTCTGTGTCTGGGGGGGCTAGGGTTGATGCTGGCAAATTTCCAGTAGGACCCTGAGTGAAAGCGATGGTGGGCGGGATACGGCACGCGTCAAGAGGGTTATCGATAGTCCCGAGGGTACATGGACGCTTCTCAGTTGTGCTTGGACTCTCCAGTGCACTCGTCGCTTGGCGCTTCCGGTCGTTGGGAGTGTTCGAAGGTTGTCCCTTTTGCGCCACGGGCGATGAGACACCTTGCCGGGTTTGGCCTGGGCTACTGCTGGAAGCCTGCACCTGTCCTACAGAAAGCGAGCCACGTTGCTGCTGATGTTGTTGCTGCAGCTGTTGACGTAGACGTTGACGTCGCTGCTGCTCTTCACGTTGCTGCTGCTGTTGAAAAAGCAACTGGCGTCGCTGTTGATGTTGTTGCTGCTGTTGACGTAGCTGTTGTATCTGATGTTCCTGCTGCTGTTGATGTGTGTTTTTCTGCACCGCCGAGATAATTGCGGCTTGAGACTCTCGATCTGGTAGCTGTTGTATGTCAGTCATGTCACTTGCGTGGAGTCGTCCAAGACATTTACATCCTGGCGCGGCGGAGTGGTTTTTAAGAAAATATCTGCTTCAAACTGGTCAGACGAAGTTCCATTGGAAGGCCAACGGCCACCAGTAAAAATTCTTGGTGGTGGTTATATACCATTAAAGCTGTTTTTCGGGCGAGGAACTGAGTGTGGAGAGGTATATGTGTTCGCATTGTTGGAATACGCTGAGGCAGGAGACATGCTATCGGTTCGCTGTTGCACATTCGGCACCTGATGCATCTGGTTCTGCCCCAATCCGATCTGTGGCTGTCGCTGTGGGTGTGCTGCGCTCTGGTGCTCTTGCCTGCGCATCATCTGCTGCTGTTGCTGCGCTAAACCTTGCTGTCGTTGCTGAGAAGCTCCATTGCGATCTTGAGGTAGCGCCTGCTGTTGGGGTGATGTTCCAAACTGTCGCTGTCCCTGTTGAACTGCGAGTCCCCATTGCTGCTGGTTCTGCTGATTTTGCCGGACTCGCTCTTGAACCGTGTTTTCAGCAATCAGACGTGTCAATGTTTGTTGATCCATCATGACTGTTATAAAGCTATCGAACTACTTGTCGTGTTGTCACTCTCGCCCCGGAATTGAGGATACAGTGAATTTGTAGTAACAAATGAACAAAGCTGGACGACAAGGGCAGGTCGCAAAAGAGGACACCACATGAACGGAGTTTTTCCATGGGAGAGCTAGGAAATAAGTGGGTCTGCTACCAAGCCGGGCAGGGACATTGATGAAGGTGAGTCTTATTGTACCCAATAAGGACAATAGCACTGTGAGCCTCTCTCACCTGTCTCCCAACTCGCCATTGTAGAACTTGTACTTTATCTTCGCTCACGATGTTGGGTGGCTCGCATGTACAGAAGCAAATTCGATGAAGCGAGAGAGCAGGCAATATTCGCGCGTGTCTTCTCGTGGATGTCAGAGTCTGCCAGCGGCGGCGAGTCT
This sequence comes from Pyrenophora tritici-repentis, assembly GCF_003171515.1. Lineage (NCBI taxonomy): Eukaryota > Fungi > Ascomycota > Dothideomycetes > Pleosporales > Pleosporaceae > Pyrenophora > Pyrenophora tritici-repentis. The sequence goes on from NC_089395.1 coordinate 2,656,611, forward strand.
ACATGTTCTTAGTCAAGGCGCGCAAGTTCGGCTTACTCTCACTCACGCTCACCTTTACCCTGACATGTAGGCGACTGCAGCAGTTCGACGTAAGTAGGGACCTAGTTTTTTTTACAAATTCATTGACCCCTCTCAAGTCGCGTGGGAGATCTTCGTTCTATGGTACGGTCAACCAAAACGACCCACTCAAGATGGCTGGTCCCAATCCCAACGATACGAAACGGTTGCAGCAAAAGATCTACTATTGAGGTCATACACCTACACTCAGCTCACATGGAGCTTTGCCTCGTTCAGTATGCGCATTCCAAGATTTTCGCCGTATTTTCTGTCCGTCGTGACTAGTCACCAAACACAGCCTCGGGCAATTTCCGGTCTGATGCAACAGAGAAAGAATAACGGGAATAGGTAAGGGAGGAATGAAGACTATGATAAGAGATACACGATGGTGAGATTATGTATTCGCGGGCCCAAAGTTTGTGAAAGTCAGGACGCAACGGTTGTGTCAGAAGAGCATGGGACGAAGTTCTGGTGCACATGGGGGGGAATTTGGAGAGACACATAGTACACAAGCACCACACGCTTTTATAGCTTAATGTCCTTCTTCTGATCCCTGACCTCTTGTGCCATCCTAATCATCGCATACAAGCTTTGTAGCCTTGGCATCTCATATCCTCTTTCTCTTGCAATTCTCAACGGGTTGCCCAGGATGACCTCAATCTCCATTTTCTTCCCCGCCTCCCAGTCTACTGCCATACTCGGTCGGCTGCCACTAGTATTTTTCTGCGTGGACTTGATGATCGCGTCTGGTGTAGCGAACTCCTTTGGCATGGGCTGGCCTAGGATCTTGGGCGCAGTATCCAGGATCTCCTCCATCACGCCTTTGAGATGGCGCTGAAGCTCTGGGTCGAGAGACATGACGTTATTGGGGAGACACATGGTAAGTACAGATGTCGGGTTCATGGAGGCGTTGATGGCGATCTTGTGCCAGCGGACCAATTGCAGTTTAGCATGCGAGTAGGCTTCTGCATCCTTGATGCCACCCTCTTTGAGCAGAGCAATGAACGCTTCGTTCTGTTCCGTAATGCGAGCGTCTGTATCTTTGGCCCCCCCAGTGTCTAGATGCGGTAGGTACGGTCCGCTGTTTATGCGCGTCCACCTGTTGTGCTTGATCTGCCCATGTTCAGGCTGTGCACATGTTGCTATTGTGACTGCCGAGCATATCGCCGCCTGTGGAAAACGTTTTGTATATGGGTCCTCCACACCGAGGCCGTTCTGGATCAGCACAATGGCTGTCTTACCGCTCACTAGACCCTCCAGTATGGTCGAGTCATCGCTCACGTCTGGCAACGCCTTGGTGCTCACGACAATGTAATCCCATTCTATCTCGCTCTTTTTTGCCTCGTCTGGGTTCGCGAAGGTGTTGGCCGGCACAAATGTGTAATCGCCGTACTGGGGAGAGGTGACTTGGAAGCCATTGGCTTTCACCGCTTTGTAGTTCGAGCGGCAAATTACCGAGACGGAAACACCCGAAACAACAGCAAGGCGGGATGCATAGAATGCTCCGATGGCGCCAGCGCCGACGATGAGGATGCTGACAGGCATTGCGACGATTAGATGATGGCAGAGGGGTGTCCATGTCGGCATGAGGTAGTTACTGAGCTTCATCTTACGTAAGCCACATCTAGTTAGGTACCTAACGTGTTCCACCACTCAGCGGGCCACACCAGTCAGCGGGCCACCACACCAAACCTGATGCGACACTCCACACAACAATGATAATGCCGCAACAACAGCGTCCTATACAGACTTCTCGTAAAGGTAGAGTTCTTCTAGCATCTCGTATGCTTCAAGAAAAACGCGTAATAAGCTAGCGTCAGGCTCCCTCGTTGTTTGACGCCCCGCGAACGACGCTCTAAGGCCGCCTCTAAGGTATCTAACCTTAAGCTGTTACTAACGCCAAGAAACGGAAGCTCTCTCCTATTAAGGAGCAGTCTCTTATAGACTAGATCCTAGACCTTGACCGACGAGGTTTTCCACCCTAAGTCATCGACGCACGCCGGATAGCAGACGCTCTTCTCGCCGCGCGTGGCCAAGATCCACCTCCTCCACCTGTAGGCAAGAACTAGGTGTCGCGCTTTGTCAACAGCCAGTCCTAAGCTACAGACTAAGTAGGACAGGAAGCTCCACAGCCAGCGCGCTCTCTGTAAGGACCCTGTTACTATCACAGCGTGGTTTAAGCTTATAGAGGAGACGCGCTAGACCTACGGTATCCTAGATACAGACACATACAGCTTTAATAAGACTAACTTTATAATAGGCGTCGCAGCCACGTCTAAGGTTGTCACCAGCTTAGACATAGTAGGTCGCGCTCCTGCTATACAGCTAGGTAACCGCGATTGGGTTACGACTATTGAGTGTATCAACGCGTCTGGCTAGTGTCTTCCGCCCCTCGTGATCCTGTCTAGTAAGCAGCACTGGGCCAGCTAGTACTACTACCTCCCTGCAGACTAGGTAGTCGCAGTGTTAGACAACGGCTGGACGACTAATCAGCTTAGTGTTAAGTGGGTAAAGCACTTCAATAGATATACAGCTCCTCGTACGCATAGAGTCTACCGGCTTCTTATCCTAGATAGCCATAGCAGCCACGCTACGCCTAAGTTTGACTAGTACTGTATAGAGAACAAGATTATCACTCTCTGTATGCCAGCCTATACCTCTCACCTACTCTAGCCACTTAATGTGAGCTGCTTCGCGCCGCTGAAGCGAGCATATAGCCATGAGATCTAGGAGCTGGCTGTGAAGGTCGTCCGAAGATGATCTTGGGTTGGTTCTCGGGGATGGAGTGATGCGATGGACACGAGGTTGTATAGCACGATTGGTAGATCGATGTAATATACGGGGAGTTGAGAATCAAGTACTAATCCTTAGATTTCGAAGTTGAACACAATGAACCGTAAGGGCTCATTGCCTACTGTTATATAATAAGCGTGCCCTCCATTGTGGCCTTTCCCTCCATGGAGGTCGCACCCTCCGTGGAGGTCGTGCCCTCCATGGCGGTCATGCCAAGGTTGGAGGGCAGGTCACGTGACTGCGCGGCACAAGCTTACCCGCTGTGCCCCGCCTTCAACGTTGTCCTGCCGTTGTTGCTTGTCCTCCTCCTTGCAATCGTAACACTGGCTCGCCAAGATGTCTACTATATTGACAAGATAGACTTCCTTATAACATATACATGGATCTGGCCAGCAGTACTCACACAGGCGAACATAAAGGCCGGCTTCCAGGCGACTGGACTCGTCCCACACTGTCCAGAGCGTGTCCTATCTGTCGGCCATAGGGCTTATCCCTTGGCTCCTCCTTAGGCAACCAGGCAGCCACCCATTTACCCGCTAGTACCTTCACGGCCTAGCTGCTTCACTCCCTCTTCCCACTGCGTATATAGACCTCTTTCCAATAGCTCTAATACGACATGATTCTCCCCAACCTTGACGCTTGACACTATCGTCGCTCACAGTTGTCCGGACGCCGTCTCCACCACAGACAACTACAGACGATAACGTCGCAACGCAGATAGAGACACCACATATAGTAGCACAGCTTCAGCAGCAGGTACACTATCTCTAAGAGCAACTGCGCTGGTAATTAAAGAGCCTAACTAGCGTTACTATCCGCTAGCTTACTAAAAGCGCTTAGCTTACGATGTAGTTAGCAACAATACTCGCAGAGGAGAATAGTAAGCTACGGGCTCTTAATTATCGCCGTAGACAGAGAAAGGACAGGCAGCGTTAGTATATAGCCCGTAGGGGAGCTCTATAGGTCTAGCATGGTCAGCAGCTCGCTGCAGAGGCGGATAGAGTAGTTATAGAGAGTGACTAGGCACAGACAACCCAAGGACGTCAGCGCGCACCACTAACGTGTCTGTGCGCGTGATGCCCATAATCGCGTGCCGCACACCCCGCAACATCAACACCAATCCACCCTTACCACTTCAACCACCCATAACTCCACAACCATGAGTTGTATCAACGCTGCGATTGAAGCTATTGAATCGCGTGATCCCGGAGATAAATTTACATACTCTGAGGTTGCGCGCCGCTTTGGTGTTGATCGCTCTACGTTGTCGCGACGCCATCAACAGATCCGGGGCTCAAATGAAGCCAAATCACGTAATCAGCAACTCCTTCACCCACACCAGGAGCTACAGCTTCTAGAGCACATTGACGAGCTTACTGAGGCTGGCTTACCACCGACGAGGACTATGATCCAGAACTTTGCTAGTGCTATAGCCGGAAGGGCTACCTCCCAAAGCTGGGTGACGCGCTTCTTTCACCGTCATCCCGACGCGATTATATCACGTTGGTCAACTGGTTTGGACCGCAATCGCCACCGGGCTGATTCTGTATACAAGTACGAGTCGTACTTTGATCTACTATCTACTAAAATGGCTCAGCACCATATTCGGGCGCAGGATGTATATAATATGGATGAGAAGGGATTCCTTATTGGAGTGACGGGGAGGAGTAAGAGAGTGTTTAGTAAGCAGAAATATGAGACTGGGGGCTTTAAGAAAGTGATACAGGACGGCAACAGAGATTGGATCACTGTTATCGCTGCTATATGTGCTGATGGGAGTACGTTACCGCCCGCGATTATATACGAAGCTACTTCGGGCAACATGTACGCCAGATGGGTTGATGATATCGCAATTGACGATCCAGTCTACGTTACCTCAAGTCCCTCAGGGTGGACCAATGATCAGGTAGGCCTGGCATGGCTCGAACAGGTGTTTGATCGCCATACGAAGGAGAAGGCCGGCAATCACACACGCTTACTCATCCTTGACGGCCATGGGAGTCACGTTACTATGGAGTTTATTGACTATGCGATCGCCCACAATATTATGTTACTCATACTACCCCCCATAGTACCCATACGCTGCAGCCACTCGATGTGGTAATGTTCAAACCTCTGGCAGCCGCGTACTCACTCAGCTTGCAGCACTACCTCCAGGCGAGCCACGGTCTCTTAGCTGTGAGGAAGGATGACTTCTACCGTCTTTTCAAGCCTGCCTGGGACTCCTCTTTCATTAAGAAGCACGCGTTGAAGGCATTTAAAGCCACTGGGATAGCTCCTATAGATCCCGAAGTAGTACTTAAAAAGTTCCGAAAGTCAACACTAACAGCACCGCCGCCACTAGTGAACGTGAGTAGAGCTACTATCACGAACCTCATTAATCAGGCCTACGATCCGAGCTCTATTGCGGCCAACAACCTCTCAGAAATACTCCTCTGCCTCCAGGCTGCCAAAGAGATCGCCGAGTACGAGAAGGACGCACTGCGCGCGGCGCTACACGTTCACCAGAAGCCCCGCAATCGGCACGAACCTCCCCTAGATCTACAGCAGCGAAAAGCGTTCCATTCAGGGGCAGTTTGGTGGTCGCCGTGCAAGCTTCGAGAGGCCCGCTTCAGGCAGCTAGTGAAGGAGAAGGAGAAGGAGAAAGAGCTACTTGATAAGATAGAGTTGAAAGAGGCAAAGGAGAACAACAGGATCTATCAACTTAAGATCAAAGAGGCAGCGCGGGCGGCGCGTGAGGAGGCAAAGAAGGTGCGGGATGAAGCCAAGGCTGTAAAGGCTGCCGAACTTGACGCCAAACGACGCGATCGCGACGCTGCAAAGGCTATACAACAACCCCAATCGGGCAAGCGTAAGGCTTCAAAGCCCGCTGCAAAGCAACAGCCAAAAAAACGACGCGTGGGTGGTGCTGGCGGTGGCACTCTGGCTGAGGTGGCTGCACCGGCTCCCCCACCAACAACCACCCGACGCGGCCGGGCCGTCAATACTCCGGCAAAATATAGATAGACAAAGTTGTAGAGCTACGTCTATAGATCAATACACCGGAAAATCTCGCGATAATAGTTATTGTACGTGGCTGCACAGCCTCAACTTTGCCGTCGTCGCGATATTGGTGGGGTGTGCGGCACGCGATTATGGGCATCACGCGCACAGACACGTTAATCGCGTGCCGCACACCCCACCAATATCGCGACGACGGCAAAGTTGAGGCTGCGCAGCCACGTACAATAACTATTATCGCGAGATTTTCCGGTGTATTGATCTATAGACGTAGCTCTACAACTTTGTCTATCTATATTTTGCCGGAGTATTGACGGCCCGGCCGCGTCGGGTGGTTGTTGGTGGGGGAGCCGGTGCAGCCACCTCAGCCAGAGTGCCACCGCCAGCACCACCCACGCGTCGTTTTTTTGGCTGTTGCTTTGCAGCGGGCTTTGAAGCCTTACGCTTGCCCGACTAGGGTTGTTGTATAGCCTTTGCAGCGTCGCGATCGCGTCGTTTGGCGTCAAGTTCGGCAGCCTTTACAGCCTTGGCTTCATCCCGCACCTTCTTTGCCTCCTCACGCGCCGCCCGCGCTGCCTCTTTGATCTTAAGTTGATAGATCCTGTTGTTCTCCTTTGCCTCTTTCAACTCTATCTTATCAAGTAGCTCTTTCTCCTTCTCCTTCTCCTTCACTAGCTGCCTAAAGCGGGCCTCTCGAAGCTTGCACGGCGACCACTAAACTGCCCCTGAATAGAACGCTTTTCGCTGCTGTAGATCTAGGGGAGGTTCGTGCCGATTGCGGGGCTTCTGGTGAACGTGTAGCGCCGCGCGCAGTGCGTCCTTCTCGTACTCGGCGATCTCTTTGGCAGCCTGGAGGCGGAGGAGTATTTCTGAGAGGTTGTTGGCCGCAATAGAGCTCGGATCGTAGGCCTGATTAATGAGGTTCGTGATAGTAGCTCTACTCACGTTCACTAGTGGCGGCGGTGCTGTTAGTGTTGACTTTCGGAACTTTTTAAGTACTACTTCGGGATCTATAGGAGCTATCCCAGTGGCTTTAAATGCCTTCAACGCGTGCTTCTTAATAAAAGAGGAGTCCTAGGCAGGCTTAAAAAGACGGTAGAAGTCATCCTTCCTCACAGCTAAGAGACCGTGGCTCGCCTGGAGGTAGTGCTGCAAGCTGAGTGAGTACGCGGCTGCTAGAGGTTTGAACATTACCACATCGAGTGGCTGCAGCGTATGGGTACTATGGGGGGGTAGTACGAGTAACATAATATTGTGGGCGATCGCGTAGTCAATAAACTCCATAGTAACGTGACTCCCATAGCCGTCAAGGATGAGTAAGCGTGTGTGATTGCCGGCCTTCTCCTTCGTATGGCGATCAAACACCTGTTCGAGCCATGCCAGGCCTACCTAATCATTGGTCCACCCTGAGGGACTTGAGGTAACGTAGACTAGATCGTCAATTGCGATATCATCAACCTATCTGGCGTACATGTTGCCCGAAGTAGCTTCGTATATAATCGCGGGCGGTAACGTACTCCTATTAGCACATATAGCAGCGATAACAGTGATCCAATCTCTGTTGCCGTCCTGTATCACTTTCTTAAAGCCCCCAGTCTCATATTTCTGCTTACTAAACACTCTCTTACTCCTCCCCGTTACTCTAATAAGGAATCCCTTCTTATCTATATTATATACATCCTGCGCCCGAATATAGTGCTGAGCCATTTTAGTAGATAGTAGATCAAAGTACGACTCGTACTTGTATACAGAATCAGCCTGGTGGCGATTGCGGTCCAAACCAGTTGACCAACGTGATATAATCGCGTCGGGATGACGGTGAAAGAAGCGCGTCACCTAGCTTTAGGAGGCAGCCCTTCCGGCTATAGCACTAGCAAAGTTCTAGATTATAGTCCTCGTCGGTGGTAAGCCAGCCTTAGTAAGCTCATTAATGTGCTCTAGAAGCTGTAGCTCCTAGTGTAGGTAAAGGAGTTGCTGATTACGTGATTTGGCTTCATTTGAGCCCCGGATCTGTTGATGGCGTCGCGACAACGTAGAGCGATCAACACCAAAGCGGCGCGCAACCTCAGAGTATGTAAATTTATCTCCGGGATCACGCGATTCAATAGCTTCAATCGCAGCGTTGATACAACTCATAGTTGTGGAGTTATGGGTGGTTGAAGTGGTAAGGGTGGATTGGTGTTGATGTTGCGGGGTGTGCGGCACGCGATTATGGGCATCACGCGCACAGACACGTTACCGAGGTTGCGCACGCAATGACCCACTTGGCAACATGATAATTATATGGAAATGAGGCTGTAGAGCTACAGCAAATCGTGATGACATTGCGATATCTTAATGTAGTAATAATGGCTATATGGCAAAGAGTTTCTGCTATTCAGAATATTTTTTGGGCTTCTAAATCAACCGCGTTTTGGTCTTTTACGCTGGGGCAGCTATGGCAGCACCAGGAGCTTCTACACGAGCTGCACGAGCACCACCAAGTTTCTGACGCTTTGTGGGAGGCTCTTGGGCTTGTGAAGCCTTGCGCTTACCCTTTTGGGACAATTGTATAGCCTTTTTAGCGTCACGAGCAACCTTCTGGGCCTCCTTTTAAGCTGCCTTAGCGGCTTTCTCCTTCTCCCGCACCTCCTTGAGTCTCTCTCTTTCAACCCGTCTATCCTGAGCTTATTGAAGCTTGTACAATCGAGCTTGCTGTCGTAGCTGCCTACGCTCAGCTTTTTGGAGCTTCATCTCATCTTTTTGGCGCCGCTTTTCGATCTCATTAAGGTGGAGCTGGCGTATCTTCTTGGGTCAATAGAAAACAGCACCTCTATGACACTCATCGCTGTTGTTAAGCTTTAGAGTGTAGCTCTTCTTTTTAATAGTAAGAGACTCCCTTAAGCCCCTATTCTCTGCTTGAAGGATACTGTTTTGAGCTAAGATATGATGGAGACTTCTGCTTATCTTCTTCACCTCCTTTATAGTCTAATCTTGTACTAAATAACGCAGGAGAGTGTCCATCTTATGCCAATTATCTCCATCAAGTACAGAAGAAGAGCTCTTATCTAAGCTAGAAGTCTCCTTGTCAAACCTCCCGAGTAGAACGTCTAGGTTGGGTGGCGATATCCTGGTCGCTTTAAAGGAGCTTATGATATTGCTAGGGGTAAAGGAGGTCTTCCAGGCACTCCAGAATAAGCGGAAGAAGTCTCCTTTCTTAATTAGGCTTAGCCCCTAGCTTATATAGAGGTACGAAGAAAGCTCAGTTAAGTAAGCAGTTAAGAGAGGCTTAAACATCCCAACATCAAGCGGCTAGACTGTATGAGTAGCGTGAGGGGGAAATACAGCTAACATAATGTTTTTGTCGTTGCAGTAATTAAAAAAATCCATGGTTACATAGGATCCATGGCCGTCAAGGAGTAGTAGCTAGTATCCTAAGCGAGCTTTCCATCTGGTTTCTCCTTTAAACACCTCCTTAAGCCAGGCAAGGCCTATATCGTTGTTGGAACAGCTAGAAGAAGATAAGCTGATAAAGATCGAGTGCTTCTTTAGGTCTATTTCATCCACCTAGCTTGATTGTAGAGCTCCAGCGTCTAACTAAAAGATAAGACTTAGGGATAGAGCTGTACCATCTGAACAAACACAGGCAAGGACTGTTACCTACTCTCTAGAACCATCTTGAATAGCAGCTCTAACCCTCTTTTGAGTGAATTGCCTCTTATTAAATACTCTTTTTAACCTCCCGGTTACCCTAAGTAAGAAGCCCTTCTCATCTATATTAAAGATATGAGTGGGCTCTACGTTGTACTCTTTCATCTTATTATGTAGAAGCTTAAAGTACAAGCTGTACTTAGCCCCTGAATTAGCTTAGTGGCGTTTGCGGTCCATCACCGTCTGCCAGGTAGATATGAGATAGGAGGAGTTTCTTTAAAGGAACCGAGTAACCCAGCTTTCTGAAACCTCTCTACCATGTATAGATGACGCAAAGCTGCGTATCATCTTACGCGTAGGTGGTATACGCTTCTCAGTAAGCGATTTAATATATCGTATGAGTTCTATCTCATGTTGTGGGTGGAGGGAAAGGTGGGCAATGTGGCGTGGCTAGGTTTGACCCTAGTGCCTTCGAGCGAGCGTACGATGGCTGATCCCAAACTGTTTTGCGACTTAGCGATAACTAAAAGATGTGCTATCCTCACGCAATTCGATTGCTTCAACCGCTTCTTGAATCGGATCCATATTGGTGGAGTTGTGTCGTGATTTGTGTAGGTGGTTGTTGTGTTGGGGTAGGTCATTGCGCGACCCGGGTCATTGCGTGCGCAACCTCGGTAACGTGTACAAAGTGCCATATCTAAGGACATATAAGGACTTAATGTAAATAGTAATAGACTAGCTATCTACAGAATACAATACCATAATCTTATATTGTTGTGGAGCTATCACGTGGAGAGTCGCGTTGAGTTTGGTGGGGTGGCCAGCTTACTGATCTGGTCAGCTTACCGTGTCCGTGCGCGCAATGCGCGGATTCGCGTAATGCGCCGCCCAACAACACCATCTCAAATCCAAAAATGAGGCTATAGATCACCACACAAAAGCTATTATCGCGAGATTTCACAGAGTAGTAGTATTTTAATGCCCCTGATTACTTTGCGCTACTTATATTTGCTCGGCAATCTGATGTTCCGGCCGCAGCGGCTCACTTTTGGTGGTGGGGCTGGTGCAGCTCCTGAGGCCTCTTCAACAGCTGCAGCATCCGCAACACGTTTTTGACGCTTATTGCGATTACTAGAGCTTGTTGAAGCCTTACGCTTACCGTTTTGGGACTGTTGGATAGCTTTTTTGGAGTCACGATCGGCCTTTTTGCGGGCGCGTTCAGCCTCCTTCTCGGCCTTCTCCTTCATCCTCCTCTCCCTGGCTGCCTCTCGTTCGGCACGCTTCTCCTGAGCTAATCGAAGCTTGTATAACCTTGCCTAGTCTCTTAACTCTTTCATCCCAGCTTTTTAGAGTGCCTCCTGATCTCTCTATTGTTCTATTTGGATCCTACGCTCCTTGGCCTCCCAGATCTTCCTTGGCGACCAGAAAATAGCTCCCCTATGATAGTTATCCTTGTTTTTTTTAGAGTTTCAAGGGGTAGCTTTTTTGCTGGTGAGCCCTTCTACTCAACCTATCCAGGAGACCCCTTACCTCCTTGTGAAGGAGCGTATTTTGGGTGGCGAGATAATAGATGGTTCTCCGGAGTCTTTTCACCTCCCTACTCCTCCTTTCACCCTTGGCTACTTTGACGACTATTGAATAGATCCTGCGCTAATCTAACCCGTCGATAGGCTCCGTTAACTCCTCGTCCTCATCTACTACCTTAGGGGTAGTACAGGTGAATCTTTTGAGTACACGAGCTAGATTGGGTGGCTAGATGCCGGTGGCGGTAAAGGCCTTTTTAATGAGCTCAGGCCTAAAAGTAGATATCCAGGCGGGCCAGAAAAGGTAGAAGAAGTCTCCTTTTCTCATTTTGGAGAAGCCCTAGGTGGTGTAGGTAAAGGTAATTAGCTTATTTGTATAGGCAGCTGATAGAGGCCTAAACATCGCAACATCTAGGGGCTAGAGGGTATAGGTTGAATAAGAAGGAAAGATAGTTAGGAGAATCTTGTTCTTATTGCAATAGTCCAAAAACTCCTAACTTATATAAGATCCGTGCCCATCTATAATAAGTAATCGATGTGAATAGAGCGTTTTGGACCTTGTAGCTGGCTTAAACACTTCCTTAAGCTAGGCAAGCCCTACCTTATTGTTCGACCATCCGGATTTAGATGAGCTAATAAATACTAGATGAGCTGATTAGGCAACGTCGTCTACCCAGTCTAATTGGAGGCCTCCTGAGCCACCTTAATAGATAATGCCAGGCGGCAAAACTGATCTATCAGCGCAAATACAAGCTAGGATCGAAATCCACTCGCGAGATCCGTCCTGAACCCCTGTAGTAACCTCCTTTTTCTCCCACATACGCCTGCTGAATACTCGTTTTGATCTGCCGGTGACGCCTATGAGAAACCCCTTTTCGTCCATGTTGTAGATGTCCCCTGGCCTAATCTTATACTCCTCGATTTTCTTGTGTAACAGGTCAAAGTACAGCTTGTATTTGACTCCTGAATCAGCTCTGTGGCGTGCCCGATCCATGCCCCTAATCCATTTTGAGATGAGATGATTAGAGTTTCTTTTGAGAAATCTATTCACCCAGCTCTCGCTGACGTTAGTGCCGGCAACGGAGGATGCTAGAGAGCGTATAATAGCTCTTGTAGGTGGCAAACGCTTCGCAGTAAGCCCCTGAATATACTGTACTATCTCCTTTTCTTGATCTGGATGGAGTTTTCGATGTGCGTCGGAGCGGGGTTGCGTAAGCTCCTTATGCCTTCTGATCAACGTAGATCTCACAACTCCAAACTCTTTTGCAATTTTTGTATACGAGAATCCTTCACCAGATCCGTGCGCGTCAATTGCTGCAATTGCAGCTTCAATCGGATCCATATTGGTGGCGCTGTGGATGGTTGAGGTGAAAGTAATTTGTGGTTGACCCCGCGCATTACGCGAATCCGCGCATTGCGCGCACGGACACGGTACTGATCCCGCACGTCGCTTTCATCCTCGCCAGCTGATATGCACCCATGATGTCTTGCCTCGATGAACATGGTATTATGGCAACTCAGAATAGTGAATCTTCTGGTTCTATTGTAGGTCTATTGCAAGTATCGAGATTATCCAGCACCTATGACGATTCCCGTGCTCAACATCTAAGTCGGACTTCATTACATGTCTATTACTTGTACAACACATGTCAATGCCTCTGCGCAGCCTTACCATACAACATGCTCCCTGACGACACTTGCAATATCATCTACCCGCTTCTCCACCACCGGCTGGGGAACGGCTTCGACCTTGCTAGTTCCGCTGTCCTGCTCAGCTTGAGCAGCTCCCGCCCGATCCGCGACTGTAAACAACAGACAGATGGCCAATGCCGCATTGGTGTCTGCTTTGAATACATTAACCTTCGAGATGTACTTTCCACCGAGCTCTCTCTTGTGCTGTGCGAGGAAGTATCCGACTGCAAACCCATTGGGCGACCCTATTGACATCCCACGTTAGTATCTCCATTGACCAGGAAGTCGCATATTCATTGGAAACTGCACCTACCAAGCAAAGGGAGATATTCCGGTGCGTTTGACTGAAATTCAAGTCCAGGGTAAACCGGCAGATTGTTCAGTTGAAGACGCCTGGCTTGTAAAATCGTCTCAATGATGTCCGACGTATCATCATTGGTTACAGGTGTGCTCAGGAACAACTTGATATCCCATGGATGATAAGGGTTGGCTAGCTTCCAGAGACCCCACATGATGTCTGAGCTGGCCCCAGAGTTGCTATCAGTCAGTTCAGTCAGTCCGGAGCTCTCTGGACTGACTGAACTGACGTCCTGAGGTCACTGAACTGGACTGGACTGACTGCCAAGACTTTTCAATTAAACTAAAACTGACTGACTGAACTGACGTCGCCGCGGCCTGCGGACTGACTGGACTGACTGAACTGAGTTACCTGACGTCGAACTGAGATAAATGCTCCTGTACTTTTGAGATTTCTTCCTCTGATAGTGTGCGCGCTAGCCCAGAAGCTGAGGTAGTTGTTGGCTGTATACCAAGCCTCTTCCAGCTCTTCAAGCTCTGCAAAGCTGAAATAAGCTCTGGCTTCATATGGAGTCTCCGGGTGCCTAACATGTCGCCAAGCTCGCTGAAAGTCCGCTCACAGTCTGCCGCTGCTGCTGGTATTGTTAGGACGTCAATAGCGAACTTTGAGAGTATAGGGAACTGCCCAGCAACTGACTCCCAGTATAGAAGCGGATTAAGAGACAGCCAATCCTCCTCAGCTAACGCTGGTTGCCGCTTCCATATCTCATACTCATCCTCAGCAAGGCTTGCCTCTAACTGCCGTGTGCTTTGCTCAATTGACGACTGTAGAAAAGCTGATCGCGACGTTGAAATCCCTAGCCGGGGCTTCTTACGCGGCGGCGTTACAGTGTGAGCTGAAGTGGCTGCAGAGTCCTTCCGCCCCTGCCACATACGCAGGAATGCCCGGTGGTTATTGTCAAGCCAGCCGTCGCGATAGTGGACACCGTCACGGGCAGTGACATGGGTGTCAGGCACCTTCCAGAGCGCTGAGAGGTGGTGTTTGTAGTGCGGGTGTAGTATTGTAGCAGTGTAGTAGACAGGCGCGTTATCGAATTTTGCGTAGTACTCAGCAAGCTTACAATGCGCAAGGTTAACGTTTGTAATAAGATGATCTTCAGGCGCATCTAGATCTTCGTAATTTACATCCTTAAGGCGGTCTTTGAGAGCCTCAAGCTGGTCAAGAAGCCACTCAAACGTTACTAGAACTTCCCATATAGCGCCGTGTCGGCCGTGTCGGCCGCGACCTTCAAGTAGCCGTGCAGCTTCGGCAAATGGCTCAAGGAGTCGAATGTATTCTGTTATTGTCGCCCAGTCCTTGCCGCTTAGACCCCCTTCGCGTATATATAACCGTGGCTGGGCAGCAGGGAGCTGCTCACGATTCTTCCGGCGTCGTGAGGTTGCTGTTGCAGCACTATGCTCCTCAAGTTTACACTCAATATAGCCATCGATAGGGCCGTGTAGCTCAGCTGCACGGACAAACGTGTTGAAATAGCTATTCCAGCGTGTCTTAACAGGCTTCACAAGCTGCCGGATGTGGGGTGTAACACCTAGAGACTCTGCCTCCTCGCACTGTAGGCGCTCTAGTAGTTGTCGAGTTTGAGGCGTACAGATAGACGCAATCACGTCAAAGAGGACGCCAACAGGACCGTATTTGCGCCACTCATCCATGTACTTCTCCTCTTCCTCAAGGTGTGCGGCTTCATTCTCGTACGCGCTACGGTCTTTGCCCCAAATTACTAATTGTGCGCTTAGGTTGAGTATATGGCAGCAGCACCGCAGCCGCCGCTCGCTTGCGATAAAGCCAAACTCCTCTGCTAAGGACTCAACTGCAGTATCATTGTTACTTGCGTTGTCAAGCACAAAGTACCCAACCCTCGCGTTGTCAACGCCAAATAGCCGAAGTATTGTTGTTGCTGCAGCGGCAATATTATTGCCAGTGTGCGCCCCGTGTAGCTCAGGCAACCCAAGCAGGTGGTCAACTAGCTTGCCCTCGCTGTTAAGGTAATGTACGCAGAGGCCAGTAAAAGCATACTGCCCACCAGTTGAAGTCCAGTTGTCGAATGACACGTGTATAAGCGACCGGGCTTCGCGAAGGTAGTTGGCAACAGCTAGTATGTATGTATTGTACTCAGTAATAATATGATCGTGGAGCGTTTAGTGGCTACGCCAAAGGAGAGCTTCGGCTAGCGGGCTCACGGCCGCAATCATGGCTCGAAACTGCGGCGTTTCTATTACGCGAAGGCTCTGGTTGTCCGCGACTACCCAGTCCTTCAGCGCGTCCTGAAATCGAGAGGTTGAAAAGCTTGCTGCTATCTCGTTTGCTACCTCTTGCGATACTTCTATCCCTTTAGACCTCATAATATATACTTGGGACTTTGCGAGCGCGCCCATAATATTGCCCTCCCGGCTAGCAATTGGTACAGGTCCGTTAGGTCCGTGTGAGTGTCCAGGCTTGTTGCTTGAGAGGTGTCGGCCGGCGTTTGTAGTGCTGTCAGCCTCGTAGCAAGCCTCCTGCTTCCGTCGTTGATGGCAGTACCGGCAAAGCCAGTAGTTTTTCTTGTACTTGCGGTGCCAGACGGCCCAGCCGTGGCGGTAGATCCAGCTTTTTGGCCCACCGCGACTATTACGCTCAACCTGGCGCCGCTCAAGATACGGCACACGCTTAAAATCAAGCCCGTCGTAATTGTCGTCGTCGTCGTCGTCGTCGCCGTCGTTGGGGAAGTCCGCCTGTACTGCCAAGGGCTCATCAGCCTGGGCCTCGCTCGCAGTATCGCCAACAGTAGGCGCGTTTGATAGCGATGGTAGAGGAGAATTGCGCTTGTCGCATTCTACAAGGCGGCGAAGGCCTGAATTAGAGGGAGTAGACATGAAGTACACCAAGAAGTATTATGGCAACAGTAGTCTAGCGTCGTGTGTATAGCAGACGCGACGCGACGCGACGCGAAAGGCTTACTAGGTGCGCACCGGGTAGCGCATTTCCGCAAACTCTAATTAGCTTAAAGCTAGATGCTTTAACTTATATAGGATTAGTGTCTTTATATCTAGGACTAGCGCGGCTTCGAAGCCGCACTAAATGTGGCTTTCACAACTCTAAAATACTGCTTTAAAAACAGCTAACGTCAGTCTAACGTCAGTCAGTTCAGTCAGTCTGGAGGCTTCTGAACTGACTGGACTGACGTCCAGCTGCCTCAAGAACTGACTGACTGAACTGAGTCTTGGCAGTCAGTTCAGTCAGTTCGAACTGAGTTACCTGACTGATAGCAAGTCTGGCTGGCCCTCAGTGCTGGTAGCTGGTCGCTCGGCGGAGGTTGGTGGAGACCCCAGAGATCTTGTGCACTGCTGGCGGGATTCTGGCGGTTAATCATCACGATCATGCCTGACATGACATTTACGCCAATGGTGAACTCGGCGTTGGTGGCCTGGTAGGGCATGAACATGAGTAACTGCAAAGCATCTATGTAGCACTTACTCGGTATGGTCTGTTGTTGACATAGTACCACTGGTTGTTGACAGGCGGCAGATTCCCTCGAGGATCGCGAATGATCGCTGGTCCGTCCTTGTGGTTGATGAAATAGCACCGGTTTGGTCCATTCTGCCAAGTGCTACTGGTAAGTATTGACAGGCTGTCTAACATCCTCTTGAGCTTGTGGTTGGTCTGGAACTCGCACTCGTCGAAGTGGCTTGCACGCCATTGAGGGGTGCCGTCATCACTATCGAGCTTGTAGCCCCAGGTCGTGAGATCGGTCATGATTGGGTTGACCCAAGGGCTGTCTATGGGTGTGACATAGGCGGCAGCTACATCGCGGGGAGAAGTTGTTGCTGCTAGTAGCTTCTGGCCCTTGCAAGATGCAAGATAATATACCCTATCGACATCTTCGGCGCGGCTGACTAGGCTACTGGGCACTGAATACTCCGAGGGCGAGGAGTCTTCGGTCCAGTCAGGCGAAGAGTGGAACAAGCGAGGCATAGAAGTGTCTGCAGCTGGAGCCGCAACAATTCCAGTCTCAAGGGCCACAAAGAGAGCGATGGCTAACAGTTTCATCGTGTCGCAGTCCGGGATTGCTCAGTTGCTCTTGCTGGAGTGTTTCGGGGGAAGGTGCTCGCGACTGGCTCTAGGAAATGTGTGGTGTGTGTGCTTTTCAAGAGGTAAGCAATTCAGTGCCCGATTTGATCACTTCGTCACCTTATCACTATCACAGCCGAATATTCTCATTCACTCTCTGTTAACGTTGTCGCACTGACCCGGCTGTATGCCGTTGATTGAGCAAGATTCGTGCACCGGACGTCTCATGGCCACAGTAGGACGCTCTCTCTAAAGACTCGTATCGCAGAATCACAAACCGTATGATCGTTTTGAACGAAGAATCACGGCTGATCGCATGTGCATGTGACAAGGCGAGGGAAAGATGCGCCACCCGATGCGGACTAGCGTCCCTGTCATCGCGACGCGAACCCTGAACGACAGACCTCATGCTTTCTTCACTCTCAGCAGACAGCAGCTACCAATGGCACCTTTGTCGCCAGAATGACCACTGTGCATCTCCGAGGCGTATAAGAAGCAAGAAGCACCAGTCTTTTCGGTGTCTAAGTGCACTAGTTGGCTTAACCCCACGAAATGAACAGGCCGCCCCTGTTGCGGGCGAGAGTTTTCAGAATGTATGTGCAGTACAAAATCCGTGCATACTACTAACAGGAAACAGACTTCATTTCACTTCATGCTCCCTTGTTCTTCATTTGACATGGGCACACCATCATGGAGCGCCCACTGAGCCTACTGACTTGTAGCAAATACTCGGCACAGCTGTTGCAGATAGCGCAGCGTAATGTCGATGGCAAAGCCGTTGTTTGTACCTCAAGCTCAAATCAAATCTAGTCGATTCTCCGATTTTTTTTTCAGACGTTATACATCATACCGCTCAATGTGCGGTGTAGGGAAAGGGTTTATTGGCAGGGGTAAGGAACCGCAGATGTTACAGGGAAGGATCGAAATATCCATCAGTTTTGAAAGAATCCATGCTGGAGTATCCCAAAATTCTCATATCTATTGCCATAGTTACATCCACTTCGACCGACTTAGGCTTCACATTTTTCTCTCGGTATCGTCTGTCGTGTTCTCATTAGATACCAATCTTTCCCTCGTGTCTCATCTTTCGTAATTACGGTAGGAAGCACCTCTTCTCTTACTGCTCCATCTTGCGGTCAGATGAATTGATTGCTGACCGCTCTTACCTCTCTTTCTCGGTGTCGTGTCGCCTGTCCCTGTCCAACATGGTCCTGCTAGCCTGCTTCTTCGATATGTCCATATAAATTGCGCCGTTCCTGCTTCTTGTTCTTCCTTGTATCACTCCATGCACTACTTCTCATCTTTCTAATATCATTATGTTTTATCATGGGTACTACCCATTCCCAATAGCAGGTCAAAGATGAAGTGCTACTTGCAACCACTACGGCTCTCTCGCTGCGTTACAACGGTGACAGACAGATTCACATCGTCAGGACTTTTCCACGGGCTGCCTTTGATGGCTCACCTTCGTTCTGCATCACAACGTGACCAAGCCGCAGCACGCGTACTTGTTTAGAGAACAGGTACTGCTTCATGCTCAACCTCACCGGGCGCGGCTAACATCTCACAGCGCACAGGCTTAGATTGCACGCAGTCAACAATTGACTCAATCTCACTACGCACTGTACTGTACTGTGCTGAACTATAAAGAACTGTCACATATTATGGTCACCTCAAGAATCAAGAAGAAGAGAGCTTGGAGCCATCGTTCATGACTGTATCGCGGATGTCTTCACACATTGCATTCGTCTCGTCAGCCTGCTCGATGCTCAAAGTAGAGGTATACATGCCATTGAATCGAACGACCGTCTCGCAGCCGTGCAATCTTGCTGTGCCGGCCGCGGACTCATGGGGAACGCTAGTGTTTACTCACTCTCACCGTCCCAACTCAGAGCTGTGTTTGCTCGCGTTGTACCCTGGCAACCACTCTTGGCACTTAATTTCAAGTCGCCACGGCCAACAAAACCCACACAGCTCTCCCACGCTGCTCTCCCACACTCAATTGCCACAACAACTTCTTGAATCGAACCCGACCCGCTTGCCACGACGACCATGGAGGGAATTAACTTCAATGAAAGCAACACTGACATCAACCCCAACAGCAATCAGCAGATCCCTACATTCTTCGGAATGGAAGGCTCGCATGGTAAGTCATACTACTCCGTCACAGCTTGGCTGCAAAGCCTGGAGCCGCAAGGCACGGGAGGCATTGAACACGGTGACACTCTCTCCAATACCATAGTCACTAATGCGGAGATAGATGGCTCGCGCGACCGAGAATGTGAGCATGAGAAGAGCCCATTGAGACAGAACAATCATGCTAACTACCACAGTGGACCTGGTCAAGGCCATGAAGCACGAAGTCAGCGAGTTCACCGAGGTCATGGAGCAGTTGTTCCATGACATGCACGCCCGCATGAAAAAGGCGGAGTACGAGCGGGACGTCGCCCTGGGCAAGATTCGTCCGTCCGAGAACATGAACGGGGTGGCCTCCCAGTCGGCCCCGCAGTTTGGCCGTTTTCGTTTCCACGATGCGGAGGGCGCTCCTATGACCTCTTCTCCTCTTGCAGCCTCGGACGATGTAGAGGACGAAGAAGAGTATGTCCAAGAAGCAAATTCCCCATTCATCGATTTCAAGTTCGAGGCCTCCAAGAAGAATGCCGGCAGACGCAAGGCACCCAACAGCTTGTCCTCACTCTTGGTCCCCAAGGCGACATCATCGACCAGCCAAAGCGTAAGTCCCTTGAGTCCCTCCCCGCTCCCATATACCCATCTAACACCCTCCAGTTCAGCCCCACGAAGATCACCAAGCGGCCCTCAAGCAAAGCGCGCATGCATTACGCCAAGCATGTTACTTCGGACATGGTCTCTTCAAAGGCTCTCATCCCCAACGTGCCCCTCACAGATACGGAGGTTATCGTCTTCTTCTACCAAACTACCGCCCGCCCCGTCGTCGCCTTGCGCCTGTACGCCCGTGGCTGGGGTCCCGCCAAGATCGCCGACGTGCTAACCGTCCACCGCGGCGGCGAGTACCTGCGCAACTCGTGCTCGGTCAAGTGCACCGCCAGCATCAAAAAGGGCAAGAAGAACTGCGGCGAAGACTGGCTTAACCTCATCAAGGAAGCCTTCGAGGTGGCCGACGATGCCAAGGCAACCGAGTTGATCCGCTACGGAGACAGGGAGATGAAGCTACTCAAGATCGTCGACGCGAAAATCAAGTCGCTGGCCAAGGGTGTCATCAACATGCCCAAGGTGGGCAAGGGTGCCGGCTTGTTCACCAAGTACGTTGAGTACTGTGCTGAGAATGAGCTTGATTTCAGGCTGTCGCAAACCGAGGAGTTGTCGGAGTTTATGAAGGAGGGGCAAAAGGACGCGGAGAAGTTGATTGAGGAGATAAAGATGGGTTATACGGACATGGAGTTTTAGATAAGTCGTTGCGGGTGTGCTTGATGTGGGTTCGTGGTACACATTGTACTGGTGCAAGATAGCATTGCTTGGGTGAATGAACTGGGTACGTACATGACTTGCCTCTACGAAGGAGTGGATATAGGATTCTGCTGTAATACATGAATGAACGCCGACTTTTAGTCCATCTTGTGTTTTTTTTGTCGTGGTGTGTGAAGATTTTCAGACATGATGACTACGGGGTGGTGAGTAGATATTCTGGGTGCTGTGAATACAACGGATGTGTTTTTAAGAATACGTATGATGTATTAACGTTTTCAACTTGGTCCTCCATATCATATCTTCTCACGCTATTCAGAAGATATTCAGTGAATTAATACTATGAAAGCTTCAACCCAGATAGCACAGTGTATACCTCCTCACCTTTATCTGCCGAACTCTCGATATCCTCCCCACCTACACACACCCATACCAAAGCTTCCAACTATCATATATTGACGACCTATCGCTTACTACCTCATCAACCTCTTTAAAGAAAAATATAAGAGTGTTACAAAGAGAGATAGCTACATTATTCTCTAGAGGAAAAGAGCTAGGCATCATTTTTGATCCATCAAAAACAGAGCTTATCCACTTCACTGCTAAAAAGGAAAGAAACAAAAGAGCTCTAACTCTTCCAAACAACAGCCAGGTAGAACACAAAGACACTGTAAAGTGGCTAGGTATCTATCTAGACAACCGTCTATCATTCAAATCACATGTGTCTATACGTGCAAGCCAAGCTAGACAAGCTTTCTACAGACTAGGAAGACTAGCGAACATTGAACTCGGCCTATCAACACATGCTATCCGGCAACTATATCTAGCATGTGTAACCAGCGTGTCAGACTACGGAGCGCAAATCTACTGGCAAAACCAATTACACGCCACATCAATACTACAATCACTACATAACCTAGCATGCCGGAAGATTCTAGGAGTGTTTAGAACCGCACCAGCCGTTCCAACAAGCATAGAAGCTAGCCTACCGCCACCAGCAATTAGACTCAACACAACTATCCGGAACTACGCAAGAAGAGCAAACCTGCTCGCTAGTACCCACCCAATTGCTAATGCAATAACCCGGATACAATCAACAAACCCCCAACAAACAAAAAAGCCAGACCAACACCGACAGCTATCAGACTCCGCAACAATCAATCGGATCGGCATGATTGATTCCTATCTAGGTTAAAGGCTGCCTAATGAAGTAATTCTTTAACCTATATAGGAATCAATCATGTCAATCGATTGATTGTTGCGGAGTCTGACAGCTATAAGCTATTATCGAATCAATTCCTAAAAATAATAAAAGAGATACAGAACAGACTATCCTATACCGGTTTAGACCATAGGATACGCCTAACTACAAAATAACAATCTCACAAAAACGCAAGGAAGAGGAAGCAATTGAGCATAAGGCCTTGTCAGATAGCAGGCGTGTCGAGCCGAAAGTGCCGACACCGCTAGCTAATAACGGGTTAGCGTCTTAGCAGAACAAAACTCTCAGCGCGCACCTTAGAACAGAGACAAGAACAAATAAATCATAAACATCCATCACTTTTGTGCAATATCTTATCTAATCTGACAATTAAGAGTCTCACTGCCTCTATAAAGAGCAACGAACACGCAATAATGACGATAAACCAGAACCAGAGGGACGCGACAGTTATCCTAACCGACTCGAGCAAATGGATCCCCTGGTACCGCCAAATCAAGATGCAATGCGAAGCCCTAGAGATCTGGGACATTGTAGATCCAGCGGGCAACACACAGCCTCGTACAAAGCCGACCGAACCTCTCCCTCCACTCGTATCCGACTATGAACCAGCCGCTGCTCTGAGAAATACATCATCAGCTCCATCCTCCTCTACACGAACCGCGAGAGCCAATGCCCGAGCGCCTACACAAGATACAGTTGACATAGTCAACCCTGCTGTTCAAACTCCAGCCATACCAGCTCGATACTCAGAACTCTCAGCGGAGGGGAAGGAGGCATACGATGGGGACTCAAGGGAATTCAAGATGGTTTTTGAATCATACAAAATACGCGAACGAAACTATCGAGACGAACGCACAAACATTGCGGCAATGATCAGACACCTGAATGCAACAGTTAGCCCACACCTCCAAGTGAGCTGCTTTGAGGAACATGGAACTCTCCGCACCTGGATCACAAACCTCCAGGTAGCAGTTGGAGTAGACCTCGACGATGAGATCAGAAGGGTACGAGAGAGGTACCACGATTCCTTGAGACCTATGAGAAGCCCGCAAAATTGGGAATCATGGCTCAGCGAATACGACCAAGCTGCAACTCGCGCCGAAGCCCTAAAGATAGGGGACGTGATACAAAGCAAGCTGGTTGTGGACGACTTCCTAAAAGCAGTCTCTAAGATTGCCCCAGCATGGATGGCAACATTCACTGGAGCGGGAAGCGACCGGAACAATATAGAAAGAAGGCAGATGATGAAACTCTTCCGCGAACATATGAGCCTAGCTCACCCAACACGAGGCAAATCAAGAAGTGCCTTTATGACGGGTGAAGCAGCCTACGCGGCGAGCGGTGAATCCGACTCGAACACACAGGGGGACGCCTCAAGTGTGCAAATTAGAGCGCCATCTACCAACCCTAGCCAGGGAAACCAAAGGCAAACAAACAAACGCAAAATGAATGCACCTGGCAACAAGTCCAAGCAATTCCAGAAAAGGAATACAGCAGAAGCTGGCGATATATGTCCTGCTTGTGAACAACGCCATGACATCAGTAGCTGCTACTATGTCAACCCAACTTTGGAGACCCCAGATTGGTTCAAACCGAACAAACACATCACAAAGCTGGTACAGTACAAACTTCAGCATGATGCAGACTTACAAAGAATAATACAGGAAACAAACCTGGAAACGAAGCGACCACGCCTAACTACGGCATCACGATCGATTACACCCTACATCAAGACATCACAAACACCGGACTCAGTCACTGATTGACTAGATGGACGCGAGATCTCGAGGCTGGACGAGGGCATGATGAAAGCGGCATTCAATGCGAGCAATCAAGGATACCCATTAAAGGATGCATTCATCCTGGATTCTGGCTCGACGACGCACATCTGCAACAACCTCTCAAGGCTCGAAGACGTACGCCCGCCTGCGATGGGAGATTACATTTGGGCTGGCAACTCAAGGGTTTGGATACAAGGATACGGAGCAGTCAAGGTGACGGCAGAGGGGGCTCAGGGCAAACAAATTCTACACCTAAGCAATGTTGCCTGGTGCCCAGACTTCCTCTGCAGCCTCGTATCATTCAGGCTGCTCCGAAGACAAGGTATATGGTGGGACAATCGAGGAGACCCGACAAGCCTACGGCGATGGGATGGTTCAACCATTGCCACCTTATCGGAACACTATGGGCAATGGGTTATCGAGCCACCTACTACATCAACTTCAGCCTTTCATGTGCGTATGAATCGAGCCAAACGATCACCAC
Source organism: Pyrenophora tritici-repentis (assembly GCF_003171515.1). Classification (NCBI taxonomy): domain Eukaryota; kingdom Fungi; phylum Ascomycota; class Dothideomycetes; order Pleosporales; family Pleosporaceae; genus Pyrenophora; species Pyrenophora tritici-repentis. The sequence goes on from NC_089395.1 coordinate 2,680,639, forward strand.
AAAAGGCTACTGCCATACTATGGCACAAACGACTCGGACATCCCGGGCCATCCGCGATCGAGCACCTCGTGCAGCAATCTGAGGGGGTGAGGATCAAGGGCATCACCACCGTGGAGTGTGACGCCTGCGGCAGGTCAAAATCGAAACGACAAATACGCAGGACGCCTAGACTGAACGACGAAGGGCCAGGTGAAAGGGTAGCCATCGACTTCCATGAGTATGAGGACGGCAGTTTCACCAAGGAGAAGAGCCAAATGCTGATCACTTGCCGACGGTCCCGATACACATGGGACTTCTACTTCAAGGACAACAGACCGGCTCGCTCAATCATTCGCCTCCTAGGCCTCTTCGTCCAGTTCATGAAGAAACAATTCAACATCACAGTCAAAGTCATCGAGACTGACAACGAGATCGTTACCGTCAAACAAGAGGTCGAAAAATGGTGCACGTCCCTATCAATCAAACTCGAGCCCTCCGCTCTAGATACTCAAGCTCAAAACGGAGGAGCTGAGCGCTCAGGGGGTGTTATAAAAGAAAAGGCACGCGCAATTCGACTGGATGCAAACCTTCCATGGGAACTCTGGCCAGAAACTACCAGAGCGGCGGTATACCTATACAATCGAACGCCAAATTACCCAAACAATTGGAAGACACCATACGAAATATTCTATACACACGCAGCTGCCATGAACGGCATAGTCACCGGACCTCGAAAACCAAATCAAGCTCACCTAAAAGCATATGGGTGTAAGGCTTTCGCAATGACAGACGACACCCACAGAGGAAAGTCCAGGCTACAGAGACTAGATCCGAAGGCCTGGATTGGATACCTAGTGGGATACCAGTCGACGAACATTTACCGCATATGGATCCCATCTATGGCAAAGGTAATCAGCACTCGCGACGTAGTGTTTGACGAAGAAACAATCTTCAATGGCAAGACTGAGGACCTGATGGACAATCTCATGCACAACACCCTAGAGGAAATCGCAACGTGGGTGAGAACAGTCGAACTCCCAGGTACTCAGAGCCAACAAGCAGAAACCGAGACGTTCTACGAGGACGATACGACGCAGGAAGAGAGCCCGCGCACTCAGAAAACCAGATACCACCAAGGAAGGAAGGTGGTAGAGGCATATCTAACCCCGCCACCAACTCCTCCACCTGTGGCCTTGCTAGTTCAAGGAGAGGTGAACAACGAGGATATGACGAACATGTCCAACCAATCAACATCAATGACCAGTCCATGGGCAGCCGCATTCATGGCCGGCACCGAATCAGGACACATTGGTCAACACGAAGGAAAGTCAATCGACAAGGCTCAGGTGAAGAGACTACTATCCAAGGGAATCAAGCCCCATCGTAACCAGCTACCGCCACTCCCAACAGCATACTCAAAGCTGGAAGACCATCCACTATACGAAATGTTCAAGGAAGCAGAAAAGACACACCTTCGGAGTCACCAACAAATGAAGTCATGGACTGAGGTCCAAGCATCACCAGTCAAACGAGCAGGGCACCAGATCCTAGACTGTATGTGGGTATACACCTACAAACTCGACAAGCATCACCGCCTCATCAAATGCAAGGCAAGATTGGTAGTAAGGGGAGACCAACAACGCAACATCACCTCCCAAGACACATACGCAGCAACATTGGCAGGACGCTCATTCAGAATGCTTATGGCAATCGCCGCCAAATACGATCTTGAGCTGAAACAATACGACGTCACTAATGCTTTTGTGCATGCTGCAATCGACAGAGAAATATACATGAGGATGCCAAAAGGATATCAGAAGCCTGGCACTCTACTCAAAGTGCAAAAGGCACTCTACGGGCTCCGGATCTCACCATTACTGTGGCAGAAAGAATTCACCGCAACTCTTGCTTCGATAGGGTTTCAACAAATACCACAGGAGCCATGCTGCATGATCAAAGACGGAGTTATCATCTTCTTCTATGTGGACGACATCATCGTTGCGTACCGTTCAAAGCAAGAATCAGAGGCCATGAAGGCCATCAACTGGATCCAAGAAAAATACGCTTGTACGGGAGGAGACAACTTACAGTGGTTTCTCGGTGTAGAGGTTATGCGCAATCGCAAGCAGAAGACCATACAGCTATCTCAAGCTGCATACGTCGACAAAATCAGTCAACTCATCAACCACCAAAATGTAAGGCATGATACGCCAATGTCAGGCATCGAACTCCGACCACGAGAAGGACTCGCAGCACCAGCTGAAGTCAACAAGTACCAACGCAAGATTGGATCGCTTCTATTCGCTGCAGTCACAACAAGACCCGACATAGCCTTTGCAACATCACGACTTGCTCGCTTCCTAATCAATCCAAGTACAGAACACCAAGACGCTGCAGACCGTGTGCTCCTGTATCTCAAGAAAACAGAATCCCTAGCCCTCGAACTCGGTAGAGGCGATGGCCTCGAGGTAGCAAGTGACGCGTCGTTTGCAGACAACACACTGGACAGGAAAAGCTCGCAGGGATACGCAATCAAGCTGTTCGGAGGACTCATCGCCTGGAGAGCAAGCAAGCAAGATACTGTGACAACATCAACAACAGAAGCAGAGCTGCTTGCCCTATCACAAGTTGCTAAGGAGGCAATCTTAACGTCGCGGTTGTTAAAAGAGCTTCAGGTAAAGCTAAGCAATCCAATTATCACAATCAAGTGCGACAATACTCAGACGATCCGTCTAGTAAATGAAGACGTTGCCAAATTGCAAACAAAGCTTCGGCACGTTGACATACACAATCACTGGCTACGACAGGAGGTTACCCGAAAGGTGATCAAGGTAGAGTATGTGCCGTCTGACAACATGATCGCAGACGGGTTCACAAAGCCACTGCCAGCCAATAAATGGGCCAGGTTCCTTGATCAACTGGGACTCGTCGAGCGCGAAGAAGCCCCGCTCAGAGAGATTGAGCTCAAGGAGGTGCAAGAGCAACTGGAAGGCCTCATTATGTAGGATCGATCAACCAGTTTATGCAGCTTGCAATATGCCTTCCAAGCTGAGGGGGTGTGTCAGATAGCAGGCGTGTCGAGCCGAAAGTGCCGACACCGCTAGCTAATAACGGGTTAGCGTCTTAGCAGAACAAAACTCTCAGCGCGCACCTTAGAACAGAGACAAGAACAAATAAATCATAAACATCCATCACTTTTGTGCAATATCTTATCTAATCTGACAGGCCTACATTAAAACTAGGCTAGATAACTGCACTACAATCTACTCAGACGCCTCGCAAATAAAAGATAGAAATGGTATAGGTGTTGGCATCGTAGCCTACAACTCAACCCAGCAAGAGATCTACTCAGAAAAGACTAATATAGGGGAATACCAACTAGTTTACAACGGTGAACTAGAAGGCATTACTCTAGCTTTTGAATACGCAGCAAAGACAGCTACAAGAGACTAAGAATTCGAGATCTACGCAGACAATCAGGCAGCAATCTATAGGCTTAAAAACCTATCAGATAACCTAGGGCAACAATGGCAACTACGATGCCTAAAAGCAGCAGACTTGTCATTAAGCAAATCAAACAAACTTTGGACGCTGATTTGATTTGTTTGTACAAAACTTAAGATTGTATTTGAGTTGTTTAGTTTGATAGTGTTTTAGGAGGCCGTTTGTTTGAAAGTTTGATAGATTTGATACTGTTTAGGTGCTGATCTAATCGTATATCGTATATATTACTAAGCTTCGCTGTCCCACTTGCATATTTCGTATATTGCAGCTACCTCAGCGTCAGTTACATCGCCTGAGTTGTAATCAGATGGAGGCTTAAAGCCAGCGTCGCGCCAGCTTCGTATACACTGTATTGCTGCAAGCAGTTGTGACCCAATTTTGCGTCGCCTTGGCTCTAATAAATCACCGAGCTCGCTGAACAGCCGCTCGCACTCACAACTTGAGGCTGGTATTGTTAATATATCGATCGCCATACGCGCTAGGTTAGGATACTTTGGGCGTAGGCTTATCCAATAGCTAACAGGATTACTACCTTGTTCGAACTGCTCCTGCGTCCAGCGGAGTTCAAACCGTCGCCAACGCTCCAGCTCATCCATCTCTGTCACCTCAACAATGCCATAAGGCTCCGCATTAACGAGCGCGTTGATGGCGTCGTTGATACCACTTGAGAGCCGCACTGGTGGGCGACTTTGGCGCTGTATTTGCGGCTTATAGAACGCCCAAAGTTGTTTCAACCCAGCGTTGTTTGCCTCAAGCCAGCTCGGTTTGTCGCGCCAGCTGTTCTCACAGTAGTTCTTGTAGTATGGGTGGAGGCAGGTAGCGGCAAAGTATGCGGGTGATTCGTCGAGCTTAGTGTAATACGCGTTAAGCTTTGCCCAAGCTGCGCGTAGGTTGATAGGAAGGTGATCTTCTGGCGCGCTATTGGCATTATAGTCGACGCTTTCGTGGTTTTTAAGTAGCTGCTCGTACACGGCAAGTACAGCTTCGAAGACAGGTATAACCTCGTATATCGCGCCGAAACGGCCAGCTTTACCGCGAGCTTCAAGCCGTTTTGTCGCCTCCTTTAGCGGCTCCAACACTGATATATACTGGGTTATTACCGCCCAATCGTCAGCCGTAAGCCCATTAGATCTCATCCAAGCTGGTACTTTAGTGAGCTTATTGTTACGGCTACGCGCGTACGCGTCGGCGCCCATCGTCCTTTCGATGTGGCTTTGGGCGTACTCATCAACGGCGTTATGGAGTTTTGCGGCGCGTACAAAGGTGTCGTGAAAGCTGTTCCAGCGCGTGACGACTGGCTTTACCGGCTCGAGTATTTCCTGCTTTTGGTCGGGAGCCTTAGCGTTAACACGGCGCTGGCAATCGGCAAAAAGATCGTGTTGTTGCGGTGTTTGGATGTAGTTGATGATATCGATTAGTACACCAAGCGGACCTTGCTGCCGCCATTCTTGTAGGTAGGCTGCCTCTGTTTTGTGCTCGTCCTGATCATTATCGTACGCGTCCTTATCAAAGCCGAAGATAATCATCTGTCCGACTAAGTTAAGTGTGTGAGGGCCGCAGCGGAGGCGGTGATGGCTTGCTGTAAATTCAAAGCGTTGGGCGAGTTTGGTGACGGCGGTGTCATTAGCGTACGCGTTGTCGAGCACAAAGTACCCAAGCTGGCTACGTGTTATACCGAAGACATCGATTATATTGCCAACAACTTCAGCTATCCTCTCGCCCGTGTGGGCGCCCGTAAGCTGAGGCAGCGCGATAGGTAGGTCCCTGATAGTGCCGTCGGCGTCAGCAAAATGAGCAACAACTCCAAAGAAGCCGCGCTTGCCGCCTTTTGTCGTCCAGCCATCGAAGCTTATATGGATTTTACTAATAGCCGACGAGAGCATCTGAACAACCTGCGGCTCCATATAGCGATACAGCCTCATCACGAAGCTAGCTACACTGTTGTGACTTACCCACAGCGCGTCAGCTGCCTCCGGGTTGGCAAACTCTATCATCTGCCTAAACGCAGGCGTTTCGAACTCGCGGAGAGGGTGGTTATTGTCGACAAGCCACGTAACAGCGGCGTATCGAAAGCGCTGTACGTCGAAGTTTCCGAGCTCGTTAGCGACGCCTTGAGGTACATCGACACCGCCCTCGGTCATCATCTTAAGCGTCGTTTGGCCTCGCGGTAGTGTAATCGAATCCAGTTTGCCCTTGCGATCGTAGCCGTGGCCAAGTAGCTTCTGCGCGAGGTGGTTGATAGCGTTACTGGTCGACTTTGTAACCTCTGGATAGGCGCAAAAGATCTTACGATGATGGCAGTATTTGCAAACAAAGAACGTACGATGAGGCTCACGGAGAGAGGCAACGCGGTAACCGTACTGATATACCCAACTTTTGTTGCGCTTCAACGTACGCAGCGGCTTCGTAAAACGCGGTAAACGCTTCCAATCAATGCCGTCAAAGTTGTCCGTAAACTCGTCATCAAAGCCAGTATCATCCCCGCCTTCGATAGCCTCACTTGTAGCCTCCGTAGCAGCCCTACTACCCTCGGCCGGCGGTTGTATAGTAGCTTCTGGTATAGCGTCGCGCAACTGCGACTCGAACGGCGCGTCTTCGGTGGCCTGGCTTGCTGCAGCAGCTAGGGCTTTACGTGGCGAGGTGCGGATAGACAGCTCAGGCTGCGAATCGTCCATCAGGATAGGCTGCGATGCACTGCCTTTAGCTGTTTTGGCGCGCTTGTGGGGGCCGTGGGGGCCGGGGGTGCCCTCGGCGGCGCGTTTTAGGTTACGAAGCGGCATTTTCGGCGTGTTGGGCAACGAGAAACACTAAAACGTGCTGTAGAGACGGTAGTGTAGCTGCAAAAGATGGCTAACAGCGATATAGAAGATGGGAGATGGGATATAAGATAGCGGTCATCGACGGCTAGCGACGCTCGTGTAGTTATATGATGACTAAGCTAGATGCAACACAAGAAAACTATCGCGAAATTGCTACCTCCGCTATCTCAAAAACATCATTAAAGTCGATCTTAAAGCACCTTAGGACATCATCTATAGAACAGTGTTGACACGGCAAAGGTGTCGAATACTAGCAGTCGTTGCAACGAACAAAGTGTATAGTATTTGATTAGTAGTGAGCAAGAGCTGGATGGAGAGATCTCCATATGTACGGTTGCGAGCTAAGCGGGAAGCTTGGTCTAACTAGTGGTCCAAGCTTCCGGCCCGGAAAAACTCGCCGGGCTGGCTGTACGCGCATGTTCCGACAAACAGCTCGCTATGTAATATTAGTCAAACAGTCAAACAAACTAAACAAATTTCGATCGTACGTTTGATTTGTTTGTATATTTCTATAGGCAGCGTTTGGTTTGTTTAATTTGCTTATAGTCAAGCAAATCAAACAAACTATTCAAACGCGTTTGCTTAATGACAAGTCTGAAAAGCAGCAAAAACAATCCAACAAAAACAGGCTACTATCCACTTACTGTGGGCACCCGGACACACAGACATAGTAGGGAATGAAAGAGCAGACTATCTTGCAAAAGAAGCTGCTAAAGAAGTCCCACAATCATCAACAAAAAGTGTCATGGTTTGGAACCTTGGTGTTCTGAGCACGGACCACGCCGGCGCCTCGGGTGCCGAGGCCCCGCTGCCCCACACATGTATTTAATTCTACCGAAGTATTGGAACAAGGTCTCCTCTGGTGGTATGACTACCATAGGGAACCGAGTAGAGGTATGTTAGGTCACCACGTATTGGATTGAACTACACTAAGAGCTGTTGTTCTGTCTTCTTATTATCATGATGATCTGGGGATTTACATGACAGATCATCATTCCGCGTCGGTCCTTCTGCTCGGGCTTACTTCCACGAGCCTCATCCCCGCCGACCTGGACTGAACCTTACATCTTCTCAACACTCCCCCTCAGGGCAGGTCCGGTCTAAGGACAACTCCTAATTGGTTCTTGAATTTCTCGAATGCGACTCGCTGCAACGGCTTTGTCATTCCATCAGCCACCATATCTACAGTTGGCACGTAGGCCACGTCGAGTTTACCTTGTTCTGCTAGGTCTCTGATAAAATGATAACAGACGTCGATGTGCTTTGATCTTTCGTGAAGGTGAGGGTTCTTTGTAAGTGCAATGGCACCCTGGTTATCTCCTAGCATCTGGACCTTGTTGGTGTCTTTTCCAATGTACTTTGGGAACCCAAGATCTCTGAACATTTGAGCAATCCACTGGCCTTGCTTACAGCATGTTGATAGTGCGATGTATTCAGATTCGCAGCTTGACGTTGCAACAGACCGTTGCTTCTTGCTAGACCATGATATTGGACCTCCGTAGAACATTGCAGTGCTCCCTGAAACGCTCTTTCGGTCTACCATGTCGCTTGCCCAGTCAGCATCAGAGTAGATGACAAATTGCGAGTGTACTCCCCCTGGTCCGTAGCGTAGCTTCATTGTTACTGTCGACCTTAGATATCGTAGCAGGTTCTTCAACGCATGGCCATGATGTTCTGCTGGATCGCTCATGTATTGGCTTAGCTTTCCGAGGGTGAATGCAATGTCTGGGCGTGTAAGAACCATAGCAAACATAAGGCTCCCTATCACTTGCTGGTATTCAGTGATGTCGATTCGGGTGTCGTTGTTAGTGGCTGGCCTAAATGACGTGTAATCTGCGGATGGAATCTTCTTGTCTCTGTGTTGTTTGCTAGACATTCCAAACTTGTCAAGTACTGCGTGTATGTACTGTTCTTGATCGAGGTAGATTGTGCGGCGCTTTCTGTCTCGCGTAACTCGTACTCCAAGGATCTTATGAATCTCCCCTAGGTTCTTGGTGTTGAATCTTCCAGAAAGCTTCTTGTAGAACCAATCAATTTGAGCTCGATCTTTTGCGGCAACAGCAATGTCGTCAACGTAGACGAGGATACGGAGTTGTTTTTCTTCGTGGATAAACATGCACGGGTCGGCAAGGCTTTGCACGAATCCCCATGCCAGAAGTTCTTTCTTTATTAACAAGTTCCAGTCACGAGCAGCTTGTTTGAGTCCATATAGGCTGCGGAGAACTTTAAGGACGTATCCTTTCTTAACTTCTACTCCCTGGGGTTGCTTAAGAAAGATCTCTTCCTTCAAATGCGACTCTGTGAAAGCATTCTTGATGTCAAAGTGAAAACATTCTAGGTTTTCCGCTGCGACAGTGGCCATAAACAGACGTAAGGTGTCCATGCGAACTGTCGGGGCGAAAGTCTCGTTGTAGTCTGTTCCGTGTACTTGCGTAAAACCTCTTGCCACAAGGCGTGCCTTAAACCTCTCAACAGTCCCGTCGAGATTTGTTTTGACTGTAAAAACCCACTTTGAATCAACCATGTTCGCGTCTTTTGGCTTTGGAACTTCCTCCCAGGTTCGATTCTCCATTAACGCGATTATCTCTTCAAGTATTGCTGCTTTCCATTGCTTTCCATACTTTGGGTCGTTGATAGCTTGCTCGTGTGTCTGGGGGATCTGGATTCCTGCGATCTCGGTTGCTGCAAAAGCCTTCTCAGATAGTCGTGTTTGCTCTTCTATAAGGCCAGCTTGGGCTAGCATAGCTTTAACGATCTTGCTAAATCTCTCGTCCTCAACAACCTCTTCGTTAGACCTCTTTCGTTTGGCTTGTCTGGTGAAGTATCGTGGAGCCTCCTCTTCTCGTACAGACTGGGTATACGGTTCTTCGGGTCCCTCTTCGTCCACAAGATTAGGAACCCGCTCATCAGATGGTGCAGTAGGGGGAATAGTCGTTAGCTTCCCTGGTCTTCCTCTGTGACGCTTAACTGGTTCGGGAGTTAGCTCTGCCGACGACAGTTCTATTGGGTTCTCGGGAACTGGCTCCACTATTTCTGCAGGAGATGGTTCCATTGGTTCGACAGGAGATGGTTCCATTAGTTCGACAGGAGATGGTTCCATTAGTTCGACAGGAGATGGTTCCATTAGTTCGACAGGAGATGGTTCTATTGGTTCTGCAGGAGATAGTTCCATTGATTTGGCAGGAGGTGGTTCCATTGGTTCTGCAGGAGATGATTCCAGATCCTTCCTAGGTCTTCCTCTTGGTTTTCGGTCTGGCATCGTATTCTGCGTCCCTTGTGGTCCAGCTGGTATGTTTCGCAGTCGTAGTTCAACTTTTCCTCCAGGGGTGTATTCGTCCACTGATAATCGGCTTGTCCTTGAGGTGTATCCAAGCTCTGGCGAATAGAACTTGAACTGCTTGTTTGTTGTCTCAGAATATCCCATGAATACTCCAACTCTGCCACGGTCCACGAGCTTGTCATGTCGTTGGTCTGCTGGAATCGTTTTGGGGTTGATGTAAGAATAGCATTTGCTCCCCCATACACGGATGTGGTCAATGGATGGTTTCGTTCCTGTGAATGCCTCTTCAGGACTGACTTGCTTTCCATTGATCGTGGGTCCTGTGTTTGTGCGGTTTCGCAGGTATGCGTCTGCTTCGACAGCTTCATCCCAAAACTCAATTGGTAAACCAGCGTCTTTCAGCATTGCTCTCATATCAGCTTCAGCGGTTTGGATGTTTCGCTCAGCTGGTCCATTCTGGTGTGAGGAAGCAATTGTTGTAGGCTGAATTTCCACGCCCTGTGTAACTCTCCATTCCTCGGCTTGCTGTAGAAGTTCTGGTGCGTTGTCAGTTCCAGCAGCTTTAACCTTTTCGCCAGTTTGATGTTCTACAAAGGTCTTCCAGATTTGGAGTTCCCTTTGTGCGTCTCCCTTTTTCTTCAGCGGGATAACCCAGTTTTTTCGCGTGTAACTGTCAATAATAAGGAGGAACCACCTGTTTCCTCGCAGAGATGTTGGAAAGGGTCCTGCAATGTCAAACTGTACTAAGGCTAGCTTCGTGGCCTTATGCTCTCTCAGCTGCTTAGGGATGCTGTTCTTCATTTTCGTCAGAGAACACACTTCGCAGATTTCTATCTTCTCTGGAACTTGAATCTTCTTCTGGAGAGTTGTAACTTCGTGGAGTTTAGCAATCTTTGCAGGTCCTAGGTGTGCGAAGCGTCTGTGATACAGCAAGTATCTCTCCTTTTCATTAACCTTAAGCTCGCTCTTAACTGGTGCATGGAGTTCCGTGCCTAGAAATGCTGTTTCTTGGTATCCATCGGCAATGTGTGACACTACGTAGAGGCCGTCGTCCATAGTTGCTTCAATAATAACCTTCTTTCCTAGTTTGAAGTATAGTGCGTGTGAATTGAAACGACCCTTCAGGCTTGCTGCGCAAATTCTTCTTCCTGATAACAAATTGACTCCAAGGTTAGGTACAAGCAGTACTTCTGACAGCCATGTCGACGATCCATCCTTACACACCACTTGAGCTTCTCCTTTCCAGTCCGCATATAATTCTCCCCCTCCAACCCGAACGACTCTTCGTTTGATCTTAATCATTCGTCTAAATAATGAGGGTTGGTCAGACATGTGAGAGGATGCGCCAGTGTCGGCAGCCCAGGTAGATGGAGAGGCCTTACCGACGATGTCTTTTGAGAGACGGCATGTCTCAATTTCCTCGGGTTCGGAGTCTGAGGTCTCAGATAATTCATCTGACTCTGAATTGACTTCTTCGGCTCCATATGCTTTGCCAGTCCTTTTGTGGGAATTCCTTTGCTTAGGTGTCTTAACGAGCAGCTTAGATGATTTCTTAGCGTCGTATTCCTTAAGGAGCTTTCGAGCTCTCTCACGTCTTGGGCAGTCTCGTACGCCATGGGCTCCATCACAAAGGAAGCATTGGACCGTGAATTTGGCACCAGATTCGGAGTCAGACGATAGTGGCGAGTTCTTATGATTTCGACGCCTGTAAGGCGGAACATACTTCTCCGTCTTTCGGAATGCTGGAAGAGCTTTTTCGTTGGCGTCTTGCTGGTCTCGAACCTCCTTCTCTTCCAGAAACTTAAGTTTCTGTTCAACCGTGAGGTTAAGTTGGGCGTTTAAGGTGTCAATCGTAGTCTTGAATTCTTTCGGAAGTGATCTGATAAGAACGAGTAGTAGTGCAGAGTCCTTGTAAGCTCCGTTGGTGTCGGCGTCTGCTGCTACAAGTTTACGTCGGTAGTCCTTTAGCTTCTCCCATGATCCAACAATCGTGTTCCCGGGATTAAATGTGAACGTTTGAATTCTAGTCATGTATATGTTGGCAGTTGTGGCGTCAGTTTGGGTGTACTTCTTTTGTAGGTAGGCCCAGAATTGGAAGGCAGTATCGTATTCGTCAATGAGGGCTTGGTCATCCTCGCTAAGCGACCGAAACAAGAGATCGATTGCAGTGGCTTCATCTTCTAGGTACTTGTCTCTTTTTTCAATGTTGACGCGGATCTTGGTATGCTTGTCTGTTTCAGCAATTTCCAACTCTTCCATAGCCTCCGTTAGTCTACTAGCTGTTGCTATTTGACAGTGCTGTACCAGATTTTTCTCGCAGACATAGAAGACTTTCTTCCCCTTAAGCTTGACCTTGTTTCGGCGAAACCAAGTATCGTGGTTTTCGGCTGTGAGCTGGGGGATCTTCCATTCTTCCTTCTCTGCAGCCATCTTGTGCGGGTGATGCGGTTGATTCGGGCGATGCGGGCGATGCGGGCGATGCGGGCGATGCGGGCGATGCGGGCGATGCGGGCGATGTTCTGCGGGTGGTGCAGTCGTTATCGGTTCTCGAGCGTGGAGACGGTGTGTGTAAGTATGGTTGCGTGTCAACCGCGTTGTACACGACTTTTTCTCTTTTCCGATTCCTGCTTGAATCTAAGTCCTTCGTGACTTGGGTGAGTGTTTTTGATTCCTTCTCGAATCTAAGTCCTTCGTGACTTGGTTAGGTGTTTAAAACCAATAACGTTGGGTTAGGCAACCGGGCTCATAACCTATTGGAACAAGGTCTCCTCTGGTGGTATGACTACCATAGGGAACCGAGTAGAGGTATGTTAGGTCACCACGTATTGGATTGAACTACACTAAGAGCTGTTGTTCTGTCTTCTTATTATCATGATGATCTGGGGATTTACATGACAGATCATCATTCCGCGTCGGTCCTTCTGCTCGGGCTTACTTCCACGAGCCTCATCCCCGCCGACCTGGACTGAACCTTACATCTTCTCAACACGAAGTTTCTTAGAAACTCGGTACTGCAAAAACTTTGTAATTCAACACAGTTTTAAATATCTGATCCTGTGAGACCCTAACAAAAAGCATTGCCTACCTAGGCACTGTTATTAAAAAGATCGAACAAACCGAATAACGCTAAGAGTACCAAAAATACAAAACAAGAGCAACTACTCTAAACAAAAAGACCTACTCAGCAAAATTCCCACTCAAAATCCGAAAAACAATCCAAATACCACGCAGCACTAATCGAGAAATCTCTAGCGCCTTCTATGCTCTTAAAATAGGACACGGATACTTTAGGTCCTATTTAAAGAGATTCAAGAAAATAGAATCTGATCTCTGCAGCTGCTCGCACACCCAAACACCAGAGCACCTACTTTTACAATGCTCTCTATACAAAACAGAAAGAAAAACTCTTATACAAGCAATCAATCACCAACCAGCTACTCTACCACTACTTCTCCATACTAGCGCCGGTATAGAAGCCACTTTAGCTTTTATTACTAGCACTAGAATAGGAACAAGAAAATGGTACCAAGGACAGCTGCTAGACGACACACAGAGAGACACTATATAAAACTAAAAACACTGCCTTCTCCTTTGCCATAAGAGCCCGCTGATACATCTCTTTCTATTCACCAAACTGCTCTTTAGCACCAGGCACCAGCTAGACACCGAGTCTAGCTAGAAGCAAGCCTAAACTGCCATAGCCAAACAAACACCCAAAATGTACGATAAACAAAACCAGATAGAACGGCCTCCGGCCCAGTCCTACATAGTCTCTGACTGAAAAAGGACTTAAATGGAATAATAATAATAATAATAATAATACACACACCCATATCACCTACATCACCCACAACCCAAAGCCAAACACACTAAAGACAAACACTTAACAATTCATTCTCGATCCTAGGGTATAATGCAACCATCCATCCCCCCCCCCCCAAATCTAACTAAACTGATCACCCCCCTCCTCACCCCAACCCTCCTCCCAGCAATCCTCCCCTGCCTCATCTTCCACCTCCACCGCCGTTCCCTCTCTTCCTTCTCCCTCTGCTCCCTCAACGCCTTCTTCCGCTCATACACGGCCCTAACTGTTCTCTTCGTTCTCTCAGCACCCTCATCGAAGTTCGCGCGTGCGAGCTCGACAACGGAGTCGATTTGCTCGGGCGTGTAGACAAAGTTCCAGGTTGACATGAAATCGCTGACTTTAGGATCGACGTTGGGGACTTTAGGGTTGGCGAGGAAGGGGAAGTAGATTACGGTTATGCCGGAGGAAGGGTGCATTAGCTCCCAGTCTTCTGTAGCTTGTTTTGTGGGGGACGGTGGGGTGGAGGGGGAGGCATTGTCGGAGGGGTCGTGGGTGCGTTCTTCGGTGCTGCCGACCCAGATGTTGCAGTAGCCGAGGTCGTTTGACTTTTTGTTGGTTTTGGCCGATGGTTCTTGGGTGCTGCCAGCGTCTTGGGCTTCGTCGAGCTTTTCTTGGGCTTGTTGCGGGGTCTTTGCTGAGGCGCGGTCGAGATCTTCTTTTAGCTCTTCGATGGGCTCCTCATCGGGGGGCCAGCCGGCGCCTACGGGCCATCCTTTTATGCCGCGTTGACGGGCGTAGCCTTCGGTTACTTTGAGCCAGTTGTCGGTTTTGACGTCGGCGGAGGCGTCGAAGGCGACGAGTATGTCTACGTTGCGGCCCGGGCGGAGGAGTGGGTAGATGGGTAGGTTGTTGGACATGCCGGCGTCCATGAATTGGAAGTTCTTTTGTACATGAATACTCTCCGGACATGTTTTGGGGAGGAACTCGCGCATGCCGAGGGCGTAGTTGGGCATGGCGGCGGGGTCGATGGGATGGACTTTGACGAGGTCATCGTCGCGCTCGGCAATCATGGCGTCTATGCTGCCGCCCAGACCTGTGAGACTCTTCATGAGAGGTCGGATCTCGCGGTAGTAGTGTGATAGTGTTGCACAGAAGGCAGATCCCCAGATACCCATGAGAAGTGGAACGCGCACTTCTGGTAAGGCCAAACCGTTATCGCGCCAGACTGTCCTTCCGTTCTCGAATCGACGACCCATGGCCCAGGTGGGAATACCGGCTGAAAGCTCCTCACACCACATCTCGTATGGAGTGAATTCGAACCACTGAAACCATGCCTCTCTCCTGGCCTTTGCTTCTGCAGCAATCCGGTCTGTTTCTCCCGACTGTTCAGCAAGAGGTATCTCGTGTCGGACGGCAGTGTAGATTGGGAGAGGTTGTGAGCCGTTGTCTGTAAAGCGTCGTTGGTAGGAAACCTTGAAATCATACTCGCTGACAGAGAGTTCTCCCTTTGGTACGAGCAAGCGGGCAGCGAGCAACGCGCCGTAGATGTCGACGAGTCCAAAGTCGGCGTCAGGAATACCTTTCGCCTTTTCCACAAGTCCACTCAACAGGTATTTGTTTGTTGGCGCACTGACAAGAAGTTCAAGCGCATCGGGTGGAAAGGCAATATGCACACCGAGCCTGTTCTTGAGATGTCGGATGATTTTGGCGTGGCTGCGTTGAGTAAGATCTGAGTAGTAGAGGGTCTGGAGCCAGCAACTACCACTGACACCCGCCGTGTATGTGGCGCAGTCAAAGAGGCCGTGTTCCTTGGAGGAGAGATACGATGATGTACCTGCGACAAGAGCGCGCAGTCCGCCACCAGATCCGCACATGGCGATGACAGGAACGTCGTCTGGGTGTATCTTGGCTTCCGGAATATCGAGATATCGCGCAAGTGCTGCCTTGGTGAACTGTGCCCTCTTTTCCAAAAACGACTTTTCTTCCTGGCACAGCTCGTCCGAGACTCTCACTGAGGCGTCCCATATAATCTCGGGGTTGATCTCGGGATCGTTTGCCTCGTACCATATCTCCTCTGCCAACGATCCCGGTGCCATTGAGAGTTCATTCTGCAACTTGCGAATGAAGCCAGGGAGAACCTTAACCCAGTTCGGAACAATATAGTCAATGATAGTGTCGCCAATGGCAGAGGGTGACGGCGAGCTCGGGAACTTGTCGGCAATGGTCTGCCAGGCTGATTTGGCTGTTCCAGCTTCTTCATCCTCTTCGCTGTATCCCTTTGCGACGCGCGTCTGTGGTGGTGCATCCTGGTCGCCCGACTTGCGCGAGCCTTCCTCGTTCATCTGTTCCTCCGCCTCCCCTGCAGATGTCGTCTCGGTCTTTTCTTCGTCATTTCCGCTTGAGATCCATCGTTTCATGGATGGAGCATCGAGCTGAATCGGATGGGACACCGGGAACGGGGAGTATCCGGAAGATAAGAAGCTAGTGGCGGCTGTCGCAATGAGTGATGGAGGGCCATAGCGAATACCCAGAGCGGCGGCTTTGGACTTGTATATACGTGTACGCGCGCTATGTAGGCTGGAATTGTTAGCATCTGAACCGCAGGCAATACTATGCGACAAACCTCCGACGCGTCCCGCGCAGCCAAAGCTGCCCCGCGTTGTGCGTGTTCCTATAGCCGGCCATGCGCACAATTCACCGGACTACCAAAGTTTTGTCAGTAGTTAAGCCGAGGATCGTGGGCGATCACTCCCACGCCGAACGCCCCATGGGCTTATACAAATGCCATCAACATGACGAATCCCGCATGCCAATTTTGCAGGTTTCCGAGCGAATGGGTGCCCGCATCACGTATGCCAAGACATGCAGGAACAGCATTCTAGAACCCGGCCCGACTTGACCCTCTTCTCCACCCGTCCAGCGTCACTTTTCCAGACACATCCCGACGTTTTTAAGCTTTACCATCCGGCACGGCCGCTAGGAACACGATGGGATGCGCTTCTTCTTCTGGGCAACCGATTGTGACGATCAAAGCTTGCACTCGTACCCCGGCCACACCACGTGCTGCGATGACGCGCTACTGCACTTGTAGATTATGTGTTTACTACGAGAGATGAAGTATCTGGGCATTCGACGAGATGCGTATCCTTAGTTTCTGTAGTAGAAGGTTACAATGTGATGTTTGTAGATGAGCTGCTGACTTTACTCCAAATCATCGTCTCAACTTTACCTGTGCAACTTGAACTCGTGCCCATGTGAGAATAATCAACAATGACGGTTTTCGCTGCCTTCAGAACATTCTATTACTTCCTTCAAATCAGCGCTGAAATGATCAGAGTAGTTCTGTAAACATCCCTCTGAAAAGCTGCAAACTCACCTTCACTTCTCACTTTACCAATTTCGGCCACTGTTTGCCACCCCATCTCACCGTTTGCTCGTTTGCACCTTGGCACGTGCTCATATCTTGCGTGCACCTTTCTGCCCCGCCATTGCTCATGTTATCCCACAACCTCTTTCTCCGTCATATCTCCACCATCTTTATTTCCTCCAAGGCTATAGCTCTTGCGACCTGTACGACGTTCAGACTACTCATACCAGAGGGCTGGTCCGACTTGAGCAAGTATCTTGTTTATTTTCGACTGTCCTGTGTGAACTAACTGTTCGAATAGCAACATGTCGGACCGCAGCCTGAGCCTCGCGCTCCCCGTTCCTGTGGTGTTGCCCAAGTTCGCAGAGTTCAAAGCTGCCGACTCAACCGTCAGGTCAAAGATTACGGGAATCAGCGATTCAGCCCAATCCTCAACCAATGGCCTTGCATCCGACAGCTTTTACGATAGGATGCACATGGAGATTGATGACGATGTTCGCAACATGTGTGCCAAACTCTCTGAGGCGATATCTGAATTTCCGGAAACTAGTGAAGAGCTCTCACATTTGTTGGCAAGGTTGAGTGATGCATACCACATGCCTAAAGGCACGGCTTTACTCGCAGCTTTCCTTGGAATGATGGGTGTCGGTAAGAGCACATTGATCAACGCGCTCTTCGGTCGCGTGCTCGTCACAAACTCTGGTGGTGTGTTGGCATGCACTTCGATTCCGACAGTCATAATATGGAAGAAAGGCACTATGGACAACACGAAGCTTAGCGATTTGGCTATCCAGCTGTTTACTGAAGAGCAATATCAGGACTGTGTCAGAGAACAGATCAACCGCTGGACCGAATGGTACGCTCATTCATCCAAGAGCAAGCAGATCGTGAGATACGAAGACGAAGGCAGCCTTTCTGAAGCTCATATTTTCCAAGAGTACTCCAAATCCAGCGGAGAATTCGACCGTGCTCAGCTGAAGCGTGGCGCCGACACAGCAAAAGAGTATTTCGAAATCATTCTCAATGTTCAAGAGAACGTAATATCAAAGCAGGCCTTGGAAGCAGTTCTCCATAGCGACGATATCAAAGAGGAAGAGTTCCTTGAACGCTGTATGACCGAGATCCGAAAACGCTGTGTGCAGATCACAGAGTTGGTTGCCAGCCTGAAGAATGTCCACGATAGAGACCTGCGGAAGCAGCGAGCGCAGATCGATAAATTCTGGCCACTCGTGAAAGCAGTTTACATCGAGACTGGTCACACCCTTTTGAGAAACAACATCCATGTGGTTGACTTGCCTGGTAAGTATTATTGACGTCAGAAATACTACCCAACACCTACTAACCTTCATAGGGTATGACGACAACAACCAGATCCGGAATGCTATTATCGATCAGTTTCGCGCCAAAGCAGACATGGAGATTGTAGTCACACGCACAAGAGTTGCTAGTAGTGTATCGCAAGAACACTGGCTGGATGAGTCTATTCGTCGGCGGGGTCCAGACAGGACGCTCTTGGTTACAAATGGATCTGATGTGAGTTGGTCTTCGATATATGTATATGCTCCTGCTAACAAATGTATAGGAGATTGTCACGGGAATATCGACCGTGATCGAAGATCTAGAAGAGCAGCCGTTCACTCATCTGAAGTACTGTCTTCAAGATGCCAACAGGGTCGCCGAGTTTTCTGAGGGTAATGAGGCTCTTATTCACGAATACAAGGAATGTCTATACATGAACGCCAAGCTAGCCTTCATCAATCACCAGAGCAACATTGTCAAGGCAAAGTTTGCAGACAAGGGTGTCCATGTTCTCTTGACTTCAGCTCGAGAAGCTTTATTACACCAAGTGCCGGACCCAACAGAGATTCCCAAGCTATGTATGGCAGCTACAGGAATCGAAACACTCAGAGGATACTTATTGATGCAAACCGCTGCCTCCAATCTGCGCACACTGCACAACCATATCTTCGAGGCACTTCCAGAGATATCGGTTGCTATCAATCACATAATAGTGAAGTTTGTCGATGAGGACGGCTATCGCACAATGCGGGAGTTCCTGGCCCAAGAGCTGTGTGGTTTGCAGAAACGTCTCGACGCTCTTTCGATTTCAACTCTGCAAGAGCGCGTCAAGGCTCCTTGGAATGACCGGGACATTGGACGCAAGATTCTACCAGCACACAAAAAGACACTAGATCCGTGGACAACAAGACAATGGCCCTTTTGGACCTTTGCGAAGATGCTACGGGACCATGGAATGCCTACCGGTGGGATTTGCAAAGACTACAATCTTAACCTGGAGCTTGCACGTACTATGCATAGCTACATCGATCAATGGCACTGCACCATGTCGTCACACCCTAAGGAAGTTACCGAGATTTTGGATGCACCCGTCCAAGCCATCATGAGAGAACTCGAAACCCATATCAATCTTTCAACTGGGGACCCGGCCCTACAACGAACAGCCGCAGATGCACACAAGACTTTGTCACGGCGAATTGGTATTGCATACGGTGTCTTGCTGGCCGAGCTGAAAAAATATCTGAATGAGAACTATCTGAACTTCACAACGGAAAAGAACTTCTACTCCCCTGTAGCAGGTGTGATGAGGCCAATTTACGAGGCAACTCGAACCTCGACTCAACAAGGAAAGGGCGTACATTCCAGACAAGCATTTTACCTGCAACAAGCCGTCATTTCACCCGATACCGACCAGACAAATCTGCGGGAGAAGATAGCCAGATCTCTGGTGGACAGCCAGTTCAGTTTCTGGGAAAAATCATGCAACGAGTACATCAAAGAGGTCATGCATCAGTTCCAGGAATTTCAGCGAATCAGCGTGGAGCTCCTCGAAAATGACGCCTGGATATCACCTCAACATGCACGCATTCGTGGTCGATTGGAGGCTTTGCTGCCACAGTTCGAGCGTGACCTCGAGATGATTCAGAGCAAATTCTTCGAAACGACCCGTCGTCCGGCTGTAAAGCCGATTGGCAGCGAGCTTACGCATAACTCTACACAGTCTCGGCCCTTCTTGACCAAGCCTTGTATGCTTGAGCTTGCACTGGTAGCTACCGGAAAAGGTTCTAGCCGGGCTTTCAGCACATCCTCAAGGCCAGTGCGCAACCTGTTCTCTCCTGTCAAGCCCACATCTTTTCGGTCTTCCTCTATGTTTACGAAACCTCGACGACGCGGTCAAGGCAGGAACGGTTTGTTGATTAGCATCATTTCTCTCCCTTTTCTCCACTTCTTGAAAGCCTGATTTGCTTTCTGACTGTTACTTTTCTTCACTTGGTGCATTTTCATAGCACATTTTCTTGTTTTTCTTTTACACTTTACCACATGGGCTTCCCATTCAGATTCACGATGTGCGTTTTTTTTTCCTAAGCTTGAGTTGGTATTTGAAAGAGGTGAACGGTATACTAGCATAAGAGAACCTAATCCAGCAAAATTGTACATTATTGGAAACAATCATCCTGGTTTATGGTAAACATACGCGTGATGTGATGCTATTGGATACAGCATTTGCCAATTGGCTATTTTACGCGTTCATCGGCCACCTTCCTTGTACTTACGAAACTGCCGCCGTATAAATCTATGAATCTATTTTCGTCCCTTCACGCAGCCCAGTGATGCCTGAACAATGTTATACGTAAGCGTCGCCGAAACCAGTGTGAGACACAGACAGCGGGCTTCGCGGTGACAGGAATCGCTCGTCAGGTAACATTAGGTCCGTTTATGGCAGTTTTGGGGTCTATACACTTGTGGAAGAACTTTCTCGGAGGCTGATTTCACCAACACTAAAAGTAGCGTGTAGTAGATTGGCCGAGAACACAGTTTAGATCTCAGTGTGGCGTCTGGTAGTGGAACTGTGGCGCCGTCGACAAGTTCAATTCGCGGACCACGGTCAGGCCAGACCCTGGCTCGTCATAGCGTTGTCTCCGCAACAGCTCTCCGCAAGCATCCCCTCCCACATCATCATACACCGATCCGCAGACTTCCCCAGTTGGACATCCTTTCATTTATTAGCTTTGATGTTGGGCTTAATGTTGGCTCTAGCCTTGCCCGTTCGCTGTACATAATCGAGGTTCGCCCTCGCCATCCACGAATTAACACGGGCCGAGGCAGTCGCAAAGCTCACCAGCAGTCGCCATGGTCGCCCCCCGCAGGACTGCGCTCCTGGAGGAGAGCGCCGAAGTGGAGGTGCTCTTCGCCAACATGGAGAAGATGAAGACGCTCACCAAGAAGATCCAAGCCTCGGTCAATCGGCTCGATGCCAGTGGGAAAGCCGTCCAAGAAGCTATCAGCCCAATCTACGGCAACACTCAAAAACTGCAAATCGCAAACACAAACGTCGACCGTATAATCGAGGCCATTGAGCGACTCAGGGCACCACGAGAGGAAAGTGCAAAGGAGGAGAGGATTATTCGCGCGGGCCCTGGCCGGGGAGACCTGGACGGCTATATCGCTTCTCTCGATCGCACAAACCTCAGTCTCCAGGACCTTAAGCGCACTAACCTGCGCTCTAACGAACAAGCCGTTGCCGAGCTTAGTGGGCTCTTGAAACTCGGTAACAAGCAACTAGAGGATGTCTTCAGGAGTATCTTGCAAGATAGCTCCCGAGGAAAGGTCCAGCCATTGGAATATGTCGCAAAGCGTACGTTGATCTTGCACCATATATAGTGACGCTCTAACAATCTGCAGAGAACCCTTTCCCTCGCATGCCTCAAGAGAAGCTCCAGAGTCTACGCAGCATCAACACTCACATTACCAAAACCTTCGCCCAAGTATCGCAAGTCGACCTGTCGCAAACTCCCACACGAAGAATATACGCAGAGATCCGGGGCGAATATCTCGAAAGCACGTTACGCAGTCTTATGCAAGCGTCGATCAGCACGGCCCGAAAGGTACAGGCTGACGCGTTGTACAAGAAGGGTACCAATGGTATCGGAACCTACGTGCAAGCAATCGAGGGCCTTTTCGTAGCCGAATTCGACAACCTCAACTACGTCTTCGATCGGGACGAATGGAGCGACGTCTATGTGGCGACATGCCAGTTTCCGCTACAAGACTTTACCAAAACACTGCGCGAGCTCAACGGACATATCCAGAAGAATCTCCTGACCGACTGCTTTCTAGGCTTTGAGATATGTGGTCTGGTACGGACACTATCCATGCGGCTTCAGAAGCAGACGGGTGCGCTCAAGGACCAGATTTACGACAGCGTGAAGCCAGTTCGGGAAACGTCGAAGATGTCTTTGGGCAAAATGCTAGAAGACACGAGATCTCGCACACAGGCACTCATTGCGCTGCCTATTGATGGCGGGCCGGTGGAGATGACTACACAGACGATGCGACGCCTGCAGGAATTGACAAACTATCTAGAGCCTCTCACATCAATATTGGCATCTCTGGGTGAAGGCGGCTGGAACTCCAACTCGGCCAACAACTCTTCTACAACTCTAGACGTTGGCCCCGACGGCGTGAGGCTTTTCGGACAATATGCCGCCGATTGCATCGATACGCTGTTACAGAATCTGAGCGTAAAGGCCAAGACACTGCTAAAGGGCAAGAACTTGCAGGGTATCTTCCTAGCCAACAACGTTGCCATTGTCATGCGGATCATCCGCTCGTCAGAACTAGCACCTCTCATGGGCAGCTACGAGAAGAAGCTCGCGGATTGGCGGAAGCAAGGCACAGCCATGTATCTTGAGGCATGGCGCGAGCCGTCTGGTTACCTGCTCGATGTACAATACACGAACCGTACCAAGGAACGGCCGACATCCAGCGGAGCCGACTCGGCAGCTATTGTAAAGACACTCAGTTCAAAGGACAAGGACGCAATCAAGGAAAAGTTCAAGAACTTCAACACAAGCTTCGACGATCTTGTCACACGTCACAAGTCGTACGCGATGGAGCCCGAGGTGCGGAACCAGCTGAGCAAAGAGGTACAGAACATCATCGAGCCCTTGTACAACCGATTCTACGATAGGTACCGGGAGATTGACAAGGGCAAGGGCAAGTATGTCAAGTACGACAAGACCGAGTTGAACAAGGCACTGGCGAGCTTTGCATAGTGTAATGGTTGCGGCGTTGTGGCTTGTTTGTTTGCGCAGAATACCCTTTGATTTGCATGTACAGGATAGCGATACAGATAGAGAGCTAGGCTAGGTTGGATATATGAGCCCAGGGCCATGCTGGCGGAGGCGGTGTAATTGGATACATATGTAGGGTCGAGTCTTGCACTCCCATGTCTTGTGGTGCCACGCTACACCTGGTACCGTGAGGGGTGAAGGAGCATGGCGTGAGATTGCCGGGGAGGCAGCGATGGAGTGCAGTAATATCAATTAGGCGCGTTGTTGCTCGTGCTTGCCCGGGTGCTCATTTACCAAACACGTGACGTCCCCTTGTGGAAGATCTAGGGCTCGCGACTGCCTCTTGCAGACGGGACACGAGAACACCAAAAGTTCGCGGTGAAAGGTGCCAATTGCATCTTACACCAGTGCCAGCTGACTGGGAGCCTCACCGGACCTCACTCTGCCTCAGGCTGTTACCGACATCGAGGCCGGGTGCTAGTGGTGACGCGGGGATTTTTGGTCTAGTGCCCATTGCTCTGGCGCTGCTCGGACTTGCTCCAATCGCGCCCATCCCTGTGCGGACCCCTTTCCTCTACCCAGCAGGCCGACGGCACCACGACTTCCCTTTCAACGTCGCAGTCCCCGGAACACCACGCCATTTTCCCTTTGCAGCCCACTGCACCACTTCAATCCATTGCTTTGAGTGCATCTCTCACTCTACAGCATACCTACCGCTGACTGGTACGCCGTCCCATCTCTCTCTCTCCACACGCTTCCGTTTCACTTTATTTCTCCACGTTTGGCCTGGGTCGCGTCTAGCATTTGTTTCGCACCCGCGGCTGGCAGACGGGCACGTCAGGCATTGAAGGCCTTTGCTAACATCATCTCGCTCGGCAGGAGTCCCTCCCTTGACAAACATTGTCTGCGTCTACTGCAACTATTTACACCATGGGTAAGGAGCTTCCCCGATTCACTCCCCTTTGGCCCAACAAGACACGCCTCGACGGCGAAGATTTTTTTGATAGCTCGTGCATAAACACCCAAGCACACCTATGCGCAGCAGAGAGAGGGGTACATTCGGCAGGGTCCAATGCACTTCTCTCTCGCTGTTGCTGCGGTCGACAGGCTCTACCTCTCGCTCATGCTCAAAAAGGCCCCTTTGCTAACAAACGGCTGCAGAATCCGGTGCTACATCTCCAGCGCCGCCAACGCGTGCGTCCCCATCACCTCCAGCCTCTGCCGGCGGCTTCGCCATGGATCAGACGATTAACGGACAGCCTCCAGCGGTACAAACCATCACGGCGAAGAACCCCAAGGCCGCAGCTGCCATGGCAAACGACATGAACATTGTGCGCAGGAAGCTCACGGGCTACGTCGGTTTCGCCAACCTGCCCAACCAGTGGCACCGCAAGAGTGTACGCAAGGGCTTCAACTTCAATGTCATGGTTGTTGGTATGTTTGCTTCTGCGTCACGGCTTATGATTTGTGCTAACGTGTCATCCAGGTGAGTCTGGCCTCGGAAAGTCGACGCTGGTCAACACCCTCTTCAACACGTCGCTGTACCCGCCCAAGGAGCGCAAGCCCCCGAGCCTCGACATCTCCAAGACGGTCTCGATACAGTCCATCAGCGCCGACATTGAGGAAAACGGTGTTCGTCTGAGGTTAACAGTCGTCGACACACCCGGCTTCGGTGACTTCATCAACAACGACGAGTCGTGGGACCCGATTGTCAAGAATATTGAGCAAAGGTTCGACGCCTACCTCGACGCCGAGAACAAGGTCAACCGCATGAACATTGTCGACAACCGCATCCACGCCGTCGTCTACTTCATCCAGCCCACTGGCCACTCGCTGAAGCCCATCGACATCGAGGTGATGAAGAAGCTTCACACCAAAGTCAACCTCATCCCCGTCATCGCCAAGGCCGACACCGTTACTGACGATGAAATCGACAACTACAAGAAGAGGGTATGTACACAAGACTATGCTTTTTCCCCCCTACTAACTAGTCCAGATTCTTGCAGATATCGCCTACCACAAGATCCAGATCTTCGAGGGACCACGGTACGAGCTTGACGACGAGGAGACGATTGCCGAGAACCAGGAGATCATGGCCAAGGTTCCCTTTGCCGTTGTCGGTTCCAACACCGAGGTCACCACGGTTGACGGCCGCAAGGTGCGTGGGCGTGCGCTTCCCTGGGGTGTTGTCGAGGTGGACAACGAGGAGCACTGCGACTTTGTCAAGCTGCGCCAGATGCTCATCCGCACCCACATGGAGGAGCTCAAGGAGAACACCAACAACGCGCTCTACGAGAACTACCGCTCGGAGAAGCTCGCACAGATGGGCATCCAGCAAGACTCCAGCGTGTTCAAGGAGGTCAACCCTGCGGTCAAGCAAGAGGAGGAGCGTTCGCTCCACGAGGCCAAGCTCCAGAAGATGGAAATGGAGATGAAGATGGTGTTCCAGCAAAAGGTGCAGGAGAAGGAGAGCAAACTCCGCCAGAGCGAAGAAGAGCTGTACGCCCGTCACAAGGAGATGAAGGACCAGCTAGACCGGCAACGACAAGAGCTCGAGGAGAAGAAGGCACGCATCGAGTCGGGCCGGCCGATCGAAGAAAAGGGCAAGAGAAAGGGATTCTCGCTCCGCTAAGGCGGGCCAGCTGGCGACTGGATCGTTTCCCCTGCTCCGCTCTGGACGATATCACGCCTCTCGACCGAACCTTTCCAGTTCTCTACACCCTCTTACAGACCTTGTTTAATATAATGCGGCCGACGATACCACTGGGTGCTATCGGTAAAAGGGATAATACGCAGCGGTGCGACATTGGGCACCCAGCAACCCAGTGTCACGTCTTGGTGCAGTTGTCCGGATTGTTGATTGATACCAACGTCTTTGCGCTCCTTCCGATTCCCTTGCTTCTCTTTCAGCATTTTCTATTATTTAGTATTCCGCAGACGTAGTTCGGAGCGTGGAGTGTGTCGGACAGGTTCTTTTCATGTACTCTACAGACCATCATACTAGGCAAATTTCATTTGTTGGCAGAAAAAAAAATACGAGTTTGTTCTTGTGATGTTTGTTCAGAGACACCAGTGACGACATGACGTTTGTGATTGAAACAGTTGGACAGCCGGACAGGCTGCGGCTGAGATGGCCAAGGAGGGCGCGGTGGGGGTGCGCCGTGGCCTGTGATGTCGTCACCCACCCCCAAACGCCCGATTTCTGGTTTACTGTGCCCGCCTTTTGTCCCTCCACAAACACACGACCACGATATCAACTCTGCTCCGCCCTTCTTTCCTCTCTTGCGTGACTATTGAAAGCTTCTGCAGACCCTCAGTCTGTACCTGAATATTCGGACCTTTCTGCATCGGTAAGTTTCCCCACGGCCAGTCAGGCACCGAGAGTATCCATTGTGCGGGTCCCGAAGGCCGAAAGCAAGCTGCTGCTGCTGCTGCACACAGGGGACCCAGCCACAGTTTTGGACACATTGCACCTCCACTCTTCCCTACTGTTGTCAAGAGGCCTGCACTTGGTCTCTCCATACGTCGGAAGCTGCAATCATCTCTGTAGAGCTCTGCTGACCTTCCCCAAGCTATCTATTACGTAGCCCACACGACAGCTCCAACAGGCGCCCAAATACGAACCATGGCCCCTCCACCACCTGCTTCTATGCCGTTGGGCCAGCGTCTTGCTGCCCTCGCGCAGACTCTGCAGTTTGCATGGTTCGCCGGACATGTCACTCTGCTGCTCGCTACCATGCGATACAGCTTGTCCTATATTACCTTCAACTACTACTCCCGCTGGGCCTCATTCTCCTACCGCACCGCCTTCTTGTCGGCATGCGTCACCTACGGAATTGTTGTCTACAAGGCATACCGTGCCCGTGTGAGGGCCGGAAAGCAGAACGGTCTTGTTGCGCTGGCTACGGATGAGAATGTTCAGTACTTGTGTAAGTCTATCACATGCGCCTCCCTTGGTCGTATCAGCCGCTAACCAAAGCCCAGTCATGGCCCTTGTCTGGCTCTTCTCACGTCAAATCCCCCTCGCCATTTTGCCCTTCTCCGTATACTCTGTCTTCCATGTCGCTACCTACGTGCGCTCAAACCTTCTACCCACTATCCAACCCCCGCCTGCGGCCCAGGCCGGCGCCAAGCCCCAGGGCTCTGCCGCTTCCGAGGCTATTGGCAAGTTTGTCAAGGAATACTATGACGGCTCCATGACGCTAGTTGCCCTTCTCGAGATCTTCCTCTGGGTCCGTGTTCTCGGCTCTGCCATGCTCTTCCAGAAGGGCTCGTGGATCCTGCTTGCAATCTACACCGTCTTCTTCCGCGCCCGCGTTGCGCAAAGCAGCTTTGTCCAGGAAGCCATCAACCAGCTCACTGCCCGCATTGACGCCCAGCTCGCCAACCAGAGCACTCCTCCCGCCGCAAAGCAGGGCTGGGGTACCTTCAAGGGCATTGTTCGCCAAGCTGCCGATGCTACCGACATCCGCAGGTATGTTGGCGGACAGCCCGGAGCCGCACCCAAGAAGGCGCAGTAAGCGTCTCACGACCCTTGGCGACGATTGCCCTGTCTTTTACATGGGCGTCCAAAAGTTGCTTGGCAAAACACCTTGACGACGATAATGGCAGTCATGATGAGACAATAGACGTGCTTTGGGTGCTTTGCAGTGCAGGAATTGAACAATGAACAAAAAAGTGCTGGAGGCGGAGATTTGGGCAGTTTAGCGATATCCCGATGTGTGAAGTGAGGCCGGGGTCCCGGGCGGACTTGAAATGGATGGGGGTGGATGGATGTAGTAGGACTGTTAATGAAAAAGCGAAAGGAAACAGTGGCTAGTGGGTCGAAGGGATTGAACAGATGAAGTGTTTCCCTCGAAATTTTGTTTTGGTGAAGGTGTGCGTGTGGTTTATTACAATTGTCCGCTATTTTATCGAGTACCAAATGCATTCCGTTGACTTTTAGAAGTGTGTGTGTGTGTGTGTGTAGATGTGAAGTTATGTTGGTTGTCATCAAATGGGGAAGTGCTGTGAGTACTGTGAGTACTTGTGATTTGGGGTAAGCCTTGATGAGGTCTGTGCTGTGGAGGAAAGAGATGCTGTGTTAGTAGTATATTGTTGTATTGTCCCCCCATGTTGTTATTAATATTTACCCTTGATTTGTTCACATCTGTATCTACACTTGAGATGTATCATGTCTCTTTTTTCTTGATATCTTCATCCTTCTCGTTGTTGTTGTTGTTTTGTAACATTACTACCTGGTTACTGTACCTACCTTTACACTTCATCCACGCCACTTAATCGGCACTCTATTCCGGTTTTAGTGAACTAATTCATCGCGCTCTATATATACGGAGATAATGAAGTCTTGTGGGTGTATGAGTAGTGATAGTGATAGTGATAGTGATAGTGATTAGGATGGTGAAAATAGTAGAGCGTGTTTGAAACATAAAGTTGTACTCGAGGTAGATGTAATGTGGAGAGATTAGTATGTATGTGTTTTAAAAGTCAATCAGGATAGGAAAAGACAGGTGGACAAGGGTGGGTGGAGGAGGAGGGGAGGGGCAAGAGAGAAAATGAGGTATAGAGAGAAAGAGATTGAAAGAAAGCTGGGGGAGGAAGATGTATTTTCAACACTTCTCATCGATAAAATAGAGAGATGTACTATATCTATCAAGCATACATTCCTTCCATTGCACACATACTCGATCGAAGTCAAAGAAAGAAACTGTACCGCCTGTAGACTTGACACCTAACATCCTTCCCCAACATCGCTTCTAAATACCTCCCTTTATACATTAACAGCTACCTCGCCGTCTTCATTCAATCTACGTCTTCCGCGATGATGAAGCTAGAAGACGTAATTCAGGGGTCTTAGACTTTGCCACATATATGAGGCGGTGAATGCATGGAGATTGGAGAGCTGAGCCAAGACGCGGGGTGGCTGGAAGTGGGCTGAGCTGGGCTGACAGAGGTATCGTGTGCTGGTGATGATTACTCCTTTTACGCTGCCTAGCTGCTGACGACAGCGACAGCGACAGCGATATTCAGGCCCCGTGTCTGCTGACCACAACATCGATTTACCCAACAACTCTCGTTGATTTTTCTTCTTTCTCAGCAGTCGCTTGTTTGTACGTTCAAATGAGATGGATGGATGAACACATTCACCCATTTCCCGATTGGAAAGAAAAAAAGAAACGTGCCCAAGTTATTTACGTGATCTGACAACCACAAGCACGGACCCTACTGACCCCCTTACTCGCGCCCACAAGCCTCCAGACCCCCAACAGGCGCAGACAAAATCTGGTACCCTAACACCTGTTCGCCGTAACAGCTGAAACAAGATATTCAATCAAGGACAGAGAAAGCTTGTCTTCGTAGTCGCTTTGCGGCGCTAAGCTAGGGCTGGGGCTGGGAGCTGAGCATGTGTTGGGGACGCTAAGGGGGTAACCACCACCGATCACATGAGGTTGTATGATGGGGTTCAATACACGCGAATCAGAGGGGTAGTTAATTGTTAGTACAGGTGGGTAGAATAAGGTGTAACTATAAATTTGATAATGCCTGTAGTAGAGAGTTGCGTAACTACTAAAGAGGGCAAGCAATGCACTCTACTCTACATCCTTCTCAGTCGTAGCTTTAATATCTGGGCCATCTTGATTTGTGGAAGGAAGCGACAAGACGAGATTACAACCAAAAAAAAATTATAACAAAATATTGCAGCAAAACATTACAAGAGCCCTAGCCAGCAACCCCAGCATATACCATTCGCCTCTCTTTTCTTCATTGGCACTCCACCGGATAGTCTTTTGCACCACATTTGTATACATTTGCTGCATATCGATAGCATATCTCTTCCTTGGTTCCTTGGCAACACGTCATAAAGTTGGTACGCTGGTCCCAAGTATTGTTTTCAAGGAGGCACTATAAACGTGGTTAGAACAAATCTAAAAGGGACCAAAGAAGTTAGGCGGGCTTACTTCGCCGGTGAAAGCCTGTGGATGACTTCCGCAACAGCTTCTGGTCAAGGTCCCGGAGAGCTGGGAAGGACTCTCGGACTTGCCGCAATAGTAACCGCATCGTGCTGCGGTGGGAGTCGTGTATGCTAGGCTGGCGATGGTTGTTAGTTATTATTGAACCCCGGGTATGTGCAATAAGGTGAAGCTCACACAGCAACAACGGTCTCTAGCCTGAAGACGGAGGCGATAAATATTGTGAGTCAAAAGTTGAAAGTATGGTTGCGCGTTATTAGCAGCGGAATGTGGTGAGTTGTGGATGATAAGAAAGAGGTGGTGGTAATGGAGCTATTTATGCCTTGACGTGGAGCACCTGTTCTTCAGTCTTCAATCATCGAGCAGCGGCAGTTACACATTCTTTCTTCACGACATCCTCAGTCTGCCTAGCCCCTGGCCTCTAGTCCCTGAGCCCTGGGTCAGCTCAGACCGCCATTCGGAAGTACTCCCAGTCGACCCTCGACCCGTGAGCATCTAGACAATTCCGGAAGAGTCTTTGGGACACTTTGGCAGACTGAAAATACAAAGTTTGGCTGATAGAAGTCGTACGGGTGTCGGCGGTAAGACCAGTCCACACTTGAGCTGTGAGGATGGAGACAAGTTGGGGAGATTCTTTGGCTGGTGGTTCTCCTCGATTGCAAATTTTCTGCGTTGATGTAATCATTTGAAGAATTTTTGACGCGGTAGTTTTGGGGGTGCCTCGCTGTAAGGAGACCCGTACCATGCTACTACCGTCCGTGCGCATCCAATGCAACAGGTCAGCCAATGCAACACCAAAACCACACTAGTATACTAAAAGATGAGGCTGTAGAGCCACCCACAATAGCTATTATCGCGAGATTTTGTAGTGTAGTAGTAATTATATTATTGCGATAAACTTGCGCTACTTATATTTACTTGGTACCTTGGTGGTGCGGCCCTGGCGGGTCGTTTAAGTTGGGACGACAGGTGCAGCCACCTCGGCTTGTACACGTCGTGCAGCATCACTAACACCTTTTTAACGCTTCTGCTTTTGAGAGGAGCTTTGTGAGGCCTTACGCTTGCCGTTTTGGGACTGTTGTATAGCTTTTTGAGAGTCGCGAGCTGCTTTTCGATGCTCTTTTTCAGCCCGTTCTTTCTCTCGCTTCTTCTCCCTCGCCTCCTTGAGCCTCTCTCTCTTAACACGCTTTTGTTCGGCCTCCTGAAGCTTGTTGAGTCGCGATTGCTCCTTCTCCTGAGCCCTCTCTGCTTTTTGTGCTTTTTCGAGTTGTAGTTGTTGTTGTCGAGCCGCCTCATCGTCCCGAGCCTGACGGACCTTCTTGGGAGACTAGAAGACGGCTCCACCGTTATACTCATGAGGATTGTTGAGTTGTAGAGTGTAGGACTTCTTTTCCCGCCCATTTCTGATGCCCATAGCCCGCCGGAGGCCCCTTACTTCATGCCTAAGGAGGCTTGCCTGGGTGGAGATGTGATGGAGACTTCGGCGAAGCTTTTTGACCTCCTTATTGCGTTGATCTTTCACCTGACGTCGTATTATACCCTCTATTTTGACCCAGTCTTCTTCAGAAAAGCATGAAGATGAGCCGTCATCTGAATTGTAGCCCCCTTTGACGAATCTTTTAAGTATAACCTCGGCATTAGGGGGGTAAATACCTGTAGCTTTAAAGGACTTTATGATCGTTGGAGGCTTAAAAGCAGTACACTAGGCGCTCCAGAAGAGGTGAAAGAAGTCTCCTTTTACTATTGGGAGCAGCCCCTGGCTGTCCTAAAGGTACTTCGCGAGCTCATTTGAGTAGGCGTCCGAGAGAGGTTTGAACAACGATACATCCAGGGGTTGAAGCGTGTGGGTAGCGTGAGAGGGAAAGACGGCGAGGAGGATCTTGTTGTCGTTACAGAAATTGATAAAGTCCATAGTAACATGAGATCCATAGCCATCAAGGATGAGTAATCGGTACCTATTGACTCCTGAACGCCTCGTCTCCCTTATGAACACCTCCTTGAGCTAGGCAAGCCCTATATCGTTGTTCGTCCGACCCGTTGGAGAAGACGCCACGAAGACTGAGTGCTTTTCGGCGTCAATAGCGTCAACCTATGAGGCTTGTAAGGTCCCAGCGTCCAATTGGAAGATAAGGGATGGACTTAAGGCTGTACCATCGGCGCAAACGCATGCCAATACAGTAATCCATTGAGTATTGCCATCTTGAAGGCATGCCCTAACCCCCTTTTGATCATATAACACCTTGTCAAACACGCGTTTTGATCGCCCAAGGCATCTAATTTGAAACCCCTTTTCATCTATATTGTAGATCTGAGTAGGTTGCACCCTATACTCTATTATTTTGGCATGCAGAAGCTCAAAATACAACTTGTATTTAGCCCCTAAGTTAGCTTTGTGACGTTTGCGGTCCATCCTAGAGGTGTAGCGCGATATGAGTTCAGATGGGTGTCTTCTTAGAAACCGGGAAACCCAGGTTTCTAAGACCTCTTTTCCAGCCAAAGACGACGCAAAATTGCGTATTATTGTCCTCGTAGGTGGCAAACGTCGCTCGGAGAGCCCTCTGATGTACTCTACAAGCTCCTTCTCTTGTTGTGGGTGGAGGAGACGATGCATAGTCCCCCTAGGCTGCGTTTTGCCTTGGTGTCTTCGAACGAGCGTAGAAAGCTTAACACTAAACATTTTCGCGATTTGGCGGTACGAGAAATTATTGCTAGCCTCACGCGATTCCAAAAATTCAATCGCTTCTTGAATGGGGTCCATATTGGTGGAGTTATGACGCGTTTTGTGAGTGGGTGGTTGTGGTTTTGGTGTTGCATTGGCTGACCTGTTGCATTGGATGCG
Organism: Pyrenophora tritici-repentis; assembly: GCF_003171515.1. Lineage (NCBI taxonomy): Eukaryota > Fungi > Ascomycota > Dothideomycetes > Pleosporales > Pleosporaceae > Pyrenophora > Pyrenophora tritici-repentis. Next base: position 2,713,295 of record NC_089395.1, read on the forward strand.
CACGGACGGTAGTGTCGCTACCATATAAAGAGTCTTTGGAATATTTTGACAACTGCCAACACTAAATTTGGCTGATACAAGTCGTACGAAAGTTTGTGGTAAGTATTGATCTAGAGCACAATAGGGAACTTCAAGTCCACGTTTTGGCTAATGCAAGTTATATGAGGTTCGGTGGTAAGCATTGATCTAGAACACAGTAGGAAACTTGAAGCCTGTGTTTTAACAACATGAAGATCTCTCAATCTTGCACTGTCCTTGCTATCCTAGCATTCACGCATGCTACTCCTGTCCCCGCAGACAACCCTCAATCTCTCGCTCTCCTCCCACGCAGCGACTCCGGATCTACAGATGTCATTGTACACGAGGCCACACAGTTAGCCTTACCTCTCCTACCTCCATAAACTTACTTTCTAACTTTCTCCTCCTCCTCAGCAGCAGCACTCTGGAAAAGCGCACCATCGAAGGGAGTACAACGGGCTATACTCCAATAACCAATGTGAAGAAGACCTTGACGCTGGCTGCTGGCGAGGTCGTCTTCGAAATCACCAGACTCACCGGCACGGGTTCAGAGTCTACGTCTACAACTATTTGGAACAGTCCATCTCGGCGTATATCAGCGACTTGCCCGGCGCTCCTGGTGGTGATATCTTCGCAAAAGGTGTTAATGGGCAGGCTTCTGCGTATGAGGATATTACTATTGCGGGAAACCACAATCTTAAGATGGAGTTCAAGTCGAACTATTAGGTCATGGAGGGGTGGCAGGTAATGGAGGAGTGGCACGGGCGCAAGTTGTCAGGCCCTGGCCTACACAAACCTTGGGACCTTGGGGGTCTCAGCATAATCTAGAGTACACGACAATTATCCATTGCTACCCGGCTCTGTAGCGATTCATATAAGCAATACAATCACGTTATCCTCTACTCCAGGGCGCCATACAACGGTGCTGTTGACATGACTCGTTTAGGTATTCATAACAGCCTATTTTCAATTATTTGTTAGTAATGCTGAAGCCAGGAAATCGTCCACGCATGGTCCGTGAAGCCGTCGAGCGGTACTGTGGCGTATCTTTGAGTTTTGGGAGAAAGTTGGCTGTGCTGATGCAACACGGCAGGTGGGCCAGCTAAGCTAGCAAGAGTGCCTAGACAACAACCACAAAAATACAAATACAAATATAGCCCCCTGACCCATCCATCCACCCATCCCCTTACTCACGTCCACAACACGCCTCACACAACCCAGACTCTACTCCTCCCTCCCCCAACCCAGCCCAGCGCGAACGAAAAAAAATCCGGTACCCTAACCCCCTCCGCCTCCCATCTGAAACAAGCTGTCTGACAATCACCACCACCACCACCACCCGCCAAAGAACAATTCTCTTCTCGACCGGTTTTGGCACCACCGGACTGGCTGGCTGGCGGGACAGGCTGAAAGAGCTGAACGAGTGTTCGGGACACTACCCAACTACCGCACTAGCTAAACAAATACCGATCGCATGAGGTCATATGATGGGGTTTTAGCACGCTGGATAGGCTATTTGTGATTCGGATTCGGATGACGGGTGCAGTGAAGATGGAAGGGAACTATTGGAGAGGGTTTTTTTTCTGGAGGCTGTTGTGCTGGGCTGGGCTGGGCTGGGTTAGTGCGGGTGATCGTTTTGTGTTTGTGTTACTGGGAGTTGGGTGTGCGTGGTAGGTAGGAGGGATGGTGAGTGGGCCGGTAGGTGTAGGTAATTGACATGACTAAACTGAGCATCTCATCGGCGTAGGCGCAGGCGCAGATGCACGTGCGTGTACAAAACTGTTGGATAAGAGAGAAGCACCGAGTGATTATCTTGCGGATTTGATTTTTCCTTTCCTTTCTCGTGTATGCGAAAGATGAATGTGGAAGAAGATGGACGTTGGACATGTTTGTTTTGTTGTGCTGACATGGCTTCTGGACTCGATCTACATGTCTGCATACTAGGTGGGGAATGGGGTCTAGATTGATGGATGGGGCGTGGGTCTTTCACATGTTTGTTGGATCTGACACTTGCAGTATAGTAATCCTGCTCCACGGAAAACAAGATGCTGGCGACAGCAAAAGAAGTGAAATCGCGATGATGCTGCATGTGTCGCTGAGATGCGGCGGATGGTGCACGCACAGGTGGGTTCCCTCGCAAGCCTCGCACGAAGCTAGAAGCGAAAAGCCTAGTGGCATGCATGTGGTAAAAGCGGTGTTTCACGGCGGCCGTGAAGACGTTATTGGATTTGAATAGAATCTTTTCTTAGTCACGTCCGTCTGTGTTTTCGTAGTGTGTCCGCGCGCAAAGAATATTTGAATGGAGCCTGGTGTGGAGCTGGCAGAGAACCCCCGTAATAGCAGCCCCCCAAAAAAAGTTTGGTCTAAACGAAGGGAAAAATAGACGCGATGGACCGCAATACGAGGCGCCGAAGCCGAGGTGCCGCCACCACCCACCTTGTCTGAGCGTCTTCTCGGGCTGCGTATTCGCCTGTATCGCGAACTCAGATGCACTGGCACTTGTCGCTGGGGGTAACTGGGTAATTTACTGCTTGCTGCGCCCCCAGAGCTTGGATGTGGGGTGGGGTTCGCGGAACGCTTGCTACCTGAGGCCGTCCCCTTTTTTGCACGCTGTTGGTGCGTATCGGAGATAGCCTTGTTCCGGCCGCCCGTATTCGCGACTGGTAGCGTGTGTATCGCAGAGTGCGTGCTCGATGCTTCGGAACATGGCGGTGAGGGAACAGCCAGCCCAGCAGCTTTCGGGTACTCTCAGCGGCCGTGGCGTGACGAAGAAACGTTCAATCGAGGCCTAATGCAGGGTAGTGACAACGGACCTCGATAAGGTTTGACGTCAAAGGAAGAGACTGATTCGGGGGCAGCGGGATGGTGATTGTCTTGGTATGTCTTGCAGTATTGTGGCTTTTGAGCTTTTGGGTAGTAGTCGCTACTGGTCAGTCTTGGGTGGCTTGAACCAAATGACGAGCGTACGGGAGCGGAGGCATAAGCTTTACCGCAGGATGGTATACGGGATTGAGGGGGATTGGTGGGGGGATACAAGGTCTGCATTGTATTGGCTTCCAACGGGCATCAAGGGCAAGCCGAGACTCTGCGAGTGCATATGAAGGGCATATTGGGCAAGGTAGTGGAAATGTGCAAAGAATCAATGTTAGATTGTATTGCGTTTCTTCCCACCTATCTTGCGCCATGGAACACCAAGCCTCGCATAGTCTCGACCGAAGGTGCATGTCTCAGGCCTGTGGACAGCTACATTTAGGTTTGGCTCATGCAAACGGCTCCATGAGCTGTTCCACCTGACCTAGAATAAGATGCTGCATCTCACGCTGCACATAGCAGTACACAATTTTCGCCAGCTGCACACGCCATCAGTAGTCTTCTGCGGCAACCTAGCGCAAACTTGGCTGGTGCAGGTCCTAGCGGAGAGCGTGCGCGCGCCTGTGAATTGGTGGCACGGCAGGGAGACGGCTACTGTGTCCACGGAAGTACAGGGGAGCAGCTAGCGACAAACGCTACCGTCATCCGCTTTCACCGTCTCGGGTTTTCCTTGGGCGTGCCTTGCACGTGTATATAGCATTGCAGATGCCCTCACTCTACACGCTCTTCTCCACTTTGACGACTTTCCATCCTCGACTGCTTGTTCCCGACCCTGTTCTATCGTCGCCCTCTGGCCTTTTGCATTGCACGACTGAGCTCTCTGGTCAACTCTCGCTTACGACTTTATACCGCTGCCATCGCTACTGGAAAACAAAGCATTTGTTGAGATTGGAAAACACGCAAACAAAATGAACTCGCCCGCGCTATCCATCACGAGCGACATGACGGACGAAGAACTGGACAAGTACTTTGCGAGTTATGTTCCTCTGTCGAACCTGCCCACGCCTCCGCCAGCAAAGGAGCCCACACCCGCCCGACCATCGACACCATCATCACCGCAAACATCACAGGCCTCAACACAGTCATACGACATCATTCCTCCGCAAAACGAAGGTCAGTCCACGTCTGCAACCCTATTATCCCACATGCCAAAATTGCTGTTTATGGAACATGCATGTTGTGGTTGAGTCGGTCCGGTCGGCAGAGCGACGTTCCCCTGCATTATGCCGGCCTTGACGCACGTCATGGCTCGTCTCATCCTCCTTTTCCAACCCAACATCCCTACTCCACAATTTGGTGGTGTTCCTGTCGATCCGACATTTGCTCCTACCAGATGCCCCTGCCGAGACTCGCCCTATTGCCACTTGCTTGATTCGCTCCTGACCTGAGGCTAACATACTATGTATAGTATACGCAATCCACCTCGCCAACCTTGTGCCACTCAACGTATCCACCCACCGGCCCCATCCATCAGTTATCCAGGGTTTCCTTGACCGCGCAGAGCTTCCTGAAGAGATTGTTGCCTTTTCGGCTTGTATACTGGATGCCTTGACGAACCGGTTTGCTACTACGTGGCGGGATGCTTTGGCACCAGGGGACCAGATGAGCGACGGCAACGACTTCCGTAAACTGGATCCGCGACAGACTCTCCACGTTAGCCCCGACGTCGTTGTCCTGGCCGCCCTTTCCCTCGCACATGGTTTTCTCGTTGATCGAATGAGGTCTTCGCGGCACTGGAGCATCAAGGAGAGCCGGGCCGCCTTTACAGTGCGAGAGATTGAAGCGACTAAGAGAGCCATGTTGCAGGACATGGACTATGGCCTATCCCGCATTTCCAACGATAGAGTGCAGCGGAGGCTGAAGAACATGCAGCGAGCCAACAAAGTTCCTGCACACACTTCGACGCCAAGCACAACTCTCCCAAAGGACCGTCGACGCAACGTCTCGCTCAGTCTGCAAGGAGCAGCCATCTGGCAGTTTGGTGTGCAAACCCCCGAGCCCAGCCCTTGAGGAAGCTCGTCGCATGCGAAACGAATCTCGTTTAGTCGATCATGTCATCATATTCCGTTTTGCTGCGTTTCTTCACGATACCCACATATATCTGGCGTTTCTCGCTTTGAGTCGCATTGCGCATCTATCGTTCACCATTTATCGGTGTTTTTCGGCGTACACTTGGCTAGGGATTTTTGGTGCTCGTACCCACAACAGGCTCGCTGTGGGCTCATCTAGTTTTTTTGGGGGGGGGTTCGAATAGCGTGGGAGGATGGCCGATGTCGACGGCCTCGGTGTCTTTGTCCATGTATTTTTGCCGCAATACCCGCAGTGGTGATTGGAAGTCGTCTGGACTGTGCGCAGTCGTAGTTGTAGTAATTCACGCAATGCTGAATACGGGTTATTTTGATGCAACCTTGTTAGTCGTGCAATACCAAAATACGGTCTCTTGAGTCACGGGCTTTTTTTTTTTGCACAATTGCATACATCAGTGACTTGCTTGTTCCGGGGCGCTCGGCCGTGATTGCCGAGTCGTGCCACGTCTGTTGTTTTGAAAATTCGATAATGGCCTCAGTTCTTTTGGTAACGCGGTACGTCGTATCGAGAGAGCACACATTTGGTGTCCGATGACGGCCTGGATGTGTCGACGGGTATGCAGACGTGTGCCGCACAGCCTGACGCCAAGCTCGGCTCATCGACGTCACGTCTTTTTCGGTCTCAGTCTGGCCATGGCAATTGAAATCACGCTACGACGCGCCCAGCTTGCACTAACAACTATTGATGCACTCGGTTATTGGATAGAACCTATGTCGCGTCGTCGCCGCTTACTCCGCGACGGTTTCTTGGGGTAAGCTACCCCGCTTAGGTCTGGTTTGTGAGGTGCTGCATACATGTTGCATGTGAGAGAACTCAACAGCTTGTTGTCGCTGACAGCTAGTTATGGCTTCATGGTGGGCTGCTTCCCCGCATCCTACTGTTAGTCGTGCTTGCTCTCCTGATGTGTTTGGAGTCTTGGTGCATCGTCCAATACGGCTACAAGCGGCTGCTACAGACACGCAATTGGCTTGATGCTCCCAGCAGCGTCTTGTGTGGTAGTGATATGAGGGCATTGTGCAAATACCACTGCGCTTAACGTGTATCTTTCCGACACCCTTACAAGTGCAGCTGTTCACTGCAACTAGTCCCTGTACCTTGGGCCTCCTGCCCACCGGACCCTATATACCCCCCTCCTACCCCGCCCCCTCCCCTCTTCCCTTGACACTCTCCCAGCAATTTGCCTTTCCAGCAATTGCACAATATCATCATGGCCGCGAACCCCTCTCCCCGCGAGCGCAAGCCCTCGACGAGCGCTCCGCTCTCTGATCTGCAAGGTCCCGTTGGCCCCGCCTTTACCCGCCCAAAGCACAAGAGGACGGTAACTGGCTTTGGCCCCAGTGATATCAAGACTGTCGAGGCGAGCATCCCAGAGCCTCAGCGTGAGGCCTGGAAGAAGTTTGTAAGTCAATTGCCCCGCTTCATCTTCTGTGCTTGTATTCTGAGGCTAACGCGGCGAGTAGATGCCCACGCCCTTTACTACAGCAGACGACTTTACCAAAGACACTGTTCGCCATATCGAGACGACGCTTGCTCGCTCGCTCTTCAACTGCGATGAAAATGCTGCATACGCTGGAACGGCCCTGGCCTTCAGGGACCGTCTTGTCTTGGACTGGAACAAGACACAGCAGAGTCAGACCTTTGCTGACCAGAAGCGCGTATACTATCTATCACTTGAGTTCCTCATGGGCAGAGCTTTGGACAACGCCATGCTCAACGTCGAGCAAAAGGAGACTGCTACTAGTAAGCTCATCTCCCCAAACAACAGCCATTGGCCCCTCTAACATGTCTTCAGAGGGTCTCAGCGACCTCGGATTCCGTATGGAGGACATCGTCTCCCAGGAGCACGATGCCGCTCTTGGAAACGGTGGTCTCGGTCGTCTTGCCGCCTGCTTCCTTGATTCCATGGCATCCCTAAACTACCCAGCCTGGGGTTATGGCCTACGATACCGTTACGGTATCTTTAAGCAGGAGATCGTCGATGGATACCAGGTCGAAGTTCCTGATTACTGGCTCGACTTCAACCCCTGGGAGTTCAAGCGTCACGACATTGTCGTTGACATTCAATTCTACGGCTATGTCAGCAAATGGCAGGATGACGAAGGCAAACAGCAGAGTGAGTGGGAGGGTGGTGAGGTTGTCCATGCTGTTGCTTTCGATGTACCAGGTAAGCTGTTCTAGAGTCGTTCTCAACCCAAAATACTGACCCATGCAGTTCCTGGCTACAAGACCGGCACCTGCAACAACCTCCGTCTGTGGGGAAGCAAAGCAGCTAGCGGCGAATTTGACTTCCAGAAGTTCAACTCTGGCGAGTATGAGAGCTCCGTAGCCGACCAGCAGCGCGCCGAGACTATATCCGCTGTGCTCTACCCCAACGACAAGTACGTATATCTGGCTGTCATTGGGTTTATTACTGACTCTGGATAGCCTTGACCGTGGTAAGGAGCTTCGATTGAAGCAACAATACTTCTGGTGTGCTGCCTCGCTTTACGACATTGTCCGTCGGTTTAAGAAGAGCAAGCGCGCCTGGAAGGAGTTCCCCAACCAAGTCGCTATCCAGCTCAACGACACTCACCCGACGCTCGCCATCCCCGAACTCCAGCGTATACTTGTCGATATCGAGGGCTTGGAATGGGATGAGGCGTGGAGCAGTAAGGAGACCATGGCCCTGAGAAAAGCATCGCTAACACATTCGCAGTCGTGCAAGAGACTTTTGGCTACACCAACCACACTGTGCTTCCTGAGGCGCTTGAGAAGTGGTCTGTACCGCTCATGCAGCACCTCCTCCCCCGTCATCTCCAGGTAAGCTTGACTTTGAAATCCTTTGGGCTTAGCTAACACATACAGATCATTTACGAGATCAACCTGCACTTCCTCCAATTCGTCGAGCGAAACTTCCCCAAGGACCGTGAGATGCTCGGACGTGTTTCCATCATCGAGGAGTCGCAACCCAAGATGGTCCGCATGGCCTACCTTGCTTTGATCGGCTCACACAAGGTCAACGGTGTGGCCGAGCTACACTCTGATTTGATCAAAACCACCATCTTCAAGGACTTTGTCAAGATCTATGGGCCTGACAAGTTCACAAATGTCACAAACGGCATCACCCCACGAAGATGGCTGCACCAAGCTAACCCCAGGCTCTCGGCATTGATTGCCTCCAAGCTGGGTGGATACGAGTTCTTGAAGGATCTCACTCTGCTCAACAAGCTAGAGGCATTTGTCGATGACAAGGAGTTCCGCAAGGAGTTCGTTGACATCAAGTACGCCAACAAGGTGCGACTTGCAAAGCACATCATGGAGCACAATGGCGTAAAGGTCAACCCAGAGGCACTCTTCGACGTCCAGGTCAAGCGTATTCACGAGTACAAGCGCCAGCAGCTGAACATCTTTGGTGTCATTCATCGCTACCTTCAAATCAAGGCCATGTCCCCTGAGGAGCGCAAGAAGCTGACTCCTCGTGTTTCAATCTTCGGAGGCAAGGCTGCACCAGGGTACTGGATGGCCAAGACGGTTATTCACCTCATCAACAAGGTCGGAGACGTTGTCAACAACGACAAGGACGTTGGCGATGCCCTCAAGGTCATTTACCTGGCCGACTACAACGTCAGCAAAGCAGAGATCATTTGCCCTGCCAGCGACATCAGTGAGCACATCTCAACTGCCGGTACTGAGGCGTCAGGTACAAGTAACATGAAGTTCTGCCTCAACGGCGGTCTGATTATTGGAACCTGTGACGGTGCCAATGTAAGTCTGAGCTCAAACGGTCTTTGAAGAGTTACTAACGTTTAATAGATCGAAATCACCCGCGAGATTGGTGACCAGAACATATTCCTTTTCGGCAACCTTGCTGAAGATGTCGAGGACCTCCGCCACGCACACATGTACTCCAAGTACGAGTTGGAGCCGTCGCTTGCCAATGTCTTTGACGCGATCCGCGATGGCAAATTTGGAGATGCTGATCAGTTCTCCGCCCTCGTCAACGGCATTGTCGATCACGGCGACTACTACCTGGTATCGGATGACTTTGCGTCATACATCAAGACACAGGAGCTCATTGACGAGAGCTACAAGAACACAGAAGAGTGGACTACCAAGACCATCACCACTGTCGCGCGTATGGGCTTCTTCTCCAGTGACAGGTGTATTGATGAGTATGCCGAGGCTATCTGGAACGTCGAGCCGCTCCAAGTCAAGAGCGACCCTGCTCCGTAAATGATGAGTGGGAGCGATGCAAGGCAAGGATTTCATGGTAGATGTTAGATGGTATCCTAGATCAGTAGATAGGGACGTTCTCGTTTATGATGATGATAATGAACATCTACTTTGTCTCCTTGGATCAGACGACCCGTTCGTGATGTATTAATGACTTCGTGTTAGCTAAAGTCATGAGAATCATTGAAAGCAGAGCGAGATTCTCAATAAATAATATTTAAACCAAGGATCATGTGCTTGCCCAGTATAACTGTATCTACTATTCGAGCATGCTGTCACGTCCTGGTGGTGGCGACTGGACCCTGAGAAGGGCGGCCCACCCGCGCCCGCTCCGAATCCACCCTAGCGCACGGTCTCGCGACGACGACGACGCGCGCGACGTCAACCGCAATCTGGCCGCTGACTAGAGCTATTCACCCAAACTAAGCTCCGCAAGCAGCAGCACATCCACAAAGAGCTTCCACCCAGCCCAACCGGAGCTTCACCATGGCGAACAGAGGCTATGATGTAGTTGTGGACGTCGACCAAGAGGTATGTGCAATTCCACGACTTAGAAGAGGCGCATGCATACTAGAGTTGTCGCTTGCTGCTTGCGACAACTTACAAAAGTGTCCCCAACAGGCTGGTCATATTACAGGGCTTACCATTTGATTCTGCAGGGCGACCTAGGCCATACTGATCTCCAAGAAGATCTCGAATTCCACAGTTCGAGTATGTACAATTCGCTGGCAGTTCCAACATAACGAATGATCCTCTAACACCAACCTTTTCCAGACTTCGACACGCAACCCACCCCACGCTCCGGCGGCAACAACAACTCGAAAATCCAACCCGACTCCGCCTCTGCATCCTTCCTCCCCGGCCCCGCTACAGCCAGCACCTCAGGCGGTGGTAATGGCGGCGGCGGCAGCTCACGAAAACACTACCTTTGGTCCCTAAACTTCTATGCCCAAGCCTTCGACGTCGACACAAACGAAGTCCTCCGCCGCTGCACCAGCACCCTGTACCCGCGCGCGAATTTCCTCGACGTACTAGAAGGAAACCCAGACCTCTACGGCCCCGTGTGGATCGCCACAACGGTGATTGTGATATTATTCCTCACGGGGACGATAAATCAGTATCTGGCACGTAAAGGCGAAGAGCACTTTGCGTATGATTTTAAGCTGTTGAGTGGAGCCGCGGGATTGGTGTATGGGTATACGGCGTTTGTGCCCGTGGGGCTGTGGGGCGTGTTGAAGTGGTATGGGAGTGAGAGTGCGAATTTGTTGGAATGTTGTTGTCTTTATGGGTATGCGAATTTGGTTTGGATTGCGGTTAGTTTGGTGGCTTGGAGTCCGTGGTGGAGTGAGTTTCCCCTCCTTTCATCTCTCTTTGTTTGTCTGTTTGCTGGGATAAGATCACTAACATTCATCCCCCACAGTCGTCAACTACACCGTCGTCGCCCTCGGTCTCGCGGCAAGCGCCTTCTTCCTCCTACGCAACTTGTACCCCGTGCTCAGCACCACGGAGGCGAAAACGAGTAAGATTCTGCTCATCGTCGTCCTGGTCCTACATGCTGGCTTCGCAATTGCTATCAAGGTGCTTTTCTTCGCGGCCACGAGTCCCGTGGGACCGAAGACTGGGGATAAGGGCGCGGGCACTGGTGGTGATGAGGCAAAGGGCAGTATGCTGAGGATGTTGTTGCGGTGAGATGGGTGGCATGTATGGACTCCTGTCTTGACATGTGTGTGGAGTGTGAAGATGGGTTAGTGGGCTATTTGCGTGACGCTTTGCTACTGCTGTGTTTGGCAGCGCGGTGTATGGGTTTGGGTTTGGGTATGGTATTACTTGGATAATTCTACCGAGACCTCTTCTTTTATCTTGTTTCACATTCGAACATGGGAATGCATCTAGATTTTCTTGAGGGGAGTTTCATTACAGTAAACTTACTACATTCTCAGCAGGGAATTGTGGTACTAACAAGCTACGTCGCTGACACTGCTGCTGCTGCTGCTACTGGTTGCTGACACAACTCATATCCAACCATTTTCAACGCCAAAAGGCTTGACTTGCTCTGTGTGGCATGCTGCCAATTACGCAACTCCGTCTTACATTTCGTTATGACTGCGAGTGACGCACAACTGCGTATCCGTATCCAAATCCAATGCCAACAGTTGGTTGTGCTCTGAGTAGTCCATACACCTACTCAAGCCACCCGGTACACCCACCTACTTCTCACACCAAACACCACACCAATCATCCCCAGCACAAACAATCTCATAGCAACAGTCTCCCACATTTACAACATTCCAACATCGGGATCGTGTAGGAAATCAACACCACCACCACCAACCAGTTCTTCCGCCTATATCCCTTCACCACTTCTAAAAGCGCCGGATCTATAGGTTTTGCGCATCTACGTCGATTGCGTTTGCAGATGTGTTTCCGAGGGTGATGCGAGGGCGTGTTGGTAGCTGTTTTTGGGTGGGAAGGAGAACGGGAGCTAGAGCTGGAGCTGGAACTGGGATTGTGATTGAGGATGTGGATGTGGATGTAGAGTCTGGGGTGTGTGTGGAGACGTTTGCGGAGGTATTGGCAAGTCCGTTTGTATAGCCGGTTGCTGGGGAGTTGGCGTGTCCGTTCTGCACTGAGGTAATGGCGTTGCTATTTGAGGATGTAGCTTCTAAGGCGCGTGTGTAGCCGTTTGTGTAGGCGGCTCCTGGGGTGTTGGCGATTCCGTGGCCATTCGTGTATTCATTGCCTGGGGAGTTGGCGTATCCATTTCCGCTTCCGTTTGTGTGTCCATTCCCCACGCGGACAGTGGTATATGTGTTTCCCTGAGTATCCACGTATCCATGTCCTGGAACACTAGCGTATCCATTCTGCCCAAAGGTATTCGCATTTCCATTCTCCCCCAGAACATTCGCATACCCCTCCCCCTGACCACCAGCAGTAAAACCACTCATCCCATTCGACACACCCGCCGGCGCCAAACTAACCAACCCATCCCGAATGATCCTATGCCGTGGCGGCGGAGAAGTAAAAGTCCCCGCTACCGGCTTGATTTTCTTCTTGTAGGGACCACGTTTCTTCCTGATTTGGGGTTGGCCTTCGGTCTGGTGTTGAGGCGGGGTCGTGGATTGGAGGGATGTGGGTGTAGGTAGGCCAGCATTAGGACTAGGCGTGGGACTAGAAGCTGCAGAGGTGCTCGAAGCGGGAGGAGGAGGCGGTTTGAGGGGTTCTAGCGGGCGCGTCCAGGGTGAGGTGTAGAGCATGTGTGGGGATATTGTTGTCCTTGGTGGGAAAGAAGCAGAGGCAGAGACAGAAGTAATACTGGTATTAGTGTAGTCTTGTATAAGCGGACCACTATTCTGCAATCTCTCATGTGCTGCCTTCAATCTCTTTATTGTGTCGGCGATATGCGGCTGGTTTACCTTCAATCCTGGATGCTTGTCTGCTTCTCTCCATAGTTCCTCGGCGTGTTGTTCCCGAGTTTGCTTACGGATACGGCGACGAGGTGTATGGTCCTGGAATGCTGGGTCAGTCATCACGGCTTTTCTGTCTTTCCATTGTAGCCAGGATGTATATATACGCTGGGTCCGTGGTGTATTGGGGCCTGGCATGAATGGCCGCCATTGTGGTGGCTGCGGTGGCTGCGCTGCGGCGATACGGTCTTTACGTCTGGTTTCAGCGAGTTCAGCTTCGGCGGCATCGCGTAGGAAGGCGGCTTCGACGTGGGTATTGGCGTGTTTTTCGCGGCTTTCATCGATGCGCTTGCCGGGACACTGAGAGAAGATGTTACAAAGTCTGCAAAACAGAGAGTATGCAAGGGTCGAAGGGGGCCAACGTACTATTAAGAGACCCTCACGGCTTCTGTCACTATGAAGATGGCCCTTCCTGCGACAATACTTGCATTTGAGGTCTTTTTCGGGAAGCCGGCGAGAAGCAATGTTACCCTCACTAAGCATTTTCTCGAGTCTGGCTTGGTATTCGTTGTCTTGCTGCTGGACGATAGCCTCGCTGGATTCGTGGGACTCTACAGTTCTAACTATATCGCTATGATAGCGTTCTGCCTCGGGGGATTCTGTAAAAATCTACACAACTTGTTACCACCGATAGTTGCATGTAGGTTGAGTCACATGTTCAAGCGCTATCCAGATACCTGAGACTGGGAGAGGGGGCGAAATACTTGTACAGAAGGTAGCGTAGACCATTCGCCTAGCAGAGTGCCCGGTAAATGCTGCTGCTTTAGGAACTTGATTGCTCGGACGACTTGCGCTGGCGGAGGCTGATCGGGGTCGATGATGGCATCTGGGTTCCTGCGCTTCAATTCTCGATAGTACAGTGGGATATCCTCGTCAGTGTTCCAGGCTTGGCCATTCTTCTCTATGATGTCGAGGAGCTCTGTGCGCGTGATCTTCAAGAGGCGCTGGACTGGGTACAAGGTGTCGGGCTGCCCAGCTCCGGCAAAGTCGTCCTGAATCTCGTCGATGATGGTCTGGCGCAGTGAGGGCCAAAGCGATTCGAATTTGACCTAGCATGTTAGCATGTAGTTGAGATTGAGACATGGTCGGCTTACCGTTGCGTCGCTCTCGTCTGGGCTCCAGCGCTCCCTCAGTTCCGCATACCAGTCGTATGTGCTAGTCGCATACATTTGAGCAAAGCGAGCCTTGGTCTCTGACACGCGTTTCGAGTCGTTCTTCTTCATTGCTTCCACCAGCTCTTTCATTCCGTGCCCCTCAAACTCTGCTATAGCAGTCGGTAGCGGAGGTGGCACGTTTGTTGGGAGCGAAGGGAACGCCGCTGATTTGAGGCTCAAGTTGTCGGGCGGTAACTCAGATGCAGTGTCTTTGTGGAGTCTGACGGCGCGTCCGGCTTGGGTGCGCACGCGCGAGTCATACTCATCTGGCTCTTCGGTGCGCATGCGCTTCCTTTGCTTGATCATCTTGATATTGGGCATCTTAGGCTGCTCGGGGGCGTTTGGAAATATCGAGTGATGGGCTCCGACAGTACGAGGCACTGCGAATATAGGTGGGGGGAGCGAGCCCTGCTGCACTTTGTGAGCCTGAATTGTTCAATGTGGTGGGACCGGGGAAGCGAACCACGGTATCAGGCTTTGTAGTTTTTGGCTCTGGCGGATCATCAGCCTCTTCTCCATCTGCATCCCTGTAACGTTTGGGGGCCTTCAACTTGTTCCCAGGCCGCAGAGAATAGGACATGTTATGCGACTGTAACGATAATGGTATGGTTCACTAATAAAAATTCCGTGAACCAATGAATGCGTGTAATCCGTGTCGAGCCTAGTGAGAATGAGGCGGAACAATACGTTAGTGTTAGTGGGCGAATTACGGAAAGGCGAGGTGAAGGTCAGTTAGCAATTGCCGCCACCTGGACAACGAGAATCAGCTAGTGGGATAAACCAACGCAGGAAGGAACTCGTATCACGTCTCGTTTTCTGAATTTTACCTGCCGGTTCTTACAGAGTTTTGAAATAATTTGAGTCGGCGGAAGCCTACCATTAATCCTGTTCGTTTTCCCTGGAAAAGCAGTGGAGCCATTAAACATGACTAACATGATAGTACGACGGCATAAGGAACATTGACATGCACATGTACAAGAGAAAGAACTTGATATGAGGACGAGAAAAGACTAGGTTTTCGCGAAGAGTAGAATATGTTAGGAATATGTACTGTACCGTGATGCTGTTTTTCCTTTCTAATGAATCCACCTCTTTCGACTCATCCTTGCGCCCCACTATTCAGAGAGGGTGCAAGAAACCATACAACGTCATAATCATGTAAGAAGGATGAAACCCATTCGTCCCTGGCACCCATGCTTACCATAAAATACTTAGGAAAGGTGTCGTCGATACTCGGTGTGCCCTTCTTTCTGAAAGCATCATTTGATCGACCAATAGCCTGGAAACCTTCAGACATGCTCACATCGCCGAAAACGCCATAGCTTATGCGGGTATAATGCTAGATAAAACGCCTATACAGAAAAACGAAGCCAGTCGGATGTTCGAACGCGAAGCTAGCGGTCCTGAAATGGAGTAATCTCGCGACCACTGAAGCGAAGTGCATCTGATGCATCCATTCCGCCACTCATATCCATATCGTCGTCGTCGCGTGTGTCATCAATACCTCGCTTCTGTTTCGTTGACGATGTATTGCTAGAGTCGATCTGCTGCACCGTAATCGAGCGCCGCGCTTCGACAATGTCCCAAAAAGAGCGGAGGATATTTTTCAGAACATCATCGAAGTTGACACAAAACCGCTGCGCTTGGACGACCTGCATAGCTTTGACATGGTCGATATTTTTGAGCGTCTGCATAAGGTACGCTGCTACCACTGCGGCTGACTTCTCATTGCCAGACTCGCAAAAGACTAGGACCTTGCCGAACGTGGCTTGGCCGGTAGTTTCTAGGTTATGTTGTCTGACACGCGCGACGTGTGTACTGATAATGTTCGCTGCTTCGGCGAATTTGGGCGCGAGATTGTAGAAATTGTAGGCCTCGATGCTGCGCACCTCCAGACAGACTTCGCGAGCCGCTTGTAGGGCTCCCATCATGCTGTTTGGCTGTGCGCGAATAGCCAGCACCATGGTGATTCCCTCGCGCTCGAGGAACGCCTTGTCCTTGGCTGCCACCATGGGCCCCAAATAAAGCCAGGGAAGGATCATCTGTGCGTTCCTCCGCCGTTCGTATGCCCATTCCATAATCGTGTTTGACTGTACGGTACCTTCGAGGTCTAGTTCGTTTAGGAAGCTCATGTCGACCTCCCCAGAGCCGATACGTAGCGACAGGCATGGCATATCAGTCGCAAGTGTGGGCGGGGGAACGATGATCCGAGGGGGCGTGGGCAGACGATAACTATACTCGTGCTGGGTGCGCATATGCCCACTGGGTAAGCTGGACATGGCTGACTCCTCACGACGGGCCGCCATAGTCATAGTGTGAGTGTTGGTGGTTGAAGCGCGGGTAGAGAATTTATGGACGGATGCTGAGGTGAAGAGAGACCTCTGCAGCTGCGGTCCTCTGATTCACTACCTATCAGTGGTGGCGTGCCGAGAGGCAAGTGTGAAGCTTGGAAGCGTGTTGAACTGGTAGGAACGACTGGGAGGCGTTGGGCTTAGAATCTCGCAATCTGCCGAAGTCAACACGACAGCTCACGTAAAGATATTTAGGGTGCTTGACTAGAGAAGGAGACGTCTCATGGCAGAGGATACGGAAATGGCAAGGCACCTACGATACACGATCCACGATCCACGGATAAGAGCGCGTCTCCACGAGGCTGGACCGCGGGCAAGCTAACCGGAAGAAGACAGTAGCGCATGCTGCTGACGTAACGCGCCTTGCTCCAAACAAACCCAACATTACCGTGCTACCTGCTACCGCTACCTCGGTAGTGCTTGTTGCCGCAGTTATCAATGGATGACTGGGTTGTTCCGAAGAAGACTACAAGGCTTTTTGATGCTGGAAATACGCCGTCGTGAGCCTTCTAGCGCGAAACCATCTTCGGTCGCTGCAGACCTAGAACAGCAGCTAGCCACCTTGGATCTCCTGTCGCCTTGAACCCTTTATATCTGCATCTACTCTCAAGCCCTTCCATTGTTCTCGGGATTTCTTTCAATTCCGCAGACCAAGCTCAATCCAATACCCCGCCATGCCAATCCGGCCCGCAACCCCATCTGACGAGCCTGCCATGGTCTCCGTCCTAGCCTCGGCCTTTTGGGATGATCCGCTTTGGGTCCTGATACTCCCCCACCGCAACAAATACCCAGAAGATGTCAACTCGTATTGGTCCGACCAGCTCCGTAAGAGCTGGTCCAAGCCCAATGAAAGACAACTTGTTTCCACCGTCAATGTTGATGGGACGGAGAAAGTAGTGGGGGTAGCCGTCTGGCAGCGACAAGGCGATGATGCAGGAAAGCAAAAGGTGGAAGACGAGTGGGTTGATGTTGGTGAGCAAAACCAAAATCCCCTAAATACGCTATCTTTATAGACTCGGTGGTACCATGCGTATTAGCAGTCTGTTTGTACTAAGGCTCCATCAGGTTCAGATGCTTTCCGCCCTCTCCCTGATACTCCAAATCGTGCCGTTGATCCCAACAAGGTCAACATTCTGGAAGATTCCCACCCTTTCGCCGCGCACTTGTGGAGCGGTGAGCGAAGGAACAACTGGTATCTCGTGCTCTGCGGCGTCCACCGGGACTACGCTGGCAAAGGGCTCGGACGAGAGCTTGTGCTTTGGGGCCTCGAGCGCGCCAGGGAGGAGAACGTGCACGCAAGCTGTGTCACAAGTCCGGGCACTGAAAGATTCTATCTACGATGTGGGTTCGACGAGATAGTGGGAAATTGTAACGAAGGAGAAGGTAACCCATTGAACGGTGTTGCAGGAGGGGATGCGCTTTTCATGTATCCCAAGAAGAAGGAGGCAGGCAATTGAGGGCTCTGCTGCCTTTAGCACATTTTTGAAGCAACTCTTGACATCTGCAAGTTTGTGCAATGTTAGTACTGCATCGCATTGCACTACCAAGCAACGATATCGGCTGGCGGTATAGGTACCTTACTCGCCAGTGGGACAACGGCTTCTAGTTCGGCCAATTGAATTCTTCCCGAACAACTACCCGGGAAAATTGCGGGGAAGAACCAGCATCCTTTTCTTGACTGTCGTCATCGCGCAGCTGATATGATATTGTGACATGAATAAGTACCAGAAAGGCACCTCAAGATGTCGCCTGTAGAAATATTCCGAATTGCTTCTGGAACTATATGCAGCCATGAAGATCACATCACCAATTTTGGTGTCTCTTGCAGGACTAACGTCAAGCCATATCATTCCTCGTCAAGGATCAATCGATTATAACGTTGCTCCGCCAAACCTTTCCACGCTAGCTAATGTCTCTTTATTCAACACATGGCGACCAAAAGCGCACGTTCTTCCGACATATGGTCAGATAGGTAAGAATTGAATCATACCAATCTGAACCTCAACTAACCAATCTATAGGCGACCCATGCATGCACTATACTGACCCCAAAACCGGCATCTTCCACGTAGGATACCTCCACAACGGCGCATCAGGTGCAACAACAAGCAACCTAGTTACCTACACAGATTTGAATCCCAACTCTGAGCCCTTCATCCGCGCAGGCGGCCTCAATGACCCCCTCTATGTGTTCGACGGTAGTGTAATTGAGCGCGGAATTAACGGTACACCTACACTACTCTACACCAGCGTGAGCTACCTACCCATTCAATGGACCGTCCGTTATACCAAAGGAAGCGAAACCCAATCCCTCGCCGTGGCCACAGACGGAGGAAGGAACTTTACCAAGTCCAACATTGGCCCCGTAATCCCTAGCCCTCCATTTGCCGTAAACGTCACGGGATTCAGAGACCCGTATGTTTTCCAAAACACACAAGTCGACAGCCTGTTGGGAAAGCGGGAGGGGACCTGGTATACCGTCATTTCCGGCGGTGTGCATGGCAAAGGCCCAAGCTTGTTCCTGTATGCTCAATACGACGATGAAGATGCCGATCTGTTCCAGACATGGGAGTATCTGGGCGAATGGTGGCATGAGCAGGCAAACACGACGTGGACTGAAGAGGGCTGGGCCGGACGTTGGGGCTTCAACTTCGAAGTTGCAAACTACTTTGCTCTGGACAAGCACGGTGCTAACCCCAAGGGTGAAACTTTCGTCACCGTGGGTGCAGAGTGGAGTTATACGCCAATCATCCCGCAAGTCTCAGACAACAGAGACATGCTCTGGGCCGCTGGAAAGCAAACCCTCGTCGACGGAAAACTGACATTCGAGCCCACCATGGCTGGAAGACTAGATTCCGGACGCTCCGCGTACGCAGCTGCTGGCAAAGTCCTGCCCGCGGACTCGCAAGCTAGCTGGTCAAGCGGCGCACCCGATCGCTTCATCACGTACGTATGGCTAACAGGCGACTTCTACGGAACCGCAAAACAATTCCCCACCGCACAGCAAAACTGGACCGGCTCCCTGCTTCTCCCCCGCGAACTCAGCGTCGGCTACCTAAACGTCGTCGACAACGAACTTTCGCGGGAAAAGGGCTCGTGGAGAATCGACTGCGAGAACAGTGACGGTACTCTCACACTAGCGACATTGCACCAGAAGATCGCGCGGGAACCTTATGCTGCGTTTACGAAGAACGCGACTGGCACTATCACACAATCTGGTGGAAGAGTTTCCCAGACCACGAAGTTTAAGACAAGTCCAAAGTCGAAGCATTACATGTTGTCCGCCAGTTTGACTTTCCCATCACGCTCAGAGTCGCTGAAAGCTGGCTTCAATATCCTCACAGGCGCACGTGAATCCACACCTATTTACTACCAATTCTCCAACGAAAGCTTCATCGTCGATCGCTCAAATTCTTCTGCGGCGGCGGCGACTACATCTGGTATCGCCAATGACAATGAGACTGGAAAGTTCCGCTTGTTTGATGTTGCTGGCGGCAATGGAACGCAGGTTGAGACGTTGGATTTGACCATTGTGGTAGATGGCGGCGTTGTGGAAGTTCATGCTAATAATCGGTTTGCGTTGAGCACTTGGTTACGGAGCTGGTATGCGGATAGCACCGGTATTGAGTTCTTTGTGGAGGGTGGTGAGGTTACTTTCAGCGAGGTCAAGGTTTGGGAGGGTCTTGTTGATGCATGGCCGCAGCGGAAGAGCGTCGTTCAAAGCGCATGAAGTGTATATACAATTAACTTGTAAATATAATATCTGTTGAGAATATCTGGGTTCAGTCCAGGTAGAAGGTGCTTGGGGGTCACATGATGTGCTGGTGTGGCAGGCACTGCCCGGTGGGCAATGGCATCCACCACAACAGCCTGAGAGGTGGACACATAACACGATAGTCAATACAATACGTTGCAGCCACCCCGCCTTGTCCCTCCTCCCACTCGGTTATCCATAGTAGTCATACTACTAGAGGGACCTTGTTCCAATAATATCAGCATAGTATATAATTAGTTCAAAAGCCGTCCAGTACTTTCAAAAGGTTCTACAAGAAGTGGCACGATCATCCGTTTCTTCTACTGGTTCGTAACATAATCAGTTGAGTCGAGGTGAGAAAGCATAAACAGCAAAAATTCAGTTTGTTTCTAGGAGCATGACGTGTAAAGATGTGCAGCCTCGCAGGCTATCATCCAGATGAAAGAGCAAAAAAAAACGGGTCTTACCGCGACTCGAACGCGGGGCCTCTCGCAAGTGTGCTCAGGTTGTCCACCCTAAGCGAGAATCATACCACTAGACCATAAGACCGTACAACACGCTTCTCACGTGATTGATGGGAGAATGTGCTGTAATATATAATATATTGACGGATAATGCAGACAGCCTCTAGAGATGGTGCCCGATGGAAGGGCTGAAGATGTGGGGCACGTTCCAGAAGGTCGTTCCACCTTTTGCCGACTTCGTATAAAACCAAATTTCGCAACTCTGGCCAATTGTGGATACAGCGCCAACCGATAACATGATCCATGGGCGAGCGGCGCACACGGGCGAGCGGCGCACCCCACCAACTTTACTCACCTTACTGATCTTAATCTACAATGGCTCAACGCAGCGCTACTCAATTACTATCAAATGAAGCAGATATTCAGCTTGCTATCTCATCTATTAATGCGCACCAGATCTAAGGTACCCGTACTGCTGCAGTAGTCTACAACGTAGCCGAAACAACGCTCCGCCGCCGACGCGCTGGTATACCTGCCCGACGCGATTGCCCGCCCAACTCAAGGAAGCTTACCCAGAGAGAAGAGGAGGTGATTATTAGCTATATACTTCAGCTAGATCTGCGTGGATTTGCGCCTACCTACACAGCTGTACGTGATATGGCTGATAAGCTGCTGGCTGCGCGTGGTGGAGAGCAGGTTGGAGTCAACTGGCCATCTACCTTTGTTAAGCGTACAGACAGTCTTCGGACGTGTTTCAACCAAGCGTACGATAGGCAGAGAGCTCTTTGTGAGGATGCAACATTAATAAAGAGGTGGTTTAAGCTTGTAGAAGAGACAAAGGCTGAGCTAGGTATCTGCGATGAGGACGTCTACAACTTTGATGAAGCTGGCTTTATGATGGGCAAGATTACAACGCAGCTAGTTATAACAGGAGCAGAGAGGAGAGGCAGGCCGAAGAGTATTCAGCCAGGCAATCGCGAGTGGGTAACGCTGATCGCTGCTATCAGCGCTGCTGGCTGGTCAGTCCCACCGTTCCTCATCTTCGCTGGCCAGTACCACCTATCAGCCTGGTATAAGGAAGCTGAGATCCCACGCGACTGGGCGATCGCAGTCAGCGATAATGGCTGGACGAATAATGAGCTTGGAGTTGAGTGGCTAAAGCACTTCAACGCTCACACGCAGGCTCGTAGTGTAGGCGCGCGTCGCCTGCTTATTATTGATGGCCATAAGAGCCACCAATCTCTAGAGTTCCAGGAGCTCTGCAAGGAGAACAATATCCATACGCTCTGTATGCCTCCTCACTCATCTCACCTACTCCAGCCACTTGATGTTGGCTGCTTCTCGCCATTGA
This sequence comes from Pyrenophora tritici-repentis, assembly GCF_003171515.1. Lineage (NCBI taxonomy): Eukaryota > Fungi > Ascomycota > Dothideomycetes > Pleosporales > Pleosporaceae > Pyrenophora > Pyrenophora tritici-repentis. The sequence goes on from NC_089395.1 coordinate 2,735,021, forward strand.
AGCGCGCGTACAGCCGTGAGGTGGAGAGCCTTATGCGCAACCACATCAACCACATCACCAAGCTAGAGTTTCTGCCAGCGTTCAAGGCAGCATTTGATCAAGCGTTCACGCCAGCCAATATCTGCTCAGCCTTCCGCGGCGCAGGCCTTGTTCCTCTACAACCAGAGGCTGTTCTATCAAAGGTAGATGTACAACTGCGTACACCTACTCCTCCAGCAGCTCTGCCAGAGGCTCCCTGGGTAGCTCAAACGCCGAGCAACGCGCGTGAGCTTGAGGCTCAGTCAAGCCTAATACGTGAGCGCGTGCGCCAGCACAAGAGCTCATCACCAGCTTCAATTATTATGGCGATTGACCAGCTAAAGAAGGGCGCCGAGGTGATGATGCTCTCTGCTGAGCTGATGCGCGATCGGATCTCTAGTCTTGAGAAGGCCAATAGCGCAGCCTCAGAGCGTAGGCGGCGCTCTAAAAGGCGTATACAGAAGCATGGAGTACTCACAAAGGGAGCTGGAGAGGACATACTGGCTCAAAATGAGGCTGACCAGCAGATTGCTCATGAAGAGCGTCAAGGAGGAGCGCGATCAGGCCTCAGCCAGCGGGCTCAAAGGCGCTGCACTAGGTGCAAGGAGACTGGGCACAACTCGCGCACATGCAAGACTGATACTATTAATATAGAGTAATCTACTGTATCAATATCTAGCAATAATATTATCGCGTTGTTGAGATGCATCGCTTTAAAGTTGCAAAAGTTGGTGGGGTGCGCCGCTCGCCCATGGATCATGTTATCGGTACGCCCTTTAGGCAACATTCTGTCCCAGGGGTATCTTGTGCATTAAGAATTAAGCCTTGCTCAATTCACTGCAACGGCTAGAGGATATTTCCTCGTTCAAGGTCTGCACCCGGGAAACATTCAACATTACGAAGTCAGCGAAGACACAACAAGCGAACATGACCCAAAGCACGCGACCAGAAGTCTGGATCCGCCCCGCCATCTTCACAGACGACAAAGAAATTGTGGGGCAGCTATTTCTTGCATACGCACGCTCATTGCCCATCAGCCTCGACTTCCAAAATTTCGAACACGAATTGGCGGCTTTACCGGGGAAATATGCGAGCGAAAAGGGCGGTGCAGTGTGGTTGGCATATGCGACAATAGAACAGGAGCCTGCCAACACCAGCAAAGGACAGAAAGAGCAAGCTATAGGATGCATAGCTATTCGACCATTCTTCTCTACACCTACTATAGCTGAGTCGGCAACTTTGCTGTCGAATACAACGTCGCCTACAACTACAACATGTGAGCTCAAGCGACTCTATCTTACACCTACATCTCGCGGTCTTGGCGTGTCCAAATTACTGATGGATGTCGCGATTTCGCATGCGAGGAAACTGGGGTACAAAGAGATGCTACTTGACACGCTGAGTAGTATGGCGCCGGCGAGGAAGCTGTATAAAGGGTATGGATTTGAGGAGATTAGTAGCTACTACGAGAGTGTGGAGGATGCCGTGTTTTATCGGTTAGTGCTTTAAATAGATGTATTTGAACCTACCGTGATGACTTCGCAGGAGGTTTAATGCGCAGAACCATCTCATCTCACACGGAAGGAAACTAGATTAGGCAATTTCTGATAGGTGTTGGATACTGTATTTAATATAGTGAATTAAAGGCCTAGGTAAAGGCTTAGGGACACGTTTTCTATAGTATAGAAAAGAAACTCGATTAGGTAGTTTCTAATTAGTGTTGGATACTGTGTTTAGTATAGTGAATTAAAGGTCCGGGTTGAAGGTCTAGGGACATAGATGCGCAGAACCATCCTATCTCGCACGGAAGGAAACTAGATCAGGTAATTTCCTTTTACTGTTGGATACTGTATAGATTATAGTGAATTGAAGGTCTGGTTGAAGGCCTGGGAACTACGTTTTCCGTAGTATAGGTGTCACGATAACTTCATGTAACAGAAGAATCAGGAGAAACGCGCTGTGACCCGGGTGTCATAAAATACTAGACATACCAGTAAAAAAACCACTGTAGTCGCCAGACACGTCTATTGGGTGCTTGCCCATACTGTCCAGTGTTTTATGTCACCCAGGTGTTGTGGTGTTGATGCTTGGCAGGTGGTAATTGGAGGCGTGATCGCGCGTCTCCCAAAACGTCATCGATTTCCGCTTAGCGCGTCGTCTTTCATCGCGAACGCGATCGCATGCGCTCATCGCCACCTGCCCCTGGAATTAGTATCAACACAACTTACAATACCTCACTCTTCCTTTGCATTCTAAATTCCATCTGAACGCGTCATGCCCGCTTCTTCTATTACGGGTGCAGCGTCAGAAACTAAATCTACACCTGCCTCTTCACCCCCGCCAGCCGACATGGATACAAAGAACGTGCCGGAGTCATTGCAAGCGGAAGAGGAGCGCATCAGGGCCCAGCGCGAGAAAGATGACGCGAAACGAGACGCGCAATTGGAGAAGGAGAGACAGGAGGATATCAAAAGTGGGAGAGAGGTCTTGGATAAGAAGTTCCAGCAATTGGAGTTTTTGATGAACAAGAGCAAGGTTAGTACTACCTCTTACATGGAATAGAGTAGAATCATCGTTGCATCTTGGACAATGGCTAACAAGTAAAACGTAGCTGTATGCGACCGTCATGCTTGCGCAAATGCAACGGCAAGAAGAAGAAGAGCAGGCTCAAGACGAAAAGACAAAAGGCCAGACTACAAAACGTGAAAAGAATGCAGAAAAGACGGCAGCTGAATCACAACGACGAGCGACACGCGGATCCGCAGCGAGCGCACCCAAGACAGACGAGCCTGAAACAACACCAAAGAGAGGTCGCGGAAGGCCAAAGAAACAGGACAATAAAGGCAATGCGAAGCTGAAGAAGCAAGGTTCGGATATATCCAGCTACTTCAGCAAAGCCGACCTGGAGAAGAAGACAGACCACAAGAATGTTGGGGATGCGCTGAAAGAGGCGGCGGAAGAGGACAAAGACAATGTCAAGACAAGCGATATCGGAATGACTGACTTGAAGTCGGCGCGACAACCGAAACTGGTCACTGGTGGCACAATGCGATCATATCAGTTGGAAGGTCTTGAGTGGATGGTGTCACTCTACAACAACGGCATCAATGGCATTCTGGCAGACGAGATGGGTCTGGGCAAGACGATACAAACCATTGCTATGCTTGCGCACTTGTGGGAGAACAAATCATACGGTCCCTTTTTGATCGCTGCGCCGCTCAGTACCACGAGTAATTGGGTGGCAGAATTTGAGAAATGGACACCAACCCTGCCTGTCATGCTATACCATGGCGACAAGAAGGAGCGCGAGAGATTACGCAAGACCCGGCTACGGAACCCGGGGACTGCAGATTTTCCTATCATGATCACTAGCTACGAGATTTGCATGAACGATCGCAAGTATCTTACGAGCTTCGGCTGGCAATTCATCATTATCGATGAGGGACATCGCATCAAGAATCTTGATTGCCGGCTCATTCGCGAGTTGCAGCAGTTTCAGTCGGCGAACCGTCTGCTCATCACTGGTACGCCACTGCAAAATAATCTTACGGAACTGTGGTCATTGCTACATTTCTTGCTACCTACGGTTTTTGACAAGCTATCCACATTCGAGAGCTGGTTCGACTTCTCTGGACTGAAGGACAAGTCGAGCTTCGAACAATTACTTTCAGAAGAGAGGCAGCAATACCTGGTCAAGTCGCTACACGCGGTGTTGAAGCCGTTTTTACTTCGTCGAGTCAAGACGGACGTGGAAAGCTTGATGCCTAAGAAGCGGGAGTATGTGCTGTATGCGCCGTTGACAGCCATGCAACGAGAGCTGTACCAGGCCATTCTCGATGGCACCAGTCGGTCTTATCTTGAAGAGAAAGCTGTCGAGAGGCTAAGCATCGGTCTAAGCAGCAGAGCAGGGACACCCCTCAGCATCCGCAGTAACAATGGCGGCCTCAAGCGCAAGGCTTTGAGTAGGTTGAACACACCCAGCAAGAGTGCCAAGACGTCCCGTGCAGGCACCCCGGCGTCAGTCGCATCGACAAGAAGCAGAGGTCGACCAAAAAAGAACTACGAAGAAGTCAGCGATAATGAGTTTTTTGACAACATGGACAAACCAGAGGAGGAGGAAGAGGAGGAGGAGCTCAGCTCTGACGCAGAAGACGAGAAAATCCGCGCTGCAACCTTTGAAATCGCTAAACGTCAACTCATGCAGAAGAAGCTCGGTAACCCAATCATGCAACTCCGACTCTGCTGTAACTCGCCCTACAACTTCTTCAACCCCTTTATCAAAGCCGACACCGATGGCACCGAAACCTTTGCCTCGGAGACAGAGCCAGATGAGACGATCGTCTCCACGTCAGGCAAGATGCTCCTCCTTGACTCCCTCCTCCCCGAACTCATCCGCCGAGGCCACAAAGTCCTCATCTTCTCGCAATTTACAACAACTCTCGATCTCCTGGGTCACTACCTCGACCTGCGGTCCTGGAACTACGCCCGCATTGACGGCTCAGTAGCGCAAACAGACCGTCAAGAGCAGATACTCGCCTTCAACAAGCCCTCGACTACCAAAGAGGCAGCGGATATTTTCATCTTGTCAACACGTGCCGGTGGCCAAGGCATCAACCTCGCAGCCGCTGATACAGTCATTCTATTCGACAGCGACTGGAACCCCCAACAAGACCTCCAAGCCATGGACCGCGCCCATCGTATCGGCCAAACAAGAAACGTCATCGTGTACCGCTTTGCCACGCGCAACACCGTCGAGCAGAAACTGCTTGAATCCGCGGAAGCGAAGCGTAGGCTGGAGAAACTGGTTATCAGAAAAGGTGGTGTGCGGAATGATCGCGGGAGTGGGCGTGGGAATGACAAGGAGCAGGAGGTTGAGGAGCTGCAGAGACTGTTGAGGAGGAGTGATGGGGAGAAGTTTGATGTTGAGGGTACGGAGGTGGGGAAGATTCTGGGGGAGGAGGAATTGGAGATTTTGCTGGATAGGAGTGAGGAGGCGTATGAGAGGGCGGAGAGGGGGTTGGATATTGGGGGCGAAGGGAAGGTGTTTCAGGCTGTGGGGAAGAGGGAGGAGGGAGCTCTTATGGAGGGCTTGAGAGCGTGATAAATAAGATAGTTTTGTTGCGCTTGTTTTATAGTTTTAGTTGTGTTGGATAGATCCATGCCATTTATTTTGCCCACAACACGTTACTTGAATAGAGATGGATGATGTCATGAGTTGTAGTAACATATAGTTATATTCGACATTAACTAAAGCACTCTTTTCATTGAGTACGTATATGGAAAATCCTCCTATCGAGAAAAAAAAGTGAACTCGTAAGTAAACTATCAATAAAACCATTCAACCCCTCACCCACATCCACACCTATATCTACCCATAAACCGGATTCCTCTGATAACCCGGAAACTGCTTCAACTGCTCCGCGTCAATCGCTTTCAACTCGGGGCAACCCAACGTCGCCATTAAGTTTCCCACAATATTCGTCAGCGCACTGAGCGCACCAAGCAACAGATCGGGCTTCGCTTGAGCAGCGGTCTGGTAAAGGAAGCAGGCGAGGTTATTTCCCTCTAGCATGTTTCCAGAGCTGAACACGCCGCCGGACAGATCTCCAACGTTGACGCCGACGAAGCTGTTGGGCTTGCCAGTGTTGCCGCCGATGCTGATGAACTTTGGATGGAGGCCTGCGGCGGCGAGGGCGTCGGCGGCGAAGTATGTAGTTTCGTAGGGATATTCTATGGCGCGGCGGTACTGGGTGGGTGTTAGTGTGTGGTCATATCATGATGGAATTATTCCGTGGTAGACAGAAGGAGAGTCGGGTGAATGAATGAATGAATGGAATGTTGCTTACCCAGTTATCCGGAATACGCTCAGTACCCACAATAGCCTTGTAGTTACCGCTGTTTCCCTGGACACCGAACCATGACTGCAGCACCTCAGACGACAAAATACCGGCGGGGTGCTCAGCGCTATGGTTGGCCATGAAACGGTAGATAAAGGTGTACGCTGCAGGTTGCACCAACATACCGGAAAAGGGGCCATTGAAGAAGTACGGGTTACTAGAAACCTGCTGATCGAAGCGACGGTTTCGGAACGCTGTTAGGCTCTCCATTGTAATACCTCCAGGGGACATGTCGACGAGTTCCTGGAACTGAGATGTCACGACCTTGTAGTTGTTGCCGCCTTGGTAGAGGTCGGGCCGCGTGGGTGAGGCATCGGTTTCGTATTTGTTGTGGGAACCACTGAGGCCGTTGCCGTTGAGGGCTCCGCCGAGGAGGCCTTCGAGGACACCCGGTGGTGTGCCACCCATGGACCAGGTTAATATGTTGCCGTCTAGGGCGCCGGCGAGGACGGTCAGGAAGGTTCCCAGGAGGACGCCCATGCCGACAACGCGTTGGGTCACTTCGACGTATTGTGTGACAGTGGCGACGCCATTGTGTGGAAGGAAGTTCTAGGGTTTGTCAGTGTTGTTACCTCCATGGAGAAGTCTTCTAGGAGTCACATACGTGGTTTGCAAGGGCGTTTAAACCCGGACAGGGTCCTCTGAGGTCGTTTGGTCCAGGGGCAACATACTCGTGCCCTGAGCCCCTAGATACGTTGACGTACTGTGCCCGAGCATTGAAGATGGGAACGGGTTCGAAGACGGCAGTGACAGCACCGATACCCTGTTGCCGACCCTTCATGAGCCTCGCCGCCTCGGTTGCTCGCTTCAGGAGTTCAGGATCATGACCAGCGGCATCTAAGATAGCCGTCGGCCATGCGTTTGCCAGTGGTGCCGCGGCAAGCAGCGCCAAGTGAAGTGAAGAAGAAGAGAAGAGCATCTTGTCTTTCTACAAATGGGAAACTCAAGGGGCTGACAGTCAAGTGTCGAGATCAAAGTGATCGAGCGAGAGAGCCATCTATATAAGTACCCAGGCTACATGCTACAAATGCAAATAGCTTCCTCTCCCCGTTACCGGCCGCCATCGGTGTCGACATATCCAGGACCCTTGACGCGATGAATGACGGACTGTTACTCAAAGTAGTAGTCGTGCAAAAGAAGCCGCGGTCAAAGCCACTGTCCCAGCACAAGACCCCGCTGTCGATCTACTAGACGTATCAATATAGTGAATAGCGTCCCTCCAAGTGCCGCTCATCTCCATGCCAGAAACCTAAAACGGCCTCTAGCGGCCCATGTAGCTGACGAACCCTCCTTCTATGATTCGCACGTTACCACCTTTCCATTTCCAAACCGAGCACAACCTTTGTTGAACCAAGCGTCTGGGGTAAGTAGTCTAGTAATCCGCGCCATCACAGTTCAGCTGATGATGCATGCACATGTGGTCGACTTTGTCTTGGAAATACATCACCCAGCCAATATCTTCTCCCCGGTAAGCGCGCCAGCAACCCGTCCGTGCCGTAAACAGGTGGGCATAGGACCCCAAACTCGACATACACCACGGGATGCCTACACGTTCCCAAACAAGTTATCTGCCCAGTCTACTTACATACGTCCCATGTCGATCGCGGTAGTTATTCAGGGGTCGCGCATAACGGAACCAGACTAAGCCGGGCCAATGGGAGAGGATAGGTACTTTGTGGCGCCAATCGTGGACAACGGCCGTGTACCCGTAGACTTGCCACATCTGGTACAAGATCAGCGGTTTTTACCCACTTCGCCGTCTGACGTCGTCGTTCTAAGTTGCATGCTAGGGCTGGTGTGTTATTGTTGCTAACTATCGTGACAGGAGGAGCTACCGGTACGGGGGAGCTACGGTGCAGCAGCCTGCCTCGGTCCAGATGGCGACGACGTGGCAATGGGGAGGTGCCCGCCTGCGCACCTGCCTCATTTCAACAAACTCCGCAACATGGCTAGAGTCCTGTACGTTTGCCCGACCGGATCTAGTAATAGGGTTACATGGAGGATGGAAGGGGGAATCGTGGTTATGTTGTTGGTGCGTAGTCGGAGGAAGGGAAGGAAGGAAGATCTTACGATTCTGGTGCAAGAAAATTGGTCATATTAACATCGAGTTTCTCTTGGAGGACCTTGTCCTAACATGAGACTGTGTGACAAAAATCGATAAAGGTAACGTTCAACCAGATCCATACAGATTCAATTCCCCAAACCCAGGTCCCTGGACAAACATCACCGTCGTCTTTGTTTTTCAGCCCCAAAATCTAAAATCCAGACCCTTTTCCTCTTTCTAAAGAACCGACGAAAAAGCAACTGAACCCGCTATAAACGCTCCGATGCACATCTAGAGAAAGCCTTCCTTAGTCTCCGTCCACTCAGGCAGCAAGTCCGACGGCGTACCCTCTGCTTTCTAGCCCAGCCCAACTAACCTCTTTGTTCCTGCATGTGTCTAGACCCTCTTGGCTTTTGACAGACACAACGGAGCTACAAGTTATGGTTGCATCATGTGGAATTCTTCGTTTGCGCTGGTGAAGGCGCTAGGAGATGCGCGTGGCGAGCGGTTGTTGCCGTTGTGGCGTTCGCCGCAGACTCCGCAACAATCAATCGATTGACATGATTGATTCCTATATAGGTTAAAGAATTACTTCATTAGGCAGCCTTTAACCTATCATGCCGATCCGATTGATTGTTGCGGAGTCTGGTTCGCCGTGGACGGGACTAGGAGGGAGATTGCGCTGGCGTGACTGCGGGAAGTAAGTACCACTGGGTGGCCAAGGGCCGATGAGATATGTTTCAGAGCTGTTGTACTTGGGGGATGGAAGAGGGAAAGGGGGGTGCTAGTGAGGTACCTGGACGCATGACACGCTGGCAGTGTGAAGGCATGGGTGAAAGATAAAAGTATATCTATCAGTCAAGGGAATGAGGTGTTTGACAGAAGTCTAAAGCTTCTTTACGAAAGTACATTGGCAAAAGGAGGAACTAATCTTCAGTGCGACCTTGGTCTTTTTGTTCACATGCTCTCTTAACTTCTCCTGCCCCTCTTAGCCAGACCACCACCCGTACGATGCTGATCAACGAATTTTCCCGAACAGCCTCTTCCAAAAATTTACTAATCACCGCACTCTTCCAAACTCCCTCTTCCAAACTTCCCATCTCCCTCTCCCCCCCCCCCCTCCATCTCCCTCTCCCTTTCCTCCCTCTTCATCCTTCCACCCTATCACACCTCCACCACCTCCACCCACCTAACTAGTACAAACCCCAAACTCAACCTGACACCCCCAAAGCACCCTACAATAATCATCGCTCCCATCCCCACACCACCCATAACTCGAACAGCACCTCCCAAACCGACTGCCCGTACAAGTCTGTCCATTCCCATCAGCCCCGCATCTACCGTTTGTACTGGCGTTTGTTGGTATGGGGGCTGCTGTCGAAGACGTCGTCGAGATCGCAGTCGTAGTTGACGGCGAAGAAGACGTGGGCGTAGTCGTCGTTGAGGCGGATGTCGGAACTGCAGTAGACGTCGACGAAGTAAAACTAAAAGACACCGACGACGAAAAACCCCCACATCTCCCAAACCCCCCTCTGCACCCCTCCCCACAATACGCCAACCCGTCGCCGCAGAAAAAGTACTCAGAACAGCATGGTCCGAAGGCTGAGCCGGCGCATGTTGTGGAGTTTCCGCATCGGCCATTTGTGCTGGGTGTTAGGGTTGGTAACGAGGTAGTCGTAGTACTTGTACTTGTACTTGTACGCGTTGTCGTAGAAGTCGTGCTCACCGATGTAGACGTAGACGTAGACGTAGACGCAGAAGTGGATATAGGAGCATCACCACACCTCCCAAACAACGGCTGACACCCCACAATCTCACCGCAAAACTCAAACTCCGTCCCGCAGTATCCGAAACTAGAGCAGCATTGGTTGCTTGTGCAGATTTGGTTGGCGTAGTCTGCGCCGCAGCGGCCGGGGGATGCTTGGCGGGGGGATAGGCGACTTGCTGCTGCTATTGTGCTGTTGTTGTTGGTGGGAAGTTCTAGGGCTGGGGCTGGGGCTGGGAAGACGGCGGCGGCGTGGGTGTTGTACACGGGGTTTATTAGGGGTAGGGCGTGGGGATGTGATGCCGATACTGCAGAAGGCAAGGAGAAAGTAGACAAGGCGATCAGGAGGGTGGGTAGTGTATGATACATTTCCAACTCCGTGGAAACTTCGTTGATGTGATAATGTTGGAACAGAAGCAGTGAAGAAGTAACCCAACCTGAGTATTAAACATATCAAATATCCCTCTTTCCTAGAATAGCCGCACTGCAAGGGAGAACCGGGCGAGAAACCAAAAAAAAACTATATTGAGTATCTGGATACTTGCATCTCACATATTCAATACCCAGCACAGGTCCCGATGACCCGCGACAATGTGGACAAAAACGCAAATGTGCAATTAGAAAATCAAATGAACCCTTCCTTCCAAGCTCCTCTCATTCATCAAGGCTACGACCTTGGCTGTTGGCAACATGTACCTACGCGGCATTGCCATATTGACAATATGGAAGTTGAGTAGATGGGTATATGCCTTTGTGGGGCATTCGTTGTACGACTACCGATGAAGTGGGGCTTTACCAAATTGCATCCACATCTTGTGATGTCTCGCAACATTTCGCATCTCGTCTCCAATGTCTCGATAAAAGCCTAAATGCAAACCCCCGATAATGCTTTTTGGATTGAGCACCGGGTCCACGAAAGCGAAAAGAAATTCACCACGACTGGACATGCTCCAGCGACAAGACGCTCAGAACAGCACACTGCAGGCTGCGTAACCGGGTAATATGATGTAACAGAGCCTCTCAACCCCAGCATCCCACGATGGGACATGACCAGGGTATAAAAAGGAGAGCTCTGTCTGGTATATAATCTTCCAACGTTCCGTTAAGAGTACACCGTATCGTATCACGGGACTCCTGCAGGCTCAAAGGCCTGCATCGTTGGTGTTTTGATAGAATTTGATCAAGTAGAAGAAGGAGAGCAAGCGAGATGAGTGACATCACAAAGAACCAAACTGATCATGTTTGTACTTACTCGTGTGACCGAAGCATGTCGGATATCCCGTGCATCGTATTCTGCGCCATAATGCATAGAGGCTTTTGGTGCTCTTCACCCATGGGAATCAACTTTCTTAACGCCATACCCATCCCATCCCGCCAACCGATCATGGTAAAATCATATCCACGTACGCCTTGATACATCTCCTTCGTTATCCTCGTTTTTTAGTCGTAATGCAAGAAGAGTTGGGACATGCTCTCTCCGTGATGATTCCTCCTCACTGCCTCAGCCAGGAGATTATCGACATTGATAATCACCAACTTGTCACCAGTCGCCTGCGCCAACTTGTGCTCGGGGATCGGGAATGCATTTGTGATGACAATCTTGTCAATAACATCACAATTGCTCATCTCCTCAAGACAGTCACCTCCAAAGATGCCGTGCGTAGCAAAGCAGTACACCTTGGTGGCACCACCGCGCTTAGCGACAGTCTCGGCAGCTGCGATCCACGACGCGGACTTGTCCATCATGTCGTCGACGATGAAGACAGGGCGGTCTTTGACGTTGCCCACTAGTGTGACCATGGTCTCGAGTTCGGGATTCTTGAGGTCTTCCTCTTCGTCTTCGGAAGAAGCAGCAGCATCGTAGGTGCCACCCAACGCGTGCGAATGTTCCGTCTCTCTATTGCGGGATGACGAGGCGTTGGACATGAAGGACGACATCATTTGTGGGGGAATATCGTCGTTTTCACCATCCGACGGTGCGCGGTTGCGCCATGTGCTGTGCGAGGTTGCAGACATGGCTGGGGAAGGGTGTGTGTCGTCGACAATATGACCTTGTACTAGACGTCCGTGGATGACGTTGCGAGCACGCTGATATCATTAGCACATCCTTATGTTTTCTTGGGGAGACAAACCTCGTCGGTGTATTCCTCGGCACTCTCATCCGCACTCTGCTCTGCCTGCTCTTCTTCGTGCTTGTCGGCGTCGGTACGAATTGGCTCAAGCGGTACTTCTGGCTCGATGATAGAGCCGGCTCGCATCGATTTTGACAGCGGATGGCTTCCTGTTGGTTCCGACCAGCCATTAGCCCGTCGCTGCAAAGGATTCGACGGTAAGCGCTTGAGGTTCGATTTGCCTGGCTCTGCCTTTGGATCAATGGTCATCTTGCTGATGGGAGTTGTGTCCGCGTCAGCATCTAGCGCAGACTCGACAATGTCTTGCTTGTCATACGCGCCATCCAGCCTCAGCTGCTCGAACATTGCGCTTTCGTTCCAGTGCACTGCTGTGCCCGCCCTCCGCCTGTCGGTGGTCACGATGCCGAAGCTGAGCTTCAATGCGTCTGCCAATGATGTAACGCGCTTGGTACCGCCCGGGTTCTTGCTCACAACCACGGCTTCTCGCCAGTTGGGCACATTTACGCGTATCCAGCGAGCGAGGAGGGGCTCGGCGACGAGATTGTCGACGGGGCACTTGAAAAAGCCCTGCATCTGCGAGGCATGGAGGTCGATGGTCATGACATGGCTAACACCGGCAATGTGAAGGAGGTTCGCGACCATACGAGCTGTGATGGCCCCTCGGTGCTGCTTCTTCTTGGATTGGCGCGAGTAGGGAAAGTATGGCATGACGGCTGGTGCTTGTTAGCATCTATCACTGCGCCTTTGAGAAAGCAAACATACCCGTCACCGATTTTGCTGAGCCACCTTTGCAGGCAGAGATCATAATCAGCAATTCCATGACCGAGTCATTGATTCTGACCCATTAGCCATTGTCGCAGACGGAAGGCTACACTACGCACTTCTCACTTCCGCTCTGGACGATGAAGACATCTTTGTTGCGGATTGATGTATCTGCAGCCGATTAGCATGCGATGGCGCTTCAATTCCAAGACACGTACGGATGGTGACTGACGTCTCTCCATTCTTGAACTTGCCCAGGGTCGCTGAGCCAGGCTTCATGCCCAGTCGGTCGCACATGCCCTCGACCAGCTTGGGGTGCGAAGAGCCGCCAAAGACGATTGCGCCCCTCATGGTGGGCGGTCCGAGTAGAGTGATGTTCTCGTAGTGGGCAAACTGCAGGTGAGATGAGTGCCGTTGAGGCCTGTCAAAATTGTTCGACATTCTACGAGAAGCTCGGCCCTCGGGCTCGTCCTGCCCCCACTAAGCGCCCGATGAGGAAACGGCCAACCAGTCTTGCCGGACTCGCGCGCAACAACGTCCGGTGAGCAGCGCTATAAGATTACTACTAGTAAGAGTCAAGTTTGGACGACTATGTCGACCAGAAGAACTAGAAGCGCTGTTTTGGGGAAGAGACCATTAGATGCCTTTACTTTATGTATGCATACGCCCGCATCATTCGATCGTCTTACAAGCCTGTTGCGCTGGCACGCGACCAAATCACCGCACTCCCTGGCCACTCACCATTCTTACCTGGAGCACGATGCACCATGTGCGTCGTCTCATGCATATTCTTCATTACCGCCGTCCAGAATTCCATCAACCTCCATCTCTGGACTCGCTCGTTGCTGAACTAGTGCGCGACGGCCGCTAGGAGAGCCTACCGAAATTCTACCGTGTTACTCGCTGACCGGAGAATACAAAAAGCTCAATACGAAAACGGTAGTCAGTACGGTGTGTTTGAGAAGAATGTCGCAATCAAACTCTCAATCATCAGGCTGCGGACATCCGTTCAAGGTGCGTCAACTCTGCAGTCATGAGCAATGACGGTCCTAGGGAGCTACACATATGGTTTGCTCAAGCCCCATCTTTAGCTATACGTTAGTACCGATCAGTATCAATCCAATTTGGTCCATCCCGTTCTGTTCCAACATATGTTACACAAGCTCACCGCTTTACTCTGTGCCTTTGTGCTCTCTATGCTGAACGTTGCTCAGGCTACATGTCCCCACTGGGAGGAAACCGATTGGAGGCACCGTTTGGGTCGCGTCGTAGCCGTTCTACTTCCCTTCCGGGCCCATATATGCTTCGAAACTGGTCTCTAGGCGTCATGCCTTCCAAATCAGACCGCCTGCTACGATGATGCATTAGTCATGCGAGCTGCAAAGTACCATTGTCAATTGCAACCTCGATCCACTACAGCCTTGCTACCCTTCTGCTCGATTTTGGATGCACCCATCCATGCCAAGAAACCGAAATGGCCGCTGGTGGAAATTGAGACGCCCAGCTCCGTTTGGCGGCAGTTGATTAACTTTTGAGAACCTTGTGGGCATTGTGTACGTCTCTGAGCCTCCCCCAAGATCACAGGGGCAGAGCTAGACGCGAAGCGGTGAGCTGGTGTTACCATATCAGGTACGTACCTAAAGTCCAAAATGGGAAGAGTAGCCATCTCCATGTGAACGTCGCCTGGGGATTAAAGGTATAGTCTTGTGGTGCGCAACAATTAAGAAGTGGCGCCAACGTCTTTACATGGAATGGCCTGATTCGTGCCACCACTGGACATGCCCAAAACAGAGCAATGGCGCCCGGGAGGCAAGTGGGCAGATGATCGCGGTCCCCTTTATCCTCTTAATCCTCAAACAGGCGCTGAGGCTCGTAAGGCTGACAAGGAAGGCGCCGATTGGCTCTGCTTGTTGCAGTGGGTGCGGACACTAGTATGTGTTCGCCTCCGAACACCAGGTCTCGGGCCTAGTGCCATGACCAGAGGGACGCCCCGCAATGTCGCTGTGCGTGGGATATTTCTGCGAATTGACAGAAAACGGCGTACACAGCAGTGATGCAGAAGCGGGACGTAAGCCAATCGAGACGTCGTCGACAAAGAATGCTTACCCAAGAACCCGGTTCGGGGCATGGTGGAGCGTGAGAGCGGATGGGACGTTGTACTTGCCTGGCCGTATAAGGAAATGCCTCACTCTGGGGTTTGATGAAACGGGATTACATTGGTGAAGAGGTCATCGGGTGTGATGTGAAGAATGCATCCAACTTGGCGATCCATCAATATGTGCATCTGGTTTGAGAGGAGATGCATACTGGAGAAACCTTAGCAGGCGGTAGTAAGACAACATCGGCGACCATGTGAGTCCACATTCGAAGCCGCATGGACGGCCGGATGGGTCGCGTTACAGTAATGTCTGACTGCCATGATGTGAAGCCACGAACCCGGTCAGAGGATTGCTACTATTCTCATGGCTACAGCAGTTCCCAAACAGACAGTAACAACGCTTGGAAGCGGGTGAGCCTGCTGGACTAGAGCATGGACTGCGAAATGTCGCGTGGGGATAAGACAAGTGGTCTTGGCATGTTTGTAAAGCTAGC
The DNA here is from genome assembly GCF_003171515.1 of Pyrenophora tritici-repentis. Taxonomy (NCBI): domain Eukaryota; kingdom Fungi; phylum Ascomycota; class Dothideomycetes; order Pleosporales; family Pleosporaceae; genus Pyrenophora; species Pyrenophora tritici-repentis. The sequence goes on from NC_089395.1 coordinate 2,750,231, forward strand.
GTCAACAGGTAGTGAGTCCGCCAGGGCATGACGCATATCTGTCCACACGGAGAACGCCACACGGGCGCCATGAATGACGGACGGACTTGATGGTCGTATTGATCTTGCATTGTGGCACCGACAGCCAGGTTCAGTCCGATCCAGTGTAACCGGATATTGCAAGCGAGCTCCGAGCTTTGACAGAGACCAGGACATGTATTTGTTATGCTGCTGGTATAGGTCAGTATTTGAATGCTGCTATGTGAGTGGGTGTTTGAGCTCGGATAATGTACTCATCCGGCTATCAGTGTATGAACTGCCCATTTGGACGATGGAGCCTAGTGGTGACATGTCGCAAGCAACTGTTGGCCCAGTCTCGGATCGGGCTGGGTAAAAGCATTGCATGGTATGATGCAGGATGATGACTAAAGGATAACCATGATTCGAGTCTTTCCGCGTTTCCTTCAGCTATGAGGCTAGATCTGATTACTTACAGAAATGGCAAGCAGACGCGCAAGATGGACAAGGGAGTCATGACCGAGCTTCTCCCGGTAAGTTGAAGTGGAGCGCATATGTTTGATCCTACACATGGGAAGAGTCAGCCAGGCCAGGGGAGGCTTTCGATAGTGGCTTGTTGACATGATGCTGCTGGACCGTCAGGCCATGCCGAACTCGAAGGGGCATGTTACATGTGGTGCGGGTGCGCCATTGCTGTTGGAGGCAGAAAGCAAACAAGGTCGATGTTAGTCAGTGGATCTCCCGCAAGCCATGTGGCTTATTGCTGATGTGGCCCTTGCCGGTTTAGTGGGAAGACACACTGGACAAGGTATGCAGAAAGTCAAGGCAGCAGAAGACGCTAGTGAGGCTGCATGTAGCCGCGGCGGCCAACTGAACCGGGTTGGGGGTAGACAGACATGTGCAGTAGGCGATACCGCATTTCCCCATGTGCATGTGCGCTCGAGGAAGAACGGAGGAGGGCGGATGGGGGACGGGGAGCAACGGTGACGGTACTCAGGGCAGGTGTACCGCGGAGGCTAGACAAACCTAGACTTTTGTGAAATTGGGCGAGGGGACGTGGTAGCTGCTTGCGCAGGGAGGCCTTTTGGCCGCTGAGTGGACGAGCAAAGTCATGACGACGCAAAGAAGGAAAGAAGACAGGTAGAGTGGTGGAGAAGCAACGGTGTGCGGAGGCTCATGCAGGCCGACGTTTATGGCAGCCAGTCCATGGGCCGTGTTGCTGCCCCTGCGGCTCCAGACGGGCGCGCCGTCGAGGTAGTTCATCGCTTACAAAAGCGATTGGCGCCATTATCCTCCGATGTCACATGTCACGGGGGGGGGGGGGGAGGGCAAAAGAAAGAAAGAAAGAATCCAGGTGAGGCAAAATGGGCGATGGTCAATAGTCCATGGCGATGGCGAGAGAGGCAGTCGCTACCGAAAGGGTTACTGTACAGAGGGCAGGCGCGAGGCAGAATTGCCGGCCCTAAGCTCCTTCGGCCAGGCCTCGCACCATATTGGCGGCGGCGCATGTCCACCAGAACGTCTCGATACAGAAGACGGCACAGCTGCACTGACACTGATTCCTTCATGGCATGGCTCGTATGCAAGCACGGTTTGGTGTGACGAGTGGGCTGCGGCAGCGCTACGCTCAAAACATGCTCGCAGCATCGTCTCGGAGTATTCGCATCGCGCCCTTCCCTGCACCCAGCCCACAGTCCACAGTCCACACAGTCTACCGCCCACGGCCCATGCTCCAGGGCTCCCTCCCAGGGTCCCGCGACCTAACAATACTACCATGACCGCGGCTGCGGAATGGCCAGCCTGGGTTGGACCAAGTCGACCGTGCAATCCCCCAAGACGGGCCTCGTCTTGGGCGAGTTGGAGCGACTTCCCAGCCCGCCTCGTAGTGTAACCATCATGTGTATCTTTTGCTCCATCTGTACCGAAGCCGTCCGCTTTCGCTCTCTGCTGTCCAGGAAAGCAAGACGGCAAGACGGCTGCTCGCTGCTGCTTGTTGCACACTACCACGCCTGGTGGACTTGTCGTCAGCTTGTCTGGCGACCAAACTCTATTCTCCACCCCCCAAATATATGCCAGACTCAGTATAAGACGGACCACAGATCCGCGTCGTTAGCGTCGACAGATTAGCAACAAGCAAGCCCTGAAGTCGTTCCTTCTCCGTCAACCAACACGCAACCTGCCACTACCCTACCAGCCTTGCTTGCTTTTATCAGCCACGATCCAAATCACCCTGACTACCCTGACCACCCGAGCTCCTGCCCGTAATCCTACCTTAGCCTCGACCCAAATCCTGCCGCAATTCCCCAGGCAAGTACTTCATCCAAGAGGCCTATATATCCCCCAGCCTCTGCGCCCCAAGAAGCCTCCTTCTAACACACATACAGTCGTTTCCGCTACTTCCTCATCCATCCATTCACTACTACTACTACTACTACCCCATCTGACCACCAACCTTCACAATGGCCCGCCCCGCCAGCTGCACACACAACTTCAAGTTGATCAAGTCAGACACTACCCTCGTCGTCTGGAACTGCAACCTCTGCCATCATGGGCCCTTCAATTCCATCTACGAATGCGATCAGTGCAAGCTCAAGACGTGCCGACCCTGCGCTGCCAAAGCATGATGTAAGTCGACCTTGTTTTGCTTTTTTCGCCCAACTTTCCTCCTCAAGCTCAAAGGTCCGTGATCCTTGCCCTGCACCACGTGCAAGGCTTTCGCGGTCCATCGGTCAAATCGATAAAATGCAACTTGTCGGTGCTGACTCGCTGCTGCAGATGGAATGCACTGATCGCCGGCTACGATCAAAGCACCCGAGATCCCGGTACCCAGATGCACGCGACAGGGAACGTTCCCACCCAGCTCGCCTCTTCATTGGCGACCCACGATATTCACCATCATCCTTCGACATGCATCTCTTCTGTTATCGCTCCCACTCCCACCAGCATTATCACGCTCCATCATTTTAGCATGGCGTTCGGGCGGTTCCGTCTCTCGTCTTTTACCCATCTTGGCCCACGCACTACTTTTTCAAAACGGCAAACTTTTCCCCGCTGCTATCAGCTTCACGACTCGAGTACACAAAAGCAAAGGGGTACCCGCTTGTCATGGTTTCAGTTTTTTGACAGGGCCCGAGCACTCATGGCCGTTGCAGCCATCCACTTGTTTCATTCTACACGGCCGATTTTTCCAAACTATACCACGGAAGACGTTCACACATCATCGGCATGGGTTTTTATTTCCGAGTTTTACAGTACAACGGCTGGTGCAAACCATTACGCATAATGTCTTCGTTTCTTCTCATACACTATTTGGTACCATCTGGTGGGCCCGTCGGCGTCACAGCAGGCGTCTACATTGAGCTCTCTGTACATCTAGACGCCTATAGGTGGGGTCGCTGTTTCACATACCCAGGAGGCGGCATGACTCGGCAGTCTAATAGACGATTCTATACCATTCTCAGATCCTACTTCCACCGCTTTTCCATTAACCGCAGCAAGTGCGTGAATTGGCTCGTGCCATGCATTCTGACGTGATGCCGATCCCTCGACCGTTGTCTAGTAATATCTATCGCATGTCTTCGTCGCCATTCTCCGTCGACCCAAGCATGCTACGCACTGAAGACGTGAACCGGCATGAAAACCGACCCGCTGCCTTTGCGCCCCGAAGCGAGGCCTTCGAAAGTTCGCCGAAACATTGGTACAAAGACAGGGTCATGCACATCCGCCATTTAGCGCCCCCAGTTCTTACCTCTTTACGAAAGCCCGCATTCCAGATCAACCGCAACGGGCCTAGACGACATCTTTCCACGCTCCTTCCCAAGGGTGCAGAACGAGTTATGTTTCAGCGTTAGTGTGCGAATCCGAGAAAAGGAAATAGTGCGAGCCGCCTTCTCGTTTCGTACGCGATATTTGCCAGAGTGGATAGATTCGCCGCATACGAGCAGAAAGGATTGCTTGACCATTCTTTGTCGCCATCGCCATGTCCAGATCCCAAAAAGCACATCGTGTCATGCTGAAGCTACTTCTGCACACTTTACACTGCCAAGAATATGTAAGTCATCTTTTCGAGAAGTGAGGCAAAACTTCTGATACCAAAGACCGCGGTCGAGGTTCCAAATCCAGTCCAGAAACGTTCGCACGAGCCTCCATACACCTCATAACTCATACATGCACCATCAGCTTTGCCTCTGCAACAGAATACTTCTGACATGGACTTGCGACGGAATCCCGTAGTGAAGTTTTGGCGGTGCCTGCCCCTTTTGCCGAACATCCCCGCCTCAAGCGCACGGAACACGCCGCCACATCCAGCCGGGCCGAAGATGCATGCTGCACTGCTGACATTGCCGGTCTAGGACTGGTGCTTACATCGTGCGTTAACGTGCGGGATCAGTAAGCTGGGCAGATCAGTAAGCTGGGCACCCCACCCAACCTGACCCGACACTCTACACAACCACCACAATGCCGCGACAACAACGCTCTATACAGACTTCTCGTGAAGGCAGAATAAGCCTTGCTATAGCTTCTTATCATAATAATCCAAAACAGTCTATTCGTGCTCTCGCAAAAGCTTTTGATATACCACAATCTACACTACACACGCGTATCCATGGTGTCCAGCCACGATCAGAGACAGTCTCTGTCAACCGCAAGCTATCGCCTATTGAAGAGCAGTCTCTCGTACAGTGGATCCTAGACCTTGACCGACGCGGTTTTCCGCCTCATATTATTGACGTACGACGAATGGCAGACGCTCTACTCGCTGCGCGCGGCCAAGATCCACCTCCACAACCTATTGGCAAGAAGTGGGTGCCGCGCTTTGTCCAGAGCCAGCCAGAGCTTCAGACAAAGTGGAGCAGGAGATTTAATAATTAGCGGGCTGAATATGAGGACCCTACTGCAATCGCACCCTAGTTTAAGCTAGTAGAAGAGACGCGCCAGACGTACGGCGTCCTATACCAAGATATCTACAACTTTGACGAGACTAGGTTCGCGATAGGCGTCGCTGGCACGTCTAAGGTAGTCACAAGCTCTGAAAGAGTCGGCCGAGCAGTTGTCGTACAGCCAGGCAATCGCGAGTGGGTTACAGCGATCGAGTGCGTTAACGCGTCTAGCTGGTGTCTGCCACCGTTGGTGATCCTGTCTGGCAAGGTCCACCAAAGCAGCTGGTACAATAGGCTCCCACTAGACTGGGTGAAGCACTTTAATCACTATACAGCGGCTCGTACAGCTAGGGTATACCGTCTCCTTGTCCTAGACGGCCACAGCAGCCACGCTACGCCAGAGTTCGACCAGTACTGCGCTAAGAACAAGATTATCAATCTCTGCATGCCGCCTCACACGTCGCATCTTCTCCAGCCGCTTGATGTTAGCTGCTTCTCGCCGCTCAAGCGGGCGTACGGATGTGAGATTGAGAAGCTCGCCTGCCAAGGCGTCTACCACATTGACAAGATAGACTTCCTTACAGTCTATCAACAGATCCGGCCAATAGTTTTTACGCAGCAGAACATCCAGGCAGGCTTCCAAGCAACAGGCCTTGTCCCTCCTTGTCCCGATCGCGTCCTGTCGTCACTTACAGTAGCCAGGACACCGTCTCCGCCACAGACAACTATAGATAATAACGCTGCAGCCTGCGCTGCAGCGCAGACAGAGACACCACATACAGTAGCAGAGCTTCAGCAGCAGGTGCGCTATCTCCAAGAGCGGCTACGCCGGAAATCAGAGAGCCCAACAAGCGTTGCGATACGCCAGCTTGCTAAAAGCGCTCAGCTTGCAATGCAATCAGCAGTAATTCTTGCAGAGGAGAACAAGAAGCTACGTGCAGAAAATCAGCGCCAACGACAAAAGCAGGAGCAACAGCGTCAATATATTGCTTCTAGTGGAGTGCTCCAGGCCCAACAGGCTCAGCAGATAGCTACAGAGGCAGAAAGGGTAGTTATGGGGGGTGACCAGAACCAGACTGGTGAGCGACGTCAGCGCGCGCCGCCGACGTGCACGAAGTGCCACGTTCAAGAGCATACTCGGAATTCATGCAGAGCTAGATAATTAATTATATCTCTTAATTTTATCTAATATTATTGCGTTGTTGTGGCTCAATTGCGTAGAGCGTCAGGTCAGGTTAGGTAGGGTGCCCAGCTTACTGGTCCCGCACGTTATCAGATCGGGTTTCCTTTCATTCATCGTCAGCTCGTCTGCACAGCGGATTCACGATACTGCCTTGTGTTCCAAGAGAAAGCACTCCTAGCGCTGCAACACACCTCTTATACGCACCACAACAGTCACACAAATAAACTACCGGCAGGATTTTCTAATCACCCCATTTATACGCATTAGCATGCGTCAAATACTCACTCGGGGCCACTCACTCGGGGCCACTCACTCGGGGCCAGTCACGACGTCTAACTCAGCCGCACACAACCATCAGCAGCCAATCAACAGGACATGGCGCTTTCAGCTCCCAACCTAGCGATACATATATAATACCGTGAAAGATCCGATTAGTTTTCATATTTCTCACATGCTGAACTGCGGTCTTTTTGTCTCACTTCTGCATGAAGCAGACTCATTCAGAAATCACCCAAGGTCAGAAGCAGCTTTGAGCAAGAAATACAACCGCTGTGTCACCTCAGACACCTGTAGAGGTAAGAGCAATCATGGCTTCTGTGAGTAGCGATGATACGGTAGGGAGTGACGGGTCTACCGCGTAAGTCTACCCATGATGTGTTCAACACCTCCATTCACAGTAGAAAAGATGTGTGTCACCCCAAGAGATGATCAATGAATTCTGGGACGGCCTTATCACGAAGAAGCCAGCCAAGGTCACCAAGATCTTCCCACAGAGTCTTTACACCCATCTTCTCCCCCCACAACGCAACTTGGGTACTTCCACTGGAAAGAATGCAAACGAGTCATACGAAGCAGCCGCAGCAGAATGTCGCGCTCGCGTTGAACGCATCGTCAAGGAGTGTGTACGTACAAACGAGAAGTTTACAGATCAAGACTTTGACATTGAGAACCTGGGGAACAAGAACTGCCTGGAGGGCCTCATGTATTGGTACGAAGACAAAGTGACGACATCACCATCAGTCAGCCCTTCACAAGTAGGAAGCGCATTGTCAACTCTTATCAAAAGTGGGGTACTGATGACGAACGGCTTGGGATTCGAATTCAATGCCACCGCCAAGTTACTGAACGGCCAGTCTTCCAACAGCGGAGACGGTCCCAGATCTGTGCACCGCGTGGACTGAATCTTCGAGAATCCAAAGTTCGCCGTCGATGGCTTCTCTAGCTCCGACCTCAAACAGGGTTCTTCATGTGATTGCTGGTTCATCGCTGCAGTGTCAACGATATGCAGCAATCCCGCCCTCATGGACAAGATCTGTGTCGCGCAGGACGAAGAATGCGGTGTGTATGGCTTTGTCTTCTATAGAGACGGCGAGTGGATCTGGACGGTCGTTGATGACAACCTCTACCTTAGCAGCAGTGACTTCGGCGCTGCACGGGGCGATCGATGGGATCCGACGAATACGGAAGAGATAAAGTACAAGAAGAACGAGCAGACCGGATCAAGAGCTCTCTATTTCGCTTCATGCGAGGATGAGAACGAGACCTGGCTACCCCTACTTGAGAAGGCATACGCAAAGGGCAAGTGGTTTTTCTTGTGTTGAGTTGGGCGAGCTGTTCCAGTGTGCCATGTCTTGACATGTAGATGACTAACAGTCACATAGTGCACGGCGACTATGATGCGATTGCAGGGGGATACAGCGGCGAAGCGGTTGAAGACCTGACAGGAGGTGTCACAACTAAGATCCTGACCAATCGCGTGCTACGTAAAGAATCCCTTTGGAACGAGTTGCTTCAAGTGGGCAAGAAGTTCCTCTTTTCTGCTTCCTCGCTAACTGCCTATGGTGACGACACCAGCGCTCTGAAAGGCCTAGCATTGGAGCATGCTTACTCAGTACTGAAGGTTGTGGAAGAGGAGGGCGAAGACGGTAAGAAGTACAGACTAGTTTTGATACGCAATCCGTGGGGCGGCCGAGCTGATGCCGCAACGGGCGAGTGGACAGGTCCTTGGTCGGATGGGTCTCGTGAGTGGACGCCGTATTGGCTGAAGAAGCTCGATCACAAATTCGGAGATGACGGTCTCTTCTGGATGTCGTACGAAGAGATGCTCGAGCGATTTGATCTGCTTGATCGCACTCGCCTGTTCGACGACACATGGACTGTTGTACAGCACTGGACCAGCGTTTCAGTGGCATGGGTAACCGGCTATATGGACACCAAATTCTCAGTTGAGATCAAGAAGTCTGGGCCCACTGTCTTCGTACTCTGCCAGGTAAAGTTCAAGTCGTCACTCTCAGTTACAACTGCTAATGACATTAGCTCGATGAACGCTACTTCAAGGGTATCCAAGGCAAATACCATTTCGATTTGCACTTCATACTACAAGGCAAGGATGCTGGACCAGGCGATCACATTGTACGTGCTCGTGGCGCCTGGTTCGACGATCGGACCATCTCGGCCGAAGCCAATCTCGAGCCAGGCATATACGAAGTCGTACCCAAGATTGAGGCGTCACGCGATGCGCAAAAGCCAGAAGTCTATGAAGTGGTGAAAAAGCTTGCTACCAGTAACCCACAAAAGCTACGACAGATTGGGCTGAATTACGACATTGCCCATGCCAAGGGTACGTTTGAGACCGATAAAGAGGCTGCTGAAGTCAAGGAAAAAGAAGCGAAAGCAGCAAAGAAGGAGAAGGAAGACTTTGAAACTTTCAAGAAGAAAACAACAGAGGGATTGGAGGTGTGGAAGAAGGAGATTGAGGAGAAGCTGAGTAAGCAGGGGTCAGTCGATACGAAAGAGTCCAAGGATAGTGAGACTACAACAGAGCAGCCTGTCACCAAAACGGATGCCGCTGAAGGTCCCGAGGACAAGAAAGACACATCGGCTGCTTCTGATAAGTCAGAGGACTCATTCGCCACAGCCACTGTCACGGCTAAATCCTCAGGCTCTACGACGGAGCCTGAGACAGAAGTCCAAGTTGTCGACTCAAGCAAGGATAAAGAGGGAACCAAGGGCGATGACACTGCTGCCGCTGACAACGAGGCAATACTTCCTCATTCTCGTGAGACTCAGACTCAGACTACAAGCGATGAACCTACCCCCACTCAGCCTCCTTCAGCTCCCAAGCCCGCTCCCACCAAAGAAGAGGTTAAACCATGGAATGCAGTCTGTATTTTGGGCTTGAGGGTGTATAGTTTGGACCCCGAGGTGACTATCAAGTTGGTCAAACCTAAGGATGCGGAGGAGGCGGCCATATTGGATGTGGATGGAGACACGGCCGCTGGTGCGACTATGTGAGTGGTCTGAAGGACTAAGATGTGTCATGAGATATGAGAAGTTGTCAAGAAGGGTAGGCGTGATTTTTTTGGGGTCTGTGGATTAAATTGATAACTGAGAGAATCTGATTGTTAAATGACAGCAATATATGATTACGGCATAACAAAAAACCCTACTCCCTTTCTCATCACCCCCACCCCCACCTAAACCTTCCCCCTAACCCCCTCCACAAAATCTCTAATCGTCTGCTCTAACCCCACATCCTCACTAAACCCCAATTCCCTCGCCCTCTTCGTATCATACCTAGCCGGCCAACTCAACACAATCCTCTGTGTGTTCTCATCCCTCTTCTCCCTCACCAACGCCCTAACCTCCTTCCCAGCCACCTTCTCCAACGCGTCCAAAATCTCCCCACTCGTCGCCGTATACCCGGGCAACAACACCTGTCTAAAATGGCCAAACCTCTCCCCGGGTACACCAACCGCATGCACCAAATTCGCCGCCAACGTCCGCGGCGACGTCAGCCAAATACCTATACTGGGATCCACGGGCAACTCCGCCGCAACCCCATGAACCGGCTCCCTCACAATACCCGACACGAAACTGGACGCCGCCGCCGTCGGCGCACCCGCTCTCACGAAAACAGTCGGTAACCGCACGGCGCGGCCGTCGATGAGTCCCCGCCGCGAGTAATCATTGACAAGACACTCGATCATGAGTTTCTGCGTCCCGTAGCTGGATTCCGGCATGGGCACCACATCGACTTCCGTGGCGATGTTCGCAACGGCCGCGCGGCCGTATACCGCACACGAGGAGGTGAAGATTACTTTGATGCCCGGTCGCGACGTGGCGATTGTGTCGAGCAGGGTGCGGACTGAGTCGAAGTTTACGCTGAGACCGAGCCGCAGGTTGGATTCGCTGCCGGACGACATTATGCCATGCAGGATGTAGACTGCGTCGGGGGAGTGGGCGATGAGGTCTTGGCACGCGGTTGGGGAGGTGAGGTCGGCGGAGATGCATGTTATGGGGATGTTTGTGGTTGTGGTTGAGGGGGGAGTGGGTTTGTGGACGTCGGCGAGGAGGAGGGATGTTGCGGTTTTTGTTTCTAGGAGTTTGGCGGCGAGGATTTGGCCGACGAAGCCGGAGGCGCCTGTTATGAGGATTTTCATGTTTGGGGTTGGTTGGTTGGGTTTCTTGATGGAAGGATCTCGTGTTCCTGGGGTGTGTTGATGGGTTTTGGGATTAAGGGATGTGTTTATTTATTTATTGTTTGTCTAAGGAAAAAGATGTTTAGATTTTACATGTACATCACTATTCTAACTATGCGTTTGCAGAAATGGGCAGCAAACTTATACTCATCTGCAGACTTCGGTGTTGAGGCCGATGTACAAAGTGTGGGGAACGGCGCTTGTCCCGGATCTTTGCATCCGAGGTCGGTCGCAGCTTTCGCGAAAAACGCTCCTGTTAGGATGTCACCGTGGTGGACGAGCTAGCTATTACCATCAATCGGCTCTAAGAGTGTGTCCGCATGATTTATAATCATCTGTCAGTGTATACGGGACTGGGGGCTGTAGTAGTATAGCCTATCTCATCTCATTAATGTCACCGAGCAAGCTGCCGCTCCATCCCGGGTTTTCGTCATCGATGGTCAGCGCCTTGGTCTATAGTGCCTAAACGCGTAAATAGAACGACTCTTGCTTCCCGAATTTGTACGTCGAGGTCCGGAGATAACTTGTTTCGTAGCGTCTTGATTGGGTCCCCGGTGGTAATGGCGAGGGCCCCCGCGCCGTGGGAAACATGGCGATCAACTAGAGCGTAGTGATCGACAACGCTTCAACTGCCATGGCTACAAAAGGCAGAGGAGGTCGTGGTGCTTGGGGTGTTCCCCGTCTTTTCTCCATCATGATGCTCGCTATAGCACTCCTATTGGGCCTGGCCCAATTCCACCGCTCGGCTGCCGTTGACTCATTGACCGTGGAAACAACTTCTGGCTCTGTTCAGGGCTTCACTGATGACCTCACACCGAATGTTGCACAGTACCTGGGCATTCCTTTTGCAGAGCCGCCTGTAGGGGCACGTCGGTGGCTCCCTCCGGCTCCGAAGTGCAGGGAGAATCAGACTATCAAGGCGACTGCTCTGCGCCCTGCTTGTCCTCAGGCTCAGGGCAACACGTCGAATGTGTGGCGTACTGATGCGCCGGAGTTCCTTACTCAGCCACCGGAATACCAGAGCGAAGACTGCCTGAATCTCAATGTTTGGGCGCCTTTGGAACAGTGTACAGACGAAAGCGAAAAGAAGCTATTACCGGTTTTGATTTGGATCTATGGAGGAGGGTACACGAGTGGTGGCGCCAATGTCCCGTATCAGATACCCGCTAGATGGGTTGAGAGGACTGGCGAGCATATTGTTGTTGCCATCAGGTAAGCTGTCCATCGCACCTACACCTACGCTATAGTGCTGACTGAAACCTCAGCTACCGTGTCAACATATTCGGCTTTCCCAACGCCAAATCGCTTGCAGATGATGAGCAGAACTTGGGTTTCTTAGATCAGCGTCTAGCGGTAGAATGGGTCCGTGACAACATCCGCAACTTTGGCGGCGATCCGAATCGCATGATACTCTGGGGTCAATCCGCAGGTGCATCATCCGTGGACGGGTATAACTTCGCCTATCCCGAAGACCCTATCGTATCAGGACTCATCATGAACTCCGGGACAACCTTCATCGGCATCAACAGCGAAGACGTCCAGCAAACAAACTTCACCTTTGTTGCCCACCACTTTGGTTGCAACAGCCCCTCCGCCCAAGCCGAAATCGACTGTCTCAGGGGCGTGGACTCTGTTTCCATAACCCAATATCTCAAGCAATACTCCGACAGAAATACGCAGCCTAGTCTTAGTTTCCTGCCCGTCATCGACAACCGCACACTCTACTCAAACTACACGGCACGTGCCCTGGCAGGCAAGTTCTCGCGCAAACCAGCCATCATCGGCAACACAAACGACGAAGGTACTGCGTTTCAGCCCTACAATCGAACCTACGGAGTCAACACAACGTTGGCAGATGCGGACACTGCTACCATTTTCCACTGCCCGGCTGTGAAGACGACGTACGATCGTTATGCAGCAAACGCAACTACTTTTCGCTATCTCTACGCCGGGAACTTTAGTAACATCTCGCCGCAACCGTGGGAGGGCGCTTATCACTCGTCTGATATCCCGTTGTACTTTGGTACGTATGGCATTGTGAGAGGCAATGGTACTGCGTTTGAAAAGGCAGTGAGCGAGAAGGTGCAGGATTATTATCTTGCATTTGCCAAGGATCCTGTCAATGGACTACCGCAAATGGGGTGGAATGCCTATACGCCGAGTGGTGAGGCTGTACTGATTGGGTATGATGGGGAGATTGTGCAGGGGATTGAAGAGAGTGAGTTGGAGAAGCCGTGTGATGGGGTGAAGCCGAATGGTCTTCCGATACCGCCTTGAGGTCTCAAGTAGTGTATTTGGAGGGCGGAAGTTCTACGAGCATGTTATCGAGCTCTTCCTATGCCTGTTGAGGTGCGATTTATCGAGTGAATAAAATACCACGCGCACGTACTTGCCTACCAGCTCACCCCTTGTCCGACCTCCGTTCGCTAATCCTAAGTCGTGTATCTCTACTCAAACGCAACCATCACTCACCAGCTCGCCCCGAAATGTCCCTACCCATCTCTACATAGCCTTAGCAGGTAAAAAAACCCAAGTCAGAATAACCACCCCAAGCCACCCGTCCAGCCCGAACGTCGGCACAACAAAGTCATTCCTGTCCCGCTCGTTCTCCCCTGCAATCTCAGCCGCATCATCTCCAAGAGGCTGAAGTACGAGAAAAAAAGCAAACATCACAGCTCATGCGCGATTCGTTTATTGCATGCATAATACTTCAGCCACAACGCAGCTGCGGAGAACCGTTCGGTGTAACCGAAGCAACAACAGGGGGTCCGTGTTTTCTGTTCTCCTTTTTGCTTTTTCGCTGGCTAGTGGCTTGTTTAGTCAAGCCGTCAGCCTCATGGTGCGATCGATTCAGTGCGTTTACTCTGATGCATGGCACGGTTATGTACATGCATGAGTGAGGGGGTAAGGTAAGAAGAAGAGGGAAAAGCAAACGCAGGAAAGCCATGGCGCCATGTGGCATGATAAGTTACCGAAAAAAACTTGATTCGGAAACCTTATTCTTGGGAATTTGCGACGAGTCACGAAGTTGCGTGATGTAAAAGCATGAGAATACAGAATGAGTTAGAGCCATTTACAGTCAAGGGGATGTCGGATGTAGGGATTTAGACATCGCTGATCTAAGCAAGAGATCCCACTGCAACTGCTCCTCCGACCGACTAGTACTAGTACTAGTAACCCAACAGTGTGGCTGGTATACCACAGCACGTGCAAACTGTGGCTCACGTAGCTTACACTGCCACATGCGGGGTTCAACCCACCGTCAGCACCGCACCTGCAGCACTGGGCGTTTGAGAAGTACCGTGACGTCAAGTAGTAAACAACGCAAGAAACTGGGCGGCCAACGTACGTGTTAGAAGGAGGAGCGTGCGTGGTCTTGGGAGAGAGGGGTTAAATTAGTCCAAGTAGCTACGCTCATCGAGTGATTGTCCTTTCTTAAGCTTCTCTCGATTCCAACATCCTGCTCTCTCTTTCTCTTTACTTACCTGCATTCTTGATCCTTTGCAATCTCTACAGTAACGAGAACCTTTGACCTGCGAAACTTCCCAAGACAGATATCTCGGTACAGATCATCAAAGAGAAGTCAAGATGGCGAATCAGGCTCCTGCGTCGCTTGTTGAGCAGCTGACTGCGTCTGGAGGTGCTGAACCAGCAGGTAAGGGTCCCATTGAGCATCGTCATGGTTCCCGATCGACGACGCTACTACATGTCCTCCGGCTATGAGCTGTCCATACTCAAAATGTCGTCGTCATCGGTAGACTAATCAAAACCGCCCACATCATAGCTAATACAATGAACAGGCTTTCTTAACGATATTGTCTCGAACCTTTGGCCCAACATCTGTATTGCCGGCTCCAAGATCATCAAGGAATCAGTCGAGCCTGTCCTCGCCTCGACTCTTCCGGGTCCCCTCAAAAACCTGCGGTTCGTCAAGATTGACTTTGGTCATGTCCCGATCAGCTTCTCAAACGTCGATGTGCACAAGACGAAGAACAATGGCATCAAGCTGGACATGGATCTGAACTGGGACGGCGTATGCGACTTCGAGCTTGATGGCAAATTGGTACCTAAAGTGGTATGTTGCGAACACTTGAGTTTGAGGCTTGGATGTAGCTAATGAGGTGTAGGGTGTCGAGAGGGTTCGTATGAAGGGCCGGATCAGCGTGCTGCTTTGCCCCTTGACCAATGTCATTCCTCTGGTAAGTACCAAGTCCAAGTATTGATGCACCATATGCTAACGACTGTCAGATCGGCGCCGCTCAGGTTGCGTTCCTCAACACACCCAGCCTAGAGCTCGACTTCACCGATGCCGCAAACATTGCCGATCTCTCCGTCATCGATAACTGTGTACGGAAAATCATTCTCGGCATCATCGGGGGCATGTTCGTCCTGCCCAACCGCTTCCTCGTCAAGATGGACAACAACGTCGACTACTTCAAAACCTACCAGCCCCACCACGGCCTCATCCGCGTCACAATCGCCCGGGCAACAAACATTGCAGCTCCCAAGCAAGGCGAGAAGAAGAAGAGCACCATCAGCAAGTTGATGGAAAAGGTCAAGCTCAAGGACGTACCCGACTGCTACGCCAAAGTCATAGTAGGCGCCGAAGCCGAGTGGAAGACGTCCGTCGTAGACAACAACACCAACCCAGAGTGGAACGAAACGCACGACTTCATCGTCACAGACTTTGAGCAAAACATCTCGATCGACATCCAAGACGAGGACACAGCCACGGGTGACGACGACATAGGTTTCGCCTCCACCACGGTCAAGGACATACTCCTCCAGGGCGGTTCCCAAGACCTCAGTCTCTCGCACAAGAACACGCCCACAGGCGGCCGCGTCCTCATCCACGCCAAATTCTTCAACTTTGTAAACAACGCTCAGATCCTCTCGTCAGCACATGCCCAGGGACAAGGCCAATACGTCGGTCTGGCTACCATCCTCATCGCAAGCGCACACGACCTCCAGGGCCCGCGCGAAGAACTGCAGCCTAGCGTCAAGGTGACATGGGGCACACACACGTTCCAGACGGCTGTCAAGACGTACACGCCCGGCACGGACATCTACAACCCTTCGTTCGACCAGGCGTTCCGCATCCCACTTACGGCGGATATGCTGGCCAACCCTGGTGCGTTCCAATTCCATCTGCTGAACAAGACTACCGAGTTTGGAAGTGCGCAGATTGGCTGGCAGGATGTGCTCGGTGCTGAGGGCTTGATGGTGCAGAATAGCTTCGATATGGGTAATGGGGCCAAGATTAGGGCGGCGGTTACGCTACATGGGGTTCAGGAAGCTCAGTAAGTGGGTGAGTCGTGATGGGATGGGATGTGATGGGATGAGTGTGGGTAGGGAGGTAAGGTGGTATAACCTAAGTCTACATATTTCCTAGTCTGGTATGGCTATCAATGACGAAACACGATGTTATAAATATGTACATGGAGATCAGTGCATGGAGTGAGGAGACATGATGAATGGGATATCTTATTCATCATCTTTCATCCCCTTTACTCCCCTGTACCATGAACATTCACCCCTGTAAACGCAAGACGCACTCTACACTAAATACCATGCTCAACCTGTTAGTTACATAATCATCGAATCCAAGCTTATAATCAACATGATGGATACCATCCAACCATCTAGTTCTTCTCCACAACACTCTTTTCTTTCTCAATCACAGTCTTCTCCTTCTCCTTCTCCTTCTCCTTCTCCCCATCATCATCATCATCATCACCATCATCGTCATCGTCATCAATATCAAGATCAGAATCAACATCAACCACCTTCTTCTCCACTTCCACCTTCTTCCTCTCAACCTCCACACTCCTCGCCCCCCAAACCTCCTTCTCCTCATCCTCGAGATTAATATCAACCATACCATCCCCCTTACTCGCCCTCTTGCCCTCCAGCCCCAACCCTAATCCCACAACCCTCTCTTTAACAGGACTACACCCCCTACTCTCACCCCTATCATTCTCAGCATCGAAGAACACACTCGACCTTCTCGCGTCATCCTGATAGGGAGTATCGACTGCGACGGGTGTCTCAGGCACACCAGGGGTACCAACACCACCGACAGTTTTTTCTTTTTCAGCCTTGAAGTCTTCTGCGCGTTTGACGTCGAGCGGGGTGGGTGAAGCGACGGGAGTTTTTGCTGCGCCCCAGGTTCTGCGTTTTTCAGACGCCCAGGTGCCCCAGCTGGAGAAGTAGGCGCCGGCGCTTGCTTTTGCCGTGGAGAGGTCGGGTGCTTGTGGTGTTTTCCCTGTTTTTGTGTTCTTGTTAAACGAGTCCATGGATAGCTGTGAAATGGTGGTGCATGTTTGTGGAAGTCTATAATACGTACACTTCTTCCCGTCATCGACAGGTTTACCCTCTTTCTCAGCCAGGAGTTTAGCTTCCTCCGCTCTCTGTTTCTGGGCCTCGCGCATGGCCTCCATC
This sequence comes from Pyrenophora tritici-repentis, assembly GCF_003171515.1. Lineage (NCBI taxonomy): Eukaryota > Fungi > Ascomycota > Dothideomycetes > Pleosporales > Pleosporaceae > Pyrenophora > Pyrenophora tritici-repentis. The sequence continues at coordinate 2,767,213 of NC_089395.1, forward strand.
TCCGCCCAGAGTCTGTTGTAAGCGGATGAGACTTTTTGCTGGCCTACGGCGAGCTGCTTGCCGAGCGCCTCTCTGCTCTTTTCTAGCCGTTCGTCGAGATGCATTTCCGCTACCTGCCTATTCGCCACGCAAGTATTAGCACACATAATCCCAGAGATACGGCTTGGAAAGTCGGGGTAGAGCAAAGACTAGGTGAAGAGCTTTTAGTCGCGCTGATGATGGAAAGTGCAAAGAGAAGACGAGGTTGAACATACTGTGCTAGTCTTCGCTGGACATCTTCCATACTTAGACCACCGGAGCAGGGGTGTTTGGGGTCAACAATGTCGAAAAGATGCGAGTCTGTGAACTTATTCCAGATGCGAAAGTTCTCGGTTTGCATCCAGGCATGCACCCATTCGTTTGAGAACTCGCTAGCTGGGTTACCTTCAACCTCTGTAATCAAATGCTCCTTGTGAGCATTCTTCTCCAGATAGAGCTTGTACTTGACAGAGCTTAGCATAGCAAGCAGGTACTCCTCGAATTGCATACGAATGAACTCTTCGCTGCCGGCATAACCGTGATCCTTTGGTCGCGCAGGATCGGCATCATCCCATGTATCGTTGACGGTTTGGGTTAGAAAGTCAATCCACCTTCGATCGGGTGTGGATAAAACAGAGGCCGATCGAAGTGCGGCCGAAGTGATGTTTACGGTGTGATCATCAAGGTTAATCAGGATATCACTGTAGCGATCTCTTTGCTGCAACAGCAGCGAGTTGGTAGAACCAACAATATAAGACTTGGTATCCTGGTCAGCCAGGATGTCGAGTTGCTGAAGCGGGGTATATGGGCCGAATAGTGATCCTGTACCGAACAGTTGCAGGGGGAGACCCATGTATGCCAGCACTTTTCAAAATTAGTAACATGTTCGACGATACGAGTGGTTGTACTGACAAGACGCGCGCTCTGACGTCTTCAGAGAAGTAGGCATTACGCACTTCTCCTCGCACGAATTGAACTTTGGATCAGCAGCATCTTGCAAGTGGCGAATGAGGCCGGGTATCAAAGAAATAAGAGCAAATTGCATCATGCATAATCGTTCGCAATGGGAGCCGAAGAAAAGAACCTACTGGGTGTTAGAACCAATGTAACCTGACAGTCCAGTTAACAAGGCTTATGGGGTAAGACACACCTTTGGTTGGAGCAAGGCACACTTGAAAAGAACCAGAGTTTGCCATTTGAACTCGTGTATGAACTCACGGAGGGAGATACCAAAATAGTGGTCTTGTTGCCCCTCTTGGTTCTTTAGCAGCTGGGGCAGACTTTCGGTAAATCGCTGTAATATGTCGAGATCCGTAAAATCGCTGCAAAACGTCAGTTCTGCACTCTGTATTCGTACATGTCTTCGTAGGCGTGTTTATATCCGCATCTTGCACCGTCTATCCGCACCGCTCACGTACTTTTGAGCAAACCATAGCTGCGTGACGATACCCAATTGCGCCTTGATTGCGCCAAAATGCTGGGGGCTATCGCTTATGACTACAACAGCCTTCTGCACTGTACTCCTTGTGACCTCGGCTGGTCGGTCGATGAGCTTGCTGGCATCGAGTTGTCGTGTACATGATATGCCGAACAGCGAGGTAGCGGGGTCGGTCGAGGTTTGGGCGCGGCGAAGGGTAAAATACGAGTAGTCTTCGGTAGAGGCATGCGCGCCATCGCTCAAGGCCATGAATGGCAGCAGCGACCAGTCATTATCAATGGCTGGGTCGGTCCCCTCTTCTGCACCGAGCCAGGTCTCAACTTCTGGTCCTCTGGATCATGACATTAGCGATGTTTTCCTATTACTGAGTCTACATATCCTCCTGAAATAGCCGGGGTATGCTCTCTACTCGACTCCATGTGTCCACTCCTTACTATGCAGGGGATGCAACTTACCGCGCATGGTGGAAGTCTACCACACAAACGAGTGGATTGAGTATTGTCATGGTCTTGCGCGCTCAACGCTATCGCACAGCGTACGAGATCAAGGAGAAGGGGAATTCCAAGGCCATGGGCGCCAGGCTCGCGTCCTTGACAGTTGCGGGACGCGATGTGAAGCGGTGACGATCGACTGTCCATCCGATGTCAGCCCTAAGCCGCTAGACTGCTTCAGGCCTGGAGTTGTCCGTCTCCAGCCGTACGCACGGCGGTCACCAGGCCCTTTTCTCTAGCCACCGCCGACACCATCGGCTCAGATCTGGTACAATCTCGATCTGGCTGCACGGGTAGTGGGCACAAGTCAGTAGCCAATCTATACCCTGGGGGAAATCATGTAGTGCATAATATAGTACCGCCGACACCTGGTCCAATTCGCACCAGACGACAGCAATCGTCATATCATTTGGGAGGGTGGGAGAGACGCGAGGGACAAGTATGTTTGATAACATGATTCAGCTTTCTGCCTAGGTTGGAGCACCACCCCAATTCTGTCATAAACATTCTTTTCGTGTACCATCAATGGTGATTCAAATGACAAAGCAAACCCATGCCCCTTCTATTCGCGCACTTCATGTCACATTGGCCTTTGGCAAAAAGACCTCGGGAATCATTGGGAAAAGCCAAATCCACCTGCACCTGGCAGATGATACGACAAGCCTTGGCAAACTGCGTATTGTGTTGCCTCAAAGACTGGAATTTGCTGTGGCTCGACAGTGGACGAACCCTCGCGTAATTAGCTGCCGTTGTTCTCCTGCTCCTGTGCCGCCGCATCGACGTTGTGGTAGTCCAAGATCTCCGAGTACCTGCATAGTGTTAGCTCCTTGTACATAGTCACCATATCCACGTATATCTTACATCATAATCTTCCATGTGTCGACGGGCAGGTCTGCATCGTTGAACGACCAATCAAACTTCTCCTCCGCGATCGGCTCATCAGTCGGGTCGTGGTATGGGGCTAGGTATGGGTGTGCGAGAGCCTGCTCCGCTCGTACGCGCTTCTTGGGGTCGAAGACCAGCATGTTCTCTAGGAGATCGACGGCTAGCCAATGTCAGCCATAATCTTTGGTAGTCAATCTCGACTTCAAACACATACCCTGAGGCTCGGCGTTCTTGAACTTGTTGGACAGGGGTTGTCGCTCGCGCTTGGGGAGCGACTGAACGAATCGCAGTGTCTGGTGACGTTAGCGAAATTCATCCCATATTGCATGTGTGGTCTCACGTTTTCACTGCAGATGGTTTGGATCACGTCATCCGGGGGAGTACCCAACAGCTCCGTAATGATGGAGAATTGGTTGACGTGATCCTTTCCAGGGAATAGCGGCTTGCCCTCGAGCATCTCGGCAAAGATGCATCCTGCACTCCAGATATCCACCTCGACATCGTACTTTTGCCATGTGAGCATGATTTCTGGCGCGCGGTAGTATCGGGTCGAGACGTATCCCGTCATCTGGGGGTCTTGTATACGGGCGAGACCGAAGTCGCAGATCTTGAGATCGCAGTTCTCGTTGACGAGGATGTTGCTGGGCTTCAGGTCACGATGTACGACACCAGCCGAGTGGACGTATTTCAGACCACGCTACTGGAGTCAGTTTATGCTTTGTGGATTTGGTGGACTTGTTACGCACCAAGATCTGGTAGAGGAAGTATTGGATGAACTGCTTCTCCAGCGGTCTGGACGTCAGCAGACGGTGAAGATCGGTTCCGAGGAGCTCGGTGACAAAGTAGCTGGCTGGGTTAGTATGGGGAGTAGAAATGTGCGTGGTCGAGGTACGTACATGTCTTCGAGGGGAGAGATGAAGATGTCGCTCAAGCTGATAATCTGGGCCGTGTTAGAGTTTTCGTGCGAGGACTGGCAGCTGAATTGCCCACATTCTCGTGTCTGAGATGCTTCAGAAGCTTCAACTCTCGGTATGTCCGCTTGGACAAAACCGGGGTGCTGAATGGCTTCATGATCTTCTTGATCGCCACCGCCTGGCTCGTGAGCTGGTCCTTTGCTGAGCTGCAGGGAAATGAGTATTTTGTTGGTTATTAGCAGAATGGCAAGCATACCAAACGAGACCGAATGCGCCCATGCCTACAGGCTGCAGATCTGTGTACCTGTGCAGTGTGAGTGGTGGGCCATATGACGACGTGGGGCATATGCTTACCTGCTCGTAATCTCAAAGGTGGTGCCAAAAATCTGGGCGCGTACAAATTCCGCCATGGTGAATGGTAGGCTCTAGGATGCAGCGACTTGCGCAGAGAGGGGTACTTATTGGGGGATTGTGGTGGTGGGAAAGAAGGCGGCGGGCTGAAGTCGTGGGGTATTCGCGAAAGATGTCGGGGTCTAGTCGCACGTCGACGCTGCTAGAGCAGAGCAGGTTTTATTGGGGTTCGGTAGCTAGGTCCGGGCAGGAGGCGATTGCGCAAGAACAGTTCCGGAGAGCGCGTGGAAAACACTCAAACTTTGCACAAGGATATGCACGCCGCGACGACTATTGGCCTTTTATGGCTGCCGCTTTCAATGTTGACGGTAAGCAGAGCAGCGTCGGCGGGGAGAAGAGAGGCGCCGACGGGATGACCTATGTGCAACACAGGGACAGGTGGCTCAGATGTGTGGCGAGATGTTATACGAGAGAGCAAGGGACGAGTGAGAAGGTCTACAGTACAAAGAGTTGCAATGAGGGGCAGGCAGGCACCAAATGATAGAGGACGGCTGGCCCGCGCTCGGGACATGCTCACACAGGTTTCGCCTGGATCGAGAGTGACGTCACGATGGACTTTCGAGTTTTCGATCAATACCCATGCATCATGTAGAGCGTCTTCTGCCTTGATGTGCCTTGGTGCGGCATGCGAATACTGCGCTTCGCCATCCGCATCGAGCGTCTGGCTTTTTCTGCCCGCTACCTGCTGCCGGCAATCTACTTTGCTCTTGGCGTTGCAAGTCGAAGAGGTGACCATGTGTAGTCTTGGTACCACCCCTCATATCACGTGGCTTGCCTGTTCAGCTATACTTGCTGTATACGGCCATGCGTGGCAAGGAACAAGGCTGGGCAGAGGGGCAGACGTGTAGATGACGAAGGCTTGACCAGCGTCCCGGTCATACTAATGTCAATTATACAAGGGCGAGCCCTCTGCCATCTGCACGTAATTCGCAAAAGTAGACGGGCCGTCGACTGTAGTTGGTCCGGAATGCTCCGAAGCTTGCGGAACCTGAACGGAACCTGAGCAGAACCCTGGCGACGACTACGTGACAGTCAACGACAGATGGTCATCTTTCCGTCTCTCTACATGGACTACGTCGCCTGTCTTTTGCGCCATGTGTTCCACTGGCCAAGCCGCGTTAGTGCTCGTTTCGTACATGGTGATGGTTGGAGCAAAGTGGGTGTTGACTTCTCGCTACCAGGCATGATAATGCACGACATTTGCAAGGCTTGTCACAAGTACGCGGCCCTGACACGGGGCCCACTGGTGCATCTAGTATTTGGATATGCATCGAGACGAGGCCATGAGATGGATATGAGAGTGGGGAGTGGGGAGTAATGATATCGTGTGCAAGTACCGGTACATACGGGGCAGTGGTATCGACGTGGTCCTTAATTTAGAAGGGCTTCATGTCTGGCGGCTAGGTCCACAACCATGTCTCAATCCACATGGCGGTTGCATGTCGCAGACGGTTAGTTTGCTGTATGATGTAGCAGCGAGTTAGTTTGCAGTTTGTGCGAGTTTGCGCAGGCAGCCGACGCAGGGCAGTGACGAGGTAAACTCTATCGTGTGGCAGATACGGGCTCAGGGGGGGTTTGTGAATGTGTATACGGGTACGGGTTTGGAGGCACAGCAGTCTGCGGCGCTGGTTGCAGGGGCCATTGTATCAAGGGGAGGGCGCCCATGATGAAGCAAAACGCACGACGCACGTCTGCCAATAAGCAGGCCCATGCGAGCAAGGTAGCCACGAGGAGGACGAGGAGCGTGGAGCGCGTCGAGAGTGATTAATCTTGTTGTTGTTATTGATATTGATATTGATACTATCATTGTTGCGCCTGAGCATGCGCCCTGTTCCGCAAACCTGGCTCGTGCCAAAATGGCTTGCTGCCCTGATCGCTGCGGGCAGCTTTTGGTGGTAGGATGGGGGACCAGGATTTTGAATGAGGCTTAGCAGCAAATGGGGCCGGCGCCCTCATCATCCATCATCAGGTCAGAGTCGACAGCACCAACAAGGCACTTTGATCAAATAATATACGTGCTGGTTGACTGGTTGACGCTTGGCTTGTCTTGTCTTGTCTTGCCGTCTGTTGTGGTGAGGTCTTATTGCAGTGACAGTGCAGTAGCAGTGCCGGCCAGGTCCTGCCGTCTCCAGATCCCGCGCCTTCCTCGTCAACTTTGCTGGGGAAGGCATCCGCACGAGCCACCGACAGCCCTGGAGAGTCGGATCTAGCTCACGCCTTTGAGCCTACCAAGCATACAACATCAACCAGCACCGAGCACCGTCGTATACGAAACTCCGTCCCTGCACCCCCTCAGCCTGACCCCGCCCTCGATTGCTGTAGCCAAATCACGCTGGCGACACTCTTCCGCGCCCGCCTACGCTGCGAGGCCCCCCTTTGACGGGAGCTGCGTGTCGGACCAAGCCGACGCAAGCGTCACCACAGCTTCCAGCAACGCGCCCGTCGTCCCACGACTGCCCGGCCCAGAAACCGTCTCACTCTCAACGTCGCGAGCAGCCGGCAACCCTCTGGCGACGCGCTGAGCCTAGTGCTCGACTCTGTCCTGATCAGCGAAACGACATCCCATCATCGCCCGCGGCCGTGAGCCGCATCACACAACCGCCGACATGGGTATCTGCATGAGCACCAACAACGACGATGTCGAGCAGAAGAAGCGCAGCCAGGCCATTGACCGCAAGCTCGAGGAAGACTCGCGCCGGTTACGCAGAGAATGCAAGATTCTGCTGCTGGGTGAGTTCAGCTGACGGCTGCGTGCTGCCATCCGCCTACTAACACGCCCGACAGGCTCCGGAGAGAGCGGCAAGTCCACCATTGTCAAGCAGATGAAGATTATACATCAAAACGGCTACACGCAGGAGGAGCTGGCCATGTACCGCCTCACCATCTACAAGAACGTCATCGACTGCGCAAAAGCCCTCATTGGCGCCATGCGACAGTTTGAGGTGACGTGCGAGAACCCAGCCAACACGGAGCTGTGCGACTACCTGCTCGAATACACCGTCGACCCTGATCCCGAAAAGCCGCTTGATATGCGGGTAGGCCAGGCCATCACGTCCATGTGGCGCGACCCGTGTGTGCCGAGAGTGCTGGAGCACTCGAGCGAGTTCTACCTGATGGATTCAGCGCCATAGTATGTTTGCGCACCCTCTCCTCCCCGCCTCCTACTGATCCTTATCCCCCCAGCTTCTTCGACGAGGTCGAGCGGATATCCGACCCCAACTACATACCCATCGAGTCCGACGTCCTCCGCGCCCGAACAAAGACGACGGGTATTTACGAGACACGATTTACAATGGGCCAGCTCAGCATACAGTACGTGCGCCGCTTCAAACTGTCACCGAGCCGCGCCTTTGCTAACTTGAAACAGCATGTTCGACGTGGGCGGCCAACGGAGCGAGCGCAAGAAATGGATACACTGTTTCGAAAACGTCACATCAATCATCTTTTGCGTAGCCTTGAGCGAATACGACCAAGTCCTGTTAGAAGAAAGCTCACAGGTGCGCTCCCCACGCAATTCAATCCTTCACCACTAACGCAAAACAGAACCGAATGATGGAGAGCTTAGTGCTTTTCGACTCGGTCGTAAATAGCCGGTGGTTCATGAGAACGAGTATTATCCTGTTCTTAAACAAGGTCGATCTGTTCAAGGCCAAGCTGGCGCGATCGCCCCTCGGCAACTACTTTCCAGATTACTCCGGTGGCAACGATGTAAATCGCGCTGCCAAGTACTTGTTGTGGAGATTCAATCAGGTCAACCGCGCCCACCTGAACTTGTATCCTCAGTAAGCAGCCTTCCTTGGCGCCCCACCTGCCAATTGCTAACACAGTCAGCCTCACCCAAGCCACCGACACCTCCAACATCCGACTCGTATTCGCGGCCGTCAAGGAAACCATTCTCCAGAACGCGCTCAAAGATTCCGGCATTCTATGATCCCCTTCACACCACATTGGACATATTTCCTCAGACCATTAGGCATACGGCCGATGAGTGCATTACAGTACTTCGACTTTCAACTCCGCATACCGCTTCCTCCACCTATATTTACATAATACACGAGCCCTTTACGATCATTACCTCGACCGTGCTACTCATGATGCACACTCTTGGTCACGAATTGGGATTTGGGAGATATCATTGCCTCTAGCTATTTCACATAGAGAGCGCAGCATTGGTGTTTTTGGCGTTTAAAGATTCCCTGGGTCTTTTTGCTTTTTGTTTGTTGTGGTCAGTCATGCACGGCAACACAACAACTTGGGAAGTCGGTTTTTCTTTGGGTTGTTGCGACTTTTTTTCTTCTTTTTCTGCACCAACACCCGAAACCCACCGAACTTTTCGGTTTTTTCTTTTCTGTTTTGGTCTTCTCTCTCTCTCTCTCTCTCTATTTATCTATATCATATGGGCGGAAGAAAAAGTTGGATTGGTTATCCCGCCTCACTCCTCCTATTTTACTTACAACTACAAAACGGGGTTTCGCCCGTTGTTGGCTCAGAGGGCGTACTTTTGTAAAGCTATAGTCTCTCTTTTACGATGCGTGTTTGTCTGTGTATGTGTGTATGTGTGTGTCGTGTCGTGTCTTCCTATTCTTTGTTTCTCCTCCCTCCCCCAACATTATGGTCTGTTTTAAGTAGAAGACGCGTGTGCGGGAAAGAGAGAGAGAGAGCTGATAACTTGTTATACTACTACTACCTACTACCTTATCGACAATGAACAGAGAGAGAAACTTTTGCGACGGTCTTACTTCTTTTATTTTATTTTTCTTTTCTCATGTCCCCGAAGCGTTCGCGCAGATTGTAATGTACGCACCACCGCCCTGCTGTTGTCGCAAAATAAACAACATACACTCAGATACTAGTCAATATATTGAATATATAAAATGGAAATGCGGATTCTTGCCTCGTTATTAACTGATTAGGAGTGATATGTGCGAATGTATTCTACGGCATATTTTTACCTTACAACCTTATCACGCAAGTCTATATATACAGACTATTCTACTCACGCGCCCTTGCTACCTTCCTATCTTCCTTGCTCTTCCAGCCCATCGAACGGAAATCCGGATCTAGCCCACCAGCACATCTGTTTCCCGATCTGCCTACCTATCTGCATACATTTCCACACCGCTACTCTAGGAAATCACATACGCGTAGCCTAATATGTGTAGCTGTTGGAAGGCCTTGTACGATCGTACGGTGAATAACAGTAGCTAAGGTAATCTTGTGTATTGGTATTCTGGTGTATGATGATTCTACGAATGTGGGGGCTACGAAGGTATACATAGCGTTGGGTCCGAGTTGGGCCGAAGTAGGATCGAGGCGGTACATTGGGCCTTATTAGGCGACACACCGTGTGTATGCCGACACTGGCAATCTTTTCTTATTGTAACGACTGATGTAAGGAAAAACGGGTCTTCTAAAAAGGGCACAATGAGAGGGATTCCAAATAGGCATATGTGCCTACTCCGTAGGTCGCTGCACAGATCCCTCTACTCGGATTGACAGCTTGTTGCTTTCGATGAAACGTTCTAACGCGCGATTTGGTGTTGCTTTCGTGAATGCGTCCGCGGGGTTGTCCTCTCCGTTGATCCAGCGGATCTCAGTGATCTCGCGACGCTCGTATGACTGCCGAAGCGCCATGATGTCGATCATCAGTCGCTTCTCAGCAGTTGTTCCGAGTTTGACGAGGCATTCATACAAGGAGTATGAATCCGTACACACAATAAGTGGGATCGGTGGTAGACCTAGGCGTCCTGTAATTATCTTGAGGGTTGTTAGGATAGCGATAGCGATGTCGACACCGCTAACCATGCCGTACGTTTCTGAGGCAAGAACGCTCCGGGTAACGCGTTTGCATTTGGTCGAACTCCAATGGATTACGTTACCACGAATATCAAACGTGCTGTCTTGTCGACTCGACTCATTCGCAAGGATAAGTAGGTACCCTAGCTGTGAGCTAAGGTCTTGGTTGTTCGCGAAGGATCCGTCTGTGAACACTACCAGCTTTGCTGTAGCGAGGTCGAGAGGGACGTATCGCAGGCCTCGTTGTATGCTCTCAGATTGCCACTGCAGCCGGCGGTTAAGCTTCACGTATTCTGTGTCCTTAGGTTGTTGTATTTGCGCAGCCGCGGAAAGATCGAACGATGCTTCAGGTTGGCATATCGACGCAATGTACGCGCCACGCGCGCGCTGCTCCATGTACTTCTGTGCTCGGTTTGCTGCCTTCGGATCAATGATTTCGATCTTGGCACCTTGTCCCTTCTGCGTAAGTAGAATCGTGTCTCCGCGCAACGTTAGAGTACATCCGTTGAACTCGAGTGATACTTCTTTGGACAGTCTCTCCTTGGGCTTAGCTCGAAAATTGGCTTTCTGGAGCGCAGCGTCTTCTGCACCAGAGAATGCAGGCGTCCCAATCGCGAGAGTATCGTCTGTCTGCAGGCCCACTATTCCAAACGCTTCCCGTCTCCCGTTCGTGATCAGGAGGCACGGGTCATACGTTGATGTAGCCATGTCGAGCTCCTTGCAGTGGTGTCCTTGGTACGTAGCAAACCAGTGGACTCCTGCTTCCGCGATTCCATAGAGTGGCTTGATTACGCGAATAATTGTTCCCTTGGGATACTTTGTTATAAGCTCCTTTGGGAGGTGCGCTAAAACCGTGCGGAATAGCTCTGTTTGTGCCTGTGGGTACGCTTGCGTGATATCTCGTAGTTCCACAACCATGCCCTCATCGAGTAATGCAGGCGCTAGGGCTAGAATCAGGCGCTGGCTGGCTCGTTGGATGGTTGGCGACTGCGTCAGGATCTCGTGTTTGCCCTCGTCATTGTAACCTTGAACAACGAGGCGTGATTTCTCGTACGGGACCATGGTCTTGCCTTTGACTTCGCGGACCATGCGCGATTTGAAGATACGATACCCGCCGTGTAGAGTTGGATCAAACAGCTCAAAACTGAATACTCCACGGCCGACGAGGTCGTCGATCTCCTTCTGATCGGATGCTTCGAATGGAGCGCCCGGGACGTTAATCACGCCGTCATTGCGTAGCTTGACGGCCAGGGCGTAATCGTCCTCCTCCTTCTTCGACAGGTACTGCACCTTGGGCTTGTTCTTTGATCCAGGTGGGCGGCCCCGCTTGCGCGGCTGAGCCGCTTGGTTGGCTTCCGCCGGTGGTACCGGTAGTGGCGGTTCATCAGCAATCGCTTCGTCTGTGGTCGGAGATCCACCTGTGCCTTGATCTGCGCCGTCTATCGCTGTAGTCAGATCGCGATAGTACGGTTTTACGACAGTGGATCGGAACGTCGTTGGGCCGTTGATCATGTCTACAGTAACATCGTGGTCCTTCATATCGATGACTCTATACGGCCCTTGCCATCCATTCTTCTCGCGCCATACCATCACCTCACTCTGAAGAGGCAGTGACAGTACCCCGTCTGTAGTAGGCCCATTCCTGGTACCAAGTGCGTTGCTCACCGCATGTTCCGCTGAGGCCTTCCGCAGCGCCCTCATCGCTTTCTGGATTGCCTCCGCGCGATGGGTTATCGAGGGAGATGGTGGTGAATCCATGGATATCCGGGGGTATGCACCGAAGACGAGCAGCGTGGGTACGAGCCCGTCTGGGCCTGCGGTGTCGTTGACGGCCTTGACTGCCATCTGCAACACTGCGGCGTCGCTGGTGCCAGTGTCAAGCTCTGTCCTCAGGATCTCGTACACGCGTCTGAGCGGTGCGTGGTATCTTTCTACCTTGCCGATAGACCAATGGGCCTCGGTTGGCACTTGTTTACATGTGATTCCCATGATCTTCGCCTCTGATCTGAATTCGACTGACGCGAAGTTGGTGCCGGCGTCGTGGGTGACGATATCTGGCGGCCCTTGGTATGTATCAATCCAGAGCAGGCGGAGTGCTTCCCAGGTGTCTTTCGCGCTCATAGACGGTAGAAATCGCGCGCCGTTGAATGTTGTAGCCGAATCGATCACGTGAAGCACTGGTTTCCCACTCAGATACATCACATCTACGAGGATCTCGAAGTTGAATTCCCGATCATCTTTCAGCCTAAACTTGAATCGGCGCGGCGCTGGATCATGCGCTTGGCAGTGATGGCAGAACGTTTGGATCTCTCGGAGCAGCCGTTCATCCACGTCCTCGTGTCCTGCGCGTTTGAGCAATCGTATCAGCCGTTCGACGGCTGGATGCCCGAACCTCCGGTGTAAGCGTCGGAGCTCAGTCTCCGTAAGGAATACGCGCGCGCGCTCTGCCTTGCTTAGGTGGAACCACGGGTGTCCCCATTTGCGAATCACTGGAAAGGTAGCTTTTCCTTGTACCAGCTGGTCCGTAGTATTGTTGAAGTACACGTGGAGCCGGTCCATGTCTTTCAGACAGAGGAGAAACGGGGTGGGTGCGTTCAAGACCTCAAATTTGATCTTTCCAATCTGTGTCGATACATGTGCGGTTCCAATCGAAGTAGTGACGCTTCCTTTGCCAAATTGCACAGATGCGTTTCCAGCAGTAGACGTATCTAGAGTTACGGTGGGGTCCTCAGTTTGGAGCGCCCAGAACTGCTCCTTTCCGGCTGTCGATACATTTGAGGCACCAGTGTCAGGAAGAATGCCTTGGTACGTGATTCGCGAGTATCGATCCTCGATAAGGAACTGCGTTGCGGGCGTAATAGGCTCCTTGCACCTGTAGACGTCTTCTCCAGTCACGTGGTGCAAAAAGGCCTGATCTGTGAGGTACTTAACTGCCAATCTTTGGTCCTCATCATCTTCGTCTTGCTCCTCTAGGAAGAACTGGTCGACTTCTTCCCCCTCGTACGCGACGAGAAATGTGCTAAACTCCATTTGCTCTCCCGTAATCGCGCAGTGTGTGATGTACTGCGCTTTTGAGCGTTTTCTTTCTTCAAGCGTGTGGTTTGTGGACCAACAGCCTGTCTTGCCGCAGACGTAACATTTCTTGTCGATTTGTGTGTTGACTCCAGAGCGGTGCTGAAGCCCACCGCGTCCGCGGGTGAATCCGCTGCGTCCACCGCGAGGGTTGTAATTCCCTCGCAATCTTCCAGAGCTGTTGTTGTTGTACCGACGATCCAAGTAGTACTGGCTATCCGTATCCGCCTCAGTGAAGTTGACGGAGACGGTCATGGCGAGTGAGTTTTCGATTGACGATCGCAGATCTCCAAACAGAACCTCGCATTCTAGAGACGGCTTGTAGAGTGCCATCTCGAGCTCCTTCACGCCTCGGCATGCTGTGATTACAGTCGTTCGGAGCGCGTATTCTCCCATGTACTGCTGTCCAAGTGCTCTTTGACACAATTGGAGCTTGTCCAGCATGATGTCAAGGACCTCGTGGAGGTTCTTTTCGGGGTTCTCCCTGCGGACTTTGACAAACGATGTCGTCGTCCAGTCCGCGTAGTAATGGCCGTGGTTGACGTCTGTGTCGAAGTGGTTCTTGAGCTTTGTGTAGGCAGTCAAGAACGTATCCATCCGCTGATCGACGAAGTGGAGGTAATACTCCTCTGCGCGGCCGTCGAGAATCCGTGGAAAGACTGCATGGAACTGCCCTGGCTCGATGTCTGCGTGATAACAGATGCTGTAGAAGATCTTCAATTTATCGTCTAGGAGGTCGTACGGCTTTCCCGTATACTTTTTGTCTCGGTCCCACATTTTCACGAAGACATTGATCGTCTTAGGATCCAGTTTCTCATTGCCAAACTCGATTGGTGGAACTGCCTTGTACGGGTCTGTTTCACCAGAGGGCACAATTGGGGGAACGCTCAGTCCCTTCGGACGTTGCGGGTATGCTGGTGTATACTCGCGGAATCGGTCGAAGTTGTTGTAGGTGAGGGGAGGTTGCTGACTTTGGACGCGCTGATAGGCTGGCTGCGGTGCGGATTCAGTTGTCTCTACAGGCTGGCTTCGGATTGGTTGGTTTTGGGCTTTCTCAATCGTTTTTGCTAGCTGGTCCTGAATCTGTTGTTCTTCCTCAACGGTCTCCTGTCGTCCTTGCACACGGGCGTGGGTCTGGTCTTGATCGCGGGTTTGCCGACTGTCTACGTCTCGGCCTCTTGTCCTTACAGGCGTTTGGGTTCGGCTCTGGGCCTGGCTTGATAATCTCCTGTCTGTGGACTGTACTGATCCTTCACTGCGTTGTTGCCGTAGTGCCCGCTCTTGCAACATGTGCGCAGCTGATCGTGTGTCAAACACAGCCGACTGGAATACGTCCTGAGGCCATTCTAGGTACTCCTCCATGCGTAATAACCTAGCTAGAGACTCACTAGGTGCCATATTAATACGGCCAGTATACACTCCCTTAAAGCGGAGGATCCGCTTTAGTTCCTTTGTGTATATTGGCTGGGCACGTAGGAACATTGCCTCTGTCCATCCTTCAAAGTCCTGACGGAACTCCCAAAAGAGTTCTTCATCTGCTGTTGGTCGATCTGTATAGTCCGCAATCGCACGCGCAATGTACGTTGTTGCTGTAGTAATCCCTACCTCATCGTCTGGAGCTTCAAGGTTGTCCTCCCACATCTCTGGATCGATGTGATGCCATTCTCTTGGTTTTATGTTTGTGGTCCCTAGTAGCGCCTCTAGTGTGGGTACCACTCTTCTACTACTGCTCGCCATTCCTACTGCCGGTGTCCTGGCTACCGGTGCTCTTTCCGATGATGTTCTCTCTCCTGCTATTGTGTTCTTGTTGACGCTTGTTGCGCTAGCTGCGTTCGCTAGAGATGCGTCGGTGGTCGTGGGTTGTACACGGGTCAAATCTCAACCGGTCGGTTGGCGCGTGTATAGACGGCGTCTTGGAACGCTTCTGATACGGCTGTAACGGTCGGTCGCTAGCCACGAACGACGCCTGATATAGCTAACAGTGAGCTTAGCATAGATAACTCCGCCTTGCTGATATAGGCAATCTAGGGAACGCGCGGGGTAAAGAATCTATCTCTTCTTAACCTAACTGTCTGTGACTGCCGTGCAATCACTGATCAGTGTTGGAAGGCCTTGTATGATCGTACGGTGAATAACAGTAGCTAAGGTAATCTTGTGTATTGGTATTCTGGTGTATGATGATTCTACGAATGTGGGGGCTACGAAGGTATACATAGCGTTGGGTCCGAGTTGGGCCGAAGTAGGATCGAGGCGGTACATTGGGCCTTATTAGGCGACACACCGTGTGTATGCCGACAGTAGCGTATATATGTGGTGTACACACCTTTCATACACACGTGTACATTAGTAATGTAACAGTAGATACCAAAACTTAACCATGGGTTCGTTTTGTGTCGTTTAGTATTATTTCGTCGATATAGATAACCAAAAAAAAAATGACGACGACGACGATGAAGCAGCGGAATAAATCTCAACACTAAACCCCCACCTCACCGTATCTACCCCCCTTTTCTCACTCGGATACCCCAGCGTATGCTGAGCTAAACTAACAACGGAGTAATGCGCAGATCGCGTGAAAATCAACAATGGCAGTTGAAGATAGTCAACGGCAGGTGCAAATTTCGTCCTTGGGTAAAAGGGGGCGGGGTCCCATGTGGGAAAACGGCAGTTAGCAGTAACTTTGTCGGGAAATGAGAAATGTATAAACGACAAAAAAATAGCCTTTGCACTTGTCTTGTCCGTCTGCGGGGAAGGCGTGGATGCGGGATGCGGGATGGGAACTATCAACGTCCGAGTCCGAATATCCGGGACGGTAGTTTTGGTCTTGAGGCTGGGGGTGGGGGGTAGGGGAATGTGGCTGTGTGTACGTGTAGTGTGTAGTGTGTAGATGGGTGGTATGGTATATGTGTAACGGATTTTTGGGATATAGGGTGTGTGCGCGTTTGCGGTTAATTGATTACTTTGTGCTGTGTTGTGTTGTGTTGAGTAGATTGACGGGTTGTTGGATGTATATGGGGAGAATAGGAAGGAAAGGGGGTGGTGCTGGAGGACTTGTACGCTATGCGAGGAGAGTGAAGGTGAGGAGACTAAGAAGGAGATATGTGTTGGTGCTAGGGACTGTGCGAGGCTGGTGGTTGAAATTGGTGGATAACAGATAGGTGGAGTACGAAAGCCGTATGCGGAATTAGTTATAAAGTGTATCTACCGCTTTTTTCGCTTGTGTTACTGGAATCTTGTGTTTGGATTGATTCGGGGTTAAGACGGGGAAGGGAAGAAGAGGGCAGACGAGTTGTAGTTAGAGAGAAGGTGTTAATTCTATTGATAGTATTTAATTGTAGGGTAAAGAACTCAGGTAGGATGTCATGCTATTTAGCTATATGTAGGTGTTTGTGGGGAGTAATTTGCATGTCTAGGAATGATGGGATTTTGCTGCATGATCCTGTGTAGTAAGTCGATAGTAGTGTTAATAAACCTTCCATGCTTTCTTTTCTCCAACTTCCTACTCCCATACACTCTCCACTCTACAGTACTCACTCCAAACACAATCCTCCCATTCTACAATCCCCATCTCCCCATCCCTCCCAACAGCAACACCACCGCAAAACACTAGCTTACGAACCAACCCTCCTAAGATCTCCCATCTAACCTCCCATTCTACCAACCTACATCCGTGCTCCGCTATCACATCCCCTCAACGTTCCAGACCTAGACACACATACCCCCCACAGCACAAATACCGTACAATGTACACCCCCCCCAAACCAACATAAAACACAACCCAACACAACAACACCCACGTGCCCCCCTCCGCCCCACCCCCCCACGTCGCACAAAGATTTAAAATTTGCCAATCGTGAACAAGGTTTCTGCGCCAAGGCGCCAAGATATTGCTGCGCGCGGAGGAAGGGATCGTCACGGAGGGACTGGTCACATGGGGTGTTGTTGTTGAAGGCAGGTAGGTAACTTGGCTATGTAACCTTAGGAAGGATGGGTGAGGTGAGGTGGAAATGGGCTTTTTGCATTAATTATCCGAACCGACGAACCAGCATGCATCATCGTACAGTAGAAACAAACCTAGTCAGGCACAACTCACAACATCAACGGGAGAGGCGTCGTTCGTTCGTTCGTCCCTCCCTCCCTCCATCGCGCCGCCACCGGAGCGGAGAACCGGAACCCTTCCTCCCTCCGCAAACCACCCTCTGCCACCATACCTACTGCCAACCTACCTAGCACGTACAAAGTTCGCCAAGTAACACACCCAGCACTAACTAGCGCTTACTACTTAGACTCCGCCATCCAAAAAACCCCCAAAAAAACCAAGGGCTCACTTCTCAAAAAGAAAGACAGGAAAAGCCAAGATACAAGATACCCTAACCAAGGCCTTGGTATCTTCTACATAACGCGTCGGACGCTGAAACGATCGGCGGTGGCGGCGGCGGCGCGTGGGGAAAGAGGGAGGGATTGGCGGATTGGAGAGGGAGGCGTGTTCTGGTGGGCAGTGCACACGCCGCGCGCGCCCCTTTTTTTATGCAGATGTGGCTGGGCTCCGCGGTTTAGAGTTTTTGAGGTCTGGCGGGAGGGGATGGGTGCGGAGGGTGAGCGGAGAGGGGAGGGGGAATGCGCTGGCGGGTTGGTCATGCGCAAAGTATGTTGGGGAAGGAGGGGGGTCTTTGCGGTGATGGTGATGGTGATGGATGGTTGTTGTTGTTTGTGGATTTGAAAAGTCAGGTAGGGTCAGCTTGAGATTTGAGATGCGTGTGAGTCGCAAGTTGGGTTATTTGGTTGGGGTTTATGTGGGCCAAAAGGCGGGTCACAAGATGAAAAATGATGACAGTGCAGAGAATTCAAAATGTCGTATCAGATTGTGTGAAAATGCCTTCACTAACTGCCCATGACCCATGACCTAGGCTGGCAAATTTGTCCCTGTTCCTATTGCTGTTCCCTTGACCAAAAACGCCTGTTCCATGCCGCTCTGCCCTACTCCCTCTGTTGAAAGCCTCGAGGGTTCTTTCTTGTGGTATATCGACTGTTGAATAGAACAACTCAAAGGAAATTGTTATCGTGACATCGTGAAGCCCGCTTTTATCGCGTTCTTGTCTGCACAAACTCTAGTGCTTGTTGGACAGGAAAGTGTGCTTCTCAAACGACATGCGCCTCTTCCTCTCGGCCACACTCATCTCCGAAACATTGTTCGGCGGAATCTCGTACTTTGCGTTAACCGCCAGAGGAGCGAAAATCTTCGGGCCAAGGATTTGTCTAGACGGGGTCAGCAATGTTGGGTGCAAGGTTCGTATAGAGGTGTTGGACTTACGAATCGGCAGGGCTGGTGCGGGGAGAAGATGGCGCGCTGATAGTGCTAGCTTCTGAGGGCGGGGCTCCAAAGCTGGAGAGTGATGATACTGATTCATGGCGGTGGGATCGGTTGGAAAGAAACCCGTGAGCAGGCATGACGGACTCAGTGGGAGATGACTCGACGGCAACGGCTTGCTTGACAGGTGTGTTGACGGCGAGAAAGGTCTTGGGGAAGGGAATGTGGTAGGCTGAGCTAGTGGAAGACATTGCGCCAGGATGGATGTGTTTGTTATTGATGGTGGGGTGATTGGCCTTTGGCTTGGAGTGAAAGTTGTTGAAAAGGTTGATTGATCGGAAAGTGTTGTTGGTGTTCTGGAGACTGGAAGGGGCAGTAGGCAGACCTTATATGTGAAGCAGAGATTGGTTAGCAGCAATTGTGCAAGTCTTCAGGCCTGGTGTTGTGCGTGGGTCACGTAGCGCTGCCGAGGGGTCCGCTGGGGCAAGCGTGCATGAAGGGACCTCTGTAACTGGCTGGAGCGTATGGTGGTCTATCAAAAGCAAGGGTGACGCTTGCACCGTCCCCGCTTGTCGACCGTGGTTAGTGATTCAACTGTGGATAAGCCCGCTAGCATGAAAGATCCGGAACCGAAAAGCCTGGGGTTGCAGCGCGGGATGTCGCAGATGCTTCCGCACGCTGTGTCTTGGCCGTGGAGCTTTGATTGACCCCGCCCTGTCGATCGTATTGGTCCGGTGCGCTAGTGATCTTCCGGTGTAGATGGCGCCCTGGACTGATAAGACTACTAGGAGCACGTGCTTGTTTCGACTGCGTAAGCGTCTTGTCAAGAGTACGTGTATGATCGTCGTGTATTCTGAGGCCGATTACCAACTCAAACATGCTTGGCGGCTCCCGTCCGCAAGTCGAAATGCGGTTCTGCAGTGGGCGGAACCTAGGGAGTCTGTGTGTCTAGGTTCCAGATTTGGTTTGGGAACGTTGAGACAGGATAAGCTCGCTTGGCAGTCTCGATGTTTGGGACTTTGGGCGACTACTAAAGACAGCTTGGCAAAAGGTCAAGCTGTTTCGCGCGGCAGAGTGGAGAGTCGATGGTACGCAGTGAGAGGGAAACAAGTAGCGCCCAGTGGACACTGCTTAATTTAACAGGGGGAAATGGTCTCGTCGGTAACATTTCAACTCCGGACTACGTCGTAGTGCACCTTGTCCGCGGCTACCGGACGACCGACGGATTTGTAATGTCAAGGGGGAGAAGGCCGAGGGGGCGAAGAATTTGGCCTCTAAGAAACGTCAAAAACTGTGGAAAAATGGGATGCGAAATCTCAGCATGCAAACCTGCTCTCTGCAAGCTTGTCAAGGCCTTGCGGGTCCTCCAGTCCTCCATCGCTGCAGGCACACGCTAGACGATGAGACGAGTGGAGTAAAGGCCAGTAAAATCCACCATACTGCTGTAGCTAGAAGGTCTGCGGTTAGGACTCGTGGGCATGTTTCTGATCAAGCAATAGCTGCATCTGCATGGAGTATGCATGGGGTAAGAGCATGACGCGCCTCCTACACGACACAGACGAAGCTTGTGCTATAGGCTCGATTTCTCGGCGCTCCCGCAGGCTGCTGAATATACAGTAAGCTCGCATGAGATTGTCCGTCCGGTGGTGAAGCGCGTGCCTCGTATCATGTGGAGGAAAGGAAAAGGCTGCAGGCGGATCCGCCCTTGTGTGTGCAGAATTAAGCCGAAGGAAGCCTACAAGCTTGAAAATTGTAGTTGTATGGCTTGCGTCATGGTGTGATAAACAGACGATGAGGGGCTCATGGTGGAGAGAGACGTGATCACAAAATCTTCCGACGCCTAGATTCGGCGAACGAGGTTATCTTATCTCCGCGTGCATGTAAGCGAGTTCCTCTTGTCTGCCACTCACCTCAATCACTCCACACCTTCTCAACACGACTTCCTCGACGATTCCAGATTCAGTCAATTGATAAGACACTGCCTCTGAGATTCGTATGCTGCTCTAGTGGCCACCTGTCCGTATCCACCGACTTTACGCCGAATTGTGCAGTGCCCATCTCTGCTCACATGTCGACATCTGACGTGGGCAAGATCTTCAAGGCGCAGGGGTAACGGTGTGGCGAGAATCCCATTCATTGGAGCAAAGAAAATCAACTCTCATTTTCCAAGGCAATGGGCATCTTCAATTACGTGCTCAGAGGTGGGAAAAACTTGGCCCCTCGGCGTTGCGCGGCAGAGCTACAAGTTTAGCCATGGTGTCGTGCATAATTAGCAAGACGTCGTTACGATCCTCCCTGCCAAGCTGTCAGTCGCCGATCCCATATTACAGTCTTGTCTTTCACTATCATGTTGATATACAGTCATTATGAAGCATGAGCATCGATCAAAGGGAGCTGCACAGCCTCGACACCAAGGACAGGATCACCCTCTCAACCTCCCCAAATGCGCTAGTACAAAATGCGACAATACGTGTGCGGACATAACACTGGCTAAACTCGCCATTCATGAAACTGATACAAGCAATGGTTAGTGCTCCAAACTAATCTACATACACGGTAGGTCTCTCGGTAAAGATCTTAGATGAACGAACGACCAAGTCTAGCTAGGTAGGTACCTCGGTCAGCCTACTCGGTCCACTTTCTAGAAGCATAGCGACCTGCCATACCTACGCGATGCGGAGTCGCTGAATGTAGCGGCGGTACCCAGCGGGAGATGCGCACTAAGACCATAATGGAACGAGCGGTGTGAATAGATCCGACTCGGCCCATGGTCAAAGTGGGGAACCCCACACTATAGTGTGGGGGGAGCTTCCGGTGAATGGTATGGAGTATTAAAACCGCCTTCTCCAGGCGTTGTCACATGCCTAATTTGCTTTGAGGAATGTGGCGTAATGTACCGAATAGATTATTGGCAGAGAAATGTTGGAAGTGGACTTTCCACGTTGCAGAAGACGAAAGCGTGCTCCAATGGCTCAACACAGCGGTAGACTAAGCCTCAGCTTCGTTAGTATCTCGTGGTAGAGATCCCGCAGCATGTGTCAGATGTACTCGCTAAAATATCGTAGAAGCGCTTAGTTCGTGGTAAACCATCGGTGCCTTATGGTTGCAAGGAGTATCCTACATGTCCCGTGTTCCGTGCGGCCCCCGTCCGTGACTTTTGTCAGCATGCATGAACGCAATCGCCGCGTGTGCGTGCTAAGTAGATGGCTTGTTTGACGTTTGCTCGAGAAGCACTGTTGAGACCCGCACGTCGTAAAACCGGGAGGCAGGTCTGACACCAGTCATCTGTTTTGTAGCTGCTACGAAGCAGTCACACCTGTTCCCGCTAAACGGGTGGTAAATGTGGAATAGCGAAAGCCACTGTGACCCTGGAATATGAGGCGATAACAGCTAGTAGATAGTAGCACGATGCATTATTATTCTCATGCTCCTCGTTGCTGTTGTCGTGGATTGCCAAGGGCTCAAGCGAGTACATGTGTTCATCGCATCCACGACAAGCGCAGCATGTTTTGTGGCCAAGTCTTTTTGGTGAACTGTCAATTCCTTTTCCATTGCTATTGACATTTGCCCGGGACGTTCCAGACCTACTGTCTTCCGCGGCCCGTTGCGCTGCGTTCTTTATTGAGTCACTTCGCCAAGTTAGCGCGGGAGTGGTGCATAGCCAGTTACGTCGCTCACCGGATGGATCAAGAGAAGCCTAACCGCGGAGAAACGTGTAGTAAGAACGGCTATACCCGATTGTAGGTTGTCATGAGCGACTTTACAGTTGTGGTGAGTGACACAATCTGCCACAGATGTGAGCGATATTACACACCGACGCTAGCTTCTGTAACCATGACAATAATATTTGGACTATATAATACAAATGTTTACTAGCACTTTGACCATTATGATATTTCTCTGACGTCCACACATTTTCATTCCTTCATGCTTTCCATTGCATGGAGAGACTGAAAAGAAGCGCCCCTGATTTATCCTGGTTCGGCCACGCTTGAAGTTGATAATGTAAGTGTTGCAAGCATCTCCCGCTATAGAAACAGAATTAACTTGATATTAACAACGAAATATCACTACATCATCCACGGAGCTGATCGGTAGGATTGTTTCCTCGTGAAACAAGACCCCCATCTCACCACCTAACTCATAACTTATCCAATACCTAAATATCCACCTCTACTCCCCCCTTACCTCCCCCCTCCCCAAAAGCAAACACCCTCCAATTCCTCCCCCAAGATCTCCACACCCTTCTCCAACCCCCACCCTTTGATCTTACAAATCCTCCTCACCATATCCTCCAACCGTCTATCCATTTCCTCTCCCGCAGTATGCAAATCGCTCTCCACCAACAACATGTGGTCGGGCACAGTCTTGATGAGTTCGACAAAGCTTGCCGGCGTCTCCTCGTCCGTTGCATCAGACAGATTGATGGCGGTGCTGAAGCTTGCAAAGATGTGCGCGGGGATGAAGGGATTAAGGTATTGTTTGAAGTTTGATATGTTTCCCGAGTAGGAGTGGAGGCATATGCGGGGTGGGTATGGTGGGGTTGTGGCGGGTGGGTTTTTCTTTGTAGTTTTGGCTGTGTTATGGTCGTTGGTGTCGTCCTTGGGGTCATCTTTGGCAGTATCTTTGTTATCTTCCTTGGTGTCGTCCTTGGCATCTTTGGTGTCGTCTTTGACGTCTTTTTTGGCATTTTCTTTGGAATCGTCTTTGGAATCGTCTGCGGCTTTAGCTTCGACTTTGGCTTTAGCCTTGGGATGTTCAAGTCTGCGTTTCTTTTGCTCGCGCTTGCTAAGGACCTCCTTCTCATGCCCTCTCCACAAATCCGACAAAACTTCCAACACCAACCCATGAGCTTGCACACCATGCACACTAACAGCCCTCCCCATCTCAGCCGCAAGTTGAAGTTGCAGCTTGAAAATCTTCTTCTGGTGCGTAGGCGTGGTCCGAAAAGGTGTCAGGCGGCGGCCTTCCCGGCCACCGGGTGTGAGGCCATTGTCCCGCTTAGACCAGAGATCCGGGTGGTCAGTCCAGGCTTCCGGGATTCTGAATGCGCGGTCAAGACCAATTTCGCCGACTAGAGCATAAGGGTACTTTTTCAGGTTTTCTCGTGTGCGGGATAGGAAGGCTGAGAAGGATATTGGGTCGGGTAGGGAGAGGTATTTTTGCCGGTCTTCTCCGCTGGGGGTTTCCCGGCTTGGTTGTAGGACGGATCGGTAGTGTGCGATCTTTGCTTCGCCTGTGAGGGGTTTGTGGTATTTGGTTTCTGCACCTTCTTCCTCTTCTTCTGTAAGGTACATTTGAGATGAGAACCATGGATGCCAACCAAAGCATGGGACGATACGCTCTTCTTTCGACCACTTTGCTGGGTCAGAGGACTTGACACCATGCTTGTGTGCTGTTGATGCGACGAGATCTTGATCTTCGGCCCGTGTTGCCATGACGGTGAGAACTCGCGCTTTCGTATTTTGCTGTATCGTCTCCATGCTGGACATTGTGTCTGTGGGGTGACAATGCGCATCGAAAACACCCAAGTGCCATGGGAAGGCTTCCTCTTTGTTTTCGGCCGCCATTATAAGTTGTCGATGGTTCTGGCTAGCGATATGAATGATGGTGTTTGGAATGCAATGGCTGCCGGCAAGTTATTCGGCGCACCAGGGTGGCGTAAAAATAGTTGCAGCGACAGCGTGAGGAAAACACGTTATTCAGAGTATAAGCGTATATGGTGTCTACAATTGCCTTTACATATCAGTGTGTCAAGTATTTTTTGTAACCCATGTGAGCGGTCGCGAAGGAAATCTACACTATGACGTAGCTGTGAGGCTACTCGGAACCTTGGAAGAACCCCTTTCGGGCATGGCGCTTTCTACCCTTGATCTGCAACATTACAAACCCAGCATCCGACTCTTCCGACCACCTAGGTGACATAATAGGCGTGCCTAGCGCATACAGTGACCTTTGTACACTGTTCATCCCACAAGCAGGGTCACCTGCTCCTCGACATATCATTACGCCCCATACTCCACCTCCAAATACCGACATCGGCTTCACCAACCGCCCTTCTCGAACAACACCACCATTTGCCGTTTCGGGCTTGGTATGCATGCATGCATACAAGGGCGTGTTACACACGCGCCAGTATCACCAGTACATTGTAGTAGTTTAGACAAAACAAGCTGCCTATTTAGGTAACCCGGTCAGCCTCGCGTTACCTACACGCGCACGCAACTGTGTGCTTTGCCAGGTCAGCATTACGCCCTGGAAGCAGAATAATGTTAGAATAGGGGGGGATATTATGTGATCTACCGTAGGTCTTGGGAAGGCTTGTGTACATGGGTGTACCAAGCTGCTACCCCTCTCTATACTGGGCAGTCATGGAGGGGAGGGTGTGTCTGGTATTTAAGTTGAAATTTCTTTCTTTCTGTCTTTCTCTCTCACTTGTCTTTTCTCTTCTCTTTTCAGGTTCTGGGCTTGATGTCAGCGTGATACAGCAAAACATTGAACCCTCCTCAAGCTCTATACAAGATACTTCTCCCACCCACCTATCCAACACACCCCCAAAATGCCCACACGTCTCCAGTCCAAAATCGCCATAATAACCGGCTCCTCCTCCGGCCTAGGCCGCGCCATAGCCCTAGCCTTCGCCTTGGAAGGCGCCACAATAATCTGCGCCGACCTACGTCCTGAAGCCCGTCCATGCCCATCCCTCTCACCCACTATATCCACCTCCGCCCCACTGCTGCCAACCCACGACCTCCTCGCCGCACAAGGCTTCACCGCAATCTTCATAACCTGCGACACCACCTCTAGTACGTCAATACAACACCTCATCGCAACCACAGTGTCGACGTACGGCCGCCTCGACATCATGGTTAACAACGCAGGCGTGGGTCTTGAGGGCGAGGGCGAGGGCGAGAAACCGGTTTGGGAGTACGATGAGCATGTGTTTGAGAGGACGATGGAGGTTAATATCAAAGGCGTTTTCTTGGGGACAAAGTATGCGAGTAGGCAAATGGTGAAGCAGGATCCTGTTGGTGAAGGTGAAGGTGGTAAGGGGGATAAGGGATGGATTATAAATTTGAGTAGTATATTTGGGTTGGTGGGGAAGGGGGGTCTTGGTATGTTCATCTTCTTCCTTTCCTATCCCTCTCCTATCCCTCTCCATCTCCCTCCACACCATCTACCCCATCATAACCAACCCCCACTCTAATCCCTCCCCCAAACAGCCGGTTACTCAGCCTCCAAACACGCCGTGCTAGGCATAACGAAATCAGCAGCTCTGGACTGCGCACCCCACAACATCCACGTCAACGCGCTTTGTCCGGGATACACGGCCACGGCGATTACCGCGCGCGTGTTTGAGCCACAGGCGGCCGAAGTGAAGAAAGTGGTGGATTCGCGGCATCCGCTCAAGGGCATGGGGGCACCGGAGGATGTGGCGAGAGCGGCGGTTTTCTTGGCGAGTGAGGATGCGGCGTGGGTGACGGGTGTGGGACTGCCTGTTGATGGGGGGTATAGTTGTGTGTGAATGGGAGGGGTGAGTGTGGGTTGGGGAGGTGGTGTGGTGGACGGAAGAGAGATAGAAACCAAGTCTTGCTTCCGTGCGGTAACGACGACACGACAGGCATTTTCTCCTTGCCCACCCCACCCCTCTAGATATAATATATAAACGAACGACCAGAAAAATCTATCCCATGAATGTTTAACTTGGTTTATTTGCAGTTTAGTTTTCCCCACCATTTCCATAACCCCCACTACCCAGGGACAAAAGGAAAAAGAACCCCCCCCCCCTCACATACCTAGAGCTACTAAAAACTGCACTGCAAAACAGAGTAGCAATCTGGACCCAGCAAGAGAAAAAACCAAAACCAAAGAAAAAAGCCGCGAGTACGAATAACGCACACAGCAAGATTAACATCCCCAGTCTTTATCAGCAACGCAGCAACAGCAGCAGCAACAGAAGGGTATTTACAAGCCCCCCAGGCCATAAAAAAACAAACGCCGTGGCTATGCAACGCAAAGCAAAGCATCACCGAAAACAAAACGAAACGAAAACTCAAGAGTTTGCAGAGGAAGAATCAGACTGAAGGAAAACTTGGGGACTCAAGCGGGATCGGCTAGGTAAATAAGGCCGCGAATGTATACGGTCGCGACGTCGGTGAGGACGAGAGGCGGACCGGACGGACAAGGAGAGGGCACCATCGTCATCCTTGTTGCTATAAAGAAGGGGGGGTTCTCATCAGTTCAAGCTGAAATGAACGCGGGGTGTGTATGTGTGTGTGGTGGTGGTGGTGGAGAATGTATGATACAGGTGCGAGGGAATGGAGGAGAAAGTATGCTGTGGGTTGTATGAGGTACTACCTCGCTACACGGTGGATCAACCTGATTTATGTGTTAGTTGAGTATTCCCGAAGAAACAAACGGGGTGAATATGTTACCTTAAAGTACTAATAGCGAAAGTGGCGATCCACGCAATGAGGGCAATAAACAGCGTAGCTGTCAAGCCCTTTTGTCTCTCGCATATGCTCTCTCTATACGGACAAGCATTGGCCCTATCTGAATCCACACATGCCCATTTGTCGTCGGTGAGTGCTTGAAAGGCCAGACTGAGGTTTGCAGATTCAAACACAATAAATGCCAAGTCCAAGAAGATTAGCGACATCTTAGCATTGTGCGAACGCAGACCCAGCGGCTTGGACGTGTATTCGTCATAGGTGATGTAGACGGTGTAGAGGACAGCGACAATGTCGACGAGAATGGCCATCCAGGTCGACGAGTTGGTGTTGCAGCCGTTGTTGTTGGAGTGCCGGTAGATGGAACATGCTAGGGAAAGAGCGAGGATGGAGAAGATGAGGACGCATGCGCGCACTAGGGCCGGCACCATGGGGTGGTTCATAGTGGTGTTGTGGAAGCGCACTAATCTGCGCTTTCTCTTCTCCGACGTAAAGAGCCAGAAGCCCTTGGTGTCTTCGATGCCATTGTCCTTGTCAATGGGCTCCCACTTTTGCTCCAGATCCGGCATGTTCTCCCTGAGCCAGTCATCGTCGACAATCTGGCCTCGCGACGAGATAGGCCGCTCGTGGTTGGAGCCGGCGGTAAAGTTCTTCCATTTCGGTGCGCTGTCGCTAACAGGCGTGCTCAGTGTCACCGGGGCGCCCTCGCGGGCATGGTCGAACTTGCGCCCTGGGACATTGGACTTTGGTGTAGGACAGAAGTTGTGGTTGGCATGACGAACGGTGGTTGGCGTGCGGGGGAGGAGGAAGGCAGTGGCGTCAATGCCTTCCTCCTCGTCGTCGGCGGATTGGACCCAGGGTGGGAGCGAACGGGCGGCACGCTGCCTCTCCCTGTTTTCAGCACTGGTGGTTGTACTCCGATGTGAAGACGCCAGCGTGCGCGGAGTACTGGATATCGACTGTGAGTGGCTCTTCCTGACTGGCAGGCCGTCGTGACTGTCTTTGGTAGCTTGCGAGTCCTTTGAACCTCCCGACTGGGCGCTGACTCTGGACTGCGGGCGATGTAACGAGTATGTGAGGGAAGAGGCCGTGGGAGGAGGAATAGGTGAAGGTAGTAATCTGTTTGCCGAGGACGTGGTCAACGTGGGCGATTGGTGTTGGGCCGGGTCCGGGCGAAGATATTGGTCGGTGGTGGGACCAGTGGCATTGTCGCAGCCATGGCCATTGTCGCTCGTTCTGGCCTCTCCCATGGGGTTACTGGTCATTCTTGTCAGGGAATGTGAGGGGAGTCCTCGTCGCACCAGCGGGTCCCTTTACCAAGCACGCGGCTGGGTGTCGCGCCTAGAAGGCGTGTCGGCCGTTCGGGCGTCGGTCGGCCTGCTTGGCGGTGAAACAGCGACAGCAGACGGTCGCGATTACGTGGGAGCAAAGTAGACGACACGCGATGACAGCATCTCCGGGGCGTTGGTGAGTGGCGGCTGGACAAGTGAGGCGGCGCGGCAGGCGAACAGGGCGGGTGATGACGACGGCGAGAGCGACAGCAACAGCAACAACGAAAGACGGGGCCACGGGGCAGTACGTCGAGGCGGAGACGTCGCGGGAGAGGGGGGTGAAGGTTGCTGTCGTGGTGCCAGTGTGATTTGGGGGCGTGTGGAGCGCTGGAGGCCCGTTCACATCAGCTACAGTACTCGGGAGATTGCTTGCTCGTCGATCAGGAAACAGGGATATGCGCGCTGGCGACGCTGCCAGATAGACTCAGCATGCTGAGGTCATGGGGCTGCAGCTTACTACTGTAGCTACCAGCTAGCCTACGTGCCCATGTAATTCCACACGGCTAACAAAACAATTTTGCATAGCGCGTCGTCTGCCCTGGCCCTTGTTTGATATCCTGTCAGAAACCCACTTCTCCGTCGACAACAGCGTCATGTCGCACACAAAGCCCGTTTGACCTAATCACTGTCACCTGGGCTCCTGCGCTTACCTAACCCCGACGAAACCACGACCATCATGCGCCTCTTCCTGCTGCCCATCTCCACCCGCCGCTCGCTCATCTACTGCGAGAAGCTGCACCAAAAGGCCCCCAAGGACCGCTCCTACTATGACAAAATCACCATAAAGGCCAGTGAGACGTGGGTCGGCTGGGAAAAGGACGAAAAGGCCATCTGGGACTGGAAGCGCAAAGTCACCTTCTACGGCAACCAGGCCCTGAAGCGGATACCGTACGAAGAGTGGGGGCTCAAGACGATACCTGCACTCACTGCCAAGCGGAAGCAGGACATTGTCGACGGCAAGGCCAGCTATGAGGTCCTGTTCCCGGGCAAGTACCTGCCGCAGGAACGTGTGTCGGGCCTGCTCGAGAAGTTGGCCAAGGAGCGACAGAACATGCACCGGACGAAGTTGATCTGGAGCGTCGTCATCATGCCCTTCACCGCGCCTTTTATGCTGGTGCCCGTCATTCCCAATTTGCCCTTCTTCTACGTCCTCTACCGCGCCTGGTCGCACTGGAAGGCGCTCGGCGGCTCAAAGCACCTCGAGTTCCTCCTCAAGCACAATCTGCCCAAGCCCCATCCGTCTGCCATTCTCGATGAGCTCTACACAGCTGGCCTCATGTACCCTACCCGCGCGCTTTCCCGTGTCGCCCCTCTTCCAACCCCGGAGCAGGCACAAGAGGTCGCCAACGTAGTCCATAGGCAGACAAACAACGAGACGGAAGACGTCATGGTCCTGCAGCGGTGGAACGGCAAGCTGATTGCCGAGAAGTTTGACCTACCTGAGATGGAGGTCGAAATCGAGCGTGCAGTCGGACAAGTGGAGGCGGCCATCAAATCCAAAGAAAAGCGTATCGAGGAGAAGCTCGAGCAAGAGCGAGCCACCAGCGGCAACACGGTACGGGCAAAGGACGTGCTACCCGAAGAAATTCTCGGGAAGATACATGAAAAGGCCGAACATGTAGCACACGAGGGCAATGAGAAGGCGAAGCAGGCGATGAAGTCGTAGAAGTTTTGAATGTTCACGATGTATGATATCATGGGATCAAGACGGCATATATAGAACGGGCGTTGGCGGCTCTGTCTGTACGATACCACGCAACGCATCTGTACGATTGCATGCATCACCAGGTTTAGAAATGTCATTATTTGCGTAGTCTTTGCTTTGACCGTCAACTACCCCTCACTCTTTCTTCTTCCCACCACACTTCTCCAATCTCTCCTTTCCCCACAACACCGGTCCATCATCTCCATACAGCGGATCCTTCTTGAACCACCCCACCTTGCCAACCGCCTTCGCCTTCGCCTTCTCCTCCTCCCCTGCCTCCCCATAACACATATCCCAATTACACCCCTTAGGATACGCCCCCACCATTTCAAACCCACCCTCCAAATCCTCCAGCAACCGATGTCCCACACCCGCCGGCACCACAATCGCATCTCCAGCCTTGACCTCCTTTTCCACTTTCCCTGGATTGGCTTCACCGCCGAAGAGCAGGCGGGCGCGACCGGAGAATACGCAAAGCACTTCGTGGGTGGTGCTATGGTAGTGCGTGGTTTGGTACATTGTGTAGCGCCATTGGGGTATGAGAGAGTTTTTGGGGAGGTGGGATTCTAGGACTGCTGGGAGTGTGTTTGAGGGGAAGGCGGAGTGATAGACTAGGAGGGGGTGATTGTGCGGGCTTGTGTTGGGGATGTGTGCATGGGAGGGGATGTAGTGGGCTGAGAGGCGGAGAGTTTGGAGGGGAATTAGGTTTACGGAGGGCATTGGGATGATGTGAAGAAAGTAATCTTGTATTGGAACTCGCTCAACAGCCACGTGATATATATGTCGTGTGAGATTGAAAACCTGAAGTCACGGAAGCAGCTATTATAACCATGTGGAATACCATGATACTCCAACTACGTCATCGTTTTGACAAGGCAATTTGCAGTAGAAAATCAACAATCGTGCTATCCGTCCATGTCAATTCAGACACTCTTTCTGAGAAGCACAAGTGGCGCCTTCATGATGCACCGCAAGAGCTATGATGTTGTATGCGGTAGCCTAAGCAGCTATGAGTGACGAAAAGCAAAGGGTGCGGGTCAGAGCGACTATGAAACGCTCAAGCCAAATCATACTGCAATCACTAATTTCAAACACAATTAAGAGCTTGTCGATGAGTGATTGTATACAACCGATTAAAGGCTCGCAATCCGATATTCGGATGATGGCATCGGGGAAAACTAGCGCAGGGCTGCCTGGGTAGTGACCCCGGTAGCTAACTAACCTTGTAACCGCCAAGGCCGGTGCTGCCTGACACTGAACTATCTCGACGTGACTATCAAAACGTCGCCGCCTCGCAGTTCTGGCGCCTTCACCTTCATCGCTCTCTTTGTGTAGTGCTTCGCCTTGACGGTCTGCGCACCTACCACTCTTTGCCGCAGTGGAATCCTCGGTACCTCTTAACCTCTCCCCACCCACCCACTACTGTACTCCCCTCCACTCAACGCCTCCCACATCACCAACCGACACGACTCCACCGCCTTCACCCACCTCTGCGACTGTGATTGTTGATACATCTTTGCCTGCCCTCCGACACGGCCTTTCCGACCATAAAGTTCCTCACGCGCAAGAAGTCGCCCCCGAAAAGTGCCCCAGAGCACGCGACGTCTCAACCCACCATGGCCTCCACAATGCCACCTGTGCCTGCAAAGGACGATGTGCACGCTACGTAGGTTCCATCTTCTTGTCTTTGCCTGACTCCGGACAGCTGCTAACTCCCCGTAGGTGGAAGTACTTAGAGGCTGGTGTGGATAAGATTATGACCAACCTGCGCGCCGGTGTCGACATGAAGACATACATGGGCCTTTACACCGCCATTCATAACTTCTGCACAGCTCAAAAGGCTGTTGCGGGGTCATCATTCCACGCCGCTAACAACCGTGGAGGCGCCCATCTTCTCGGCGAAGATCTCTACCAGCACCTGATTGAATACCTAAAGGCCCATCTCGCCCAAGTCCAGGAGGCGTCGCGGCAACATGTCGACGAAGCTCTCCTCCACTTTTACATCAAGGAGTGGAATCGGTACACGACGGCGGGGCAGTACAACAACCATCTCTTCCGCTACCTGAACCGCCATTGGGTTAAGCGTGAAATGGACGAGGGCAAGAAGAATATCTACGACATCTACACGCTGCATCTGGTGCGATGGAAGGAAGACATGTTCACAGGGAGCCAGGAAAGCGTCATGCGCTCAGTCCTCAAGCTGGTGGAGAAGCAGCGCAACGGCGAGACGATCGAGCAGTCACAGATAAAGTCGGTCGTCGACTCTTTCGTTTCGCTCGGTCTGGACGAGGCTGACAGCTCCAAATCTACCCTCGACGTATATAAGGAGTTCTTCGAGAAGCCCTTCCTAGAGGCAACCGCACAATACTACGATAACGAATCTAAGCAGTTCTTGGCCGAAAACAGCGTAGTCGAATACATGAAGAAGGCCGAGCTTCGTCTGGACGAGGAGAAGGAGCGCGTTCCTCTGTATCTGCTCAACGAGATCATGTCCCCATTGATGCGAACATGCGAACAGTCCCTCATCACGAACCACTCACAAGCCCTTCGGGAGGAGTTCCAGATACTACTTGACCACGATAAGGAGGAGGATCTTGGTCGTATGTACAAGTTGCTTGCCCGTATTCCTGAGGGCCTTGACCCTCTGCGTCTTCGATTCGAAAACCATGTCCGCAAGGCTGGCTTGGCTGCCGTAGATAAAATTGCTCAAGACGGCGAGAACATTGAACCCAAGGTGTACGTTGAGGCTCTCCTTGAGGTTCACACCCAGTACCAGGCACTTGTCAACAAGGCCTTCAACGGAGAGTCCGAGTTCGTACGTTCTTTGGACAACGCGTGCCGCGAGTTTGTAAACAGGAACAAGATCTGCAAGTCGGGCTCCAACAAGTCCCCCGAGCTACTCGCAAAGTACACCGACACGCTGCTGAAGCGTTCCAACGCGAAGATGAGCGAGGAGGATGACATGGAGAAGCTCCTCACACAGATCATGACCGTATTCAAGTACATCGAAGACAAGGATGTGTTCCAGAAGTTCTACTCACGTATGTTGGCCAAGCGTCTCGTCCAGACTACTTCTGCTTCAGATGATGCCGAGACGAGTATGATCTCGAAGCTCAAGGAAGCCTGTGGATTTGAATACACCAACAAGCTTCAACGCATGTTCCAAGATATGCAAATATCAAAGGATCTTAACACAGCATTCAAGGAGTGGCAGTCTAACAACCTGGACGAGTCGGACCTGAAGACCAACGTTGATGCGTCGTACCACATCCTTGGTACCGGTTTCTGGCCGCTTAACCCACCCACTACACCCTTTACGCCCCCACAACTCATTGTCCAGACCTATGATCGTTTCTCACGCTTCTACAACCACAAGCATCAGGGTCGTAAGCTTACGTGGTTATGGCAACTGTGCAAGGGTGAAGTCAAAGCCAACTACTGCAAGGTTGCAAACTTGAAGACTTCACCTACCTTCCAGGTGTCCACGTATCAGATGGCTATCATGTTGCTGTTCAACGATAGTGACACTGTCACCTATGATGAGATTGCCGAGGCTACCAAGCTCAATAAGGAGACGCTTGATCCTAGCCTGGGTGTCTTCATCAAGGCCAAGGTTTTGCTCCTACAGCCCGAGAACGCCAAGCACGAGTCCGGCACCACCTACAAGCTTAACACTGGTTTCAAGACCAAGAAGGTCAAGATGAACCTGAACATTGGTATCAAGTCTGAGCAAAAGGCCGAGGCGGAAGACACGCACAAGACGATTGAGGAGGACCGCAAGCTTCTGATTCAGGTTAGTACCACCATTTCTTACCTCATCCCCTCCGTTTATGTTGCAATTTACTTACTATTTCCCAGTCTGCCATTGTCCGCATCATGAAGTCCCGCAAGAAGATGAAGCACCAACAGCTCGTCTCCGAAACGATCCAACAGATCAAGAACCGCTTCATGCCGCGCGTCCCCGACATCAAGAAGTGCATAGATATTCTCCTCGAGAAGGAGTACCTGGAGCGTCTAGAGGCTGATGAACTCGGCTACCTGGCATAATCGAACAAAAAGCCAGGCTTATTCTTCGCCCGCCTGTTTAGAGACGCGGGTGTAGCCACCAGTTCGAGTTAATGAAATCATGGGCTTGATCTGCTTTCTTCCTTTTCCCCTTTTACCCTTTTCTTTTCACAAAGGTGGTGTCCGACGGTCCCGGAGTAAGTATCTCTTTCTTTCTTTCATCCGATCACACAAAACATTGCTTTTTTCGATCGATGTGTTATTATCATTCTGGCGTTTATGGAGGTTCAACTTTCGGGGCGGGCTATGGAGGGGAATTGTTTGCGGTCTTTTACCTTTGTATGGGGGTAAATGGGCGTGTATGGCTTCCTCTCTCTCTCTCTCTTCGAGATCATCATTGTGTCAACGCCGTGGTGCGTTTGGGATTTCTAGCCTGGTCTTTTGATGATGATGGTGATGATGACGATGGGGGATGGAAGGGAAGATGGATGAGATGGAGGGGTGATGCTAGGGAGAAAGGGGTCCTAAAAAGAATGGTGTTTTTCTCCATATTATTCTTGTGTCATCTTATTGTGCTGTGATGCCAGTGATGTTCAGTTGTTCAGGATAAGAGCAGAGTACTCTTTCCGCTGAAATATGTTATCATTCGCTTGGCTACTGCCTTCAATTCGTGTATGCTGATACTCAAATCACTTTTCCCCTTACTTATCCGCCACCGACCTATACCCTCAAGATGCAAAACCTGTCCTCGCTTTAGCGATACACAGAACCATGTCCATATCCATCACCGCGACCAAAGCTACCACCACGACGACCAAAGCTACGACCACCACGACCACCTCCACGACCACCTCCACGACCTCCACGACCGCCACGACCGCCACGACCGCCACGACCGCCACGACCGCCATTACCACCACCGAAACTACCACCTTGACGACTAACAGGGCGATAGGAATCATAATGGTACTGCTGAACATGGCTGCTGGTGTATCCAGCCTCGTACCTGTTGGCCCCATAGTGCTCACCGTGACCACCCTGTCCGTATTCATACCCATATCGAGGTCCATATCCAGACTCAGATTCATGACCGTAGTCCCCAACACGTCCATGACCATATCCAGACCCAGACCCAGATGCATGTCCGTAGTCTCTCACACCACCACCACGTGGCTCACCACGCGCCTCGTATGCTTCAAGATGATTATACGGCTCATGGAACTCACCACGCAACTCGCCACATGAAGCATACGGCTGTGGCTGCGGTGCTGTAGGAGGCTCTGCGTTTGCTACCGGGGCAGGCGTCGGTTCCCTAACCGGAGACAGGAGAGCGCGGAGGTTTGCTGTTGTAAGAGGCAACGCGAGAGACTGGTCGTTGGTTGTCGTCGTCGTTGGAGTCAAGACAACTCCACGTGCTGTTGCCCTCTCCTCAGCCTTCTTGATCCCCATCGTGAACGCTTCACCTATAAGGTCCTGCATAGCGACAAACGGGAAGGTAAAGATATGTTGAAGTCGGATCTTATACTCCATTGTGACTTCCTCGGTGTCCATGTTGATATTTAGGTGTGACCGCTTCTTGTTCCCACTGTCCATGTCTTGCACCGACGTCGATGTGGTGATGTTCTCGTCCATAGGCCTAGTCTTGAATTCGCCCTTCTCCCTCCACTCCATCAATGAAAGATAGTCCAGGTTCTGTGGTCCATATGGCTTAAGCGGCACCTGGAGCACGCGCGACAGTGCCTGGGTGTGCAAGACGTTGAACTGCAGCGGCGGGTTAAACGTATCGCGTACACTCTTGTACCAAGCCAGACACTCGGTGAGTACTCGAGCGTCGAGTCCCGAAGGGAAATGACGCAGACCGCGCAAAAGATCATCGTACAACGGTATAGTAAACGTGCCGATGCGGTCTACAACAGATTTGCCCGGCTCAATATGTGTCATAGAGAGGTCAGGGTCGAGTCGGCCTTTGTAGGAATTGAGCTTGAACTCAGGGTACACGACCTTTGCTGCGTCTCGCTGATAAAGATTCATCTTGCCGGCGCTGATGTGATGGTCTGCGGGACCGCGAAAGAAAGCCTACATAGGACAGAGGTGGTTAGCTGTGGTCTTCGAGGAGGGGGTAGAGGGGAGATGTGTGTAGAGAAACTGTTACTTACTTGCATGCCTATGAAGTCGATACCACGGTAGTCATTGTCTGTCAGCCGGAGCATCATGCCCTTCCAGCGGATGTGATGAGGGTAGTACGCCATGACTTCCTTGGCAGACATAGGGATACCAGGAGGGAAGATGGCGCCGATGGACACAGCGTCGTTGTACCAGCCGTATCGAGGATCAAATTCTTTGGCATCCGCATATTGTGTTTGGAGCCCGTTGTACACGTCAACCATGTTGAAGTGTTCAGTTTCGTCCACCCAGGTTCGTTCGAAGGGAGGAATGTATGACGTGCTCATGGTGTCTGCAGTATGTGGTGTGACTAGCGCATTGGAGGTGTCGGACATCCTGGAGCTTGCGGGAGGGTTGAACGTCTCTGCGGTGAAGCCCGGTGCTTGGGTGTAGGTGATGGGAAGGTAGCTGGTGCTTTGCACGTAGTGTAAGTATTGACTAGAAGGAAATGCAGTATGTGGTGTAGTGCTGTAGTGGTAAACAAAGTAGTAAACGAAGAGGTAAACAAAGTGGGGAGAGCGCAGTGGTGTAGCGGCAAACGAAGAGGGGAACGAAGAGGCGAGCGAAGAGGCGAGCGAAGAGGTGAGCGACGAGGTGAGCGACGAGGTGAGCGAAGAGGTAAACGAAGAAGCGAACAAGGTAAACGAAGGGGTGAGCGACAAGGTGAACAAAGAGGTAAACAAAGAGGTGAACAAGGTAAACGAAGGGGTAGACAAAGTGGGGAGAATAGAAGCCAAATAGTCGCACTGTGGACCACTTGCAACATACTTACTGGCGCTTTACGCGTGGTGTAAAGATTGATTAGAAGGGAATGCAGCATGTGGTACAGGTATAACGGTGCAGTGGTGTAGTAGTAAACGAAAATAAAGTACGTAGAAGAGAAGCCAAAGCGATGATGTACTAGCAATTATGACTCCAGTTCCGTCGCGAAAGGTCATTCAGTGATTGCGCAGATTGTGGACTGTGCGGTGATTATGCGTGGAATATTGAAGTGAGAGAGAGAGTCCAAGCACGAAAACTTGCCGGTACAGTGGCGAATTGCTGTAGATTGGCTATTTCCATCATCAGCCCTCTCTCCGTGTTCTTTTATCAGGAGAACTCGAGATTCGATGCAAACCATCTTTGATATTTGGTTCAAGGTGCGGGTATAGGGCCTCGCGTTTAGAGTATCACCGTCATTATCAACTGCATAGGTAGAATTATCATAATCAACGAGCTTCACAAAAGATTAAAGAGAGTCTGATAGTCACTAAATTAACCGGAATGACAAGAAATACTGAATTTGAGATAGATATGGACAATGCAGAGACTCTTTGACATGTACCTACAACAGAGAAACAGAGAAGACTATGAGTAAAGACCAGAAACTCATCCCAAAGACATGTATAAAGATATGACATGAAGAAACAAATTGCCATAACCTACATTCCATACTTTGGCATTGGCAGAATCTCTCCTCTATGTAGATGGCGAAGCAAAACATTTGTGGACATCTGGTTGTAACCAACCATAATAGCTGCATGATGAGATTCAATTAGCCAACCCCAGATACTAAGATTCATCTAACTACGCGATCTGAATAATGGCGCTCAAAGTCCAAGACATGTAGTGTGATAAGCAACCCCGGATCCGCACTCCGCAATCTGCCATCTCCACGCTTAACTACTTACGTCATCCAGCTTACTCCCTTGAATATCCGCCCGACGCACATCCATCTCCATCTCCATCGCGCAACTCCAACCCACTACATAAACATCCAACACTCCCTCCTAATCTTCCAAAAACCCAGCCAATCCCCCCCCTATACCCACCAAAAATGTCCACCAAATCCACCCCAACCCTCACCCTAACCGGTGCGCGCCTCGCCCTCGCAGCCGCCGAAAAGCGCGCACTCGAAATCGGAATCCCTATGAATATCGCCATCGTAGACGCGTCGTGCCACCTCCTCGCCTTTGCGCGCATGGAAGGCGCAAAAATAACGTCCATCAACACGGCCATCGACAAGGCCTTTACCGCGGCAGGACACCGCGTGCCAACGTCGGTTTACAAAGAGAATGTGTGGCCGGGCGGACCTGCGTACGGCATTAACCACAGTAACGGGGGCCGCTTTATGACGATTGGCGGGGGTGTGCCGATTATGGAGGGGGGCGTTGTTGTGGGCGCGATTGGGTGTAGTACGGGGTTGCCGAGTCAGGATGAGGATGTTGCGAAGAGGGGGGGTTGAGGCTGTGGAGAAGGGGTTTGGGAGGGCGAAGTTGTGAGGGAAGCATGTTTGGGGGGCTTTTTTGATAGTTGTGTGTAGGAAGTTTTGCTCTTTTTGTTACTTTGTCACGTGCGTGCATGTGTGTGAGATAACGTTGTGTTGGTGTAGGATGCTATATAGCTGTGAATGATATTCCCTCATGTACAGATCTCGATACAATCTATCCGATGGTCGTCCAGCAAGTTTCCATTGCGCTTATTCGATATAATAGCCACTTCGTGTCCTCTAAGATGGCTTCTGGCACTGCGAATAGTAGTCATCAACCTTGATGCACAACAAGCCCTGAACACACGCCGTTGATCCCTGCCAAGTTAGTCCACCACACTGATCGTACAGCTGGACTGGTCCTGTAGCTGCCGGCGCAGAAGGCCTCGTCGTAGTCGTACGTCTCGTGCGAGTTGGCAGTGCAGGACGAGTAGTAGACGTTGGCTTGGGTGTGTTTTGTGGTGGCGAGGTAGTGGAGGTTTTCTGAGTTGCGGTGGGAGGCTGGCATTGAGAATACCCTATTGCATTACACGTTAGTCCATGGAAGACTAATTGTGCACCCAGCGAAGTAACTACTTACATTCATCGACGCGTACACATACGGAATCCTTACATCTTGTAGGTCCTGTCCAGCCGTTGCCTCCGCATTGGTCGTAGGGAAGACCAATTGTAGGCGTAGCGCTAGCTGCTGTCGTCGTTGTAGGAGTTGTCCGTGTACTGGCTGGATCCGCAAGACAATAGTACGAGTTCTCGTCGACGTATGTGCATACGGTACCTCCCACACAGCGTGTAGGTCCCTTGTAAGATTTTCCGCCGCATTGGCCGCCTGGCTGTACGGTACCAGAAGACAAGGGCGCAGACGTCGTTGGAGTAGGCGTAGGCGTGTTCTTTCCTGGAAGTGGGTCGTCGTTACGTCGGCATCCAGATACAGAAGATAGAGAGCCTGGACACTTTGTCTTTTCCCAAGTTATGCTTGGGTTGTCTGCGCCGCGGAACCAGTCGAAGCGCCAGTAGCATCCAGCTTGTAGGTTGGTGGGAAGGGCATCGCAGTCATCGCGATGGGCGACGCCGCCGTAGTCTTGGCCCCATATGTCCTGGCTAGAATATTGTTTGGTACAGCCCTTGGTTGAGCCTTGTCCGCCACCTGGGATGGCGATGTTGAATTGGTCGTCTCCGAGGTCGTCGCCTGTGCTGGTCACTTGAACGATCATCTTCTTGCCATTGACGGGACCGGACGTGAACGTCAGCCTGCGGAGATGTTAGTTTTTAGCTCTAACATAAGGGATTGGAGTCATACGAGTAGCAAGAGCAGCACCAAGCACTCTCGTTCGAAGCTGCGAGATTGACGGCTGCAAAGCCATAGGCTAGATCGTTACTCGCAGCCCAAGGGCTGAGGTCTGAGCACTCGAACGATCCACCTCCGCTATCGCACCCATCACGTCTGTTGTAGTTGTCGAGAAGATTATCACTCGCGTCGCAGGTCAAGACTGGCTTATCGACGAGGGCTTTACCGGGCCACGAGCAGGAGTTCTTGCAGCATGACCACTGACGAGTAGTGGTTCCAGTGCCTTGTATCGCGCTTCCGATACCGTAGGCACCTGTGAACAGGGTAGAAATGAATACTGTGAAGAAGAAAAGCATGATGATGCTGATATTGAGTTGATGAGAGTAAGTATGTTGGAGTGACGAAGTTTGGTCTTGAGCGACCGAGTATATATACTCATTTTCAGATCGCCACCTTGTGAATTTGGTGTTGCATGCGATGGGCCTCAGATCTGCCAGCTGAGCTGTGCGATACTGCGGGTTGTCTTAACAGATCTTCAGTATATCCAGGTACTTGATTGGAAAGACGGGACCTTTGTTGCTTCAATCTACAGAGCGTGCTACCACAGTATTGCCAAGAAGCGATACATGAGCTTGTCGACTTCAAGACAGTTGCAACCACATCAGTATTGCCAAGGAATAATGCGTGAGCCTCTCGTTCACATGGACAGCTGAAACTATATTGACATTTGTATTCGGTGGTGCGTAAAGTACCGTTAGGTCGCTCGCTGCGTTGTCTCCAGTCCAAAGGCCGGATAATAAACAACACTCCTAGCATAACCATGTGTTGAAAAGGTACCCGCGATTGTAGTAGGGAGCAAAGAGACCTGCCTCGCCTCTGCATGACTTAGCACCAGTCGTTTACTCTACTTCCTCATATCCTTACGATAAGATTGATTACCCTCGTGGCGGGCCGCAGGATCACGATTGCTGCCGATGGGTCGTAGGTCTGGAACCAACAAACGGGTTGTCGGGACGCCAGGAGTAGGAGTCCCTCTCGATCTCATCTCCCCCGTCTGCCATTGGCCCTATCAATAGCACCAGATCGATCTTCAGAGATTTCAATCAGACCATGCACTTAATCAATCTTGAAAATCGCTTCGCGAATACTGCCTTGTTGAGCGTCAGATGGCTTTATACGGTCGGCCTCTCCATACGGTCATATAACCTAGAAGTTAAACTAATATGCCAGGCTCGATCCACTGGACGGCGGGGACCGAAGCTCGTGTCGTGGCCGAAATCCCACACTGCTCGGTTCGAGCTGACCCCAGGCATGATGCTGATCTATCGGCCAATTACTCGCAGCGATCTACGATCAACCGAGCGGCTGGTGATCTCTTCAATCTGGCATGGGCGTAATCCGAGCTCTTTCATCCCGTTAATAGCAGACCCTGAGTGTGTTCCTCTAAAGCGCGGTACGCGAGTGCACATAGCCGGCGTTGGCTCCAATATGGAAGAAGGCGTGTGTAGTCGGGCGAGGCCAGGAGAAGAAACGGCTCAGATTCTGCTCGCCGAGCAGGCACATGACTAGATGAAGAAAACATCGCAACTCAGCCGGACTTTGAAGTGGCACGCGGTGGATGATAAGCGGCAAGTGTCTCGGTGGAACAGCCGTGGAGGTATCAAAGCCCCTAGGCAGGGCTTAGTGGGGGCGACGTCGGGCATTTCCCGGCGCTAGGGCCGGAGTTACGAGGTACTCGTGCAAACAACGTGTTCAAGGTTTGGCAAGACGCCACGTGATGCCACTTCTGGGGAAGCTTAGCCTGCCTCTCAGAATCTTCCATTTCCGCCACCAGATGTGTAAGGGTCTTTGATTGCAGTTCTGAATATTCCCCATGCAAGGTTGTGTCAGCCGTACCTGTCACTCGCAACGGCCCCCGCCATGGACGACACTCCACGCGCACCGCGCGCTTCTTCGAGTCAGGGCAACCCTGGCTTTGTGTGGGATTGTCGATCGTCTATACTGTATCCAAGCTAGGCCGCGCTGTGAAGGATTTTCTCTCCTTCCGTCGGACGCTGATATGGCCAATCACGAGACTGCGCCTCTCCTTCCATTGGTCGCGCCACGGCAAGCATACCGCTTTATCACAAACGTCAAACATGGCAGGCTGGTCGAGCAAAATACTTACGTGTCGGACCGTTTTCGTCAGAAATATCACAGAGAAGTATGCTTCAGGCTTCATTACTAGGTAGCGTTGGACCCTGCCGCGTCACGCTGCATATTAGTTGCAACCTGCACTCCTTTTCCCTCCATAAATCCAGTGTACAACCTCGGCACAAACCTAAACTTCCTTTCTAGGATCATCGACGCCGCACAATTGTGTATACATCGCTATACGAGCATCTTACTGGTATTCCCCCGCTCACGCTATATCTCCCTTGCCAAGTTAGAACATCATGGCGGGCATCATGTGCTGCTGGGCAAACGTCAACAAGGAGGCTGCGAAATGGTACGAAGAGGAGTGGGTCCCACGCATGCGCAACCCAAATATTGCACACAGCATACATTGCGAGGTCACGGCGAGTGGCATGGAGAATGAGCCAGTGGGCAAGCTCGACTCGCCGTGGCCATACATGACCATTTACGAAGTGAGCAATGTCGACCAAGCAAACAAAGATATGGCAGACAAAACCTACAGTCCACCTGATAACGTCCTCGCCGGAGCTCTCAAGGAGGCGCGCTTCGACGTCCGAACCTATCGCGAGGTGAAGCGATGGCAGGATGAAGAGTGGGAAGGTGAGGGTGGTAGTGGTAAGATGTCAGGTCCGGTCGAAGGGGGTGCCGGACTAATGCCTCCAGAAGATATCGAACATGTTGCGAGTGTGGCGGCAATGGAATGGCGCGTTCCCGCCGACAAAGAAGAAGAGGTTCTAAAGTACTAC
Source organism: Pyrenophora tritici-repentis (assembly GCF_003171515.1). Taxonomy (NCBI): domain Eukaryota; kingdom Fungi; phylum Ascomycota; class Dothideomycetes; order Pleosporales; family Pleosporaceae; genus Pyrenophora; species Pyrenophora tritici-repentis. The sequence continues at coordinate 2,809,654 of NC_089395.1, forward strand.
ATGGAAGTTGTCGGCCCCACGATAGCCAGTTCCCCGGATGTCTTGCGTTTCCGCCTTTTCACAGTCGACCGTGCGGCAAGCATCAACGGCAGCTCGTACGTGGAAAAAGACAGCAAACAACTACACAAATACTTTACCCTAGTTGAACTAGAGTCGGAGGAATGGCCCTGGGATGTTGTTGTTGAACTTGCAGAAGACGAAAATTGGAAGAACTATTTTGACACACAGGCGGTCGTGGTGAGTATCACAGGTGTTGTTAATTTCCTGGCAACAGCTAACGTGAATATAGAAATGGCAACTAAGTCACTACTTGGTCACGCAAGCAAATCACAAGCACAACGCCAAATCTCCTTTCCACGAGTAAGGATTAGGGATTTAAAAGAGGTTAAAGAATTCAGTCAGCACGCATGTCGGACCGGCACGCGGGGAGGGGCGGACCGTCTCATTTCTCATCGAACCTTGTGTTATTACCCCACTTCCGCAATATAGAACTATCGACTCGTCTCACGACAATTACAACATCAACATACGCGCAAAAACTGTCTAATCTATATTAACATGCATCTGGGTCTGACACCACCGTCGCACAATAAACAACCTATCCGCATCGCCCAGTTCGCGACACTCTGCTTCACCTAAACTCCTCACCTCCTCCGCCGGATCCTCCTTCTTCGAAGCGCCAATCTTCCGTATAGATCTATACAGACCAAGGGACGAGTAGCTCACAAGTCCGGAAACGCCTAATGTCAACGTCAGTTATTCGTCCGAAAAGAACATGTATCCACAGAGTGCAGACTTACCAGCCGTGGGCTTACACACAACATTCGCAACCCCCGTTGCCAGCCCCGTCCCAGATCCAATAACCCCATTCTTTTCCGCGCCATCGATCTGCTTTGCAACAATATCCTTGATTCCATCCCCTATCCCGTGCCCAAAGCTCTTCGCACTGACCACCAGTCCGCTCCGCAGGCCCGTCACCGTCTCATACTGCCGCACCTCTTCGCCGTACGTCTTGGGGAAATTGTGGAACCCGCGTGTAACCCCCTCCATAATTAGCAAGGGGCTTTTGAGACTTGTCGTTACTACTTTTCCGAGTCCTTTGGCCGTGCCTAGAGCGACTCGACCAGACGCACGGGCAACGCCTTTGGCCCTGCTGCCGGTAGACGAGGCATCGGGGTTGACGGTGCTGTGCCGGTGACTGATTTGTTTACCCAGTGTCACGGGCCCGGCAATAAGACCGGAGATGATACCATCTGCGACGTCGTAGCAGCCGACTAAAACACCCGAAAGAGGATCTGTAGGTTCGCGATTTGTACCGGGGCCTGTGGCTATGGTTATACTAGCAAAAAAAATCGTCAATAACTTTTCGCATGGCAAGCACCAAGGTTTTTTCGAACTCACAGTTGCATATCTTTCGCCTTGAGTAATCCCTCTTTCGTCAACACCGCACCCGCCAAAGCTGAAAGCGCCATGTTCTTCCGCTTCACTAGCCACACAGCAGGCCGGTCCTGCAACACACTACATACGCGCACGCAATCTAGAATCGCATGTGTGGATGCAGTGGGATCACTGAGAGACCGGGTATGTATCGGCCTGTCCAAACGCGGTATATCCGCTCGTGTTGGTGAAGAAGCTTCATGTACACTGACAACTTCGCTTTGCTGCGGTTGGCTGGATTGGCTGTTTCTCGCAGGACCTGCTTCGGATCGCGCGGTGTGTTCTTGTGGTAGTTGGCTAGAACAGGCCTGGTACGATGGCGAGCCATCTTGGCTTGAGGTTGCTTTCGAGGGCCGCACTACTTGCACGTCTACGGAGCGTTCGCCGTTTGAAGCCGTTTGGGTGTAGGATGGGACGTCGGAGGTGTAGAGATCGGAGTGGGATTCTGTAGGTGTTGGTGGCGTGGTGGTGGTATGTGGTTCCGCATGTGTTTGTATGTGATTTCCTGTATGCACTGAGGAGGGGATATCTTGGGACCTGGTTAGCGCCATTCATCTACTAGAAGAAAGGAAGCAATGCTTACCTTGGATATTTCGCTCGCTTACAGCTTCATATTGCGTGGGTGGTTCTTCGGGTATCGCCTGCAACACGAAGGCATGGTTTCCTATACCCTTGGATTAGCAACATTCCCCAGATAGAATGGACACCCAAATCGTTAAATACCTTCACCACCTCTTCCCCCATTATCCACAACACCACCATCCCGCGCCGGCACCTCCTCAGACGTAACCATCTGCGCAGCCGTCATCTCTCTCCCTCTATCTCGTACCCGAACCCTCAAAATCCCAATACCAACTCTCTCAACCACAAATCCCAATTAGCTTGCTCCCTCAAACTGACTTTCTCAACGTCGTATCTGTTCTTCCTTTCTTTTTGCCTGAAGTACACAGATTCTAAACTCCAATCTTTTTAAGAAAAAATGTCCCAAAGCCAACAGCGAACAAAAAACCCCTCTCTCAATATATGCATGCCATACCTACAACCACGACCGCTCAGCCTCAAAAACCTCGTTGGTCGCGTCGGCAGCCTGATTACTCGGGTCCCGAACCTACGGCATTGAGCTTTGTCGATCAATTCTGCGTAAGCGCGCTTGACTAAAATAAGGCATGGGTGTGGGGAGGGGACCTTGCTGCGCCTGGATATCTGGATAGTGAACGGGAGTCTTGGTTTGCCGGGGGTAGGGGGATATGGTGATGGAGATAGTGATGGTGTGAGGGAGGTATGAGGATTTAACAAGTGTGTTTTTGTTAGATCGGGGGAATTTTGCGTCTTGCGCATATCGTTAACTACATGAGGATGGAGTATTCGCACATCTGCTTCCGACATCTTTCTAATCCGCAAAAAACTAGTTTCTACGAACTCCTATCTTCGCAATCACATCGTCCTGTTTCTCTGAGAAGGAAAGAGAGAGGGCTAGTTGACAAGTGTCGGTTTTACCTGCAGCTAGCGTCGGAATCCTTGTTCGTATCTCGTATCTCGTATTGCACAAATTCGTATATCGTATTACTGTCGCACTGACATTATACAATACTACTACTCCTACTCCTACTGCATCTATCCAACCCCAAAACAACCTCTACCTAAACACCTATGCACCCTAACTTTTTAAACGGCAAACATCTCCCGAACGCACCCTTCCGTACCCATTTCCACTCTCACCAGCCCTCAGTGTGTCGATTTCCCCCGGTAGTTCAACGCACTCCAGGGCTGCGCGCTATTCTTCTCGGACGACCACCTTTCAAATGGGGACTCGGTGGGTTTGCTCTCGCTTTCTCCTGTCTGACGCGGGTTGGTTTGCGGAGAGCTTGTCAGGAACGGATCGGCCTGTGGTGGGTTGGTCTGTTTGCCGTCGACTTCGACCCATGCTCCAATACCCCTCAGAATCTCGGGGTTCTGGCTAGAAAGGATATGATCAGTAAACCTGCTTTATCGAGGGGGGAACATGATGTACCTCATATCTGCAATAGATATAATGGCGTCTGTTATATAAAATTGGTAGAGTTCAAGTCCGGTGTTCGTGTTCAACGTTTCAGGAGTATGCGATGAGATGAAATGAAATGAAATGAACTCTAGAAACTTAATCAATCTGTTGGCGTACTAGCAAGAGCTGTGGGTTTGTGATGGTAGCTTTCCTCCATTCTTGCCGAGAGTCTTATACCTATGTCATGGAAAGCAACAGCCTCACAAACAATGCCTTTATGGGACGAGACACTCCCGTGGAAACAATGAATAGCAGCTTTGTAAGACGGCCACTTTGTTTCCGGCTCTATAGCTTTCGGTATGGCCGGTGACTCGTGTCTTGACGATCACTGCGAAAGGATGTTACCGGCCTCTATGGTGTTTATCGGTCAAGGAGGGTACAGGAACAAAGGTGCATTAACAAAAAGGACCTTTTCTTTGTTTGCCACACAAGGCAAAAAGTGTAAGGCTACTCTGTTTCAAACAGCGGCTATACAGAAGTGGGGGCCGTGTTGGTGTTGCTTCGTGCAGCAGTGAAAGTCTGCCGCGTTTCGTACCTGAGCTGAGGCGCATTACTATTTGCGGTACGCAGGGATAATGTGATCTAAGACACTTGCATTTGATTGGCTGGAAGGCTTAAATGCCTCTGACGCATGAGCCTCTACCACTCTGCTCAGCCCATGGCCGCGTCAGGTAGGTACTCTGAGCTCCCGGAGTAGTCCTTCACTAAATCCTTTTCTTACAAACGCGCAGACGGATAGCACACAGCCGGCTTGCATTGGGAGGCCGCACAGAATACGGATTCAGCCTCACGGAGTGATAGAGCCGTGGCTTTTCATGTTCAGCTGATGCCGTCCGACCGCTGTTGGCACTCGGCTACCTGTGCCTCACAGGCACCCTGGCCGAGCAGATGCCAACACACCAACATTCAAACCCGAAACAGAGTCCGCCTGGTTTAGCGCAATGTAGTGATTGCAGCAATCGAAAAAGAGGCGACATACTCATTTCGACTCATTCTACCGATCAATGGGACGAAAATAAGCCGGCTCAAGAGGTGCTCGTCATCTTGGAAACCGATTTGCGATTGGGTACGTGTCTAGCACTGAAGGAGCGGGTGTGTGTATTATGCTAACTTGTACAGCGTGCGCAGGCTAAGGGATGGACGAAATGGCAAAGGATTGTAAAGAAGAGTCTAAGCGTAACATGGGAGGGAGTTTTGTATGCGGAGCATCAGCACCGTTTGGTGTTCGAAGGCAAGCAGACGGTCATCTCTAAAGTTGGCCGTGTAAAAAGAACGCGCGTCCCGACTATCGGGACAAAAGGTCTGCGGTCGATTTGGATTTCACCAACTCTGTTGCTCCTGGTAAGCTCAACGATACAAGGCTTGATGATATGTTGACAAGCCAGTGGAGATGAGTATTACACTTGTGCTCGACGACGTGGACGTTCACAGGTCTAGTAGTCATCGCGATTATATCAGGATTTTACGTCTTCGGATAATCTCTGATTAATTATTAGAGTCCTATCATACCACCCCATAACATCCAACCCACTACACAACACTACTACCCTCAAAAATCGTCTACATCTCCTACAAAAACATCGAAACCCCCATACAAACCAGCCATCTACACCACACGTCCGCAGAAAAAGCACAGGATACCAAGTTCCACCTACCTACCTTTCTCTCCTTCACCCCAGAACAACACCCTCCGTTTCCAGCATCTTTAGTCTGTAGTTACGAAAAAAGAAAAAAAAAGATTCGTTTGGAGTATATAACGATAACGATAACCAACACCTGCCCCCCCTCTACCCCTACCACTGCTGTCCTGTCTTTACTTTCTGACCTGCAGTCTCGTATACGAAATCCCACCACACACCACCACTACACCACCACGACCAAGACAAGCACAAATAAGCATCTCTCGTATAGAACTGTATATACGTACCTCTCACACAAACATCCACCTTACCGCACCGCGCGCCATCTTGATCTTAATCTTAATCCGAATGCCAATCACTAGCATTACTCTCGCCAAACTCACTCCTATAGCGCCTACAAGCCACACCGAAAAAAAACGTCAGAAAACCAATCCATTTCATCTAAAAAGAAATAGAGGGGAGGACAAAAAAACACACTTACTCGTCCCTTCCCCCCAGATTCACTCGACTCCCCTTGTTGCATACCCAACTTGCTCGCATCCAACTTGGCCAACCCACTCGCCCCCAACGTATCCCCAAGCGTATCCTCACCCCACGCCCCACTCTTCCCCTCGATCAAATTCCTCATCATATCCTTCAACTCCCTAACCTCCTTCCTCAACTCCCTGACCTCCAGCACGGCAGTATCAAACTCCACATTCGGCCTCGAAGCCTTGACCTTCTTATCCCAACCATCAGCCTCAAAATCACACCCTTCAAGAACCTGTTCCCATTCCATGGTGGTATCCTCGTCGTCCTCGCCGCGGCGCCGATTCTCTTTCACAACCCAAGCTTCCTGCTGCTCAAGCAGGGCGGTAACGAGGAGGAGCGGGGAGTAAATAACCGCCATGACCATGTCGTTTAGTTTATCGTAGCGGGCAGAGTCCATCCACCATTCAAACGGCAGTATGAGGAAGACCATTTCGATGAGGTTGAACGGGGCGATGAAGACGTTTTCGTCGGGTGCGCGGACGAATTGCATGGTTTTTTGCGAGAAGAGCGCCATGTATTCGTCGATTGCGTTTTCGGTAATGTCTTCGTAGGCCGAGTTGTAGAGGGCGATGAGGATGTTGAGCAGGATTACCATTACTACGAATGTGAAGATGTAGTAGAGGATTATTCCAAAGGGGGGCTGCAGTTTATCGTGGTTAGTGTGTGGTGTGGGATGGTGATGGGAGACGTTGGATACGTACGGAGAAGTTGTCGAAACCTTCAAATTCGGGGGACTGCATGACGGCGTTGAGCATGGCTTGGATGACGAACCAGGTGTCGTTTGCGAGCTGGTCGTCTGCAATATCCAGACCGATGAAAGCTTGGAAAAAGCCAACCATGACAACTAGTAGTAGCGCGAAGAAAATGAGCGACTCGCGCATCATAACTTTGAGTACCACAAGCATGGCGCCGAAGAAGCGGAAAGTGTCAAGGTACAAAAGAAGACGCATCCAGAACATGGGCGCAGTAAAGGCCAGGAAATCATAGCTCATCTTGTTCAGGGTCGTGCGTCTCGTGTCCTTTTCATCACTGACGGGATGTCCTAGAGCTACCATGCGCAACACAAAGGAGACGGTGAGCAGCGCATACAGGGTGCTGTTGAACATATTCCAGAAAGACAAGTAGTAGCGTCCGACCTTCCAGAACTTGTTCACCTCGTCGCAGATGAAGCCTAGGGTAAAGAGGTACAGCAGACCCTCGACAACATCGAGATCACCTGAGGGGTTGATGGTGTTGATAGCGCCGGTATAAAGACCCAGGTAGATGAGCGATAGTGCAATTTGCACCCAGTTCTGATATTTCGGCACGCGCATACGATCAGGGTCGAGATGCGCCCAATAGCTGGTGTTGGTCTTGTTCTCGTACGTGACGAACCTGCTGGGGTCTTCGTCATCCTGGACAATCCAACCGCGCCATAAGTAATTGATGCACTTTTGGTATCCGGACGATCCGATTACCGTCACGGCGTGGAGGTCGACGGCTTTCTCTACAGCGTTAGCGGGTGTAGTTGGCTCTCCGTCTATCAGAGTCGAATAGCGCTTGAGTAGGACCTCCTCAAACAAATAGGCGGTGTCCTCCTCAGCTTCGATCAAGCGCTTCGCCATGATCTCTGCCGCCACGGCGCGCACATTATGAAGATCTGCGTCCCATAGCTCGGCCGTAGCCTGTTTCTTAAACCACTTCTTGACCTGCAACAAGCAGAACACTACACAAGCATTGTGCTCGGGAGCTCCTGCCTGCTTCGCCGTCTCTAGCACCGCCGGGGTGATGATGTGACTATGCGCTTTGGTGATGTGCTCTTCCTCGAGCTCGCACGGAACGACTTGTTCGATCTGGTGCTTCAATCGCAGCGCTACTATGGTGACATCTTTAGGGTCGATAGGTGGGGGCGGAAGATAGTGTTCGCGGCGCGAGGTTGGCAAGACTGGCACATGTCAGTACTAGGAATGCATGACTGGTGACAGAACAGGGTTCCTACGCGCGCTCATCTCATCGTGCACTCTGTGCCTTCCATCGTGGCCGTCGGAATTAAACAACTCACTCCACCTCACCATAGTTGCGGTGTGGGTCGGCTTGCGCTTTGTGAAGCCGCGCGGACTTATCGAGCTTCGGATCTACCGTCGAGCTTCAGGAGCAACGATGAACAAGACAAGTACAGCAACACGCTGCAATGGTCAAGAATTAGCAACGGCAGAGTGAACAAAGCAGCTGCGAAGAACAAGAACAGGATAACCGGATCCTGGAATGCTTGGACCGGCAGGGTTCTTCCTGCTAGTGTGTTGGTGTTGGCTGACAGCTATCGACTCCACTCCGCCAGCGGCATCGCGCGCATCTCCCGCGCCAGTACCACGCGAGCCGGCCCTAGCTTCTCTTTCCCACTCAACACCATCCGGCATCACTACATGAACAAGGCAAGATGGGAATATATTCTTAATTAGCCCATCGGAAGCGGCTTTTTCTTCTTCTCAACTATCCTCATCTAAGCTGGAATGGGTGCCGGCCTGTCTGGATGCTGTACATGTCGAATTGACTTAACATTCAATTCCGTTGTGTCGACGCCTCAACGCCGGATGCCGGATGCCACTTTTGACCAAGGCCCGTTGTCATCATCATCTCTCATACAAAACACATCAATTGCTTAGTCGGCCTCGGCAACACCGCCCTCATCGCTCGTGCTCTCGTCCTCGTCACCGCTGACTTCTTGGTTCTCACGCTCACGCTTCTCCATGAGCGCGGCCAGCTCCGCGTCATCGTTCTCCGTGACGGCCTTGGGAGCCATCTTGACCTGGCAGTCGCCGCCTGCTTTTGAAATGTTCTCCTTGATGTCGACGATGGCTTGTTCGAGGCATGCGATACCGGCGTTCTTGTCGAGACATTGAGATGTGAGGACTGTGCAAGTTAGTGAATGATAGAAGAATCATCTGTTGTAATGTCATACCGTAAAGAGGCGGCGATACGAGCTTGACCTTGACCTGGTTGTCGGGTGTGTTCTTTGCCTCTGCGCATCGAAGGGCCGTCTTGACAGCGTCGATACCCTCGTAACCGAAGCAGGTGACTATGATTGTTAGTTAAGATATCCAAAATCAGTTCATCCTCCCACGTACCCTCAATGTCCGACCGCACTTTGGTGGGCTGCGGTGTCAGCCTCTTGCCAATGTAGCTCTGCAGCTCGTCCTTGACCACATCGTTGGGGAACGTGACATCATTCCAGACCTCGGGGTTGGTAATGCTGAGCTTGAAAGCATCAATCGAGTGTCCGTACTTCTTGTTCAGCGGCCAGCCGATGCTCTGGTAGATGTCCTCGATGGGCGTCTGTGTCTTCTCGGCAACGTGGCGCATAATGCTGTGCACCATCTTGGACTTGTTGTATCGCTCCTCGCACTTTACGATATCCTCAGGCGACACACGGCGCTTTGACAGATCAATGTAGCCCTTGTCCTTGTCCACACGGAGTACGACGACGACTTCGTTGCGACCAACTCGGATGAGCTTCTGGATGGATCGAATACGTCTTCGCGACAATTCTGACAACAGAATCATACCGTCGATGTTGTCTGCATTTATCAGCAAAATTCCTGATGCTCTCCTCATGCCCGAAACCCACCGTATTCCAACAGCTTGACGTATGCGCCCATCTCTGCAATTTGTTTGACATTGACCATGACAAAACTCTCCACCTCCGGGTACTTCTCCTCATAGAACCGGCAATTTGTTAGAGACATGTTGTGTGAATGTGCTCCTTCTCTCCTATGTGGTTTTTGGTGGAGTCGTTGGACTAGCTGTCAAGGAGGGGTCGCTTCGTATTGTTCTCGCGCGCCTGTCGGGAGTTTGCAGAATTCGTCGACGTGCACGGTTTGCGGGCGGCCGTTGATGTATCTCTCGGCAGTATGCGTCGTGTAGTTAGCGGAGACCGAGCAGAAGCGTCAAAGGTTGCAGTGACTCAACTGAAAGATTTACCCACTCGGGCTGTGTGGCACGCCGCCGCCGTGGGGCAAACAACGCTAGTCTAATTCGGGTATCGTGTCATCCATCGTCCCATCGTTCCGCAACCACATCTCAACCAAGGTGAATTCACATGCTGAAGAGGCTTAACCCTAAGAATATGACAAGATTGATATCATCAAGCAAGGACAAGAAAGACAAAAGAAGAAGAGCATGGATCATGAACTTGATTATCGAGCTATAATCGAATCTCATTATCTACATGTACCTGCATATCTGCATCATCAGGCCGAATCGTAGATCACCTGAAACTAAAACGCCTGGTATGATATCCGCCAGCCTGAAAAACAAGATCACACCGGAGTCCCATATTGGACGTACCCGATAAGATGGTGTGGGCGCTGGAAGCTCTAGATGCCGAAGACAGCCATGAGGGCACCGCCGAAGAGAGCAGCAGTGGCCATGTTGACAGCACCGGCGGCAGCAGTGAACTCGGGAGGTACAGTGTAGGAAGCACTGGCAGACTCACTGGCGCTAGCGACGCCGGTGCTAGTGGCCGGGGCTGCAGTCGTAGAGTTCAAGGGGTAAGGCACTGACATGGTCGGGCTGACGATCGTCGATGGGAAGCCAGTCGAGTTGGCGGTGCCATTGGCAGTGATAATGTGAAAGTGCGACGTGGGAACGATCATGCTAACTTGAATCTTGGAAGTCTTGAATGCTTGTCAACAGATCATTCGTAAGTAGTAGTTCAAGAGGGGATACTTACCATAGGCACAGAGGGCTCCACAGGGGTAGGCGGTCCAATGGGGTAGATGGTCATGTTTCCGGAATCAGAGGTCGAAGTCGAGGACACGGAGCCGATCGAAGTAGTCGGGGCAACATCAGTCGTGTCGGCAGCAGAGGACACTGCCGTGGACGCGCCCTCAGTACCACCGGGAGACTGCAGAGTGACCGTGACCGTGGGAGTAACCACCGTAGTGACCGTCTTGCAAAAAGAGTTAGAGGTCAACTCGATCGAAGTGTGAGTCACAGTCTCCACAGACGTGACGCACGGGGGCGCAGCCGAGTAATAAGTGCTCGAAAGCGCGACATTGAAGAGCGCGGTCGAGGCGACAAGGTACTTGAAGAAAGTCATTGCTGCTGTTTTTTCTCGGTTGTGAGCTTGAGAGTGTTTGGCAGTAATCAAAGGTGTAGCTTGAGGCTGCTTAGCTTGACTTGACTTGCTTTGAAGTGGGGTTGACGAGCGGGTTGCGTTGACTGGAGTTGAACGAGTGTGGAGCGCTGGTGTCGAGGAAGAAGAAGACGAGAGGCGGGGTCTGTTGTTTTTATCTCTTTGTGGGTGGCGTGTTTGCTTAGCGTAATTTCTGATAATGCCAAGGCTTGTGTTGCCTGATGGACAGGAGGGCAGGAGCGCAATCGCGTGGCAGCAGTGAATGCGAGAACGCGAGTTTATGAGCATCCTATTTAGCACATGTTCTATTGAATGTGCTATCAATTGTGGCAATAGAGGCACAGTATGACAAGACGTGTATGCTAGAGGTGCATGTCACGTGACGGGTTCCTTCATCTGAACTCTTCAACCCCCTGAACAATCAAGTAAAACACACCATACGCTGTAACATTCAATTACTACCCTAGGGTATCAAAGATATTTATGTATGCAAGATATAGTAGCCAATCATCTCACTGTTCTTGTGAAGTGACTGAGAAGAAACACATACTCAGCTCTTAATGAATAACTAAGATATACAGTGTGAAAACCTAGCGCGAGACAACCCAGCCTTCATCAAACCCCAGCATTACTCTATTTAGCATTACCACTTTCCTCGAACCTGAAATCCGGATTACCATCATCTCCCTGTATCCTTTCAATCTCTGTTTGAATCGCCAACACCCAGTGATCACGCTCTGCACGCGACCGAGCCCGAAAGACCACACTACGACCCTTGCTGCCCAACTTAGCGACGCGCTTCAATTTCGTCCGCTTGCCCTCCTTGCGATTTTGTTCGCCACCACCAGCGCCTTCTTCTGCGCGGAACCAGCTCTTGGCTTTACCGTGCCAGATGACAAATGTCGTCATGACATCCTCGTCTGTAGACGTCCAACCATCCTCCAGATAGATGCGTGGCAGAGCGTGGTGGCCTGGCTTGTTGGCATCGAAGGTTTGGTTCTGGTAGAGGAGATCACTCTCTGTAAGCAGACCCGAGTAGATGTAGCAGTCTTTGAGATCCAAGTTTGCGATGCGCTCATGGTGGATGTTTGCGAGTTGTTTTCCGACCCTATTTCGCAACACATCGCGGAAGATGAGTAATGTTCCGGCGGTGAGTATGACGCTGCAACGCGTGAAGGGAGCGTGGATGCGTGGCTTGCGGTAGAGCATCCCACTCATATGAACACTACGGCACCCACCGATGCCACACATGTTGTAGAGCTGTGGGGATGCAAAAGACTGTGTCACTTCCCACTTGCGAGCGAATTGACCAACATGAGCTTCTGTTTCTTCGTCAATCTTAAGGGCGCTGAGGTTGCGTTCACGCGTGGACTTGTAGAGTACAATGTCAGCTGCAGTACGGTGCTTCCAGTACTTTGCAAGCGCTCGTAGATGTTGTATCCATTCCTTTCGGCGGGCTTTGTTAGCGGCCTGTAGACGAATGATGAGGCCGTTCTTCATCACCAGCTCAAGACTGCGGTTGATATCGACCTCGTTTGTAGCACCGTCATTACTCATCGAGTCATCGACATCTTCATCAAAGTCTACGTCCGAACCGTCTTCGAGGTCCGCATCAGCGGGGCTAGCACCTAGTCGGGCTTTACGAACCTTGACCACGTCGGCCAAGTTGATGTATCCGTCGCAGTTGAGCAGATTCTGTTCTTTGCGCGCCGCTTCATCCGCTGCATCCTCATCGCGCAGTCGTCTGGCCTCGGGCGTGCTTGATTGACCATCCACCAGCCACTCGATTTCGCCATCTTGTAGCCCATACGGGTTGACAGCCCAGCTGTCCGGCACTGCGTCTTTGACGGCCTGAGCTGTCGGCACCGCGGCATTTTCCGAGGCAGGCAGTTTCGGTGGTGGGGGTGGAGTGACCTTGGTGGGACGTGAAAAGACCAGGAACTGATCATGGCTGGCAAAGTACAACTGCTTGTGGTACATGAGTCCTAGCCGCTTTGCCCTCCCTCGCTGGCCCGTCAGTCTAATCAGGAAGCCCTCCACAGGAACCGGCTCTGTTAGCGTCTTACGCTTCTTCTTCGTTATCGCTGTTGTAGGATAATGTGTCTTTGGTCGCAGTTCCAGTTCGTGCGACTTGAGCATGGCTATGGTGCCGTACATCTTTCGTTCGTTTGCTCCATGTATCCATTCGAGCCGATCGTATCGCTTCCAAGCCAGACCTATGCGCTGGTCCTTGATCCACGAGTCTAACACGTCCCGCCATTCTGGCGAGTCTTGTAATTGATCCAAGCAGCGTCTGATCAAGTCCTCCGCAACAGCCTGTTCCTCATGCATTGTCCTCAGTACAGCCTCTTCGGCGTTTGCCGCCTTGTGCACTGCATTTTGGGACGCCTCCAGTTTCTCGAACGGGTTGACTATTCGTACGCTAAGGCTCATGTCTGGTATGTTGATTTGGAGCTCAGAGGCGCGCAGCCAGCCGAGGACATTTCTAAGAAAGGTATACCACTCGACGGCATTGGAGGCGGTTCGGGCCTGCATGATGAATATCAGGGTTTCCCGTGACCCGGGCGACGAAACGACTATAGACTTGTCCAGCGACGAATAAAGGTTGACTTTGCTAGTTTTCCGGCCCAGTGGAATTGTATATGCAGCCTTCTTGCTTGCACCGGCATGTTCAATTTCCGGAATGACCTGTCAAGGAAGTTAGCGCTGCAAGTCTGCTGGCAGTGTCTGAAGCTCACCCTAGTCTGGTAAAATTGCAGCACAAAGTCGGCGTCGTTAACGTGACTATGCCGGCAAACCACCATATACTCCCGCCACTTGTCTTTGACGCGAGACACAACTCGTTGATTGACGTTCTCATCAAAATCTTCTGGAACCTCTGCTGCAGCATCGACTCGGACGAGCATTCGCTCCATCTTCACGACAAGCCCGTCCTTTATCTTTTGCCTCCGAACCTTGCTGCCTGCTCTCTGAACGGTCATCTGCGCTTTCTTTGCTTTGAGTTGGATGTTAGCCAGCCTAGAGTCTTCAGGAATGTCGAATTTGACCAAATTCTGTAGCTTCGACTTTTTGCGCGTCAACTCTCCCGTCGCAGGATCTGTTCCATTCAACTCTCCCGAGGGAGTTGAGCGAATCTCTGACCTCTTCTTGACCCTTGCCAGTATGCTTTTCGCGGGTGGTGTCGGATCGACATCAGCGGGAGCCGGGGCCTTGTTACTGTCAGCCTTATGTAGTAGAGACGATGTTGAGTTAGCATCTACAGAAGCGGCTCCGGTAGTCGATGCAGCAGCACCAAAGCTTTCGACGTTGGACAACGGTCGTTTTCCGAGAGCCTTGGCTCCTGGCTCATCTTGGCTTGGAGGGAGCTGTAATCCATTCGCCTGTGCCCGTTCGGAGTCGTCTCCATCTGTAATGGGTGTAGAGGATGCGGTGACAAATGACTTGTTACTTGATCGAAGGGTCCTCTGTTCCGTGTTGGCACCGTTTGCATGGCTCTCGTCCTCTTGATCTTCCTCATCCTCTGGTTCGGATGGCGCGTCGACAAACTCATCTTCTTCGGTATCTACTATGACATGGCTCTTTTGCTCTGAGCCCCGAGGTATCGCTAAAGCAGGGGGTGTTGTCGCAGTCGCACCTGCCGTGCCATTTGCGCCGCTAGCCTCGGATTCCTGCGCGCCTTCCTCTTCTTCTGCTTCGAGTTCTTCGGGCTGGGGGAAGCTGTGTTGGAAGAGGGCAGACGAACTGGGGCCTTCCTGGCCGCTCAGCTGGCGTTGGCGCGCCTCACGCGGGTCTGAGGAGAAGGTCGCGGCGCGCGATGAGTAATTGATTCGTAGATGGTGTTTGTACCAGTCATGTCGACGTTTGCTCAGCCATGCAGTCTATAGATATTCAGTCAGCGCTGGCCTGAGAGACACATTGGGAAGCATACCGGGATAGGACCGATGAAGTAGCGCCTCGACGTGAGGTGTAAATGTTCAGGTGTCGCATGTTGCTGCAATTCTTAGTACCTGACATGTCATGTAGCTGCAATAAATCATACCAGTCGCTGTGCGGTATATGAATCCGGGGAGAGATTGGGGACTTCAGGCTGGTGCCATGAGCGGCGCTGCTGTTCGGGCATTGAACCTCTCCTGTCTCGATTTGGCCGCGGAGGTGCGCGTGTCCAGGTCACCGTCAAGTGCTAGCCAAAGACATGGACACTAAACAACATACATGTGCAAGCTAGAAAAAGATGCAACTGCTGCCCAGGCGCACATACATGTAGTAGAGTGGCAGCTACGACGGCTCGCTGTACGTGCGTGCGACACGTGCCGTCCAAATGTAGATTCTCTGGGCCAGGTTGTGGCGTCATTATTTGAGGCGCAAAGCCACCCCTGCGCCAATCATCAACTTATTTGCACATGCTTGCGTCTAGCCCTGGAGTCGTGCAAGCCATCGACTTCCACCAACGCTAACCTGGCAGCGACACGTTGCGTTGTCATCTCCAGTCCCAGCAGTTTCAAAAGGACGGGTGTCGGACACGCAGTTTGTGGCGCAGGCAAGCTCGACCTAATCTTAGCTTCGTTAGTGAAAGCATACCTCCTTTCTTTCCTTGTCGACTTCTTCATGTAAAAGACGAGAAACCAGGGAACAAGCACAACGCATCTTATAGTCTTACAGTACTTAAACCCCACATGCAGTCTAGATAGCCGGCAGCCCAACAAACCCCGCTGGTCCCGCCCTCGGGTTCCGCAACACACTTTGGTTCCGCTTCGCCCAAGCGAACCACAATCTCGCCAAAACGTGCAGTTTCAGATCTCAACATACCCCTTCTGGTAAATTCTGCACTTGGCTGTTGATTCTCGCCTCGGGTGATCTGCTTTGTGGCGCTGACGGAACGAGGGTCTTCCTGGTCAGCATTATGTTGACATCTTGGTAGCACATGTTGGTCATGGCGGATACGGTGAGAGACGAACACGTGACATTGCCAACCTCACCGCATTGTCGTCTTCCGGCTGATGCAAGATACGTCATAGGAGAGCTCTTGCGACATGTGTATGTCTTCACGCTATGAATCCAACAGCCGAAATGTCTTCTCTTAATTTCAATATCCTCTGCACGCAACATTCACCTGCTACTATGAGCTATATTTAGTACAGGTCATCTTATTAGAAGCGGAAAGTGATGCTATTGCTGTCCACGATGCATAACATGACATGTTATCACGTATATCGCTAGCTATCAACCCCAACGACTGGTTCATTGCCATCCTGTCCCACGGTTGACCAAGACCCTGTTCGAGGTCCCGTACCGCCGCTTACAACCACGCCCACATGACTTGGCACGGCTCTATGAACCATAGAGCAAACGCTCGCACTGCATGTGTTAGTCTGGTCATTGCCTGGTACATCAGGCAGCAGTTGCGCACGGACCCTGCGACAGTGACCACCATTTCCTGTCTTCCAAAACAAATCTCTCTGTACCTCAGAAACTCAAACCGAAAATATCCATCATGGCCCTAGTTGGAACCCTCCTCTTCTGCACAGACTGCGGGAATCTATTAGAATACCCTTCGCCTTCCGCAACAAAGACCATCATATGCCAAATCTGCGACGCGCCAAATCCAAGTACACACTACTCAAGCTCAACCCGTAACCCACATACTAACAAACTCCCACAGACAAATGGCCCACATCAGTACAAACAACATCCAAGCCAGACGCCTTTCCCTCTGCCCTTGGACAGAAGCACAGCGAAATCCAGACCATCGAAGAGGGCGACATAGAGACGTGGGCCGAGATTCTTCAGGCCTGTTCCAAGTGCGGTAATCCTGAGATGCTGTTTACGACCATGCAGTTGCGTGGAGCGGATGAGGGGACTACTATATTTTTCAAGTGTCCGAAGTGCAATTTCAGGTATGGTGGTTTGGGTTTTGGGGGGAGATTACTGCTAATGGTGTGAAGGTCGAAGATGGATAATTGATGCGAGCACATCGTCCTCCTGTCAGTGCATAAACGTGGCGTGTCGGTCTCCACGGTGCTAATTCGTCTATGCCGCACACTTGTGGTCAGCTTGGAAAGATTACATCTTTGACTTGAGACTTACATTCGTGGTGAGCGTACGAAGAGCAGGCGTCGAATATCACCGGACTACCCATGGCAGCATCAACGGATGTATTGCCATCCCAAAGATCGCCATGCATCAGACAAGGAAAGATACTCCTGCCTTCTGTCTCGAGTGGATGCAATAACCTTGGGATTACCTTTTCCATGATCGCCTCGCGTAGTTCTGCCATTTCTTGCTCGTAGCCCTGCGAGTCTTCTCCAAGCTCGAAGAACCGTCGTATACCTCGCGAAAAGCTTTCTTCCCAGGTGTCGCATTCTGTAGTATCCTGCTGAAGGCGTCCCTGGTATGTTGAGACTGGGAATCCAAATTTTCCAGATGGCGACACTCCTTTCTTGTGGAGTTTTGCGACCAAAGCGGGGAAATCGGAGACTTCGGGAACCTCGTTTGTCATGTCATGGAACGCGCACAAGAAGAAGTAGGTGTCTGCCTCATTCTTGTAGTCTTCATGGGCTGTGTCAAACGTTTCACTTACTTGCTTCAACACCAGGATCGACGTACGAGATCAACGTCTTAGGTACAGCAACCTCCTCGTTCCAAATTGAAGAGTCTGTCATCTTGAGTTTTGCATGCAGTTTGAAGGACTAAAAGATAAGAGGACAGTGATGACAGTGGATCACCTACTTATACAAGGCTACAAACCGTAAGGTTGACGATATGCGGCCAATCAGAGTGGCGAGCATTGCGGCACAGCTTAAGCGCCCAATGTGGCCCCCGCATATATGAACCACATCCTCAGCCTGATACAGAGTTGTGGAGAACAACATTCGTTGAGAATTCGGAAAGTAGACCTTTGTTTTTAATGCACTTACTAGAGCAAACAGTGAGCGGTCAGTTATGGAGTAGCATTTTTGAGGGAATTCAAAACGCCTATTGCTTCATCAAATTAAGTCAAACCAAAGTGCAGTGGCAGCTGCTTATCTGAGCGGGTGATATTTCCCTTGCTCGCCCCACCCCATCTCGAATCCTTCAGAGTGCATGGGGCCGTATGCCTGGCTTCCGCCGACGCGCACATCGATGCAAGGCTCTACGACAGTAGTCGTGTGTTCTATTCCAGACATACCATCTAGATCAAAGCCTAGAGTTGCTTTCTATCCCAGGTCATTGTACACGTCGCAGCCTCATATACGGGAGACTTTGGTGGTACTTCTTAAGAACCGACCTTTCGCATCTACAGATGCGGTGTCGCGTATGGCGGGGTAGTCGCATAACAGAACGATGCAATCGAATTCGCACCACCGAGGGCCAGTTGCTTCAGCTGCATCTAGCGGCTCGTTCTTTTCAAGGAATTTCACCAAAAGAGAAACTGGCCGTCCCGGCGACAGCATTGAGTACCCTAAGGGTTCCATTGGCCTCATTACCCTCCATAATCCCGGAGAAGATGCAGTGGCTGATTTAATCTTCGTCCATGGTCTGAATGGTGGATCAGAAAGTACATGGACGAAGAACGGAAACCCTTCACTGTTCTGGCCTTCGGCGTGGTTACCGAACGACGAAGCATTTCGAGATGTCAGAATCCATACGTTTGGCTACGCATCGGGATTAAGCCGCGAGTCCGTTCTTCACGTTCCCGATTTTGCGCGGTCTTTGCTAGCCTCAATACATGACTCCCCAACTATATCATCCAAAGATCACGTGAGTATTGCTTGGCATATGATTATGTACCACTCTGACCGTAATAGGTACCAATGATCCTACTCGGGCACAGCATGGGTGGCCTGGTAGTTAAGAAAGCCTACATTCTCGGTCATCAAACGAAGGAGTTTGAAGATGTGGCCCGCAACATATTCGCCATCTTCTTCTTAGCCACACCGCACCAAGGAGCTGGAATAGCGGATACTCTGGGTAGGCTTCTGGCGTTAGCTCCGGGCTCACGCCCGTTTGTTCAAGATCTTTCGCCTGAATCGCCAGTGCTCCAGTCCATCAACGAGGACTTCCCATTATACAGCAACGATTTGAAACTTTTCTCGTTCTACGAAAATGAGCCAACGAAAATCGGCATAGGAACCCAACTGATCGTGGAAAAGCATTGCGCAGTAATGAATTACCCCAACGAGCGAAAGAACTATCTGAACGCAAACCACCGCAATGTGGCAAAGTTCTCAGTCCAAACGGATCCCTCCTATTTAGCCATCAGGAACGCGTTAGCCACCACAATAGCGAGCAAAAGAGCATCAAAACAAACATCAAGCCAAAGAGTGGGATATGAGCAGCTCGAAACTCTCAACTCGTTTTTAGGGATAACTGAACTTCCTGATGACGAGCTAGAGAGCCAGTCTCTTAGACTATCCGAAACTTGCACGTGGTTCCTTGAGCGTGAAAAATTCAATCAGTAGAAAAACGCAGCGATTTCGAAGACGCTCTGGATACGTGGTCGACCTGGTGCAGGGAAAAGTGTCCTCTCAGCTCACGTTGTTCATCATCTGAGGGAACTAGGTCTTGATTGCTCTTTCTACTTTTTCGTCCGCGGAGACAAGACAAAAGCTACGATCAACGCTTTCCTCCGTTCGATGGCCTGGCAGATGGCAAAACAGCACTCCCACCTGTTGAGCACCATTCTAGAGATGTCGACAAGTTCCCGTTCTACCTCAATTAATAAGAGTGATCATGTTACATTATGGCGTCGGCTTTTCTTGAGTGAGCTCTTCAAATGCCGTCTGGATAGACCGCAATACTGGGTCATCGATGCCATAGACGAGTGAAAAGAAGGCTCAGAGCTCGTAAATCTGTTGGCAAAGATACAGGACGTCTGGCCAGTCTGTTTGCTTATCTTGTCGAGAGATCCGTTTGATCGATACGCTGACGCCACCGTTCAAAGGGCTGAAGTCATCTCAGAGGCTATCGAGTTAGAAGATACCAATCGAGACATCTCGCAGTATCTGCGCTCATATGAAGACCACCTTCCTGCGGCAAGCTCGAAAGAACGCAAGGCGATGTCGATGAAAATACTCCGGAATGCCAACGGATGCTTCCTCTGGGTGACGCTAGTAGTCAAGGAGCTTCGTCAGGTTCATACTTCAACTGAAATTCGGAAGGCCCTCTTGAGTAATACGGCCGATATGGATGAGTTATACGGCCGTATCCTCAATGATATGGCGAACGCGCGGTTTGGCAAGGACCTCGCGAAAGCTATACTGACTTGGACGACATTCTCATTCCGGTTTTTGTCTACGGACGAATTGCATTGCGCGATAGAGCTCGATCTCAATGACGCGATTGATGACATCGAACGATCTATTAGCACATGTTGCGGCAATCTCGTCTATGTAGATCGGAGTAAGAAGGTCCAATTGCTCCACCTTACTGTCAGAGACTTCCTCACAAGACAAGGCATGCGATCCGAATTCCAGATCGACCGCGCGGATGCTCATAGACGTCTGGCTCTCGTCTGCCTCCGCTATCTGACACGTAGTCCGGTACGAGCGACACATGCTCGGAAGCTGAGTGTTGTTCAGTCCTAAGAAAAACCGCGGCTCATGGATTACGCGTGTGATTATGTGTTTCAACACATTTTCCACGTAAGTTCAAGTGATAGCGAGGTACTAGAAGCATTGTCCAAGTTCATGGGCTCCGAATCTGTCCTCAAATGGATCGAACATCTTGCCAGGAAAGGCGAATTAGACAAGGTTTTCCAGGCTGGGAAAACTATAAATAACCTTCTAGGTCGTTTGGCGCAACACAGTCCACTGGTGGAGTTGCGAAAAGAGCTCACACTCTTGCATAGCTGGGGAAATGATCTCATTCACTTGGTCACCAAATTTGGAAAGGAGCTTTCATTCTCACCTTCCTCGATACATCGACTGATACCGCCGTTCTGCCCTATTGATTCTGCACCAAGTAGGCAGTTCTCGTCGCCACATCGGGGATTAAGTGTCTTTGGACGAAGCTCAGAAGGCTGGCAGGACTGTTTATCGATACTCAACTACACGAAACCTGATCGTCCGCTGACTGTAGCCATTTCCCAGAAATTCTTCGGGATGGGATTTTTCACCGGGAAAGTCATAGTCTACGACGACGTTACTTGCCAGGAGCAGAACACGTTGCTTCACGGCGAGCCAGTTCGGGCTCTATCATTCAGCCAATATGGATCCTCGTGTGCTTCCGCTGGGGCGAAATACATCCGAGTATGGGATCTTACCAACTGGACTGAGGTACACAATTTTCGCATTCCTGTCATGTGCCTCGCGTTGACATTCGGCGAAGAAGATTTATTGTTATTTGCGGCCACTAAGAGTAATGGGCTCATGTGTTGGAATCTCGCGAACGGCGGTGCTCCTGAAAACCTCACAAATTGGACGATTGACTTCGACGACCAATCCGGTTTGCAGTCCCGGCAGCCCACTTTGGCAGCGTTCTGTCAACAACAAAATTTGCTAGCTGTTGTGTATCGAGGAGAAGACCTACTGTTATGGGACTATGAAAGAGAGCGCATGCACGACATCTATGAGAAAGAAACAGGCTCCAATTTACATGGGCCGCTGAAGATCTCTGATGGGAGTACGACTGTCTGGAGCCTTCAGTTCAGCACCCTAGGAGACGATACTCTACTCGCTGCGGCCTATTCTGATGGGGACCTCGTTATTTACGATACCATCCACGGTACTGTTCGGGATATACTAGTTGGCGTAAATGCTCAGAAGCTCTCTTGCTCTTCCGACGATCGCACATTAGCATGTGTAGATTCTCTGGGTACCATTCAACTATACGACCTGGAGACGGGGAAACTACTATATCGCCTTGAATTCGAAGGCGACGCCATAGCGCCAAGGACGCTCGCTTTCACCTCGGATAATCACCGACTAATCGATATACGTGCTAACCAATGCCGTCTATGGGACCCTGCAGTGTTGTTACGCCAAGATCTGGACGACGAGGATAGCGACACTGTTTCGGTATCGACTGTACCACGTGAGGTTAGTTTTCGAGGTTCCATGTCCATCCACATCACTGCCATCGAGTGTATCATGTCAGAATTTTTCGTGTTTTGTGGCAAGGAAGATGGTTTAGTACATATTTACGACATCTCCCGCGAACCTCAGGGTACCCAGCTTTTTATCCAAACTACCGGTGTCCCTATCATGTTACTGCATTTCAACGTGGAGAGTACAATGCTGGCCTGCAGCGACGCAGGTAGTAGAGTCACGATTAGGCATGTGAAGAGAAACGGACGGAAGAACTGGGCTACAGCCGAGCCTCTAGTCGATTTGGTAGTGGGCCAAGGTGTTACCGGGCTACTCTCAAGTGCAAAATTTTCGCGTTATCTGGCTGCCACGGATGAAAAAACGTATCTCTGGTCGAGATCACCGGATTCTGATGATATCTTACTGCAACGAATAAAACTTGAAAGCAAAGGCCAGTGGGTACAGCACGGTATCAGCACAGAACTACTTCTTTGGGTATCAGCTACATCTGCTAAGATATATCTTTGGTCGACCTTCGAAGTGTTGCATATGGTGTCTTTCGCGAACATGGTCGAGCCTTTCATGGCCATAGATCACATTCGTCCGCTTCGCCATCCCCGTTACTTTGCCGCTGTTCTAATCGACCCCACGAGAACGCAATCTTCGCAAAACACCATCTCCATCTACGATTTTAGCGACTTCAACACCCATGCACAAGAAGTAGGCTGCATACAAAACCTCGGTACCCTGTCATCTGCCGTCAATGTAATAATCGGCATTGACAACGATCGACTAGTGTTTCTGGACACCAATAATTGGGTGCGATCCCTTCCCATTGGCACAGCCAATGCTACTGCTGTAAGGCACTTCTTCATACCGAGTGACTGGGTGAGTCTTGTCCGAGACCTGGTTTTGAAGCTTGGTCACAGTGGCGAGATTATATTTGTCAAACGCGCAGAGCTATTTGTGATCAAGCGAGGACTGGATATGACAGATGAGGGTATCATTACACCGCGAAAGATGAGAATGAGTCCTCGAAGCGCCATGTTTGGCACATTGCCGTATCATGCTAGTAGTTATTGAGTAGCCGTGCTTCCGCGCTTTACTCTATCCCTAGTGCGTGAGCAATAATACCCATACACAAAGCTTGACTTATCATGCTTGAATATGTGCAATTGCATGTTTCTCTGTGTCGTGTTTTAACCCCACAAAAATCAGCTTGCCCACTATCTTCGGTGGATTCAAAAGCAAGCCCGTCAAGCAAGGTCTGATGACAACTAGTTGTCTCTGTTTGCGACACGGGAATATGAGAATACTGCTCAGCTGGCAAAGGTATGTATTTTCTTGGATTGAATTAACTACTGTTACTTCATACGCGCTGTGATTGAGGCTTACTCTGCGTCGTGACCTGGCAGGCACATGTGTGGCACAGCACGCACGGACCTCAACCGTAGCGCCTAGCTCTGATGAGGTCACTATTGACATTGATCAGTTGTTACCAAACCACCTTATAATGTCGAATGACAAGGGATTAGAGATTGCCGAAACATCAGAGCAATCACTTACACCTTTTACAGTGTTCAGTCGTCGTCGACAGATATATTTCACATACCTTCTCGGCTACTTGACGCTCGCTTCATCCTTGACAGCAACGATATACTTGCCTTTGATCGAGGATTTGAGCAAGCAGTACAATGCATCTATTTTCGATATCGATCTCACTATAACGCTCTATCTCGTGTTTCAGGCGCTTTCGCCAGCCTTCTTTGGCCCCATGTCCGATTCCCTTGGTTGCCGCCCCGTCTTCCTAATTACTTTCGCCATCTATTGTGCAGCAAGCCTTGGACTCGCCCTCAACAAACATAGCTACGCTGCTCTAACAGTTCTTCGGTCAATCCAGAGTATTGGCGGCTCGGCCGTCATGTCGCTTGCTTATGCAGTTGTGGCAGATGTTTCCCTCCCTGCAGAGCGAGGCAAGATTCTTGGGCCAATGCTTGCTTCAACGAACTTTGGACCTTGTCTCGGTCCTGTTATAGGAGGTGGAATTGTTTTGGCTACTTGACAGACACAGTGGTGTTTTTGGACTCTAGTAATTTTCGATCTATCTTCGCTCATGATGATCGGGTGGACCATGCCGGAGACTGCAAGAGCTATTGTCGGGAACGGTGCAGTGTGTGCACATGGCTTGTCGAAAACATGGTGGTCATACCTGAAGAACTCAAAATCACATGAACCAGATGTTGAGGCTCATTCAGGTGTTACTGGCGACATCAATCAAGGCAAAACTGGGGTCGGCGTATGGAGCTTCCCGAATCCGCTCTCTTCTATACGCCTCATTTTTTACGCAGATACTTTCCTCACGCTTTGGTCGGCCGCATCTCCATACGCGGTATGGTATTGCATTCAGGCCTGATACCTCTTGTATACGGTCAGGAATACGCCTATAACCCCTTGGCTGTGAGCTTCTGCTTCCTTTCCGGTGGCGCTGGCGTAATTCTTGGCTGCTTCCTCGCAGGCCGTCTCATGGATTATAACTACAAGGCGACAGCGAAAAATTTGATTTGACAATCGATCGTACGTCTGGTAATCATCTTCGCGACTTTCCAATCGAGGCTGCTCGTTCGCGAGGCTCGTACTGTCTACATGTGCTATCTATTGGGGCTCTTACAGGCTACGGTTGGGCTATCAAACACAAAATACACCCTATTGTACCATTAATTCTTCAATTCTTCATTGGTGCGAGATGCACAATCGTACTTTGTTGGAGTGGGTGAACCGTACGCATAGGGAAGAAGTTGAGGATTGACTGAGGTTGTATTGTACAAGCTATGGAAAGTTTATGTAGGTGAGTGACCATAAACAGCGCTAGTCTCAGATAGGCATCGTCCCATCACCAAACCGTGACACACCCCCCAGTTGTCACCAAGTCAGTGAGTTGGTGATAACTGACCTGTATCCAGCAGATGAACCACGAATGATGTACCACCACTAGGTGGTTGGCCGTCATCTACCTGAATCTTGTCTCTATACTGTTGACGTGAAGCCCATTCATTTAGGGCAGTGATCGGAATGGTCTGGTCTGACTTGGTCTTGGTCTGGTCTGGCGATTTTTTGAGACCGTGGTCGGACCGGTCTAGATGATCGGACCGGTCCGGCTATAAATAGGTCCACGTGACTAGATCTTAGACTAATCTAGCCAGAAAATTTAGCACAATATGAGTCATTAAGATCAAGGTAAGTCTTCTACTTACATAGAACAATCAAGTCCTTAACAACCTACTTATATACTATTGTTATGGAGCCTTCAACACCAACCTCACCGTCCCCATCGAATATTATAAGACTAGATTTAACGTCTCTTACTCCATCTCCTATCCCCACGTCATCACCCACCCCTATACTATCACCCACTCCTATTCAATATCACGAATCTCCAGATGAGTTCGTGCAGGGCGGTATCACGTACGTGAAACGTGCAATAATTGCAAGGAAGGATTTCCGTCAAGGTACATCACACATCTGGAAGTACGGACTCCAATACATTCGAGATAGCGATAAGAAAGAGGTGTATTACTGCCATGAGTGCAGGGTTGGGAAGAGCAAGCAAGAGTTGTTTGTCATCAATGGCACTTCTAGGATCCGGAATCACCTGGAACAGAAGCACCAGATTGATCCCCAGAGTGGCATCAAGCGAAAGGGTTCTGTACGGAAGTCTATAATCGACCAGCAAAAGGATGGGGCTGCTTCCAGCATCTTTTTCTGGAAGGAGTCAGTAGAGAAGTTTAAAGAGCTTCTAATTCGTTGGATTGTGTACTGCCATATCGCCTTCTTTCAATTAGAGAACCAGTACTTTCGTGAACTACTCCTCTTTTTAAATCCGGCACTACTCAACCACCTCCCGAAGGCTGCGAAGACTATCCGAAGCTGGGTAATGAATGCATTCATATCGAAGAAGCAACAGCTTAGGGAGGACCTACACCATTCACGGAGTAGGATCTCTATCTCCTTTGATCTCTGGACTTCACCAAACCCTTACGCTATCCTAGGCGTCGTCGCTATGTGGATTGATACTACCGGCATGCGACGTGTTACCGCTTTAGGTATGCGACGTATATACGGCGAACATACTGGAGAGAATCTTGGATCGGTGGTCCTTGAATTGCTGGAAGAATACGACATTAGCGGAGATCAGATTGGATACTTTATGCTGGATAATGCCTCGGCAAATGATACCGCTGTTGAGTTTATACTCAAGGATCTCTGCCCATGGATGAAGTCAAAACAACGTCGTCATCGCCGGCTGCGTTGCTTGGGCCATGTCATCAACCTCTGTTGCCAGGCGTTCCTTATGGGGCGAAACTGTGAGAAGTATCTTGCGAAGCTGGAGAAGCATCATCAACGTGGCGACTATACGAAGGTGGAAGAGCTCTGGAAGAAGTTCGGATGTTTGGGTCGTCTTCACAACCTGGTGCGATACATCAGGCTTACTCCACAACGGCGTGAGGAGTTTGCTACAATTATTATCGGCGGAGATCTTTCGCAATTCGACGGGCTTGAGCTTATCCAGAACAACTCGACCCGCTGGAACTCATGGTTTTATTCGATTACACGTGCATTAAATGTTCGAGAACGTTTAGAGCTCTTCTCGGCTCGTCATGTACCTGGAAAGGGCTCCGTAGGGATCGCGAACTTTAAGCTTGATGGACAGCACTGGTTTGAGCTTGAAAAGATTGAACTCGCTCTCAAAGACTTCTATGCTGCAACTTTGCTTTCTGAAGGTAAGAAGACGTCACTTGCGGACTGGTTTTCAACTTTGGACTGCCTTCTCCGGGAGATAAGCGAGACGAAGGATCACTACCACGACATCCACACTGAGGACGATAACAACTTTACATGGAAGTACCTTCAAGGCTGCGCTGATGCTGCTTGGTTAAAGTGCGTTGAGTACTATAACAATCAGCAGCTGAATTGGCAAAATCGATTCCCTGAAGATACTGACCTTCCACCGGCATATTATGCGGCTCAAATCCTTGATCCATATCGCAAGTGGGGATGGTTCAGGCAAGAGTGGGTTCTTCATGGCGACGAAGAGAAGAAGAGGTGGTTTGAAAACGCACAATTAGCGGTGAAGCATCTCTGGGAGACAGAGTATAAGGGAAGGTACCCTGTCGAGATGCTGCCACCACCAGCCAGGAAGGAGAGAGATCCTGACCCAGCATTTGATCGCCAGCGGGAACATAAGCGCATTCGAATAGACGCTCCAGTTTCTACAACTGATTTGTATGAACAATACATCTCTACTGACCGGCTTCATAACGAAGAGGCAGGTTGCAATGAGGCTATTGCGTACTGGCTATCTCGCTACGACTCCCAACGAGATCTCGCTCGCTTCGCTCTAGACATGTTTGCGATCTCGCCTATGTCGGATGAATGCGAACGTCTTTTTAGTAGCGCGAAGCTTACTATCGTCGATCGCCGTGGTAGGCTGAAGGCAGATATTATAGAAGCGTGCGAGTGTCTCCGGGCCTGGTATGGAAAGCCCCAAGCTGAGGGGAACAGCGATATCGAGGATAGTGAGAACGAAGACGACTAGATTGACAGTCAGTAGTAAAACACATTTCCTCGGCTTCCTTCTTTGCTTCAGCCTCATTCTTGGCGGTCTTGTTGGTCGGACCGGTCTGGTCGGACCGGTCCTTATGTAAGCACCTGGTCTGGTCTGGTCTGTACCCTCAGACCAGACCAGACCAGACCATTCCGATCACTGATTTAGGGCGTCCTTTATTTGCTTCGAAATCTTAGGATCCTTTTGAGCTTGTTCAACCTTGCGGACTCCAATAGGTGCTGGTGTCCAGTCTTTTGGTCGACCTGGGTGAAGTGGATTGAGTATCCAGCAGTCGGGTAAAGCGTGTGACAGCCCACAAACACAAGGTAGGTTTGCAATCCCAAGCTTAGCAGCTGAGGTAGATAGCACACTTGACTCAGTGGCAGTGGTCTGGGCAGCTCGGCGGATGTACTTCGTCATCTTTTCGACGTAGGCGGGCAAGCTGAGTAGATTTGTACCGTTTATCTCGTGTTCGTATATCTGATCGAGGCAGGTAGCAGCGTAGTTTGGATAGTGAGCTTGGCAGGCAATCAGGAAATCCTCCTGAGGCCTGTAGCTAGTTGTCTCTGGTAGGTTGATCGATTGGCATTGAGAAGTGATGTGTATCCAGTCAGCCATCCATTCATCGAGTTTCTTTAGGTTGCGTGGAGCGGTCTTCAGATTGGTGTATCTTGCTATTAAGTCGCGACTCCGATCGGCTGTAGAAGGACAGAATTGCTTCTTGAGAGCGACAAGTCGATCGTACACAGTAGGGAGATCCTGTATTAGGTAGAGATGACGCGTGGCGATAGACCTAGTGATCTCTGTATTTAGCTGCACCAGAGCTCTCTCTTGTTTCTGCAGCGTGATCTCGTCGAGTCTCCATTGTTCAACCTCCCATCGGTAGGAATCACGATCCTCAGTGGATAGATCAGAGAGCTTAGAAGCTCTAGCCTTATAGTCGGTGAGCTGAGGCTTAGGATTGGCAGCCTCTAGGTCAGGCAGACTCTCCTTTGGTGTATCTGGATTGACGTATTGCCAGATCTTGTGATCCTTCGCGAAGTCTCTGCAGAGAAAGATCCAGTTGAACCAGTCATCTGGTGTATTAAGGATAACAGTAACTCGAGTTACTGCTGATCCTGTAGCCATTGTGTGCGTAGAACAGACGTAGCAATCGTGCGTTATAGTGGACGCGGGTAATCGAGCGCTGTGGTGGACGCGGGGTAATCGTGCGGCTATGAGGGGCCTAGTAATCGTGCGCTATGAGGGACGCGGTAATCGTGCGGCTATGAGGGGCCTAGTAATCGTGCGCTATGAGGGACGCGGTAATCGGGAAATGAGTACAATCAGGATGCAGCCGGGCTCATAACTGTTGGAGTGGGTGAACCGTACGCATAGGGAAGAAGTTGAGGATTGACTGAGGTTGTATTGTACAAGCTATGGAAAGTTTATGTAGGTGAGTGACCATAAACAGCGCTAGTCTCAGATAGGCATCGTCCCATCACCAAACCGTGACATACTTCAGCTTTATAGCACTCTGAGGGTTGACATCTTCCCGTCTAAAGCCGGGACCGCTGCAGCCTCGAACAATATCACAAGATGTACGCTTTCAGCCATCGCTGTCGCTGTGCTCCAGCCACTCAAGGACTCTATAGGAAACGGATGGGTGCTTACGTCAATTGAACTGGTTGATGGTGTTTTCAGCATTCTCGGGGTTGTGTTGTTGCGGAAATGGGGTTGGAGATGGAGGCTGGCAAGGGTTGAAAAACAGTAAAACGACAACGACGTAGATCATTAAGTTAGGATTATAAAGGAAGCAGGTTTTTTTTGACTGCTTTCTACTTTATTATTGTATGTGTTTGAAAAAACGGCATTCTCTGATCTTATTCTACATGTCCCCTGGCTACCTTTCCCTTGACCGTGGATTCTCTACGAGGTTCCGTCAAATCATGTGGTTGATGATTCCTCAGTTGGAGATGCCAAGGATTGGTGCCGTCTCCTAGACCGTCCCTCCTCCTCGATCTTCTCCATCAGCCTGTCTGCGAGGAACCATTTCTCCCGACTTGCTCCCCCCAAGATTCTCCGACTAGATTCTAGGAATCTTTGCTTGAATACCAACCACAGCTCCTCGTTAGCTTTCTCGCCAGTCCCTGGCCTAGGATAAAAAGGGTCGTTCTTGGAAAATGCGGCGCAGGCTTGATCAACGCCTTGTTCATCCAAATCAATCGACCGACAGCAATCGAAGTCGAGGATCCACATGCAGTGAACGCCCAAGTAGTCAGACTGAAAGGTCGATGAAGGTGCATGCCCTGATCGTGGAGGAGCCAGCACATATTCGACGTCATTTGCGTCAATCTTTGCGCTCCAGTGCATTAGAGCAAGCGGTTCTGCCATCGTCTCGGCGTATGACTTGGCATCCAGACCTAAACCCTCCATTTGGTCTATATGAAGTGGTACATTTCGTAGACTGAAGCGCTGGAAGCGCGATTTGCTCACCCCCTCTTGTCTGTGGCGGCGTCGGCGCCCCAAATACGGGCGAATCAAACAAGCGTCATCAGCTGGATTGCCTCTGACGAAATCAGATAGTAGAGCGTTGCCGGCGCAGAAGAGGTCTACGATCTTGTCGCTGATAGAGCGCGGGACTTTGGGGATGCGTTCTGAGATCAGTGCTCTATAAGCAGAGTAGCCAGGAGAAAATTGTTGCAGGCTTGATGTCCACCAGGGATCGCTGGGCTGGAGTAGCTGGTGACATCGTGGTATTGAGAGAGGGGTCGAGGGAAGTGGTTGATGTTTGCTGCGGAGAATTTGACAGTCCATGTTGTAGTCATTTGTGACCGAGCGACCGGGCCCGCCATCTTCGCGCTTGATGGCTGTTTGTCGGTTATCCTCATCTTGACTATTTTCGAGAGTCCAGACGCTGTCGCAAAAGCCCTTTCCGATACAGCGGTATTGGCCGCTAGATTGTAGCATGATTGAAGGTAAGTTCGTGTTGTGTTGTAAAATTGGGAGTTGAGATTTTTGTATGATAGTGTTGTGTGAATGGTATTTTGTGGGCAAGGTGATGGTATTAAGGCAGTCGGGCCTTAGGATAGCGCTTCTTGGCTGCCACTATGGTCGATTCGGCTCATTGTATGCGTCATAACGATGACTCCGAGACTATTGTACCATGGTTGCAGACGATGAGGTGTGTGCACGTTTGCTATGTGAGCCATAGAGTCGTGCTAGGTCACTTGAGTGTTGTTGTAAGTGGTGGGTCAACAACGCATGTATGTCCCATGTGCGCGCGAAGATTTGCATCATCTCTACGGTAACACGGTACCCACCCTTGTCGTACCGAACTGAAAAATCATCGATTACATCATTTTGAAGAAAGCACTGCCGAGAGTTTTCACTCTTACATCTTGTGAGCCCCTCTCATCCTTGTACTCCGTGTCCTACTTATTCCAACTCGCGTTCAAGTCACGACTACTGCTCTTAACTCTAGATTTACGACGTCCCCCTCGAGACCGACCCTGACCCTTACCCTGATCGTGCGATGATCCTCTAGTAGATGGTATCGGGGTTTGAATGCTACGTGGGGTAGAGGCTGCGGGCTTGTCTTGACTAGCCCGAGTAATCCTGACCGCCGCATCAACTTAGTTCAGGAGGCTAGTCGTAAATTTGACAAGAACCTTATGTTTAGTTATAGTTGAAATATCCTTTTTTGAACTATGGCTAAATCTTCTAATCCTCGGTGTTGTCAGATACCTATCTAAGAGCTGACGGATGATCAGAAGAGGATGGGCTATGTCGGTTATCCTACTTGGCTTGCACTACCGGGTATTTTAGACCTCAGGAGTTACCAGAGAACATACATATATCCGTGTATCTTACATACAGTAGGTCTCACTGCCCATATATACCTTTACAGAAGCTTCCACGCACACATGCTCTTGATGAATGGCACTGTAGTCACCAAAATCCAAAACCCATAGGCAGATATCGCGGTTTATGAGGTATTTACCCGAGAGTATCTCGAATGTGCTTGACTCTTCCGCAACCGGCTGCCGCGTCAGGTCCTCCAAGCTCGATCACTACCACAGGCTTCCACAATGCATTCACCCTCATGGAGCCTCGCTAAAACGAGTTTACAGTCACATAATGACCTAGCTAGTGGTGTGTCGCTAACGGACCGCGAATAGAAATATCGCCAAGTTGCCATCACAGTAACTTCAGAGTTCTTCGAACCCACTCGCCATCGACAGGCTCATCAAAGTCAGTCAAACCGACACGACGAAAGGCTTCCTCTGTAGAATTCTCCGCTTTCTTCAGAACCAAGCCTATAATCTTCGGTCTCTGCCCTCTCTCTTTCCTCTCTCGGACAATCTGAACACAAAGATACTTTTTTACGTTATCGCGTTCATAATCTTTGTCAACACCTGGAAAATCTGCTGCAAATGAACACACAGCGTCACAATCGTTAGCTCTCTGATCCATGCATATACGACTCCCTGGCTTATTGGATCCCCCAATAGCCCAAGCTACCTCATTGAAGTTGTAGTCGTAGTCCGAGTCTGGTACATCGGCAACGTAGATTGGACGGCAGTGCCCAACCATAGTCAGGCTGCTCCCTTCTCGCACTCCGCCTTTTGGGTGGTTCGTATTCTTAAGCGCCATATTATGACCAAGCAAGCGCGGTCCGTATCTGTCTTCCCACAGTTGCCAGTTAGACATGGCTTCACTAGACATATCACCGCTTCTCCGCCATGTGTCGTCATACCACACTATCTGATGTGTTGTCCATGCGCAGCTCCACGACGGGCTCTGATATATTTTTGGAGGATCCTGCGCCCAGCTTGGGAACCAGGCCATGGACAGGAAAGGGTTACATGACCACACTCCGGCCAAGTACTCGCCCATCTCTGGCATCTGCAGCGCTGATGCCAGACCGGAGATTGCAGGGAATTTATCAGACTTGTCTGTGAGACTACGGACAGCCATCTCTTGCAGAATAGAATTACAGCTTGCAATCCTATCCCAGATTTCGGCATCTGAGGGATGCGTGACTTCATCTCGTTGGTGATAGAATTTGGTAAACATTACCTTGGCGAAATGTCCCTCTGGGGTTGTTTGTTTTCCCCGTATCTCTTCGACGTATAGTGTACTATTACATTCCGAGGCAATCTGACTTCGAAAGAAATGCAGGTTACGGGAAGAGAGAACTCTTTCTTGGAAAGCCCATCCCCGGCTATACAGTGGATGCTGCGTCATGTCTTAGCAGGGTTTACAAATGGTTTGCAGATGTATGCCGGAGTCGGGCCCAAAGGCATGCGAATGTAGTACGTTGCGGCCTTGAAATATACCCTCGTCTGAGCTACTAGCCAGATCTGCGCAGATTGTAAACGCAGCCTTACTGTACACTTGAGCCATACAAGATGACTCACGACTCCAATCATCGAAATTGTCTTGAAGGATACATAATTGGTCGATCCAGATCCACTCAAAACACATCTTGTGTGCAATACAAACAGCATCCTGCAAAGTTTGTGGCATATCCGCTGCCAAGAAGCCGGACTTTAGTCCATCGATGGTGTCGGACGTGGCTCTGAACGAGGTTCCCGGACCCCAGCAATAGCTCAAAGTGTTGGTAGGGCTGTAGCACTAGTGCTGAAAGGGAATAACGATAACTAGGAATGCATTCTGTTCGGTGATGGTTCTGATTCATTCTCTTGCGAAGGGGAACTATGGAAGAGCTAGATATAGGAGGTCTGGTCTGAGCGCTGCTCGGACGCCGCGATCAGTGCGCCTGTCCGCGTGACTGATATCAGTGCGCCTGCTCGCGTGGCCGAGATTAGTGCGGCCGATCGCGTGGCTGAGATGTCGTTGATATCTGTGATCCGACACAAAGCGACATATCGCCCGCTCATTTCTTGAGTGATGCATAGCCTCAGCTGGCCAAGATTGTGAAGAGGAATCTTGACAAGACGTGTCAGAAGCTTCACATCTCCTGGTAGAGTACAGGCTGCACCATGCGATCGAGTGCAACGTTCAAACCAGCTTTTTGCAAGGTCAAGGCATGATGCATCGTCTGATTTTTTCGCTACGCGTCGTCCCAGGTATCTGTCATCGATACCCTTGTATTCGGACCAAAACGGTATTTCGAACTCTATACAGAATGTAAATTAGAATCACGTTACTCGGAATTCCTCGATTAACATACCATACACGGCACAAAGCCTTAGCTGATGTGGTAGAATGATAGACAAATTTGAACCGTTCTTGCGAACATAGTATACATCAATGAGGTTTTTGTCTTTGGAACGCCGTTTCAGGAGGATCTGCGTCTG
This sequence comes from Pyrenophora tritici-repentis, assembly GCF_003171515.1. NCBI lineage: Eukaryota > Fungi > Ascomycota > Dothideomycetes > Pleosporales > Pleosporaceae > Pyrenophora > Pyrenophora tritici-repentis. The sequence goes on from NC_089395.1 coordinate 2,843,326, forward strand.
CGGCTCAACGGCTGCATCTATGCTGTGTCCCTTCGCTACCTCTAGGAAGAAGCGGCAGCCTGAACAGTGCGATGAAACCATATAGTCTAGACTCTGGAGGGCATAGAAGTTTTCATCTTCGAGGAGAATGCCTCTACAACGAGGACATGTGGAGAGTATGACATTGGATGTGGTGTGCGGGGTCGTCATATTCCAGTGTGCGACGGTGCCTGTTGGCGTGAGCGCGTTACTTGTATGCGACGCAAATCCTCCGACAAGGGTGCGTACAAGCCTTGCAACGTGGCAAAGATCGACATAGGATTCTCTAAAGATTGATCATTGATAAGAATCTTTGTTTTGAGGTAGACCGAGGTCTGGAGGATTCGAGTAGAGAACATCAATTGTTGTGCGCTGGGAAGGATGGTGGCGTGAGTGCACACCAGACAACTGCGTTGGAAGTAGCTCGTGTATGGCCTGCCAGTGTTGCACATGGTCGCGTGCGTGTAATCAATATCTTGGCGAGCTAGACGAACCTCTCAAAAGCTCTTACATGCCTTCCGATATCTTACATGTCGATAATCCTTCATCTTTTATCCAGTCTTGAGCTCTCAATCAGCCGAGATGCCTGCCCAGGAGCGAATCTCTCCTAAATCGAGCCCTTGCAATGCAGGATAATCGCTCATACTGTAAACCTCGCGTGACCACTCAACACTCTCTTGAAGTCTTGTATACGGGCAATGCGGGGCGGCTTATATCAGATCTGATGTAGCTGTTGACATTGAAATAAGGTCATTCGCATCTTTACGCTGCATGGCCGGGGTCCACACACCCTACTGCACTTTCCTGGTTTTTCCCGTCCGCGTGATCCGCGCGGCAATTGCAACCTTGATCTCGACTCATTTATGTATCAATTAGGCTCCCTTTCTCAATATCGACACCAGTGGCCTGGATGAATCCTTAAGTAAATGTCCGCCAGTGTAGCATAGGAAGCGGCTGATGAATACAGCGTATATCAACGACTACCTTTGTGGCCGGGTTAAGTCGCGTATGCAATATGCTTTTAGGCCCCAGGATCTGTCTCTATGATGCAAGCTGACAGCAGAAAGATCTGAAGTGATACAATAGAAAAACGAGAAGAAGTGAAATGAAAGACTAATAAAACGCCAAAGTGGCATACCAAAATATCATTGCGAACGATGCATAGTAGCATGCCAGACGTACACCTTACCAAGGTGATGATATAGAATTTGTACGAACTTGGAGTAAACAGGCGAATAACGAACATCCATTTCCACCGTATATGAATATCAATCAGCAATACACCGCTGGTTTTACATGGCTTAAAGGATCATAGTTGAATGTGGAGAGTATCGTCTCACTGCGAGTACGGCCACTGTTGGTGCTGGTGAGAAAGGACAAATTGTTTGTGAACATTATCGCAGAAGCACGACCACGCTCACAAGTTATCATTGAGCGGGCTAAGACCCTGTGGCGCACCAATCCTCTGCTCGTAAAAGAACCTCGCCCTCTCAACTCGTCCACGGTCCGACATCCACTTGGTAAACGCCTGCGCGTCAGTACCAGGCTGTTCGAGAATCTTGTGCGCACCCGTGGGCGGCGCAACGTCTTGACGAACACTCCATTTGGCGTCACTCTGGTACTCGTCGCTGAGCATGAAGCTGTGGAGCAGCTTTGCGCCTTCGGGGTGCGGTGCCTTTTTGAGGATGGCGCCGGTTTGAGGCCAGGAGACAAATTTGGCATCGGTGGGCAATCCGTAGTCGACCGGTGGCCGGGCTGTGAAGGAGTAGCTGCTGGTGAAGCTTACTGCGCTGGTGCTGTTGGCGGTACCGAGGATTGTGCCGGGAGTTTGTGTGCCACGCACCCAGCGGGGGTTGTTGGCAAGTAGGGCGTCGAACCATCCATCGCCCAGTGTTTCTCGGCTGGGAATTATGTTAATCAATTTGCATAGAGAGCTCAAGAACATTGACATACATAATTTCGAACTGGTACAGAACCGCATCATCGTCATTAGGGTAGGTCAGAACGATCTTGTCTTTGTACTCGGGTTTGATGAAGTCTCCGTATGCGGTTGGTACTACACTCGTCTTGTTCAGGTTTGCGGAGAGACTGTCCTTGGTTAGCAGTGACGGTAAGACGAAGTTCTCGGAGTATCGTACCCCCATGCGATGATGAACAGTCCAGAGTAGGCTGCTTCTGCATCTTTGAACTCCGGGTAGACATTGTCGAAGTTCAAAGGCGCGTAGTTCAATAGAACGCCCTCCTTCTTCCAGCGTGGGTAGTCGTTCAGCGTCTGGAGAATAATGCTGTCGACGTAGACGTTATTGTCTGCGAGTTGCGCGTCGAGATTGATATCGTGGTATTTAGAAATGTCAACAGTCACGTTGAGCTTCATCTTGGGGAATCGTGCCTCGAAGGCAGTCTTCAGATTGTTTTGCTGGGTCTTCTCATCGCCGCCATGCCAAAGTGTAACAACACCACCTTCGGCAACTGCTGCTTCGTAGATTTCGTCAATGCTGCGGGTTTCTCGCTCAATAGTTGCGTTTTTCTGCGCAGCGGCTGCTACAGAGACACAGGCAAAAAGTGCCAGACTAGAAAGTGTGACGCGCATTATTTTTGTCTGTCCAGTTGGCTGGAATAGGAAAACAGCTACTCAATGGAGAGCCAGGGCATTGCGCAACTTATACTAGCGATGCTCTATTTGGAGATTGATTAGCGAATAGTGTTTTTCGATGTGGGCAAATGGTCGATCCTAATTAGATATAAATCATTACCCACTTGACCCTTTGCGATAAAAGATTTGGCGGGCAGAAACATGCCTAAGTTATCTTTCAACGGCGTTGCATAGCTGTAAGTAGACTAGTGCAGTGGATTAAGCTTGATAGAGTTTTCGGGCAAAGTAGGCGAGCGATGGACCCAAAGATGAGCATTGTGACAACATATACTCCGAAGATAGCGCTATAGATGGTTAGAGTGACATGTTTCTGGTAGGAAACATGCCGACAGTGAAAATCCTGCGCTATCACACGCTCCGAATTTTCAAATCACCCCCGATGGTAGTGAGGTTCCATAGTGCCATATGCCAGTCGTATTTTGGTCGCGATACATCATTGTGTTGTTGTGGTATTGAAGTGGCTTTTACACGCACAAGAAAATGGAAGAGAAGAACACGCCCAATTGAGCTAACAAAAACATGGAAGATATCAGACAGGGTGTCGGATCACAGATATCAACGATATCTCAGCCACGCGATCGGCCGCACGGATCTCGGTCACGCGAGCAGGCGCACTGATCGCGGCGTCCGAGCAGCGCTCAGACCAGACCTCCTATATCTAGCTCTTCCATAGTTCTCCTTCGCAAGACAATCAATCAGAACAATCACCGAATAGAATGCATTCCTAGTTATCGTTATTTCCCTTTACGCACTTAGTGCAAAGCCAACCAACACAGGGACTAGGGGGCAAACCAGATGTCAACACTACAGTGCATAAGCTCTAAGCCAGCTGCTTTATCGGGATTTTTGGTAACAAGGTAGGTCTTGAATATCCCAGTGTGTGGTGTTATCCAATTGCCCTCCGGCGTAATGACCGGTACATTAGATGACTACGAAGTGATACATTCGTAGCAGATCAGGGAAGGTAACTCGGAAGATTGTGTAGACCATTTCGCTAAGGAGAAGCGGTGGGTAATAGGGTGGGTACGGCTTGTGTCGGTAAGCGGGTAGGACTAATTGATTTGTGTTGCGCCCGGGCGGCGTATGAAAGCCATCGAGCGTTGGAGGTACTGCTATCAAGCGATGAGATAGAGACCAAAGAGTAGCATCTTTAGTATTGCGAGGCTGGCGTTCGGAGGAGAGAATGTCGTGGTGATTGTCTGGCGTTGCTTGAGAGCGATCTTCGGGAAATATCGGCGTGTGCCTGAGGCACCCAAAGCGCTTGGAAAGATTACATCGACTCAGCAAATTCGCAATGGAAGAGAGCACCCGGCTTGTATTGGCGTGTGAATTTCAGAACAGTTGGCGTGATCAAGGTCTGCATGAAAATTGTGAGACCAGAAGCGTCCAAAAGAGAGGTCTACGTGCTCAGACCAAGTCTCTATTCCAGAAAAAGATCAAACGGTACACAGATTGACGCAAAAGTTTCAGTGCCTTCGGACTCGTATTCGCAAAGAGAATCGCTCGACGGCCTGAGTAACTTGACACGTGAATCAGATGTCCTACACGGATCAGAAGTTCTTTCTGCATGCTTATTCAGCAAGTGATTACCCCCCCCCCCCCCGAAGTTTGTTCCAACTCCTTTGATCGTTCTTACCAGCTGCCACCCGTCAAGACCATCGCAAATCTAATCGCCCGCGCCATATCATGACGAAGTGGCTCGGTGGCTGCGCGTCATTCATAACCGTGCGCTAGGTAGTCAAAGCTTGCACCGTGACGAGGCTCAAGCCCCCTCGAAACGGGGAAAAAGCCTCAGCCCCTCAGCCCCTCAGACGATACTGCATTTGCACCTCTACGTTTGTAATTGGAACGGCATAACAATCCATTACTGCGCATATGTTACCCCAGCCGACCGTTCAAGGGGTCACGGATGCATCCAAGCTTCTGTTTGCCAAGGAGTCCGCTTTCCGACAACACCACAAAGCCTAACTCCCAACATATCCCTTTGACACATGCACTTGGTACCTGCCGTCATGGGCATTCCTCGGTAACAGCATGGCGTTCCAACGGCATCACATGTGCTTCGATCGGTTTTCAAATAGATGACTCTCGTCATCAAGCTTTCTCTGGTGTCTAACATCATTGGCTGGTAACCTTGTTTCAAGATCGTCGCATCTGCGGACGGGACCTCTACGGGAAGATCGCGGAGCCAGGGCAACCCGGGAAACAGACGAGAGGTACCTCGTCGGACCCTTCTACGCCCTTTTCCGAGCGACAATGGTCTTCGGAAGCAGTGGCTGTCGCAATAGAGATGCGGTTTACGTCCCCACCCATATCCATCTCGGGTCAGCTTGGGAAGTAGTAGTACTGGCCCAACTTCGAAGCTCAATATGAGGCATCCTCCGAATGTTATTCTGGGAAAACACCTCTGGAGAACGGCGTTGGGCATGTGTACGGTGATCGCTGCCGACACAATGCGTGCTCGATGGGAACCTAGCGCGTTTCTGTTATCACGCTGACAATGTTTCGCAATAGCGACCGCAACAGTCTTAGGAGCCTTCGTGCCATGGTTAACTCAAATTAGCCTCCCTGGTCTTTGGTTGACAGGCTGCGTACGCCTGCCTGGTGTCTGTGCCGTGACTGATCAATACCATCAATACTTTCACACTTTCATCTCCTTTTCCGCATGCTTTTGAGATACCCCCCTACGTCGTTGTAATGCTTGCTTTAGATCGAGGGAGGCCGGTCTGGTACCTGCTGGCATTCTGCACAGCTTTGTTTCTGCTTTTCTCCTCATGTGGATTTTGGACAGGCCGGATATTTAGTCCGATCGAGCAATACCCGGATGGCCTCAATGCGATTTTCTCTACGCGGACTATCGATGCACTCAACAATGACCCCAGGCTACGCAGCGCACTCTTATCACTCACAGAAGCGATTGCGCTTTCGTCGACAACCCTTGGACAGCGATTTCGATCGGATAGCCTGAAGAACTTCGGGACCAACCTCACCGATGGTATCAACCATATGCGGAGCGAACAGCGAAAGGAACTGAAAAAACGTAGTTTCTTCGATGAAGTGGGCAGTTTCTTTGGTGGTTTAGCTGGTGGCGGTGGTTCTGGTGCCCGTGGTGGCCCCAGTGTAGCAGGCTTGAATTCTACCGGTGTACTGGGCGACTTACTGGCGGGCTTAGGAGACTCAATAGGCCTGGATTTTACAGGCGGACTGGATGGAATACTGAGCAGTTTGGATCAACCCGCTCTGTTCCTTGGTATCGGTCTGGGGTAGGTTACCTGCACATTACATGGGGCTTTACTAACGCTCAACAGCGTAGGCGCCACAACTAGTCTAAACCTGACTGATAATCAGGAAGCAATCGATCTAGCTACTAAAATAGCAACGGCGAATAATGCTTCAGCGACGGGACTGAATCTCATTGCCCAACAACTTGGCTCGGGACTGACCAGCGCAATCACGCCATCTCTGAGCAACAACACGAACTTCTCCTTCAGCCCAGCAGCTTATGCACTGGCATCTGGTATCGGAAATGCGACGGCAAAAGGCCTGGGATTGTCAACAAAGCAATATTTGCCGTCCAACGTTTCGAGCATTGAGGCTATAGCTGGCAACATCGGTCTTGGGGTTACAGGGCCCATTGTAGCCAATATCGACTTCCAAGCGCTGTTGAAGAGTGCTGGTGGCTCGATGATCATGCAGCAGCTTCCCCAGATTGCTGCTGCTGCCGGCATGGGGCTCGGGGAAGGCGCCAGAGATGGTTTGGGGCTGACATCAACAAGTGCTGGAAATCCAGGAATACAGAAGCGACAAACAGCGGGCGACTCATCAACTGATACGGCTTTCTCCGAGGCTGTGGGTTTATTTGCGAAAGGCCTCAGCCGGTCTTTCGTCGGGGGCAGCAACTTCTCAATGCTAGCAACCGGTACAAGTTTGACAGACTTGATGAATCTCAAAGCCATGCTCCAGCCTCTATTTGCAGGAGCTGGCGCAGGCTTAGGTGCGGGGGTTGCCATTGGCTTGGGCTTCAAGGCGGCAAACTCGAAGCCAATCCTTGGTACTAATATGACTGGAGACAATGAGCAGACAGCCATGGCTGCGGAGAGCTTCACGCAGAACCTGCTCGCCAACTTTCTCATGAACAGTACGGCGCTTCAGCAAGCTCAGAAACTCATAACAGACAGTCCGGCGTCAGTTTTCCAGAATGTCGATCCTGCCAAGGCAGCAGAGGGTTTTGCTAGGGGCACAATTGAAGGCTTCTTGAGTGCTTTGGCGTCTGTCGGAGGCATCAACAACTTGATCAATGGAACTATTCCAGCAAACGCGATCGACAACGTACCAGTGTTGAAACCGACAAGGTTCAACGATTCAGTGAACGGCTCCGCAGTTGGATTCGCACGAGGTTTGACAGGAAAAGGGACAATTTTGCTTGCACAGATCGCTAGGAATCTTACGCAAGGCTCTCAAGATGCTACCGATCCAGCCCCGGGACAGAAGCGCAGCGAAAGAGCGGCGGAGGAGGTTAGTGTAGGTGAGTCTGTGTTGATGGCTGGTGGGGCTCATCTACTAATACGTTTCAGGTACTGGTGACCCGCTCTCCGCACGTCAACTCGAGGGAATGAAAATAAATCGCTTTGCTATCAGTGCAACTACAGCGGAACTGGCTGCGCAGAAAGCTATCGACACCCTCACCTGCTCGGGTGTCGGCGGTCTCGCATCAGCGGCTCTCGGCATCATGAGTGCTATTAAAGCGGACCCTAGTATTCTCGACATGATGGCGGGTGATGAATCCGTGCCACTTGATGGAGCAGTTTTGCGAGCACTGCCACAAGGCCAAATTACACTCTTCAATGCCGGCAATAACTTTGAGGTTGTGATTCGGGATGCAAGTGTAAAGGTCAATGGACTGGATCTTGTTCCGTTTGCCGTAGTTACTGCGCTGCATAGTAAGCTTACGGCGTATCTGTTTTGGATCAAGAGAGGTTTGGCTAACATGAATACTAGTCCTATTTGCGGCAATCGCTTTCCTCCTCCTACTTCCACTATACCTCAGCTGGGGTGCCGCTTGGCGCTTCTCGGTCATCGCTGGCTACCCAATCGACGAGGCTAAGAACTTGAAATGGCGCTTTTGGTTCTTGATATCCTTCTCCATCTTCGGCATCATTGCCATCATTCTGGGAATTGTTGGGATAGGCAATTCTACTCACTTTAGGGATGCACATAGCGTGAGTTTATAGTGTAAGATTTCATACGAGATGGCAGCTAACGACTGAGAACAGATTATCGGCCTGATCGCCTTCATTTTCCTGTTTCCTACAGTTGGCTTTACCATTGTTCGTCTGCGGACCGACCTCCCGCTCCCGCCTCCCTCATCGTTTTCAGGCTACAAAGGACCTTTGGCACTTGCCAAAACACCACAACGTATCTACCTCATCAGCGGGATCTCGACTCAGCTCCTCTTAACACTTGGTCAATTGGTTGTTCTACAAGGTTTCTCGACCCTTCGCTCTGTCTCTTTATGCGTCATTGATGCATTCTTCGACTCCATCGCCGCTACGACCGTTGTGAGCATCATTCTCATGGTGCAAATCAGTGCCACGGCCATTGTTGGATTCAGAGCGTGGCTGGAACAACATATCGCGAAAAGTGAAGCCGCAGGTGAAAAGCGTTCATCGTTTTCAAGTCTCAGACAACACAAGCGGAGTGACACCATGGCAACATTTGGATTTGATAGGAAAGAACCTCCTCCAAAACTCGACTTGACCGCGAGCAGACCGCGACTCCCCCACATGGGAAGCCAACGCGTTAAAAGGCGAGGAACAAATCGGCATCAGCACACCATTCAATATCCTCAAAGACGGCAGTATCCACGAGAGAGATTCAAGAGCCTCACCTTTCATATCAGCGGAAGAGCAACAACACTACCACGAGCGCGGCATCTATACCCCCAAAACCGGTGGCTATGTACCCGGGAACACCAGAGCCAACGGTTTAACGCCCCCGGTCCCCATAATACCATTTGCACCAAGAAGCGCAGGACTACCAACCAGGAGCATGCTCAGGCCATCAACCCTCACTTCTTCAGCCGCAGCTACTCCCCACGCTCTCACTTTCAATCCCATACCCACCCCACGAACAGCCGGCCTAACCACGTCCAACCCAGAGGACGACATCTTCACCGCACCCGCCCCATATGCCGAAAACCGACCATCGTCCGACATATTTGAGACCGCGCGCTCCCCTCTCCTCCCCAGGGGACCACTGACGCCCATGCACAAGGGTCCCAAAACAACAGACGTCCATACATCTGATCTCTGGCCCCCTCCGGTCCCAACAATCGCGATAGAGCCCTCGCGCACAACCATGATACAAGAGCCACGCACTGTGGCCGCAAGCCCAGGCTGGACAACACCAACCTCGAGCAGTATAGCAACACGCTCCATCCGAGCCTCGTTCATCTTCCCAGCGCCTACCCCCGCGCCTCTCGCCATCCCCCCCAAAACCGTCGGCAGCGGCCCTAAGACAATAAACGTATCCACCTCGGACCTATTCCCCCCCTCCCCTACCAGAACTCCGCCAAATGCACCCCGGAAATGAAGTAAATTCCTCGTTATCATCGTCGTCTTCCTTTGGCGGCGCAGACTACGTCTTCCCCAAACAAACAAACGTCACAACGGCTGATCTTTGGCCCCCGCCTAATCCAGCTTACGAGCGCATTGCGGCAGCGCAGCGGGAGCAGCTACAGAGTCAGATTGAGGCTAGAGGGAGCGCGAGTGAGACGTCAGGGGAAGGGGGTGTGCATAGGAAGAAAGGATCCAAGGACTCGGCTAAAAAGGAGAGGGAGAGTAGGGTTATGGATGGGAATGTTCCTGTAAGAGATAGTTTTATGGGATTCGATAATGGCCGGTAAAATGGGTGAAGTGTACAGTATGTATGGTGTAGGTTGGTGAAAATAATGATGAAAAGAGTGGGTAGAACTATCATCTAAATCATGTAATGGATGGTTCTTCAGGTTAGTACGCCAAGAAAGCGTGGTCTGGTTATATGATGGGATAAGACCGGCTGGGATCGGCGCGTCTCTCAGTATATTGATACGAATGTGTTTATTTTCTATTCTTGTGCAAGTTAGCATGTATGTGCTTGGCTTAACAATGGGCATTGTTCTTTGTTTTCTTTTACTATGTCTATGTGATCAAGTCACCTTTTTGTCCAGTTTCCTTCACATACGACCATAGGGCACGGAGAACTAGTTCACCTGTCTGATCAACCAGATGGTTATCGAGATACTGCTCAGTCAATCAAGCAACAATGTTCATCTGAGAATGCACAAGTATGGAACACAACCAACCATTATTTACAATACAACATCGTGCTTGGCAGAAATGATTAATTATTCAACCTATACCATCAAGGTCTATTTGCCTCATCCCCTACTGTGCCTTCAAGCTATCAGCATACTCTCTATAAATCTGCTCGCAACTCTCATCAAATAACAGCCCCATCCTCGTAGCATTTCCATACTCGGCAGTCTGCGGCCAACTATCCAGCAACCTCTTCGCCTCTTCATCCACCTCCTCCCTCAACAGCCCCAGCTTATCCTTCCCACACACCGCCTCAAACGCCGCGTACATGTCTCCCAGCGTAACACTGATTCCCGGCATGTACACCGCGCGCAGGTGCGGCGGCATAGCATCCGCGGGAGCCTTCATTACACGCACGAAGTTCTCAATCATGACGCGGGGCGAACATATCATCTGGCGGGCCGAACGGTCGCTAATAGGTACTATGCATTCGAGTCCGGCCATGGGCTCGCGGATCATACCGCTTAGGAACGCTGCTGCTGATCGTGAAGGCGCTCCTGGACGCACGACTACGGTGGGTAGACGTACGGCGAAGGCATCGATTAGACCGCGGCGGTTGAGATCGTTGATGTGGTATTCCATGATGGCCTTGTGTGTGCCGTAGACGCCGATTGGTGTCGCGGGCGTATCATCTGTAATGGGGCCCGACGCCGTATAAGGAGGGCCGTACACAGCCTGTGTGGAAGCGTAGACAATGCGGGGTTTGGAGGGTTGTTTGAGTTTTGAGATGGACGTGAGAACAGAGAGCGTGGCGTCTAGGTTGACTTTTGTGGAAAGCGCGGGGTTCTCCTCGCAGCCGACGGACATTATGCCGTGGAAAAGGAAGATGGCGGACCATTGTGGGCGCAAGGAAAGGAGCTTGGTGATGTCGGCTTGTGAGGTGAGGTCTGCGGCTGTGAGCTCCATGTTGGATGTCGAAGATGAAATTCCGGCTGGCCGCTGGGGTGTGTGAAGATCGGTGAGGACGATGTTGTTGGAGGGATCTTGTAGCAACTTGGCGGCGAGCATGGGGCCCAGGAAGCCTGCGCCGCCGGTGATGAGGATGTTGTTCGACATTTTTTCGGTGGTCTGCTCTTGAAATTCTTGGTTCAGGGTCTGCGGTGATCAGGACTCCGACTTTGAAGCTCACGATCTCGGATTGAGAGCAGTTTAATGCGGTAAAGAAGTAGAGGGTAAGATTGTTTGCACAGGAAGGAAGTGCGCGATGAAAATGCGGCCAACTGAGCAGAGATACTTGAGACTATTATACGAATCGTGACATGGAGTATTGCGAGGATCGATGCGAGTCATGCTCGTCTCGCTCGTTTCGCTCGTCTCGAGGGAGAATTGCTTGCAATGACCCACAAATCAAAGACGCTAGTCTCCGGAGCCGCCTCATTAGCCTGGGGAACCCCACATTGCGGTCTTTATGATCATGATGGTAGAACAAGTGAGATTAAAGCTTCCCGTCCGCTCAGCCATATACAAGCAGTGTACCGGAGGATTAGTACTTATCCAGGTGGCCACTAGCGAATCCCCGCGTTGTATGTTTTTGCCAATCCTTGCTTTTTGCCGTGACACTCCAGCCAACACGAAACTTTGCTTTCTACATTTCGTGGTAACTTTGACGGACAATACCTAGCAAATAACAATAAAAAAGTCAGATCTAACACAAACTCTACACTAGAGCATTTTATGTCCAAAGAAGCAAATAGCCTTCAATCTTCTTCTTCTTCTTCTTCTTCTCCTTCTTCTTCTTTCGTTATTTTTTCTATTGACTGCCGGTAAATGTCGGGCAAGCATCTTACCCCAGAACAGCCAACATATCCTCTACACTCTGAAACTTTTCCCTTTCCTTGCCCTTTTCCTTTCCCCTCGCCCGTTCAGCCTGGTCAATTTTCTTCCAGTCGTCCCAGCTCAAGGGTCTAACACCCCTGGCTTCGACTTCCTTTTGGATGCCATGCCAGCCCAGTCCCGTACTTGTATTGTCACCGGTTTTGTCGTTTAGGAACGGTACATGTTGCTCCCAATCCTGGAGGATGATATCTGCAGAGGCAAAGGCATCTTGCATTGTGCTGGCGATGACACCGGTGGGTCCGCGCTTGACCCAGCCTGCACAGTAGAGCCCGGGGACGTGGCCTGCTGTTAGGTTTCCAGGACCGGCTGATGGTGTGATGATACGGCCATGCATGTCATTGGGGATTATGCCTAGTTTCTCGTCAAAGGGAACGCCAATTTCTGATAGGCCGGGTATGGCGGTGGACTTGTAGCCCACGGAGCGAAAAGCTAGGGATGTTTCAAGACTAGTCTCCTCGTTTGTAGGCATGACGCGGGTTGTTTGGTCGAAGGGATCGCCGTCGGGTACGAATTGTTGCTTTGTAAACATCACTGATGAGAGATGGCCATGGTTGGCTTGCATGGACCTTGGTGCCTGCATAAATTCGAGAGCCCATCTCTTGGACGCGTCTTGTGTGTCTGTCTTGGAGCCTTTGAGAAGGACTTCTGCTATACGTTTCTGGACGCGTGGGAGCTTCTTGATATCGGCGGGATAGAGGGAGCGGTCGATGGGTTCGAAAGTAACGGATGGTAAATTCATGAGCTCGCGAGCTTCCTTGACTGTAAAGGCAGCCTATCGTGTTGTAAGCGACATAATGGCGGTCGCGAGTTGACGACGTACCTGTATGGGTCCACGGCGACCAACAACTCGAACCGATCGCACTTTGCTCTCTGACAGTGTCTGTATGGCTTGCTCGGCAATATCCGTCTTCTGCAGCACATGTACTGGGGTCAAAAGCATGCGCGCAACATCCAAAGCTACATTCCCTTGACCAATGACAACCGCCTGTTCACCAGCCTGTAGATTTGGGTTCAAGCTTTTGAATTCCGGCAAGCCGTTGTACCACGCTACAAACGATCTTGCAGAATATACACCCGGTAGGTTTTCACCGGGTATGCCTAGCTGCCTGTCCTCGCTCGCGCCGTATGAGAAGAGTATGGCATCGTAATGCGGCTTCATCTTGGCCAATTCAATATCATGCCCCACCCTCACATTGCCCACGTAATTGAACTGCGGTGATTGTGCAGCTTCCTCGAAAGTACCTTGACAATTCTTGACTTCTGCGTGGTCTGGCGCGACACCGTAGCGGACGAGTCCGTAGGGAACGGGCAGTTGCTCGTACATGTCGACGACGGCATCTTTGTTTTTGTTCATGAGTCGATATGCCGTGTAGAAGCCTGCCGGCCCCGAGCCAATGATGGCGACGCGAAGGCGCCCTCGCGAGCTGGCTGCCGTACTATAGTACACACCATGGGCGGGTGTGATTGACGTTGGGCGCGCTATCCATTGCGGGGTGCATTGGCATGTTCTAAAACATGGACTTCTGATCCATCGCGTACATCTAGCGACATGAGGCGTCGGTGTCATGTGCCGGGAAAGGTACATGATCTGAGAGTCCTGGTCCTTGCTGTTGGTAGCGGCTCCAACGGTACCAAGGAATCTGGATGACTAAGTCAAAGATGACTAAGTTATTGTTACTCATCTCCCCCGTTATGCCGTCTGGACGTCTGAGCATCCCATCCGACATGGGACCCCCACATGTTCAGAAGTCTTTGCTGGCGGCTGCGGCTAGTCAATGCTTTTTTTACCCGCTCGTACCCATGTCCCTCCCATGTTCTTCACGTCATGTCTTCTGCATCAGTATTGGTTACTATTGATTGTTGTCATAGCAACCCTGTATTTACATACTTATCACCCCAGATCCTCGCCCCATGTCAATCATCAACTGCCACTCGCATTCTTTTGCTTTAGTCATACGACGAGACCATCTCTCATTTCTGTTTGAACGGTCGTGTGCAGCAGTCTTTCATTCATTAATCATCATCCCATCGCAGCCATGACGGGCCGCTGGCAGCCCTATATGTACGCGGCGCAAAGGGACTCCATGGCCGACACGGATCCTACGCAGCCCATATTCGATCCCAAGGCAGTTACCAGGGCGAGTCGTATGCCTGCTTCGCCACCGAAGAAGAAGAAAGAGGGTCCTTTGATCGACTTCAACCAACACCCGGATAGCTATCTGGTCCTTCCGTATGGCAAGACGGACGCAAAACCCATGACCAACAAAATCAAGACTTTCATCAACATTGCGCGATGGACGCAGTTTGCGCTCAGGCTGCTTACTTTGTGTGGCGCAGTTGGTGTTTTGTTGTGCGGAATCTTCATCCAGGGCGCGCAGGATTCAGAAGGATACATAATGAGGGTCCCGGTAAGTGCGATGCGAAAGCACGACGACTCAAAACTAACATTATCAGCCTTGTGTGGACCTCGGTGTCTGCTTGTACGCGGTATACCACTTACTTCGAAATCCCAAAACGCGACCAGCCGGTAGCTCCGCCAGCTACCACTTCTTTGCCCTCGTCGCCGACTGCAGCTTCATCCCGTTTTACGTCTTCACGGTGCTCATGGCCCGACGCAACGCCGACATGCAGGCTGGAACAACGGGACGCTGGCGGACAATGTTCCCTACCGACGCGGAAACGGACAAGGTTCTCATGTCAACTTGGCTTACGGGAATAACTGTTGGTGCTCTTCATCTGGTGTCTACTTTCCTCGACATGTACCTTGCACTCGTTTTCCGAAAGATTGCGAAACTGCCCCCGGACATGAATCCTCTCGAGGACAACCTGACGTCGCGCCGAAAGACCAAGCACAAGCACAAGAACTCGTCGATATCTGCCTCTACTCCTCTGACTTCCTACCAAGAGAAGCGTTTCAGTGACCAGAGCACTGTGGCCGGCGATCAAACTTCCAGGCCTGTTTCGCTCATCTACAGCGATTTCAAGAGCCCAGAAAAGGCAATCCCTTTTATGCATACGCGAACGGCCTCTGATATCACGTACTCGCCACATACACCCGCTTCCGCTCGTCAGTCAAGAGAACGACAGTCCTTGTACTCGCAACCAGCGTCTGCGCATCAGTCGCGCAAGGATCTGAATAACCGTGGCGACCTTTTGAGTCGTCAAGACAGTGACCACCAGACTCTGGCGCAGCGCAAGTCGATGCTCTCTGAAAAGGCAAACATCAAGCGACACTCGCGCAATGACTCGTACATCACAACCGCATCGAGACAAGACATATACAACCCGACTGGCGAGAACGAGGCCGAGAAACAAGACGCAGCCGGCGATCTGTCTCTCCAGCGCAACTCGCAACAAAGCCTCAAGCAAGACAACTGGTTCGTCTACCCAGAGCAAGAAGGAGAAGAGCACGAGGAGGAGCATGAAATCCCCGCCCCAACTCACCGCCAATCCATGTTCTCCTCCAACAAGGGCTACACAACTGTGTCCCGCTACGAAGAAGAAACGTCCGACATGGAAGAAGACGAAGCCGCCGCCAAACACCTAATCCCGCAACCCCTCTCCATGAACCCCCCCAACCCCACCGCCCGCCACATCCCGCGAGAAATCCGTCGAACGAACCCTCTCCCGCTCCTCCAGCACACGAAAAACACGTTCCTACGCCAACCTCCAACCCACCGCGTCCCAAACCCCCCGCTACTCCCTCTCGCCCTCGCCTTCCCCCTCCCCCGCAAAAAACGCCTTCACATCCCGCCCCCAAACATTCCACCAATACCCCAGCCAACAAAACACACCAAATCACCTCCCTTCGGCCACAAAACAATACGCCGTAAACACCCCCCCTCCCGCCGTGCCCTCCCACACCTCCAACAACCCCACATCCCCATTCTCCCTCCACAAAAAATCCTACACCAGCATCAAACGCACGGGCGAAACAGGATACACGCCGCAGAAAGCGCATTCGCCGCGTGTGGTCAGTCGCTCGGGTGTGGATTACGTTAATCCGTATGAGTTTGATGATGGTGGTGAGGATTTGGGGACGTTGAGTCTTGGACGCGGGGGGCGGAGACGTGACGTTAGTGGGAAGATTGCTGAGGAGGGGAGGGGTGGGATGACGGTTGTGCAGAGGAGGGTTAGTGGTGTTGCTGCTGCTTATTAGTTAGGGGCGATGGGATTGGGATGGCGTTTGGATGGGATTTGCTTTGATATATACCTGTGATTGTTTTGGGGGGGGATATTGTATTGCTTGGATTGGATTGGTTTGGTTTGGTTTGGACGGCGGGTGATGATGAGTCTTGGATGTTTCATGTTGGAAAAAGCGGGTTTCTTATCATGGCTTGTTTGTTTGAACGATGTAAGATGCGGGAATCGGGATGAAGAAAGGAAGAAAGAAAACGAGAGATGATTGATATCACGTCTTACACGATGGATGGGAAGGCGATGTTCATGATGAAATCCATATTCTAGGTATCCCAACCACATTTTCCCACACATGCACATCTACATCTACCCACACATGCACATCTACATCTACCCACCCACCGACTTCTTTCTCACACCCACAACATTTCAACCAAATAATTCAATCAATGTGTTTTTCCATTGAACATTCGTTAGATACATTCATAAGCACGTACTTTCCTCGCATCGTATCATATAACATGCCATGCGCACACGCAAAATGCCAAAGCCAAAGCCACATAAATGCACACAGAGTCCGCCGCCCAAGAAAACCCCAGCCAGCCAACCCTAACCATAATCCCCTCCCACATTTCAAGAAAGCAAACCCCTCCCATAATACCACACCACCCACGCAACAACAACAACAACAACATCCACGATGACAACGATAGTAATACTAAAGGGACTTCAATCGGTCGATCAACACAACACAACACCAATTCCCACCCAAGAAAGCCCTGCCCCCATACCTCAAAGAAAACTTTTCCTAGGCGGTAGATTTGTCATTGATTAACAGACTGAGCCACCATTAGTAATCATCATCATCATCACCGGGGTCGTTGTTATCGTATTTCGCGATACAGTCGTATTGCGATGAAACATGCGGAGTAAGTAGAGAGGAGTGAACGACAGTAAAAGAAGAAAAGTACAAAAAAGTACAACAACAACAACAAACATTGTAGACCAAGAAACCTTTCTGCCGTAGTAGTGCAGTTGCAGTCATGTTGCAGTGGGGGGGTATCTCAACGCCAGCCATGCAAGAAAATGCCGTCGTGGGGTCTAATAGAATCAGAAAAGAAAAACACACACAGTTGTGGGTAGGACACTTTGGTGGTAGGAATAAACGGTAGGGAAGGCGTCAGGTCAACAGTGCCATTGTTCCCATGTGGCAGAGGGAGATGTTCTTTGCTATCTTGCTGGATAAGCGGGATAAGGAGCATGTTGATGATGGTGAGGCGGAGCAGGCATCCCAGGTTGATAAACAACCCCCCTTTTCTCCTGACTTGGATATGTCTCAAACATGACGCGTCGTTGAGGCGCCTCAGCACGCAGTGGACTAGGCATGGGCATAGTTTGGGCGGAGGTAGGAAGCCGTTGTGAGTTGTTCGGACTACTCATGAAGAGTAAAGTATCGACGGCGTCTTTCTCAGCTTGTTGGCTCGGCATGCGGAGAATACCTGTTCCGCGGGGAGTTTGTGGTGACGAAGGGTGTGCGCCGAGGTGGCTGTGGTGTTTTCGCTGGGTGCCGGCGCCGAGGAGAAGTGGGGGTGCGTGCGTGAGGGTGGAGCGGCGGCGGCGGCTGGTTTGGAATGTTGGGGCCGGGGCGAGGCCGTATGGGTGGTGGCCTCCGGTTATGTCGATGAGGTTTGCGGCGGCGTTGAGGGCTGGGTGAGTGCCTGGGCCCCAGTAAGCTGGATGAGGTTAATGGGAGTTATGACATTAGGAAGAGGGGTACGGACAAACTGGTCTGGCTGGCACTGATGCGCTTGGGTCGGAGGACGGGGACATGAGCATTTGATCTGAGCTATCAGAAACATGACTCGGTCTTCGTCGCCGGTTGCTTGTAGCAGGCGATTCAAATGGCACATGGTCGCTTCTCCCTGGGGCAGAATTTGGCGATGCGCGCTGAGACTGGCCTTCCTCAAGTTCTTCGAGTGACTGCTTCTCCCAGCCATTCTGGACCTTGACCATGGCATATGATAGACGGGTCTTGAGTTGTGCGGATAGCTGCATCTACGTCAGCAATCTGCACGTACATGGTGAGCCATGGACCTGGGACGCACCTCTCCAATACGGGTACCGGGGATAGCCGAGTGTGTATCCATGCTCTTGTTCCGCTTGTGTGCACTTATACGACCAGGTCGACTCTCTCCCTCTCCGCCTACACCAGGACGTTTGAGCGAGCCATCCGATGTTCTCTTTGAGCTCTGTGTTACCGGGGCCGGAGAGCCGAGTGGCTGGCTGCATGGTGTCGGTGGCATCGATACCTCATGTTGTTTACTTTGGGTAGGCACATTGGCCGAAGAAGGCGCGGTCGAGTCTGTTTCTGTTGTTGTCGACGTAGACAGATTGCTCGACGATGACGCCAAGGCGGGTGCAGAGAAAGTCGTCGACACTGCTGACTCCTGCGAATCCGGAACCGTCACGGTGACGGGAATGTCTGGCTTGATGGCGGTAGCAACAGCGGCCGTCTTTGCAGTACTGGGGGTTTCTAATATTACAACGGATACGTGAGTGCCGGGATAATTGCGCAGTCAGAACGCGACACTTACCCATTGTGCCCGCGGGCGTGGCGGCGGGGTAACACGTAGTAAACCGGCCAACGGGTTTCAACAAAAAGATACAACCTCTTGGACAAACTATGGGAGTCGAGTAAAAATGCAAAAAGGGTACAATAGTAGCAGCCGTAGTCTCTGCTGACAAGGGCGATGATGGGGAGACGTGCCGTCGGAGCACCGTGGCCGTGTTCGTGTGCAGCACGCGAGATTGCCGCGAAGACGCGTGAACGGGCGGGAACAGGGAATACCTTGATCTCGTTTCTTCTTTGGCAGCCCAGCGGAAGATCAAACAGGGCCTGGGGAAATTTACAACAAGTAGTCAGGGCAGTCGTCAGGCTTCAAGGCACGTCCCGGTTGAGGGGGGAAAGGAACAAGACGGTCGTGTCGTCCCGAGGCCGAGTGCGAGTGACTAAAGTCGTTTGTGAGCCACGCGATCATGTGTTCCGACGCGTGTTAGCCTCTAGCGGGTGGCAATGCCATCCCAACACTCCACACTCTCCCACTCCAGGCCCTTAATCCTTTTTCGCGGCAAAGGCGTCATGCAGCGACTAGGTCAAACGAACTCATGGTCTAAGCAGCCCCTTTTTGCGCCGCCGCCTTGACACCTGCACGTCTGCTGCAATGCAATGTTGACTATGACAGCCTGCAGCTACCGCCAGCCCAACACAATCGTCATCCAGGCCGCCAATGACACGCATAGGCAATCAGTCCGACGCCATGTCGCCCCCACTAAAAACAAACATTCTCATTACATCTTATCCAGTAACTAACTAAGCCTTGTGCATCGCATCCTCTGCGCTGCTGTAGTCCCACTTGGGCAGCTTCATCGTACCCTTTTCGTTCAAATGCTTGTGCATGTCAAAGCTGTTCCACAACAGGTGCGGTTCATGGCCCCATCCTTTCCTCAGGCACTCAAACTCGGCTTTGTTGAAGTAATCTTCCAGAATATCCCGGTAATCTGGGTGTGAGCACTTGTTGATGATGACCCGCGCTCGTTCTCTCGGTGAGAGCCCACGAACGTCCGCAAGCCCTTGCTCAGTGACGATGACATCGAGATCGTGCTCGGTCTGATCTACGTGTGTGCACATGGGAACGATGCAAGAAATGCCTGTGGGGTCCGTCTTTGTAGGGCGGGTTGAGGGCGTGTGCATGATTGAGTACTTTGATGAACGGAGGAAGTCAGCTGATCCGCCAAGACCGTTGAGCATTTTACTGCCCATGACACAAGTACTGTTTGCGTGTGCGTAAATGTCCACTTCTACTGGAGTGTTCATTCCAATTACTCCGAGTCGACGGATGATTTCCGGTGAGTTGGAGACTTGCTGGGAGCGGAGGAGCAGCTTTGGCGCATAACGGTCCCAGTTGTCGTAGAAACGTTGGAAACCATCAGGAGAGAATCGGATAGATGTAGCGGTTGCAAAGTCCAAGTTGCCAGAGTCGAAGAGATCGAGGAAAGAGTCCTGGAGCACTTCGGTCCATACTTTGAGGTTCTTGAAGTTGGCACCACCAGACTGTTCTTGTTAGTGACCATACATATCGAAACAAGTCGTTTGACTTACAGCAAGACCACCAACCACAGCGTTGGCAATGTTTCCAATACCAGACTGTATTGGCAGCAAGTTCTCCGGTAGACGACCGTGATTGACCTCATGTTTCAGAAACTCAATCAAGTTCGCAGCAATGGCTCTCGACGTGTCATCCTCGGGTGCGTTAGGCTGCGTCTGATCAGGATAGTCGCTTTCCACGATAGCGACAACCTTTTCGGGGTCGACCGGAATGTGAGGAGTACCGATGCGATCTTCGGGGGACATGATGAGGTATGGCTTTCGGCGGGGTGGGAGATCAGTCATGGTGATGTCGTGAAGACCTTCAAAAGAGGGAGCCGCCGTGTTCACCTCGATGATAATCTTGTCGGCCATTTGGATCAATTCCGGTGATGCGCCAACACTGGCACCTGGAATGATACCTCCATCTTCAGTAATCGCAGACGCCTCCACAATCGTAACATCCAGTTTGTTGTTGGGCTTGTTAAGTGTGTAGAAGCTAAGCAAAATCAGCTCAACCTTCTTTCCTGAGAACTCTGCACAATACCTACCCATACATCAGATCGACAGGAAACATGCTAAGATGCTTGTCGAAAAACTTGATGTTGCCATTGTTGATACCTTTGGCAATCTCCTTGCCGACTTGATGCGGCGATCTCCGCTCAATCATGTTCAAGCGAGCCCATCGGTTCTCAGTCTCAGCCCCCGAAGAGGCACCGACAAAGAGATTGTACTTTAGCTGGCCCTGAAGGCTGTTCTTTTCCACGTGGTCAGCCAAGGCAGTGGGGATCTTCCTATCATGACGTTAGCCTCAAGCTGCAAAGCAACACGATCATCAAGGCCGAGATCGGCATAGCCACGTCTATTCCCAAATCTCTTGGACAGCCAAGATCGACTTCCAAAGGGTACTCGTTTCGACTTGATCCATGCGCAGCCAGAATTGTGGAGTCGGAGATAGCTCGGCTTTCGTCACTTCCGTTCCCCCTCGGATCCCGGGTAGGTAGATGAAAGAGCCTCATGAATTTGGCCGAACATAGAGTCAGACCGTCGAGATGTACTTACTTTGGATATCCGACACCTATTCGAAATCAGTTTGAGCCACAGACAATAAAAATGCATAAATCATACCAGTAAATCCCGACCAGCCAATGTAAGCCCCATTCGGAAAATGATGAAGCAAATCCTCCGCCTTTGCAATCTTCTTCAGATAACTCGGCCTCCTAACCCGACTTCTCAAAGCCGCTGAGACAGACATGTTGAATTTGCTGTTTTTTGCTCGCTTGCAATAATGATTGTGATCCCAGCCAGGTGTCTTATCGATAGAGCTTCGGGGCTGTTATCCAATGATTTCTGGCGTTCAAACCATCAACAGATAGAGTGGAGAGGGAGCTGCGACAAGCAAAGTTGTGACAAAATCCAAGATTCTGGGGGAAGCTTTGTCGAATTTAAAGGATACGATGGTCCAGGCTAGCCTTGTTCGGAGGGTATGGAGTGATGTCGTGGGTTGGTGCTCAAAAGCTGGACCCACACACCAAGCATGACGTCGCCGTAAAACCCCGGTCCGAGAAGAGGGGACTGGCTGGCTGATGCATTGGTCGTACGATTATCGACCGTGTATGTTACAAAATCTTTTTTTTTTCGGTAATGGTAGGTAGGCATTCTTGGGGTTTTGAGAAAATTTGTGTTGAGGAGGCTTTGGGGGGTTCTGCCTTTGCGCATGGGTTGATACAGAGCATAAAGTACATATCAGAAGCCCGGTATTCGGACGACGACTACCACTGCATCTGATCCAGCCTGAATCCACGTCGAGATCTATTTGGTAGACTACTTCATTGCGAAGAAATGGACTGTATTGGTAAGTCTGGTACACCTACACATTCGTCCCGTGCTTACTAAGCATGCGTCGAATGCACCTTCCTCGACTCCACCGATGGGGTTTTTTTTGACTTTCCACAGACCCATAGTATACTGACTATGAATAGAAGACAGAAGAGCCAATAAACGGAAAAGCGAGAGAGTATCAGCTGCTCAACCAAACACGCCAGAGCGATTGATTCTATAGCGTCTCTCTACTCTCGGCCAGGGATACGCTCTGGTTCCACCACGTAGGGTATACATCTATAATACAGGCCCATTCAAACTCTCTTTGTCTGTAGCGCGCATCTTCCATATCCTCTATGCTCTCTTCATCGCTTCTGCCTCTGGCCGTTTACTCATACACCATGGAACCAACCCCAGTGTGATGGTGGTGATCATGACCGACTGCATCGCTTGCCGTCTGATACGAGGCAAATCCTGCTGTTGCTCTTCCAGATAACAACAGTCCATCGCAAGGCCGACCCTCTAGGCTACCCAATAGCCATATTCGATATCTCAACACCCAATCCATGGTAACGCGGCATCATTTATTCATCCAACCCATTCCCCCCAGCATCGCCATCTAGCGCTCACCCCCCCCTATCATTCTTCCACGTCCCCGCATAATGATGCGTCACCAACCTAGGCGGCAGCACACTCTCCACCTCCTCGCTATACTTATTCGCCGACGCCGCGAACGACTTCCGGCATAACCAGCACATCGCCCACCAACCTCGGCTGCAGCAACTCCTGCATCTCACGCACATCCACAGTCTTATTAAGCATCCTCCCCAGACTCTTAAACACACTCCTTGTCAACCGCCGCGGCCCCGTAAAATCAACCACATCGCCCATGATATCCAACGACGCGCCCTCAACACCAATGTTGTGTTCGGCCGTCTTCTCCCGCAGTGTAAGCAGTATGTCGTCGATGATTTGCATCATATGTGGGGACCGTGGTTTAGCCATGATAGTCCAGCTAGCGAATTGTCGGACGTACACACCGGGCCAGCCTTGGTCGAACTCCCACCCTACAACGAGCGAGGCGTTGGCCTGGTATTCAGACGGCACCCATGTGCCAATAGGTGTCTCGCAGGATACGTCTAGATCGGACCATATACCGCCGCGGTCCCAGAGGAGGAGGTAGCGCAGGAAATCTGCTTTGTAGATGGGGATGGGGAGGGCGAGGTAGTTTGCGACGATGTCCGGGCGGGAAGCGAAAGCTGTACGGACGTAGTCGTCGCTGCTTTCGTCGGTCATGAAGTGCGCTGTGTAGGAAGGGTTGTTTTTGATACAGCTGTCTGTCCAGTTTTGCGTTTCTGGAGAGAGGCCATTAGGACCTAGTTTATACCAGATTTGTCGGGGAAAGCCGGTGTCCTGTACGGTGGTCGTAACGGCCCCTGGTATACGAATGACAAAGCGGTCCTGAGAGGAGAGGATGTGGTAAATCAACACTAATGTACACAGCGCGATGAAAGAGTGGTAAGTGAAGACCTTGGATAACTGCACTGGTCGTAACAGCATGATTTCAGCTCGGGGCTAAGAATAATAATAAAAAAAAGGAGAAGACGAGAAATGCGAAATTCACAAAAAGAGAACAAAATGGGCGTTTTCATGACATTTTCTCTTGTCGGGGGATTCATTCAAATGAACGTTTTGGCTCCATATATCATATGTATTGGAACAAGGTCTCCTCTGGTGGTATGACTACCATAGGGAACCGAGTAGAGGTATGTTAGGTCACCACGTATTGGATTGAACTACACTAAGAGCTGTTGTTCTGTCTTCTTATTATCATGATGATCTGGGGATTTACATGACAGATCATCATTCCGCGTCGGTCCTTCTGCTCGGGCTTACTTCCACGAGCCTCATCCCCGCCGACCTGGACTGAACCTTACATCTTCTCAACAATATGGTATAAGCGCGCTGCGGGAAACGGCCAGAATGGCTCCCGCGCAATAGACACCAAGTGCTTCGTGCACCCCTTGTTTGGAAAATTAAACACAATTTGTAGCGCCTAGTTATCCAATCCCGTAACTACGGTTTCCAGGAGCAGCCCGTGGTTTGTGGGCTATGGCGCGTGCATATGCAAAGCTTGGGCAAGCAATCACATAAGGGTACTCGGATTCCTACCGTAACCAGGTTATCAAGGGGCTGAGAGTGGGATTGATACGGCAAGCATCTATTCCTAGGTAGGCAAGTATCTAACAGTCATGGCTCAATTTAGTAACTTAACCAGCTCGCTTAACCTTATTGAGTTAAGCCAAGAGAATCCTGGCGCATCCATGCTCACCCGCTCAGTTCTTCCAGGTACCCCCGTACGGGAGTCCACGGGAGAGCCGAGGAGTCGCATGTCTTACTTATGTGTGTGGTATAATTACAGAGAAGAAGATACTTAGTCGAGAATGATAGCTGATGAGAGAACTACTAGGGCACCAGGCTGAGAGGTTGTGAACGAGATGGCTGCACACCCTCACAGGACTCAAGCTCAAGACATCGGTTACGGCTCCCAATGGATGAACTCCGATCGTCTCCATCAAGGGAATCTGAATAGCAAGAAATGCTTTCTCACAAGCGCCGTATAGGTACGAAGCGCTGCTGTGCCTCATTCGTGCGTTCCGCCACCGCATCAATCACATTCCATGGGTAGGAGAAGTACATGAGCCCATACCCGACTTCTTCGTGTTGCAGCTCGCCCATAGTCTTTGCAGTTGTACTTCTCTGGCCCTCGCTATTTGTCTTTTTTCGCCCTGCATTTGAGCACTTTTTCTTAGTCATCACACTACACTCACACTCGTTCAGTCTTCGACGGCCGATCTCTCTCATCATGGGCTGCCTGGCAGCATATACTCTAGTGACCGGACTATTTACCCACGTCTCCGGACTAATGATCTTCACCAACCCCCCGCCGTTTGGAACAACCGGCGACTTCAGCAATAGCCCAACATACGACGCAGGGACTATTGTGAACGTCGGTTGGACCCCCGGCGAAGACGGAGGCGGTGTTTCCCTGGTCCTGTACCAACAGAATGAAACAGACGGGGTGTGGTTTGGAGATATGGAATATCTAACTCGTAAGCAACTGTCTCAGAACTTCCCCCCCCCCTAAGAAAAACAAACGAACAAACAAACAAGCTAGTTAACCATGAAATTCAGAAAACGCAGTGAAATATCACGAGTTACTCTTGGCTTGTTGGGACGAGAAAGAACCTCGAGATATCGAACCTGTTCTATCTCAGTCTTTTCCAAGAAGGAAAAGGGGGTGGGGATTCGAGTAGTCGTTACTTTTACATTGAGGAGAGTCGCGCTGGAGATATTGCATCGTCGTCTTCTTCGGTCATGTTTCCGACATCGACATCGACATCGCAAGCCGCGTCGTCGACCGGTACACCGGCCCCAACACAGACAAGCTCGCCCGAGTCAAGTACCCCATCAAACACAGAAACAACCAGCATACCAACCAGCAGCGCAACAACCGCACCCAACCTCTCCACCCAAGCCACCTCCCCAGCCGCCTTCCCCCTAGCCGCCAAGATCGGCCTCGGCGTAGGCATACCCGTCGCACTCATCCTAGGCCTCGCAGCAGGATGGTTCCTTTTCCGGCGCCAGCGTCACGAGAAAAACGACGTTATGCCAGAGTACGCAGTACACGAGGTACATGTACCTATGACCCAGTACAAGAGCTACGACAACGCAAGTCACCACGGTAGTGATATGAATGTGACGGAGGCGCCTGCGCATTCCCCCGTGGAGTTGGCACAGGGCTATTATGCGTGGAAAAGTCAAGCACAGAGTAAATCCGAGACTCCTGCAATAGTGCGGTATGAGATGTGAGCAGGTTCTCCTTTCACGTACGGTTGTAAAAAAAAGCTGTGGATTCTTGCCGAGGCTTGCTGTATATGAAATGCACGGGTTTGTGCAGTAATGTAATAGTAGTATGAAAAACTTGTCACGGATGAATGTGAAAGAATAATCAAACGCTGTATACTCCTCCATCCACACAACTACTAAAGCAGATTGGGATGTCTACATGATCCTGTTAAAGAGCGCGGAGTTCTACTAAAGAAATGTTACAGCTACAACTCGACGCCTATCCGAGATTCAACGCTTCTCCGCTTCTCAACCGTGGTTGTTAACTCGATAATAAGGTCGCTACCGGGGTTCGACTGCGTATGTGCTGTTGCTCAGCGTTTGGGTGGTTCTGTCTTCTGGGGACTAGGCGATCTGGATTCTGCACCAATCAAACAGGGGCGCAGGGTTGCATAGAACGATTGAAAAAAGCTTTGATCGGTAGGAAGGGTAAGTAGATTCAAGACCAATACATTGGCATATAAGGTGTCAATAACAACGTTGCGTGCTCGACGCTAAACTACGGGAAATATAACAACAATACACATTCTTTATGAACCACATGGAACGAATAACTTTTTATCGCAAAAAGGTCATAATAATTCGAAGGGGTGTAAATTTACTGCCTGACCTCGTTAACAGCCATGGTCAAGCCAGTTGACCCGTTACTAGAAATACTACTAGTACTACTACCACTCTTCCTTCTT
This sequence comes from Pyrenophora tritici-repentis, assembly GCF_003171515.1. Lineage (NCBI taxonomy): Eukaryota > Fungi > Ascomycota > Dothideomycetes > Pleosporales > Pleosporaceae > Pyrenophora > Pyrenophora tritici-repentis. The sequence goes on from NC_089395.1 coordinate 2,869,888, forward strand.
CGATGCTGTTTGGTATTCGAGCTCGTACTAAGCCGCCGACCGGACGCCGTGTATTGTGGGGGAAAGTAGCTAGACTCATCGTCCATGACAAAGCGTACTGGTGTCCTGGACCTGCTCTGCACAGGGCTCATGCGGAGTGCCTCTGAACTAACACTCCATCGTTGACTTGGACTAGCACCACCTGTTGCACTTCGCTTGTGTCTCCTAGGCGCTTCAGCAGGCAGCTGAAGTCGAGAGTTGATGCCCATCCATAGTGCTTCTTCGTCGTCGTCGCCGGCTACTCTCCAGCCCCCTACGCCTTCATAGTCTCGTGTCAATCCGCCCGTACCAATGAGTGCAGAGAGTGAATTGTTCTTGTGCTGTAAAAGGCGTGAGCTGTGTAGAGAAGGCACGCTGATGTCATGCGAGGACGCGGTGCTCGCGGTGCTGCTCCGTTGCCGGTGCCGATTCGGGGACTGTCGGGCCGACGACGCAAGAGAGGAGCGATGGCTAGAGACATATTTCGGTGATGAAGGAGTAAGCCATACGCTGACGACCGCAATGGCAAGATCAAAGTAGACCTGAAGCGCGCGGAAAGAAAGAAACACGATGGCGATTGACGTGGTGAAGACGGCCAGGATCGCGAGCGGGATAGAGATGCCGACCAAGACCAAGAGTGCGATGAAATATACGGGATTCCACATGTTGACCGTAACGCTGACGCTGGGTGAGCCCAGCCCCAGCATTTTGACCTCTATCTCGACTTTGTTGTGTCGGAAGTGACGTGACGGAGTGTGAAACGGTTCGCATGTGATAGACGGTTGCGGGGAAACGCCAAGCCCGGACCCTAAACTCGGCACCAACTCTTTTTTGTTGGATTCCCACTAAAAGCGTCTCGCTGTGTTTCGCGCAGGTGTGATTCCGATGCCGATGAGTACGGCGCCCAGAGAAGTGCCCTTGAAGATGCTCTCGTACTGCTCAATTTTCAGACGCGTGCTGTAGGGCTGGCGTTTGATGCGAAGGAACGTCGCTCCCGTCACAGCGAGCCAAGCGCCAAAGAGTATCTCATAACGGTATTTCTCCAGCACTGATTCCGATACCTGTGGAGGCATGGCTTTGCGGCGATTCAGCCGATGCAAAGCTGGGAGGGGAGGATGTGGTGAGATGCAACCTGCGATGGGCATGGGCTGGGTAACATGGAGGAACTTCATGACGTCGTCAGCCCACCGTCACGAGCCCGCCACACCCGGTCACACCAGGAACTGCTAACACCTTAATCGCCATTTCAGCAGCCCATCGTCGATGAGTCCAGCGTATAGTGTATAGTGCTTTCACTACCTCTGTCCTGCGATCCGTTTCCAAAATGTCAGCATTGTGGACTACCCAAGTTTCGCTTTGTGCATTCACGGTGTGGATGAGGCCATCGCATTGTGGACGCATGGAATGAATTCTTTTGGTTATATAAACAAATACCGGGATCTACAAAGTATTCACCACAGCAAACCATTCGGGTATCACTCAACATGGAAGGCACAATCTACATGATCGGTTCACTAACAGTCGTCACGATGCTTTTTATGCTCACCATCGTAGCAGTGCCCGGATTGAAGGAACGCATTGTGAAGCTGGCTTCAAGTTCCTTCCGTCGCTCGCTCGCCCCAGTTCTCCCTTTGGTGGAGTCTCCGCGTGTTCAACTCCCAGTTCTTCCTGTGCTGCAGCCTTCGCGTGTTCAATCCCCAGTTCTCCCTGTGGTGTGGCCTTCGCGTGCTCAACCTGATGTGACAGTGATGCAGACTGCGCAGGCCCAGCCTGAAGTGACAGAGACACCAGGACAGCAGAAGGATTTCATTCAGCGTCAAGCTGAACCTGTGCGCGACAATTGGACACAACCGACTGCTGTTACAGCTCCCCCGCAGACTCGCCTGACTACGCGTGACTTGGAGCGTCAAAGGTTCAAGGATAAGTACTTGCCTCGTAGTCCAGGGAAGGATGCGCTTCAGGATGAGTTCCACCGCAAGGCTCGTGAAGGGTTTAGGCCAAATCCTAATGGTTATCGTTACTATTAGGTTAGAGTCTATGAAGTAAGGTAGAAGAAATGGCGACTCGAGTGCCTCGGTGAGCATGTCGGGATAGATGGGGGTAGGTAAGTTGTTTACGTCCGTTCTTTCCGGTTGGTTTTACTGCTTTCTGTTAGTAAGTTTACTTCCGCCCTGTCGTCAACTCTGTTTTCTCTAATCGATTTTTTGCTTTCTGCGTTGAATCTCTGCGTGAAGATAGACTATCATTAACAAAATTATCATAAACCCATCTCGAACTCTCCACAAGTGCACATTTTTATTCCTTCCGCTGTTCCTGAATTCTCACAGCTTCTCACTTCTTTCTTCATATTCTGGCAGTTTCACAGCGCATCATGCTTGTATTCGAAACAATATTGTCGGCCATAGGGCTTATCCCTTGGCTCCTCCTTGGGCAACCAGGCAGCCACCCATTTACCCGCTAGTACCTTTACGGCAGACTTGTCAACAATCAATCCGATCAATCCAGAGACTCTAGATTGGATTGATTGGGTCGTCACAAGGCTCCGGATTGATTAGATTGATTAAGGTGAAGATTTAGAGTAGATTAATTGCGGATTGATTGAAGATTGGCAGATTGGGCTGCCGAGAAGGACAAATTTTCGCTGTAGTTACTGCGACGGCTCGTCCCAATCGTCCACCCCGTACTTCATCGCCATCTCCTCGTCGGTATACGCCGCGGCTGCCTTCTCTGGTATTGTGAAGCCTCCCCGCGCCTATGAACGTATGAGCTAAAGCGCTGCAAGCAGCTGCGCTCCAATTTTACGGCGGCGAGGCTTAAGGAGATCGCCGAGCTCGCTAAACAGGCGCTCGCACTTACAGCTAGATGCTGGTATTGTTAATATATCAATCGCGAGGCGGCTAAGGTTAGGGTATTTAGGAGCGAGGTCTATCTAATATCGCACAACGTTGCCGTTATTGTACTGCTTCTTCGTCCACATCGGCTCGTACTTGCGCCATTGTTCGTATTCATCGAGGTTAAGCTCACTGCTGCCCTTGTTGTAGCTCACGAGCGCTTTAATAGCGTCGTCGATATCGCTTAAGGTAGACGGTCGGCTGCGAGAATTCAGCACCGCTACTAGCTTGTAGAGCGCCTAAAGCTGCCTAAAAGCTGCGTTGTTCGTATTAATCCACCCAGCTTTATCGGCCCAGCTGTTCTCGCAGTAGTGCTTGTAGTATAGATAGAGGCAGACAGCTACGTAGTAGGCAGGCGAGTCGTCAAGCTTTAAGTAGTACGCATCGGCCTTACGCCACGCGGCTTTAAGATTAATCGTAAGGTGGTCTTCAGGTGCTTTAGCGTGGGCTTTAAAGTCTACATTATTGTGATGGGCTGGAGCCCAGTTGGTGAATCCTCGATGATATCTCGGTCCGAACGACGCTCAGACCATCCGCACAGTCCATAGGCAGAAGGTTAACTTACCGTGTCCGTGCGCGCAATGCGCCGCCCAACAACACCATCTCAAATCCAAAAATGAGGCTATAGATCACCACACAAAAGCTATTATCGCGAGATTTCATAGAGTAGTAGTATTTTAATGCCCCTGATTACTTTGCGCTACTTATATTTGCTCGGCAATCTGATGTTCCGGCCGCAGCGGCTCACTTTTAGTGGTGGGGCTGGTGCAGCTCCTGAGGCCTCTTCAACAGCTGCAGCATCCGCAACACGTTTTTGACGCTTATTGCGATTACTAGAGCTTGTTGAAGCCTTACTCTTACCGTTTTGGGACTGTTGGATAGCTTTTTTGGAGTCAAGATCGGCCTTTTTGCGGGCGCGTTTAGCCTCCTTCTCGGCCTTCTCCTTCATCCTCCTCTCCCTAGCTGCCTCTCGTTCGGCACGCTTCTCCTGAGCTAATCGAAGCTTGTATAACCTTGCCTAGTCTCTTAACTCTTTTATCTTAGCTTTTTAGAGTGCCTCCTGATCTCTCTGTTATTCTATTTAGATCCTACGCTCCTTAGCCTCCTGGATCTTCCTTGGCGACCAGAAAATAGCTCCCCTATAATAGTTATCCTTGTTTTTTTTAGAGTTTTAAGGGGAAGCTTTTTTACTGGTAAGCCCTTCTACTCAACCTATTTAGGAGACCCCTTACCTCCTTGTGAAGGAGCGTATTTTGGGTGGCGAGATGATAGATGGTTCTCCGGAGTCTTTTCACCTCCCTACTCCTCCTTTCACCCTTGGCTACTTTGACGACCAGTGAATAGATCCTGCGCTAATCTAACCCGTTGATAGGCTCCGTTAACTCCTCGTCCTTATCTACTACCTTAGGGGTAGTACAGGTGAATCTTTTTGTCATGGATCAAACCCGCGACCTCTAGTAAGCGAGGTGGCCCGTGCGCCTTAAGCGAAGGCCACAGCCGAACACCAAAGTTCGACCCGCGCAGGTCTTCGAACCTGCACGCAATATCTCACTTAGTACTTAATACAGATACGGTCATCTCAACTATTGACGTCCCTCACACTTTTAAGTACACGAGCTAGATTAGGTGGCTAGATGCTAGTGGCGGTGAAGGCCTTTTTAATGAGCTTAGGCCTAAAAGTAGATATCTAGGCGGGCTAAAAAAGGTGGAAGAAGTCTCCTTTTCTTATTTTGGAGAAGCCCTAGGTGGTGTAGGTAAAGGTAATTAGTGTTAAGAATATGTTAGGTTCAGTCCAGGTCGGCGAGGTGAGGTTCGTGGAGTAAGCCCGAGCAGAAGGACCGACGCGGAATGATGATCTGTCATGTACGTCCTAAGATCATCATAACAACAAGTAGATAGAACAATAGCTCTTAGTGAAGTTCAATCCAATACAGGGTTACCTTTCGTACCTCTACTCGGTCGCCTATGGTAGTCATACCACCAGAGGAGACCTTGTTCTAACAATTAGCTTATTTGTATAGGCAGCTAATAGAGGCCTAAATACGCTGGCAAATGGGTCGGGGTGTGGTTGGGGTTGGGTTAGAAATTTTGCGACCCCAACCCAACCCCAACCCATTTGTCAGCGCCAAGCTTAGGGTTGGGTTGGGGTTGGGTTGGGGTCGCACGGACCATGGGTTAGGGTTGGGTTATAGTAAAAAAATTGCAAGATGTATAATATAGATTTCAATAAAAGAAAAGTTTATATAGTATCACAGTAGATTAACACAGTGTAGCATTAACTAGTTTCATTTATAATATACAGAGGCTTCGCCAGCTAGCATTTAAGCACGTGTATCTAGATATATCTTATAATCTAGAGAAAAGCTAGTAACTCGCGCGCAAAGTAGCGCCTAGCCAATTGAGAATCCTTCTCTTGAATAGTAACCCTCTTTGCGTGAATAGCATTGATGTTGCAGTCTATAAAAGTTATTAAATGAAAAATAGTATAGGTGTTGGAAGGTCTATAGCACTAGTGCTGAAAGGAAATAACGATAACTAGGAATGCATTCTGTTCGGTGATGGTGATTGATTTTATTACGAACACAGCTGCTACGAAGGTATACCTAAGCTCTGCGCAAGGTGGGCCGAAGTCGGGCCGAAGTGTCCAGCAGCCGACGTCTCTACCGATACTCACGATCCGACACTGGAAGTCTTTTCTTTCTGGGTAGCTAGTAACTCTGCTTGTATCGGTAGTGACAGTATGTGTTGATGGTAACTGTGTGTAGCATCAACCATCAAAGCTTGTCGGCCTCTGCACCCATCCCTCTACTCGGACTGTCAGCTTATTGCCGTCAATAAAGCGTTCAAGAGCGCGGTTTGGCGATGCCTTGGTGAAGGCGTCTGCAGGATTGTCTTCACCATTGATCCAGCGGATCTCCGTGATCTCGCGACGCTCATATGATTGGCGCAGCGCCATGATGTCGATCATGAGACGCTTTTCCTTCGTCGTCCCAAGCTTTACTAGGCACTCGTACAAGGAGTACGAGTCTGTACAGATAACCAAGGGAATTGCAGGTAGTCTAAGTCGTTCTGTAACTATCCTCAGCGTGGTTGCAACTGCAATGCCTATGTCAAAGCCGTTGACCATGCCGTAGATCTCTGAGGCCAGTACGCTCCGTGTGATGCGCTTGCATTTTGTAGAGCTGTAGTGGATCACGTTGCCCTGTATTGTGAAGGTGTTGACGTCAATAGACTCGTTGACGAGCATAAGGACAAAGCCTAGCTGTGAGCTGAGGTCCTTGTTGTTGGCAAAGGAGCCATCCACAAAGACCATCAACTTGGCCTCCATAAGATTGACAGTGACGTAGCGCAGGCCACGATCGAGATTCTCCATCTGCCATTTCAGGCGTTTGTTGAGTGCCTTGATGTCCTCGTCTGATGGTTGCTGAGCTTGAGCAGCGACGGACAGGTCAAATGACGCCTCTGGTTGGCATGTTGATGCGATGTACGCTCCGCGGGCGCGCTGCTCGGTGTACTGTTGCGCGCGGTCGGGTGCCCTGATATCCACAAGCCTGATCCTTCCTCCTTGTCCTTTCTGCCTAAGGGTCAAGACTCTGCTGGCGTCCATCGTGAGTGTACATCCATTGAAGTCTAACTGCACTTCTGGTGTCAGCCTTGCTTTTGGCTTTGACCTGAACTCTGCCTTCTGGATCTTCTTCTCTTCACGTGACGAGAACGCTGGTGTCCCGAGCATGAGAGTGTCGTCTGTCTGCATGCCAACGATGCCGAAGATGCCTGCGTCGTCTCTGTTCGTGATCAATAGGCATGGGTCGTACGTCGATGTTGCCATGTCCAGTTCCTTGCAATGGTGTCCGTGATACGTTGTCCACCAGTGGACTCCTGCCTCAGCGATTCCATACAGCGGCTTGATCACATGGAGTAGCGTGCCTTCTGGATATCGATGGACTAGCTCAGTAGGAAGATGTGCGAGTATCGTCCTCTTCAGGGTTGTCTGCGCCTGGGGATACGCCTGCGTAATGTCACGGAGCTCGATGTTCATTCCGCGTTGTACCATCTCGGGCGCCAGCGACATAATCAGGCGCTGGCTACATCGCTGTATGGTTGGAGATTGCGTCAGAATAGTCTCCTTGCCGTGGTCCTGGTAGCCTTGGATAACTAGGCGGGATTTCTCATAGGGCTTGGTTGTCTTTCCCTTGACCTCACGTACTAGGCGTGACTTGAAGATCCGGATCTTGCTGTGTAGCCTCTCGTCGTATTGCTCAAATTTAAAGACTCCACGACCTACGAGGTCGCTGATCTCTTGGTCATCAGACGCTTCAAAGGGGGCGCCTGAGGTTGTGATCACTCCATCGTTTCGTAGCTTGATAGCTAGCTCAAGATCGTCCTGCTCCTTCTTGGTGATGTACGCGTGCGCCTTCCGCTTGTTCTTTGACCCTGGAGGGCGGCCTCTCCTGCGTGGTTGCACTGCCGGTGGTACTGCTACCGGCTCATGCGGCTCATTCGGCGCGTGTGGCGCATCGGGGTCGCTCCAAAGGTGGTCCGGTCTGTAGTATGGCTTGACGACAGTGGATCTGAATGTCGTTGGACCATTGACCATGTCAACAGTGACGTTGTGGCCATCTGTACTGGCGATCTTGTACGGGCCATTCCAGCCATCACTCTCTCTCCATACTAAGACTTCGCTCTGGAGTGGGAGCGCGAGCATGTCTGCAGTGGCTGGTCCATTGCGGGTGTTCAAGGCGTCTGCAACTTGGTGCTCTGCCGTGATCTTGCGTAGGGCTTTCGTCGCCTTTTGAATAGCCTCGCTGCGCTTGACCATTGACGGGGATGGCGGTGACTCTGCAGTCATTCGTGGGTACGCTCCAAAGACCAGTAGCGTCGGGACTAGTCCATCGGGGCCAGCAGTATCGTTGACAGCCTTCACAGCCATCTGGAGAATCGCGTCGTCGGACATAGTGTCAGTGAGTTCTGCATAGAGTATGTCCCATGCGCGGCGTAGAGGTGCATGGTACCTCTCAGTTTTGCCGATAGACCAGTGCGCCTCCGTAGGTACTTGCTTGCATGTGACTCCCATGATCTTTGCTTCTGCGCGGAACTCTGTGCTTGCAAAGTTAGTGCCTGCGTCATGCGTGATAATGTCTGGTGGTCCTTGATACGTGTCGATCCATAGTATCCGCAGTGCTTGCCATGTTTCTTTAGCTGAGATAGCGCTAAGGAACCTCGCGCCTTGAAACGCTGTTGAGGAATCGACCACATGCAGTACAGGTTTGTTGCTCAGGTACATCACATCCACCAGGATCTCATAGTTGAAGTGGTGATCATCCTTGAGAGTGAATTTGAATCGGCGCGGTGCGGAGCTGTGGAGCTGGCAGTGGTGGCAGAACTTAGTGACTTCTTCTAGGGTTCTTTCTTCGAAGTCGTTATGGCCAGCATCCTTTAAGAGCTTAACAAGTCGCGTGACAGCTGGGTGTCCAAATCGTCGATGGAGCCGTCGCAACTCTGTCTCTGTCAGGAACACAGTTGCTCTCTCTCTTTTGTTCAGATGGAACCAAGGATGTCCCCATTTGCGAATTACAGGGATGTTTACGTCACCCTGGACTAGCTCATCTGTGGTGTTGTTAAAGTAGACCTTTAACCTGTCCATGTCTGCAAGGCACAATAAGAATGGTGTAGGTGCGTCAAGCACCTCAAAGTTGATCGTCCCAATGTCTGTAGAGACCTGTGCAGTGCCAATAGATGATGTAGCCTCGCCCTTGCCGAATTTGATAGATGCCTTTCCTGCTGTAGACGTATCCATCCTAACTGTAGGATCTTCCCTTGTGAGTGCAAGGTACTGCTCCTTGCCAACTGTGGATACGTTGGCAGCGCCTGTATCCGGTAGGATCCCTTGGTACACAGATCTTGTGTAGCGGTCTTCAAGCAGGAACTGTGACGCTGGCGCTGATGGCGCGTCTTGGCGGTATACGTCGTCGCCAGAGATGTGGTGCAAGAACGCCTGATCTGCAAGGCATTGCTCCGTGAAAAACTGCTGTTCAAGGTATGCTTCCGCGACGTCGTCATCGTCGTCATCCTCGCAGTCTTCCTCCTCTCTCCAGCCTCTCTGATTGTACTGGCTAGTGTGCTCGATCCCTTCGTATTCTGCAAGATGTACGGAGAAGTCCTTGGGGGGCTGTGTACCTGTAAAGTATAGCGTAGAGAAGAACTGTGTACGGGCAGCCTTGCGCTCTTCGTCTGTGTGGTTGGTAGACCAGCATCCTTCCTTCTGGCAAACAAAGCATTTCTTCCTCCAGCGTGGCTTGAATCCTCGTCCGTTGTCGTCGCGCTGCTCGCCTCCTCGATATGCTCCTCTGGATCCGCCTCTGAATCCTCCTCCACCTCGAGATCCACCTCGGATTCTTCTATTGCCGTTGTATCGGCGATCTAAGTAATATTGGTCCTCTGTGACCATCTGGGCAGTGTGTTGCCGTGCAAGGTGTGTCTCAACTGCAGAACGTAGGTCTGAGAAGAGTCCTTCACAGATTGTGGCTGGTTTGAACAGTGCCATCTCAAGCTCTGGTACTCCTCGGCAGGCATTGATGACAGTGGTACGTAGGGCATCCTCGCCCTCAAAGTTCTTGCCAAGGGCACGCTGGCATAGCTGCAGCTTGTCAAGCAGGATCTGCAGAACCTCGTGTAGTCCCTTGTCGGGGTTCTCTGTGCGGGTGCGAGCGAAGGTTGTAGTCGTCCAGTCTGTGTAGTAGTGCTGGTGATGGACGTCATGGTCGAAGTGGTTTTTGATTGCCATGTACGCATCAGCAAAGCTGTCATCTCTCTCTACAACCTGTATGTAGAATGTCTCTGCACGTCCGGTAAGGATACGGGGAAACACTGCGTGAAACTGCTCTTCTTGGATATCTACCTGCCAGCAGATGCTGAAGAAGATCTTGATCTTATCGTCTAGGAGATCGTACGCATTCCCTGTATACTTGTTGCTATTGTCCCATAGCTTAGAGAACTGCGTGATCGTATTAGCGTCGAGTCGATCGTTGCGGGACCATCGCGGCGGTAGCGTCTTGTACGGGTCGTATGGTAGTTCGGGTGGTCTGTTAGGGACGCGGTTCGTTGGCTGTTGCGGAAATGGCGTGACTTCGCGATATGCAGTCGCTGGCGGCCGTGTCTGTAGTTGCGCACGCCCTTGTTGCGGCTGCGCGGCCTGCTCCCACAGTTGTCGATGCTGAGGCCCTTCTAGCGTACCGCTCATGTGTAGCGGCTGTTGTGGCTCTATTGTTTGGGAACGGCTCTGGACGCCTTGTCTCACTCTATACTGCTCTTGTTGCTCGCCCTGCGACGGTCGTTGTAATTGCGACGGCTGTGGTACTTGCGGTGGCTGTTGTAATTGCGGCGGTTGTTGTAATTGCGGCGGTTGTTGTACTTGCGGTGGTTGTTGTACAGCTGGATAGACTGTGTGCTGAGTGTCCTGTTGGCGTTTATTGCTCTGCTGGCGCTGGTACGCTTCGGACTGTTGGTCGAATTTCATGGCTCGAAACTCTGCTGGTTCCCATTCAAGAGTATTCTCTATACCTAGAATGTTGTAGAGAGAGTCCGCCACCCTGGCGTGATTGTTGCCAGTGTATACTCCCCGGTGTCGTAGCACACTCTTAAGAGACCTTAGTGTACCACGCTCAACCTTGCTAAATAGCTCCTTCGTCCATCCTTCAAAGTCCCATTTGTAGTCAATGAAGAGGTCATCGTCCCAGGCCATTGACACATTGTAGTCGTGGATAGCTTTAGCGACCCACGTTGTTGCGTGTGTCTCATTTGCGTCCGCCGGTGCGGGTACACCCCAGAGAGCTGTATTGATGACCTTGAGTGCAACTGTGTATGGACAGTTTTCCATAAGTTGTTCCGCGGTAAATTTGGCCCATGGTGAGTCTGAGAGGTGTTCTGATTGCTCATTCTGTAGTTGATTCTGAGCTTCAGCAGAGTCTGCAGAGCTTATTTCGCTTTGGTTATCCGCCATCTTGCTAGCGGGTGTTGACGCGTTGTCGGTGTTGTTGTCTCGCTGGTTGGTCGTGCCAGCGCTTGTTGTTGTACGTGATCGGATCGTCCGGAGACGCTCGTACGGTTGAGTTGTATTGCGTTGCTGACGCGCTCTGTGTTCGCGGATTAAGCTAAACCAGCAGCTGTAGAGGGAGGTTAAGAGTGCTTTGTGTTATCTCTGCCTCGCTCTGTTCTTAGCACAGAATCTTCTCCCGGGAGTATAACGTCGTGCGTCAGGGAGTTCGTCGAAGATGCGGTCTGTCTCTTCTACCTTGCTGTCTGTGATCGCCTTAAGCAATCACTGATCAGTGTTGGAAGGTCTATAGCACTAGTGCTGAAAGGAAATAACGATAACTAGGAATGCATTCTGTTCGGTGATGGTGATTGATTTTATTACGAACACAGCTGCTACGAAGGTATACCTAAGCTCTGCGCAAGGTGGGCCGAAGTCGGGCCGAAGTGTCCAGCAGCCGACGTCTCTACCGATACTCACGATCCGACAATAGGGTAGATAGACTATACCCTCAAAATAACCAACTAAGAAAGCTTCTGTAGCTTCCTGAAGAGCTTCGATTGCAGATCGTTGAAAGCGGATATCGGCCTTGTGCACCTGTGCAAATTCGCGCACTACGCGGGAAAAGGGGAGTTTTCGCAAGAGTAGTTCAAAACCTCTCTGGTATCTCTTGATTTCCCGTAATGCGACAGCTAAGCTAAATTAGAAAATAGCTGTGATAAACGACTGTGATAACCTACTGCCGGCCTTAAACTTGCGCTTCTTCTTAACAGCTACAGGTGCCTTTCGCGTAGACTTTCCTGCTACTTGACGTCTAGCCTTACTAGCAAGGGCCTTCTGAGCCGGCTTGCCGCCAGTAACTGTCTTGCCATCAGGACCACCCGGCCGGCTTTACCGGTGACCTTAGGCCGTGGTTTTGTCCTTGCCATTGCGTAGTAGAGTAGATGATGAACGTAGGCGACGTATGTGATTAATTACTGTGATAAATGTGGTCGACAATTAAGAAAGTAGTAGGCTGAAAGAGTTAGGTAGCTGGAAAGTTTGGGCGACGGCAATTTCCCGATTTCCGCACTAGTAAAGGCAGCAGCGCACGGACTGCATGACGTAATTTGCTGTTTCACGATCGCATACAACCATTTCTGTTGCAAAATCAGTAGCGAGCATATCATACAAACGTGTTAAACTGCTGTGATAAACGCCGAGCTCGCGCATGCGTACAGCCCAAAAATGAAGGAATCATCGATGTGTTGATCATTTTGGGTAATTTCCGCGTTTTCGCGCTAGCGCAGGCAGAAGCGCACGGACCATTTCTAGGTGAGCATAATGCTGTCTACCCATTTCTCCAGCCCCTGACGCCCAGTAACTCCCAACACCTAATAACTCTCTTTACTACATTGAAAACACCCCATTTACAACAGCGCATTATCACAGTCCCCGCCATGCCTGTCGCGAAAGAGCAAGTCGGCGACGTACCTGAAGGCCTAGTTCCAGCCATCAAACTTGAACCTCCGCCTGGGTTCGAACAAGATGAGTGGGAGCAGCTTACCGATGTAATAATCACAGCCATTTATCACAGCTTATGCTAATATAAGCAGGGATTTGCGTGTGAAGCTGACGAGATTGACGGTATCTTAGATCAAAGAGGTAGTGGGGGTTCACGAAAAGGCCGACCTATCAATTTGAGCGTCCCCTATACTGGCTCTCTGAGTGGTAGCGCCCGTGCTATTGCTCAACGTGAACGCAAAGCTCTTTTCGATAAAGAGGAGAAGGTACTTGAAAGCGTTAGAACAGCCGACCGCTCCGCGAAGTACCAACTGAAGAAATCGCTTTTGCAACAGCCTAAGTATAAATTAGCAAATAGTGCTAGACAGGCTAAGCTGCTAGAGAAAGAGTGGGATATACTTTCAGAGAAGCGGTTTACCCAGAAAAAGTCTGGTAAGTTATCACAGCTGTTTATCATAGACATCTGCTAATAGACTATCCCAAGTGGCGAAGGATATACTAGCAATACCAATTGCTCAGGTTGGGGTTGAAAGAGTTTTCAATGTTGCTAAGGATGTTATTGGTAGTCGGAGGCACCGACTATCTGCCCGGACAATACAGCAGATAATGGTTCTTAAGGATACAATATCTCAAGAGGAAGAACAGGGTCTAGACTACCTAGTTGCTCAATTAGGGGAGGATGGAGAGCCAATTGACGAGGTTAATGATCTTTTTGAGCTTCCAGCCTCGTTAGAGCATACCTTCGATATAGATGAGGAGAACCAGACTACAGAAGAAGAGTCGGAGGAAGAGGTCCAGGAGGAGCGTCAATTGCCACCTCGAAAGCGCCAGCGTCCTCAGCGCTACCGTGATAATTAGCTGTGTTAATATATCTCGTTTTATGTATCTACTATATCATCAACGTGTACACATTATCTTAATTAAGTGTTGTTCCGTTAAAGTACCCAAAAAATATAACCCAACCCCAACCCAACCCAACCCAACCCAAGCCCAACCCTACCACTTGGTCTGTGCGACCCCAGCCCAGCCCTAACCCATGGTCTGTGCGACCCCAACCCAACCCTAACCCATGGTCTGTGCGACCCCAACCCAACCCCAACCCAAGACTGGGTATACCCAACCCATTTGCCAGCGTAAGCCTAAGAGGTTATCGTGCTTCTATGCTAGTTCTAAGTCCGCCTGCTAGAAGTGCTAGACAAAGAGGACCCGCACACCTAGCTTAAAGCAGCTTAGGTGTAATCTATTGCTACTAACGCTAGGTCTGTGGCTGTGTGGCTGTGTAGCTGTGTGGCTGTACGGCGCTTTTGCCAAGCGCTTTAGAACACCGGAAAATCGGCTCGGATTGGGAGCAGGGCTGTTTTAGGTTTGAAGGCCCTGGCGTATAGCTCATGTCAACGAACACACCTAGCAGCGAAACAGCAACCGCAATCAGCCTCCAACACAGCCATCATGCAATTTCGAGACATAGTGCAACCCACGACTATAACTAACGCGAAAGCTTCCATCCTATAGAGATAAACCGTCGCGCTGCTCTACAGCTCCGCAGACCCGCCGTCGATCCCTTGTCCGACCTACCACGTTCTGGTGCTGTTGAGCACATCGCGACCGATACATATACTAAGCCGTAGCCGAATACTGCTTTAGCTCGTAGAAGGGGGCATAACGAGTTAGGAGGCGTCTGAGAATAATGTGTATAGGACTTACACAGCGGGCATAACAAAGGACAGACTAGCTGGCATGATACAGAATACTAAGATCCGAGCCTAGGCTTCCGCAAGCGGAGTGCATGTTGCAGAGGTTCAGCCTTGCACTGCCATATTTAGTACCCTGTGCCTTGAGCTCTGCTACCCCGCTATGCTTCTGCCTTGTGCTGTTCAGCTCATAACGTACTTCCCAACCAACACTTCTAGAAACATAAGTAATGCTTATCTTTACTAGTTAAAAGCTTGATGTATATCCTCATCCCACCTTAAACTCTCTAGCCAATAACGAAGTATTCTAGTGTAGGGTACAGATGGACCTCTTTGTCTACGAACCGATCGATCTCGAGCGTCCCGCGTTTCGACTTTTACAGCTGCTACGAGGCAATGAGCCAGTCATCGAGTGTAGGCTGTACCAAGTCTACCTCGATGGCACCGACACGGTTCCGTATGATGCTTTATCATATACTTGGGGAGGTACGGACAAGACGTCTACCGTAACAGTGAACGAGAAGACGTTTGATGTCACCGAGAATCTACATTCAGCCCTTCAGCATCTTCGCTCGGAGGATACAGACAGGGTACTCTGGGTTGATGCTATTTGTATCGATCAGAGCAACGAACTAGAGCGGGGACACCAGGTCCAAAGAATGTGCAAGATCTATTCGCAAGCGGAGGAGGTGCTTGTCTGGTTAGGCCAAGCAACAGATGAAACCGATCTCTTGATGGACTCTCTTCGGCGACTAGAAGAGTGCAGTTTGATTTATGAGCACAGAAGCTGGGATCTCATGCAGTGGAACACATTCTGGCTGTTAGTTCCTCAAGATCAAACTTCCAAGCCGCGTGAAGGCTTAGAGCTGCTCTTAAAGAGACCTTGGTTCAGCAGAGTCTGGATCTTGCAGGAGATAGCCAATGCAAAGAAGGCGCGTATTTGGTGCGGCACCAAATTTGTTCGGGCACGTACTTTTGCTCTGGCACCGTCACTCATAGGCGTCAAACCAGAACGGCATTGTCAAGCTGTCTTGGACATCATGCCTGGGCGCTTGCGGGAGGAGACCTGGTGGAGCGAGAGCAGAGACTTGTACAATCTTTTGCTGAAGTTCAGCGAAAGCAAAGCGAGCGACCCACGAGACAAAGTATACGCCTTATTAGGCATATCTTCAGATGCTTGCGACACAGATAGCCTCTGTCCAGACTATACGAAAGACCTTCAGGGGGTCATACGCGATACTTCTTCATTCTTGTTCGGACCGTCAGATGTTTCCTACGAGACGATGCCAAAGCTTCTAGAGGATCTTACTTTACGAAATTCTACATCTTTCTTGGAACTTATTCGAACGTCTGATGTGAGGGCAGTTGAAAGTTTCCTAATGCGGCGAGGACTCGAGGTACCACTGTCGGAAGATATGGTCAAGAGCGCAGTGGGAAACGAAGAAAGTGGGACAGATATCACAAGTCTTTTTCTTCAGAAACGTAGAAGCGAAGTCAAGGTAACGGAAGGAGTAATCAAAGCCGCCGTAGGGAACGCAGGGCATAGGAGAGCTATTATGATTCTTCTTCTTCAACAACGCGAAACCGAGGTTTTAGTAACAAAGGAGATTATCAACGCACTTCAGACGATATCTAAGAGAGACCACGAGGCGGTGGTACAGCTGCTTCTTAACAAGAGCGCTGACGTTGACTCGCTGGTTGAATACTACGGAAAAGTACTCCATGCAGCTTCGTACAGTGGCAACGAGGTGGCGGTGCGGGTACTGCTCAATCATGGCGCCGATCTCAACGCGCGGGGTGGCGAGCACGGCAACGCACTCCAGGCGGCTTCATCTGGAGGCCACGAGGTAGTGGTGCAGGTGCTGCTCGACGAGGGCGCCGACGTCAATGCCCAGGATGAATACCACGGTAACGCACTTCAGGCGGCTTCAGCTAGAGGCCACGAGGTAGTAGTGAAGCTGCTGCTCGACGAGGGCGCCTACATCAACGCGCAGGGTGGACACTATGGCAACGCACTCCAGGCGGCTTCATCTAGAGGCCACGAGGCCGTAGTAAAGATGCTGCTTAATAAGGGCGCCGACGTTAATGCAGAGGGTGAATACTACGGCAACGCACTCTATGCGGCTTCAGCTGCAGGCTACGTGGCGGTGGTAAAGCTGCTGCTTGACAAGAGCGCGGGTGCCGACGCACAGAGTAGATACCATGACAACGCACTTCAGGCGGCTTTAGCTGGAGGTCACGAGGTAGTGGTGAAGCTGCTGCTCAATAAGGGTGCCAACATCATCGCTCAGGGTAAGGGCCACGGTAAAGCACTCTATGCGGCGTCAGTCAGAGGCGACCAGGCGGTGGTGAAGCTGCTGCTCAACAAGGGAGCTGCCATCAACGCACGGAGTTGGACCTACGACAAAGCACTCTATGCGGCTTCATCTAGAGGCCACGAGACGGTGGTAAAGCTGCTGCTCGACAAGGGTGCTGACGCCAATGCTCACGATGAATACTACGGTAACACGCTCTATGCAGCTTCAGCTGCAGGCCACAAGGTAGTGGTGAAGCTGCTACTCGACAGGGGCGCTGACGTTAACGCGTACGATGGAAATTACCGTAACGCACTCCAGGCGGCTTCGTACGAGGGCAACGAGATAATAGTAGACTTACTGCTAGATTGTGGCGACGACGCCAGTGTGAAGAGTGAGTATCATGGCAACGCACTTTATGCGGCTTCAGCTGGAGGCTACGAAGAGGTGGTGAGGCTACTGCTTGACAAGGGCGCCGACGTCAACGCGCAAAGCTGGACCTACGACAAAGCACTCTATGTGGCTTCATCTAGGGGCCACAAGGCAGTGGTGAAGCTGCTGCTCGACAGGGGCGCTGACGTTAACGCGTATGATGGAAATTACTGTAACGCACTCCAGGCGGCTTCAGCTGCAGGCCACGAGGTAGTGGTGCAGATGCTGCTCGACAAGGGCGCCAACGTTAATGCGCAGGATAAATACTACGCTAACGCACTCTATGCGGCTTCAGATAGAGGCCACAAGGTGGTGGTAAAGATGCTGCTCAATAAGGGCGCCGACGTCAACGCGCAAGGTGGACACTACGGAAACGCACTCCAGGCGGCTTCAGATAGAGGCCACGAAGCAGTGGTAAAGCTGCTGCTCGACGAGGGTGCCTACGTCAATAAACGGAGCTGGACTTACGACAACGCACTCTATGCAGCTTCAAAGAGAGGCCATGAGGCGGTGGTGAAGATGCTGCTCGACAAGGGCGCTGACGTGAACGCGCACAGCGGGAATTACGGCAACGCACTTCATGCTGCTTCAACTGCAGGCCACGAGGCGGTGGTGAGGCTGCTTCTTGACAAGGGGGCTAACGTCAAAGCGCAGAGCTGGAACCACGGCAACGCACTCCAAGCAGCTTCATCTGCAGGCTACAAGACGATAGTCAAGCTGCTTCTCGACAAGGGCACCAGCGTGAACATGCGGGGTGGACACTACGGCAGCGCAATCCAGGCGGCTTCAGCTGCAGGCCACGAGGCGGTGGTGAAGCTGCTGCTCGACAAGGGTGCCTACATCAACGCGCAGGGTGGACACTATGGCAACGCACTCCAGGCGGCTTCAGCTGCAGGCTGCAAGGCGGTGGTAAAGCTGCTGCTCGACAAGGGCGCCGCCAATGCGCAGGGTGGATACTACGGCAACGCACTCCAGGCGGCTTCAGCTGCAGGCCACGAGGTAGTGGTGAAGCTGCTGCTCGACAAGGGCGCCAATGTCAACGCGCAGGGTGGACACTACGGCAGCGCAATCCAGGCGGCTTCAGCTGCAGGCCACGAGGCGGTGGTGAAGCTGCTGCTCGACAAGGGCGCCAATGTCAACGCGCAGGGTGGACGCTATCCGCCTCTGCAGCGAGCTGCTAACCATGCTAGACCTATAGAACTCCCCTACGGGATATATACTAACGCTACTTGTCCTTTCTCTGTCTACGGCGATAGTTAAGAGCCCGTAGCTTACTATTCTCCTTGTCAGATAATAGCACTGTTGAAGATGAGAGCGTATAGACGCCGGGTTAGACTACCGTCCGTGCGCATGAAATGAGCCGGGTCGTGTTTCGAGCCACCCAACAACATCAGAATATCACAAAGATAAGGCTGTAGAGCCACCCACAATAGCTATTATCACGAGATTTTGTGGTGTTGTAGTAATTATATCATTGCGATGAACTTGCGCTACTTATATTTACTCGGTACCTTGGTGGTGCGGCCCTGGCGGGTGGTTTGAGTCGGGATAATAGATGTAGCCACCTCGGCTTGTACACGAGGTGCACCATCACCAACACCTTTTTGACGCTTCTGCTTTTGAGTAGAGCTTTGTGAGGCCTTACGCTTGCCGTTTTGGGGTTGTTGTATAGCTTTTTGAGAGTCGCGAGCTGCTTTTCGACGCTCTTTTTCAGCCTTCTCGGCAGCCCGCTCCTTCTCCCGCACCTCCTTGAGTCTCTCTTTCTCAACATGCTTTTGCTCGGCCTCCTGAAGCTTGTAGAGTCGAGATTGTTCCTTCAGGTATCTTGCCTCTGCTTTTTGTGCTTTTTCAAGCTGTTGTTGTTGTTGTCGAGCCGCTTCATCGTCCCGAGCCTGACGGACCTTCTTGGGAGACCAGAAGACGGCTCCACCATGATACTCATGAGGCTTGTTAAGTTGTAGGGTGTAGGACTTCTTTTCCCGTCTCTTTTTGATGCCCATAGCAGCCCTCAGCCCCTTTACTTCCCCCCTAAGGAGGCTTGCTTGGGCAGAGATGTGATGGAGACTTCGGCGAAGCTTTTTGACGTCCTTATTGCTTTGATCTTTCACTGTACGTCGTATAATAGACTCTAATTTGAGCCAATCGTCTCCAGAGAGGCAGGAAGATGAGCTCTCATCTGAATTGTAGCCCGCCTTGGCGAATCTTTTGAGTATAACCTCGGCATTAGGGGGGTGAATACCTATAGCTTCAAAGGACTTTGTAATCGTTTGAGGCCTAAAAGCAGTACACCAGGCGTTCCAAAAGAGGTGAAAGAAGTCTCCTTTTACTATTGAGAGTAGCCCCTGGCTGTCCTGAAGGTACTTCGTGAGCTCATTTAAGTAGGCGTCCGAGAGAGGCTTGAACAACGATACATCCAGGGGTTGAAGCGTGTGGGTAGCGTGAGGGGGAAAGACGGCGAGGAGTATCTTGTTGTCGTTGCAGAAATTGATAAAGTCCATAGTAGCATGAGATCCATGGCTATCAAGGATAAGTAATCGGTACCCAGTGACTCCTGAACGCCTCGTCTCCCTTATAAACACCTAGACTCCGCAACAATCAATTCAATCCGGTCACTCTCCTAGACCCACTTACCTATCTAGGTAGGGCTTAAACTCCTATAGGTAACTACTAGGCTTAAAGCGGTAATCAATCAATCCAATCTGAACCTTCTAGGACCCACTTAATTGATTGTTGCGGACTGTGTAAACACCTCCTTGAGCCAGGCAAGCCCTATATCGTTGTTCGTCCAGCCCGAAGGAGACGAGGATACGAAGACGGAGTGCTTTCCAGCTTCAATAGCATCAACCCATGATGATTGTAGGGTCCCGGCGTCCGATTGGAAGATGAGGGATGGACTCAAAGCTGTACCATCGGCGCAAACGCAAGCTAACACAGTAATCCATTGAGTATTGCTATCTTGAAGGCATGCCCTAACCCCCTTTTAATCATATAACACCTTGTCGAACACGCGTTTTGATCGCCCAAGGCTTCCAATTTGAAACCCCTTTTCATCCATATTGTAGATCTGAGTAGGTTGCACCCTATACTCCATCATTTTGGCATGCAGAAGCTCAAAGTACAAGCTGTATTTAGCCCCTGAATCAGCTTTGTGACGTTTGCGGTCCATCCCAGAGGTGTAGCGCGATGTGAGTTCAAATGGGTGCCTGGCCATAAACCGAGTAACCCAGGTTTCTGAGACGTCCTTTCCAGCCAAAGATGACGCGAAATTGCGTATCATTGTCCTCGTAGGTGGCAAACGTCGCTCGGAGAGCCCCTTGATGTACTGTACAAGCTCCTTCTCCTGTTGTGGGTGTAGCGCGTTATGCGCAACGCTGTGCGGCCTTGTTCGACCTTGGTGTCTTCGGGCGAGCGTAGCCCGGCTTATATTATACTTTTTTGCAACTTCGCGATAACTAAACGATGCGCCTTCTTCACGCGAATCGATGTCTTCAATCGCTTTCTGAATCGGGTCCATGGTGGTGGAGTTATGATGCGTTTTGTATGGGTGGTTGGAGTTGAGGGGTGGCTCAAAACACGACCCGGCTCATTTCATGCGCACGGACGGTAGCGCGACCCGGCTCATTTCATGCGCACGGACGGTAGCGCGACCCGGCATCTGTGAGAGCCAATCGGATCACAGGAAGGCTTGGCACCCCCTAGGTGTGCCCCCAACCGTAGACAGAACCACAACACAATCAATCATCAATATTATCATCATCATTACCTATTTCATCAGTATTCCAGATAAGAGTGAATATCTGACACTCCTCTATAAGTATTATTACTAACTATATGTAAGGAGTATTCGAACAGGCACTAAGATGTAGGTATAGGCTTGTATTAAGACGAATCCTTAAGGAGCAATCAAGGATTCAGTGAGATGCTATATACGACTATGGCACGTGACTGTGGCTGGCTCGGGCCGATGGGTCTTTGAAGGGGTCCCTGAGGCCTACCGAAGTATGACCCAGCTGGAGTATCGTGACAAGCAAGCCGAGCCGGGAATCCTTACGCGTTAAGGTTAAGGATATGCTGAACAATCACATCCTCCTCTATTTTAAGGAGCTTTATTGAGTTAGGCGTGCAATCGCGTCGATAAGTTGTTCTAGTAAGTTAATTACTAAGTGTCACTTAAGAGACGTTATAGTGTCAGGTTTAAGGCTTGAAATCTGGTCGAGGTAAGGTTGAGTTGAGAAGAGCCTGACGCCAAGAGCGCAAGGGCCAATCCTACCACCTCAAATTCTACCACCATAGCCATGTTACAAGTAACAGGAAGGATTCTCTCCTTGATGGTGGGCGCAAGGTTGAAGGTCAACAAGCCTACGTCAGAAGGTAACGATCGGCGCGGGGCGCGCAGATCACGTGACTGACATCCCGCCAAGACCAACCATCCGAGGGATGGCAGGGCGCCTAGGGATGGCAGCCATCACGAACATCATTGACATCCCAGGGATGTAAGGGATAGTCGGGATGGCACTCGACAAAGCAACAAGTATATAGTTGTGGAGGATTCCCTTAATACACTCGTTGTAGTCAACTTCAAATAGTCACAGTCCGCAACAATCAATTAAGTGGGTCCTAGAAGGTTCAGATTGGATTGATTGATTACCGCTTTAAGCCTAGTAGTTACCTATAGGAGTTTAAGCCCTACCTAGATAGGTAAGTGGGTCTAGGAGAGTGACCGGATTGAATTGATTGTTGCGGAGTCTACAAATAGTTCATCTCTTACCTAGATTGATACTAGTTATTGTATCGTTTATATAGAATTGGATTGTTCTTCCAAATACCTACTATCCCACCTAGTCGCCAGACAACCCACGCGGAACCAACAACATAAGACTCACCTGCCTTAGTGCGGACCAGGAAAGAGCAGTATAACCCCTCCGCGTAACAAAGAGGTTCATCTTTACGTCGTTAGACGACTACAAGATAAGGGGGTGTGTAACAGTTATAAGAAGAAGCAGATCACGTGTTAGTAGTCTAGTGCTGCTTTCTCTCTTTATTAAGCACCTCTTACCTTAGCTGTATTATAGATACGTCATGTAAACAGACCCTGCTGCTGCCTTCGTAAAAGACGAGCAGACACAACACTACAAGACAATATACACAATATACTCTGATTACTGCCTTGCGCGGTTACACTTTAATTAACTGCATATACTGCAATAAAAGAGCTAAGGCGTCTATTGCGTCCTTACACCCTTTTAGGCCCCGAAACCTTGTATCACGGGACCAAACAGTAGTTGCAAGGTAAGAAGGTAGCTGTAGTGTAAAGGTCTATGTACAAGAGCGCGGGGAGGATATTGTCAGATTAGATGAGATATTGCACAAAAGTGATGGATGTTGACGATTGATTGTTGTCTGCGTTCTGTGTCCTGGGTTGCGTCTGGTTCATTTGAGGGGGTGCCAAGGCTCTCTCGGCTCTGATTGGCTGTTCCCGTTGCCCCTCATTATGTATGGCCTCTGACTTATGCGCACCCTTCTATTTGACAAAATATTCCATCTAGGTGGAAATACTGAGACTTCTGGCAAAAAAAAGCAAAAACATACAACAGCGGGGATTCGCTAGTGGTCACCCACCTAACTACTAATCCGCCGGTACACTGCTTATATATGGCTGAGCGGACGGGAAGCCTAGTTTCCTCCCTCGCGACTGCCACAAAAACCCTTAATTTTCCCGTAAACGGTAATCTGGGCGGTGCAATTGTCCGTAAAGTGGTCCTAAATACGGTTTATTAGTTGCTGTTAGTGCGAGGCTGTGCAGTAAGCGCTAAGCCAGAATAACTTCACCTAGAACAAGGCTGAGCGCGCTAAATATATTGGCAGCGACCTCGGGACGATCTTGGGATGTAAGTGTTACGATCACAGGAAGGGGGTCGCAAAGTGACAGGTTGACGTTGAAGGCGGGGCACGGCAAGTGGGCTGTGTGACGCAACCACGTGACCTGCCCTCCAGGCTTGGCGTTACCCTCCACTGTATCCATGGACGGTGTCGACCGCCACGGAGGGCATGGAGGGCGAGCCTACAATGGAGGGCACAGTTACTATATAGCAGTACGCAATGTGCCCTTATGACTCATTGTGTTCAACTTGATTAGTATCTCCAATACTGTTGAGAATATCTGGGTTCAGTCCAGGGTAGAAGGTGCTTGAGAGTCACATGATATGCTGGTGTGGCAGGCACTGCCCGGTGGGCAATAGCACCCACAACAACAGCCCAAGTCTGTGACACCGGACAACATAGTAGTCAATACAATACGTTGCAGCCACCCCGCCTTGTCCCTCTCACTCGGTTATCCACAGTAGTCATACTACTAGAGGGACCTTGTTCCAATAAATACTAGCATTGATTCTCAACCACCGTATATTACATCGATCTACTAATCGTGCTATACACCCCTCGTGTCTATCGCACTCACTCTTCTCTCGAGAACCAACCCTAGATCAGTTAGCTTTACTAAGGGAAGCTTTCAGTTCTTCACAGTAAGCTGCGAGGACGAGTCCATAGGTAGGACTTGTCTAAGCGCCCGCGACGAACACGTAGGTGGCCGTAACGCTCCGTCACAACGAAGCAACGAAGACGAGACTACTACCTCTTGGGTTTCTAGGTGCTGCTTAGAAATCCGCGATCCGTCCATTGTAAAGGGCTGAAGCCATATAGATATTTTCGGCTAAAGCCTCATTGCAAACATCATAGACGCTAGCGCGTCAGTCGTTAAGCGTAGATTTTGGAACGTTATACGCTAACGCAGCGCGTCTAGAGCCTTTTAACTGCTGCGCATTAAGAGAAGAGGAGGCAAGGAAGATATCATCTTTGTTATAAGATGATAGAGCACGTCGTGGTAGAGCCATTGAGATGCGTAGCTTTGGGGGTGATCAAGGTTGGTGGGGTGGCCGACTCGCTTGTATGGCCGACTCGCTTGTAAAACACGTTACCGAGAAAGAAAAGACTCCCAGTGTTGGATTACAGATGTCAATCGCGGGCCGCGTCGGTCCTACTTCGGTCTAACTCGTGTCAACCCCACGTATAGCTTCATAGCAACCTATGTATCAAATCAATTAACCATCACCAAACAGAATGCATTCCTAGTTACTGTTAGAACAAGGTCTCCTCTGGTGGTATGACTACCATAGGCGACCGAGTAGAGGTACGAAAGGTAACCCTGTATTGGATTGAACTTCACTAAGAGCTATTGTTCTATCTACTTGTTGTTATGATGATCTTAGGACGTACATGACAGATCATCATTCCGCGTCGGTCCTTCTGCTCGGGCTTACTCCACGAACCTCACCTCGCCGACCTGGACTGAACCTAACATATTCTTAACAGTTACGTTATTTCCTCTTCGCACTTAGTGCAAAGCCCTACCAACAACGTTAGCCTTAACTCAATCACTATAGAAATATCGTAAAGCGCGCCTCACTTTATCCGTACTTTGAATAGGTCGCATCGTACTAATTTCGTCCAGGACCCGGGCCGTGCTCGAATCAAGCGAATAGGGTCATATAAGAGCGGTTCAGTGGGATACTTGAAATCTTCTGGATTCACCCAGCAATCACTTCCAGGGATGTTAGACGAGGAGCAGTCAAGAGTGGCTCGGGCATGTGACGAGTGTCGCCGACGGAAGCGGAAGTGTGACGGCAGTAGCCCTTCGTGCGCTTCTTGTGCTATTAGGGGCATCATATGTTTTTACACAACCGATAAGCAACCTAGAAAGTAAGACCTAATGTCCTCGCAACAAATACAGCCACTAAACAAATTTTCCAGGCGCAAGAGGAATGATGAATACACCCTTAGGCTCGAGGAGCAAATACAAGTACTTACAGCGAAGCTGCAAGCTTTAGAAGAGCAACGAGGTGCTGATTCTTCGGCTCGGGGAGATGCATCGACTGCTCGCAGCCCTATTACAAACCCATCTGGCGAACTGGCATCCAATGATTGGGGAGATTTTGAGATGCATTCCGCACCGGCAATAGGGGAGATCAGCCAGCTTATGTGGAGGATGAAGCTCGGAACCGATGGCGATGTCTCATTTATAGGGCCTTCCACGAACTTCCATCTTTCGCAAAACGTAGAGGACAATGCAGAAGGCCCGCTAATTCCGCCAATTAGTGCTTACATAGCGAGCGCGCCAGATTCGAATCGCGACACTTACCTCTACGATTCGAATCTTCATCTACGCTTGTTCAGCATCTTTGTCGAAGACCTCAACAAGCAGTACGATTTCATTGATCCATCTCGTCTAGACGAGGTGATCTCGCCTTATAACCCGCATAATACTTCTCCTCTATCCTTGCTACAAAGCGCCATCTTCGCAACGGCATCGTGCTTCTTGGAAGACGCTGAGGCTATTGACCACAGTCCGCAACAATCAATTAAGTGGGTCCTAGAAGGTTCAGATTGGATTGATTGATTACCGCTTTAAGCCTAGTAGTTACCTATAGGAGTTTAAGCCCTACCTAGATAGGTAAGTGGGTCTAGGAGAGTGACCGGATTGAATTGATTGTTGCGGAGTCTACTATTGACATCGGGAAGGTGTTTGCGACCCAGGCTGAAAAGATATTACAGCAATGCTATCGAGCTTATCCAGGTGTTGTAGTGGTCGAGACTCTCTTGATTCTTGGCTGGAGAGAACTGACATTAGACAACGATAACATGGCGTGGATGTACAATTGTATGCGCCCAAATGCGTAGGGTTCTTGGATATCACTAATCCTCTTAGGCATGTGCAGTGGTCTGACAACGCATCTTGGTCTACATGCGGTAACACTGCAGGATAATGCTAGTACCCCGTCCAAAAGACAATCCTCTCGAATCATAGCGTTTTGGCGAAGCTTTTGGTTCGATAGGTAAGACGTCGCCCTACTTTATCCTACACATCTAGTCAAGAGCTGATTCGTTCAGGATTGCAACCTTCAGCCTAGGGAGGCACTGCGTTATTCCTGTAAAACGCATTAGGACTCGTTTCCCAAAGTCGACATATCCGTCTAGTATGAGCTTGTCGCAGCTTGTATTCGATCACGAATGTCGCTTTCTGATGATCTTCGACACTTTCATGGAACAAATGTGAGTGATTCCTCTATCATCAGCCCGCCCGTTACTCACAAACGGCGCACAGATATTCCTTTGACTTTTACGAAATGGAAGAGGGAAAAAGAAGACAGCTACTGCTTGATGCCCGTGACGAGATACTTCGTTTGTATCAAGGCATGGATATTCTCATCGCGCGCCCGATCCGTAGCAGCAGCAGCAGCATTCTCACACTCCACATGCTCCATCACATGGGTCTACTCCTCGTCCAAAGACCGTTTCTCAGAGAAGATACCACCAGCGGCCTATATCGTATGGCGATCCGCTCTATGTATGAATCCGCCGTGTCTATAAACAATCTGTCGCGCAACTACCGAACTACGACCGGGTTTGCAAAAGCGACAGTGGTACACATGCAATGCATACTCACTGCAGCTCTTATGCACTTACTAGGCGTTACTTCGTCAGATAAAACTGTTGAAAGAAGATCCATCACCCGATTTCGATTCTGTGTTGAAAGCCTCAAGGAGATGAAATCAATGAGATCAAGGTCGGCGAGAGCCATTTCACTGCTTCAGGAACTGGCAAATCGTTGGAAGGTCGTCCGTGCACTACCGCTGGAGCTGAGTTATCCTCTGGGTCAGGCTTTTAAGGATGGCAGTGCCCAACAAGGACAATCGAGAGCAGCCCAGATAGATGTTCTTCGTAATGATGATTCCACCGACGGACTTGGGATTCACGATGCTACTAGCGGGCTTGGTCAGACGTTCCATGCATTTGATGGGTTTCCTTTCGATCTCTGGCCTCTGGACAATCTGCAAGGAGTTACGGATGTGGGAGCAGACATTTTGGACCCAGCAGATCCTTTTAGAGACGCAAGCTTTCCATAACTACTTTCGTTGAATCTGCGCTCAGTTTGAATGGCGACAAATAATTATCCCCCACATCACGTCAGCCTCTGCTATTGCAGGTGCCTAGATCACATGAATCTTCCACGCATTTGTACCAGACTCCGCAACAATCAATCGGATCGGCATGATTGATTCCTATCTAGGTTAAAGGCTGCCTAATGAAGTAATTCTTTAACCTATATAGGAATCAATCATGTCAATCGATTGATTGTTGCGGAGTCTGATTTGTACACAGCGAGCAAACTAAAGTCTCTCCACTCAGAGAACGAATATTGGTGTTTCGTTTTGGCTGTCTTAGCCAAGTATGACGTCATTCTTGTCACCTGGCAAGCCTTGAAAGCACTACGCGTGCGGCCTGCCTTCGCGTCTCCAAATCACTCGCACTGTTTCACACGATAAAAGAAGTGCGGATACGAGACGCTCGATGCTTACAGGTATCGCGAGCCGTGTTCGCACATTCATCCCTTCTTTCTTACCTGTTCTTGATGTTCGCCCACAATGTTGAGCGCAACGAGGCCCATGTGTAGTACAGTTGCTTTCGTTGTGCATAAAATCAATTTTAGGATCCTCAGCCTCCTCGCAGCGTCAATCTTTTGAGACATTAATGTTCTTCTCATCATACAACATCATATTCGAAGCGCGCTACCTAAAATCTCGCAATTTATGTCATCTTGCTTCCTAGTAAACCAAGCGAGTCGCCCCATATTCGGATCTTCTTCCCAAAAACATACATTGGCAATGTGGTCAACATAACGCCCACAGCTATTGCTCCAAAAGTAGCAAAGAAAACGAGAGGACCGCTTTGGGCATAGTAGTCGTTTAGGATAAACGTCAGACCAAAGGCAAATGCGCTCTTGGTGACCTGAACCGAGATGTCAGTTAGACGGAAGGGAGGCAGGATTCGATGAGCTGGAGGGATCTTACCATGGCCAACCCGAAAGCATCGCCAGCTCGCTCGCCACAAACATCGTTTGTGTAAGTAACAATCCCCGTACATCCCAAACCAACGCCGAAATTAATGACGGCCATGAAGACTCCACACGCGTTTGCTGAAAGACCTACATGAATCGCACCACCGAGACCAAAACTTCCCAGTGCCAAGGCAACAGTGGCTACAGAGATGACGAGCAGTCGGAATTCTGGCTCGTAGACGCCATTGTTACGAGCAGCGAGGGTTTGGACAACCTTGTCGCATGCCCAACCACCCAAGACAGTTCCCAGCGCAGAGCCAATGAAAGGAGCGATACCAGTCAGATTGCCAACCGCAACTGTGCTCATGTTATACGGAGGCGCACCGAAGATCTGAGACACCACTGCTCCCAGGAGAATGGTCCATGTGAACGTTACAGACCACATCACGCACCCCCAGAGCACGATTGGGTGCAACAGAAGGGTCGTTGGCTTGATACAGACCGCGAAAAGGCGATTTGTGTTTTCAAAATGTACGGAACCAAGACCAAGGAAGTATCTCCAGGATGGACGAGAACCGCTCTGTATCACCTCTGACCTTGGCGAGGCAGGAAGTTTGGCGGATTTGTCGTCGTTCAAGTCCAGCACTTGCTCCGGGCCGACAATTGGGTTTGAAGTTGGCAGTGTTGGCGTTTGACCTTCAATGATACTATGACCGTTGTCTCTGTGGTAGGTCGTTTCTGGGAAGAGGAGGATGACTGCAGCCAAGGCCAAACCGAACAATATGGCTTCAAGCCAAAAGCTCCACTTCCATGACATATTCGAGATGACGTAGCCACTAAAAACTGGCGTCAAGTTCACAGAAACGATAATGGCGAAGTTCCAGAGACCGACGCGTAAGCCACGTTCGTGCACAAAGAACACGTCGTTGAGAGTCGAGGTTCCAGCGAGCGCGGAAAACCCTCCCATCCCGAGGCCTGTTACGAGGTTAAGATTGGTTCTCATCTTCAACAAAGGCTGGATAGGGTACCTTGAAAGACACGAGAAGCTAACAGTGATTTGTAGGATGTCGATGCCGCAGCCCAACAACATGAGATAAACAGTAGGCCGGTCGTAGAGATATATACGAGGCGTTTTCCAAAGACTTCTGCAAGGGAGCAGCAAAGATACGCGCTTACTCCCAGCGACATGACCAAGCTACCATTGAGTAGAGTGATATTCGTGATGCCAAGATCGAAATATTTGGCAAGATCTGTAAAGCCTGGTACCAACAATGGTCCCAGTGACCCGGTTGTACATGATCCAAAGAGGACCACAGCAAAAAGCAGTTCTTTGCGGTGTCTTGGCCAATTCAGTGGATCAAACGGGGAATCTGAAGGCGAAGGAACCAAGACCGCCTGTGTCATGGCGCTTCGGTGTCGCGCATGATCCTGAATGACGCTTGTACCTGATGGCCGCAACGTGCCGTCGGCAGGCTCAAGAATGAAAAATGGCATTTAGATTTTTGGATAAGAGTCGATGAATAGAGGAGGAGAGCGGGAAGAGCAGTGCAGTCTATTCGGGAACTACCCAGGTATATGTGATACTCATCACCCGAGCAATTGGGCAGTTGCAGAGCCATATATCCGCGGCTTAGCGTTGTTTCGGTCGCATTATACGTCTGTTTGC
Organism: Pyrenophora tritici-repentis; assembly: GCF_003171515.1. Lineage (NCBI taxonomy): Eukaryota > Fungi > Ascomycota > Dothideomycetes > Pleosporales > Pleosporaceae > Pyrenophora > Pyrenophora tritici-repentis. The sequence continues at coordinate 2,899,306 of NC_089395.1, forward strand.
ATCAAGATAACCGTCTATCAACAGAGGAACGCCGAAACCAGAGATAGGGTTGCCGGTGTAGAGATAAGTCGACTTCGAAGCTCGCCGAGATCTCTGATTGGACGTTTAATGTCTTGGCTATCCGGCGGCTCCAAAGGTTCCGCCGCTAGCATTCTTTCATATTGCCACACAAGATTGGTACACCTCTGTAGCTTCGTGCCCACCTATCTGGCGGCTGCATTCATTCCGCCGCTAATGCCATAGTGAACTGTACCGTCCTTTGTATTTCCGCAATAAATACCCTCTTCGAAATACAACGTGGTTAGATACTTTTACTCTTCTACGTTCAACACACACTGTCCACGTCATGTCACATCAACCATCATCCACTGTTTACGTTGCTGTCGCTCAGTTCGAGCCAGCATGGCTTGACTTGCCAAAGGCTGTCGAGAAGACATGCCGCTTGATCCGCGAGGCAGCAGAGAACGGCGCAAAACTTGTGTCGTTCCCCGAATGTTGGATCCCAGGCTATCCTGCCTGGATTTGGTACGTTCGCGAATACAGTTGTCCTTCGTCGATTTCCAAGGTATGCTGATATGTGGTGCCAGGACAAGGCCCGTAGACTTCGAGCTCTCGACAGCTTACATCAAGAATTCTCTGCAAGTAGACTCAACCGAGATGCGTCGCATCTGTCAGAGTGCTGCAGACTACCACATTGCCGTTGTGCTTGGGTTCAGCGAGAACTACAAAGACTCGCTCTATATCTCACAAGCTATCATAAATGCCGAGGGCACTATTGAAGTCCTGCGTCGGAAGCTGAAAGCGACGCACATGGAGAGGACGATATTTGGAGATGCATCTGGCTCTTCTCTCCACAACGTCGTGGAGCTGCCGGACGTTGGACGCGTTGGTGCCCTGGCTTGCTGGGAGCACACGCAACCACTACTCAAATACCACACTTACCATCAAAGAGAAAGTATACATGTTGCTGCGTGGCCGCCGCTGTACGAACACAGTGGCGGTCCAGACTTGTATTCCATGAGCAAAGAAGGTGCGATACTGTATTGCATACGACCAGAATAACCCTTAGCTAATGTAGTTGGTAACCAGGTGCCCGCAGCCTCTCTCAAGTCTACGCCATAGAGTCGCAATCCTTTGTTCTGCATACTACAGCGGTAATGAGTGATGCAGGCATCGCTACACTACGGACAGGCTCTGGTCTCACCATGAATACCCCTGGTGGAGGTAGCTCAGCTATCTTTGGCCCGGATGGGCGCCTGGTGGCTAACGGTCCTCCAGAGACAGAAGAGGGGTTCATTTACGCAGAACTGCAGCTTGATGATATTTTGAAGGCAAAAGGTTTCTTGGACATTTGTGGCCATTACAGCCGACCTGATCTGCTGTGGCTAGGTGTTGATAAGAAAGAGAAAACACATGTAACATGGTTGACAAGCGAGTCGGTCAGGCAAGCGAGTCGGTCACCCCACCAACTTTAATCACCTACTCTATCTTAACACACAATGCCTCCATGCCGCGCTCCTCTCGTGCATTCAAATGAAGCAGATATTCAGCTTGCTCTCTTATCTATAGATTCTGCCCAAATTTAGAGTACGCGACGCGCTGCTACAGTCTTCGATATCCCAAAATTAACCCTGATTGACCGGCGCGCTGGAAAGCGCGCGCGACGCGATTGCCAGCCCAACTCAAGGAAGCTTACCTAGAGAGAAGAGGGGGTGATTATCAGCCATATACTTCACCTAGATCAGCGTAGATTTGCGCCTACCTACGCAGCTATACGTGATATGGCTGATAAGCTGCTAGCTGCGCGCGGCGCTGGCTAGGTTAGGCAGAAGTGGCTAGCCAACTTTGTTAAGCGTACAGACAGTCTTTAGACGTGTTTTAACTAAGCGTACAATAGGTAGAGAGCTCTTTGTAAGAATCTAGCCCTTATCTAAAGCTAGTTTTAGCTAGTAGAAGAGACAAAGGCTAAGCTTAGTATCTGTAATAAGGATATATATAACTGTTGGTTGACTTTGCACTAAATGCGTAAAGGGAAATTGTGAGGGATCGATCAAGAAAGATTGGATTTGACAAGATACAAGCTATCGAGCTATCTACGTTGTGAGCCCGAACTTATGCTGTGGGCGCCAAGGCGCTAGTCCGATAAGATAAGGATCTTATCGATATGGGGGCCATGGGCCGAGCGAGTCTATGGATCCGTAACATTACCCCCCCTTTCAGAAGACGGTTGCACCTGCAAGCCGTGAATGTCTTTTATTTTATGACGCTGTGCTTGATGCCGAGCAGTTATGTTGTGTCTCATCCTTCGGGTCCTTGCTTCTGCTTGGAGACAGACGTCCTGAGTTGTGCCACCTTCCCAGGTCCAAGCTGTGCCATCAGTGAATGCGAAGGTGATAGGGCAAGCTCACAACTGTCTAGTACGCTAACAACTTCAACATCATCGCGACCAAGTGAATATGCGGCGACTAGGTTGAGATACAACGCTAGGTCTCGATACAGTTCGTGAGGTGGGGGCTTGTCGGGATAGAGACGGTGAAAGTCTTCAACCGCTTCCTCTGCGCCCCACAGGTCTGTATAGTCTTGCCATGCGGGCGAGGCATTCCAGTCTGGGGAGTTGGTGTACTTAACCTTATACTGGAGCATGCCTTTCTTGTTTGTGAGGGTGTCCTTGCGTCGTTTATCTATGCGACAGTCGACGACCATGTCTACGTAGTAGTCGTGCTCTCCGTCAGGGTGTTTCTCAGCGATGACGCCCTCACTTGGGCGAGCTGTTTGATCGGCGTCCAGGTGTAGTAACCATGGGTGGAACACTGGATGGACTTGTTTGTAGCAGTCTGGTAGTGCGAGCTCGACTGCATATCGGTTGGGCAAAGCTCGCACTTTGTATGGGCCAAGGTTCTTTGCGCTGAGACCGCGGCTCGGGCGCATCGTAGGGATATTGCGGGCATCAATATAGACTTTGTCACCGACGCGGTAGTCTGGAGCGGGCTGTCTGTGCTGGTTGGCGTAGTGTTCCATCTTGTTTTGGGACCAGCGAAGATTTTCTTGCATGAAACGGATAACGTCGGTCATCCTTTTCACCGTGCCTCGGGCGTCTTCGCGGAGCAACTGTTCTGCGCGTGAACGGGCGTCGGTAATGGGCGAGTCTTCGGTGACTAGTTCCGATCCCATGCGAGGTAGGTAGCCCTTGGTGGCAAGCGCGGGTGCGACGCCAGAGGACACGTTTTCTCTGTTATTGATGGCGAGCTGGGCTAGTGGCAGCCAGTCTACCCAGTCGTTTTGCATATAGTTCGTGTAAGCACGCAGGTAACACTTTAGTCCGGCGTTGGCGACTTCAGTCTGGCCGTCTGTTTCTGGGTGGTAAGCTGTAGAGAGCTTTGGTGTAACACCCAGTCGATGACACAGCTCCTTCCAGAAATGAGAGACGAACTGTGACCCTCGGTCAGACACAATTGTAGTAGGGAAACCTTCCTCTCTCCAGACGTAATCGACAAATGCTCGGACAACAGCATCAACTTCAAGGCTGTCTAGGGCGATAAACCGTTGCGACTTGCTTAGCCGGTCAATCACGACCATGACATGAGAGTAGGTGCGTCCGAATCTAGTACAGTCTGGCAGGGGTGTGATGAAGTCGACTGAAATGTCAGTCCAGAATCGTTTCGGTACGGGGAGCGGGTGCAGCAGTCCCTGCTTGCGGTCTCTGTATGGCTTTGCGCGTCGGCAAACTACACAACTCCGGGTATACTGAGCGACTGTGTCTGTCATGAGCGGCCAGTAGTACTGTTGGCTAACTAGGTAGTAGGTAGAGCGCTTGCCGCCGTGGCCCGCCGTGGCGGTGTCGTGGAACCGACGGACGATGTCTTTGCGAAGATCGTCGTCGTAGGGGATGAAGAGTCTGCCGCGGAAGTAAACCAGACTGTTGCGGATTTCGCAGTCCTGTAGCTCTAGCTTCAGCTTCATTTGTATGGCGACAGTGTGGGGAAGGTGACGGGCGCCGTCTGCCTTTGCTCGTATTATTTCTTGTAGTGTGGGATCGACGCGGTAGGCATTTACGATCGCTGTCATAAGTCCATCGTCAGGCGCGTTCTCCCCCGGCACCCGTGCCAGGGAAGCTGGCGCAGCAGCGTGAGGGATCTCAATTGTCTCCCCCTTAGGCTGGCTGTCCAAGGCTACGTCTGGGGTTGAGTCGTCATCCACCAAATCATCGACGCCATACGCCTCCTCGCTCATTAGATATAGCATGCCTGCTAGCGTTTGTACCTCCTCCGCGTATTCGAATAACAGCGCCGCGAGTTGAATTGCTTGTCGGGCGTCGTTGTGTGTGTGCGTGTCTCGTTTGATGACGTCGTCGACGCGGTCGGGGCCGAGGATCGTCTGGGTCTGATGTATGATCCGTGGATCGTTTGGGTTCGTGGGTGTGTCGCCGGGGCGTCTCGTCAAGGCGTCGGGTTTGCTGCCTAGTCTGCCTGGTCGGTAAGTGATCTTAAAGTTGAATTCGCTCAGAAACTCAGCCCATCTTGCTTGACGCCTGTTGAGTGCTTTGTTGACCATAAAGGTCTGTAAGGTGGCATGGTCTGAGATGACCTTCACCGGGTCCGAGGTGCCGGCCAGCTCTGGTCTCCATTCCTCAAAGGCGCGGACGATGGCCATAAGCTCCTTGTCGTAGATGGCATAGTTGCACTCAGCTGGTGACATCTTTGTGGAGATAAAAGCGACTGGTTTTAGCACTCCGTCAGTCTGGACTTGGGACAGCACGGCTGCTGTGACGGTGTCGGAGGAGTCTGTTTCGACCCAGGTCTCAAGCGCGGGGTTGAAGTGCGCGAGGACCGGGGCGATGGTAAATGCTTTCTTAAGCTTTTCGAATGCGTCGTGGGCAGCAGATCCTTGGGCGATAGGAAAGTTCAGCTTGACGTCGCCGTTTGTCCCGCGGGTAAGATCCGTGAGCGGCCGCGCGATATAAGAGAAGGCAACAATAAACCTTCGGTAGAAATTTGCGAAACCTAGGAATGCTTGCAACTCTTTCAATGTTGTTGGGGTGCCCCAGTCGAGCACTGACTTAACCTTGGCGGGGTCCATTTTGATGCCTTCAGTTGTAAGAATGAGGCCCAGGTATCTCACCTCTTGGACGGCAAACTCGGACTTGTCAATGTCTAGATGAAGTCCGGCCTCACCTAGACTCTCGATAACCTTGCGGACATGAACCTTATGCTCTGCCAAAGACGCGCTGTAGATTAGGACGTCGTCGAGGTATGCAGAGCAGAACTCGTCAAGGTAATCGCGTAAAACCTCGTTAATGTAGGCCTGAAAGGTACCTGGTGCGTTGCAGAGTCCGAAAGGCATCACTAAGTATTCGAATAGGCCATACCGTGTTAGGAAGGCAGTCTTATGTTCGTCGCCTTCCTTGATGCGGATTTTGTTAAAGGCGGCGATGACGTCGACCACGGTGAAGTAGGCGACGTTAGCTAGCCGCGCGAGCGTTTCTTTAATCATCGGAGGAGCGTTCCTGTTCTTGATAGTGACGGCATTGAGCGCTCTATAGTCCACGCAAATGCGGAGTCCACCTCCAGATTTGCGGACGACGAGCACAGGCGAAGCGAAGTCTGACTTGCTTTCACGGATCTCACCGCGTCCTCTCATGTCCTCAACATAAGCTTTAACGGCAAGGCCTTCGTCCTTACTTATGCCGTACATCTTAGCGTTTGGGTGTTTTGATCCGGGGATAATGTCAATGCTGTGGTTGACCGCGCCTCGTCGAGCGGGCAAGTCTGTCGTGGCGGGATCAGGATTAAATCGGTGGGCGAGATCGTGGAGCCATTCGGGCAACTTGTCTAGGACCTCGTCGCGAGTTTTAGCGGGCGAGTTCAGCTTCTGGTGGAACTTATCAATGTCTTCCTGAGATAGGGCGTTCATGTCCATGGCAAATAGTGAGGCGAAGACGCGGCTAGCCTGGGCTCTCTCGTCGGCGTCATCGCTGTCATCTTTGTCGAGTTGTTCAAAATCATGTGGGTACAGCCAGATAGTACCGTTCTCTGGTCGTGATGCCAGTGCGGCAGCGGCCTCACCTGACACATGGTGTATGTCCATGTTCGCGTAGGTCGGGTTCCGTTCTTTGGCTTTTGCTGCGGCCCGTCGGTGTCGACTGCTGCGAACAGTGACTTGCTCGCCTTTGTGTAGGCAGTTGGCGTAGCAATGCTCGCTGTTGAAACGCATAGTTTTTTCCCTCCAGTCGATGTGTGGATTATGCTCTTCTAGCCATGAAGTGCCGAAAATAAAGTCGTAAGTCGTCATAGGTACACTGTAGAAGAGTTCCTCGCTAACGTGTTCAGCGTGGGAGATGGGGGCTAGGACGCCGTGTGTGATAGGCGCCATGGCGAAATTGCCGTCGCCAAGTCGTAGTTGCAAAGGTTGTTTAAGCCGAAACGTCGGCAGGTTATGTCGTTGCGCAAATAGTGTGGAGATACAGTTTCCAGTAGCACCAGAGTCAGTCAAAGCTTCCGTATCAATATAGCTATTCGAAGTGGCGACCTTGCACTTGAAAACGAACTGCTGGCCTTGGACAAGCTGCTTGCCTTTGACCATAGTGTTCGCGCTCAAGACAACGTGTCTGTCCTCTATAGCCTGGGGAGGCGTCCAGTCCTCCAATTCTTGTAAACAAACGCGTAAAGTGCTAGGTGTAGCTCCGGTGAGCGGGGTAGTTTGGGTATCAAGGGTCGGTGAAACAATAGGGGGTATCGCTAACAAGGGTTGGACTGGTAGTTGTGGCTTTGACTGTGACTGTAACTGTATCTGTGGACCATTTTGGTGCGGTCCCCGGGGGCGTCTTTCGCCGGGGACGGCTAGTTTTCCGACTCGTCGGTGGCATCGACGACTGTGGCCTGGAGGGCGGCGTTGGTGAATGTAGCTTTGAGGGCAGGGACGCGGCTAGCTGGCACGATAGAGCCAGACTTGCAGGCTGCTGGGACGTCTGCGTCGGTCGGACGATGTTTCTTGCCGCTGACATTTGCCGTGCCTCCGCATTTAAAGCACTCGCCTTGCTTACTCAACGCGTTGAGTTGCGCGCGCGTGCGACCGTAGTTGTTACGCGTTGTGGAGCCGCTGCTATTGCTGTTGCCGTTGCCATTACCTCCACCACCAGCGTTAGACGTGTTGCGGCCGGTTCGGGTACCATTATTTCCGCTGCTCTGGGTGAGACGTGAGAGCTGTTGCTGAGTGCGGCAATTCTGGGCAAACGCTTCCCAAGTATCACCATGGCGGAATTGTAAACCTGCGTTACGACCAAACTTCATGAGTCGGATCGCGTGCTGGATCATTTCGTTGTCGCCCAGGTTCAATGGTGCGACTGTAGAGGTAAAGCGGGCTACCCAGGTGTTAAACGATTCATTGTCGCGTTGCTTTAATCCTCCAGAGCCGCTGTCGTGTAGCGCTGCGCTGGCTTCGGTGACCTTGTCGACCGTGTCAAAGATGCGATCAAGTTCCGTGAGGACTTCTTCCGCTGTCACGTAGGCGTTACGAGCTCCGGGTGCTGCTCTATATTCCACCTGTGCAGCGGCTGGTCCTCGCAAGTGGTCAATCAGGTAGTCGAGCTGATCTTGAACAGTTGTGTGGATAGTAGTTTTGTTTAAGAAGTCTTATCCGCTGGCTTAACGGCTTTCTTAAGAGACTGTCTACAAGACTGTCGTCGGCGTTCAGCGGCGTTGACGTCATTGCCCTCGTCCTCGCTGTTGCCTTGGCCGTCTCCACGGCCAAAAGTGACCTGTCTCTTGCGGGTGGCGAGCTTCTGTCTAATAGTCGCCTTCTCCGCTTCGGTGAGGTCGTCGTCATTCTCAAAGTCGCCGTACTCAAGGTGCGACTCTGCTGGAATGGTTTGTGTGTCGTTCTGAGCACCCTGGTCGTGGGCATCCTTGCTCGTCTCGTTTAGTCGGGCCATCATCGGCGGCAGCGCTAGAAGCGGCGGCGGATCTTTTCTGGCAGGTGGGTACAGCTATGCAGCTGGGCAATCCAGTGTCTTCCGCGGCGGCACTCTGCGGCGGCGGGTCTTTTCTGGCAGGTGGGTACAGCTATGCAGCTGGGCAATCAGGTGTCTTTACTACGGCGGCTCTTCTGCGGCGGTACGTATAGTCAATGCGATCCTCGTCGCGTAAGTGTTTCTGTCGTTGGCGTGTCGCTCGCAGCGACAAGAAAATACAATTCGCGAACGAGCTTCCAGGGCCCGTCTTGAAAGGGAGCTTGTATAATGTGAGGGATCGATCAAGAAAGATTGGATTTGACAAGATACAAGCTATCGAGCTATCTACGTTGTGAGCCCGAACTTATGCTGTGGGCGCCAAGGCGCTAGTCCGATAAGATAAGGATCTTATCGATATGGGGGCCATGGGCCGAGCGAGTCTATGGATCCGTAACAGAAATAACGATAACTAGGAATGCATTCTGTTCGGTGATGGTTCTGATTAATTGTCTACGAACATAGGTGCTACGAAGGTATACCTAAGCTCTGCGCAAGGTGGGCCGAAGTCGGGCCGAAGTGTCAAGCAGCCGACGTCTCTACCGATACTCACGATCCGACAGACATCCTATTAGCTTAGGTAGATATAACTAACGTCTAAAAGGTACGACTCCTAAAGGAGAAGGTGTCTTAGGAACTTCAAGAAACCTCTATAAACTAAGGAAATTAGCTAGAGAAAGATAACATCATTATATAGAGCAAGCGCTTCTAGGACATATAGGAAGATAGGCTAGACTTTAAGCATTAAGAAACTAAGAAGGCAAAGCGCGCTACTGTGGTGGAGCAAGTGGGAATGAACGGATCCGAAGGGCGCTCGGACAGTGGAAACCATATGGGATCGCGAAGGATCCCATCGAACATCACTCAGACACTGTGATGGGCTAGACCCATGTAGGCCTACTTGTAGGCTAAGAGAGCAGCGCAGTCATGCCTCCTACATAAATATCGACTACGCAAGCTGAATCGCGTTGATTCAACTTGTGCATGCCTTTTGCGCAGGCGTGGTGCATGTAGTCGTGCCGCTAGTCTTATAGACTCTCGCCCCTTACACTCAATACAACAACGATTTCGCCCACTCAGTTCCCCGATATAGTCTAACCCAGCGTCTGTACGCTCTTCTTTTCAACAGTGCTATTATCTGACAACCTTAAGGAAGAAGGAGTAGAGAACTAGCTATATTAGATTAGGATAATCCTGCAGGAAAACAGCCCTGTACAGTTTAGATCTATAGGTAACGTACCTAACGGGCGAGTGGGCCACACGGGCGAGTGGGCCACCTGCGCTAAGACCCCATTAAAACCACGACTGTACACGACTATATAGCACCGTCAAAGATAGTAAATAGAAATCGTAATAGGCTATTCTACTCAGAATCTATCGCTGCTTCTTGCCTACATGTGCGCATATTATGTCCTGCCTCGCCGCAGCGTCCACAGCGTCGTTGGCTAGGCTCGCCTGCCTCAACGCGCACTCTCTTCTTCGCCTTCTTCCTATCACTACATGCCCCAAACTCCTTAAGAGTCGTCAGTCGCACGCCCTCATCAATTGTTAAGGTCCCTTGCTGCTGTAAGCGCTTCCTTTTATATGATCTACGCTTACTTGAGGCCTCGTTGGCGGCTTGGAGCTCAGCGTTGCGCTTGGTCATTAACACCAGAGAATGCGCTATCATCTCTGCACCTTTTGACAGGCTTTTGATCGCCTCAACCATATACGTAGGTGAGCTATCTACATGTCTTCGAATCCTCTCTTGAATCAGCTTTGATTGCGACCCAAGTTCTAGGGTATTGCTTGGAGTTTGCGACTGCCAGGGACCGTCCTCGACGGTAGGTAGCAGTGGAGTGCGCAGCCGCACGTCAAGCGTCGATATCACAGCCTCTGGATTAAATGGGACTAAGCCAGCGCCTCGAAAGCTTCCTTGTATATTGGCCTTTGTAATCGCAGCGTCAAAAGCGCCTTTAAAGCACGGTAGGAACTCTAGTTTAGTGATATGGGTGATCTTGTTGCGCATTAGATCCTCGGCTTGGCGGCCATACGCTGTCTTCAAAGGCGAGAAACACCCCACATCAAGAGGCTGTAGTAGGTGCGACGAGTGAGGAGGCATGCAGAGAGTAATAATGTTGTGATCCTTGCAGTACTGCTGGAAATCGAGCGAGTCGTGGCTCTCGTGGCCGTCGATAATAAGCAGACGATAGTTTCCTACAGTCCTCTTCTTTGTGTGAGCGTCAAAGTGCTTTAACCACTCTAGACCAAGCTTGTTTGTTGTCCAGCCGTTCTCAGAGACTGCAATAACCCAGTCGCGAGGTAGGTTATCTTCCTTGTACCAGGCAGAGAGGTGGTTCTTGCCTTTGAAGATGATAAAAGGTGGGATTGCCCACCCAGTCGCGTTGATACCCTGGATCACTGTAGCCCACTCGCGATTGCCCTGCTGAACGCTCTTTGGTCGTCCTCGACGCTCAGAGCCTGTGACTACTGCTCCAGTTGATATCATGCCCATCATGAAGCCAGACTCGTCAAAGTTGTGGGTGTCCTCATCAAGGATACCGTACTTGGCCTTTGTGTTCTCCACAAGTCGGAACCAGCCTTGTATAACCTCAGGATCCTCACAGAGGGCTCGCTTGTAGTCATACTTGCGATTGAATTTGACCTTAAGCTCAGGGCGACGTTTGACGAAGGTTGCAGCCCAGTTCTGACCAACAGGGTCGCGGTGGCGCTCAGCCAACAAAGAATTAGCCATATCCTGCACAGCAGCAAGTCGGGGCGGAAATCCTCGCGCGTCGAGGTCAAGGATATGCTGGACAATTACATCCTCCTCTGTCTTAAGGAGGTTCATTGAGTTAGGCGTACAATCGCTCCGAAGAGGTATTCCAGCGCGTCGGCGCCCAAGAGTTACTCGAGATACGTTGTAGATAGCTGCAGCGCGTCTCTGCGACAGCGTCGCGTCGCGTTCGATAGCCTTGAGAGCAAGCTGTAATCGAGCCTCTTTTAAAGCTGGTAGATTGTTTTGTTGTTGGCTCATTGTGAAAGTACTGTAGGTAACAGTATGTTTTGGTGGGGTCTTAGCGGAGTGGCCCACTCGCCCGTGTGGCCCACTCGCCCGTGAGGTACGTTAGTAAATTATTACTAGTATAAACTACCCTTCTCCTTGCGTATATTAACAAAGACATCACTATCTAAGGTCTTATAGACAGTAGGTGCTTAGTAAGAGTATTTATTAGCGATGAGTTTGTAAGGGGCTACGCTCAGGGAGCAATCGCACAGGTATACTGGAGTTGTATTCGATGGGGAAGAGAACTACAAGCTATCTCGTGCTAAAGGTTATTCGGAGTGCGGCTCGGAATACCGTGTCCGTGCGCGCAATGCGCGGATTCGCGTAATGCGCGGGGTCAACCACAAATTACTTTCACCTTAACCATCCACAGCGCCACCAATATGGATCCGATTGAAGCTGCGATTGCAGCAATCGACGTGCACGGATCTAGTGAAGGATTCTCGTATACAAAAATTGCAAAAGAGTTTGGAGTTGTGAGATCTACGTTGATCAGAAGGCATAAGGAGCTTACGCAACCCCGCTCCGACGCACATCGAAAACTCCATCTAGATTAAGAAAAGGAGATAGTACAGTATATTCAGGGGCTTACTGCGAAGCGTTTGCCACCTACAAGAGCTATTATACGCTCCCTAGCATCCTCCGTTGCTGGCACTAACGTTAGCGAGAGCTGGGTGAATAGATTTCTCAAAAGAAACTCTAATCATCTCATCTCAAAATGGACTAGGGGCATAGATCGGGCACGCCACAGAGCTAATTCAGGAGTCAAATACAAGCTGTACTTTAACCTGTTACACAAGAAAATCGAGGAGTATAAGATTAGGCTAGGGGACGTCTACAACATAGACGAAAAGGGGTTTCTCATAAGCGTCACCGGCAGATCAAAACGAGTATTCAGCAGGCGTATGTGGGAGAAAAAGGAGGTTACTATAGGGGTTTAGGACGGATCTCGCGAGTAGATTTCGATCCTAGCTTGTATTTGCGCTGATAGATTAGTTTTGTCGCCTAGCATTATCTATTAAGGTGGCTCAGGAGGCCTCTAATTAGACTAGGTAGACGACATTGCCTAATCAGCTTATCTAGTATTTATCAGCTCATCTAAATCCGGATGGTCGAATAATAAGATAGGGCTTGCCTAGCTTAAGGAAGTGTTTGAGCTAGCTATAAGGTCCAAAACGCTCTATTCACATGGATTACTTATTATAGATAGGCACAGATCTCATATAAGTCAGGAGTTTTTAGACTATTGCAATGAGAATAGGATTCTCCTAACTATCTTTCCTTCTCATTTAACCTATACCCTCTAGCCCCTAGATATTGCGATGTTTAGGCCTACGCTGGCAAATGGGTTGGGTATACCCAGTCTTGGGTTGGGGTTGGGTTGGGGTCGCACAGACCATGGGTTAGGGTTGGGCTTGGGTTGGGTTGGGTTGGGTTGGGGTTGGGTTATATTTTTTGGGTACTTTAACGGAACAACACTTAATTAAGATAATGTGTACACGTTGATGATATAGTAGATACATAAAACGAGATATATTAACACAGCTAATTATCACGGTAGCGCTGAGGACGCTGGCGCTTTCGAGGTGGCAATTGACGCTCCTCCTGGACCTCTTCCTCCGACTCTTCTTCTGTAGTCTGGTTCTCCTCATCTATATCGAAGGTATGCTCTAACGAGGCTGGAAGCTCAAAAAGATCATTAACCTCGTCAATTGGCTCTCCATCCTCCCCTAATTGAGCAACTAGGTAGTCTAGACCCTGTTCTTCCTCTTGAGATATTGTATCCTTAAGAACCATTATCTGCTGTATTGTCCGGGCAGATAGTCGGTGCCTCCGACTACCAATAACATCCTTAGCAACATTGAAAACTCTTTCAACCCCAACCTGAGCAATTGGTATTGCTAGTATATCCTTCGCCACTTGGGATAGTCTATTAGCAGATGTCTATGATAAACAGCTGTGATAACTTACCAGACTTTTTCTGGGTAAACCGCTTCTCTGAAAGTATATCCCACTCTTTCTCTAGCAGCTTAGCCTGTCTAGCACTATTTGCTAATTTATACTTAGGCTGTTGCAAAAGCGATTTCTTCAGTTGGTACTTCGCGGAGCGGTCGGCTGTTCTAACGCTTTCAAGTACCTTCTCCTCTTTATCGAAAAGAGCTTTGCGTTCACGTTGAGCAATAGCACGGGCGCTACCACTCAGAGAGCCAGTATAGGGGACGCTCAAATTGATAGGTCGGCCTTTTCGTGAACCCCCACTACCTCTTTGATCTAAGATACCGTCAATCTCGTCAGCTTCACACGCAAATCCCTGCTTATATTAGCATAAGCTGTGATAAATGGCTGTGATTATTACATCGGTAAGCTGCTCCCACTCATCTTGTTCGAACCCAGGCGGAGGTTCAAGTTTGATGGCTGGAACTAGGCCTTCAGGTACGTCGCCGACTTGCTCTTTCGCGACAGGCATGGCGGGGACTGTGATAATGCGCTGTTGTAAATGGGGTGTTTTCAATGTAGTAAAGAGAGTTATTAGGTGTTGGGAGTTACTGGGCGTCAGGGGCTGGAGAAATGGGTAGACAGCATTATGCTCACCTAGAAATGGTCCGTGCGCTTCTGCCTGCGCTAGCGCGAAAACGCGGAAATTACCCAAAATGATCAACACATCGATGATTCCTTCATTTTTGGGCTGTACGCATGCGCGAGCTCGGCGTTTATCACAGCAGTTTAACACGTTTGTATGATATGCTCGCTACTGATTTTGCAACAGAAATGGTTGTATGCGATCGTGAAACAGCAAATTACGTCATGCAGTCCGTGCGCTGCTGCCTTTACTAGTGCGGAAATCGGGAAATTGCCGTCGCCCAAACTTTCCAGCTACCTAACTCTTTCAGCCTACTACTTTCTTAATTGTCGACCACATTTATCACAGTAATTAATCACATACGTCGCCTACGTTCATCATCTACTCTACTACGCAATGGCAAGGACAAAACCACGGCCTAAGGTCACCGGTAAAGCCGGCCGGGGTGGTCCTGATGGCAAGACAGTTACTGGCGGCAAGCCGGCTCAGAAGGCCCTTGCTAGTAAGGCTAGACGTCAAGTAGCAGGAAAGTCTACGCGAAAGGCACCTGTAGCTGTTAAGAAGAAGCGCAAGTTTAAGGCCGGCAGTAGGTTATCACAGTCGTTTATCACAGCTATTTTCTAATTTAGCTTAGCTGTCGCATTACGGGAAATCAAGAGATACCAGAGAGGTTTTGAACTACTCTTGCGAAAACTCCCCTTTTCCCGCGTAGTGCGCGAATTTGCACAGGTGCACAAGGCCGATATCCGCTTTCAACGATCTGCAATCGAAGCTCTTCAGGAAGCTACAGAAGCTTTCTTAGTTGGTTATTTTGAGGGTATAGTCTATCTACCCTATACTATTTTTCATTTAATAACTTTTATAGACTGCAACATCAATGCTATTCACGCAAAGAGGGTTACTATTCAAGAGAAGGATTCTCAATTGGCTAGGCGCTACTTTGCGCGCGAGTTACTAGCTTTTCTCTAGATTATAAGATATATCTAGATACACGTGCTTAAATGCTAGCTGGCGAAGCCTCTGTATATTATAAATGAAACTAGTTAATGCTACACTGTGTTAACGTGTCCGTGCGCGTGATGCGCGGATTCGCGTGATGCGCGGGGAACACCAAAACACGTCAAACCCCTTCACCTTCAACACACGTTAACTCCACCAATATGGACCCAATTCAAGCTGCGATTGAAGATATTGAAAATCTAGAGCCAGGAGAACAGTTCTCGTATACTAAAATTGCTGCTAAGCATGGTGTTGTGAGATCTACGTTGACCCGAAGGCACCAGGGCCAGACAAGCTCAGAAAGAGACAAGAACTTCAACCAGCAGAAACTCAACCCACAACAAGAGCTAGAGCTTGTGAGATATATCGAAAAGCTCACAAAGCGAGGCATTCCTCCTACACGAGAGATGATCAGGAATTTCTCATCAGAAGTAGCCCATCAGCAGCTCAGCGAGAGCTGGGTTACTCGCTTCATCAACCGACACGAGATCCATCTCATCTCAAAGTGGACCAGCGCCATGGATCGTACGCGCCACCTGGCTGATTCTGAGTCAAAGTATAGACTCTACTTCGAGCTGCTGCATCGAAAGATCACCGAATATCACCTAGAGGCTCGAGATATATACAATATGGATGAGAAGGGCTTCTTAATTGGCTTGATAGGCAGAAGTAAGAGGATATTCAGCAGGCGTCAATGGGAGAAGAAGGAGGTTCGAGCATCTCTCCAGGATGGATCACGCGAGTTTCTGACAGTCCTGGCCTGCTGCTGCGCTGATGGGAGCTCGCTGCCTCCAGCCCTTATCTACGCAGCTAAAAATGGAGCTATACGATCGAGTTGGGTAGAAGATATCAAGGCAGGAGAACATGAGGTCTTTGTCTCATCATCTCCAACAGGCTGGTCAAATGATAACGTAGGCCTAGCTTGGCTGGAGCAGGTGTTTGATCGCTCTACAAAGCAACGATCAGGTAGATGGAGATTGCTCATCCTTGATGGCCATGGATCTCACCTCACGATGGAGTTTATTAAGTACTGCGATCGCCATAGGATCCTCCTCATGATCCTTCCTCCCCATTCGACCCATACGCTCCAGCCGCTAGATGTAGTGCTGTTCAAGCCACTCTCTCAAGCCTACTCTAACGAGCTCACTAACCATCTCCATAAGGCTCAAGGCCTTATTCCAATCAAGAAAGGGGACTTCTTCCCGCTCTTCTGGAGCGCCTGGATATCCTCCTTCACAGAGAGCCTCATATTGAAGGCCTTCGAAGCCACTGGGATCTGGCCGATGGATGCCAACGTTATCCTTCGTAGATTTGCTAGCACGCCAGAAGCTGAGAGAAGCTCATCGTCAGGGCTCTCTGATCATGACTGGAGAAAGCTCGATCGGCTAGTACGAGCTGCTGTTAATGATAGCCATCAGTATGAGGCAAGAAAGCTGCGCTCAAGCGTTCACCATCTCTCTGTCAGAGATGTCAACAAGCAAGTCAAGCTGGCTTGATTCTTATCGATTGCAGATCACAGACAATATAGAGGCTCGTGCACAGTGGCACGTCCCAGAGAATGGTCTGTGATCTGCAATCGATAAGAATCAAGCCAGCTTGACTTGCTTGTTGACATCTCTGCTCTCTGTGCAGTATGAGCTTTTAAAGCATGAGAACGAGGGCTTAAAGGAGGCTCTTCAACATAAAAAGAAGCACAGGAAGAAGGGCAAAGCTCTTGACCTTCAACAGCGCCAGGAGTATCACGGTGGCTCTGTCTTCTGGTCTCCTCACAAGCTGCGTGAGGCTCGAGCTAGAGAAGCAGTACGGGAGCGAGATGAGACGGAGGAGAAACTCCAAAAAGCACGGTCCAAGAAGCAGCGCGAGGAGGCTCGACTGCAGCGTCAAGATGAGCTCGAGGAGAGGCGTGTGGAGAGGCAGAGACTCAAGGAGATGAGGGAGCTTGAGCGAGCTGAGAAAGCAGCTGAACGCGCGCGCCAGAAGGAGGAGAGAGACGCTGCTAAAGCTATACAACTACCCCAAAAGGGAAAGAGGAGAGCTTCAGCAGCTACCTCATCGAACAACAAGCGTCAAAAACGCGTTGAGGCTGCTCGCGCTGGTGCTCAAGTTCAAGAAGAGCCTCCAGCTCCTCCATCAAAGCTCACATCACGTGGCCGCAACGTCAACCTCCCATCAAAATATAGATAGTACAAGTTGATCGCAAGCATCTAATTACTCCCCCTCTATAAATTCGTATAATAACAGCTTATATACGTGGCTTAATAGCTTCATTTTTGAAGTAGTGGATATGGTGTTCCCCGCGCATCACGCGAATCCGCGCATCACGCGCACGGACACGTTAATCTACTGTGATACTATATAAACTTTTCTTTTATTGAAATCTATATTATACATCTTGCAATTTTTTTACTATAACCCAACCCTAACCCATGGTCCGTGCGACCCCAACCCAACCCCAACCCAACCCTAAGCTTGGCGCTGACAAATGGGTTGGGGTTGGGTTGGGGTCGCAAAATTTCTAACCCAACCCCAACCACACCCCGACCCATTTGCCAGCGTACTTAGGCTTAAGCGCAGTGCTTAGGATAGGATATTAATATAACAAGCTGTAAGTTGACAGGCTTTCGATAAGATGCACGAGCTTTCGACGCACCTACTGCCTGCCAAAGCGAGGTAGTCGCATAATGCTTATGCTAAATTGTTGTATTACATAGTAAGCAGAACCTATTTCTAAAAGACCTTTAGAACAGATAGATTTTGTAGTTTAAGGCTGCTATCCCGAGAGTTTGTATGCCTCTAGCCCGTTGTTGCGTTTGTTGTGTTGGGAATTGTCTATGGCGTCCCGCCACGTAGGGTGTCCCGTTACGCAGGGATGGACGTTAGTAGAAAGTTAAACTCGCAATCATACATGAAACGTATCAAACTAATCGAGAAGCTCTTGTAGATACAGATATCTCAGATTGACAGGGAACGACTTCGATATCGTCACCCAGCAAGATTTTCAAGCTTGACCAGAATCTCTCTAGGGAGAACAGTGAAGCACACCCGAATATCTTCGTACTTCATGTATACATACACCTGATAGTTTCCAATGAATCATAACTCGCATCTTTCTAATGTGAGACACGCCGTGATTCAATTGTGCTTGCTTACTCAGACACGCTATACATCACAACAAAAAAACTGACTCAGAATCTTCGATATTCAATGTATAACACTGTACATCAACACTGCCCATCAACAACACCATCATCATATACGCACAACAGCACTCACTCACACACAATGATCCATACACTCTATTCACAATGCCCTCTTCTTCATCCATAAAGCAAACACCAAAAACTCCTCAATAACACCAGACTATTCAATCACGCCTTCCTCAGCCTCATCCAGCATGTCTACGATCTCTATCGTTCTCGCCCTTTTGCTCACCACCTCCACCCACGCCACTCCCCTTTCGACTTCAACTTTGGAACCAACCAAGGTTACAGTCATGGCCACCGCCACCCTCGCTGCCCGTCAAGCAGAGACTTTGCTCCCTTGGACGCCGGCCTGGACCGACCCTGCGTGGACTACCCCTTCGCCTTCCGGGTTGACTTCTCTGGAGAAGTCGACCTCGCTTGAGGGCGGTGTGCTTGTTGCTATCATCATCGGTAGCTTGTTGGCTTTTGGTCTTTTGGGTTGTGTTATACACTGGTATCGGCGCGGTTCGAGCGGCTCTTGTTGTCGTCGTCGTACTCGCATCAAGGTTGTGCCTTGTGTGGAGCGCGACGCTGGGTTGAATGTCGCGGCGGCTGCGCGCACAGTTCGCCAGCCCAAGGGTGTGCATATTGCAGCGCCTCGTGATGATTCTGAGTATGGTCCTTATGTGACGTGGACGCGTGGAAAGGGGTTTACACAGATTTGAGTAGTGCTGATCACTGCTTTGTTTGGTTTCTCTTTCTTTGTTCATGGACTCTCAGCACCCCTGGAGTTTGTTGAACTGGATTGTCTTTCTCGATTTCTTGTCTTCTGGTGTCTTTGTTTGCACATTGCGCTTGAGTTTACAGATTGTTATGTTGTAGAACGTAATAGGCTATGCTTGTTATCTTGTACTTTGTCAAATACTATACTGCTTTTTGAGAAAAAAAATTGACTGATGATATGTGATGTGAAGACATTGTAGTCGTAGGCTTTGTTGGATCTTGTCACGTTGTGGCAGTAGGTGAAGAGTGAAGCAGAAGAGCTTAGAGCATTCCTATCCAGGGTATATTTCTTGTACGCCAAATGACCAAAAACGCCTGTTACATCCCCTCGCTTGTGCCACTACAAGCTCTCTCGAATATTCAGGGTATGACGTGTAGATGGTGGAGCAGCACCAGGCAAATATCACAGCCCTTACTTAGGGTCATCTTCTTTGACGTCTTCCTTCTCTACAAGTACAAAGTCATCCGACTCAGTGGTCTTCTGCTTCTTTGAAAGCGGCTGCTGGCTGGTCTCGGAGTCATTCGGCTCTGTCTTCGGGGCGTCTGGAAGCTGTGAAGCGAGTTCGGAAGGCTCGGTAGATTGGTCCGCTTGCGCATCAGCCTCGTAGGTAACAGGCGGGAAGAAGTTACTATGGTCGGGTTAGCTGTGCATGTGAAGCGATCGCAAAGTACTCACGGGATGTTTTTGAAGTAAGCATCTTCATCTTTGGGGAGAAAGTTGCAGAAGATGACGCGGTCAAGCTTCTCCGCTTTGCCTTCCTCTTGGAGGAATTTGCGAACAGTCTCCAGTGCGACTAAGCTAGCCTCGCCACTCGGGTAACCATATACACCGGTACTTAGAGCAGAAAAGGCAATGCTCCTGCATTCGTTGTCAACGGCCAACTCCAAGCTTGTGCGGTAGCAGCCTGATAGTAGCTCCGCGGACCTAGAAGCGCCTTCCTTCCAATATATTGGCCCCACGGAATGAATGACCTTCTTGCTAGGTAGTTCGTAGCCGTCGGTAATCTTGGCACTGCCTGTATCACAGCCATCGAGCGTTTCGCATTCCTCTACCAGCTTGGGTCCGGCTGCGCGATGAATGGCTCCATCGACCCCCCCTCCACCAAGCAGGGAATTATTGGCAGCATTGACGATGGCGTCGACGGCGAGAGTAGTGATATCTTGGCGTATTACACTGATCTTATCGTTGAGCGCGGCCGAAGGTTCATAAGAGGCCTTGGCATCCGGCACCTTGATCTTCTTCAGCTTGTACAGCAGCGTCAAGGTAGGCATCTCGTCGAGTGATATAGAAGTCATCTTTGAGGTCGCGCGGGTTGATATGGGCTTCGCGAGATAGTATGCGCTCGTCATGTGTAGTTGAAGCGATCGGATCGCACCTCTAGCTAGCATCAAGGTAAAGGTGGTGGAAGAGGAGCTGTCGTGTGCCAAGCAAGTGTATTGAGCTTGGACCTGCCACTACCCCGCCAAGTTCGGCTTACTAAGCTAGTTCCTCCCCGCCCCCGACCTTCCATCTCGCTCACCATTATGTTCACCGTGTCAACTCATGCTTCCATCTTAACTATCCATTCTGCCAATTCAACATTTCAATTATTTCTCCCTTTACCGCTATCCAGACGGGGCTTCTGCGCATATCTAGGATACTTGTAACGACTAGTAACATACTCGTTGCCGCATACCCATATACCAAGCTTCTGATGTCCTCATATTAGCAACAGCCTCTTCGCAATATCATAGACATCTCCGGTCTTGGGCCACGGATATCCGTATGTGGAAAGGTCAACGGTGCTCTCGGCCGCGCTGCTGACCGAGGCTGTTCGCAGTCACATTGCCAACGTCGGCAGGCTCGTACGATGCAGAACATGTCTGATACAAGACTTTAGCACGTCTTTGCAGCCGCCACTACCGAGCTGATGCGCGCCTCGCCGCCAATGGCTGAATACTGTGCTGCCATTCCGGTCCCGTTTTATTATCGCCACAGTATAGCCGTGTGTGTGATGAGAGTGCCGTGCCGTGGCTTGGTATACCTTGGGGCGGAACCCATGACCCTGAAGGATTAGCTTGGTAACCAAAGCGTAGGAGGCTGGCAAAACCTCGGGATGCTGATTCATGAGCTTTTTGACACCTGTGCCCTACAAATGGATGGATTGGTATCTCTAGACTAACGGTTTGCGCAGCTACACATTCTTTGCTAGTTCCAGAGTGTAGTCTTAGCGCGCGACGTCGACCGGTTGGTTGCAGTGTAGAACGAACGTCACATTGTACAAGACGTCGTCTGAACAGGCATCCCATTTACGGCTTCGACCGACCCGCTTTACCCCGCACGTGTGCTAGTTTGCAGCATTCCCAGCTACCAAGCTCAGGATACCAGCAACGCTGTCAAAACAACGACCGACGTTGCCAAGTGTGTTACAAGCAACCCTCACGCACGTTCCGCCTATGGTTTCTCACAACCCCAGATGCCAACCCTTGGCGAGGCTTCCCTATGGCCAACCGCCAAGCAGACCCTTCCCAAGATTCGTCGAATACCCCACAAACTTCATGGAAAAGCGGCTTTTGTTGAAAAATATGGACTGATATCGCTCTTGTGCGTTTACCCCGCGGGGTATGACTGTAGCGATGCTGGGGTAAGTATCGCGGTGGTGCTTGGCTTGGCGACGACTGCTTCGAGACGAGGCGAATGAGGATAAAAGCTCACGCTGTTCCACAATTGAAAGACCCAATATCATCGGAGCTGTGCTTCATCTCCGCTGGTCGTGTTCCCGTGACTCCTTCAATCTGAACAGGCGGAATTTTCCAAAATCTCGTTTGTAAACACTATCAAAGTACCTGGTGCTGATTGAATTCCCTACTTCGAACCCCTCAAGAGGCCCACACCTAAGATCCTCAGTTTTCTTAACTTTTCATCGTAAGAGGCGACTGGTCATTCAAGATGGGTTGCTTCAGCACCCATGCTTCGGGGACTCTGGACCCCCCAGAGGTCCGCAATTGGCGCATCCATCTTATTGCCCTCATTGCATCCATGTCTGCGCTGGCCAGTATGTATCAATAGAATATTATCAAAAGGCTTCATACTGATGTTCAACACAGTGGGCTACGACACAGCTGTTATTGGTGGCACCATGGCACTCAACTCATTCATCCGGGACTTTGGCATGAACGACATCCCCAAAAGTAGCCGGGATACTATTCAGGGCAACATTGTTTCCACTTTTCAGGTTAGCAAATCACCATGAACCTATCTCTTCTACA
Organism: Pyrenophora tritici-repentis; assembly: GCF_003171515.1. Classification (NCBI taxonomy): domain Eukaryota; kingdom Fungi; phylum Ascomycota; class Dothideomycetes; order Pleosporales; family Pleosporaceae; genus Pyrenophora; species Pyrenophora tritici-repentis. The sequence goes on from NC_089395.1 coordinate 2,921,148, forward strand.
AATTCGACTCTAACACTGTTTAGGCTGGGTGCTTTTTCGGCGCGCTTCTTGCCTTCCCTTTTGCCGAACGCATCGGCCGGAAAAAAACCATGATCATAGCATCTTCCATCTTTCTCCTCGGTGGAACGCTCATGACAGCTTCGCAAGGCAGCCTAAATATGATCTACGGCGGGCGTGCTGTAGCTGGCCTAGGCATCGGCGCTTCATCCATGGTCGTACCTGTCTACATTTCTGAAACCGCTCCACCATCCATTCGAGGCCGACTTGTTGGTATTTTTGAAATTGCATCTCAAGGTGGAGGCATGCTAGGTTTTTGGATCAACTATGCAGCGGACCGCACCATTGACGTCGAAAGACAAGCCCAATGGATCGTACCTCTCGCCATCCAACTCATCCCCGGTGTACTGCTACTGCTCGGTGTTGCATGGTGTCCCGAATCACCCCGTTTCCTTGCCAAAAAGGATAACTTTGAGGGTGCCGAATGCATACTGAGCAAGATCAGGGGTCTTGACGTCTCACATGCCTACATCCAGCGTGAAATGGGCGAGATTCGCGCACAGGTCGAAGAACGTAGCGCCAATCGCCAGAGCAAAAAAGCACAATTCATGAAGCTGTTCCAAGCAGGCGTCCGGAATCGCATGGCCATCGGTCTTGCTCTCATGTTCTTGCAATCCTTCACTGGCGTGAACATCATTACCTACTACGCGCCGCGTATCTTTGAAACCCTCGGCATCTCAGGCACATCACTCAAACTCTTCTCCACAGGTTTCTACGGCATCGCAAAGACGCTCGGAATGTTTACCTTTACCTTCGTCGTGGTCGAAAAGGTGGGCCGCCGCAAGGGTCTAATCTGGGGCGCTGCTCTCGGATGCATACCCATGTGGTACATTGGTGGTTACGTGATGAGGGCGGACCCAGCTGCCGCCGCCGCGCGAGGCGATATTTCCCGCGATGCTTGGGGATACCTAGCCATGGTATGTGTATACATCAACGCATTCATCATCTGCGCAACATGGCAGGGAATTACGTGGACGTATGCATCAGAAATCTTCCCGCTTGACATCCGTATGCTCTGTGTTTCGCTCACTACGGCCGACACATGGCTTGGATCCTTCATCATCGCGCGCAGCACACCCTACATGATTTCCGATCTGGGATACGGCGCATACTTCTTCTTTGCATCCATCTTGTGTGCCATGGGCGTGTGGAGTTTCTTCTTTGTGCCAGAAACTAAAGGCATTACGCTTGAGGAGATGGACGCTCTGTTCCTTAAGCCGATGCACAAGGCGGTTTGGGCGCAGATTCGTGGGAAGCCAATCTTGACGCAGGAGGAGATTGTGGCGAGAAATAAGGGATTGGATCCGGAGAAGGAGAAGGAGTTTGGGGTGGAGACGATAGAAACTGTGAAGAGCTGAGGCGTGTTGTTGGCGATAGGGCGGGTGGTGATGTGGTTACGCTAGCTCTATCTTCAGGGGAGAGGGTGGTTTTGGGAAGGCAGAGGGAGTTTGAAGTGAAATGAATTTATTCAGTTTCATAGTCCTTGCCGTTTTGATGTCCATGACACTACTCTGCGATCTTTGATGACGTAATCCATTAGCGTCTCTGTCCCCTTGTCATCTCACCAACACCCACCAACTCCTTCTACACAGCTTTGTAACTGCCGTCTGCGCAGTAAAATTTTGCAAACGAGCAGCCTATCTTGGCTGGGTACTTTGATCGCAGTGTATGGGTCCGTTTCCGCCCCTTCTACCCAGCTCGCGACCCATGCTTTTTGCGCACGGGTTGTTTTTCTTGCGGGGCTGCCGCCAAAAGGGGTTCTCCTGCGATCGCGAATTTGCTGTGTCATTGTACTATGTAGTCTGAGCTGGAGGACCCCATCAAAATCAGCCTGCATACTGAATTCTGAGATCGGTTAGGGCTGGGATAGACGCGGTTGCAGTTACCTACCAAACCAAGAAAAGCATTTTCGATATGACAACCTTGCAAGCAGAAAAACCAAGCTGGACTATCATCCCACTCTTTCAGATGAGATTGCGATGTTCAAGCCACCTCTAATTAACCTTGATGCAATTCAAGGTCTGGAAGGCAGGATTTGCGGATCTGCATATGGCGGACCGAGGCACGTTCACTAGCCGATCGAAATGGGAAGCCTAACTCCACCATCCGACGCACATAGTATTTTTGGCAACCCTGTGGCTCATATGTATCCGAGTATACTACAACCTCATCTTCTTAGTGTCTATGGGGCGGCCCGCACGTCACGGTGCAGAGACGGTATGGAGTAAAGGCAGTAGCATAAGCAACACTACCGCGAATTCCCCGCACCTAGATGCAGTAAACGCATCCGACTTCTTACCGACTTAGGAGGGACAGCTGAAGCATATCAATCAGTGCTTGGCATTGCTCCCAGTCTCAAGTTTAGACCGCATATGAACCCCATAGGGCTTTTCCGTTTTCGGCACTTTAGCTATACGATGCTTTCTCTGACTTCCCAGAAGCGATCAAGTTCAATTAACTTGCAAGCTGGTATGCCACGTGCGGATGGCGTCAATATTACCTGCAGAAGATGCATGATCGCGCCCAGGAAAAAGTCCAGACAAAACAAAGCCGTCATACTTCTGGCAGCCCATTTAAGCACCCGTAGACCCTAAGATCTGCTGCTATTCACCTCCAGGGCAAGATAATCCATCTCATCCGACAGTAACCTTAATATAATTCCAATGGTTCTCCACGCCTCCTCGTCGATTGTGAACTTTCTCGCATTATGTTCTTTAATTCCTCAAGCCATCTCAGCGCCGACTAAAGTCATATTCGGGCCAACAGTGACGCTTGATTCTGGCATCATTGTAGGAACCACGGCAAGACCCTCGAACCAACTTTCCTTAAAGGCGGCAAACGTTTACCTGGGAGTTCCCTTTGCGCAATCGCCTCCGGAGCGCTTCTCGCCACCCAAAGCAGCACCAGCATGGTCGTCTCCCTTGATCGCACAGGCTGTCAAGCCAGCATGTATCCAGCAATTCATGGGCACCGGCGAAGCTCGTCGGAAAAGTATGGAGTACTTCAATAACCCTCCTGCGAACGAAGCCCCAGAAGAAAGTGAGGACTGCTTGTACCTCAATGTGTACACGCCTCCCCACTTAACATCGAAGAGCAAAAAGGCAGTCATGTTTTGGCTCTATGGTGTAAGTAATACTAGTCCGATAACTCAGATTCCTACTTACAACAGCAGGGCAATTTGGCCTTTGGTAGTGCTGGGCTTGCAAGTTACGACGGAACCTCTCTCGCTATCAACGAGGATGTTATTGTGGTCACTACCAATTACCGAACAAACAGTCAGTCCCGTTGCCTCATTAGTTCTGTAAAAATGGCCTTCTGACGTAATTCCTAGTATTCGGGTTTTCCAACTCCCCTGAGATCCCATTCGGGTCGCAGAACGCCGGTTTCTTGGACCAACGATTCGCCTTACAATGGGTTCAAGACAACATTGAGAGATTTGGCGGCGATCCCAGTCGAGTGATGATATTTGGAGAGTCAGCAGGCGGTGAATCAGTTAAGCAGTTGCTAGCTAACCCACCGAGCCCTTTACCCTTTTCATCAGCAATACTACAATCTCAGAATGCTGTACTTACAGGCAACGGCACGGCCAACTACCTGCAGGTCTTGAAGCAATTCTCCTGCACAGACATGGCATGTCTTCGCAAAGTCCCTGCTGAGGACATCAAAGCCTACATTGAACCGAATTCCCTCGCATTCCCACCAGTGGACGGCGACGGCACATCCACTCAAGATGTCCGCCCCAATATTCAGTCGGGAAAGTTCGCCAACGTGCCCACGATGTTTGGAAGTGACCTCAACGAAGCACGCATCTTCCTCGAAGCGGCTGGTCTTAAAGATGGTGCTGCTAGCAACAGCACGCTCACTGCCGTATTCAACATGTACAGCATTACATCACAGAAAGACCGCGAAGGTCTAATCGCTTTGTACGCATCTCGAGGCTTCCCCGACCCCTACGAAGTAGCAGACAGAATTTTCACCGATCTAGTCTTCACCTGCACGACCGCTCGTCTAGCCGACTACCTCGCCCAGGCCGGCCGCACCACCTACCGCTACCTCTACACCCCATCTTTCCCCTCCACCACCCTCTTCCCCAATGCCGGCGCATACCACACGAGCGAAATCTCAGAAGTTTTCGGCACATACCCACTCGCGAACAGGTTTGGTGTCGCAACCAGGCAACAAATCAAGCTCAGCGCATTCATGCAAAAGACGTGGGCGGGTTTTGCAAAAGATCCCACGAGTGGTGTTGGATGGCCCAAGTTGGGCAGTGCCGGGGGTAAGGAACTGGGTGTGTTAGGGGAGAATGGAAGTTTTGGTGTGACGGTTAAAGCACAGGCTGGGACGGATTATGCTTGTCCGTTGTATGCGCAGGCTGAGGATGCCGCGCAGTTGTCATTTTAAGTAATGTAGATATAATTTTTCGAATAATCGCTGCATTGAACCAAGAATAGTATAAAAAAGCAATCCTCGCGTAGATTTGCATGACGTGCATCGCTCCCCGAGACCCGGCATTGTGCCTCAAGAAGGCGATTTAGGCCCCCCGTTCCGGATATGGTCAACTTAGCTTCTGAAGAAAGAAAACAGCCTGCGACGTATTCGGTCATACAAATATCAATCGATTGCTTGATATAATTTTTCCATTGCAGAAGTAAAGAAACTTAATATATCATAACCGCGATCATAAGCTCTCCGAATGCAGTTGTTGAAAATGGCCTGATTCGCTAGCTCCGCGGACGCAGGAAATTTGCAGGGTCGCTACCTTCTAGGCTACAGCCCCTATTGAGCGCCACAAGCGTTACAGTCTTTTATCTAGCGACGTCCTGCAATCGGCCTCGGAAGAATTTTGTATATATAGAAGGATTCGTCTTTTGAGAAAATTGGGAGCATCCATTCCTTTTCCACCATCCTAGTCACTCGTTTACCCCAATTCTACAAGCCAATAATAATTCAGACCTAATACCATTCTCACAAAACCAAAAACCAAAAATCATCAACAATGTATTCAATACTTCTTCTCGCCAGCCTCGCCAGCCTAGCTGCCGCCCAAAACAAAGCCTCAACCACCATCCTCATGCCCTGGATAGGCGGCGACATACCCAACGGAAGTCCTCTAACCGACATATCCGCCTCCATCATCAGTGCCAACCCCACCGCCACAACCGTATCCCTAAAGTGCGCCGCCCCCACCGTCGACTGCGGTCTCTTCCCCGCCGAGGTCTACGTCTTCGGGCCCTCCACTTACAACATCAACATGGGTGACCCGAGCCCCGAAGCCGACTTCACGGGAACCATGGACTGCGTGATTGCCAAGAGCGCCGTGTGCAAGGAGAGTGCGAGTGGGACGGAGGCAAATTTCCCGGGCAGCAGTACCGAGACGTATGATGCGGACGATGTGGCTACGGTTGGGTTGGTGGTTACGGCTGGGTTGGAGAAGTTGGATTTCAAGGTTGAGGCTAGTACGACGGTGGATGGAAAGAGTTCTGCTACTTCGACGGCGGTGGGTGGATCTGCTGGATCGATGTCTTCGGCACAGCTTCCTGCTAGCACGAGCGTGAGTGTGACGGGTAGTGCGGCGACGCCGGCTGCTACGGGTGCGGCTGTTGTTAATACTGTTGGTGGCGGACTTTTGAGTATTGCCGCTGGTTTACTTGGGGGACTGCTACTGTAGTGCGAATGCAGTTGCGATTGCTATAGGTCTACGATTAGCTGACTATACACGTACTGAAACCCGTACTGAATCTTATGTACCAAATACTATAGGGACATTCACATGAACAAGCCACGGTGATTCAAGAACATCTTGCTCAAGGTCTAATGCGCTTTGTCTGTGTTCCAATTTTCTATCTACTCTTTTATTCCCTCAAGGATCTAGCGACATCATACATCTACTTTAGTTGTCTGAGCTTCGCCAACAAATCATCCATGCTCGTTGCATACAAGTCAAACTCCCCAAAACAATCCGTACACGGATCATGCTCTTCAAAGTCCAAATACGCAGTCTTGAACCCCGCCTTACGAGCAGCAATAAGATCCCAAGCATGCGCCGCCACAAACCATCTTTCTGCATTCGCCTCGTCATGGCCCATACTCGTCAGGTGTTTGTTCGCATTCTCATATACCCTAACATCAGGTTTTGCAATCTGAATAGCGTCACAACTGACCAAATGCTCAGCATCCAGGTCAATGCCAGCGCTGTGGTAATACCCCAACGACGTTTCCGATCCACCATTAGTCACACCATAGACATCCCATCCTGCTTCCCTCAACCCATCCACACACCTCTTTAGTCCCTCTCTAGGTCCCATGGCTTTGAACGCTTCCATGACCGCGCCGACATCTTCATCGGTAATAGCGTCCATTGGTACATCGACGACAGCACAAGCGCGTCGAAACGTCGACTTGAGAACTTGCGCAATAGGCACGTAGGCTCCGTTCATGGAAATATAGGTGAAGTCGCGCTGGGCGGCGTAGAACCAGGAGAAGAAGAGTGTTTTTGGGTCCACGGAGTTGGCTTGCAGTTTAAGGCTTAGTCGCTTTTCGATGGCGAGGATGGGGGCTGAGAATTCGAAACATGTGCCGATGACATCGAAAGATGCTGATTTCGTCATTTTGGTAGTCTTGATTTAGGGGAGTTGTTTAGGAATTTTTTTAGGAAAGGTTGCTGGGCGGTGTTGGCGAAACGGCGGATATCTCGTGGTAGGAGGGTAATCGGATGGGTAATAAGCTGCTAGTCAGAGATGTGACTAAGTGGTCCATGTGGTGACGTCAAACCCTGGCGGTACTACCATCGACATTAACCCGCAACCTCAGAATACTCTATCATCTTCATCTTCACTAGCTAACATGTCCGCAAGTCAGCCGCAAGGCTCCGAAGAGCATACGCCTAGAAGGTGTTTCCGCCCCCACATGCTGCGCGCTGAAGGATCTGACAGGGGTATGGCTGACAGCCACCATGCGCAGCAGCAGCTGTACAATTAGGTATCAACAATAAACATCAACTCAGCCTTCCCCTCTTTTCTCTGATCTTCCTCCTCTATCTCTCTTCCCTAATTGTTCACACCATGGCTATCCTTGCGAAAACAGTGGTCCTTGCGCTTGCAGTAGCATTGGCCGCTTCTTTCTACCAAGTTTTTGTCAAGGATCTTTTTACAGTCACCTTTGGCGTTGGTCGTGTTATTCAACGTATTGAAGAGTTTCCTTATGATTGCAGACGTATTGTGCATCCGAGGTTGGAGGCATGTGAGGATATCTGGTTGGACAATGAGGGGAGGACGTTGTATGCGGCGTGTGCGGGGACGCAGGATAGATTGGCTTGGAATCAAGCGTGAGTCTTCTAGTTTTTTTTCTTCTATCTCTGTAAAGGGATTCAATATCTGGATTGACAAATATTTTAGTATGAAAGACGTAAACGTAACAGGCAGACGACCAGGCGGCTCCGAACTTCTCGCCCTCGACATCGACAACCCCGGCGAAGACGGCCTCTTCAACTTCCGCGGTATCAAACCCGTTGGCCACTACATAGGAGCGACCGGAAACCGCGACCTAGATCTCCTCGGCTTCGACGCTGAGATACTAGATGACGGCACCACACGCTTCTACTTTGTGAACCAGCGCCCGCCGGTAGGACCATCGCAAGCCATCATCGACGCCTCAGAACTCGGCGCAAACTCGACCATTGAGATTTTTGAGTTGAAAAAAGGTTGGGACGAAATGCAGCATATCCGCACAATCCTGTCTCCTGATATCTGGACGCCAAATCGCGTTGCTGCAATAGGTGATAAATCGGGCGCGTTCCTCGTAACAAACGACCACTCTGTCAAGGTGGGTTGGGTGAGTAAAAAACTTAAACTTCTCTTCTACCATATCTGAAAAGTTAACAAACTCCAGCGCCGAAAACTCGACTACTTCATCGGTGGGGGAAATGTTGCATACTGCTCCGCCTCGGGCTCCTGCCACGCCGCCTACACCGGCAATGAGGAAAGAGACCAAACCCGCCCTTCAGCCTCTCACGACGAATCCACTTTCGCAAACTTAATGCAGAAAAGTTGGAAATACCTCGCACCCCCCGTCGCCCTAAAATTCCCAAACGGCCTCTCCCGCAACCCCACCACCTCCCACTTCCACGTCCCCAGCGCTATTGACGGAAAAATCAGAATTTTCTCTCTCGACCCTTCTACCAAAAAACTCACGCTCGTCGAAACGGTCAATGTGGGTATGCCACTTGATAACATCTCCCCCGATGCAAACGGCGACATGTACGCTGCTGGGTTTCCTAACCTGATACAATCTGGGAAGGGCTTTGATGATCCGTATGGTGAGATTTCGCCGGTTACGATTTGGCGGGTGAGGAAGCGTGGGGTGGAGGGAGAGGGGAGGCATAAGGTGGAAAAGGTGATTGAGGATAAGGAGGGCAAGGTATTGAGTGGGAGTACGACTGTGAGACATGATGTTAAGACTGGGAGGTTGTTTGTTAGTGGTAAGCTATGCCATCCTAAATGTGTTCTATCTGTGGAAATTGTTGCTAACGCGTGGGCGGTGTTTCAGCTGCAGTGCACCCGTTTCTAGTGGTCTGTGAACCGAAGCCGGAAGAGGGAGCAGGAGTATGATAGTAATAGACAAAGGGGACATTTATGGGTGAGCTTTCGGAACTGAGGTCGATTTATCGTTTTTGTGGATAAAGGGCGAGAATTTGGAAAGGTAAGAAGATGTCGTGTCTGTTGTTTTTACTCTATCCATCTAATCTCGTATGAAGACTCGAATATCGCAACATTGAATTACTATTATAAACGCTAAATGAAGTCATCACCCCCTACCCCCCTCCCCCAAAATCTCACGACGCTTCAAATTAAAACTAAACAAACAGCCACCCCATCTAATATATCATACAAACCCCACATAAATACACAACACGCTCCACCTTACCTTACAACATAGCACAGGCTCAAAGCCCTTAAGCCGAGCCCGCGCAGCCGCAGCCGCAGCCACCATGCACCATCCTCTAAAACACCCCCCCTCCAACACCAAAGCCCCCCCCAAACTCCACGCTAAAAAAAAACTCCCAAAATAATCCACATATAGACACACACCCAACCTCTCAACCACTCCCATCACACCCTTCATCCCCAAAGCTAACCGTCCTCGTCCTCCTCTGCGCCCCAGCACTCCCGTTCGCCCTCGTGTCGTAATTCGGCTCACGCATTACCCCCAAATTCTTACAACTGGCTTTTTCCTTCAACCTTTCACGTCCCCCAGATTGATCATGTTGAGTATTTGTAGTGTGAAGACTGGGTGTACTAGTACTGGGTCCCTGTACTTCAATACCGATGCCCAAACCGCGCGGTTGACCGTGATCGGCCAACGCGCTTGTGGGGGTATTTTGGTATGAGAAATCCGTTGTATTTGCGTTTGCTGGAGATGTAGCGGTATGATGGGTATAGGTATAGGTGTTGGGATTGAAAATGGAGGTGGAATCGTGGAGTGTAACATCGCTAGCTGTGAAAGCTCGGTGTGGGGTAGCATGCCCATTCCCGCGTCTATATTGCTCAGGCGGCGAGTTGCTCGTGTGGACTTTCGCCAAAGACGCAGTTGATGCGTGGGCTTTACTACGCCGTATACCCTTTACAGTGTTGTTGTTCCACCTAGGTGTGTTACCCGGGCTAGGTGTGCGACTGGGGTAAGTGTCGTCGCTGCTGTAGTTGTGGAGAGTGGTGGTGGCGCCTGCTCCCCATGAGGTGTGGTGTTTATGCAGGTTGTTCCGGGGGTGGCGGGGATGGCGGGGGTGGTTTGTTGTGTATTGTGCGATTGCTAGGAGGATGTTATCGAGGGTTAGAACTGTGGGGGTGTTAGTACCGTAAACCTTGACGACGAAATAGGGAGGAGAGAAGAGGAAAAAGGCAACCCACCCAGCGTAAAAAACAACACCACAATAGGAATCAACCACTGACTCCCCCCATACTTAAACCCCTCCTCCGTCTTATCCGTCACCACCAGCGAAATCCCCAATATAACCAGCGTAAACCCTACAATCACTCTATTGATAATCTCCCCGAATTCATACTTTGTCTTGTGCACCTTGTTGAACCAGTACATCATCGCCAGCACTAGTAGCATGCAGCCAGCGCCGATGAAGAATTGCATGGTTGTAGTGTTGAAGACGTCCGACACAGCGGTGAGTTTAACCCCGGGGCTTGATGTCGTTGACGTGACGGCATTTAGCTTAGCAAGAGAATCAGCGTGCGCTTCGTAGGCGAACACCTGCGCGCGGTCGAACATGTAGCGTACGACATCTCCGGTGCGGTTATTCCACTCCTCGGATCTGAAGCCATATGTAGACGTGTAAGTTTGGATAGCGGTAAAGTTGGTGGTCCAGTTGTATGTTGCACTCCATGTTTTTGCTTTGAACGTGGCGTTGACGGAATGCATGGTTTGGGTGAGGTAGGTCAGGTAATCGCTTGTGGTGGAGTAGCCGTCGGCTGGATCGGCGTAGTCGTCTGGTTGCATGCTCCAGATATGTTTTAGGGCTTGGACGGCCGAGTTCCAGACGATCAGCGAGGTGTTGCCTTCGACGCAGAGGACGATTGCGGAATGCAGGGGGTAGTGGAGGAGGCCCCATATTTGCTGGCGTACGGTGCCGAAGCGGTCGTGGGAGAGTTGGTCGAAGTATAGCATCCATACGAGGTACTGGAGAGTGTCAGTGTTGGCCTGGATTTCTCGTAGTTGCTAATACTTACAAGTAGAATGACGGCGGCTATAACAGTCCCAATCTCACTCATGTTATTGCTGTATTGCCCCTTCGTGATGCAAGACACGCTCTTCACCATACCAATAATCCCTTCGCCTATAATAATAAGCGTAAGCAACTGCAGCCGCTCCACCAGATGCGTGTACTTGAAGCTAATAATCCGCCACACCATAGCAATAAGAAAAATACAAAGACCCTCCGCAATACAAATAACAACCCTGCTCAAAATTAGCTTCGCAACCCTTCCCATCGCCGTCAAACTCACCAAGGAACCTGTTCCACCAAGCGTGTCGCCCCTCCCGGTGGAAAACCAATCGTAACACCATACCCAACAGCCGCACCAACATGCACGCCCGCGCTAAGTCCAATCGGCAACACCGTCTGGCGAAACATGCGACCCTGCCACATGACGACAAGGTACTGACTCGCAATCGCCAGTCTCCCAATGACCAGCACAATGGCAAAGTTGCGGTAAGACGTCCCATCGCCTGTGTTGTTGTACTTGTCAAAGACGGGGCCGGCGTACACAAAACCGGTGAAGATGCCGAATTGAATGGCTTTGTGGATGCGGCTCCACACGCTGTCGAGGCTGAAGCGTACGTCGAAGAGGGTGACGCTCAGCCAGTTGAACCACATGAGTGTGAAGAGCTTGAGGTAGTTTATTAGTGCTGGTGGTTTGTTAGTCATGTTGACGAGACTGTGATGAGGATGCGTACATTCTGCATCAGTGTGCTGGTGCATGGCTGTGAAGTAGGCGAGATTTGCAACGAAGAATAAATCGTAGAATAACTCAATGGTACTCGCTTCGGTGTGTTGTTTGTAGATGATGATATTGCCACGGCTCGTCCTGCCGTTGCCGGCCAGTGTTGTGGTATCATTTGAGCTGTCGAGAGTGCCAGTATGGGTATTCGTCTTTTCCAAATCAGAGCTACCTGAGAAGACTTCGAGTACATCCTCGTTTATTGGGTTTGCAAGAAGAGGTAAGGGAGTTCGATCCTTGGCATGTCCAGAGTGGTGATGGCCATGACTGTCTGTGGTTTTGCGGCGCAGACTGAAATAACGAGCGAGATCCATGTATGACAAAAAGGAAAGAAACGCGGTATCTTGGAAAAGCGATAGTGAGGAATGAATTGGAAAGTTGATTAAACATGGGCAAGCATTTGATATGGGCATATATACTGGAAGTAGAGACAACAAGATGCCATTCCGCAACAATATGATGTACGCCAAGACACGCACAAGCCTATGAAGCACACTGAGAGATGTAATCCCGTGTCTTCGAGTGAGCCTCCGCCTCAAAAAACAGTCATTCCCGTACAACGATCGTGGAGACAAGAAGCTTAATCGAGCCTTCAGCACCGCATCTATGGTTGGACTTGTACATCCGGAGACCGTCAAGACCACAGTCGCACACATCTCCAGAAACTACACCACTCAGTAAACAAGCCTTGCACTGCCCAAACGGCAACCACGGGGAACAAAAGCAAGTCGCCCGAAAAGGGCGGCATGCACGTCAGGACAAGCACATGTTTTTGCGCTTGTGTCTCTTGAACCAGCCAAAGCCGTTGGTGAAAAGGGCGTCGTCTGCGGTGAGCTGTGCAGAAGTGTGCTGCACTGTCAGCGTTAAATTGTACCACCATGGGAATCTGTGGCATCGGCAAAAGCGATCGGTATCGTTGTTATGTAAAGAGGGTACCACGTGCCGTTTTGAACAAGCATGGGCGACGGCATGTATTAGCGAACCAGCTTCCGCCGCCAAGCTTTGTGACAAGCTCAGCCGGCAGGGCTTTGGGTCTCGCAACATGCTGCGGCCGAGGGGCTGAGTAAAGTTGCAATTCGCCGAGGCTCGTTTTGCTTTGCACGTTGGCGCGGGCTGATGGTCTGCCAAGACGATACGTGTTCCCGCTGGCGCGGGCTCTCAGTTACTAAAATAGGACTGAGACGCCACCCACCACCGCACAGGTGCCAAAAACATGGGGTGGATTTACTACTCGAAGTAACCCTCTCACAAAGTCTAGGCAGATGTTTATCCCGCTTGCCCATGTGGCTGGGTGAGTTTCCATTGTAACGGGTGCGTGGGAAGATATGCTTACAACACCACCAGTCGATTGCATGGGATACTAACCTGGAACATTCCGGTATGTGATATTACTTCATGTGTTCTAAACCCCGATGGGCGGTCGTTGATATGGGGAAGTTTGCCACTGTGTTGCTATATCGAGCAAGTGTTGGTGTATGGAACATGGACAGTGCTTGCCAACAAACTATCTTCGTCTTCTTTCACGTGGAGTCTCGGAGTATTCGCTGAGTCTTTGGTCATATTCATCGTCGCCGTCTTCGTCTGAGCTTTCCTCTTCTTCTTCCATGTCGTCATCGTCATCGTCTTCTTGTACAGGCATCGCATTCAAACGACCCTGTCTCAGTCTCAATCTGCGACCTCCCGGTTCGGCCTCCACGGCCTCCTCAACCCTCCTAACCTTGGCTCTTACCCTCCCCTGTTTCCCGCTCCCATCAAAGTCCAAAAGCCACGTAAGATCCAGGCCCTCCTGCGCAGTATCACCGACCAACCAACAATACGGCGATTTCAACACGATCGTGGCCGCGATGGTAAAAGTGCCCCATCCCCTTGCTTCAATCTCATAGGGCGGGTTTCGCAGGATTTTACGAGGGCGCGGGAATGTAGGATGCTACTTGTATGTCAGCTCCGCCGCCACATGGAGAGTGAGTGCAGTGCGCCTTGAAACGTCAGCAAACACGGGGCAAGTGCCCGGGTGTGGCTGGCTGCACCATGACGTGTGTGGGGACAGCTGGGTTCCGAGAGAGAGAGAGAGAGAGAGAGAGAAGTTCAACTCAAGCGTCCCGAGTGTTGTGTTGTGTTGTGTTGTGCGGGACAAACTTGACCCGGGATTTTTATGCTCAGCCCGCGCTTGATCGGGGAAGCAACTGATGAATGGAAACATTTCAAAACCTACCAGTTCCACGCGCACCTCCTTGATGATATCCTGTCTCGACATGCGCACAAAAAACGTCCAGTCATGCTCATTTGCATCACCAGCATGTCTAACCAGCTTATGCGTATTCCCAATGAGAATCATAACGCCCTCGACGCCATCCTGCCCAACTACACCCCCCCTCTCAACCGCCTCCTCCACACGTCTCGCAGCATAAGTAACCGGATACTCCTTCTCCAAGTGAGCCGCTAGCGCCGCATCTGGCGCTGCCGTGGTGTGCGTTCTGCACATGGGACAGTTGGCTTCGAGGTCGTACGTGGGATCGTAGTTGGGATCGAAGTCTGCAAGATGCACGTCTAAGCTTGAGTGTTCGATGCGGGTTGTGGAGGATGTGTCGGCCCATTGTGCCATGCATGATGCGCAGAGGAGGTGGTTGCACTGCGTTCGGACGGGCGTAAATAGGAGGAGTTGACATATCTGTGAGACATCAATGAGCAAGAGAGAACATGGGTATCGCCTTGTGTTTCTAACTTACGGGGCATAGGTCGTCATGGGCGATGTCTTCCGGTGGTGGTGGTGCGGGTTCGGTCATGTTGTGAGGTCATGAGGGATGGAACTCCCAGACCTAAGGCGAGGATTTAAGGTCATCCCTTATTTTCTTCCCGTGTGGAATGGTTCCAGGTTCCGTCATCTCAGTGTGTGCCATTGGTTGTTGGCTGTCGCATTCTTTCAGGCAGCAGGCAACTATCTGCGCCACACGATCGAGCGCGGGGACACGGTCACGTGACAGCGCGTCAATCCTGCGTCTGGAATGAGAGATGATTAGTCAACAGGAGGGCCGAAACACGATGTAGGCAGGTTGCGGAGTAGTAGAGTTTATATAAGGGGGAAAGAGATAGAGGCTAGATATAGTGCCAACAGCCTATCTTGGCCATGTTTAATAGTATAACATGAACAACCTTAGCACCTCCATCGAACACAACTAATCCAATACATTCAAACAAAAAACCCAAACCCATCACCTTAATCCTATCATACCATCCTACACATCTTCTTCCTCACCTATCCATATCCAACCCAGTCCTACCCGCCTCCCACACACTAACCCCAACCGCTTACTAACCCCCACTCCCCTCGCGAGTCCAGCCCAGCCCAGTCTAGACCCTATCCCCGTCTATATCAGCCCTACCATCCCGTCCCCGGCATCCCGGCACATACCCGCCCAGGGAACCATAAGAAAAACATAACAAGTCTCATATCGATAACACACATGTATCAAATAGAGTGGAGTTATTTCAGTTATAAATGGATCATGTATCGAGGCGCCCGCCCCGCACAAAGCGGGTTTAGAAGATGAAAGGACCCAGGGGGTTCGGCTAAGTGTGTGTGGGATTATGCGTTTCGAGGTTGGTTTTGGGAAAGTTTCTGTCATCAGCGCTGGCCAGACTGGTGGATTTTGTGGTAGTAGCGTGCGCGATGATGGGTGGTGGTGGGGGTTTGTGTAGAAATTTTACCAAGTGTGGTGTTGGTGCATATTGGGTGGGATGAATTGGGGGGAGGGGAAAGGTACTGTATACGCTGTGTGAGATGAAAATGTCCCTATTTCCAATCTTTAGAAATTTGAATGGTGCAGTCGCAAATTCAGCTCTTTCTTCCTGTTGTAGATCTAACTCACTGGAGAATGGAAGAAGAAAAAATGGAAGAAAAAGAAGACGAAGAAAACATTAACTATGTGTCGACCGTGAATTCAACCGCCGTAACCAGACGAGAGAAATATGTACACCAAAAATTGTTGTTGTTGTTGTTGTGGTTCCCCTGAAAAGTTCATTATATCATTATGCCATTAAGAATGTACAAGATTCTAGTTCCAGCTCGAAAATATTACACCTTTTTGTTTTCTCTTTTCTTCTTTTTTATATAATGCGCGTCGGTTGCGTTGGCGCCATTGCCCAATCGCCTTCCTCGTCGTATCTTCGCTCCGTCGTCGGCCGCGTCACGGGTGTAGGTTGCATGGCTGTCCATTCCGCTGAGTCGGCATCGTACCGCCTCTCGAATGCGCTTTCGACATTGGGCACGAGTTCGACGGCTTCGGCCTTTTTGACGCGTCGCAGTTCCTGCTCTTCTAGTAGTACCTTCTTCACGGTGCGCATCTTCATGTAGATCCAGGCGCCCATGGCGATGGTGATGACGAAAATGGCGCCGAACATGACCGTCTTGATCACGTCGTCGTTGCTTTCCTGTAGGAGGAGTACACCCAGGTAGACGAGGAAGATTTGTTTCGGGAGGGAGAGGAAGGTGGCGACGAAGAAGTGCCAGAATTTGACGTCGCACGTGGAGAAGACGGCCGTGGAGAAATGCGCGGGGATGGCGGAAAGACGGATGATGAGCACGATGAAGAAGCCGCCGTCGCGGGTAAGGCGGGCCATGGCGCCGTAGTTTAGGTTTGTTCGCTCCAGTTTGAGTGCCTTGTTTCGGAAGGCGTACTTGAAGGCATACCATGTGCCGACTGAGATTGGGATTAGCATGGCAAGCGCTGAGTGAGATTGGTGATGCTTACCCTCGCCGATAAAGGTGCCGGCGGCCACAATGGCAAAACCGATCCAAAGGCCGTAGACAACACCACATAGCAGAGCGATGATCTCGTGTCCGAAGAGGGGAGGAAATGAAATGATGATCAAGATGGCGACGGGTATTAAGAAACCCGCAGGCAGGTCTCTCACCTTTTCTGACCACGGCCGTAGTTTCTGCACAGACATGTCAGCCACGCGTCCTCATTAATTGGGCAGAGCTGCGATACTTACGGCGACAACTTCGTCGTGTTTTATTGTGATGATGACGGTCAAGATACCAATAATGATGAAAAGTATATGCCATGCTGGGCGCGAGTCAGAATTGAGGTTTGAGGTTTCAACAGGGCGAAGGCAGTTTGGTTTAGGCTTACGTATGTATTTGGGAGCGAGGAAGAACCTCTTCCAGTCAAACTTTACATATTCCGTCTCTTCTGGTGGGCCGTTATCCCTCTTCTTCTTTTGCTTTTGCTGCGAGGGGTCCATCATGCCCGACATCTCAATATCGTTTTCCCGTTTGCGAAACCACATGGCGGCGGCGTGAGGGGAGGAACGGTCTTTGGCGGTGTGCGCACAATCAGGTCGCAGTGGGGGAGCCAGTGCAGCGAGACCGTCTATCCTTGCAGCAGCAGTTCGGGTGTGGTTCAAGGGCGTGTTGGGATGGTGAGGGCGACTTGTACATATGGCAGTGGTGTGGGCGCGGCGGAGGATAGGGGAGTGATGTATCAAGCTCCTGCTATGAAACCGGCATAGCCACATCCGCGTAATCGAAGCGCGAACCAATCGCGACGCGCCGCGACGTTGCTATGTGAGACACTGGTCCGGGAGATCAGCGCTTGCGACACGGGGGGCTTGTAAGCGACATGAGTTTCGCCCCCGTCCAGCATCGTTTGATCGTTTGGCCTGCGCACGCTACCAACACCTCGACAGGCGTTCAAAGAGGCGCGTTTGGAATGCACTGCCGTTGCAAACATGGCACCCGTTGTGCCTTGACCTGCCCAACTGAAGCAAACAACACGAGCCACAGGGGGCGGTGCAGGCGTTGGTGCCTGACATGCGAGGCAGTGCCCGACCTTGTCAGCGTTGCTTTCGTATTGGAGAGCTATAATTAATGACCGTTGAGGCGTGGGCGTGGAGACGTGAGGCGTCATTTTCATCGCTTCGCCCTGCCGGATCCACCCACGATTGCGATGGCTGCCTTCAGGCTCATATCGTCACATGATGCATGAGTGAAAAAAGCACCTCGTCACGTGTTCAATGCTGACTTAAAGCCTGCGTACTTGCCATGAGTTCCAATCAACTTGCATTCTATGACTCCTACGGTAATGACACTTTCTGCTCTGACAAGAAATGCACTCCTAATCCAAAGGATTCCTAATACAAATGTCGCTCCCTGCGCCATGGATAATACTCTTCAAAATCACTCTCCTCGTCATCATCTTCATCCTCGTACCCGTCGTACATGCATCTCGACCTGCTGGGGGCGCCATATCTGGGCGTCTCGACATTTCTAATTCTTCGTCGGCTCCGCCTTGGCTGCATGTATAGAGCTACCTCATCCCAATCGCTATCATAGTCGTCGTCGTCGTCACTAAACAGGTTGGAGGCATAGTCGGGCCTGGGCAAGAAATGGCTGCGCTGATGTCTTGAAGACGAAGCCTGGCAGCGATGCTGACGACGAGTAGGAAACGGTGCCCGGACTGGATGTCGTCTTCCTACATCGAACAGCGCAGGTTGGCGGTAGGCCATTTGCGAAGAGGGTAGAAAGGAAGAGGGGTTGTGACAGGGCATGTTTGACGGCATGCCCATGCCTAGTCGTATATCTGGAACAGTGCTCATATCGCCTCTGCTACCCATAGCAGCCATAGCCATAGCCATATTCATGGCCTGCGGCGACGGACGGCCGACTTGCGGGTAGCCCCCGATCACGTGGCTGTGCGTTGGGTGGCGGCCTGCGAATGGTGACGCAGTTGGCCGCTGAGCGTATGGCTGGACATGTGCGGCGAACAGATGGCTGCGCTGATACTGTAAGTGGCGATTCGCATCCTCGCTGTTTATGTACGGGTCAAGGTGGGATTGGAAGGCGCGACGTGGAAAGTGCGGAAAGGTCGGGTAGGCCATGTCGGCGGATATGAAGGGCAGTTTGACATGTATTCACGATGCGGGGCTGCATGGCGGGCTATGATATAGAGCAGAATGACACTAGATGAAAGCGGCGTGTGTTCAAGGCAGGTGCGATTGGAGCTGGCGACTTAGTGTGGTGCACAAGATGGGTTCAAGCAAACATGAAGACGAACTGCGAAGATGCAAGGAAGCGATGCGGGGCAAAACTATCGCAGCTCGTAACCTTGCTATGTACATGCTATGTAATACTCTGGTCACGTGCCCACGTCTCGGCTGCAGCCAACCTCTTCTTATGTCGGCGGCGGTTGGACCTCTTCTTTTGTCGCCGCAATACGACCAGCCCACAGTTCACAGTTCACAGCACACAACCCTTAAACCTGCGCCTAGTTCAGCTCTCCAAGCACGGCAAGACTAACCATCTAATCATCTCAAATTGCACCTCGGACCCAAAATCCCCACTCCAAACCCTTTGTGTTTTTGACACTTTTTTTTCTCAACACTCTCCCTCCACTTGCACCAAACGCAATGGCTCCCACTTCATTCGCTTCGGCAGCGGCAGCGGCAGCGGCAGGAAACACGGCCAATGCAGCACGTGCAGAATCGGGCGCCGACTGGTAGGTGACTTGGGGTGTTGGTGTACAAGATCAATAACTCACTCGACCCCCCAGGCCTCGACGTAGCAACGGTGCCACGCAAACATTCCGCCGACCCTCACACGCCACCACCCTGTCCGGATCAACGAACCACTCAACCACACGAGAAGGGGCGCCGGCACAGACACAGGCACAGGCACAAAACTCGACTTGGGCAATGAGCCAAGGCGTATACGTCCCACCCCACGCGCAAACGGGCCGCAATGGCAGCGGGTTTGAGGCGCGCTATTCGCGCGATCAACTGACGCAGCTGTTCAGGATACAGCAGGATTCTGGCCAACTCGCTCACGGCCTCGAGCATGTCTACATGGACATGGCCACGGGCGCATGGGGACGCAAAGACGATGACGCGAAGGAGCTGCGCAGCGGGGTCGACCAGTGCTGGGACAGAGAGGGTGGCATCTTGCCGCTCAGCCTGACGGAGATGACCGACGACGAGAGAGAAGTAGGACCTAGCCCCCTTATTCTTCGACATGTCCACGTATGCTAACACGCGTGACCTCGCCCAGATCTTCATGTCGTCTGTCAACTCGCCGCTGAAGCCGCCCACGCAGAATACAATCAAGGACGGCACGGCCAAGGAGGGTCTTTCGTTGCGCAAGACGTCGGTATCCCAGGGCCCGCCCACGCCCTATGGCCTTTCATCGCCAACGTCGGCGCGTCCGGGTGCTCGCCGTCGCGATACCAGCGATGCCTACCCCTTCCCCTCGTCCCCCGCCACCTCACGGTTTGCGCGAGAAGAGGGCAATGCCGTGACGCCGCCGCCCGCTCTGGTACGTCGCCGGACTGAAAAGGAGCCTGTAGAGGGCCGTCCTGGCGACGAGCGCGACAAGGAAAAGGCCGCAGCCGAGAACCAAGGCGCCTTTGGCTCGTTGAAGCGCACCACGACGGCGCCCTTTACCACCACCGGCTTTGGCGCCTTTGGAAGCTTTGCAGCACCCATGTCTGAAAAGAAGGCGGGTTACGGTAGCTTGCGTGGCGAGAGCCGCTTCAAGGGACTCATGGCCAAATCTAGTGTCGACGACTTTGGGACTCGTAGTCAGCCGAAAGAGAAGGCTTCAACCAAGTTAAGCGATCCGGAACCACCAACGGGCAACGAGACACATGCATTCCCCGACGACCACGACCACGACCACGATGACCACGACGACCACGACGACCACGCAACCGGCAGCGCTGCCCTGCGCGGCGAAGACGTTAGCCCGCCCCGCCCACAACAGGCCTTCGCCAATTTCGCTACGCCCCACCGCCCAGACCACCGCGACGACTCTGCATTATCTTCTTTTGGAATGACGGCCGACACCGGTCTTCGCGACATGTACAGCAAGAATAATTTCACTGATCAGTCGCCCTTCCGCCGAGGCCACGAACCCATGAGCCCGACCGACACAAATCCATACCAGAGCCCGCACCATGCGCGCGACCAGCATGGGGACGACTCGGACGACTCAGCTGATCCAAACGCGCATTTTCCTGGCATGACGAGTTTCCCTCTTGATCCAACCATTCACTCCAGTATTCACAACGCTTTCGGTGGCCTTGGTGGTCTTGGCAAAATTTCCGTGCCTTTTGAGACTGCTGCAAGCGATCGAAGCCAGACGTCCAGTGTCGGTCCCGCCCGCGCTTTTCCTACCTTGCCTGGTCTCGGCGGTCTACCTGGCTTGGGAGGCTCTGCTGCATGGCCTACCGGCCACCATGGCATTGGTACCCCAACCCGCGAACGTGGTTTGGGTGGGTTTGATAACGGCTTTGGGACCGTGGGAGAGGCCCAGTCCCCTTCGCTACCAGGTCTGGCTAATAGCTCCCTGTTCGCCCATGGTCCAGTCGGCCGCACTAGTAGGCTGGGTTCGCTATTTCCACCCTCGATGCAAGAGCAGATGCGTTCCAACGACCCAAACCGACCTCCAGGTGACGAACATTCCGAACGACAGCACAGCATGAGTGGCTCTTTTGGAAGGAATGCTTTCGGTGCTCAGGCCCCAAACCGTGAAACTGACAGTCCTTTCCGCCCGAATCGCAACCTCTTTGACGACTTTTCTAATGCCCACCATGACGACCATAACCTGACCGGTCAGCATCAGAACATCGCCACCACTTCACTCTCCATGGCCGCCCTTAACTCCACCCGGACCGCACAGCCAGGCACACCCGGTGTCGGAAGTCCGGCTTCTAGTCAGCCTCCAGTACCCCAGCAGCGTATGATGGTCATGCCCGACAGAATGAGGTGGATTTATCGTGACCCCTCAGGCAACGTTCAAGGCCCATTTTCCGGTCTTGAGATGCATGATTGGTACAAGGCTGGTTTTTTTTCGCCCGAGCTTTTGGTAAAGAAGCAGGAGGAGCCCGACTATGAGCCCCTGGCCCAGCTGATCCGCCGCATTGGAAACTCGCGCGAGCCTTTCCTGGTCCCCCAGATTGGTATCCCACACGGACCTGCTACCTCTCAGCCCGGCAACTCTTGGGCGGGTGCAGCTCCCAGTACGACGACTGCTCCAGGTGCTCAGCCTCCGTTTGCGAACAGTTTCCCTAGCTTTGGAACTACTCTTACTGCGGACCAGCAAAATGCTCTTGAGCGGAGGAAGCAGGAGGAGCAGTACCTCATGGCTCGTCAAAAGGAACATTTGGCTGCTCAGCAACAGGCTCTTCATCGCCAAGTCCAAATGGGTGTCATACCCAATCAACTAAACCACCACTCCAGCGCGCACAGCCTGCAAAGCCAACAGAGCTTCGGTAGCATTACGTCACCGGCCGCGTATCAGGCATCTCCTATTCAGGGCACCGCGCCTGGATCGACTGTCTCAGGCCTCATGGATAACACCTTCAGATCTGGTCCTGTTCCAGGGCTGGGCCCCGTTGGTCCGGGCATGGACATGTTGAACAACCGAGACATGCCTGCTATGATGGATCGTTTGAATCTCGGCCGTAACAACCAGCCTCCGTTTGCTTTCGGACAACAGCAGGACCACGATGCACACGCCCAATATGTGACCTCTGCAATTGGCGATCGAGCTCGCTTGAAGCGTGAACAAGCAGAACACGACGCTCGCTTTGGAAGCACCGAAGATCTACAGGCAGCACAGACATTCAGGGACCGTCTGACTGAGTTCCACGACTTGCGAGTACAGACAGACATGGAGTCCTCCAAGGCTGCTCCACCACCAGAAGGAGTCATTGGAAAGCCCTCGGGTTCGTCTGCTCAGCCCTCGCAGGAGCACTCTGAGCCCGCATCACCCGAACAAGCCGAACAACAAGGCCAATCTGAGCAGCATGAGGAGACTTCTCCCAGTGTCCAAGAGTCGCTGTCACTCACCGAGCAGGTTCAGAAGGCTGCTTCAGCCAAGCACTCACCTCAACCTGCGACCGCATGGAACAAGGTGGAGCCTGCCATCTTCCCATTCCCACCACCATCGCAATCCCCTCTTCCTGCACCAGCCGCTCAGAGGAAGCCTATTGTTGCCGAGAACCTCAACACAGAATCTCGCTCAGGTGCTGGAACTCCTGCCAATGACACTCCAAGTGTCTCGGTCGCGCCCTGGGCCAAGGAGCCTGCCAACGCATCTCACGGGCCTTCGCTGCGAGAGATTCAAGAGATGGAAGCAAAGAAGGCAGCAGAGCGCGAAGCCGCTGCAGCGGCAGCTCGCCGTGAGGCTTTTGAGAGGGAACTGCTCGCTCAGAACCAGTCTCCAGCAGTTCAGCCTGGCCTGCCTTCAACCGCAAACTGGGCAAGCGGCGCCTCACCTGTCACACCCAGCGCAGCCAGTGCTTCAGTTTGGACCAAGCCCGCTGCAAAGGTGGCAGCACAGCCAACCCCAAGTTCTAAGAAGACACTTTCGCAAATCCAAAAGGAAGAGGAGGCGCGAAAGCAACGTGCTGCTGCTCAAGCTGTTGCTGCGGCCAACGCGTTTGGTGCCACCACTCCAGCACCTTCAGGCGGCAAGCGCTATGCTGACCTAGCTGGTAAGAGTACTCCTACGCTAACTGCCGCTATGCCTGCTGGTAGCACTGCGTGGACCACAGTGGGCGCAAGTGGCAAGGTCAAGGCACCAGGCGGCACTCCTACTCCTGGGCCTACTACTGTTCGCTCGGCCAGCTCAACCATCGTGCCTCCGCTTGCCAAGAAGCCAACCGTCACCCGCAGCACCACAACCGGAGGACAGCCTGGCAAAATCAACGCCGAAGAGGAGTTCCGCAAGTGGGCTGTCAACGAGCTCCGCCACGATCTCAGCAAGAATATCAATGGTTGGTGATGTCCTTATTTTAACCTCTATACAAACCCACTAACGCTATCCCACAGCCGAAGACTTTGTCTCCTCCCTCCTCAGCTTCCCCGCCGACGCCGAACTCATCACCGAATCAGTCCACTCGGCATCCAACACACTCGACTCCCGCCACTTTGCAGAGGAGTTCCTGCGTCGCCGCAAGCTAGCCGACAAGGGTATCATCGATGAGCGCAACACGGCTTCCCCCGCTGAGAACAAGGCCGCTTCTAGTGGCTGGTCTGAAGTCGCCAAGAAGGGTGGGGCTAATACTGCTGCGCAGCAGCAGCAACAACAAGCGCTTCAGTCGCCTCTTGATTCGAGTAACTTCAAGGTTGTTGCTGCGAAGAAGAAGACTAAGCGGTAGATTGGCTAGGTTAGGGGGGTTGTAGCGTGTGTTTCGTCGTTGGGGTGTGGGTGTGGGAGGAATGATGGCTTGCTTGTATAATTCATGTATGATTGTTGCTGTTTTTCACACACAAAGGCTTGGGGAAGAAAGACTCACAAGAGTGAGCTAAGCTGAGCATGCATGACATTGGTAGCTAGGCGGATTTCTTGTCGGCTGGCTTACATGGCGAAACGTACGCGCAGTTGTAGCGAAATCGATTGAATTCTTGACTCTTGATTCTGTTTTCGTTGTAGTAGTAGTGGTAAAAAGCTTTACTTCACCCCCGGCTTGTTCTTGGGTACGTAGATGATATGTGCTAGGTGTATTAGTGTTGGTGTTGGTGTTGGTGAATATGTGCATGTGTTGTTAGGTAGGAAAGAAGATAAAGAGAAGGAGGGGGGAGGGGTAGTATATGTGTTTGTACGGGAGAATAGGGAAGAGGGAAGAAGAAGAAGGAGAAGAATTAGGAAAGAGAGAAGAAGGGAGAAAAGGGAGGATAAGGGAGAAGAGAAACAAAAAAAGTCACCTTAGATTATAAAATATAGTTTTATTGGAACAAGGTCCCTCTAGTAGTATGACTACTATGGATAACCGAGTGGGAGGAGGGACAAGGCGGGGTGGCTGCAACGTATTATATTGACTATCGTGTTGAGTGTCACAGACTCACTCTGTTATGGTGGGTGCTATTGCCCACCGGGCAGTGCCTGCCACACCAGCATATCATGTGACTCCCAAGCACCTTCTACCCTGGACTGAACTCAGATATTCTCAACAATATATATACATATATACATAGACAAGTAGAATACTTATTATATAGTCTACTAGTCTACGTACGTATACTTACTTAGATATAGTTATGTGTAATTATGTGTAATTAATTACTAAGTGTACAGCTTATTATAGTAGGTAGAGGTATTGTAGAGATTTCTTCCATCTCTCTTCCTTTTAGTAGGAGGATGTAAACTTACCATGTCATGCCCCCGTACTCAACCTACATTCCTCCTCACATACACACACACACACACACTCTCTCTCTCTCTCTCTCTCTCTCTCACTTATACACACACTTATACACACACACATATTCACTCAAGACTATAAAACACCAATAATATCTTATGTAAACAGCAAGCAAATTGGTATATTTCTTTTTTGCGCCGAATTGGTATATAGTATGGGGGAATCATTGGACACTTGAAAACAACAGCAAAAAAAAAACCAGCACAGCACAAAAAAAACGCGCCCCCAAGCCGGAACCAAGAAGAACATTTCCCACAAAAACAGCAGCAGCATAACAGAGAACAGCAAACGCGATAAAGACAAAAACACAGCAAGGCCCAGACAAGACATCAAACAAGCCTGGTACGATTTTGCGTATAATTGGAGGCGCCGTTGGGACTAAGAGTTGGGGGTATATTTCTTTTGTCGTCGCACACGTACAGAGACAGAGAGAGACAATCAACGCGCGTAAGCGTAAGCGTTGCCGGGGGGATGGGGGTATTCTTTTCGTTAAAAGTGCCGGTTTACAGTAAGTGGTATCAAATAAATGTGTACGTGTGGGTTCGAGGTGGTGTATCATTTAACGAGGAGGCCCAATAGGGGCCGGGTATCCAGATGCAGAATGAGAAGTACTGGGGCGCCCGCTGTCCACGGAGCCCCGCGCGTCGTACCTAGGGGTCACGTCCCCAGGCGCCGCCGCGGAAGAGGAACCAAAAGGAAACTTTGACTCGAAACGAGGGGCTGGCATGGGCCAACCGTTAGTGTGGTGCTCGTCGTCGGCGAGGTTGATGCCGCTGTCGTTCCACGGGTTGCGGTAGCTACCGGTGGACTCGAGACTGGCAAGGGATGCCTTGGAAGCGTTGCTGGATGCATGCTTGAAGAGAGATCCGGGTGAGTTTGTGCTCTTGCGTCCGTTGAAGATGGACGTAAAGGACGACATGCTGCCTGGCTTGCGGAGACGGTCCAGCATGCCGCGGGGCTCATCATCACCACCAAAGTGAGAGCGTGTGGGGGAGTCTGTGCTTTCAACAGCAGGTTCAGCACGCTGGAGGAGCTTGGACTCAAAGAAGGGCAGAGAGTCTTCAAAAGAGTCAGACTTGGGGCGTGGTAGTGCGCCGCGGACGGTGTTGGTATCGAGGCCGTGCATAACTAGATGGTTCAACAAGAAGTCAATAGCGTCTTTGAGGCCGCCAGCGTTGTTCCTGGTGAAGACGATATGGAAGGTCTCAATCGTCTCTTCCTTGCCGTCGGATGTTTCTTTCTGCGCTTCCTGGAGCTGGGCATCCACTTCATGCTGAGTCTTGAGCTTGTCAAGGATGTCAGCTTTGAACTCCGCCGAGCGGATGTGGTCGCTAAGCTCGGTGCTGGACGGGAAGGCTAGGTCGTGGGACTCGGGAACCATACCCTGAAACTGATTAGTACATTTCTTTTCACCACGACACGTGTAAAGCTTACCAAGAACTCATCAACTGCAAATGGCACCTGGTACTCTGGGCCGGACACGGTAACAATGTCGCTAGCTTCCTCTGTGCTGGGAAAGGTGATTTTGCAGTTGAACTTCTTCTCCAGCTCGTCAATCTTGTCCAGGCGAGCAATGAGCTCTCGGTGGTACAGGCGGTTGATGTTGATGGTCTCGGAGACAAACTCAGCATCGGCCTTTTCAACCATATCCATGATCTCTTGCTTGACCAAGTCGAGGTTCTGAGCATTGCGGGCAGGGGTGCGGCAGATGACGTTGTCGACCTTGATATCGTCTTCTTCCTTGCCAAAACCGCCGCGGTCCATGGCGTTTGAGAACTTGACAAAGACGGAGTACTTCTTCATGATGCGTTGAATGTGCTGACCGCCGATGCCAATGATGCGCTTGTGGTACTGATCGGGAACGTGGAAGGAGATTGAGGCGGGCATTTCCTGTTCGACAAGGTCCAACCCGTTTTTCGTGGCCTCGTACTGGGCACCGCGGACTACAATGTAGAAGTTGTACTCGTTGAAGCCGTCAAAGACAATCTGCACACTGCTGTGGCTCATGATTTTGTTGATTTTGCCATTCTTCTTGCCGCTGACAAACTCCTTGTGCTCGTTGGCAAGCTCAATCTTGACGCTCATGTTGTACTGAGATTTTTTGACGAATGGAATGTTACTAATGACCATGAGGGCGGCTCGCACAGCATCGTCGGATCCGTAGATGTGGAAGTTTAGTTTTTCGAAGCTGACTTCGGCGCCGGAGTTGATGCAGATGTCGGAGAGCATAGCACGGACGTCGGCGGGGTGGGCGGGCGTTGGGTGGGGTCGGGATGGGTGATGAACCACGAGGCACTGTAGAATTGGCCAGCAAGCTGCATGAGTTCGCGCACAGTACGCTCGACGTGCAAGACATCTGTGCCTTGGACCCGCACAAGACCGCGCTGGACTCCGAGGGGTGGCAGCAGGATGTAGGAGCCGTTGTTCTCGATGATCTTGCGGACCTTGTCGAGACGCTCGAGCAGGATGGCGTCAAGCTTGGTGTCGGTGACCATGACGGGCTTGACAAAGACCTTTGTGGACATGACTAGGTCGTGTAGTCGCTGCTTGGCACGGAGTATGTTTTCGGGATTCTCACCCGTGATGTACACGAGGTCGTCGGGTCTCCGCTGTGCGCCGTGTGGTGTGTACCCGAACAGGCGGGGAAAGGGCGGGGGGAAGTAGATGGCGGTGCCTGTGGCCGACTCGATCATCTTGATGTTCTTGCGGCCGCGTCCGCATATTAACGTATGCATAGTTAGTTCCAGCTTCATGGTATCGACAGATCGCTTGAGCTGTTGGGGTTAGCAGGAGGAGCACGACCACGAGCACGAGGACAACTTACAATTTGGTCAATCATGATCAGGACCCGCGTCTTTGCGTGCTCCATGGTCTCGAGATCGCCGTAGATCTGACAGCGCAGACGCGGATCCATGCCCGTGTCCATGTTGCCGTGGAAGCTCGCCGTCTCAATGTCCGGCTGCTTGGGCATCAGCAGGAACATGTCGGCCTTTGTGGCCTTTGCGATGAGGTCGAGTTGGTTCAGCACGGCGCCGCGGACATTTTGCGAGGGCGGGTCGATGATGAGCTGCGAGTCGATGTCGACAAAGGATGATCGCTGTTTGAGCATCGTTAGCAGTGCTCAGGCCAGTGACAGTGACGTCGTCGTCCCCCGCAGTGGTTGTGGGCGCCAATCCGTAAGTCCTTACCAGAGAAATGGGCGTCGAGTTGAGGATGCGGCAGCGCATCGAATTCACAATCTCCAGCTCGCCCGACAGACACACGTTGGTGACGAGGGCCCGTAGCGGGCCCCGCTGCAGGCCGGGCAACGGCTTCGACTCGGCCGAAGTGACGACGGCCGAGACGCGCCCGTCGGTTTGCTCGCTCACTTCGCGACACAGATTGCGCAGCTTGTCGACGTTCTGTGCATGCACGGGCAGCTTGTGCGTGGGAGTGCCCTCTGCGGTTCCTTCGGCGTGCGTCCATCGCGCCTTCGCCCCCGGACTGGCCCACATGATGTCGTCGGGATCGGGCCCTTGCAGGTTCGAGGAAAAGGGCACGTTAAACGAGAGGTTGACCTGGGTACCCGGGGCGATCACGGGCGGCGCCGATGTCGTGGCCGTCGACGGACGCTTGATGGGCGCTGAGACGGGCATTTCGTGGTTGGACCTCGAGAAGGAGAAGCTCGTGGACGGCGCCATCTTCTCCCATCCGTGCCGGGCCTGGGCCGGGAAGTTTGAGAGTTTGTGCATCGTGGTCGACGAGATACGCCCAAGCTGTTATGCCGGGCTGAGGTGGGTGGAGGGGAGACGAGGAAGAGACGAGGAAGATGGGAGAGGTGCAGCCCCAGCAGCTTGTCGAGCAGCGAGCGTCGACACGTTGATTGGCCGGCGAAGAGGGTGGTGGGTCCAGACGAGCGCCGCCCACCACATTCCCTCATGCCACAAGTCGACTACTACCGTCACTACCTAGACTCGTCAAACATGAAACAAAAAAAACAATTTGCCCTCTTCACTTTGACACTTTGCACGCACTTTGGCACACACGTACCCAACCATAGACGTGTATCTGCTTTTTGTGCTGTCCGTGGCGATTCCAGGCTTGTTGAGCGCCTGCTAGTCCACCCCGATCCGGCCTAGCCGTCTCCAGACCTGCCATCACCTCACTCTGACCGCTCGCCCTGAAACACCCAGCTCGACCTTCTACTAAAGGCAAACTTACACAAGACCTGTAAGACGATGCTTAACCCATGTTCTTACACCAGACTGTCTTGCTATGTCTTGCTATTCAAACCAACCTAGCCCACAATCTACCCTTGTACAATGAATACCATCTCTACAACCTACATACGGTACTCAGTAGCGTGCATATACGTGACGCGCCTCTCCCGCATACCCTTCCGGCCCAACTTCCATTACCCCTTCCTCCACATACCGCCGACTAGGCCCGCTAATATACCGACGGTCATCCAGCCCTTCGTGGTGAACGCTGACCTCACGGTAACGAGGCTGCGATACACCTACTGGAGGTGGCTGCATGCTCTCATGACGTATATACCCTTCTGGAATCTCGCGTCGAACAACTTCGGGACGCATGCTATATGACCGAGCCGGTGGATACTCTCTTGGCGGGCCCATCTCTTCATACTGCGGAACAGGTCGGTATTCTACTTCTGCTGGACGGCGGGACGGCTCTCGCTGTCGATATGGGCTCGGCATCATCTCCACATCAGCCTGCACATAGCGCCGGGGTGGTGGGGGCATGGGCATCCTCTGTATCCCACCTTCTTCGTACATGTCGGTACGAGCCGAGGCGCGCATCGTAGGCTCTCGCGTGGCAGCCCGCTCCGAGAACGCTTCTACTTCGGCCCGTCTACTTGGCGGTGCCATTGACTCTCGCCCCTCCACTGGCGCTGCATAGTACTTGTTTCCATACTGATCCACCACTATACGCCTTGGCGGCGGTGCCATGCGCATGGGCGATTGTGGGCGTGCAACGTACTCGTACACAGGGGATCGTGAACGGTCGCGCACATATCTAGGCGCACCTGATGGACGTGCTGAAACTTCGCGGTAAATAGGCGCCTCGGCACCATCGATAAAGGCATGGGATGCTGCTCGCATTGAGCGTGGCTCTGGTGCTGCATACAAGTCCCCACCGCCACCGGGCGAGTATGGACGGCGAGCGTACTGGAGGCTGGCAACCCGTCTAAGGTCTTGATCGTCACGCTGTGATTTGCGTTGCGGGGTACGTATGACGGTCGGAGACGACGGTTCTTCCATGTCGCGATAGGGTCGCGGCAAGGGTTCCTGGTCGCGGTAGTAAACAGGTTGCATCATGGGACTACCCTGTGCTGGCACAAGCTCTACTTGGTCAGGCTGAGGCTGTAGTGCACGACGCTTACTGGGCTGCGAATCAGGATAAGCCGCGAAGGGAGGAGGTGACTGTGGCTCTTCTTTAATGTACGGTTCGGGCGATGCAACAGCCCGCTTGTTGGCCTGTTGCTGGCGTCTCTTCTCGTCGCGTTCGCGCTTTTCATCTCTTCTCCGCTTGCGAGGGTTATGCACAGGCGCTGCTGGACCAGCGGGACTTGTACGACGTGATCTATCGACATATCAGAGTTGAGAGACAATGGGAAAGGGGAAAAGGGAAGATTCCACCATACCCGTTCATACCGCCATGGCGATTGCGGGCCCGCCCTCTTGATGGCTCAGCGGGGACGACATCGGCTGGAGGTGGGGAGTACGCCTCTTCCTCGTCGTCTTGCTCGGGCAGTGGTGCAGGCTCTGGTGGCTCATAAACGTCTATGTCATCGGCTGGCTCATAAGCCTCTTCTTCGTCGAGATTGATTACTGTAGGCTCCGTCGCATGCACATTTACTTGCTGGGCAGTCTGCTTCGCTTGCGACATCAGTGCAGGTGCTGCATCAGCATGAGTATGGTCAGCAGGGTCTTGCTCTGGAGACCAACTGTCTGCCTTGCTAGAGTAATACGAGTTCTCGTCAAATGATTCTGCGCCATCGCTGTTGTTAGTTGTAGATGGTAAGCCAGATACAGGCGGAACCAGTTGGTGGGCCTTGATCAAACACTGCTCCACATCGATGAGAGCTTCGCGCTCCTCAACATCGTAGCCGCGACCCTTTTTGTCAAACTGGTCCTTTAACGCGCGTTCTATCTGTTGGCGCTTGAGCTGCAGCTCGGCCTTGACCAGGTGTTCTGACTTTTCGAGCAAGACTGGGTCGATGCCCGACGAAGACGACTTTGCCGAAGACTTTGCCGAATAGGGTCGCTGTGAAAGGGGAGTGGGGGAAGTGGGAAGCCGGGCTGAGTGTATTGGACGTGGTGGAAACAAGTGCGACGCGGATCCGTTGGGTGTGCCGTTGGTCGTGGGTCTGCTCAAGGCAGTTTGCGAAGGACGTGGTGCAACCTGTTCAATTACTTTGGCTGGGAGATGAATACGCGGATGTTTGCTAGCAAGCACTTGATTACGTATCTGCAGAATCTTCTGGAGGAACTCGGCCTCGCGAAGCACCTCTGCAGATGACGCGCTGCCACCGTTCAGGTGCGACGACGGCGCTGTGGCTGTCGACATTGCTGAAATTACAACCGATCAAAGACTGTGTCTAGTACCAATACAACAAGCGTGCGCAACACAGATACAGCCGAGACCCGCGGTTGAGCTGGGTGGATAGTGGAAGAAAGGGGAGAGGTGGGATGCGACACGCCGCAGGAGGAAAGAAAGTCGACGACGGGTCGGAGCCGCCGTGTTTTGGCTGCGCGCCCAATTAGTCTACGCTAGTCCCAAAGAGGTTTACATAGCACCTTCTCGGGTCCGACCCACCGAGTCTACATGTAGTCATCGCACCTTCCTTGACAGTGAATGCAGTAATACAGTCTATGAAAAATGGCCCCGAACGACTTCAATACGGCAGCACCCCCGGAGACCTTGGAGTATCGCTCGCAGCCGCAACATGAGTCACGGACACAAGATGACCCGGTGGCGGACGACAACGAGAAGCCCGTCTTCTTCTTTGACATTGATAACTGCGTGAGTTTATCGTGATCTATTGAGAATGGCACTAACAGATTACAGCTTTATCCCAAGAGTGCGTAGCCTATCCTGTCTGGATGAGAAGAGACTGACAGTGCAGGTCTTGACATTCACCGCATGATGGCCGAACTGATTGGTAAGAAAATGTAGAAACATTCCAGACTTGATATTAACCCTCACTACAGACAAGTTCTTCCAGAATCATCTGAGTCTCTCCCAGAAAGATGCCAATGAGCTTCACTACAGATACTACCGTGAATACGGCCTTGCCATTGAAGGACTAGTCCGACACCACAAAGTCGATGCCCTAGAGTACAACAGCAAAGTCGATGATGCATTGCCTCTAGGCGACGTCATCAAGCCAAACCCCGAACTACGGAAGCTAATTGAAGACATCGACACGAGCAAGGTGCGCTTATGGCTGTTCACAAACGCATACATTACCCATGGCAAGCGCGTTGTCAAGCTTCTTGAGATTGATGATCTCTTCGAAGGTATCACTTATTGTGACTATGGCTCAGACAAGTTCTACTGCAAACCACACGCGGAGATGTATGACAAGGCCATGGCGGAAGCTGGAATCAAGTCCAACGACAAATGCTATTTTGTCGGTAAGTCATCACGAACATGTCATGGATAGGTGATTGCTGATTCAAACACAAGACGACTCCTACATCAACTGCAAGGCGGCTGCTGAGCGAGGCTGGAAGACGGCACATTTGCTAGACGAGAATGACCCATCACCTGCCCAGCCAGCCAGCCAGTACCAAATCCGCAGTCTGCAGGAGCTGCGTCGCATTTTCCCAGAGGTGTTCAAGAGCTCGTAAGACGACGCTAGCGTGTACCGAGGTACGGTACAGCACGCGAAACACGGTACACGGTACATGGATCACATAGACGACAATCATGCCCATAGAAAGACGGATAGAATAGAAACAATGACGAATCCCTCCCCATGATCAGCAAAGGATTCGCTTACCGACAGGTAAGCGGCGGAAGGGTCCGGGGCAACCGCTGACCCCCTCTCACCGCCATAAGTACTTATTACTCCTGATACCTTGCAACTCAACGTCGCACAACAACCACCAACTCCAAAACGCGCGTGCGAGATAACAAGCCAATGACGCCACCACCAAAAAAATACTACCAAACCATGTCGTCAACACACGACTCCACCCCGCAACCCTCCGCTCTCCCCGCGACCGACAGCACATCCACCTCCACCTCCACCACCCCCGACGCACTCCCACTGTCACACCCCACCCACCCAATAACACCACCACGCCCCCCTCTCCTCCGCCTCCGCCTCGACGACCTCTCCACCCCAGGAACAACAACATTCCTCCGCCTCGTCCACGCCACCCACGCCCTCACGCACGCCCTCAACACAGTCCTAACCCACCTCTACACCTCCCTCCCCACCTCCAGCATCCCCGCCACCCGCTCCGTCACCCTCGTCCTCCGCGCCATGGACGGCGTAGCCTACACCACCGGCCTCTCCCTCGACGACGACCACAAAGAAATCCACTTCAACACAACCTACATCGAGGGAATCGCCCCCACGCGGCAAAAAGAGGAAATCATGGGCGTGCTCGTACATGAAATGGTGCATTGTTGGCAGCGAGATGCGTGTGGAACGGCTCCCAGTGGACTCATCGAGGGCGTGGCCGATTGGGTTCGGTTGAAAGCGGGACTTGCGCCGCCGCATTGGAAGAGACGGGCGGATTGTAAGTGGGATGCTGGGTATGAGCGTACGGCGTATTTTCTGGAGTGGCTGGAGGGCGAGTGTGGGAAGGATGTTGTGAGGAGGGTTAATGAGAGGTTGGGGGTGGGGGAGTATTGTGAGGGGGCGTTTTGGGTGGGGTGTTGTGGGGAGAGGGTGGAAAAGCTGTGGGCGAGGTATCGGAGGAGTTTGGGGTGTGAGGAGCCGGGGCATGGGAAGGATGGAAAAGATGGAAAAGATGGAGAGGGAGATGAGGGTGAGGGTAAGGGCGAGGAGAAAGAGGGCAAGGAAGGAGAGGATTGAATAGAGGGAACACGGCTCGGTGGTGGTGATGTACTAACTATCTAACATAATAAACTGCTCACTAGAGACTCTAACCCGTCACTTCTTCTTCCCCCCCACCACCCGTCTTCGGCATAACAACCACCTTCTTCCCCGCCGTCTTAACAGGCACTACGCCCTTTGCTTGCTTCCCCGCAACCGCCCCCCTCGTCTTCTCCTTCTCCCTCTTCTCCCCCTTCCTCCTCTCCTTCTCCACCTTCTCCCTCTCAGCCTTCTGCCTCTCCTCCACCCTCTTCTTCTCCTTCACCACTATCTCCCTCTCAGCCTTCTCCCTCGCCTCACACTGCTCCTTCACATTCCGCAAACGCTTCTGTTCAGCATCCGCCTCAGCGCGCCTCGCTTTCTCAACCAGTTTAGCATGGTCAGCTAGATCTTTCGCGCGTTTCTTGGCAGCGTCCTGCTGTTCCGTCGCCGCCTTCTTGCTTTTCTGGTCGGAGGAGTATTCGAGTGCTTGTTTGCGCTCACGGCGGGAGGAGAGATGCGGGAGGTTGGGATGAGCTTTTTCGGCTGCTTGGGCGGAGGGGGAGGCGGTTTGTTGGGGTTTGTGCGGGGTTTTTGAGGCTTTTTTCGGGGGGTTTAGAGTGTGGAAGGCGGGGAGGGGAAGTTGGTGTTGTTGGCTTTGGACAGGCTCTTTGACTGGTTTTCTGATGATTGGTTGGGATTTGGGCGTGGGGTTTGGGAGTATCCGGCGGGAGTCTGATGTGGGTGGTTTGGGACTTGCCTGATGCTGGCTGGCGTTGGTAGCTACGGGGAGTCATCGAGGAGTACCATGTGGTTGTTCGGGGGTCTGGGGGGTGTTGGTTGATATTGGTTGATACTGAGCGAATTTTGGATGTCTTCTCTTGTTGTTTCGGTGTTGCCGAGTGGTTGATCATATTAGGTCCTGCTGGGTACATTCTCGCAGGCACCTCTTGTTGCCCGGGGGTTTGTGGGTGTTGATTGATATTGCTCACTATCGGGTGCAACCTGAGTTTCCTCTCCTGTTGCTTCTCAGGAATTCCCACACGATGGTTTATATCAGGCGCCGCTGGATGCTTCTCGTGATTCCCTTCTTGTTGCTTTGTCGGAGTTGCTTTCTGCTGGCTTCCGCAAGCTCCCTCATAAGCAGCTTTGGTGTTCTGTGGAGTTCTTACTCCCTCAAAGGGAGGCTGAAGTTTGTGCTCACCATCCACCTTCTTGTCGGCAGCTACGGGCTGAGCTGTCCGCTTTCCCATGAGCCTGAAGATGCCGCTTTCTTTCTTGTCTTTAGCATCCTTTCCCTTCTTTTCCCCTACATTGGCAGCTTTGGTCGGGACCTTTTCTGCATTTCCCACTTTTGGATCCGTAGTCTTTTGGGAGTGACTCTCAGGTTTGGCCAGCGACTTCCCCACTACACCCTGCTTACTCTGCTCTTCCCTGGGAGATTGGTGTTTTAAGGTTGGATGTTTGACACTCGAGGCTACGTTTGTAGGTTTTGGCTGAGGCCTTGGTGTTTGGGCTGCCTTTGGATCAGCTGCCATTGGGGGCAGATGTACGGGATAGGCGGTGGGTGTCCCTATTGTACCTTGCTCTTCCCTGACGCAGGCACTTGTGGTGCTAAATGATGCCCTTTATGCTCTCCCTGCCTTTTGGCAGCCTCAGCTTGCGGCTGATCTGACACGACAGCTTTCTTATCTGATCCAGTCTGGAAAAGACCCGCCACCTTGCTCCTTTTTCCTTTCTCTCCCGAATTATCCGGTTGCTCTGCTAGCTTTTGCTCGACGTTCCCTTGTACCTTTGTAGCAGTTGGCTCTGGTTTGACAGTTTTCTTATCCGCTCTAGCCCCAAAGAAACCTCCCATCATACCCTGTTTACCCTTATCTTCTGCGGCAATTTGCTGCTCTATTGGCTTCTGTTTGTCCGTTTCTTCCGGCTTCCCAGATTGTGGATTGGACTTCTCAGCTTCCGTGGTTTTCTTGTTTGCACCAGTCTTGAAGAGGCTCCCCATTCTGTTTCCCTTGCTCTTTTCTTCTGCGGCGTCGTTCGTCTTTGGAGCCTTCTCTTTGGATTTATCCACTGCCTTAGCAGCTTTTGCCTTTGGATTGCCCGTGTCGGCGGGTCTCTTGCCTACTTCGGTGTGGACGGGACTCCCTATCATGCTCTTCTTGCCTTTGTCGTTCATGTTAGTCTGCCTCTCCTCCAGCTTCTGCTCGATTTTCGCTCCCCCAATAGGTTGCTGTTTCAACGGGTTATGCCTAAGAAACTCTGCCTCGACAGCTTTTCGCCTTGCTTCCTCCTCGGTGACTCTCGTGGCGTAGGGATTATTGGTCAAGACGACCTCTTGTAAATTACTTCCTGCAGACTGAGTGCGAGACATCGGATCGCCAGTCGCGTGCTGTTTCGCAGTATGCGTTGGTGACTAGTAAGCATTGGCGTAGGCTAAGGACTCGTTCTTCTTCGCCGCTTGGATATTTACGTCTCTTGCTGGGACACCGTGTTTTACATTATTGCCGGAGATGGGTTTATGATTTCCGAGATTATCATCCTTATTGCTCGTCTGAACAGATTGCTTGTTGATCCCCTGGACATGTGCTCCATCTGCAACACTCACCACTGGTTCGTTATAAATCTGATGCGGAGAGGCAGGTCTTCTTCCGGCACCCTGGAGATTGGCTTCATCTGCAACGCTCCCAATCAGACGATCACGGGTCTGATGTGGAATTCCATGTGGAACATGATTTGAACTATGATGCGGAGTCTGAAATGGAGTCTGAAGCGTAGCTTCCATCAGGGTCCGATGAGGAGCTTGGATTGGAGTCCGATGAGAAGTCTGAGGCGGAGCATGATGCGGAGCCTGGAATGGAGCCTGCAGTGTAGCCTGTCATGGAGTCTGGAGTGGATCCTGGTGCGCCCTCGGCCTTGGACCTGTCTTAGGAGTTCCAAATCTCCCGCTATTCCGAAGAATGGCATCATTACCAGTAGCATGCCTAGCGTCCATAGTTCCAGATCCGCTATGACTACCAATATGCGCATGCGATGACGTTCCCGTAACCCCAAGAGTACTAGGCTGTTGGATGACATGAGGCGAGCTTGAATGAGGTGTATCTTTGGCGGGAGATGACGAATGTTGAATGTCCGGTTTGGTATGACCGGAGGGAGATAGCAAATTCCGAGTTTCCGCTTTCGCGTGACTCGAAGGAGATGGCGAGTGCCCAGATCTGGTGTGGTGAGAAGTCGATTGCGAATGCTCCGTGTTAGTGTGGTGGGAGGAGGAATTGTGTAGAGTGTCGGCTTGTGACCCCCTGCCAAATAATTGCGCAGTCATAGTGTTAGTTCGCCAGAAGTTGGTTGTGTGGTATTGGCTCCTCGTGTGCTAGAAGATGAGTGCGTATGCTCTGTCCCTGTGGTCCTAGAAGTTGAGCGCATATGATCAACCTTCAAGTTGCTGTGCGATGGGTTTGAAGCATCAGCCTCTAGTTTCCTGGTAGATGTTGGAGCAGTCTTAGCGTCCATGTTACCAGGTATCGGATGCGTGTTACTGGATCCCGATTTGCCTGAGGATGAATTTTGCATATTCTCCGCTCCTGTGTGGCGGGGAAGGTTGTCGGTATCTGCAGGATGTGATGCAGGAGTATGACTTGCAGCTGCTGGGCTTGGATTTTGGTCACCAGGGGATTGCTGGTTTAGTTTATCGTTCGCTTTTACCCCATACGTCTTGGAAAGCCACGAAGAACTCTTACTCTTAGAAGACTGCTCAGCCTTAGTTTTAACGTGATCCGCGGCTTGAACATTCGATTCTGGAGTATGATTTGCGGCAAGTCCGTCAATCTTTGCTGCATCTTGTGGCTTCGGATGGCTCGTATCTATCGCAACGGTCTTATGAGCTTGTGAAGCTTTCGTGTTGCTGGAAGATGAGTGCGATGTATTGATGTCTGTGTGATCAGAGATAACAGCCTGCGCTTTTGAGTTACCAACGGCAGCAGATTCGTGTGGGTGATCTGAGACCGGTGGTTTGGGATGGCTTGTCGCATCTACACCGATCGTGCTGCGGGATTGCGAAACTCTCACGCCGCTGGAGGTGTGTTGCTTAGTCTCGTGCTTGACTTCACTATGCTCCTCAAACTTGACTTCCTTCTTCTTCTCATGCTTGACCTCCTCGTGCTTGACTTCACTGTGCTCATCATGTTTAAAGTCCCTCTTCCTCTCATGCTTGACTTCCCCATGACTGCGGTCATGCGAGTCCGGAGCAGCTTCCACAGATAACTGATTGGAAGCTTCCGAGTGTGGTACCTTCGGTTGACTGGATTCGTTCACATTGCGCGTCCGATGACGACGCGACTCTTTCGTCTTGCTGGAATCTGAGACTTTAGTCCTTTTAATATGAATCGACGCACCCGGTACCTTTATCTTACTGACAGTGGTGGTGCTCTTCATCCCCCTCTGTGACTTGGAGACGGCTTCGTGGAGGGCCTCGTGCTTATTCCTATTTGCTCCTCCGCTGCTGGCGACAGGTTGCTCGTCACCTGTGTCTTCATCAGACCCTTCCTCGGCTTTCTTAGCCCCTTTCTTCGATTTTAAATTCTTCCCCTTGCTCTGTTTCTTAGTTTCAGAGTTTGGGGGTTCTCCACGAGGAGCTGGACCTGGATGACCCATCGGTGGTCCATAGCCCGGATACCCGACTGGGTGGAAGTGACGGACATAGCCCCCTTGAGGAAAGCTACCTGGAGATAGACCCGGATGACCTTGTGGTTGGGAATTTCCATGCGCTACAACTGGTCCATGATGTGCCGGATCGTTGTGTGTCTTCTTATCTGCTGGGTGCGCTTGTCGGACAGGCATTTTTGGCAATGTATCGTCCTCTGAACCATGCAAATCTGGCTTTGCTCCATCTTCCCTGGCCTTTTCTTTGATAGCCCGTTTCTCCTGTCGATGGGCAGTCTCTTGAAGTCTCAAATCAGCATTGGCTTGCACTTGGAGTTCCATGGCCCGCTTAGCTTCTTTCTCTTGACTGCGGGTTTCCAACTCCAACGTCGTCAGTTCCTTGCGGTGTGCCAGTTCTTGGGATCTAACTTCCGCTCGGTTTTGGAAGCGTTAGGCCTCTATCGACAACTTTGTGACTTTCTCTCCTTTTTGGAATTCGTGTCGTTTAGATTCTAGCGCTTGGCAATGTGCAGACTCTTCAGCTTTGTGGTCTATTCAGTTGCTCTCCTTTGCTGCCCGTAACTCTATGTCATTTGCCTTTATTTCTTTCATGATGCCATGTTCTTTTTCTTGTTTCTCTGCTTTGAGGGCTGCCTTTTGCTCTTTCAGCTCCATATCATCCTGCATCTTTGCAGCCTGGAACTCTGCATCTCTCTCTTCCCTTTCCCTCCTAGTCGCTAGGCCTCTCTCTCGTTCCTCATCCCTACGAGTGTCTCATTCTTCTTGTCGTTGTCGATTGATCTCTCTCTCATTGTCTCGCTGTTGGTCACGTTGCTGACGTTCAGCCGCTTTTCGTTCGACTTTCTCCAGCAACTCTTGCTGCTTTCTCTCGTCTTTTTATCGCTCGGCTTCCTGTCGATCTTCTTCCTGAATTTGCCACGCCTCTTCAGCCCTCCTAGCTGCTATGTCGACGTTTCTTCGTGCCTCTTCATCGGCGATACTCTGCTGTTCTTCTTCCTTAGCCTTGCGCGCTTCTAGAGCCTGGAGTTTAGATTGCTCCTGCGCCGCATGAATTCCCTTTTCATAGGCAGCTTGAGCTGTCTGAAGTGTGCACGGTACTTGCTCATCGACCTCTTCTTCCTGATATTCTTCCCTTGCTTGCGCGGTCTCAAATACTCGCCGTCGCGCATTCGCAGCCCGTTGCTGTTTTCCCTCTTCGAAATCTAGCTTTGCCGCCTCAAGTTCTTCTTCCTCTTCTCATATTTGCTGTTGGCGCACCCACATGAGATCTTGTCGTGTCTCTCTATGTTGTGCATATAGCTGGAGAGCTTCTTCCTCTGCCGCTATTTCTTCTTGTCTCTGCTTCTCTTTCAAATGGCTGAGAAATCGCCGTCGCTGCGCAAATTCAGTGTTGATTTCTAGGTTCTCAAGTGATGCCGTTGGACTTTGCACTTCTTGCCATACTTGGGGGTTTCTTTGCTCCGTCGTTATTGTATTCGTATCTACGTTCATCAGGGGAAAGCGCTGCTCTTCTGATTCGCGCATATTTGATGTTAGCTCCGGCCGGCGCATCGCTATCTCTGGCCGATGATTCTCCGCCTCGTATGCTCTAGTTTCACTCTCCCCGTTGTGATAGTCAGCCGAGTACTCAGATTTATCGTCAAAGTTGGACTCGGGGAAATCCAAGTCGGTTGCAGTATCAGGCTCAGAAGAAGGTACTGCTGCCCTTGGAAATCCTTGTGCGGCCTGTATATTCTGCAATCTCACATCTCGCCCTTCCGGGGGCTGCCGTGAAAAGGCTTGCTCAAGCTCCCGTTGACCATTTTGCTGTGGGTAGCAATCGTTGGTTGGCTGAGCCTGGAGCTCTTGCTCATGACGTACATCATCAGCCTCAATTCGTTGGTCCTGGTCGAAAATATCTTTTTGCGTGTGACTTTGGCTTCGGGACGCGGATGCTTGTTGATCTATATAGCGGTCTTGGTGGATTTTTATGACAAGATTTGGTGTCTGATTTGCCGGTGCAGCTTCTGCGACTTTGTTGGGCGCATATAAAACTTTTTGGTTATAGGTTATGCCGGAGGGCTGGTGCTGTTGTTCTTGGAGATGAACACTCTCTGCATCTACCATGCTCTCAGCACTGCTACTATATTCGCTGCCGTATTCGCTGTGGACGTCCTCGGTTCGGTGGTCGCTGTCATAAGTAACGCCCGTCTCACTACGGGCGTCCTCAGTTCCGCGGTCGCTGTCGTAAAATGACCCCCTCTCACTGTGGAAGTCCTCAGTTCTGTGATTGCTCTCGTAGAAACTCCCCTTCTCACTGCGATCCATAGTATCGGACCCAACATCTCCCCCTGTCTCGCTCATATCGCTACCATCGCTTTCCTCGTCGGAATATTCGCCCCCGTGCTCGCATCGATCAGATGTTTCGCTCGTATCTCTATGTTGCGTGTCTTGTATTCCATCACCCAGTTTGTTTCTGGAGTCTGCAACACGCATTCCAGGCAAGCCATTATCGTGGACCCCGGTAACCCTAGGGCTATTGGTGGACATGGTAGGGTTCTGGTCTAGTATATGTGTTGGTATATTGTCGTTGTGAACAAGTATGATTGCTACGTGTTGGTGGGTGGAACAGTGAGTTATCAGGCCTGCCTGAGTTGACAAACTATTTTCGGAATGGTAGTGTATGAGGGAAGTGGAGAGAGCGTGGCAGAGACGGCCACGTCTATAGATTATATACTGGGATTGTTGGAAGTACCGCTTCCATGTGGGAGCGTGAAGAGTTTGTCCGTGTCACGGCCTTGATTTTAGCTGTCGCTATGTGAAGTAGTGTGTTCTGCACATGTACGGGGAATTCTAGAGATGTGAACTCTTCACTCACGTCTTCTTACTGTAATCATCTATGCATGGAACCTACAACTTATGCACAATGCCAACCGCTCGATCTCTGGTAATATATATTGAATGTTCCTCTGGATCTTTGGAAGCGCGATATCTTGAACGTATGACGTGGGGCGGTCGTTCGATCATACTCGATGTGATGAATCATGGATCACTACACAATGTTGAATGGGCCGACAATGCCAACAAGTAACGTTGACGTCGAAGCCATCAGAAAGGGCTGTTGCAGCATCATAAAGCCATCATAAATTCTGAGAATCCTGCTTGCTACCCACGCCAATTATTGATTGAAGAGTCGAAATCGATACAGCAGAAAGAGAAGAGGATGCGCAAAGAACTCCGTTTTGCGCCCCAACATTCCGCCAATTACACCATGCACAGCGCTACACATCAAGAATATCACGCGCGAAAGCAATAGACTCCATCTACGCCAAAGGCTTTGCACCTGCGAGCTGCCCAGCCTCCACAATAACAACATCTTTCATGGGCTGATCTGCCGCAGTCTGTGTATCCTCAATTATCCGTACAACATCCATGCCATCTAGGACTTCGCCGAAAACAACGTGTTTACCGTCTAGATGTGGGGTAGCGGCTGTGAGGATGAAGAATTGCGATCCATTGGTATTCGGACTGCGGGGGCGGGTTAGTAGAGATTCATTTCGAGTTGTTTGTATCGACTTACCCTGAGTTTGCCATACTCAATAGACCTGGATGTGTATGCCTTAGCTCGAAGTTTTCGTCGTCGAAGGATCGGTCGCCGAAGATACAGGTGCTGCCTGTTCCATTTCCGTTGAGGAAATCGCCGCCTTGGATCATGAAATCCTTGATCTATGTGACCGTTAGTCGAAGTTGATGAGAGGAGGGAGGTCCTGGACCAGGTGTGTTCCCAAGAATCCCGCATAGTGCTCGGAGCTCGAAGTAAAGCAGCGTCAAAGATAACTTACCACGCGATGAAAAGTACTGCCCTTGTATCCACCCTGTGAAGCCTCTCCGGTGCAGAACTGCCTGAAGTTTTCCGATGTTGCAGGAACGACATCAAGGAAGAGTTCCATTTGAATGCGGCCTATTGGTTCACCCCCGATCTCAACGTCAAAGTAAACGATTGGGTTATCTGGAGACCTGCGTGCTTTTACAGCTGCGCGCTGTCCACCCGCTGGTGACCTTGGAGAATCTACCGAGGCCTTCATATGTGACTTTTCCGGCTGCGTTGGCCGTGCCATGTCGTTGTAATCGCCGGCATTCTTTTCTTTGCTGCTTCCGCAACCCATGATTGGAAAGTGATGAAGTGCGTGTGGTTATTGGTTTGGGTGTTTGAAAGATGAAGTAAGAAAGGCTGAATGACGAATCAATGGATATCCCGTAGTTGGAAGCAGAGGGGTTTATGCATGGGAGCTGAGGTGCTGGCTAGGTTATATGCAGAGACAGAATATCGTCGTCAGCGGTCGGGAATGACGCACTTGCGGCGCGCTACATGCCAGCTAACGGCATCTAGGCTGTGCGGAGAGTCAGGGCTTTGGGAACAATGACATCATTGCATATACTTTTCTTTTGGCGGGTACGAATGCGATCCCCAGAACAATGCGCTTCGATGGAATTTCAGGTAGTTATCGAGACGATACGGCGTGAAAATGATAACCGAACCTCTCGTGTGTCGTGCACGACTCCACCGTATCGATCTACAAGTTCAAGCCCAAGCTGTAGTATAGGAGTGCGCTCTGAATAACGCCATGGATATTATTCGCCGCATCGTTTGCCTGATTCAGCTTGTCCCAAGGGGTACCAGGGTTGAAGTTCTTCCCCGCCGCAACAGTGAAGGTATCGTGGTCGTACAACAACAACGCTAGAGTGGCCACCACGACCGACCGCGAACCATTTTCCTTGTAAACCTGTTTTTTTGCGCGAAGATGCTGAGTTGATATTGGAATACTGATATTCACTATTCTAGAGTTAGCTCTACACCCCACCAACAGGACATAAACATACCAGTGGCGACTACCGTGTCAATGAACTTCACGGTTTCCTCGACGCTGAATTGCGCAGCAAAAGTCGCGCGCCGAAATCCCTGGCGATTCGCACTGTGGATCTTGGCAAAGCCGGCCAGGGTCTTTACGTCCTCGACGATGGCGGTTGGCGTGAAGCCCCCGGTGTATTCTTGCAGGATACCATCTTGTTCCACAACAGCGTTATGGATGTTGACGACTGACTCTATGACACTTTCCGCAGTGGGCCGAATAAGTAGTTGAGGCATGCAAAGCGCAAGCGCAGGAAGGAACAAAATAGGGAGTGCGAGATGCATGGCTTCGATTTCAAGGGAGTCTGCGACACGTCTTTTCGAGGTATTGAATTGGGGAGAGCGCAACACAGGATCAAAATCCAGTGGAGCATTGCTCTAACTACCCTCATATACACGTACCGAGTAGTTCGCATTCACACGTGTCGAGGTATTTTGGGCGATGCCGATCTGGCGGCGAGCTAGGAGTGATAGCAGTCTGCTACGGGAAGTTTGTTTTGCGGACCGGCAAATCATGGGAACTATGGATGTCAGTTGCAGGAGGCGAGACTGCTTTGAGGCAAGTACATTAGCTTTCTAGATCTGACGAATATGGCTATGGGCGCACACTGAGGAATATTGAGTATTGTGAGTAGAAAACATAAAAAAGACGAGCAGGCCAACTGTTTCGCAGAAAGTCTTACTAAGAGACTATATGGATAAGAGATAGTTCATCAAGTCTAAGATGCAAAGTGAAGGCGACATGAAACGCCGCGGAGATAGAATGACAAGAGTTTGACATGCCATGGCGAGACAGCTCTAAAGCATTTCGAAAACGTGGTCGACATGTGCAAGCTGCCTACAGAGGACGAAAACCGCCTTCTAGAACTAATGGGTTGTTGATAGAGATCTTTCGGGAACAATGCTGCATGTAAACAGCATTAGTGTATTCACTCCTTCTTCTGGTTAACTTCCATCTTCCAATTGCCACCACACGTCTTACTCTTGTCCCCCACGCATTTGTAATTACATTCTGTAGAATTCGACGAGGGCTTCAAAGTTTGTCCACAGTAGCACTCTCCGCCAACCTGAAGGCCATAGTACTCGTAGGTATCACAATAGGACTCGCATAAGTCAGGCGTCATTGCCGCCTGGTTATAAAACACTCGGTCAGATAGGATGCGATCGGCGGAATTGATATAGCAGCCCAGATGAACATATGGCTTCTTACGCCAATCTTGCAACTTTGTGAAGATATCCGGCTCTTGCTTAAGGAGTTCCGACTCTTTCTGGAGATCAGCTGTCGACTGTTGCTCGCGCTTGAGGAGTGACTGTTGAGTCGCAATGTTGGCGTCGC
This sequence comes from Pyrenophora tritici-repentis, assembly GCF_003171515.1. NCBI lineage: Eukaryota > Fungi > Ascomycota > Dothideomycetes > Pleosporales > Pleosporaceae > Pyrenophora > Pyrenophora tritici-repentis. The sequence continues at coordinate 2,965,846 of NC_089395.1, forward strand.
ACTCTTTCTGGCGCTTAGAGCATTCTTCCTTGACATCCTCGCAGTCGCAGTCGGTGTTCGAAGCGTTGCCGGCCTGGCCGTGGAAAAGGATGGGTTGGTCGAAGACGATGTCGTTTGTGCAGGTACAAGAGCATGTTTCTTTATTCTGGGAGGGATCGGTGCACGTGAGTGAAGGGCGTGAACCTGATGATTTGTAAGCTTTGTGCAGTCAGTAAAGTGAATGTATCGAACCCTTACCGTTGTTGCACTGGTACGCAGTTCCCAAGAAAATCGAGAGAGTCGTACTTACTATGTTCCTTGACAAGAGCACATTAATATTCACAGGGTAAACCAGTCACGGGTTAAACCTTTGGTGGGCCCTCACAAGACACATGCGCCTTGGAGTCAACTACCACGATAACAAGAACTGTTATCGCCTTCGTCACGAAATTGAGAAGGTATCATGGTATATGTAAGTAATATCGATGCTTAGTAACAGATTTCCATAACGCAGGTTTATTGTGACAACAATATAAGTAAGCACACTCAAGGTACTATCCCTGCACCCTACATACTCAGTAAAACTACATTATTGACAATAGAATAGAAAAGGTATAACGAAGATGTATTTCTGAGCGTCTATGCAGCATATCGGATTCGCTGGTATTCGACAACCCCCACCGGTGTGGATAGCCTAGATGATAGCTGCCATACCAAAGCACCCCTTCCACCCAACAAACCACCCATTAAAACCGCCACTACAAAACCGCCACTTAACAAACCGCCCACAGCCCACCGCTTACAGCGAGCGGAAGCGAACTATGTCTAAGACCTTTATTGCCAACTGCAATTAGCCTTCCACTCGGTTGACGTTTGCTGGCCCGCAGCCAAATTAGGCGTACACCCATTTGTGTTCTGGTAGCAAGGATAATCCTACATATCCTGTGTCAGACTTGCTGTTTCCGTGAAGGGGCAAAGAACATGATGTAGAACGGAGGGTTAATATACCTTGCTGCATGACTGCCATTTACCCTGGTGTCGGCCATTGCCGACACATCTTCCATATCCATCCTGCATCTTCACGCAGTTCTTTTGGGTCTGGTGTTAGTGGGGTTTGCACGGTAGGGGTAGAGGGGGGGGGGGGGCTGTTGGTGGTAGACGTACAAAGTAGGCGAGCGAGCTGCCTGCGTACAGGGAGAGGATGGCAACGGTAAATAGTTTCATCTTGTCGAGTGAGGGTTTGATGGGCGATGGAAGGTTGGATGTTGATTTTCGGAGTCGGGATAATATACAACAAAAGGTCAAGATTGAACGAGTGCGTTGCCTGCAGATGTAGCAATGTTGTCACGTGAAGTGAATGATAGTGAAGCAATGTGTTCGACTTTGGGACAAAGCGCTCTGGTATAAATCCTCTTCTCCTGCTGATGCCAAGGTTGCAATTTCATCTCGTCCTGTACATTCACGTCTTGGTGTCTCTCCTCTCCGCAGCATCAAATTACTCGCTCAGATCGACCAAGACATTGTGTCCGCAAGTGCCAGCTTACTTGTGCAAAAAAGGGGGGTGTTGTGGACAAGGGGGGAGGAGAAGTGAACTGCACAAGCATGTTAGCCGCAACATCCAACCTGTTAAGCCAGGTATATCGCGTGGTGTTTGGAGCGTGTAAAGCATCTATCCGCATGCAAAATAACAGGGTAAAGTGTTCATGAACAATGCAAGACCGTTCGTGACTGTATGTAAGAAGTGTGGGGTAATTGCCGATGCAGAGAAGGAGAAGTAACTGTAGATTAGGGGGAAAGCCAAGTGCCGTACAGGCATATGGATGTAGTCTGGGTGCTCGACAGGTAAGACACAAAGTTGGTAATTACCCTGACAAGTGCTTACCGAAACCAGATAGCAGCGGAGTGGGGGTCGTGCGGAGATAGGGATCTAGACCACAAAAGTATGTTTTCTAGGCATCCCAAGCATTGCCAAAAGTCCTGTTCCTTCACATTATCTTGGATTGTGCTTGTGATTTCACCGTTGTTCATCACACCAAGCTACGCTATCTCATGAAAAAGCGACAGTGTATCCACGTAGTCCTTGCTCTCGGTGCATGTGCGCCTGCGCAACTCTCTCTCCTCTTCAATCCCACTCTTTGATAGCCGGTCTGCTACACACACGCAAAGGTTTGGACATACAATGGAGAAATGTAATCTCGCGTTGAAGAAGGATATGCGATACCATTGCTGTGCTGAGATTGAAGTCAGCGAACCACAAGATTATGCCAAGAGTCGCAGCGAGTTGTCGACGAAGACAGCGGTCTAGTTGCATCCGATGCACCCCCAACGCCTAGATTATCGGCTTCCTCACATGCCAATCCCGCCAAGGTTTCCCCGTAAAATGAAAGTTCATGTAAGCCCCCAACGTACATGACTCATAGTTGGATGCAGTTCCCACTCCTATTCTACGCCCTCGACCTTCTTCAGGAAATCCCTGACACGGCCCACTTCAACTCCCTCTCCCTCTTCGCTATCCAGGGCAGCTACCAGCCCTTCCAGACACTCTTCTATTCTGCTCTCTTCGACCTTGGTACAGAGACTGACCACTTTGCGGTACATCATCTCTAGTTGCCCATCCTTTTCTTTCAACATCCTACTACGCTTCAAAAGCGCAGCGTTGGTAGTCGTGTACGTCTCAAGGCGTTGTCGGAGAACAGAAGTGGACGGTAGGACTTTGACGGCGAATTCTTCGTATTGCGGTTGATGCGATACACGATTCAACGTAGACGGGTCCAGTGGTATCTGTGTTGATAGGTAGGCAGCACCATCCGAAGCCCGTCGATCGAGGTGGTCACCCGCTTGTCGAAGCTCATACGGCAAGTCGTCTTCCTGAATGAGCAAACCTGCACCTTCTGCATCAGCATAGCCAATTCGCTTCTTGTCGTGCAAGTCGATTGCCCCGGCATTCACAGAGAGCATATGCCGTTGCGGCTCAAGCCAGCGCTTGAGATTCGAGATGCGCTTGGCGCAGTCTTGGCGTAGGTGCAACCGTGCGCGTAGTGACTCTAATCGTTGCTGTTCTTGCTTCTGCTGGCTGGATAATTGTGTGATGAGTTCGTTTGTGTGATCAATTGCGTCCTGTTTTAGTCGTGCTTCTTGCGTAAATTGCATCGAAGCGGACTGCAGAATGCCATTAATTACTGTTGGCGGGGTTAGCGGTAGCATTACTAGCACATATTAAAATCAACTTACGGGGCGCTATCTCTCTGCTAGTCTCTTCTACTTTGCTCAACGGTGCCTTACCTTTGTTAGGACTGCCGCCTGCTGCCATGATAGCTTCGCCGTCGGCCAAATCACTGCCCACGCCGAAATCAACTGGCCTAGTGCCCTTGTAGTTGGGTATTGTTGGGTCGGCCTGGACTTCCATGAGCTGGGAAATGATGTTGCGGTTCCCTATCCGTGCAGCCAAATTCAACGCTGTGTTGCCATGCTTGTCGCGCGCATTGACCATTTCTTGCATGAATCTCATGAGCCCGATTGGTTTTGGGTAGTTTGTGTTGTCGTGGAAAGAGGGCATCTGGCTGGCGACGATATTGCTTCGAACAAGGTATTCCAGTAGCGCTTCGAGGTAATACTTGCTGGAGGCTGCGCGCCCTTTTATGGCACACGTCACCGCAATGTGGTGTAATATGGTACGTCCTTGGGTGTCGCGCAGTTCGATCAGCGGCGCTAGAATCTCCAGTGTTTCTGGGAAGCAGCTGTGATCCAGGCTGTTGTTGACGGACACGGCGCTCATTAGTGGCGTTTGGCCAGACGCATTCCCTCTGAACATGTTGGCGCCTTTGGATACCAGTAGGCGCATCAAAGATACACGAGCGAGAGTGGCAGCCCAGTGCAGCGCTGTGTTGGATGTGTTATCAATGGGCATGTCAAGATCGGCGCCAGAGAGATGGAGTATAGCTGGGTGATTGGTAAAGTCAGTCCTAGTCTGATCGGCGAACAAGTCGGTCAGCATTGCTTGCTTCTCCTCGTTGTGCTTGGTGTCTGGATGTGGTAGCGGCGGCAGGGCGGACGGGACGTCGCCATCAGGGAGGGCAATGCGATTTCCGGATTGATGTTGGTAGAAGCTCTCATTCGGCTCGGTTGGTGAGGGCAAGTCGGCCATGGATACGTTTGCGCCATTGGGTTGCGAGTAGTTGTTATCTTCTTGTGAAGCTCGCATACGTTTTCTCGGTGGCTCAAGCGCGTCTTCCAGGGCCGTGCCGTAAGCCGAGTCAGTATGGGCATTCTGTCCGCTGAAACTGAAGCTGCGCTCCGATGCGATGCTCTGTTGGCTGCTGGTGCGGAAGGATTCCTGGCTGGCGAGTGGGGCGTGTGATGGTCGCGCCATGCTCCTCCGACCCTGCGATGATGATGCTGGACGAGGCGCGGGCGAATTAAGCCTGGCGACCTTGTTCATGGCTGCAAGCGCGCTGGTGGCTGTCGAGGAGATATTGCTGAAGAAGGTGCCAGTCACGGCCTGGCTAGTGCTGCGACCGTCCATGCTCTGGGTGTAGAAGCGCTTGCGGTTTGCAGCCATGGCCTGCTCCTTGGTCGGTGTTTCCATGGCTTGTCCCTGGCCTTGGTTGCCGTCAAGACTGATATCGTAGTCCAAGAGCGGACGCAGTACGTCCTCGACGCCATATTGGCGACAGAATTCACGTCCCCGGCGGTAGTTGATCCATGTGCCCTGATACTTGCCGTAACCGCCCTGGACCTTCTCGTGCTCGCCAGTCAGAATCTCCTTCTCCAGCACCTTTGTCCTCTTCCCCTTGTCGACGCCGGCAACCTTTAGGATCTGGGTAGCGTTGAGCCAGCCGTCAGAGCGTCGGCGCATGACGGCCACGCGGTTGACTTCCATTTCGTAGACGGATACGCCCGAGTAAACAGCCTATATCGTCAGCACCCTATATCGGCTGGACGTCATATTCATCCTCATGTATATTTGACCCGTACCGTGTATATCTGAGGTTTTTCCATGGCATGTTGCTGGTATCCATTCATATCAGAAAAGGAGCGGTTCAAGGCTGCGGGCGCGGCCATGAGTCCATGGCCATGGGGCGAATTGGCGTACATTGCGGGCTGCGTCGGCGATGCAGCAGGAAAGGATAGCGAGGTGCGCGCGACTTGCATTATTATGTCAGCGACTCCAGACGGAAGGCGCGGTGCGGGTAGGCGCAACGCGGGCAGTCGCAGCGGAGGCAGTCGCAAATGGTGTGGTCGATGCTGCCTTGTTGGAAAAGACAGCAATTTGCGCGTCGTTGGCGTCGAAGCCCGTGACAAGTACCGTATACAGTCACGGTAGTCGCATGTAGGTACGAATACACCAGACGGTTGAATTAGAGATGTATGCGCTATGCGCTATGCGGGTGAGGGGTGCAATGAGTCTGCCGATGCCGTCGTTCAGGTGTGGAGAGAGTGGAAACGCGTCGCGGTTGTGCGCAGTCGGCCAATCACGCCCCCCGGCCCTCTGATTTCGTGCATGCGCACAATTCCCTGCTAAACCACTGTATACCACCACACGTCCTTTGCAAAGTCGCAGTCAGTCACTGTCGCAGTGTAGTCTCCATGCCTATATCTGCCTTCTTCCACGAGAGTGCATCCACTCTCAATCCCCTTCATCTGCTGCGTGCTCTCCTCCGTGAGGCCTCGTACCTGCCCGATGCGACGGCCCGCACCTACTTCCGCCGCTACATAGTAAGCAGGTTCAAGGCCTATCAGCCCAAAAGTAATGCTACTGCCTCTTTCGATGTCGAAGCCGTGGAGAGGTATGAGCACAAGAGCTTCAAAAGGCGCAAGATGGCCGTAATCAGGGAACGTGCCCGGCCCCTGCTGCGGAAAGGCCTCAAAGGCCTCAACTACATGCGCCGTGCCAATCAAGGCGAGATGCCTTGTCTGGAGAAGATACTCTACTTCACATACGGTCGCATGGGAAGGCGAAAATTTCTACTGATGACAGACTTGTTGAAGCCAGATCCCATCATGGACGAGGACGCTGCCCATGGGCCCAGTACAGGAGACGAACCACCACTGCAGAAGCTTTACTACAGCGACAAGCGCTACCTTCAATTCTTTGATAAGCCTGTAGCTACTTCCAAGACACACTACACCATTAACATCTCGGACCGCTACTCCCGGTTACGCCAAGTTCTGAAGACGCAGTACCAAAAGGGTATATCCATCAATCGCGAGTTGAAGAGCCCCGTGCTGAAAACACCCATCAACAACGTCTGGGAGAGACCCATGCCCATGGTGCGCGCGCGTAACAACATCAAACGCTGGTATGCCATGACCATGACGCGCTTGCTCCCACCACTGCCGACGGATGAATGGGACAAGATCCACGCCATGATTGTTGGCGACGAGCGCGTTAGCCTAGTCAAACGTAGAGTGCGCGTTCCGACTAAAGACTCTGTTCCCGAACAAGTACGCTTCGCTAGCACAGTCGACGCAGCAATGGCACTGGATAAGCCAACCAAGGCAGACAAACCCGCTGGTGCGCAGCGACCACATTCCATCACCCCAAAGTATATGCGACGAATCTATGCCAGGGTGCACAGACTCTGTTGCAAAGTTGAGTATGACGACGAGCAGAAGCAGTGGAAACCCATTTGGGGTGAACATAGGAACACCATCAAGCCCAAGATATATCAACTTCCTACTGACGAAGCTCTGTTCGCCGGCGTCAATGCAGCCGGGCAGGTTGTAAAAGCGCAAAAGAAACATGCAGTAGACGCATCAAGTCATGTCCAGCCACGCGATGCTGACGGCAACTACATGCGCTTCCCCTTTTTTGCCGAATTCCTCCCAGAAGACAATCCCATACGTAAGGATTTGGATGAATGGAAGCGAAAGAGGCGTGTCGCCCAAGAACAAAATAAAGCTTAGATGTCAGGTGGGGCGGGGCATCTGCACCCCACAACTTGACATAGAACGTCTTGCATTGCATGCCAATAAATCTCCATTGCATTGCACCCTTCTCCTGCACTCTCCAACCCAGACGCAGGTATAATTACACAAGAGCAATTGACTACAATGGCATCTACCAGTGCAACCATACGTCACGCAACTCGCAATGGTACTTCGCCTCACCTGCACAAGACGACCAAAATACTGACGCCAACCTCGTAGACGTTCCCACCATCCTATCTCTAATTCGCGAACTCGCCGACTACGAAAAGGCCAGCGACAAGGTCGAGGCGACCAAAGAATCCCTCACCCGCACCCTTGCACACTACGATCCTTCCACCTCGACCTTCTCTCAAGGCTTCGCTCGTACCCTCCTCATCACCGACCCCGACGACACCGTCGCCGGCATGGCGCTATACTTTTACAACTACAGCACCTGGACCGGCGTGCCTGGTATATACCTCGAAGATCTATTTGTCAAGGAAAAGTACCGGAAAAGGGGCTATGGGAAGAGGCTTTTGAAGGAACTTGCGCAGGAGGTACTCAAAGTCAACGGAAAGAGGCTCGAGTGGAGTTGTCTAGATTGGAATGAGCCTAGTCTCAAGTTCTACGAGAGTGAGCTGATAGGTGCACAGAGGAAGAAGGAATGGGTGGGCTTAAGAGTTGAGGGCGATGCACTACAGAAGCTTGCGGGTTCGGGTTCCTAGATCTTCGGCATGTAGGTACTGAGCGTGGCGGGTAACTTGCCGTACATGACTACATCAAGTGGGGCTTCTCCATGCTGCCCGTATTTGTGTCAGATTTCAGATCGTACTTTGCACACATTGCGATTAATTCGCTCGTATTATGCCGATTTGCGATCCGCCCTCTGCCGGCACACTGTCTTGCAACCTATGACCATGGCAAGTTGACTTGTACGATTGCATCAGGGTGTAGATCTTTCCCGGTCCATAGGTACATGCCATTAGATCACCGGCATCTCCTGTCAGCTTCCCGTCCACACTCGGCCGTTACTCTCGAGTATAAATGTTTCCGAAAATCGGCATTATCCCCCCAAATCCTCTCTCCCATCTTTCTCAACACCCACACTACCAGAATCATGCAACTCACCCCCCTCGTCATTCTGCTCGTCGCGGGCGCTTGCAAAGCCGCATCATGCAACGCTGCAGTCGTCAGTGCCCTTGGCACGTGTAATCTGCCGAATGGAGATTATTTCAAAAATCTCTCAGTTTGCACCTTTGCTGAACCTACGTGCACATCTGGGGTACCACGGGACGAGACCTTACTTACCCCCACGGGTAATAATGGTTGCAAGAGTAATGCAGACTGTAGACATACGGTATGGTGTTCATGCAAAGGAATGAATGTTGAACATCATTTGCTAATAGTTGAAAACAGTGGAGATGCTGCTAGAAAGGGACGGGGGTGTTTGGACGGGATGGTGGGATGGTGTACTGTAGTGGGGTTGTAGTTAGAAAGAGCTTGGGGAGTTATGGTAGGGTTGGGAGTTGCACTGCAAGCTAGTCACAGCAGCAGCAGCAGAAGATATCCCCCAGAACTCTCTCTACTCTACAGAGACAAAATTATACCTTGTTCATATTTCCTCTACCTTGCTTTCTCATCCAGGTATCCACCAAAGACACATGTTCCCAAGCTCTACCTCAAATAGGCCCTATCCGAGAGATCCCACAGGAAGTCCTACCCACCGCTTATCACAACCCTAGTCAATTCACCCATCACTACTCTATGACGCATAGAGCGAACAACGCGCACCGCGCCCAATTTTCCTTTGGGTCTCGTATCATCGCTCAACGATTGGCTCGCGTACTTAGCCCCGCGTCGTCTTCAGCCCCACCTCGGACCGGTAACGTACGGTGCGCTACGGACCGCCCTTCCGCATGTCACACGCCTGCACCCTTCCCGCTTCGACCGCTTACCTCCGTAGGCTACACAGCTATGGCAACCTCGCTCGGTAGCTATCAGATTCTAGGTACATCTTGGCCGTGGTGTTGGCTGAGATGCAGATCAGCCTTGGCATCTCGCCTCGGTGACCGCTTCCTAGCGTGTACCGGTATGACGTAGCTTCACCGTGTTTCCCATCCTTCATCCTGAATTCCATGTGCGTCCTTTTGGGTTATTGTTGCTGTACGCTCTTTTCGATGTGATTGATACTCCATCGTTGCTTCTTGGCAGTTTCCACTCTATAATGTGCATCGACTACAGCCTACCTACTTAGGCATAAGTTTACAAATCGATCGAACGTGGAAGAAGCATGCATAGGCAGTGTAAATCTATCCCAGAAGTTGGACGCATCAATTCTGCACCCCGATGCTTACCCGCCTTGTCGGGGTACGAGTTTCGTCTGCTCTTCACGACTTAGCTTGGTGTACCTCAATATCGCTGAACTACAAACGAAAGGATAAAGCAATTATGCATTATATCAATGTACGCCAAGGCATGATAATCTCGGACAAGGACTAACACGTCGGCAACTATTTGGCTGTGCAGCCGAATGACTACATGAAGGGCAGCAATGGCAAGGCAGTCATGGAGGACATTGTGTCTATCACTCCCGCATCTACCCTTATCCATCATTACCCACGCAAAATGAGGGCTCCTTTAGTTATCTTCACATGCAGCATTCAGCATCAAGTACACCCGTTCTCATCTTTCCCTAGGTATACATGATCCGAAATCCCTATCAACGCTAAATATCTTCCATCTTGGTGATTACACTCTCCTGGAAAAAATCTAACACTTCTGATCCACCTCACAAGTCACCATGGTCCGCCTTGTCTCCATCAATACCGGGGCTCTCGCTCTTCCTTGCATGTTCGCACGATATCGTCTCTATACATGCAACTATCCATACTCAGTCTCCAAGCCGATGACTTCGCAACATCAGATAGGTCTGCGATATCTTCGTTAGTGTGGTCATAGGGCCTCGTCCTATCTTTAAGGTAGCGCAAGTGCCAAATTATCAGTCCCGTGATTTACTCGAAAGTAGCGCTCTATTCGAATTTCGCCCTTGCCAATTCAGAAGGTAGCCCGAGTTACCATTTCACAACCTTGCAGCCGCATGCAGCGTCGGCTAAGAGGACCTACTAGTACAATGGTTCAATCGACCTTACAGCGAGACATCGCTAAAATACCGCATCTAGAAGTCTTCAATAATTACATCGGCCCGGCAAAGTTTGCCTTTGATAAGTATCTTAAGCCAAGAAGACCGATGACATTTTCACATGCACTCATGCCGAACACGTCCGCCACATGACACCAAAATGTCATTCATACCGAACATCAACTACAATATTAGCCTAGCGAAAGATGAATCTAGAGAAAGTTGCATTCTTGTGCTGACGTTTGAGTCGGCGGAGCGAGCGGATGGTCACTTAGCCTCGTTCTAAGGTCTAGGCAGGACAAAGTACCTACTCCAACGCCTCAACTGTGGCGTCATCGCAAATCCTCCGCATTTCTGACGAGCGATTATTCTAACTACGGAATGATGTTGTCCGTAAAAGCTACCAAGGAAGGGCACTGGTGATGTCAGTGTACACGCTTCATTCACACCCCTTGCACACAAGCGTGTGACCTTGAGCCGCAGTCTAAGTAGGCAATGACATTCTACGACGATTGAATTGTGGAGGCATCGCAACTCCTCCGCACTGCCGATGAGTGACCTGTTTGGATCCGGGCCGATGTCGTCCATGAGAGTAGGTAGCAATTGATAGTCGAAATCTTTCGAGACAAGATATGCACCGGATTCTCGTTTATTAAATACCCGCGCATATACTTGTATTTCTTTGTCATCTTCTAAACGTCTTGAAATCACAATCAATAAGCCTCAGAAGTTTGCCGGGAGACTTTCGCCTTCGGACCTTCGGCACCTTGGCTGGATGTCAGCTTAGTGTGGGTCTACTATCAGCCTTTTGTCGGCGTATTCTGCCACAAAGGCAGCGGACTTGCCTACGTTAATGCTACCACTCGAACCTCAATTGACGGACTACAGCGATGGCGCAACGTTAATTGCCCACCTTATAGCCGCAGCAGAAGCTGTATCGATAGGAGTACGAGCGATAGGGGCGCAACAACCTTGAGTGCAGGCATCAAAAGAAGCCGCTCGCCGCGTTTGGATTGACTCCAAGTTTTGCAAGACAATCGCTGTAAGCCCCTTTACTTAATAGAGAACAAAGACAAGCATCATAAGCGATCCACGACGTGTTGTAATCTTACAAGTTGCGATGGCTTGGGCCAGACCAGAGGCGCGTCACCATAAAGAGATGCTAGCGACACGGCAGGGCATAGCGGATAGGGGCCCTTTTATGCAAATGTTCAGCTATGCAGATGTTCAGCGTTCATCGGATGCTGACTAAGCATCTGGTAGGAAAGCGGATGCGACCAAGGAGAACGACCATTCCACTTGTGGAAGAGCCAGGCAACTTTACGCTAAGCCAACGGGTGTGGCGACAGGACGTGTTTGAGTGGTAACGAGTCGTGCGACGGGGAGCGGTAGTGTTTGATAAAACGAGCATGCAAGTTGAGCACAGCAAGATGGGTATGCAGTAAGCGCAAGGGATACCGCGGCGGCAAGTAAGACGGTCTTACCGGAAGGGGACTCCAAGGAGGAGTACTGGCTACAATAAAGGTAAGTTTGTGGGTCGCAAGGCACAGAGTGATTATAAATTGCGTCGCAGCACAAGATGGACTGCTGTTCCTTTTGCATACGCCGGGGTTGAAGGCGTCGAAGGATGATTTTCTCGGTGTGCCGGTGACGTTGACGTTACTGTCCCAGGACCCTGGGTAGCGGAATCTGAGGAAGGTTATCGTGATTTGTGACAGGTGTCACCCTGTCCTTGAATCTCACGAGCGTGTCAGCGTTTCAAGTGAGCGCATCGGTCTATGCCATGCATGAGGGCGGGAACCGTTTGGTGTGCAGCACGGGCTCAACTCCATCCCTACTCATTTTGAGCTAGGGCGGAAGCATGGAGATTCGTTTCGCATGTTGTCTCTCGCTTACATGTACAAAAGATACTACAAACATCTACAAGATATGCAATCACGTTGTTGAGATAGATCGGTGGTCGCTTTGAAGGTGCAAAAGTTGGTGGGGTGCGACGCCCGCCCGTGGAGCACGTTACCCAGTGTCTTCTCATCTCTTGTTTCCGAGCTATAAGTCGAACAAAGCCATCATGCCCATAATTTTGCCAGAGGTTTCTTAGGCTAACCCTACCGGCGAGCCATTCGAAGCGCCTTCTCGGCTAGACGTTCACGTTGACCTGCGACGTTTCACGTCTCCTGTTCCGCCCAGCCTTGGCCTAGCCTTGGTGTTCAAACACTCGCGCAACAGCGTTGTCAACCTCGGTGACATGCGCAACAATGTTCTAAACATGCGGCCACAACGGCTGCTCAGGTTCAGCCTCCGCATCCTTCGTTCCACCAAACGTAAGTTGTTCCGCATACTCAATCTGCACCCACGGAGCGCTCAAACGCGGAACGCTCAAACGAGCTCCCGCTATCATGACATCTGTAACAGGAGTCTAGAAGATGCCTTAGTTTCGTCGTGAACACTTTCGCATGTGGGTTCTATTGTGCCTTGCTCGCCTTAAAAGCCCCATACTTCGCTGCTCTACTCCACATTACTTCATTCACAAGTTTCTATTCTTGAGTCCAGACACCTGTAGTGTATTACCTTCACTCTCTCAAACTACATTCGTTACTTGAATTGTTGTGCTTCGGTCACATCAAGCCCTCATTTGTCATTCAAGATGCTTTTCAAGTCTATCCTCCTCTCTGGAGCCATCCTGTCTTTCTCTACACTTCAGGTTTCGGCTCACGCAGCTATCAACCCAGCCCTTGGTGTGAAGGGTACGGCGGCACGGAGTGATGTACAGAGACCATCAGATAACAAACCGTGTGGCAATACTGCTTTGACCGCCATCGACACATCGACGCCAGTAAAGGCTGATGCCTCCGGCTCCTTCACTGTCAGTATACAGAACTTCAACGGGTTAGTTTCGTCCACTTTAAAGATCCCTGCGAAATGCTGACACATGCAACAGTGGGAAAGATGGATCACGTCAGGTCACGATGCAAGTTGATGCTGCTGGTTCCGGCACTAACTTCGTCGCTGGAAAAGTAACAGCGAACGGAGAAGCTGCCCCAGCATCCACCGGCACAGAGCAGATTACCGCTTCGCTTCCAGCTGGAACCAAGTGTACTGGTGGTGCTTCTGGTGGCCTCTGCATGGTCTCGTTCAAGACAGCGGGAGGCTTCGGCAATTGTGTCGTTGTTCAGCAGGGTGCCGGTGGTGGCGGCAACGCTGGAGGCAACGCTGGAGGCAACGCTGCTGGAGGTATGCTCGTCCAGACCACACCCTTTTACGACCCTGCTGACAGATATTACAGGAAATGCTGGCGCAGCAACAGGCAACGCAGGTGCGAAGAACAACGGCGGTGGCAATGCTGCTGCCGCTGCTGGGGGCAAAAACAAGAACAATGGCAGGGGTGCTGGAACACGCTTGGCCCGCTATGTCATTGTCGATCAAGATTAGACTATACAAGGAGGAGGTTGTCAGATTCAATGATTGGTGAAAGCACTGAATGGACAATGTTCTTCGTCAATGGCATAGTATCGAGTCTGCTAAGGATAGACGAATCGCTACCGAGCCCTCGTAGCGTATTCTCATCCTAGCCCACCATGGGCAACCCTGGCCCATTCTGTACGGGGTCCTGACAGAGGTAGTGAATGATAGAAAGCCATGCTTTTCCCTCAGCCGTACGTGTCGACACTCTCGTCGAAAGCGCCGGTGTAGAATAATACTAGAGGCATAAATATTACTACTAAGGTAGAATTAAGACTATGTGTATTTTTTAAGACCCCCCGTAGGGGACGTTATACAGGATTGGATGTGACTTTCGGTTCACTCCTATGATTCTTTTCCACCAGAATCTCTAATAATCTCGTTGACTACTGCGTTTAGCTATCTCGCCCCAACAAAGACTGAGACTATAGAAGTATAGCCTTGTAGTAGAAGATTTTCCCACAAGAACGTGTGCTCAATGCAATGTTAGAGAGTAGATTGTGTTACGGGTATGTAGTTGTCTAAGTGATGTTCGATAGGTTCTTTTGTAATCCCACATGCTTTCCCCTGTCTAAGCGTCCTTCGGGTTCGTTCATCTCCACTTGCTCCACCACAGCCTGACCCCGTGTAACACCCTTATACTGCAGAACATTGAATGCCACGAAATGGTGGTGAGACAAGAGTTCCTCCGACATTCATTTTTCGTGCTCCACCGTCTAAGAGATATGTACCGCCATTGGTTCCATCTTTGTAGGTCATACAATTAACATTGTTTGGGTCCACACCAGGTGATACACCGGTAAGGGTAACTCGGCAAGCAGGCGTTTGTAAAATACGGCCAACATCAGTAAACTGAGTGGCATAGACAGCAAATGACAGGCGGCCTAGGTCGACAGGTCCTTCGCAAGGCTCAAAACGGAGGTTATAATATTCTTGGGCGGACACGGCCCTAGTCATAGCTGCGATTATGACTAAAGATAACTTCATCTTGAGGTTGGTGTGTAACTATACAATTGTTGAATAGTTATTTCGAAGTGTAGGTGTTGCGAGGGCGACGTGTATCAAGTAAAAGATGTTTGATCTTGTTTGTAGATTTTCTACATGCCTCATTTCATACAGTGAGGGGTAACTATATGTACTTACAGTAGGGTGACAAAAAGAAAACAACATTAAAAAAGCTACCTTTTTTAAAGCTATATATCTAGACAACTAGACTAGCTAGAACTATAATTTTTAGTGTTTTGGAAAGCTAAGAACTTCCTCTTGAGGTGAGCGTCCTAATGAACCTGCTTAGTAAGCACTTAGGAGAAGATAAGTAGCAGTAAATATAGAGATAAAAAATATCCTAGTTTAATGCAGCTACAACTTTTTAGTGAGCGTATAAAAAGTTCTAAAAAAAATTTATGTGATACTAGCTTATATAAGCATTACGTAAGCAAAATTAGAACTAGGGTATTTTACTTACTTTTTTTTAAATCAAAGTTTAAAAAAAAGGACGCTAAAAAAAGACGCTAAAATTACGTAAGCTTCTTTTAGTCTTATTCTATATATTTTTCTCTTTCTAATCTCAATTTTTCTCTTCTATATTACCTCTCTATGTCTATTAAACTTTCGAAATTTGAAAAAGAAGTTTATTGTCGGATCGTGAGTATCGGTAGAGACGTCGGCTGCTTGACACTTCGGCCCGACTTCGGCCCACCTTGCGCAGAGCTTAGGTATACCTTCGTAGCAGCTATGTTCGTAGACAATCAATCAGAACCACCGAACAGAATGCATTCCTAGTTATCGTTATTTCCCTTTACGCACTTAGTGCAAAGCCAACCTGTAAAGGCACTAGTACACTGCAATAGTTAGGATGCCTCTAATAAGTGAGATTGTGTGTACAGATCTATATACAAGTACGAGGGGAACTTTATTATTCCTCGCACGGGCCAACTGCCAGCGTGGCACGTGATTGTATGGCACGTGATCGCGTGAGGGATCGTAGGTTTGATCCATCACACTACCCCCCCTTCAAAAAAAAGCAGGTTCCGTCGCTTAAAGTAATTAAAAAGAGTTGTCTAGCTTGCTTTGCAAAAGCTTCTGTAAGCCTAAACAGCAATGTTGCCGGTATTGCGAAAGCTACGCGGGCCAATAGTCTCCTCCGTCTGCTGTATCGTCGGGGCTCCTGGTGGAGGCTTAGGATTGTTAGAGGATGCGATCACTGTAATCATAAGTAAATCCTGTTTGCCTGCGAGCGTCGCAAACTTTCGATGTGGTCCTGGAGCTTTAGGGCGGGACTCATGGTACTGTTGGACAATGTCTGCGGAGTCCACCAGGTTCATGTATGGTTCCCAAGATGGGTTGTCGGTGCCGGCGGGGTAGTTGGTCCATCGCACTAAGTATTGGAGAAGACCGCTGCGAGAGTAGGGGTCTTTAAGTCTCTTGTTGACGCGGGAGTCTAGGACGGCTTCCACTTCATAGCTTGTACCATCTTCCTCGTCGGGATCGGCGAACTCAGCTGGTGCGGAATCGCGCAGTTGACCAGGCAGCGGAGCCTCCTCGTGTAAGTGTAGTAACCACGGGTGGAAGACGTTGTGGAGCTTGCCCATCTCTGGAGGCAGGAGTAGTTCGTAAGCCATATTGTCAATGACGCGTGTGACAGTGAAGGGACCGCGGTTCTTGAAGTCAAGTGATAGACTAGGACGTGTAGTACGGAAGTTACGGGCGTCCAACATAACTTGATCGCCGACCTTAAACTCAGGCGCTGGGAGCCGGGCGTCGTTTGCGTATTCCGCCTGTTTAGCTTGTGACCATTGTAGTTCGAGCCGAAGGGCTTTGCGTAGCGCGTCTAGCTTTTCTGCAAACTTGTTGGCGTTGTCTTGATCTCTGCGAGCTGGGGCAGTGAGACCAGTGTTCACCTTAGGTGGTTCAAGACCAGACTTCGGGTCATAGCCCTTAGTGAGGCGGAAAGCGGTAGTCCCAGTACTAGCGTTGATGGCGTTGTTAGCTTCGAACTCTGCCATAGGAAGAAAGAGAGCCCAGTTGTCTTGCTCGTAGTTAATATATGACCGGAGGTATTGTTTTAGCCAAGCGTTGGCGTTCTCCGTCTGCCCATCGGTTTCTGGGTGATAGCCCGTTGACAACTTTGGCTTGGTACCCAGTCGTTGACAAAGACGTGTCCAGAAATGGGAGAGGAACTGGGCTCCACGGTCGCTGACGATGCTGTCGGGATATCCCTCCTCACGCCACACGTACTCGACGAAGGCTTTCACAAGGGTATCAACCTTTAGGTCCACCACAGGTATAAACTTCTTCTTCTTGCTAAGCCGATCAACAATCACTAAGACGTTGGTATATGTGCGGCCGTTATCGGTGCAAGGAGGCAGGTGCGTGATATAGTCCATGCTGATGCTACTCCAATATCGCTCAGGTATCGGGAGTGGATGTAGGAGCCCGTGTTTCCCATCGCGGTAAGATTTCGATCTCCGACAGGCCAAACAGTTCTTGACGTACTGTGCTACATCATTTATCATCTTCGGCCAGTAGTACCAGCGGTTTAACATGTCGTAGCTACCGTGTTTGCCGCTATGGCCACCGCAATAGGATCGGTGTACGCGTTCGATGATCCGGGTGCGCAGGGTGCCTGATTCGGGGATGTAGACCTTCTTCTTGACATAGAAGACTCCGTCGTGTATTGAGCAATCACCAAGCTCTAAGCGTATCCTGTTTGGACCGTGAATTAGGTGGTACGGGATGCGGCGCTGGCCATCAGCTTTGGCTTTGAGGATAACTTGAACGATGTCGTCATCCGGGTAAGCTTGTCGAACGGTCTGGAGGATATTGGCTTCGTCCAGCGACGTGTCCGGCTCCGTAAGCGGTGCAGCGGACGTGTCATCGACCTCCGCTGTGTCTCCGAGAGCGAAGAGGTATTCGTCGCTAAAGTCGTCCGTTTCACTGTCTTGGTACATCATCATGGCCAAGGAGACTGGGGACGTCCGGAGCTCGTCACCGAGGGCGTTGGCCAGATATACAGCGTGTCGGGAGCCACCGTCGAAGTGGAAGCTAAAGGTGGCAACTCGACACTCAGGATCCACCTGGTCAGGCTTGAGGATCACTTGTACCTGGTGTTGACGTCGCTCATCCTCGGCGTTAGCTGGAAGATCGCCCGGTCGGCGAGTGAGTGCGTCGGGCTTAGTTCCTTGTTTACCAGGACGGTATTTGACTCTAAAATTGAACTCAGCTAGGAACTCAGCCCATCGAGCTTGCCGTCGGTTGAGGCGTTTGGTTGTCATGAACGTCTGGAGGGCCTGGTGGTCTGACAATACCAAGATGGGATCATCAGTACCTGACAGTTCAAACCTCCACTCCTCGAATGCTCGAACAATCGCGAGGAGCTCCTTGTCATAGATCTCGTAGTTGCACTCGGCAGGTGTCATCTTATGTGATAAGAACGCTACAGGTCGTAGAACACCTTTGTGCATCTGCGAGAGGATAGCTGCGGTAACGAAGTCCGACGCGTCAGTCTCGAGCCACGTTTCCAAATCTGGGTCAAAGTGGGACAGTACGCCCGCTGTTTTAAACGCAAGCTTTAGCTGTTCAAAGGCTTTCGCAGCTTGTCCATTAGCTTGGAGAGGGAAATGTCGTTGACTACCCTCCTTGGTGAGTTCCGTGAGTGGCTTAGCGATATATGAGAACCCTTTAATAAACCGGCGATAGAAGTTGCAGAAGCCGAGGAAAGACTGCATGTCCTTCACTGATCTCGGCAGTTGCCAATCGAGGACAGTGGAGACCTTCTCCGGATCCATTTCGATGCCGTCGGTGGTGAGGATCAAGCCTAAGTACTTGACTCGCTTGGTTTCGAACTTGCACTTCGTGGGATCCAACGATAGTCCTGCGCCTTGAATCTTGCGGAGAACCTTTAGGACATGCGAACGGTGGTCTTTCTCGTTGTCGCTATATATAAGTATGTCGTCTAGGTAGGCGGTACATATAACGTCCAAGTATTCGCGCAGCGTTTCGTTGATGAAGTTTTGGAACGTCCCTGGTGCATTGCACAGTCCAAAGGGCATGACCATATACTCATAGAGTCCGTACCGGGTGAGGAAGGCGGTTTTCTCTTCGTCACCTTCTTTAATCCGAACGGTGTTGAAAGCGGCTACAACATCGACGAGAGACATAATCTGAACTTTGGCCATGCGCGCTAGAGTTTCTTTGATGGCTGGTGGCGCATTTCGATTCTTCTTAGTGACGTTGTTGAGTGCTCGGTAGTCGACACATATGCGGAGACCTCCTCCAGGTTTCTTGACGATCAAGACAGGTGACGCAAACGGGGAGTTACTGGCCTTGATTAAGCCCTTTTGCAGCATGTCATCGATATACTTCTTAACAGCCTCAGTCTCGGTACGAGTGAGTCCGTAGACATGAGGCTTAGGGGGCGTAGTGTCAGGAAGCAGGTCGATGGGGTGGTCGACTCCTGGTCTTCGTTCGGGGAGTTGATGAGCCAGATGAGGGTTGAACAGATCAGGTAGTTCGTCCAACACCCACTCAGGTACCAGCTGGCCAATCTGGTCTCTAGTCATGTAAGGTTGCTCCATCTTGTGCATGTACTTCTCAAAGTCAGTTTGCGAGACTGCGGCTACGCCGATGCCTTCTCGGTCTTCATCGGGGGGCTTCGCAAGCTTGGCCCAATGGCGGGGTTCCAACCATATGACCTGGTCAGGATGTTTGGCTGCGAGTGCGGTTGCAGCGGCAGCGGAGATGAGGTAGATATCAGCCATAGTCTCCTCAGTCGTCACCTTACCATCCTTGTTCGTCTTAGTAGTGGTGTCGCCTGTCTGGTAGTCTCCCTTGACTAGTTGTACGTGACTGTGACAAACTCCGTTTTCGTAAACCGTCTCTGGGAGTCCTTCGTGGAGGCAGTTAAGTTTGCACCCTGCCTTAGCGAAGGTGAGTGATCGCTGGTCGCCAAAGTGGAGGGCAGGCTGGTGATAGTCCATCCAATTCATGCCTAGGATAACGTCGTACTTGCCGATATTGGTGACGTAGCATAGGACGTTGTGCGTATGGCTTCCGTGTCGGACGGGCAGATCAACGGCCTGGGTAAGCTTGTCCACTTCTCCGCCGTTGGCTAGTGACAATCGAATGGGTTTGGCCACAGGCATAGTATCTAGGCGGTGTTGGTTAACCCATGACTGATTGACGAAGCATGCGCTGGCTCCCGTGTCGATAAGGGTAGAAATCGGTTGCCAACAATCAGGTCGCGTGAGAGCGGAGCCGGGAAACTCGAGTTGTCGGCTGAAGTCTTTAGAAGGCTTGCCTCCGATGGAGGCGGAGGACACGAAGTGGACCTCCGTCATAGTTGGCGTTTCGTCAGGGGCGAGCAGCAAGGCTGCAGCGATCTCGAAACGGCGATGCTGGTTTCGAACACGGCGCTGGTGTCTTTTTGCGTTACGCCAATTGAGCTCCCGCACGCGGCTCTGCGCGGGAGCCCCTAATTTAAATGCTCAAGTAGTTCCTCGTCGTTGACGTAGAAGCCATCGTCATCCACTAAGTCGTTGTCGTCCAGCGGCTCCTCAGTATCCTCGTCTCGCTCCTCTTCGTTGGAAGCGTCGAGAGCATTGATGTACAAAGAAGCCAGTGCGGGGATTTGGTGAGAAGGAGTGAAGGGCTTGCCGCGGCAGGGGGCAGTCTCGTGCCTCATCTGATGGTCATCCTTGCCACATTTGAAGCAGAGCTTCAAGTCAGCTAGACGCTTCTTGTCTTTCTCTGACCGCTCGAAGGCCATCTTCTTGTACGTATGCGTGCTGGCGGCGTTGTTGTGACCTGGAGTGTCGGGTGTCCGGAAGGTGACCAACTTTTGGGTACGGCTAGCACCAGCGGTCTTCGTAACGGGAGTTAATTTTCGGCCAGCGTCAATCTGTTGATGTCCCTGGTCGATGTGTTGCGCTCGCAGCAAGAAGGACTGGATGGTCTCATCCTTGTGAGATCCGGCAGTGGTCGCGATAGCTAACCCGGGTCGCATGAACTCGCGAGCGTATCGGATCTGGGTCGCGTTCTTGTGTTTGAGGATTCGCATGCAAGAGGTGAACTTAGACTTCCACTCCATGAACTTCTGTCCAGACTTGTAGCGGAGCGAGCCGTCGGCGATGAGGGTTTCGGCGTCAGCTTCCCGATCATAGGTGAGATACTGGCTGTCGAGAGTCTCTAGGAAATCTAGGAAATGGCGAGCTTTGACATCTCGGATGTGCTCGTAAGCTTCGCCTTGAATGCGGAACTTGAGGTAGTCAACCGCTTGCCAGTCCTCTGGGTATGTGCGACACTTGGCCACTGCCATCTCGCGCCACCGCTCGTAGTCGTCGTCGACCTTGCCCTTGAACGTCTCAAGTTCTGGGAGTTTGTAAGAGAATCCTCCACCGGCGGTAGAGGGCGCGACGGGCGGCGGTCGCGGTACTGTAGGAGCGGGGGCGTATGGGTTCGATGATGGAGGAGGTAGCGAGGCGTCGCGCACGGGAGTACGGTTATCCCATGGGGTGTACCCAGCTCGGCGAGGATCTTGTGAGAGTTGGTCAGCGGTACCATCTACAGGTCGCTGTAGCAAAACGCTTGATTGTACAGGCCGTACTGGGTCGTAAGATCGCTCGCGCCGCCAGAGGGTGTACGGCTGATAGTTGGGTTCATGTTGCAGCAGTCGGTCGGTGACCGTTTTTGTCTCACGTCTAGCCTCGGTGAGCTGGAGGTTGAGCTCATCGTAAGCCTTATCCTTAAGGGCGAGAGCTTCGTTCTTGTTCGCCTCCATGTTAGAGTACTTGACATCATACTGGTTAAGCTCGATAGAATAGCGATCAGCTTGTCCTTTGAACTTGTCGCAGAGCTCAGCGTTGGCCTTAGCTTGGTCTGCCCACCAGTCGGCGCTGTCAGACTCCTCCTTGAGCTTCTGTGCCAACTCTGCGTAGTTAGGACCGCTCTCCGGTTCATCGGCTCGGCGGGATAGGTCCTCAACCTTCTGCTTGAGTTCATTGCGTTCGGTGGCGGCAAGGTCGCGCTCAGCGGCGAGGGCTTTGAAGGCGGGGTCATCGCGAACGTTGGGGAGTTGTTCTGACGCAGCTTTGAGCTTTCCGATGTCCGAGGTGAGGCGTCGGATCTCTGTCAGCTTCTCCTTGTACAGGTTGCTGCTAACCATGCCAACTTGTAGTTGTTTACTGTTCGAAGTTTCATCAAGGGCTGCTTCAACATTCGCTAGTCGGTCTCGTAGAGCTTGAGTCTCTCCTTCATTGCGGTCCACAGTCTGCAGATGCCTATTGATGGCGTCAGTGCAGTTGCGTAGGGAGACTAGCGTAGAGACAATAAATCGCCACCAGAAGTCGGGACGATCCTTCACGTTCTTCTGGAGGTTACTAGAGTTAGTGACAGTGAAGTCGTTGATGTTGTGGGTGATGTTGCCATCAGTGCGGATTCGGCCTGTGCTAAGGGAGTAAAAGGCATTGCTGTGCTCGTCAGGTTCGGGATCCTCTTGTAATTCGAACCACTCGGTGTCAACGGTATAACGGAGGTAAACGTAGTTAGAATCTTTGAGGTATTCGAGCAGGACGTCGTTGATTTCGATGCCGACAATCTCGCGTGTAGCAGTCATGGGCTCTAGGTCGCCGCTAGCTGATACTGATGGCTGGGATGACGGATGGGCTGCCAGAAGCATGCTCTCTCGGCGGTTGGAGAGGCAAGCTCGTACTGGTACGAGAGGCGGGCCCATCTGTGATTGAGTAGGATCCTGGGAAGCTTGCCCGAAGGTGGCACCGGTGGCTGAGGTACCTTGGGTATTCTGGGTATTGGCCGGGTTTGCCATCGCGATGATCTTTTCGTGTGTGTTGCGCAGGGCTGACCGTAGGGTCGCGCTTCTCGAAGCTCGATGCCTTGCCTTCTGCCTACTTGTCCGTTGATGTAGGTGGACCTGTCCTTTACCAGCGTTGGTGACAACCCCACGAGCAATACTTGCCTGTTGAGCCTGGTGTCTCTGGTCTTTTCGTGTGTTGCGCAGGGCTTACCGTAGGGTCGCGCTTCTCGAAGCTCGATGCCTTGCCCTCTGCCTACTTGTCCGTTGATGTAGGTGGACCTGTCCTCTACCAGCGTTGGTGACAACCCTCACGAGCAATACTTGCTTGTTGAGCCTGGTGTCTCCACCCGTGGGCTTCTAGCGCAATACTTTGCGATCCTCGTCGTCAAGACCTAACCCGTCGCAGAACGTCTTGTTCTGCCCGATGTAGCAAGTCGCAGTTGCTCAATCGGCGGCGGCGCTCGGCGCGGACGGTGTTTCTGATAACTGAGCCTGATGCGAAGTATCCTAGGTATGTAGGGGTTGACACACAATAGTGTAAAGGCACTAGTACACTGCAATAGTTAGGATGCCTCTAATAAGTGAGATTGTGTGTACAGATCTATATACAAGTACGAGGGGAACTTTATTATTCCTCGCACGGGCCAACTGCCAGCGTGGCACGTGATTGTATGGCACGTGATCGCGTGAGGGATCGTAGGTTTGATCCATCACAAACCAACATTTATACTCTATCTTTACAACAGCTATCTACTAGTGCTATTAGTACTATCCTAGAAAAGTCTTCTAGATCTATTACAGACGCTTTACAACGTATTAAGAAGAAAAAAAGTACTTCTTTACTTCTTTCTAAGCCTAAACTAGGTCGCCCTTCTAAGATCTCTAAAAGAGCTACTAGAGTAGTTAATAGAGACCTAGAACGAAGTCCTAAAAAGACAAATCAACGCATTTTAGAAGAGAACAATCTCGATTTCTTTACTAGAAGCCTACAACGCCTATTAAAAGTAGAGAAATACTCTGTTTCTACTGCTAAGAAAAAACAGCTTTTAAACGCAAAAAAAGCTGCTTTACGGAATAAATACGCTAAGAAGACACTTAAAATTCTAAAATATATACACTTTAACAAAGTTGTATTTTCAGACGAGTCTTCTATACAGCGTAGACACGGTGCTAGGCAATAATACGTTAGAAAGAGAAGAAACAAGAGAACTGGTAAAGAAAAAGTCTCTACAGCTAATTCAAGTGAGTTTAAAAAAAATCTGAATAACTTATTTTATTCTCCTAAAAATCTAGTATTTTTCTAGTTTTCTAGATTATTTTTATCTAGCTTACTAACTAAGTTATAGCCCGAGACATTACTATCTCTGTTTGGGGAGCTATTTGGTTAGGTGGAAGATCTAAGTTATATATAACTAGAACGCCACAAGAACCGAGAAGCTTTACAAATACAAGATATATACGAGAGGTTTTAAATCCAATTGTTAAACCTCTTTTTAAAAGAGGTAAGAAAGTATTACTTTATTTACAACTTTAAAAGACTCTAACTAAGTTATTTTTTATTCTTTTTCAAAACTTCTTTTAGATATGGAAAGCTGACATTCTTTTCTATCTAGGGTGGAAATTTCAGCAAGACAACGCCAAGATTCATAAAACGCCAGCAGTTATTTCTTGGTTTTCAAGAAATAGGATTCCTCTTTTTGAGCATCCTACCTATAGCCCAGATCTAAATCCTATCGAAAACGTTTGGAGTCTACTTAAAAATAGACTAGTTAGAAGATCTACTGCCTCTTTAGGCGTAGGTCAAAGTATAAAGGCAGTAGAATTGTTTAAAAAAGCAATTTTGGAAGAGTGGGAGCAAATACCGCAAGAGGCAATAGATAACTGCATTTCGTCTTTACCTAGACGTTATACTGCGGTAAAACAAGCTAAAGGTTGGTATACTAAGTACTAGTTACTCGATCTAGCTAGTTTAATATACTAAAAGCTTAAAAATTAACTTTCTTATCTAACTATTGCAATAGCTGATAGAATAGCTCTAAACTACAGTATACTATTCATTGATATGTATGTAATAACATATGAAATTTCTAGCCAAAAAGATACTCCAAATAAAAAGTTGTAGCTAGAAAAGAGCAGAGCTTTTTAGTATACTTAAGCACTGCCAAAGTTACACGAATCTAAGCTTACTAATCAGCCTTTTAAATAAGCCAGCCTAAAGAAGAAGATCTTCGCTTTCCAGAACACTAAAAGCTAAAGTTCTAGCTAGTCTAGTTGTCTAGATATATAGCTTTAAAAAAGGTAGCTTTTTTAATGTTGTTTTCTTTTTGTCACCCTACTGTACATCTTACAATCTGTTCATAGTTCAATCGGCCTTAATTTGATTAATACGAACCCCGCTGCAAGAGGCTAGACTTAAGAGAGTGCTACGCCAAGGGTAATACGGATCTACTCCGGTACTTATGTCTTCGTATAGATCAGAGAAATAAGCTCTCCGGTTGATCTATGTCTAAGCGCGGCATTTGAGTGCGGTAGGTGCCATGGCCTACACCCGGATTTTGTGATTGCGCATTAAGACATCATCGAGGGGCTCTATCAAAACGCGTTCAGCCCGTCACATAATAGAGCTAGGTGTATTTTGAGGGGCTTCGCTCAGGAAGCCACCGCCAGAATATACCGTGATTGAGTTTTTATCCTGACGCATCTAATTCATACGATGATCCGAAAAGAAATGAGTACGTCATGATTCGGACTTATCGTTACGTCACATACCATGATCCGAAAAGATGATAATAACGCATCTAATCTCCGCTGTGGAGCAGTAGACGTTGGTGGCGGAGTAACGCAGACTAGAAAGGAAACTCTAATCAACCATTACCCGAAGGAGGGCCTATGTGAGAGTAGCGCAAACGGCGTCGGTGGTGGAGTAGGACAGACTAGAAAGAAAAGGGACGGATATTACCATTGTTCTCTTTAGCTTCAATGGGCCTTGCAAAATGGTGGTTCTGTCAAGCCTGGGCATGGTCTGCTGTTCCCCTCTCCCCTGCTTACTTACAGCTTTGTTCGCACTAGTGCAGGCAAGGATAAAGGATCTGCCTCTCTGGATTGAAGCGCAAATTGGGGAAGTCAGCTGACTGTGCTTTGGAGCGCTCGGATGTGCTCGGATGTGCTCGGATGTGCTGTGGTCATGGCGTTGCTGACGGTAGTGGCGCCCATCGTGTTATGTACACAGTCCGCAACAATCAATTAAGTGGGTCCTAGAAGGTTCAGATTGGATTGATTGATTACCGCTTTAAGCCTAGTAGTTACCTATAGGAGTTTAAGCCCTACCTAGATAGGTAAGTGGGTCTAGGAGAGTGACCGGATTGAATTGATTGTTGCGGAGTCTAGTTATGTAGATCGTTACCCGACAGCGACCAATCACAACACAGTCAGAGCAGCACGATAGAGACCCGAGAAGCAAGATGCGTGAGAAACGAGATCTGACTTACGTAGTCCTCAGTTAGATAACATGGCGGAGAGGTTGACGCGATACTATATCACTACATATATCAGTGGCTCTTCTTTTATCTTCTTTGCTGGCCGGAATCTGCCAGTGACGTACAGCATTGTGCAAATGTCTGCTGACCATGTGTTCATATCGGCTGGTTCCGGCTCACCCAGATTTCCGTTATACAGGAAGGGATGGGCTTGTCGGGAGATTAAACCTCACATCAGCTTAGTCCCCAGGAGCCGAAAATGATCTGAACTCGAAAGGATCCTTGATTAAATGCCCATTTTGGTTTGTGCTTAAACAGGCCCTAGTAGGTTCTCGGTTGATCTGTGTCAGGAGTTGAAATTATCTAACTCGCGCTCGCGATTATAACAAGACACTCTCCGCTCCAGTTTAGCCCGCATCGCCTATACACTCACGGTAGTCTCTTTTTTAAACACATTACTATTGTTCTCGACAAAGGCTCTAACAACAAAAATGAAACTCACTATCCTCACCTCTCTCGCTCTCGCTAGCATGGCGCATGCGCTAGCACGAGCAGATATACCAGACCCATCACCAATACCAGGACCACCACCAGGACTACCACCAGCGCATTTGGAATTTCATGAGAAAGCCAATTGCTACACACCTAAAGAAGTAAGCTCTACCTACGCCTGCCACAGCGAAGTACAAAAGATCCATCTCTAGAAGAACATTTCCCTAGGACAGAAAGAGCTCTATACATGAACGTCTTGGAGCGCAACTAACCCAATTTCTATAGGGTGGCACTGACTGCTCAACCCAAATCCCCGAGACCCCAGAGGCCGAGGACCCTATCAGGGCGAAGTGTGTGAGAGATGTAAGTATTCAATAAATTCATGCAGTGACTAAGGCGAGAAAAGAGGAAGGACGTAAGAGAAAGAGAGGAAGAAGCTAACGACGATGTGAAAATGTAGTGCGATCCACAGCCAGGTTGGGTGCCAGGTCAAAATCATTGGCAGTGTGTGATCAAGCATGGGGATACCAAAGGGACGATCCACTGTCTGTTGTAAGGGGGAAAGAAGGAGGGCAGAGGAGAGAAAAGGAGTAGAGTGGTGGATGTGGTGTACTGATGCGGAGAGTAAATCTCCGCTAGTATAAGAAAGGCGTACCTTCTCTTCTTAGGTGATGCTTTATTCTTTTCTTTAACAATTATAGTTACTATTTATTGGAACAAGGTCCCTCTAGTAGTATGACTACTGTCGACAACCGAGTGAGAGGGACAAGCCGGGGTGACTATCGTGTCCAGTGTCACAGACTTAGGCTGTTGTGGTGGGTGCTATTGCCCACCGGACAGTGCCTGCCACACCAGCATATCATGTGACTCCCAAGCACCCTCTACCCTGGACTGAACCTCGATATTCTCAACACTACTTTATACTCTTACTTTTGACAGTTGTATCCCATTATATAAATAAATAGAGTAACAATCTATTAGATATTAACTCTTATTGTCAGATATTCACTCTCATCTGGAATACTGATGAAATAGGTAATTATGATGATAATATTGATGATTGATTGTGTCTTGGTTCTGTCTACGGTTGTGGGCACACCTAGGGGGTGCCAAGCCTTCCTGTGATCCGATTGGCTCTCACAGATGCCGGGTCGCGCTAGTCTAACCCAGCGTCTGTACGCTCTTCTCTTCAACAGTGCTATTATCTGACAACAGGACGCCTACATTAACAAGGTTGCCGCTAAGTATAATATCACCTCTATTGGCCACCCTTCTAAGGTGCCTATGCTGGCGAACTATCTAGAACAGTCTCTAGAGGAGCCGAACACAGCTCGAACAAAGACCTATTAGGAGCTTGTGGGCTACCTTGCCTACCTAACACAGCATACCTAATCTAATCTGGCTCGCGCTTATGTTATCTATGCATTATACTTGATTAATCCTAGTTAAGCACATGTTGAATCTGTGCGAAGAGTGTATGTGATGGGCTGGAGCCCAGTTGGTGAACCCTCGATGATATCTCGGTCCGAACGACGCTCAGACCATCCGCACAGTCCATAGGCAGAAGGTTATTCCGAGCCGCCCTCCGAATAACCTTTAGCACGAGATAGCTTGTAGTTCTCTTCCCCATCGAATACAACTTCAGTATACCTGTGCGATTGCTCCCTGAGCGTAGCCCCTTACAGTGTAGCGTTACATTCTTAAGACAAAGTACTAAGCCCTATAGGCTTAAGCCGTTAATGAGGTAGAGATATAAGAGTACCTTACAGCACTATAGGACTATCGCAATCCTATCTTTTTTAGAGCATCTAATGCCTCCTTTACTAACGACGTTAAGATACGCTAAAGCTCTTAAGGATACGTATTTCAGCTCTTTAGCATAACTGTTGACTGGAAGTTAACACTCTAACGCACGGTCACGAAATCTACGACTAAAGCAGAGCTGCTCGCTCTATCACTCGCTAGATTAGAGATGGAGGAGTGGTGCCGCCTGTTCAAAGGACTATTCTTAAAGCTCAACCAGACGCCTATCATCTAGTGCGACAATTAGCAGACTGTGGGCATAGTCACGAAGGAGCAGGACAAGCTTAGCACTAAGCTTAAACACGTCGATATCCATCAGAACTGGGTCCGCCAGGAGGTCGAGGGGAACCGCCTCTACGTACACTAGAAGCCCACGAACCAGATGCCTGCTAACGGCATGACGAAGATCCTTCCTCGACAGAAGTATACTGAGTTTGTGCAGCAACTACACTTAGTCGACATTCGTTCGAAGGTTCGTGAGATAGATAACAATGCCTGAGAGGTTTATCTTTACGTCGTTAGACGACTACAAGATGAGGGGGTGTGTGACGGTTGTGAGGAGAAGCAGATCACGTGTTGGTAGTCTGGTGCTGCTTCCTTACTTTATTGAACACCTCTTACCTCAGCTGTGTCATAGATATGCCATGTAAAATAGACCCTGCTGCTGCTTCTGGGAGCACAGCACGAACAACACAACACGATAGCAGAATACATGAAATTACGTTCTACCGCAACAACAACTCAGGCCTACAACTCGAAGAAAGCGAGTACAACTCGATCTAAATAAGCGTTTTAGCAATGTTGAATCAATCAGAGCTGCGATAGCTGAATCGCAAGCTTCTACCGCTCAAAACACTACTAGTTCAGGTGGTAGATTAGCAGCTTTAACTGTAGCTGAAAACACTATAGCTACGGTGGATTCTATGTGTATACAGTGACAATTATAGTAAACATATACGTTGTTGTTGAGCTTCAAAAATGAGATCGCGCGCCCAATTGGGGTGGGCCAAAACTAGGTTGGGCCAAAACTAGGTGGGCTAGCTTAGCTGCTTGTTTAGAAGTAAAGGAGCCTGTAGCATACTCCGCGTGCATTGGCCACATTCGGAGCTTCTTGCGCTGTATTGTCGCAAGTTGCAAGTAAAAGTCGCGTCTGGTGGGATGCGCGTAGGTAAAGTCGCTCACAGAAGTGCCAATACCGGTACTGGCGCTTTAGGGTGCCCACTTCCTAGACCTACAACGAGTGATGCGACTGCGTGACACAGCTGCATGCGGTCTGAAAGCACGTCTATGATATGCCTCATGAGCTTCGAGAAGCGCGATCGGTGATGCACTCCGGGTTGGTCACGCTTAACGTGGAACAGCCCGTCTCGGGACCGAAAGTGCACGCGAGGCGCAAGGACGGCACGGACGGAAAGTGCATGCGACACCCTTTGATCCCCGTAGTACAAACACCGGACGTCGCGCAATTTACGTCCATGACTTAACGCAGGCACACCGGCGCGCTCGTATGCCAGCCTGCGCCACCAGTCAAGTTCTAGAAGGCCGGCTCGCCTTTCAAGTCGACAACAGCCAAATGTCAAAACCGTGTTTTGTTCCAGCCAAGCCATTCGCTCTTTCATGGCAAAGCGTTTCGCTCTGGCGGAAACACGTCAGCTCAGCTATGGTGCGCTATGGACTGATAACATGAGTCAATGCTACTAGGTGCCTACTTTACTACATGTTATCTGCAGTAGATTAGGTACTGCAACTGTATCCTCAAGTGCAATACAATCATTTCTTACTGTTGTCGGTTGTCTTTGTCACTAGGTCTTTTCAATTCCTTCTCACTCCACTAACGGGCAGGTATCCCAACAACCCTTCTTCTAATTACCCATGTCTTTGAGGTCAGAACAATGTCCAGTCTCCGGTATGGCTGGTGGTTATTGCCCAGCGGGGTCAGCTGCTGCTAGCAAGAGCGGAAGTCGGATGGGTCCCCGAGGGTGCACATTTTCTGGATTTGCCGCGCCTGGAGATGTGCATGCTGCGTTCGGAGTAATTGCAAATTCCATGCACTTGGAAATGCTGTTGCTGATGATAATAGATACCACAACATGCGAACGTTGAAGACTTCCTTCGACAAAGGTGGGCATGCCATCAATCCGAGCTAGGATGATTTTGTTAACCAATTTAGGGAACGTAAGGCGATCAACGAGCTGATCTATTCGAACGTGCCTTCGATGGACGAGATCAAAGAGATTCAAAATGCCAAAGGCGTGAAGAGTCTTGACACCCTCAACATGAATGACCGAGATCTACTGGCAATTGCGCTTGGTGCACCCGCTCGTCAAGTCATACTACGTGCGGAAGAAGTCGGCTCTGTGACAGGCTGGCGAGATGGCTACTTGAGCACCGAGTACGGCTTCCAACCTCCAGACACAAGCGAGGCTCCTGGTGCCCTACGCAACTCTCCAGGACGAGTATGGATGGATCTGTGTACAAGAATGCCTGGCTGCGTTGCTCGTGGTCGAGTGCGGGAATCAATCGCAGCATTACCAATCATCCAAGGAACGGTCGACACCATCCCAGACAAAGCTTTATGGGCAGCTCTGGTCGCCCTTGGCATGCTTTGCTCTATCTACCGGTATGAAGAGCGACATGATGGCAATGAGGGCATCAACGTAGCTACGAAGCCTTTGAAACTGAAAGGTGTTCCTATATGCGACGATCTTGGCGACGAGGTCAAAGGCATCCCTCGTAGCATCGGCCTTCCGTACGTTCAGATTTCCATTCGGATGGGTCGGTCTATTCCCCACCTCACGTTTTTCGACCAGTCGTCTTTCAATGTCGACTACGTCGACCCACTTTCGAAATATCCCTATGTCGGTCGCTTCGACAACACCAGGTTGCGATGGGGCATGTTCGGTGACAGCGCTGAGAATGCGTTCCTCAAAGGGTGCGCGGATACGTCGGCGAGCTTTCAGCATGGTCCTGATGCCATTGCGGCGTGTCAAGAACACGTTATGAACCGTAACAACGAGGGGCTCCTTCGTGAACTCATTCGCTTGAAAGAGATCTTGGAACGAATGCCCACAGCCTTCAACACCATATCGCCCAACGATAGATCTGGCGAGAACTATGTGTCTCCTACCGAGTGGGTACGCTGGGCTAAGTTCTCGGCGCCTCTGTCCAAACGTTGTCCAGCTACTTCCGGCCTACAATTTCCTCCGCAAGTCAATCCATCTATCTTAAAGCTCTTTACTAACACATTCAGGTACCTGGTCATGGATGCCTTCCTTGGTCGCAAACAGTATAACTCATTTCTTGGCGCCGAAGGTGTACATCTTCGAGCCTGGCTGCCGTCGAATCTCCGTGCTTTCATTGCTTCCATCGAGTATCATTATCAGATACCAGAATATGTGAAGGCATCTGGAGACCCCCGATTGATGGGTGTGCTCGATGGCGTGGTGGAGGCATACACTGGTGAGCGAGGCTTCATGGGTGTCCATCGGTACAAAGTGTTTGGTGTAAGTATGTTCTAACCAATACGTTGATCCGACTGACATCGAGAAGCTACTCGAGTGCGCCGGCAAGTCTGGTCGGACTGAGACAAATGGGGCTTCTGGAGCTGCTGACGCTATGAGACCCTGGGAGCAAACGCATGCAGAATTTTCCGAGGCTATGAAGGAACGTCTGGAGCCTTTCCGTGGACAACGTGATGTCGAACCACACGAGATGCGTGGTACTTTCGAAGAATGCCGATACCGAGGCAGAATCCTGAGCAGGAACTTCGTCGACTCGGATCCCAAGCGCTCCATTGCGATGGTCACTTTAGACATCCAGGACACCGGCATCACCTTTCAGCCTGGCGACCGACTTGCTATCATGCCAATGAATAGCTGGACAGAGTGTGCGAAGGTTGCAGCTGCGCTAGGCCTTGATACTATGCTTGCAGATCCTGTCAGTCTGGACCGTATATGGACACGATACGCTGTTCATATGGGCGCCATCTCGCATACAGACAAGCCCCAGCTCAATGTCCTTGATATCCTACGCAAGGGTCATCTTGCGCCGATAACCAAGAAGCTTGCCACAAAGTTGCATACCCTGCTGCGAGCGTCATCGCATGCAGTGCTGCAGGTCCTAGCCACAGATGAATGGCCTGTACGAGCCTCACTCGGTGACTTACTTCAGGCAGCTGTGAAAGACACTTCGCCACGCATCTGGGACCAAGCATTCGACCTCTCTGGCAATCTGGTCTGGCTGGCAGAACTCATTTCTGTCGAGGTACCACGAACTTACAGCATCTCCAACTACTCTGACGAACTTCTTCCTAGTACTGTAGACTTGGTATGTATTGTTCCCTTGGGATGACATCCAAAACTGACGTGTGTAGACAATATCCCGTTCGGAGTACGACCTCTGCCCCACGTTCGCAGGTACTGCCAAACATGTGCGGAACGGCGTTAGCAGTGGCTTCCTAAACCCGCCAGTAGCCGAAGAGATGGACGTACTCGATGACGAGGATATATTGATCGGCGTGTCGAGGCCTTTCTCATTTCAATTGCCACATGACGACACCTCGCCTGTTGCGCTCTTTGCAGGTGGCAGCGGCGTGGCACCTTTCCGCAGCTTCTGGCAAGCTCGTTGCGGCCAAGCATGGGGAAAAACTGTCTTATATCTCGGTGTACAGTCCCGGCAAAAGTTCTGTTATGAATCTGAGCTTCGTCAGTATGTCAACGAGGGACTGATAGAAGTGCATACGGCATTTTCGCGCGACACGAATGGCCTAGTGTACGATCCTGTTTCCAGAGACCTTGTGGAAAAGGAAATGCCTTCACGGTATATTGACGGGCTTATCGTGGAGCAAGGGCAGTCCATATGCGATCTCGTTATGTCAAAGGTAAGTTTTATGCTCCCAATCCCTGGAGTCTTTGCTAACGTGCTTGGATCATAGAAGCAAGGCGGCATCGGTGGCTACCTTTACGTATGCGGTTCAGTCGGAGTATTTGATTCAGTCATGTCCGGCATTCGCCAAGCGCTCTACAATCATCGATCGCCTACTATGGAAACTGTGGAGACCATATTGAACACTGCATTTGCCGAGCGACGCTTTATGCTCGACGTCTTTATGACCCCAAGACCTCTACCTTGCAACCAACCTACGATATCGCTTTCACAGCTAGCTCTTCACACCGGTCATATCAACGGTTCGCGCGTATGGATCGGAGTGCATGGTAAAGTGTATGACGTGTAAGTGTACTGTCCACTCACCCAATGGCTCACGCATACTAAGACCGTCGCAGCACCGACTTTTGCGCAATGCACCCAGGCGGTACCAATATCATCAAATCCAACGGCGGCGTAGACTGCACCAAATCTTTCGATTTGTTGGCCCATACCAACAATCCCGAAGTCTCGTCTCTCTTGACCAAGTACTACATTGGAGAAATGACCCCGAAGCCCGCTTTTCAATCCGAGGAGATTGGCATGCTTTACGATCTATGGAAGGGTTATCTTCGTGTCGCAACTGAACAAGTGGTCGCGTCGAACTTCGAGGTTGGCATGATCACAGAGTCGTCGCTCGTGTGGTTCCAGGGTGACCTCTTCAACATGGGAGGTGTGCGCAGATTCTACCACTACCAGTCTCGCCTATTAGATGGTGGTTTTTCTACTCTCTTTGGAGCAAAACTGCAAGAGCTCTACCTCAAGATCTCATTCACTCTCGCCAATGTTTCTTCTGCCAACACCAAGTTATCCGACGTCCTTGGTGTAATCGCCCGCGCCAAAGGCTCCCATGATGCTGTCACGGCGTGCAACGAGATTTCTCAAATCGGCCAATTCACCTGCGACAGTGAATCTGCTCGTCATCATGAGAAAGGTATCATCGCATATGCGCAGCGGTCTGTCCGATACGACATGGAGTTTCTCGAGGCTATTAGGGAAGAAGCTTGTACTGGCATGGATGCTTTTGACAGTATTATGGAGCTCGATGCTCTATCCAATTCCGAACGCGTCACTGCACTTTCCACGTTTCTCATGCAAGTACTCGAAAGGATGGCGAATCGCCTTGAAGGCTTTTACGCCAAGCTCGCCCGTCACTCCGTGTTCCAACCCGATATGGAGAGAAACCCGGCTCGTGCTCGATGGAACATTCTGAAACGAAAGGTTTGGGACGGTTCCTTCTTTATTCTAGCCCGCGAAGCATCCATTCAGCCGGCTGCTAGAAATCCCACCAACGGTGTCGATTTCGACCGTGTCGTATCACAGATCGAGATGAATCTGAGCAAATCTTCACCGATGACGCCACGGACCATGGGGCTCAACGAGCAGCATGCCGCTCGTGCGATGAGCACTGCAAGCGGTACCCCTGCGTACGAACAGCACACGCAAAGTAACGCTCTCAAGGCGATGTCGACTTTCATTGACACCAACAAAAAGGCCATTCGGCGTTTGAGTAAACTACCGCAAGCTATCGATCTGCGGCAATTAATGCAAGCCTATGGATCGCTACCACAGGGTAATCATGCTCTGCCAACGCCACCGTCAAGTCGATCGCCATCGTTATCGTCATCTATGAGATATTCAATGGGACGCCGAAGATCCAGGACGCTCAATGACACGCCGCAGCTGTTGCAACGTCGTGACACTGCTATGTCTGACTGGGCTCGTTCAAACTCAGGTGCATCGGCTCATCCGTCACCAACTGCCGCTATGTCAGCATTGATGACCAAGATGAACACTCGCACAAAATCCATAAACTCACCAGTCGATCGAAGTCCCGATCATGGTGATCAGGATCGAGCGCGGTCAATGCAAGCGTTTTCTCTGCAGAGGCCGGATAGAATGAGTGGTCTAGGAATTACAGGATCTGACCATGGAGCTGGTAGTCGTATGGATGGCATGCATGCGCGTTCTAAGAGTACCACTAGTAATCTGAAGGCGTTTCGACTGCAAGCAAGTACTATGGCTGGTGGCATGAACCGGAGAAGCGATATAGGGCGAACATGAACGGACTTGAAGCTTCCATAGTTGCAAATGCTTAGTCAAATTTCCTCTTGGGATCGTTCCACATCCTTGAAGTATGCTTGAAATGGTCTAAAAGGATCACTAGTGGATTATCTGGCTCAACAAACTCTTGATGGTGGTTTAAGACTTACCGATCAGCAGAGATGGCAACTATCAAGACGGCTTTTCAAGCTGGCTTGATCGGCTTGATTGTTGAAGCCTTTAGGGGCTTAGTTATCACTGCGCGCATAACGTGCCCGTGCGCGAGACGCCCGGATTCGCGAGACGCCCCGCCGAACACCAAATTGTGAAATCAACACTAACTTCAACGCGTCATAACTCTACCAATATGGACCCAATCCAAGCTGCAATTGCAGCATTTGAATCGCGAGAGCTAGGAGAACAAACCTCGTATACAAAAATTGCAGCTAAGTACAACATTGATCGATCAACACTTAGCCGAAGACACCAGGGCTCTTAAGCACCACAACAAGCCCGTACACTCTAGAAGCTAGTACTTAATCCACAACAAGAGCTAGAGCTTGTGAGATATATAAAAACGCTCACAGAGAGAGGCCTTCCTCCTACGCGAGAGATAATCAGGAATTTCTCATCAGAAGTAGCCCATCAGCAGCTTAGCGAGAGCTAGGTTACTCGCTTTATCAATAGACATGTCAGATTGAGGCGAGGTTTTGCTCCATGATCGAGCCGATGGTGGTTGGGGAAGGACATAAGACCCCCAAACCAGGGCTAGCGCCGGGACTTAGCACTGCCAAGCCCGAGGCGAGGCCACCTCCCACTACGCTGGCAAATGGGTCGGGGTGTGGTTGGGGTTGGGTTAGAAATTTTGCGACCCCAACCCAGCCCCAACCCATTTGTCAGCGCCAAGCTTAGGGTTGGGTTGGGGTTGGGTTGGGGTCGCACGGACCATGGGTTAGGGTTGGGTTATAGTAAAAAAATTGCAAGATGTATAATATAGATTTCAATAAAAGAAAAGTTTATATAGTATCACAGTAGATTAACACAGTGTAGCATTAACTAGTTTCATTTATAATATACAGAGGCTTCGCCAGCTAGCATTTAAGCAAGTGTATCTAGATATATCTTATAATCTAGAGAAAAGCTAGTAACTCGCGCGCAAAGTAGCGCCTAGCCAATTGAGAATCCTTCTCTTGAATAGTAACCCTCTTTGCGTGAATAGCATTGATGTTGCAGTCTATAAAAGTTATTAAATGAAAAATAGTATAGGGTAGATAGACTATACCCTCAAAATAACCAACTAAGAAAGCTTCTGTAGCTTCCTGAAGAGCTTCGATTGCAGATCGTTGA
This sequence comes from Pyrenophora tritici-repentis, assembly GCF_003171515.1. Classification (NCBI taxonomy): domain Eukaryota; kingdom Fungi; phylum Ascomycota; class Dothideomycetes; order Pleosporales; family Pleosporaceae; genus Pyrenophora; species Pyrenophora tritici-repentis. Next base: position 3,002,225 of record NC_089395.1, read on the forward strand.
AAGCGGATATCGGCCTTGTGCACCTGTGCAAATTCGCGCACTACGCGGGAAAAGGGGAGTTTTCGCAAGAGTAGTTCAAAACCTCTCTGGTATCTCTTGATTTCCCGTAATGCGACAGCTAAGCTAAATTAGAAAATAGCTGTGATAAACGACTGTGATAACCTACTGCCGGCCTTAAACTTGCGCTTCTTCTTAACAGCTACAGGTGCCTTTCGCGTAGACTTTCCTGCTACTTGACGTCTAGCCTTACTAGCAAGGGCCTTCTGAGCCGGCTTGCCGCCAGTAACTGTCTTGCCATCAGGACCACCCCGGCCGGCTTTACCGGTGACCTTAGGCCGTGGTTTTGTCCTTGCCATTGCGTAGTAGAGTAGATGATGAACGTAGGCGACGTATGTGATTGATTACTGTGATAAATGTGGTCGACAATTAAGAAAGTAGTAGGCTGAAAGAGTTAGGTAGCTGGAAAGTTTGGGCGACGGCAATTTCCCGATTTCCGCACTAGTAAAGGCAGCAGCGCACGGACTGCATGACGTAATTTGCTGTTTCACGATCGCATACAACCATTTCTGTTGCAAAATCAGTAGCGAGCATATCATACAAACGTGTTAAACTGCTGTGATAAACGCCGAGCTCGCGCATGCGTGCAGCCCAAAAATGAAGGAATCATCGATGTGTTGATCATTTTGGGTAATTTCCGCGTTTTCGCGCTAGCGCAGGCAGCAGCGCACGGACCATTTCTAGGTGAGCATAATGCTGTCTACCCATTTCTCCAGCCCCTGACGCCCAGTAACTTCCAACACCTAATAACTCTCTCTACTACATTGAAAACACCCCATTTACAACAGCGCATTATCACAGTCCCCGCCATGCCTGTCGCGAAAGAGCAAGTCGGCGACGTACCTGAAGGCCTAGTTCCAGCCATCAAACTTGAACCTCCGCCTGGGTTCGAACAAGATGAGTGGGAGCAGCTTACCGATGTAATAATCACAGCCATTTATCACAGCTTATGCTAATATAAGCAGGGATTTGCGTGTGAAGCTGACGAGATTGACGGTATCTTAGATCAAAGAGGTAGTGGGGGTTCACGAAAAGGCCGACCTATCAATTTGAGCGTCCCCTATACTGGCTCTCTGAGTGGTAGCGCCCGTGCTATTGCTCAACGTGAACGCAAAGCTCTTTTCGATAAAGAGGAGAAGGTACTTGAAAGCGTTAGAACAGCCGACCGCTCCGCGAAGTACCAACTGAAGAAATCGCTTTTGCAACAGCCTAAGTATAAATTAGCAAATAGTGCTCGACAGGCTAAGCTGCTAGAGAAAGAGTGGGATATACTTTCAGAGAAGCGGTTTACCCAGAAAAAGTCTGGTAAGTTATCACAGCTGTTTATCATAGACATCTGCTAATAGACTATAGCTGAATGGCTAGAGACAAACCTAACTCATGTGCATCGTAAATGGGATGCGATCACTAAGCAGGTGGATATGAGAAAACACGAGATCACGATTGCGAAAGTGCTTAGCAAAGATGACAAGCCCACCCATGACATTAGTGGTAGAGGAATAGCAAGAATTTACGGCTCAGGTGGTGTTTTGCAAAAGATTCTTCGAAAGACCTATCAAGAAGGATTAGCAAAGCTTAACAACAACGACTTTGAGAGCAAGGAGGCTAAGAGAGAGTTTGAGAAGTTCGTGGAGGAACTTACACCTGATGAGATGAAAGTCGTAACTGATAATGACTGGCAGTAAGTTTATCACATCCTTTTATCACAGAGATACTAATATAATAAGGCAACGGGAGCCACCTAGCATTCTCGACTTACTTGGTGACGCTGATATTGAGCTGGAGGGTGATAAGCCGTACGTTAAAGGTGACGATAGCGATGAGTGTGAAGAAGAGGTTGACTATGACTCTGATCTTGAGGAGCATTTCAATTCACTTGAAGACGAGTACGAGGATGACGACCAGTGGGCTGCTGTACAGAAGCAGGCAGCGCTTGAGGAGTCTGAGGAATCTGAGGACTCTGAGTTTGAGGGGTTTCCGGATTCTGATGCCGCTTCTGAGTCTGATAATTAGAGTTTTAGGCTAAGACACTTTCAAGCATTGAGGGATAGTAAGCAGTTATCACAACTAATTAACACGGATTATTGCGCCATATAATCTTAACTTAAGATTGTGATCTGTCATTTATGCAGATTAATATCCGTGCACTCCTGACGATCTCTGTGTTTACTATGAGGCATTAAAAATGATATTCCGCTAGTAATATGCCAAGGTTTCAAGTTAAATTACAGGCGTCATAGCGCAAGCAAAGCTGAGAGGAGCGTGAGAAGCCTTGAGTCCTACATCCAAACTTAAACTTCTCAACTTTTTCCTATTGTGTGCTACTACTATTAATGCCTTATTCTACTACTTTCTAGAAGCGATGGACATAGCTGCACAGTCTATTGAGCTTATGCCTAATCCTACTAATATTGAATTTCCGGAGGACCTCAACTGTTTAAAAATCAATTCTCCACAGGTTACAAAGGGGGGTGACAGGAGAACGATTGGATTAGTGAAATATCCAAATAATCGTTTTCTGCAAGATTATAGTGTAAGTGAGATCTTAGGGACATGGACAGCGTCGTGGAGTAATACTAGCTGGGGTATAAACCCTAAAAATGATAACCCACGATGGAACTCTCCTACTCGCTATGGCACAGTATGGTTACGATTTGGAGAAGCTGCTGAGCTTCGAACTGGCCACCCCTACGTGTTCTGCTACAACTGTAGTCTTGCACTCCAGCATCCAAATCTAGGTGGTATTGGGACAAAGCACCTTATTACTCATCTTAAAACAAAAAGCTGTCGAAATGTCCTTACTCCTATTCATAATGAGGCAGACTTATCGGCCTCTACTCTATCCCAACGTCAACAAAGAAACAGTACTTCATCAATACCAGCTTACACTACTACTACCTTTGAAAAGGAGCTTGTACGGGTAGTAATCGACAGCAACTGGTCATTCCGAACAGTTGAACGACCATCTTTCCATCGATTTCTTCGGTTCCTTCGACCAGATACTGTGATAATTAGTCGTTGTAAATTCAAGACGATATTCAAGAGTCAACATGAGGAAGCAAAAAGGTCTATCCTTCGAGATCTTGGAAAATCAACAAAGATCTCAATCGCCTTAGATGCCTGGTCTGCAGCTAATCACCTCTGCTTTCTTGCGGTAAAGGGTTACTACATTAACAAAGACTGGAAACTTCAGGAAAAGCTACTTGACTTTCTCCCTATGCGCGGCAGGCACACCGGTACTTCTATGGCAGACGAGGTACTGCATATTCTTCTGGATACAAAGACCAAAACCCAGCTTCTAGCTATTACTTGTGATAACGCTAGTAACAATAGCGTACTTGCTCGCACTCTCCAGTCTAAACTCCAAGAAGTCGACATTCAGTGGAGTGCCAGAGAAAACACTATCCCTTGCCTTGCCCATATTATCAACCTCGTTGTCCAGGATATTATCCAACACCTTCGGCTAGCAGCAACTACAGAGTTAGGAGCAAGGGATACCCTACAGAGACGTCATATACAGGACATTGAGACGCATATTTCAGTCCCAAATTCCCTTCGCAAGGTATTTCGCTTTTAACACATTCATTTATCACATACTAATAATAGACTAGATAAGGGCGATTTGTATCGCTATTGACGTATCACCTCAACGCTTTGAGCGGTTTATTGCGGTACAACAACATCTACCGCCAAAGGAGCGATTATCTGTTATCCGCGACGTGAAAACCCGATGGAACTCAACATACGACATGTTAGAGCGCGCGCTCAAAATCCAAAAATATATTGATGAATGGCTTAAACAAGAAATCTTGCTAAGGCCAGGTAGTCACCTGGATAGCTCTCTAGACAACAATCAAATGGCTGAGATTGATTTCCGGGATCTTAAACGCCTCCGCTTATCTTCGACTGAGTGGCATCATCTCGAACTCGTTACTGAGATGCTTAAACGGTTTAAAACGGCAACTAGCTTCCTCAGCCAGAACGAGAAGCCCCAGATTCAGTATATTTGGTTAATGTACAATCGACTGTTTGATTTCTTGGACAAAATGTCAGAGGACCTAGATGAGGATGAAGAAAATCAAGATGATAGGGAATGGCTAGACGTAGTACGAGCTGCAGCTGACAGGGGTCGTCTAAAACTGAGCAAGTACTATTCGAAGACAGACGCAGAACGTGGGTTCTTGTTTAATTGTGCCACTATCCTTGATCCAACGCAGAAGCTTACAGCATATGAAGTATGATTATCACAGCTATTTATCACAGTCACGCTCTAATTACGCTTATAGGACGATTCATGGGAGCCACAGTACAAGCATCTCTACCGAGGCCAATTTCTTGCTTACCTTGATCGTTATGATAATACGGACGGGAGAGGTTCAACCCCAGGCTCTAGCATAGTCAAAAGGAGGTCACTTGGGAATGAGTGGTTCAGAAAGCCAGCTCCTCCCCCTACATCAGCGTTAAACAGCTTTTCTTCCCAGAACTCTTCACTAGTAGAATCAGACAAGACAACTGGCCCAACCCGCCAAGAAGGAGAGTCCTACCTTAGTACTGCCTGTGTAATGACAGATGACTCTTTCGATATTCTAGAGTGGTGGAAGACGAACGAGCCTACCTACCCACGACTATCCCAAGTGGCGAAGGATATACTAGCAATACCAATTGCTCAGGTTGGGGTTGAAAGAGTTTTCAATGTTGCTAAGGATGTTATTGGTAGTCGGAGGCACCGACTATCTGCCCGGACAATACAGCAGATAATGGTTCTTAAGGATACAATATCTCAAGAGGAAGAACAGGGTCTAGACTACCTAGTTGCTCAATTAGGGGAGGATGGAGAGCCAATTGACGAGGTTAATGATCTTTTTGAGCTTCCAGCCTCGTTAGAGCATACCTTCGATATAGATGAGGAGAACCAGACTACAGAAGAAGAGTCGGAGGAAGAGGTCCAGGAGGAGCGTCAATTGCCACCTCGAAAGCGCCAGCGTCCTCAGCGCTACCGTGATAATTAGCTGTGTTAATATATCTCGTTTTATGTATCTACTATATCATCAACGTGTACACATTATCTTAATTAAGTGTTGTTCCGTTAAAGTACCCAAAAAATATAACCCAACCCCAACCCAACCCAGCCCAACCCAAGCCCAACCCTACCACTTGGTCTGTGCGACCCCAGCCCAGCCCTAACCCATGGTCTGTGCGACCCCAACCCAACCCCAACCCAAGACTGGGTATACCCAACCCATTTGCCAGCGTACCTCCCACAGACAGAGCCGTAGACAGACACAGACAATACACACTTGATCCCATCCATAAAAAATCTGACAAGACACAAGATCCATCTCATCTTAAAGTAGACCAGCGCCATAGATCGTACGCGCCACCTAGCTAATTCTAAGTTAAAGTATAGACTCTACTTCGAGCTACTGCACTAAAAGATCACTAAATACCACCTTAAGGCTCAAGATATATATAATATAGATGAGAAGGGCTTCTTAATTAGCTTAATAGGCAGAAGCAAGAGGATATTTAGTAGGCGTTAATAGGAGAAGAAGGAGGTTCGAGCACCTCTCTAGGATAGATCACGTGAGTTTCTGACAATCCTGGTGTCAGATTTTTATGGATGGGATCAAGTGTGTATTCTCTGTGTCTGTCTACGGCTCTGTCTGTGGGAGGTGGCCTCGCCTCGGGCTTGGCAGTGCTAAGTCCCGGCGCTAGCCCTGGTTTGGGGGTCTCATGTCCTTCCCCAACCACCATCGGCTCGATCATGGAGCAAAACCTCGCCTCAATCTGACACACCCCCTCAGCTCGGCGCTCCTCGGCAGCCTGAGGTGGAGTGGTCTTTGCGACATTCATACCGGACTATATAACAAGACTTTCCATCTTCTCCAGAATTTCCTCTGGATCTGCTTCCTCTACGTCTCGTTCCTTCACTTCAACCAGTCCGACCTGCGTCAAGAACTGGGGCCAGTTGTTGGCAGGCAGGGTCTTCGTGAAACCATCGGCGAGCATTTCGCCAGACGGTACATACACGACTCTGATAGACTTTCGCTTTGCCTCTTGCCTCAGCCAGTGATTGTGGATGTCCACGTGACGGAGTTTCGTCGTCAGCTGAGAGATCTCCTCGTTGATCAGCCGGATCGTCTGCGTATTATCGCACTGTATCGTAATTGTCTTCTCCGTCAACTCTACCCGAAGCTCCTCTAGCAGCATCCGCACAAACATGGACTCCTTAGCCACTTGCGATAGCGCGAGGAGTTCTGCTTCGGTCGTAGATGTCGTGATGGTATCTTGTTTGTTCGCCCTCCATGCGATCAGTCCTCCAAATAGCTTGATAACGTACCCTTGGGAGCTCTTGCGATCCGCGGTGTTGTCCGCAAAGGATGCATCGCTAGCTACTACCAATTGGTCGTCTCCTCCGAATGATAAGGATAGAAGCTTGGTTGACTCCAGGTACAACAGCACTCGGTCAGCGGCTTCTTGATGTAGTGGACCAGGGTTTGTGAGGAACCGGGCGAGTCGTGATACTGGGAATGCGACATCGGGTCGGGTGTTGACGGCGGCGAAGAGTAACGATCCAATCTTGCGTTGATACAAGTTAATCTCTCCAGGAGTCGCCAAACCCTCACGTGCAACTAGTTCGACTCTAGCCATTGGTGTGTTGTGTCGTTGGTCCTTGTTCGTTGCCAGCCGTGCAATCTTCTCAACATAAGCTTTCTGTGACAGCCAGATCTTTCGCTTCTCTCGGTCCCGTATAACTTCTACTCCTAAAAACCACTGCAAATCCTTTCCTCCGGTCAGGTTGTATCGCTGTTTCAGTTCCTCTTCCACTTTCCGAGCTACTTCCGCGTGCCGTTTCGAAGAGGCAAGGATAATGTCATCAACATAAAAGAAGATGAACACTCCGTCTCGGATCATGCAGCAAGGTTCGTGGGGAACTGGCGAGAACCCGATTTCTAGAAGGAAGGCAGTGAAGTGTCTTTGCCAGAGCAATGGCGAGATCCGTAGGCCGTACAGCGCTTTGTTTAGTTGCAGTATTGTTCCCTGCTTCCTGTATCCTGGGGGCATCCGCATGTACACTGTTCGATCAATATCTGCGTTGACGAAGGCGTTCGATACGTCGTATTGCTTCAGCTCTAGGTCAAACCGGGCCGCAATCGACACTAGCATCCGAAACGATCTTCCGGCCAGTGTAGCAGCGTAGGTTTCTTGTGCGGTGACATTTCGTTGCTGGTCTCCACGCACTACCAATCGCGCCTTACACTTCTGGAATCGATGGTGCTTGTCAAATTTGTAGGTGTATACCCACATTGAGTCCAGTACCTGCTGGTCGGTCTTCCGAGCCGTCTTCGCCGGGACCTCTGACCAGGATCTGGTTTCCTTGTGGCTATGGAGATGTGTAATCTCAGCCTCTTTGAAAAAATAGAACAACTCGTGATCCTCTCGCAGGCCGTTCGCTTGGGGAGGCGGTGGCAGCTGGCTGCGATGAGGCTTCTTGCCGTTTCGCATCATACGCTCAAGCTTTGCCTTGTCCAGTCGCTCTCCTGCCAAGTTTTGAACGTTTCCTGCCTTGGTGCCTGCCATAAAGGCGGCTGCCCATGGCTCCTTCAACATCCTGTGTTCCGGATGGAGGATACCACTCGCGAGACCTTGTTTGCCGTAGCTAGTGTCAAGACCTTGTTTCCCGTAGGCAGTCTCTTCGGATTGTAGGCCGTAGCCTCCGGCATCGCATTGTTCGCGTGGAACGCCTGCGGATAGACCATGTTCGCGCTGTGCGCCAGTCTGTACACCATGCAGTGATCGGAATGGTCTGGTCTGACTTGGTCTTGGTCTGGTCTAGACCGCCAAGACTTGGTCTGGTCTGGCGATTTTTTGAGACCGTGGTCGGACCGGTCTAGATGATCGGACCGGTCCGGCTATAAATAGGTCCACGTGACTAGATCTTAGACTAATCTAGCCAGAAAATTTAGCACAATATGAGTCATTAAGATCAAGGTAAGTCTTCTACTTACATAGAACAATCAAGTCCTTAACAACCTACTTATATACTATTGTTATGGAGCCTTCAACACCAACCTCACCGTCCCCATCGAATATTATAAGACTAGATTTAACGTCTCTTACTCCATCTCCTATCCCCACGTCATCACCCACCCCTATACTATCACCCACTCCTATTCAATATCACGAATCTCCAGATGAGTTCGTGCAGGGCGGTATCACGTACGTGAAACGTGCAATAATTGCAAGGAAGGATTTCCGTCAAGGTACATCACACATCTGGAAGTACGGACTCCAATACATTCGAGATAGCGATAAGAAAGAGGTGTATTACTGCCATGAGTGCAGGGTTGGGAAGAGCAAGCAAGAGTTGTTTGTCATCAATGGCACTTCTAGGATCCGGAATCACCTGGAACAGAAGCACCAGATTGATCCCCAGAGTGGCATCAAGCGAAAGGGTTCTGTACGGAAGTCTATAATCGACCAGCAAAAGGATGGGGCTGCTTCCAGCATCTTTTTCTGGAAGGAGTCAGTAGAGAACAGAGATGTCAACAAGCAAGTCAAGCTGGCTTGATTCTTATCGATTGCAGATCACAGACAATATAGAGGCTCGTGCACAGTGGCACGTCCCAGAGAATGGTCTGTGATCTGCAATCGATAAGAATCAAGCCAGCTTGACTTGCTTGTTGACATCTCTGGTAGAGAAGTTTAAAGAGCTTCTAATTCGTTGGATTGTGTACTGCCATATCGCCTTCTTTCAATTAGAGAACCAGTACTTTCGTGAACTACTCCTCTTTTTAAATCCGGCACTACTCAACCACCTCCCGAAGGCTGCGAAGACTATCCGAAGCTGGGTAATGAATGCATTCATATCGAAGAAGCAACAGCTTAGGGAGGACCTACACCATTCACGGAGTAGGATCTCTATCTCCTTTGATCTCTGGACTTCACCAAACCCTTACGCTATCCTAGGCGTCGTCGCTATGTGGATTGATACTACCGGCATGCGACGTGTTACCGCTTTAGGTATGCGACGTATATACGGCGAACATACTGGAGAGAATCTTGGATCGGTGGTCCTTGAATTGCTGGAAGAATACGACATTAGCGGAGATCAGATTGGATACTTTATGCTGGATAATGCCTCGGCAAATGATACCGCTGTTGAGTTTATACTCAAGGATCTCTGCCCATGGATGAAGTCAAAACAACGTCGTCATCGCCGGCTGCGTTGCTTGGGCCATGTCATCAACCTCTGTTGCCAGGCGTTCCTTATGGGGCGAAACTGTGAGAAGTATCTTGCGAAGCTGGAGAAGCATCATCAACGTGGCGACTATACGAAGGTGGAAGAGCTCTGGAAGAAGTTCGGATGTTTGGGTCGTCTTCACAACCTGGTGCGATACATCAGGCTTACTCCACAACGGCGTGAGGAGTTTGCTACAATTATTATCGGCGGAGATCTTTCGCAATTCGACGGGCTTGAGCTTATCCAGAACAACTCGACCCGCTGGAACTCATGGTTTTATTCGATTACACGTGCATTAAATGTTCGAGAACGTTTAGAGCTCTTCTCGGCTCGTCATGTACCTGGAAAGGGCTCCGTAGGGATCGCGAACTTTAAGCTTGATGGACAGCACTGGTTTGAGCTTGAAAAGATTGAACTCGCTCTCAAAGACTTCTATGCTGCAACTTTGCTTTCTGAAGGTAAGAAGACGTCACTTGCGGACTGGTTTTCAACTTTGGACTGCCTTCTCCGGGAGATAAGCGAGACGAAGGATCACTACCACGACATCCACACTGAGGACGATAACAACTTTACATGGAAGTACCTTCAAGGCTGCGCTGATGCTGCTTGGTTAAAGTGCGTTGAGTACTATAACAATCAGCAGCTGAATTGGCAAAATCGATTCCCTGAAGATACTGACCTTCCACCGGCATATTATGCGGCTCAAATCCTTGATCCATATCGCAAGTGGGGATGGTTCAGGCAAGAGTGGGTTCTTCATGGCGACGAAGAGAAGAAGAGGTGGTTTGAAAACGCACAATTAGCGGTGAAGCATCTCTGGGAGACAGAGTATAAGGGAAGGTACCCTGTCGAGATGCTGCCACCACCAGCCAGGAAGGAGAGAGATCCTGACCCAGCATTTGATCGCCAGCGGGAACATAAGCGCATTCGAATAGACGCTCCAGTTTCTACAACTGATTTGTATGAACAATACATCTCTACTGACCGGCTTCATAACGAAGAGGCAGGTTGCAATGAGGCTATTGCGTACTGGCTATCTCGCTACGACTCCCAACGAGATCTCGCTCGCTTCGCTCTAGACATGTTTGCGATCTCGCCTATGTCGGATGAATGCGAACGTCTTTTTAGTAGCGCGAAGCTTACTATCGTCGATCGCCGTGGTAGGCTGAAGGCAGATATTATAGAAGCGTGCGAGTGTCTCCGGGCCTGGTATGGAAAGCCCCAAGCTGAGGGGAACAGCGATATCGAGGATAGTGAGAACGAAGACGACTAGATTGACAGTCAGTAGTAAAACACATTTCCTCGGCTTCCTTCTTTGCTTCAGCCTCATTCTTGGCGGTCTTGTTGGTCGGACCGGTCTGGTCGGACCGGTCCTTATGTAAGCACCTGGTCTGGTCTGGTCTGTACCCTCAGACCAGACCAGACCAGACCATTCCGATCACTGCAGAGGGGGATATCGGGCAAAGCGAGAGCAGCGGAGAAGGCGAGAGGAGCAAGGACGGCAGGGATAGTAGAAATAGCAAGAGTAGTAAGAGTAGTAAGAGTAGTAAGAGTAGTAAGAGTAGTAAGAGTAGTAAGAGTAGCAAGAGTAGCAAGAGGAGGATGTGTAACCGCGAGGATAGAGGCAATGAAGGTAATTAAGGTAATTGCGATAATTGCAGGGTTAGTAAGAGCAACAAGGGCAACACAAGAAAGGCGCGAACGGCAAGGGAATTAACAATTAAGTTAATTATAGCGATTGCAAAGACGGCGGGAACAGCGAGGATATTAAGGGCAGTAAGGGTAGCAAGGACAGCGCAGTGATCGGAATGGTCTGGTCTGGTCTGGTCTGAGGGTACAGACCAGACCAGACCAGGTGCTTACATAAGGACCGGTCCGACCAGACCGGTCCGACCAACAAGACCGCCAAGAATGAGGCTGAAGCAAAGAAGGAAGCCGAGGAAATGTGTTTTACTACTGACTGTCAATCTAGTCGTCTTCGTTCTCACTATCCTCGATATCGCTGTTCCCCTCAGCTTGGGGCTTTCCATACCAGGCCCGGAGACACTCGCACGCTTCTATAATATCTGCCTTCAGCCTACCACGGCGATCGACGATAGTAAGCTTCGCGCTACTAAAAAGACGTTCGCATTCATCCGACATAGGCGAGATCGCAAACATGTCTAGAGCGAAGCGAGCGAGATCTCGTTGGGAGTCGTAGCGAGATAGCCAGTACGCAATAGCCTCATTGCAACCTGCCTCTTCGTTATGAAGCCGGTCAGTAGAGATGTATTGTTCATACAAATCAGTTGTAGAAACTGGAGCGTCTATTCGAATGCGCTTATGTTCCCGCTGGCGATCAAATGCTGGGTCAGGATCTCTCTCCTTCCTGGCTGGTGGTGGCAGCATCTCGACAGGGTACCTTCCCTTATACTCTGTCTCCCAGAGATGCTTCACCGCTAATTGTGCGTTTTCAAACCACCTCTTCTTCTCTTCGTCGCCATGAAGAACCCACTCTTGCCTGAACCATCCCCACTTGCGATATGGATCAAGGATTTGAGCCGCATAATATGCCGGTGGAAGGTCAGTATCTTCAGGGAATCGATTTTGCCAATTCAGCTGCTGATTGTTATAGTACTCAACGCACTTTAACCAAGCAGCATCAGCGCAGCCTTGAAGGTACTTCCATGTAAAGTTGTTATCGTCCTCAGTGTGGATGTCGTGGTAGTGATCCTTCGTCTCGCTTATCTCCCGGAGAAGGCAGTCCAAAGTTGAAAACCAGTCCGCAAGTGACGTCTTCTTACCTTCAGAAAGCAAAGTTGCAGCATAGAAGTCTTTGAGAGCGAGTTCAATCTTTTCAAGCTCAAACCAGTGCTGTCCATCAAGCTTAAAGTTCGCGATCCCTACGGAGCCCTTTCCAGGTACATGACGAGCCGAGAAGAGCTCTAAACGTTCTCGAACATTTAATGCACGTGTAATCGAATAAAACCATGAGTTCCAGCGGGTCGAGTTGTTCTGGATAAGCTCAAGCCCGTCGAATTGCGAAAGATCTCCGCCGATAATAATTGTAGCAAACTCCTCACGCCGTTGTGGAGTAAGCCTGATGTATCGCACCAGGTTGTGAAGACGACCCAAACATCCGAACTTCTTCCAGAGCTCTTCCACCTTCGTATAGTCGCCACGTTGATGATGCTTCTCCAGCTTCGCAAGATACTTCTCACAGTTTCGCCCCATAAGGAACGCCTGGCAACAGAGGTTGATGACATGGCCCAAGCAACGCAGCCGGCGATGACGACGTTGTTTTGACTTCATCCATGGGCAGAGATCCTTGAGTATAAACTCAACAGCGGTATCATTTGCCGAGGCATTATCCAGCATAAAGTATCCAATCTGATCTCCGCTAATGTCGTATTCTTCCAGCAATTCAAGGACCACCGATCCAAGATTCTCTCCAGTATGTTCGCCGTATATACGTCGCATACCTAAAGCGGTAACACGTCGCATGCCGGTAGTATCAATCCACATAGCGACGACGCCTAGGATAGCGTAAGGGTTTGGTGAAGTCCAGAGATCAAAGGAGATAGAGATCCTACTCCGTGAATGGTGTAGGTCCTCCCTAAGCTGTTGCTTCTTCGATATGAATGCATTCATTACCCAGCTTCGGATAGTCTTCGCAGCCTTCGGGAGGTGGTTGAGTAGTGCCGGATTTAAAAAGAGGAGTAGTTCACGAAAGTACTGGTTCTCTAATTGAAAGAAGGCGATATGGCAGTACACAATCCAACGAATTAGAAGCTCTTTAAACTTCTCTACTGACTCCTTCTAGAAAAAGGTGCTGGAAGCAGCCCCATCCTTTTGCTGGTCGATTATAGACTTCCGTACAGAACCCTTTCGCTTGATGCCACTCTGGGGATCAATCTGGTGCTTCTGTTCCAGGTGATTCCGGATCCTAGAAGTGCCATTGATGACAAACAACTCTTGCTTGCTCTTCCCAACCCTGCACTCATGGCAGTAATACACCTCTTTCTTATCGCTATCTCGAATGTATTGGAGTCCGTACTTCCAGATGTGTGATGTACCTTGACGGAAATCCTTCCTTGCAATTATTGCACGTTTCACGTACGTGATACCGCCCTGCACGAACTCATCTGGAGATTCGTGATATTGAATAGGAGTGGGTGATAGTATAGGGGTGGGTGATGACGTGGGGATAGGAGATGGAGTAAGAGACGTTAAATCTAGTCTTATAATATTCGATGGGGACGGTGAGGTTGGTGTTGAAGGCTCCATAACAATAGTATATAAGTAGGTTGTTAAGGACTTGATTGTTCTATGTAAGTAGAAGACTTACCTTGATCTTAATGACTCATATTGTGCTAAATTTTCTGGCTAGATTAGTCTAAGATCTAGTCACGTGGACCTATTTATAGCCGGACCGGTCCGATCATCTAGACCGGTCCGACCACGGTCTCAAAAAATCGCCAGACCAGACCAAGTCTTGGCGGTCTAGACCAGACCAAGACCAAGTCAGACCAGACCATTCCGATCACTGGGACAGCGCAAGCAGCGAGGACAACGAGGACAGCGAGGACAGTGAAAGTAGGAGAGTAGCAGTAGCAATAGCAGTAGCCGGAGGTGTATATAAGGTGTAGGAGGTAAGAGGTAGAAGTAAGGATATTATAAGCAGCAAGGATAGCAGGGGCAGAAGCGGCAACAGGTGCAGGGGTAGTAGGAGTAGTAATAAGAATATTAAGAGCAGTGCAAGTTATAAGGACAGGGGACAAAGTAAGGACAGCAGAGATAGTAAGAGTATCAGGAGCAGGGAGAGCAGAAGCCGTAGGATTAATAGCGAAGATATTAAGAGCAGCAAGGAAATCGAAAGCAGCGAGGGTAGTAGGAGCAGCGACAAGATGAGGCGTAGCGGCCGCCGAAACCGCAGTTACCGCAGGTGGAGGAGGCGTAGGAGGTAAGGGGCAGAAGAGAGCAGCACAGTCCGCAACAATCAATTAAGTGGGTCCTAGAAGGTTCAGATTGGATTGATTGATTACCGCTTTAAGCCTAGTAGTTACCTATAGGAGTTTAAGCCCTACCTAGATAGGTAAGTGGGTCTAGGAGAGTGACCGGATTGAATTGATTGTTGCGGAGTCTAGAGAGCAGTAGAGACAGCGGGAACAGCGGGGAAAGGGAGAGCAGCAAGAAGGACGGGGATAGTAGAGATAGAGGAAGTGGCGAGAGCAGAAGCAGTAATAGGGAGGATTGCGGAATGCGGAGGAGTAAGAGCGGCAGGAGTAAGAGTAGCAAGAGCAGGACGTAGAAGTAAGAGCCGTAGGAGCAGGAGCAGTAAGAATAGCAGGAGTAGCAAGGGTAGGAGCTTTAAAGGCGGCAGCAACGAGGGTGTTACAAGCAGCGAAAATAGTAGGAGCAGGGAGAGCGGTCGCAGTGAGGATAGCGATAGAAGCGAGGTTGGCGACAGCAGGGACAGTAGTAGTAGCAAGAATAGCGAGAGTAGCGAGAGCAATAGCAGTGAGAGCTAGAGCATTAAGAGTAGCAGCAATAAGAGCAGTAACCGTAGGAGTAGGCGCATTAAGAGTAAAAGCTGCAGGAGTAAGAGCAGTAAGGGCGGAAATAGTAGGAGCGTAATTAGCGAGAGCAGGAGCAGCGAGGACAGCAGGAGCAGCTGGAATGGCGAGAGCAGCAAGGACGGAGTGGATAGCAAGAATAGGAAGCGTAGGGGCCGCAGTGGCGATATTTGTAGAAGCGGCAGTAAACACAGGTGTAGTAGTAGCCGTAGGAGTAATAACGAGCATGTTAAAAGCAGCAAGGACGGCAGGAACAGCGGGAGTTGCAATAGTAGAACCCGTAACCGTAATTGAATAGACAGTAAGAGTGATAGTCGCGATAGAAGGAAAAGCTACAAGAATAGCAGCCGTAGCCGTGGTAGAAGCAAGAGTAATTATAATAGAGGCAAAGATAGTAACAGTAGTAAGAGTAATAAGCACAGTAAGGGTACGGTAAGAGCAAAAGTTTAAAGAAGAGTTATTTATAATAAAAATAAGTATGCAGGTATAAAGCAAAGAAAAGAAAGATTCGAAAAGAGAGAGTACAAAGTGGGTGAGATTCATAATCGATAGATAAGGTAGGTAAAACAGGTATAGTTTGTAGTATAGATTAGATAGTGTTTGAGAAAGAAATCAAGCATAGAATCAAGTAGGATTCAAGGATTAGGATTGTAGTAGAAGACAGAGAAAGTTGTTAGGAATACATTAATAAGAAGATAGAAGAAAAGATTAAGTTTATATAAAAGTAGAGTAATAAGAAGAAGATATAAATAAAAAAGATATAAGAGATTATGTTTCAATAATATTAAAAAGAGATGTTAGAAAAGAAAGAAGAATAAAAAAAACCCGATATAATTTAAGAGGAGTATAGTAGAGGGAATAGAAGATAGGTAGAAGAAGAAAGAGAGAGAAAGATAAGGAAGTTTATAGAGAAGGACATAAGAAGCAAAAGATAAAGAGAAAGAAGGAGAAGTAAAGAAAATAGAAAGAGAAGTAAAGAAAAATATAGAGCAAGTAAAGAGAGAGTAGCAAGAACAGCAGTAGTAATAAGGATAAGGATAGAGTTAAGGTACAGTACAATAATGCATAGTGGGTATTTAAGCAACAGTAGTAAGACGAGGCAGGCCGTGTCATGGATCAAACCCGCGACCTCTAGTAAGCGAGGTGGCCCGTGCGCCTTAAGCGAAGGCCACAGCCGAACACCAAAGTTCGACCCGCGCAGGTCTTCGAACCTGCACGCAATATCTCACTTAGTACTTAATACAGATACGGTCATCTCAACTATTGACGTCCCTCACAGGCCGTGTTGGACGTGCATACAGTAGGTAGAGTTTAAGTTTACCGACGCAGAATAGTGATAGAGGTATATAGGGTAGTAGATAATGCGATGCGGTATATAGACGGCGGTAGGCGAAGGACAGAGCCGACACAAGATACAATAGTATTAGAGAACTAAGAGGCAGTAGGCAAAGGAGATAGTTGAAGAAGTATTTAGGTTGTGTTTAGTATAGCGAATGGTATAACGTGTGTATACAAGCAATAAGAAGATAATAGATACGGAGGAGATTAGACAGCAGATATAAAAGATTTATTGGAACAAGGTCTCCTCTGGTGGTATGACTACCATAGGGAACCGAGTAGAGGTATGTTAGGTCACCACGTATTGGATTGAACTACACTAAGAGCTGTTGTTCTGTCTTCTTATTATCATGATGATCTGGGGATTTACATGACAGATCATCATTCCGCGTCGGTCCTTCTGCTCGGGCTTACTTCCACGAGCCTCATCCCCGCCGACCTGGACTGAACCTTACATCTTCTCAACAAGATTGTTAGTTTCGAGGGTATTTATAGTAAGGTTGTTAGGATTAGTATAGGGAAGCAAGAATAGAGTAGCATAGGGATAGATAGGAGGTTAGTAGAACAGAGAGTTAAAGTAAATTTAATAGAGGGATTCGTAAGACAGTTTTAGAGCAAGTAGGGGTTAGGGTGTACAGAAACGAATAGGTTAATAAGAGAGTTTTATTAGAGTCAGCCGTTTATAATAGAGGAGAACAATAAACAACAGAGGTTATTGCAGAGAAGGGTATAGGCCGAGGTAAAGGGAAGAAGAGAGAAGATATAGTGGCAATAGGAAAAGTTTCCGAGTTAACATGATCCATGGGCGAGCGGCGCACACGGGCGAGCGGCGCACCCCACCAACTTTACTCACCTTACTGATCTTAATCTACAATGGCTCAACGCAGCGCTACTCAATTACTATCAAATGAAGCAGATATTCAGCTTGCTATCTCATCTATTAATGCGCACCAGATCCAAGGTACCCGTACTGCTGCAGTAGTCTACAACGTAGCCGAAACAACGCTCCGCCGCCGACGCGCTGGTATACCTGCCCGACGCGATTGCCCGCCCAACTCAAGGAAGCTTACCCAGAGAGAAGAGGAGGTGATTATTAGCTATATACTTCAGCTAGATCTGCGTGGATTTGCGCCTACCTACACAGCTGTACGTGATATGGCTGATAAGCTGCTGGCTGCGCGTGGTGGAGAGCAGGTTGGAGTCAACTGGCCATCTACCTTTGTTAAGCGTACAGACAGTCTTCGGACGTGTTTCAACCAAGCGTACGATAGGCAGAGAGCTCTTTGTGAGGATGCAACATTAATAAAGAGGTGGTTTAAGC
The DNA here is from genome assembly GCF_003171515.1 of Pyrenophora tritici-repentis. Classification (NCBI taxonomy): domain Eukaryota; kingdom Fungi; phylum Ascomycota; class Dothideomycetes; order Pleosporales; family Pleosporaceae; genus Pyrenophora; species Pyrenophora tritici-repentis. The sequence continues at coordinate 3,019,740 of NC_089395.1, forward strand.
TTGTAGAAGAGACAAAGGCTGAGCTAGGTATCTGCGATGAGGACGTCTACAACTTTGATGAAGCTGGCTTTATGATGGGCAAGATTACAACGCAGCTAGTTATAACAGGAGCAGAGAGGAGAGGCAGGCCGAAGAGTATTCAGCCAGGCAATCGCGAGTGGGTAACGCTGATCGCTGCTATCAGCGCTGCTGGCTGGTCAGTCCCACCGTTCCTCATCTTCGCTGGCCAGTACTACCTATCAGCCTGGTATAAGGAAGCTGAGATCCCACGCGACTGGGCGATCGCAGTCAGCGATAATGGCTGGACGAATAATGAGCTTGGAGTTGAGTGGCTAAAGCACTTCAACGCTCACACGCAGGCTCGTAGTGTAGGCGCGCGTCGCCTGCTTATTATTGATGGCCATAAGAGCCACCAATCTCTAGAGTTCCAGGAGCTCTGCAAGGAGAACAATATCCATACGCTCTGTATGCCTCCTCACTCATCTCACCTACTCCAGCCACTTGATGTTGGCTGCTTCTCGCCATTGAAGCGCGCGTACAGCCGTGAGGTGGAGAGCCTTATGCGCAACCACATCAACCACATCACCAAGCTAGAGTTTCTGCCAGCGTTCAAGGCAGCATTTGATCAAGCGTTCACGCCAGCCAATATCTGCTCAGCCTTCCGCGGCGCAGGCCTTGTTCCTCTACAACCAGAGGCTGTTCTATCAAAGGTAGATGTACAACTGCGTACACCTACTCCTCCAGCAGCTCTGCCAGAGGCTCCCTGGGTAGCTCAAACGCCGAGCAACGCGCGTGAGCTTGAGGCTCAGTCAAGCCTAATACGTGAGCGCGTGCGCCAGCACAAGAGCTCATCACCAGCTTCAATTATTATGGCGATTGACCAGCTAAAGAAGGGCGCCGAGGTGATGATGCTCTCTGCTGAGCTGATGCGCGATCGGATCTCTAGTCTTGAGAAGGCCAATAGCGCAGCCTCAGAGCGTAGGCGGCGCTCTAAAAGGCGTATACAGAAGCATGGAGTACTCACAAAGGGAGCTGGAGAGGATATACTGGCTCAAAATGAGGCTGACCAGCAGATTGCTCATGAAGAGCGTCAAGGAGGAGCGCGATCAGGCCTCAGCCAGCGGGCTCAAAGGCGCTGCACTAGGTGCAAGGAGACTGGGCACAACTCGCGCACATGCAAGACTGATACTATTAATATAGAGTAATCTACTGTATCAATATCTAGCAATAATATTATCGCGTTGTTGAGATGCATCGCTTTAAAGTTGCAAAAGTTGGTGGGGTGCGCCGCTCGCCCGTGTGCGCCGCTCGCCCATGGATCATGTTAGGGTATTTAGTAGATGTTATATAGATTAAGTGATAAAAGGGAGTAAATTAGATTAAAAATAAGGAGAGATAGAAATAGATGAAGAGGAAAGGAAAGAAGAGAGAGGAACAGAAGAGAGAGAGGGGAAGGATGGATGTGGTGGAGAGGAGAGATGAGGAGGGGCAGGGAGGGTTGGAGCAGCAGGAGCAGGAGCAGGAGCGACAAGGCGGGTGGCGGAGGTGAATACAGCAGCGGCAACAGGAGTTTAGGGAGGTAGAGTAGTGAGGTAGGGAATTAGGATGGTAGGGGAATGGATAGGGAATATGCAAAGGGGCGGATAATGGGCGAAGCGAGGAAAATATAGGGAGATGTTGGTGAGGGGAGGGGGGAAGTGTAAAAGAAGCGATTACGATTGTTTTAGAGCCGATTCAGTTTAAGGGTTATTAGGGGTGTTTTTGGTGGGAGGTAGAGTAGGAAAGGAATTGTTAGGGGCGGTATTATTATTATATTATTATATTTCCATTAGAGTCCTGTATCAGTCGGTGACTATGTAGGACTTTGGCTAAGCCGTTCTATGTATGATGGTCGTTGTGGAGTTTCTATGGGTCTTGTACAATTTGGGTGGTGTTTTGCGTACTCCAATTTCAGAGCTAGTCTTCCATTGGCGCGGGTGCTAAAGAGCAGTGTGGTGAATAGAAAGAGATGTAGCAGCGGGCTCTTTTAGATAAGGAAATATTGTTTTTGTAGTTTTATACAGTGTCTGTCTGTTCGGTGGTTTGCCCAAGGTGCCATTTTCTCGTGCCAATCCTAGTACTTGCAATAAAGGCTAGAGTAGCTTTGATGCCTGTCTTTGTTTGGAGGAGGAGTGGGAGGGTGATGGGTCTGTGTGGTATTGCTTCTTTGAGTGTATTTCGATGTGTTTTGTACTGTTTGCAATCTAGAAGTAGATGCTGTGGTGTTTGTGGTTTGTAGCATATACATAGATTGCAGTCTCTCTTGTTGAATCTCTTAAGGTAGGAGTTGAAGTATCCATGTCCTAGCTTGAGTGAGTAGAACGCGCTCGAGATTTCTCTTGGTGTTCCCTTCGGGACTTTGATTGTTGTATGTGTGTTGAGCTTGAAGATCCTTGAGTAGGAGCTTCTGTTTTTGGTGGGCCTGTCGGTATACCTCTTGTACTCCATCAGTTGTTCTGTTTTTTGTATTTTGTTGATTTCTGTGCCTAAGTAGGCTAGGCTCGCTGTGGTCGATGTTGTTGGTCTCTCTTTAGCTGCTTCCTTTGCTAGCGTGTCGGCTTTTTCGTTGCCCTTGACGTCGTTATGTCCTGGGGCCCACTGCAGGTGGATCGATGCTTTCTTTGTCGTTATTCTCTTTGCAGCTCTGATGCATCTTAGTAGCCACTGTTGTCCGGGTTGTCCGATAGGTTGTTAAGCCTATGGATTGCTGCTTGGTTGTCTGCGTATACGTAGATCTCTTGGCCTTCTTGTGCCACTGTAGCCGCGTGTTCAAATGCCTGTGCTATCCCCTCTAGTTCACCGTTGTAGACTAGTTGGGAGCATCCAATGTTTGTCTTTTGAGAAAAGGTTTCTTCGTGGGTGGAGCTGTACGCTACTACACCTACGCCGATCCCTATTCCCTTGTCGTGTTGTGAGGCATCTGAGTAGATTGCGGTGAAGTTATCTCCGCTCCTTGATAGGATATAATCCGTGTGTGCAATTGCCTCTTCCTCTTTGCTCTTTTTTGATACAGTAACCTTGTAGTTAAGACTTTCCCATGGTCTGAACCTATATGGGATTATCTTTTCTACGCTATTGTTGTCTCTCTCTGGGATTGACTTAACAATAGTGTATAGTTGTCTATGCTGGTTTGGCTTTTTGTAGCTAGCTTTGTCTGTATTTGTGATCCTTGTAATTGCTTTCTGGATTGGGTGGTTGCTGGATAGCTGGTGTGCTCTAGACGCATACTTTCGGTTGTTGGTGTTGAGCAGACTCCGCAACAATCAATCGGATCGGCATGATTGATTCCTATCTAGGTTAAAGGCTGCCTAATGAAGTAATTCTTTAACCTATATAGGAATCAATCATGTCAATCGATTGATTGTTGCGGAGTCTGGTGTTGAGTCTAATTGCAGGTGACGTAAGTCCGGATTCAATGCTTGTTGGTAGGGATGGTGACGTTCTAAACACTCCAATTATCTTTCTACACGCCAGGTTGTGCAGTGATTGTAGGAGGCTAGTGGCGTAGCTTTGGTTCTTCCAGTATATTTGTGATCCGTAGTCTGCAACGCTTGTGACGCATGCTAGGTATAGTTGTCGTACTGCTTTTGGGGAGAGTCCTCTTTCGATGTTGGCTAGTCTCCCTAGTCTATAGAATGCTTTCCTTGCTTGGCTTACGCGTGTAGCAATATGTTCCTTGAAGGACAGTCTATTGTCTATGTGGATACCTAGCCATTTGATTGTGTCTTTCGGTTCTACAATGGTGTTGTCTGGAAGCTGTAGGCTTCTCTCTTTTCTCTCTTTCTTGGCGGTAAAGTGGATGAGCTCTGTCTTAGCTATATCGAACATAATCGCTAAGTTTTTCCCTCGGTGAGATAGTAGGCGGACTTGCTGTTCTAGTATTTTGACATTTTTCTTTAGCGATGTTGAGGATGTCGATAGAGATAGGTCGTCAATATAGGATAGGTTGAAGCTTTGTAGTCCTGGGAAGAGGTCTCTGGTGTAGATAAGAAAGAAGATTGGAGACACTGGGCTGCCTTGAGGTATCCCAGCTATTATCTCGGAGAATTCTTGTGTCTTATTGTCGAAGGAGAGTCTTAGCGATCTGTTTGAGAAGAAGGATTTTGTCCAAGCGATAAGACTAATTGGAAGGCCTAGCTTCTTAAGCGTTCGCAGGAATTGATTGTGTGAGACGTGGTCAAATGCTCCCTTTACGTCTAGGAAGATAGTTGATGTTATTTGGCCTTTCTGTTTCTGGTGCTGAATTTGGTCGATGAGTAGCATAGCTGCATCTATTGCAGATTTCTTGAGTCTACCCCAATTTGGGTTGGGTGTAGTAGCTCTGTGATTTCTGCTAGATTGCTCAGCCTACTTGCGGTGATCCTCTCGTTAATCTTTCCTAAACAGCTTAATAGAGTGATAACTCTGTAGGCTTTTGGGATTGAATAGTCTGGTTTTGATGCCTTTTTAAGAACAGCTCCTGTAGCTTGTTTCCAGCATTTTGGGTGGTATCCATAGTTGAATAGGAGTGAGAAAGCTCTAAACATTGTTTGCGGTTGAGCTTTGTACGCGGCTGTGATTATGTCTTGTGTTATTGCATCTGGTCCTGGGGTGCTACTTTTGACTTGACTTGAGCATGCTCGTTCTAGTTCAGTCGTGGATAGTGCTGGCCAATCCCATCTCTTTTCCTGGTAGTTGGTGAATGTGGGCGCTTCGGTTATGGGCGGTGGTGGGAATAGCGTGTTGCGGAACGCTTGGCATTTCTTGTCGAATGATGTTTCTCCTTGTATAGGTGGAATTCTTTCGACTTTGTTATCCTTTGTATATGCCATGGCTTTGTAGATTGACTGCGGGTCTTCCTTCTCTAGGAATTCATTCCAGTGTTTCCTTTTAGCGTCTTTGATTGCCTTGTTGTAGGTGTTTCGTGCACGTAGGAAGTCTCTTTTCTCTAGGTAGGCGTCGTGTATCGCAGTAGTTTCGAGCTTTTCTTTAAAAATCCTTCTATAGTGGGAAGTGTCTTGTCGTAGCTTTGTCAGCTCTTTGTTCCACCAAGCTTTTGGTTTTGGACCAAGTCTAGTGATAGGGATAGCTTTGTTTGCTGCAGTTTGGATTGCTTGAGTTATTGCTTTACCAATCTCTTCTAGCTGTTGCTCTAGCTCTGTATTGTTGCCGAGGAGGAGGTCCATTAAGTCTGCCTTTCTTGGATCACTGATCTGGTCCATATCTTGCAAGGTTTGACTGTTTTGGATTGCCGTTTCTAGTTCTTTGTTGAAGGTGTCCCAGTTAGCCTTTGCAGTATTAAATCTGGGTTGGTTTGTCGGGTTTTCTACAAGGTCTGCGTTTGTTTGGATGGAGAATAGGAGGCCGTAGTGATCTGATCCAGTTTCAGGTATAGTCTGCCAGTCCGTAGCTTTGCTAGCCAAGTCTGGAGTGACAAGTGAGAGGTCTAGGACTGTTTCTCTAGATAGGTGTGGTCTGAAGAATGTGCCTACTCCTGGTGTGTTTAGGAGCTCTAGATCTTGTTCTTCAATCCAGTCAATAAATGGCTGTGCTCCTTGGCTCGTCGTTGGGCATAGCGGGTCCCACAATGGATGGTGCTCGTTGCTATCTAGTACTAAAATAGAACTTGGCGGAAGCTTAGTGTTAAGTATAGCTCTGGGCAGTGTTTTTTCCCCTTCGGCGTTTGTTTGGTTGTATACGTTAAATAGGTTAAATTGGAAATTAGAACCTTTTATTGTAATAGCCATTGCGTCTGGGTCTATTTTGAAGTCGTTTTGGGTGAATGTCTCTGCTTCTAGTGTTCTAGATATATAAAATAGAACCCTAGGGCGGACGGGTAGGTTTGTTACTGGTAAGATCTGGATAAACGCAGTGTGATTTATGGATCTTGCTGTTGCGTAGTTGTCGTTGGTAGTTAGCCATGGCTCTTGAATTGCAATTATATCAGCTTTAAGTTCAACTCAGTGATCGGAATGGTCTGGTCTGGTCTGGTCTGAGGGTACAGACCAGACCAGACCAGGTGCTTACATAAGGACCGGTCCGACCAGACCGGTCCGACCAACAAGACCGCCAAGAATGAGGCTGAAGCAAAGAAGGAAGCCGAGGAAATGTGTTTTACTACTGACTGTCAATCTAGTCGTCTTCGTTCTCACTATCCTCGATATCGCTGTTCCCCTCAGCTTGGGGCTTTCCATACCAGGCCCGGAGACACTCGCACGCTTCTATAATATCTGCCTTCAGCCTACCACGGCGATCGACGATAGTAAGCTTCGCGCTACTAAAAAGACGTTCGCATTCATCCGACATAGGCGAGATCGCAAACATGTCTAGAGCGAAGCGAGCGAGATCTCGTTGGGAGTCGTAGCGAGATAGCCAGTACGCAATAGCCTCATTGCAACCTGCCTCTTCGTTATGAAGCCGGTCAGTAGAGATGTATTGTTCATACAAATCAGTTGTAGAAACTGGAGCGTCTATTCGAATGCGCTTATGTTCCCGCTGGCGATCAAATGCTGGGTCAGGATCTCTCTCCTTCCTGGCTGGTGGTGGCAGCATCTCGACAGGGTACCTTCCCTTATACTCTGTCTCCCAGAGATGCTTCACCGCTAATTGTGCGTTTTCAAACCACCTCTTCTTCTCTTCGTCGCCATGAAGAACCCACTCTTGCCTGAACCATCCCCACTTGCGATATGGATCAAGGATTTGAGCCGCATAATATGCCGGTGGAAGGTCAGTATCTTCAGGGAATCGATTTTGCCAATTCAGCTGCTGATTGTTATAGTACTCAACGCACTTTAACCAAGCAGCATCAGCGCAGCCTTGAAGGTACTTCCATGTAAAGTTGTTATCGTCCTCAGTGTGGATGTCGTGGTAGTGATCCTTCGTCTCGCTTATCTCCCGGAGAAGGCAGTCCAAAGTTGAAAACCAGTCCGCAAGTGACGTCTTCTTACCTTCAGAAAGCAAAGTTGCAGCATAGAAGTCTTTGAGAGCGAGTTCAATCTTTTCAAGCTCAAACCAGTGCTGTCCATCAAGCTTAAAGTTCGCGATCCCTACGGAGCCCTTTCCAGGTACATGACGAGCCGAGAAGAGCTCTAAACGTTCTCGAACATTTAATGCACGTGTAATCGAATAAAACCATGAGTTCCAGCGGGTCGAGTTGTTCTGGATAAGCTCAAGCCCGTCGAATTGCGAAAGATCTCCGCCGATAATAATTGTAGCAAACTCCTCACGCCGTTGTGGAGTAAGCCTGATGTATCGCACCAGGTTGTGAAGACGACCCAAACATCCGAACTTCTTCCAGAGCTCTTCCACCTTCGTATAGTCGCCACGTTGATGATGCTTCTCCAGCTTCGCAAGATACTTCTCACAGTTTCGCCCCATAAGGAACGCCTGGCAACAGAGGTTGATGACATGGCCCAAGCAACGCAGCCGGCGATGACGACGTTGTTTTGACTTCATCCATGGGCAGAGATCCTTGAGTATAAACTCAACAGCGGTATCATTTGCCGAGGCATTATCCAGCATAAAGTATCCAATCTGATCTCCGCTAATGTCGTATTCTTCCAGCAATTCAAGGACCACCGATCCAAGATTCTCTCCAGTATGTTCGCCGTATATACGTCGCATACCTAAAGCGGTAACACGTCGCATGCCGGTAGTATCAATCCACATAGCGACGACGCCTAGGATAGCGTAAGGGTTTGGTGAAGTCCAGAGATCAAAGGAGATAGAGATCCTACTCCGTGAATGGTGTAGGTCCTCCCTAAGCTGTTGCTTCTTCGATATGAATGCATTCATTACCCAGCTTCGGATAGTCTTCGCAGCCTTCGGGAGGTGGTTGAGTAGTGCCGGATTTAAAAAGAGGAGTAGTTCACGAAAGTACTGGTTCTCTAATTGAAAGAAGGCGATATGGCAGTACACAATCCAACGAATTAGAAGCTCTTTAAACTTCTCTACTGACTCCTTCCAGAAAAAGATGCTGGAAGCAGCCCCATCCTTTTGCTGGTCGATTATAGACTTCCGTACAGAACCCTTTCGCTTGATGCCACTCTGGGGATCAATCTGGTGCTTCTGTTCCAGGTGATTCCGGATCCTAGAAGTGCCATTGATGACAAACAACTCTTGCTTGCTCTTCCCAACCCTGCACTCATGGCAGTAATACACCTCTTTCTTATCGCTATCTCGAATGTATTGGAGTCCGTACTTCCAGATGTGTGATGTACCTTGACGGAAATCCTTCCTTGCAATTATTGCACGTTTCACGTACGTGATACCGCCCTGCACGAACTCATCTGGAGATTCGTGATATTGAATAGGAGTGGGTGATAGTATAGGGGTGGGTGATGACGTGGGGATAGGAGATGGAGTAAGAGACGTTAAATCTAGTCTTATAATATTCGATGGGGACGGTGAGGTTGGTGTTGAAGGCTCCATAACAATAGTATATAAGTAGGTTGTTAAGGACTTGATTGTTCTATGTAAGTAGAAGACTTACCTTGATCTTAATGACTCATATTGTGCTAAATTTTCTGGCTAGATTAGTCTAAGATCTAGTCACGTGGACCTATTTATAGCCGGACCGGTCCGATCATCTAGACCGGTCCGACCACGGTCTCAAAAAATCGCCAGACCAGACCAAGTCTTGGCGGTCTAGACCAGACCAAGACCAAGTCAGACCAGACCATTCCGATCACTGGTTCAACTGCAAGTTGCAGTGTAGACTCAGTCGCTGTAATGCTCTTGTTGAGATTGACTTGGAGGATCCTAATGTTGTTCAACATTAAAATCCTGCGGGGATGCTCTTTGTTACTGCTTGGTAGAGTTCGCACTCTTTGCTGTTTGCAAAGTGGGGCTCTTTGCAGTTACTACAGTGGGGGAGTGTATGGTTGCAGGGTTTTCCTTTTGTATTACACACTGAGCATTTGTGTGTTGTAGTTGCATGTTCTTCTCCGCACAAATTGCATGCTGGTTGGTTTCGGCATCTAGTGGCTGGGTGGCCAAATTGTTGGCAGTTTAGGCATTGGGTAGATGCTGCTATAGGCTTAAACTTTTCGGTGAAGAGAGTTTGTCCAAGGATTGTAATTCTACCACCAAGTCTGGCTGCGTCTTCGGCTGTTTTGAATGCTATTACAATAGAGCTGTTCTTCTTGTTTTGCCATTCTCTTGATATCCAGTATGGGTTGCCAGTAATTTGTAGTCCGTTGTTGTATGCTGGGATTTCTGTGTGGAGTATCTCTAGTGTCTCTGCTCCCTCCCATTCTGTTGGCACATTATGTACTACTACTTTCGTCCATGATTCTAGTAGTTGTACATTCTTTAGCTCAAACTTTTGATGCCATATATGCTTGTGTTGGACTAGGTATTCTCCTGAGTAGGTTGGAGTGGTTGTTAGAATAATATTGTTCTTTCTACTTGTTGTTACTTCCTTCACTACTGGGTCTTTGATGCCGCCCTTTGTGAACTCTTCGTTGATTAGGTCTCTAATCTGGAGTGGTGTGTGAGACGTAGGCTGGGTAAGCGTAAGGACTGCTTGGTAGTAGCTTGCTGGCTTTTTGTTTGTCTTCTTTTTTGTAGACACTGTAGTCCATGTGTTTCCGTTGTTCTGGGCGGCTACGCTAGCGTATGATGTCTTGTTTTGTTGGGTGTTTTGGGTGTTTTGGGTGTTTTGGATGTTCTGGGTGTTCTGGTTGTTTGGTTTTTCTTGGTTGTTTGGGTTTTGTGGTCCAGTTGCGGCATTAACAGCTTTCTTTAGTGTCTTTGTAGCTTGTTGGGAGGCGCTTGTAAGCGTTGCAGTCTGGTACGCAAGCTGTGCTGTAAACTTCTCAGTCATTTGCTGCGTAACCCTGCCTAGTTCCGTAAAGTCTCTAAAGACGTCCAGTAGTTGTAGTAGTTTGTTTTGGGATAGATGGGATTCGGCCATAGTAGATGCTTGTAGAATTAGGTCCCTTGCCCAGAAGATTGCTTGGGTTGAGTCCTTTGCTCTTGGTTTCTTTTCTTGGCTGTTCTGGAATGGGTTTCTCTCTCTTGTAGTTATCTCTGGGGAGAATGCCGCTGGTCTTTTATTTAGTGGTGGCTGAATAATTAACCTTGGTGTTTCTTGGGTGGTCTGCTCGATGGGTGTTGTTGGGTTGTCTTGGTGCCTTTCGTCGGTCTCCATTTCGTCGTCCAGTGTGCTTGAGGTCCGGAGGTCTTCTGGTAGCTGGACTACGATAGTGTCGCTATCTGGGGCCATTTTAGCCTAACCCAGGGCGCTCAATGGTACGTTATAATATACCATTTTTTTGTTAGTGCTGAGAAGTACGCGTATGGCGGGTATATACTAGAACCAGGGGTTTATCCCATTAAACTTCAGGAGTACATCCCATTTTTAGTCTATAGTCGAAATTACTCCAAATTTAGACATATAACTCAGCATACGTAGACGCACAATCTGACGAATTTACAGCGCAGCAGACTATGTGGTTCAGGAGCTTAGGGTTTGGTGTTCTTGGTTAGGGTTACGCGTCTGGGGGGTCAGGAGGTCGCGAGGCTCGGCACCCCGCCGCGCGCGCGCCGCCGGAGTAAGCACCGAGAGAGCGATCAACAGCGCGTGTATATATTATTATTATTATTATTCCATTAGAGTCCTTTTTCAGTCAGAGACTATGTAGGACTTTGGCCGAAGGCCGTTCTATCTTGGTTTTTCTAATTTACATGGTTTTCTGGTATGGTTCGCTAATATGGTTTTTGGCTTTTCTACAAAAGATAGCTTGTATCTGTTTGTTGCCAGGTGCTAAAGAGCAGTTTGATAAGTAGAAAGAGATGTAGCAGCGGGCTCTTGTGGCAAAGGAGAGGGTTGTGGTTTTAGTTTTATACAGTGTCTCTCTGTAGGTCTTCTGTTGGCTGTCCTAGGTACCATTTTCTTGTTCCTATTCTGGTGCTAGTGATAAAAGCTAGGGTTGCTTCTATACCTATACTAGTGTGGAGTAGTAGTGGTAGTGTGACTGGGCGATGTTTGATTGTTTGTAGGAGCGTTTTTCGATGGTCTTTGTATAGATGACAGTACAGTAGTAGGTGTTCTGGCGTTTGGATGTTTTGGCAGGTGCAGCGATTAGAGTCTCGTTTCTTAAATCTCTTTAGGTAGGAGTTGAAGTATCCGTGTCCTAGCTTAAGAGAGTAGAAGGCGCTAGAGGTTACTCTTTTCGTGTTCTGTGGCATTTGGATGGTTTTGCTGATTTTAAGAGGGTATTTGGCTGAGTAGGTAGCTTTGTTTAGAGCGGTTGCTCTTGCTTTGTATTTCTCATACTCTTGGCGTTGTTCCGTTTGTTGTATCCTTTTGATTGTCGTGCCCAGGTAGGCAATGCTCTTTGTTGTTGATCTGGGGTCCTCTTTGGTTGCTCCTTTTGCTAGGTAGTCTGCTCTTTCGTTTCCAACTATATCTGTGTGTCCAGGTGCCCAGAGTAGGTGGATGTTTGCTTGTTTTCGTCGGATCGTATTTGCCGCTTTTAGACATCGGAGTTGCCAATGCTGTCCTGGGTTATCTGATAGGTTTTTAAGCCTGTAGATTGCTGCTTGGTTATCTGCGTAGACCTCAAATTCCTGGTCGGTTGTAGCGTTCTTTGCTGCGTATTCGAATGCTCGTGTGATCCCTTCTAGTTCGCCGTTGTAGACTAGCTGGTATTGTCCGATATTAACTGTTTCTGAGTAGATCTCTTGCTGAGTTGAGTTGTAGACTGCTATCCCAACTCCTATTCCTTTTCCTTCTTGTGTTTGCGAGGCGTCTGAGTATATTGTCGTGTAATTGTCTAGCCTTGTTTTAATGTAGGCTTGGTGCGCATTTGCCTCCTCTTCTTTGGATTTTTGAGAGACTGTTACGGTATAGTTTAGAGTATCCCATGGCCTAAACCGGTATGGGATAGTCTGCTCTGTGTCCCTTTTGTTGTTTTTAGGAATTGCGTTAGTAATAGTTTGTAGCTGTCTGTGCTGGTTTGGTTTCTTTGAGCGTTGGAGATTAGTTGATTGGATCCGAGTTATTGCCTTTGCAATTGGATGGGTGTTGGCTAGCAGGTTTGCTCTGCTTGCGTAGTTCCGGATAGTTGAGTTAAGCCTAATTGCTGGTGGTAGTAGGCTCGCTTCGAGGCTTGTAGGGACTGTTGGTGCTGTTCTAAACACTCCTAGTGTTTTTCGACAAGCCAGGTTGTGTAGTGACTGTAGTTTCTTTGTAGCGTAGGGTTGGTTTTGCCAGTATATTTGTGCTCCGTAGTCTGACACGCTGGTTACACATGCTAAGTATAGTTGTCTAATAGCGTGTGTTGATAGGCCGAGTTCAATGTTCGCTAGTCTTCCTAGCCTGTAGAAAGCTTGTCTGGCTTGGCTTACACGTATAGACACATGTGATTTGAATGATAGTCGGTTGTCTAGATAGATACCTAGCCACTTGACAGTGTCTTTGTGTTCTATCCGGTCGTTGTTTGGGAGTATGAGGGCTCTTTCTATCCTCTCCTTCTTAGCGGTGAAGTGGATTAGCTCTGTTTTGGATGTGTCGAAGATAATGTCTAGCTGCTCTCCCTTGGCAAAGAGTGTAGCTATCTCTTTTTGCAGTGCTCTTATGTTTTTCTTTAGAGAGGTTGATGAGGTAGTAAGAGATAGGTCGTCGATATACGATAGTTGAAAGCTTTGTAAGGCTGGGAATAGGTCTCGGATATAGATAAGGAAGAAGATTGGTGATACTGGGCTGCCTTGTGGGATGCCTGCTCTAATCTTGCTAAATTCTTCAATCTTATTATCGAATGCTAGTCTTAGGGTCCTGTTGGAGAGAAAGGATTTCGCCCAGCAAATTAAGCTAATTGGGAGTCCAAGTTTCTTAAGTCGGTCTAGAAATCGGTTGTGTATGACGTGGTCAAAAGCTCCTTTGACGTCCACGAACACTGTGGAAGTAATTTGGCCTTGCTGTTTTTTGTGTTGAATCTGGTCTACTAGGAGGAGAGCGGCGTCTATTGCAGATTTCTTGTTTCTACCTCCAATTTGTGAGGGGTGTAGGAGGTTTGTGGTTTCTGCTAGACTAGCTAGTCTTTTGGCGATAATTCTCTCTAGTACCTTCCCTAGGCTGTTTAAGAGAGTAATTACTCTATAAGCTTTCGGGAGAGAGTAGTCTAGTTTAGATGGTTTTTTGAGAATTGCTCCTGTAGCTGCTTTCCAGCACCGAGGGTGGTATCCGTAATTGAACAAGATTGAGTAGGCGATGAAGAGGATCTCTGGGTTGAACTTAAACGTAGCGGTTATAATATCTTGAGTAATGGCGTCAGGCCCTGGTGTACTACTTTTAACTTTCCTAGAACAGGCTTGTTCTAGTTCAGAAATTGATAGTTGCGGCCAGTCCCAAATGCTCTCTTGATAGTTTAGAAAGCTTGGTAGTTCTGCTGTTGGAGGAGGAGGGAACAGTGCTTTTCTAAAGGCCTTGCACTTTCCTTTGAATGTTTTCTCTAGTATCTCTCCATGGATAGGTGGAATCTTTTCGACCTTTTGATCCTTTGTGTATGCCATAGCTTTGTAGATAGACTGTGGGGTTTCTTGTTCTAGAAAGCTATTCCAATGTCTCTTCTTGGCATCCTTGATTGCTCTTGCGTAGGTGTTCCGCGCTATTAAGAAGTCTTTCTTGAATAGATATGCCTCTTGGATGGACAACTGTTGCAATTGTTGTGTGTAGACTCTTTGGCAGTGAGTAAGCTCTCTTCTTAGCTTAGTAAGCTCCTGGTTCCACCAGGGTTTTGGTTTAGGACCTAGTTTGACTTTTGGGATTGCTTTGTCAGCTGCTAGTTGGATAACTTGCGTAATTGCTTCCCCTATCTCCTCTAGTTTGCTTTGAAGCTCCTGGTCCTCTTCTAGAATTAGATTCTTGCAATCTTGTTTCCTAGGGTCGTTTATCTCGCTTATGTGCTGTAGCGTGATGTTGTTTTGAATAGCCTCGTTTAGGGTTTTTTGAAAAAGTGGCCAATCCGCCTTTTTTGTGTTAAACTTGCGTTGGTTTATTGGATTGTCTACTTGGTCGGTGTCTGATCGAATTGAGAAGAGTAGGCCGTAGTGGTCAGATCCAGTCTCCGTAGTGACTTGCCAGTCAATAGCTTTGTCAGCTAGGTCTGGGGTAACTAGGGATAGGTCTAAAACTGATTCTCTTGATAGGTGTGGCCTAAAGAAAGTGCCCGTTCCTGGTGTGTTTAGAAGGCTAAGGTTTTGGCTTTCTATCCATTCTACAAATGGGGGTGCTCCTGGGCTCGTCGATGTGCATAGTGGGTCCCACCACGGGTGGTGCTCATTTGCGTCTAGGAGTAGAATAGATGACTCTGGTAGTCTTGTGTTTGTGTTTAGAAGAACTCTTGGGATAGTCTTTATATCTCCTATACCTCTCTCGTTGTATAGGTTGAAGATATTAAACTTATGGTTTCCTTTCTGTACTACTAGTGCTATAGCGTCTGGATCTGACGTAAAACCTTCTAGTAGGTGGGTTTCTGCTAATAGCGTTCTAGAGATATAGAATAGCACTCTAGGGCGGAGTTTTGGTTCGGATTGTGGGAGAATTTGGAGGTATGCTGCGTGGCTAGTGGACCTAGTATCAGCGTAGTCGTTGTTTCTTGTTGGTGTGAGCCAAGGCTCTTGGACTGCAATTATATCAACCCTTAGTTCGACAGCTAGTTGAAGAGTAGACTCTGTAGCCTGGATACTCTTATTCAGATTCGCTTGGAGAATCTTAATGCTGTCTAACATTCTGTTGTATATTGGTTCTCCTTGTTTGTTATAGCTGCGAGGACTTCACAGTCTCTGCTATTAGCAAAGTGAGGTTCTTTGCAGTTTGAGCATTTTGGGAGTGTATGGATACAAGGCTTCCCACTTGTCGTGCAGGTGGAGCATTTATGCTGCGATGTAGGGTGGGTCCCCGCACATAGCTGGCATGCTGTTTGGTTCCGGCATTTAAGCTTTGTATGGCCAAAGCCTTGGCAGTTGTCGCATTGGGTAGTAGCTGGAATACTTCTGTACTTTTCAGTACGGAGGCTCTCTCCAAGGATAATGATCCTCGCTCCTAGTTTCTTTGCTTCAGCTTCTGTTTTAAAAGCAATAACAATAGAGCTGTTTTGCTTGTTCTTCCAGTCTTTTGTAAGCCAGTAGGAGTTACCAACTATTTGTAGTCCTTTGTTGTATGTAGGGATTTCAGTTTGAAGGATTTCTAGCGTGTCTGCTCCTTCAAAGGTTGTAGGGACGTTGTGGACTATGACTTTTGTCCAAGATTCTAGTGGTTGAGCGTGTTTGATGTTAAAGAGATCCATCCAGATGTTGGATTGCTGGAGAAGGAATTCTCCAGAGTATCCGCTTGTAGTAGTAAGTATGAGATTGTTTCTCTTACTAAGAGCTGCTAGTTGGATAACAGGTCCTGCAATGCCAGCTTTTTGGAATGCCTCGTTGATTTTGTTTCGTGCTTGGAGCGGGTTGATGGTTTGGTTTTCCTCTAGTGTTGCAACTATTTGATAGTGCGTAATTAGTTTCTTAGGCGTTGGCTTTTTCTTTGGGGCTACAGTCGTCCAAGTGGCGTTCTTTGATGGTTGAGCTGCAATTGTTGCGTATGATTGGGGAGCATTTGTGTTTGTTGTCGTTGTTGCTACTGCTACTGTTTGGTTGTTTTGACCAGCTACTGTGGCTGTTGCCTTCTTTAATGTCTTTGCTGCTTTTTCTGAAGCGTTTGCTAGAGTAGCTGAGTGGAAGGCGAGCTTGGCAGATAGTTTGTCCGAGATCTGGTTTGTAACTCTCCTTTTTCCGTGTAGTCTCTAAATACGTCTAGTAGTTCGAGTAGCTTGTTTTGCTCTTCATATGAGTTGGTCATAATAGAGGCTTGGAGGATCAGGTTTCTAGCCCATTGGATTGCCTGTTCTGGATCTTTTGCGGTTGGTTTATCAGAGTCATTCTTTTGGAATGGATTTCTTCCAGTTCTGTCGTATACAGGAGAGAAGAGGGCTGGTCGTTTGTTCATGATTGGGACTAGTCGTTCGGGTGGGTTAGGTTGAGTTTGGGTTGGGGTCGCTGGTGTCTGGTCCTCTTCTATACCCATTTGGATATCATTTTCGAGATAGATTGCGGTATTAGTGCTGTTTCCGCTTGCCTCTGGGATCTGCACTATGATATTGTCGCTGTCTGGCGGCATTTTTGTTCTGTTGTTGCTACTTTACACTAGAAGGATACCTAGTTCTTCTAGCCGTACCGGTGTGAAAGTAGTGAAAGCCTTGCTATTTTACTCTTCTTACTCTCTTTTCTCTATCTTACTGATCTATCGAGTAGATCTCTAGGATAGGAATCGATTTGGGAGACTAGAAAACAGCGAAAGAGTCAATTGTTGGTGTTTTTGGTTATCTTATCGATAAGGACTGGTCTGTGCGTTTTTGTTTTGGAAGATTGAACGCGTCTGAAGAATCTCGTTCTACTGGCTCTAGCTTTACAACCAGCTGGCTGCAGAGGCTTAGAGTAGCTGGAATGTTTTTCTTCTGATGGTTTCGACTATATTCCGATGAAAAACGACGCGTTTTGATCAGTTTTCGTGCGCGTGTATATAAGAAGCCGAGTAGAACAGGTAGGCGTCGATATTTCAACATGTCTAAACCTAGCATCGAGTGCCAGTATTTCGAGCATGTGCCTGAGCACAGCGTAGCGGCATGCAGAGAGTGCAGATATGCAGTATGGCCAGATCAGATTGAGGGCCATCTACAGAAGCAGCATAAGGTTAGTTACAAGGAGGCTGAGGCAGTTGGACAGCAGGTTCGCAGCTGGGCTGGGTTAGTCCAGTACCCTAGTGAGCTCGAGGTGCCGACTGGTGCTCCAAAGCCTGTGCGGCAATTGCCAGTGTATACAGACGGGATGTTATGCCAATTTGACTCCAGCTGCTGCTATTATGTAGCAAGAAGTAAGGAGGCTATACGAAAGCATTGGCGTAAGGACCATCAAGGATGGTCAGCAGGGAAGAAGCGAGGGCGGCCAAGTCGAACCAGGCAGAAGAGCGTGCAGGCACATATGGATAAGGGGTACCGGCTGGTCCATTGCCAGCGATTATTCAGCAGCCGGCATGGATCGCAGTACTTTGAGGTCCAGGCACCCAGCCAGGATGGAGAAGGCCCCGAAATCGTGCCCGTAGACGGGGCAGCAGCATGGGCGCGAGTGGGCGAGCAGATGGCCAAGGCGTGGGCAGACATCGAGAAGCGGGCGCAGACGACGATCCAGGAGGGCGAGCGCGACGAGGTGAACCCATGGCTGGAGCGGACGCAGTGGTTGCCGTACCTAGTGGGCATGGAGAGGCCGGATTTGTTAGCGTGCATCGAGGAGCCCGTGGCAGAGCCAGATGCCAGGCAGGAGCAGCAGGCCGAGCCGGTGGAAGCAGCGATTTGGGCAGCCATGGATGGATTGGCGCGGTTCAGCCAGGCATCCATTATTGACCGGATTGGCGTGTTTATACGGTTGGAGGCAATTCGCACAGAGATGCACCAAACCCGGTTCCAGCCGTTACAGCCGTATATGGACAAGAACGCCATTGTCAAGCACACACGACCGTGGCAGCAGATGTTAATGTTTTTTGCACGCACACAGAAAGAGCACGGGTGGAAGAGCCCCAAGTATCGGTTTACGCGCCGGCAGCGAGAGGCATGGGAGGTGTTAATCGAACAGGCAAAGCGGAGCATAGAGGGAGACGAAGAAGATGAAGCCGAGGATATGGACGAAGAGAGAGAAGAGCTGGACGAGGAGATGATGGACGACATAGACGAGGCGATAGAGGTAGCTGAGGAAGAGCCAGGTCAGGGAGAAGGCCCCGAGCCTAAGAAGTTGTCTAAGATACAGAAAGCGTGTTTGGAGTTTTGCATTGCATTACTTAACCACCGCATCACCCGTAGAGAGTATGACAGCCCGCTGGTGTGCGCGTTGGCGGTGCTGGGCGTCAAGGAGGACGGATGGAAGGGGCCGGAGCAGTACCCGCCGATATTATCGGCGGTGATCAAGATCGCTCGGTTTATGGTCGTGCAGAAGGGACTAGAAATGTCAGGGCCCGAGGAGGATAGCGGCGATGAGACAGACGACGACTTAGATGACAGCGCGTACGAGAGCGGGCCAAGCCAGCGACGGCGTCCCAAGGGGTGTTTGCAGTTAGTGCAGAAGATGATGGACCGGTTCATGGTGCGCGGCAGCCATAGCCCCATGCAGTGGATGTTGGATTTGCGGACGTATGGATTGAAGATCCATTACAACACTACAACCCGCGGGCATGTAGAGTGGACGAACGGCGACGAGCAGACTCCGCAACAATCAATCGGATCGGCATGATTGATTCCTATCTAGGTTAAAGGCTGCCTAATAAAGTAACTCTTTAACCTATATAGGAATCAATCATGTCGATCGATTGATTGTTGCGGAGTCTGGCGACGAGCTGCTGTACAAAGAGCTGCATTTTAGCATGGCGCAGTTCCGCGGCATGGTACATGGGCTGGCTAGCGAGAGCCGGCGATTATTAACAGAGGAGTTAATGTTTAGCAGCAAGGCAGCGCCGGTGCCGGCAGTGCCATGGGAGAGCATACGTGACAACCCAACCGACGAGCGGCCAGGATGGAACTTTTTGAAGGATCATCGCACAAACATGCCCGTCAACGGCGAGAGGTGGTTATTTGAGCGGGTAGGCGAGAGCGCCAGCATCCGGAGTCGGTTCATGAAGCCCGGGACGCAGTCAGGGGTAGACCGACAGGCAATAGAGCGATACATGGACCGGGTGGTAGAATTTCGCGAGAAGCTGGCGGTGTTAATGCATATAACGGGTGGGCAGCCAGCGCGAGGGCCAGAGCTACTGAGCGTACGGCATAGCAACACAGTGCAAGGGGGGCATCGCAATATATTCATCGAGGACGGCATGGTGGTGTTTGTGACACGGTACCACAAGGGATACAAAGTCAGCGGCGACGTCAAGATTATCCATCGATATTTGCCGCGCGAGGTGGGCGAGCTGGTAGTGTGGTATATGTGGCTGGTGTTGCCGTTCCAGCAGCGGCTCGAGGCGTTGGTGTGGGAGAAGGAGGCAGTTTCGTCGCATATGTGGCCAGCAGACCCCAGCGGCCGCAAGTGGACGACCGATCGGCTGCGGGAGGCGTTGAAGCGCGAGAGCCGGATCGCGATGGGCCAGGAGTGGACGTTTGCCGGGTACCGGGAGATGGCGATTGGCATCAGCCGGCGGTTTTTGCGTGGATCGACAGCGTTCCAGGCAGATGAGGGCGAGGAGAATAAGGAGTGGGCTGAGGAGCAGGCAGGAGATTCGATTGCCGACGAGCAGGCGGGCCATACGTCGCACGTGGCGGGACTGGTATACGCGCGAGGGATCATGGAGCAGTCAGGGGCCGTGGCGGATAGGCGGCAGCAGTTCCGGGCATCGAGCACGGATTGGCATAGATTTTTGGGCTTCCAGGCAGGCTTGGACGACCAGAGAAGAAGCAGCAAGCGGAAGAGAGCGCCGTTTGCACAGTCCGCAACAATCAATTAAGTGGGTCCTAGAAGGTTCAGATTGGATTGATTGATTACCGCTTTAAGCCTAGTAGTTACCTATAGGAGTTTAAGCCCTACCTAGATAGGTAAGTGGGTCTAGGAGAGTGACCGGATTGAATTGATTGTTGCGGAGTCTAGCCGTTTGAGAGCGAGGCAGACGAGGCAAGGGTGGATCGGTGGCAGCGGCTGAGGAAGATGGACGCGAGAGCGCAGCTGAAGCGCATGATGGGCGAGGAGGCCAAGTTCCGGGGGGTGCAGGAGGCAGCGATCAAAGCCATCACAGCAGGCGAGAGTCCCGTAGTAGCGGTGATGCCGACGGGGGCAGGCAAGAGCTTGTTGTTCATGTTGCCGGCGTGGGCAGAGCAGGGCGGCACGACGGTGGTGGTAGTGCCGTTGATCGCGTTGCGTGGCGACATGGCACAGCGGTGCAAGAAGCTAGGGATATCGTGCGTAGAGTGGCAGAGTCGGCGTCCGCCAGACGCAGCAGCGGTGGTGTTAGTGACGCCCGAGTCGGCAGTTGGAGAGGAATTTGCAACGTTTTTAAACCGGCTACGAGCGACGCGGCAGCTAGATCGGATTATTATCGACGAGTGCCATATCGTGTTAAACCGGCAGTACACGTTCCGCAAGCAGATGCAGCAGCTAGGTAAGCTAGTGGCTGTAGAGACGCAGATGGTCATGTTAACAGCAACGTTGCCACCCAGCGAGGAGGACGAGTTATTCCGGCGAATGCATTTTGAGCGTGGGCAGGTAAGAATGTTTAGGGCACCAACAGCACGGAGCAACATAGCGTACCGGGTGGTAAGGGTAGAGAAGGAGAGGAAGAGACAGGAGGTAGAGGCAACGGTGTTGGCGATGGTACAGCAGAAGGTCCGAAAGTATAAGAGCGGCAAGATTGTAGTGTACGGCAACTCAGTGCCAAAGGTCAAGGGGTTAGCCGAGAAGCTCAAGTGCCATGCGTATCATCACCACGCGGTTGGCAAGGCAAGCATGTTGGAGGAGTTCATGGGCGGCAAGCAGCGGGTGATTGTGGCAACCAGCGCGTTGGGCATGGGAGTGGACGTGCCCGATATCCGGTGCATTGTCCACATGGATTGGCCGTTTAGCGTGTTGGATTACGCGCAGGAGAGCGGGCGAGCCGGGCGAGACGGGGAGCGGAGCGAGGCCATCATGATGGTGCAGGACGGCGAGCAGCGAGCGGCGGATGACAAGCAGGGGAGGCGGAGCAGCGGTTGGTGCGAGCATACGTCGAAGGCATAGACGAGGCGGCGACATGTAGACGGGTAATGTTGGACGGGTATTTAGACAGGCGCGAGGCCGAGCGAGCTCGGTGCGAGGAGGGAGAGGAGAGGTGTGACGTATGCATGAGAGCCGACGGGGAGGAGATGGAGGAGGAGGAGATGGAGGAGGAGGAGATGGAGGAGGAGATGGAGGAGGAGATGGAGGAGGAGATGGAGGAGGAGATGGAAGAGATGGAGGAGGTGGAGGAGGTGGAGGAGGTGGAGGAGATGGAGGTGGTGGAGGTGGCCGAGGGCGGCAGCAGCAACGAAGAAGAGGCGGAGACATTGGAGAGGGAGCAAGAAGAGGCGCGGCAGGCGTTTAATCAGCAGCAACGAGAGCAAGGCGGCCCGCGACAGAGATTGATACAGCAGCGGCAGCAGGAGTTCGCCGACGTCGAGTGGCTGCGTAGGCAGCTGGCGCAATGGATAAACCGGTGTGGGTTATGCGAGGCGGTAGGGCAAGGATCGAGCGCACACGACGTACGGCAATGTTGGCGACAGGAGAGCCAGCGGATCAAGGAGTCGATTAAGAGGATGGAAGAGACAATTAAGTTTGAGCGTTATTCGGGCTGTTTTTGGTGTGGAGTGCCGCAGGAGATATGCAATCGGTGGGAAAGGAATAGTTTTGGGCGATATCAGAGAGTCCAAGACGGGGATTGCCAGTATAGAGGGGTATTAATAGGCGGGTTATTAAGTATAGCATTAGGGCGGAGCGAGGTAGGAAACCGATGGACGGCGCGGTTAGAGGAGTTCGGGGTTAGTAATTCAGGAGCAGGGCCGACGTTGTTTGAGTTTTTAGGAAAAAAGCGATTGTTAGAGACGGTTGAGAGCAATAACTTAGCAGGAGAGTTTTGTTGGATTACAAGATTAATAGGCGAGTAGAGGAAATATAGAGAGTTGTAACGTTGACGAGGGTAGCTCCAACAGCTCGAGTAGGTCGGATAGTGTAAGCAACGATAAAGGCAAGAGCAGCAAGATCAGCGAGAGCGTAGGCAGGGTTAGCAGCAAGAGAGATAGCAGCAACAGTGACGATAGTAGCAGCAGTAAGAGTAGCGACGAAGGCGAGGGCAGCGAGAGCAGTGATCAAGGCGAGAGCAGCGAGAGTAGTGACGAAGGCGAGGGTAGTAAAGATATTAGAGGTAGCGAAAGCAGCGGCAACAGCGAGAGCAATGAGAGCAACGACAAAGACGAGGGCAGAGAAGGTAACGAGAGCGGCGAGAGCAGTAAGAGCGCAGGCAGCGTTGGTAGCGAGAGCAATAGCTGCAACAGTGGCGATAGTGGCGATAGCGAGGGCAGCGACGACGGCGAGGATGGCGAGGACAGCGAGGATGGCGAGGACAGCGAGGGCAACTTGATGGCAGGTAGCGAAAGCAGTAATAGCAGCTTGAGCAGGGAGGAAAAGCGAGGGTCGTGACGACGGCGAGAGTAGCTCCGATAGCGAGAGCAGCAAGAGCGAGAGCAGCAAGAGCGGCAAGAGCAACGAGAGCGAGGCAGGCGAGGCAGGCGAGAGCAACGAGATGGCAAGTAGCGAGAGCGAGGCAGGCGAGGCAGGCGAGAGCAACGAGATGGCAAGTAGCGAGAGCGTAGGGAGCGAGAGAGGCGAGAGAAATAAGAGCAGCGACATGATAGGTACCGTTGGCAGCGAGAGCATCGAGAGCCGCGCATATAGCGAGAGTAACGAGAACAGAGCGAGTAGCGAGAGCAGCGACGACGGTAAGGACAGCGAGAGCAGGAGCCGCAGCGGCGAAAGGAGTTGTAGAAGCCGTAGCAGCGGTAGGAAGTGAGAAGCAGCGAGAGTAGCGCGAGCAGTGGGGGGACAGCAGGGACAGCGAGAGCAGTAGGGAAAGCAAGAGCAGGGGCAGAAGTAGTTATAGCGGCCGCAGGCGTAGTAGGAGCGGTGGGGAGTGAGGAGCAGAAGCGAGGATATCGATAGCAGCGAGAGCAGCGAGGACGGCGGGGATAGTAGGGATAGCGGGATCAGCTGTGAGAGAAGCGAGGATAGCGAGAGTAGGAAAGCAGGAGCCGCAGGCGCGATAGAAGTAAGAGTAGCAAGAGCAGTAAGAGCAGGATGTGTAGCCGCGAGGATAGAGGCAATTAAGGTAATTAAGGTGATTGCGATGATTGCGAGGACAGTAAGAGCAACAAGGGCAGCGCAAGAAAGGGGCGAACGGCAAGGGAATTAACTATTAAGTTAATTGTAGCGATTGCAAGGACAGCGGGAACAGCGAGGATAGTAAGGGCAGTAAGGGTAGAAAGGACAGCGGAAGCAGCGAGGACAACGAGGACAGCGAGGATTGTAAGGACAGCGGAAGCAGCGAGGACAACGAGGACAGCGAGGATTGTAAGGACAGCGGAAGCAGCGAGGACAACGAGGACAGCGAGGATTGTAAGGACAGCGGAAGCAGCGAGGATAATGAGGACAGCGAGGATAGTAAGAACAGCGAGGATAGTAAGGACAGTAAGAGTAGCGAGGATAGCGAAAGTAGGAGAGTAGCAGTAGCAATAGCAGTAGCCGGAGGTGTATATAAGCTGTAAGAGGTAAGAGGTAGAAGTAAGGATATTATAAGCAGCAAGGATAGCAGGGGCAGAAGCGGCAACAGGTGCAGGGGTAGTAGGAGTAGTAATAAGAATATTAAGAGCAGTGCAAGTTACAAGGACAAGGGACAAAGTAAGGACAGTAGAGATAGTAAGAGTATCAGGAGCAGCGAGAACAGAAGCCGTAGGATTGATAGCGAAGATATTAAGAGCAGCAAGGAAAGCGAAAGTAGCGAGGGTAGTAAGAGCAGCGACAAGAGGAGCGGTAGCGGCCGCCGAAACCGCAGTTACCGCAGGTGGAGGAGGCGTAGGAGGTAAGGGGCAGAAGAGAGCAGTAGAGACAGCGGGAACAGCGGGGAAAGCGAGAGCAGCAAGAAGGACGGGGATAGTAGAGATAGAGGAAGTGGCGAGAGCAGAAGCAGTAATAGGGAGGATTGCGGAATGCGGAGGAGTAAGAGCGGTAGGAGTAAGAGTAGCAAGAGCAGGACGTAGAAGTAAGAGCCGTAGGAGCAGGAGCAGTAAGAATAGCAGGAGTAGCAAGGGTAGGAGCTTTAAAGGCGGCAGCAACGAGGGTGTTACAAGCAGCGAAAATAATAGGAGCAGGGAGAGTGGTCGCAGTAAGGATAGCGATAGAAGCGAGGTTGGCGACAGCAGGGACAGTAGTAGTAGCAAGAATAGCGAGAGTAGCGAGAGCAATAGCAGTGAGAGCTAGAGCATTAAGAGTAGCAGCAATAAGAGCAGTAACCGTAGGAGTAGGCGCATTAAGAGTAAAAGCTGCAGGAGTAAGAGCAGTAAGGGCGGAAATAGTAGGAGCGTAATTAGCGAGAGCAGGAGCAGCGAGGACAGCAGGAGCAGCTGGAATGGCGAGAGCAGCAAGGACGGAGTGGATAGCAAGAATAGGAAGCGTAGGGGCCGCAGTGGCGATATTTGTAGAAGCGGCAGTAAACACAGGTGTAGTAGTAGCCGTAGGAGTAATAACGAGCATGTTAAAAGCAGCAAGGACGGCAGGAACAGCGGGAGTTGCAATAGTAGAACCCGTAACCGTAATTGAATAGACAGTAAGAGTGATAGTCGCGATAGAAGGAAAAGTTACAAGAATAGCAGCCGTAGCCGTGGTAGAAGCAAGAGTAATTATAATAGAGGCAAAGATAGTAACAGTAGTAAGAGTAATAAGCACAGTAAGGGTATAGTAAGAGCAAAAGTTTAAAGAAGAGTTATTTATGTTAAAAATAAGTATGCAGGTATAAAGCAAAGAAAAGAAAGATTCGAAAAGAGAGAGTATAAAGTTGGTGAGATTCATAATCTATAGATGAGGTAGGTAAAACAGGTATAGTTTGTAGTATATATTAGATAGTGTTTAAGAAAGAAATCAAGCATAGAATTAAGTAGGATTTAAGGATTAGGATTGTAGTAGAAGACAGAGCAAGTTATTAGGAATACATTAATAAGAAGATAGAAGAAAAGATTAAGTTTATATAAAAGTAGAGTCATAAGAAGAAGATATAAATAAAAAAGATATAAGAGATTATGTTTCAATAATATTAAAAAGAGATGTTAGAAAAGAAAGAAGAATAAAAGAAACCCGATATAATTTAAGAGGAGTATAGTAAAGGGAATAGAAGATAGGTAGAAGAAGAAAGAGAGAGAAAGATAAGGAAGTTTATAGAGAAGGACATGAGAAGCAAAAGATAAAGAGAAAGAAGGAGAAGTAAAGAAAATAGAAAGAGAAGTAAAGAAAAATATAGAGCAAGTAAAGAGAGAGTAGCAAGAACAGCAGTAGTAATAAGGATAAGGATAGAGTTAAGGTACAGTACAATAATGCATAGTGGGTATTTAAGCAACAGTAGTAAGACGAGGCAGGCCGTGTTGGACGTGCATACAGTAGGTAGAGTTTAAGTTTACCGACGCAGAATAGTGATAGAGGTATATAGGGTAGTAGATAATGCGATGCGGTATATAGACGGCGGTAGGCGAAGGACAGAGCCGACACAATATACAACAGTATTAGAGAACTAAGAGGTAGTAGGCAAAGGAGATAGTTGAAGAAGTATTTAGGTTGTGTTTAGTATAGCGAATGGTATAACGTGTGTATACAAGCAATAAGAAGATAATAGATACGGAGGAGATTAGACAGCAGATATAAAAGATTGTTAGTTTCGAGGGTATTTATAGCAAGGTTGTTAGGATTAGTATAGGGAAGCAAGAATAGAGTAGCATAGGGATAGATAGGAGGTTAGTAGAACAGAGAGTTAAAGTAAATTTAATAGAGGGATTCGTAAGACAGTTTTAGAGCAAGTAGGGGTTAGGGTGTACAGAAACGAATAGGTTAATAAGAGAGTTTTATTAGAGTCAGCCGTTTATAATAGAGGAGAACAATAAACAACAGAGGTTATTGCAGAGAAGGGTATAGGCCGAGGTAAAGGGAAGAAGAGAGAAGATATAGTGGCAATAGGAAAAGTTTCCGAGTTAGGGTATTTAGTAGATGTTATATAGATTAAGTGATAAAAGCGAGTAAATTAGATTAAAAATAAGGAGAGATAGAAATAGATGAAGAGGAAAGGAAAGAAGAGAGAGGAACAGAAGAGAGAGAGGGGAAGGATGGATGTGGTGGAGAGGAGAGATGAGGAGGGGCAGGGAGGGTTGGAGCAGCAGGAGCAGGAGCAGGAGCGACAAGGCGGGTGGCGGAGGTGAATACAGCAGCGGCAACAGGAGTTTAGGGAGGTAGAGTAGTGAGGTAGGGAATTAGGATGGTAGGGGAATGGATAGGGAATATGCAAAGGGGCGGATAATGGGCGAAGCGAGGAAAATATAGGGAGATGTTGGTGAGGGGAGGGGGGAAGTGTAAAAGAAGCGATTACGATTGTTTTAGAGCCGATTCAGTTTAAGGGTTATTAGGGGCGTTTTTGGTGGGAGGTAGAGTAGGAAAGGAATTGTTAGGGGCGGTATTAGAAGGTAAGAGATGCAAATTAACAGTATAAAGGAGTATTCACGGGGGGTTTATTAGGGCAGCGTTTAGGTAGAGGGAGGTAGGAAAGCGTTAGGGGGCGGGGTTAAAGGGGAGAAGAGGATTTATAGTAGATAAGACAGGGTTAGGGGTATAGAAGGAAGAAAGGGTTAGGGTTACAGAATAAAGAGAGGGATAGGTAAGAAATGAATAGAAGAATAAAAATATTCATAAGGAGATAAAGGAGGATTAGATTACAGGCAAAATAAGGTAGAAGAGCAATTCGTTAGGTAGTATGTAGAGGGGAAAGAGTGGGTAATAAGATATAGAAGGCGAGTATTAGAAAAGTATTTGGAGGGGCAAGGAGGCGAAGAGAGATATAAAGAAGAGGAGGAGAGATTTTTAGTGTGTAGACAAGCGGACAAGGAGATAGACAGCAGCAAAGAGCAGTAATAAAGAGGAGATATAGTAGAGAGGAGGGTAGAGCAGTAGGAGCAGGAGCGACAAGGCGGGTAGTAGAGTTTAATACGGCAGTGATAACAGGAGTTTAGGCAGGTAGAGTAGTAAGACAGGCAATTAGGATAGTAGGGGAATAGATAGGGAATATGCGAAGGGCGGGTGATAAGCAAAGCGAGGACAAAATAGGGAGATGTTAGTGACGGGGAGGAGAAATACAAAAGAAGCAGTTAATTATTATTATTATATTTCCATTAGAGTCCTGTATCAGTCGGTGACTATGTAGGACTTTGGCTAAGCCGTTCTATGTATGATGGTCGTTGTGGAGTTTCTATGGGTCTTGTACAATTTGGGTGGTGTTTTGCGTACTCCAATTTCAGAGCTAGTCTTCCATTGGCGCGGGTGCTAAAGAGCAGTGTGGTGAATAGAAAGAGATGTAGCAGCGGGCTCTTTTAGATAAGGAAATATTGTTTTTGTAGTTTTATACAGTGTCTGTCTGTTCGGTGGTTTGCCCAAGGTGCCATTTTCTCGTGCCAATCCTAGTACTTGCAATAAAGGCTAGAGTAGCTTTGATGCCTGTCTTTGTTTGGAGGAGGAGTGGGAGGGTGATGGGTCTGTGTGGTATTGCTTCTTTGAGTGTATTTCGATGTGTTTTGTACTGTTTGCAATCTAGAAGTAGATGCTGTGGTGTTTGTGGTTTGTAGCATATACATAGATTGCAGTCTCTCTTGTTGAATCTCTTAAGGTAGGAGTTGAAGTATCCATGTCCTAGCTTGAGTGAGTAGAACGCGCTCGAGATTTCTCTTGGTGTTCCCTTCGGGACTTTGATTGTTGTATGTGTGTTGAGCTTGAAGATCCTTGAGTAGGAGCTTCTGTTTTTGGTGGGCCTGTCGGTATACCTCTTGTACTCCATCAGTTGTTCTGTTTTTTGTATTTTGTTGATTTCTGTGCCTAAGTAGGCTAGGCTCGCTGTGGTCGATGTTGTTGGTCTCTCTTTAGCTGCTTCCTTTGCTAGCGTGTCGGCTTTTTCGTTGCCCTTGACGTCGTTATGTCCTGGGGCCCACTGCAGGTGGATCGATGCTTTCTTTGTCGTTATTCTCTTTGCAGCTCTGATGCATCTTAGTAGCCACTGTTGTCCCGGGTTGTCCGATAGGTTGTTAAGCCTATGGATTGCTGCTTGGTTGTCTGCGTATACGTAGATCTCTTGGCCTTCTTGTGCCACTGTAGCCGCGTGTTCAAATGCCTGTGCTATCCCCTCTAGTTCACCGTTGTAGACTAGTTGGGAGCATCCAATGTTTGTCTTTTGAGAAAAGGTTTCTTCGTGGGTGGAGCTGTACGCTACTACACCTACGCCGATCCCTATTCCCTTGTCGTGTTGTGAGGCATCTGAGTAGATTGCGGTGAAGTTATCTCCGCTCCTTGATAGGATATAATCCGTGTGTGCAATTGCCTCTTCCTCTTTGCTCTTTTTTGATACAGTAACCTTGTAGTTAAGACTTTCCCATGGTCTGAACCTATATGGGATTATCTTTTCTACGCTATTGTTGTCTCTCTCTGGGATTGACTTAACAATAGTGTATAGTTGTCTATGCTGGTTTGGCTTTTTGTAGCTAGCTTTGTCTGTATTTGTGATCCTTGTAATTGCTTTCTGGATTGGGTGGTTGCTGGATAGCTGGTGTGCTCTAGACGCATACTTTCGGTTGTTGGTGTTGAGTCTAATTGCAGGTGACGTAAGTCCGGATTCAATGCTTGTTGGTAGGGATGGTGACGTTCTAAACACTCCAATTATCTTTCTACACGCCAGGTTGTGCAGTGATTGTAGGAGGCTAGTGGCGTAGCTTTGGTTCTTCCAGTATATTTGTGATCCGTAGTCTGCAACGCTTGTGACGCATGCTAGGTATAGTTGTCGTACTGCTTTTGGGGAGAGTCCTCTTTCGATGTTGGCTAGTCTCCCTAGTCTATAGAATGCTTTCCTTGCTTGGCTTACGCGTGTAGCAATATGTTCCTTGAAGGACAGTCTATTGTCTATGTGGATACCTAGCCATTTGATTGTGTCTTTCGGTTCTACAATGGTGTTGTCTGGAAGCTGTAGGCTTCTCTCTTTTCTCTCTTTCTTGGCGGTAAAGTGGATGAGCTCTGTCTTAGCTATATCGAACATAATCGCTAAGTTTTTCCCTCGGTGAGATAGTAGGCGGACTTGCTGTTCTAGTATTTTGACATTTTTCTTTAGCGATGTTGAGGATGTCGATAGAGATAGGTCGTCAATATAGGATAGGTTGAAGCTTTGTAGTCCTGGGAAGAGGTCTCTGGTGTAGATAAGAAAGAAGATTGGAGACACTGGGCTGCCTTGAGGTATCCCAGCTATTATCTCGGAGAATTCTTGTGTCTTATTGTCGAAGGAGAGTCTTAGCGATCTGTTTGAGAAGAAGGATTTTGTCCAAGCGATAAGACTAATTGGAAGGCCTAGCTTCTTAAGCGTTCGCAGGAATTGATTGTGTGAGACGTGGTCAAATGCTCCCTTTACGTCTAGGAAGATAGTTGATGTTATTTGGCCTTTCTGTTTCTGGTGCTGAATTTGGTCGATGAGTAGCATAGCTGCATCTATTGCAGATTTCTTGAGTCTACCCCCAATTTGGGTTGGGTGTAGTAGCTCTGTGATTTCTGCTAGATTGCTCAGCCTACTTGCGGTGATCCTCTCGTTAATCTTTCCTAAACAGCTTAATAGAGTGATAACTCTGTAGGCTTTTGGGATTGAATAGTCTGGTTTTGATGCCTTTTTAAGAACAGCTCCTGTAGCTTGTTTCCAGCATTTTGGGTGGTATCCATAGTTGAATAGGAGTGAGAAAGCTCTAAACATTGTTTGCGGTTGAGCTTTGTACGCGGCTGTGATTATGTCTTGTGTTATTGCATCTGGTCCTGGGGTGCTACTTTTGACTTGACTTGAGCATGCTCGTTCTAGTTCAGTCGTGGATAGTGCTGGCCAATCCCATCTCTTTTCCTGGTAGTTGGTGAATGTGGGCGCTTCGGTTATGGGCGGTGGTGGGAATAGCGTGTTGCGGAACGCTTGGCATTTCTTGTCGAATGATGTTTCTCCTTGTATAGGTGGAATTCTTTCGACTTTGTTATCCTTTGTATATGCCATGGCTTTGTAGATTGACTGCGGGTCTTCCTTCTCTAGGAATTCATTCCAGTGTTTCCTTTTAGCGTCTTTGATTGCCTTGTTGTAGGTGTTTCGTGCACGTAGGAAGTCTCTTTTCTCTAGGTAGGCGTCGTGTATCGCAGTAGTTTCGAGCTTTTCTTTAAAAATCCTTCTATAGTGGGAAGTGTCTTGTCGTAGCTTTGTCAGCTCTTTGTTCCACCAAGCTTTTGGTTTTGGACCAAGTCTAGTGATAGGGATAGCTTTGTTTGCTGCAGTTTGGATTGCTTGAGTTATTGCTTTACCAATCTCTTCTAGCTGTTGCTCTAGCTCTGTATTGTTGCCGAGGAGGAGGTCCATTAAGTCTGCCTTTCTTGGATCACTGATCTGGTCCATATCTTGCAAGGTTTGACTGTTTTGGATTGCCGTTTCTAGTTCTTTGTTGAAGGTGTCCCAGTTAGCCTTTGCAGTATTAAATCTGGGTTGGTTTGTCGGGTTTTCTACAAGGTCTGCGTTTGTTTGGATGGAGAATAGGAGGCCGTAGTGATCTGATCCAGTTTCAGGTATAGTCTGCCAGTCCGTAGCTTTGCTAGCCAAGTCTGGAGTGACAAGTGAGAGGTCTAGGACTGTTTCTCTAGATAGGTGTGGTCTGAAGAATGTGCCTACTCCTGGTGTGTTTAGGAGCTCTAGATCTTGTTCTTCAATCCAGTCAATAAATGGCTGTGCTCCTTGGCTCGTCGTTGGGCATAGCGGGTCCCACAATGGATGGTGCTCGTTGCTATCTAGTACTAAAATAGAACTTGGCGGAAGCTTAGTGTTAAGTATAGCTCTGGGCAGTGTTTTTTCCCCTTCGGCGTTTGTTTGGTTGTATACGTTAAATAGGTTAAATTGGAAATTAGAACCTTTTATTGTAATAGCCATTGCGTCTGGGTCTATTTTGAAGTCGTTTTGGGTGAATGTCTCTGCTTCTAGTGTTCTAGATATATAAAATAGAACCCTAGGGCGGACGGGTAGGTTTGTTACTGGTAAGATCTGGATAAACGCAGTGTGATTTATGGATCTTGCTGTTGCGTAGTTGTCGTTGGTAGTTAGCCATGGCTCTTGAATTGCAATTATATCAGCTTTAAGTTCAACTGCAAGTTGCAGTGTAGACTCAGTCGCTGTAATGCTCTTGTTGAGATTGACTTGGAGGATCCTAATGTTGTTCAACATTAAAATCCTGCGGGGATGCTCTTTGTTACTGCTTGGTAGAGTTCGCACTCTTTGCTGTTTGCAAAGTGGGGCTCTTTGCAGTTACTACAGTGGGGGAGTGTATGGTTGCAGGGTTTTCCTTTTGTATTACACACTGAGCATTTGTGTGTTGTAGTTGCATGTTCTTCTCCGCACAAATTGCATGCTGGTTGGTTTCGGCATCTAGTGGCTGGGTGGCCAAATTGTTGGCAGTTTAGGCATTGGGTAGATGCTGCTATAGGCTTAAACTTTTCGGTGAAGAGAGTTTGTCCAAGGATTGTAATTCTACCACCAAGTCTGGCTGCGTCTTCGGCTGTTTTGAATGCTATTACAATAGAGCTGTTCTTCTTGTTTTGCCATTCTCTTGATATCCAGTATGGGTTGCCAGTAATTTGTAGTCCGTTGTTGTATGCTGGGATTTCTGTGTGGAGTATCTCTAGTGTCTCTGCTCCCTCCCATTCTGTTGGCACATTATGTACTACTACTTTCGTCCATGATTCTAGTAGTTGTACATTCTTTAGCTCAAACTTTTGATGCCATATATGCTTGTGTTGGACTAGGTATTCTCCTGAGTAGGTTGGAGTGGTTGTTAGAATAATATTGTTCTTTCTACTTGTTGTTACTTCCTTCACTACTGGGTCTTTGATGCCGCCCTTTGTGAACTCTTCGTTGATTAGGTCTCTAATCTGGAGTGGTGTGTGAGACGTAGGCTGGGTAAGCGTAAGGACTGCTTGGTAGTAGCTTGCTGGCTTTTTGTTTGTCTTCTTTTTTGTAGACACTGTAGTCCATGTGTTTCCGTTGTTCTGGGCGGCTACGCTAGCGTATGATGTCTTGTTTTGTTGGGTGTTTTGGGTGTTTTGGGTGTTTTGGATGTTCTGGGTGTTCTGGTTGTTTGGTTTTTCTTGGTTGTTTGGGTTTTGTGGTCCAGTTGCGGCATTAACAGCTTTCTTTAGTGTCTTTGTAGCTTGTTGGGAGGCGCTTGTAAGCGTTGCAGTCTGGTACGCAAGCTGTGCTGTAAACTTCTCAGTCATTTGCTGCGTAACCCTGCCTAGTTCCGTAAAGTCTCTAAAGACGTCCAGTAGTTGTAGTAGTTTGTTTTGGGATAGATGGGATTCGGCCATAGTAGATGCTTGTAGAATTAGGTCCCTTGCCCAGAAGATTGCTTGGGTTGAGTCCTTTGCTCTTGGTTTCTTTTCTTGGCTGTTCTGGAATGGGTTTCTCTCTCTTGTAGTTATCTCTGGGGAGAATGCCGCTGGTCTTTTATTTAGTGGTGGCTGAATAATTAACCTTGGTGTTTCTTGGGTGGTCTGCTCGATGGGTGTTGTTGGGTTGTCTTGGTGCCTTTCGTCGGTCTCCATTTCGTCGTCCAGTGTGCTTGAGGTCCGGAGGTCTTCTGGTAGCTGGACTACGATAGTGTCGCTATCTGGGGCCATTTTAGCCTCTCTGTTGTCTTGTTGTTGTTGTTTCTTGGCTTGGTCTGTGCGTTTGCTTCTGAAAGTTCGGACGCGTCGCGTTTGGGGTACTAGACTCCTTGTATCTCCACAACCACGCGGCTGCACGGCTTGGGAGTAGTCGGAATCTATTTCTTTCGATGGATATAGTTGGTTTCTGATGGAGTTTCACGTGTTCGGAAAAAACTCGAAGTTGTGTGTGGGATGAAAGAAGCAGTTAAGATTGTGTTAGAGTAGATTTGTATAAGGGTTATTCGTTATGTATTTAGTAGGGAGTTAGGCAGGAGAAATGTAAGGGGTAGGAGAGGAATTGTTCGGGGCAGTATTGGATAGTACGAGACGCAAATTGATAGTGTAACAGAGTATTAATAGGGGGGTTAATAGAGGAAGAGGTAGGGTAGAGGGAGGTAAGAGAGTAGTGGAGGGCGCGGTTAAAGGGGTTAGGGGTAGAGAGAGGAAGGGTCAGGGAGAGGAAGGGTCAGGGAGGGTAGAGAGGATCAGGGAGGGTAGAGAGGATCAGGGAGGGTAGAGAGGATCAGGGAGGGTAGGGGTTAGGTATTATAGTATAAGAAGATAACTAGAGAAAGTAAGTAAAAAGAGTTAAGAATAATAAAGTGGATAGTAAATAATATATAGGGGGTTTTAGAGAGGAGGAAATATAAGAGAGTTTACTAGAAAATAAGAAAGAGGGGTTTCAGAGTAGGCAGAAGCGTAAAGCAAGAGCATAGGGCAGAGGAAAAGAGGAAAAGAGGTAGAGTTTAAAGAAGGCCGCCGGTTGCGGTAAGGAAGATGCAAAGGCGAGAGTAGTAGAAGAGAATATAAGAGAGGATTATATGTTAGGGGTAAATAGGTAAGAGGGGGCGGGGATTTAGGGGCGCAAAAGGAGGGTAGAGAAAGAAAATACAAGAGAGGTAGAGGTAAAGGGTTAGAAAGAGAGTTAGAATAGAATTTTTATAAGATAAGGTAGGTTTAGAGGACGCAGAGTTGTAGAGCGAAGTAGAGGGTAGGGTGTAAGAGTAGAGAGTAAGGAGTTAAAAGAAGTTAGATAGGGCGTATAAGTAGTAACACCCCGTTTTTAGGGTTAAGAAGTATTTAGGAGGAGAAAGGGAGAAGTAGGAAAAGAAGAGGGAGAGTAAGAGTAAGCCGTAAGGTGTCACAAAGAGGGTAGAGTAAGAGTAGAGGAGAGAGTAGAGGGGGTGGTGGGTGGACCCGTAAGGTGTTACAAAAAGGGTGGAGTAAGAGTAGTTATTGTAGGATTAATTAGGTTATAGGAACGCAGGCGGTGGAGTGAGTTCCGGGGGCGCAGTACAGCAAGTCAGACGGGGCAGATAGGACAGACAAGGAGGCGAAACAAGTAGTAAGGGGGAAGAGGAGGTTTCACAAGTAGGTAGGGCGAAGAGAGGGTTTCATAGGTAAGTAGGATATAAAGAGAAAGGGGAGTGTTAGGAAGAGATAAGTAAGGTATTATAAAGAAGAGGAGTATGTGTTATAAGGGTAGATAGTAGCGTGTAAAGAGTAGAGTAAAGAGTAGAGTAAAGAGTAGAGTAAAGAGTAGATAGTAGAGAGTGTAGGAAGTTAAGAAGGAGTAGAAGTGGTAAAGGAAGAGAGGGAGTAGGTAATAAAAACGGTAAGAGAGAGTAAAACGCAGAAGGAAAAGTAAAGAAAGTAGGTAAGTAAAGAGAAGTAGTAGGTAGTAGAAGAAGAGAAGTAGAGAAATAAAGAAAGGTTACAGGGTTAGGGAGAGTAAGAAGGGTAAGGGAGTAGGGATAATAGAAGAGGATAGAAGAGATAGTAAAAGAGAAAAAAAGAGAAGAGATATAAGAAGAGAGAAAGAGTGAAGAAGAGAGAGATGATAGTTAATATAATATAGAAAAGTAAGAAAATAGATATAAGAGAATAGAATAGTAATAAAGAGTAAGAGTAAGAGCAGAAGTAAAGGAAAGGAAGAGAGAGAAAAAGGAAAATGAGAAGTAGAAGTGAAGAAGAAAGAGAGCAAGAAAGAGAGCAAGAGTAAAGAAAAGGGTAAGAGTAGAAGTAGAAGTAGTGAAAGCGGTAAGAGAGAGTAAAGTAGGTAGTAGTAGAAGAAAGAAGTATAGAAAGGAAGTAAAGAGGAGTAGTAGGTAGTAGAAAAAGAGAAGTAGAGTGAGTAAAGAAAGTCGGAGAAGAAAGAGAAAAAGGGTGAGAAGAGGTAATGAGTAAGGAGTAGGAAGAGAAAGGTTAGAGAGTAGAGTTAAAAGTAAAAATTCGAAAGGGTTAGTAGAAGGAGAGAAAAAGGAAGGAGTAGGGAGTGAGGTAAGTAGGAGAGAAAGAGGTAGAAAGAAGAGGAAATAGGGAAAGTAAAGTAGATCAAGAGAGAGGAAAGGGAAGTTAGAGGAGTAAAAGAAGTTGAGAGAGGAAAAGAGGGGAGGTGTAGTAGTAGAGGGAGAGGGTAAGGGAGAGATTGAGGGTAAGGGAGAGATTGAGGGTAAGGGAGAGATTGAGGGTAAGGGAGAGATTGAGGGTAAGGGAGAGATTGAGGGTAAGGGAGAGATAAGGGAGAGATTGAGGGTAAGGGAGAGAGTGAGGGTAAGGGATTTTAGGGAGGAGGAAATACAAGAGAGTTTAATAGAAAGCAAGAAAGAGGGGATTGAGAGTAGGCGGAAGGGCGAAGGGAGAGGGTAGGGCAGAGGAAAAGAGGTTAAGTTTCAAGAAGCCGCCCGTTGCGGTAATAATAATACAAAAGCGAGAGTAGTAGAAAAGAATATAAGAGAATATTATATTTTAGAGGTAGATAGATAAGAGAGGGCGCGGAGTTGTAGACGCAAAATAATAGTAGAGAAAGAAAATACAAGAGAGATAGAGGTAAAGGCAAAGAAAGAGAGTAAGAAGAGGAGTTTTATCAAGGTAAGATAGATTAAGGGGGCGCAGAGGGTAAATTGTAAGAGTAGAGAGTAGAGAAAGAAGAGAGAGAGAGTAAGAGTAAGCTGTAAGGTATCACAAAAAGGGTAGAGGAGAGGGTAGAGTAGAGAGAAGAAGTTTAACAAGTATAAGATAAAAGAAAGAAGAAATATAAAAGTAGAGAGAAGTAAAGAAGAAGAAGAGAATCGAAGAAGTATAGGAGGATAGAAAGAAAAGAAGGAGGTAAACGAAAAGAGAAAATAAATAAGAAGAGTATAAAAGAAGATAGTTAGAAATTAAGACGAAGTAGATAAGGAAAGAGGTATATTAGAAGAAGA
Organism: Pyrenophora tritici-repentis; assembly: GCF_003171515.1. Classification (NCBI taxonomy): domain Eukaryota; kingdom Fungi; phylum Ascomycota; class Dothideomycetes; order Pleosporales; family Pleosporaceae; genus Pyrenophora; species Pyrenophora tritici-repentis. Next base: position 3,055,529 of record NC_089395.1, read on the forward strand.
AAGGATAAAGAGAAAAGAGAGGAAAGAAAAGTAGATTATTAAAAGAGAAAGAAGAAGGTAAGAGTAGAAGTAAGCGTAAAAGTAAGAGGAAAGAGAAAGAGAGTAAGAGTACGAGTAGGAGTAAAGGTAGTAATAATAGTATTAGTGAGTGTAAGAGTAAAGGGAATAATAAGAATAAGAGTAACGGTGATAAGGAGGGAGAAATAGAAGAGAAAAATAAAAAAAGTATTATAAAGCGGTAAGAAAAGAAGAAGAAAATAAAGACAAAGGGAGAAATGTAAAAAGTAGAAAGAAGAGAAAAGAGAGTTAGAAAGTAGAAAGTAAGAATAGAAAAGTAGTGATTAGAGAGTAAGGAGAAGGAGTAGAAGTGCAGTATGTATAAAGAATAAATTAAGGAGAAGATAGTAGAGAAAAAGATTAGAGGAAAGAAAGGTAAAAGAGAAAAAGGTAGAAAGAGGAAAGTAGAGTAAAGAAGATAAAGAAGAGTAAGAAAGGGACAGTAGAGAAAAGAATAGGAAGAGGTAATAGGTAGAAAGTAGAAAGAAGATAATAGTAGAAAAGAAAAGAGAGAAATAGGTAGAAGAGTAGAGAGAAGAAGTTTAATAAGTAGAAGATAAAAGGGAGAAGAAATATAAGAGTAGGGGAGAGTAAAAAAGAACAGAGTTAAGGAAGAGGAAATAAGAAGAGTATAAAAGAAGATGGTATGAAGTAGAGATAAAGTAGAGAAGAGGAGAAGAAAATTAGGAGAAGAAAAGATAGAGGGGTAAGAGAGGGAGAAGAAGATAAGAAGAATAGAGAGAGAGATAAGATTGTAAGTAAGAAAAAGAATAGAGGTAATAGTGAGAGTAGAGGTATTAAGAATAGTATTAGTTAGTATAATAGAAAGGGTAATAGAGATGGAGAAATAGAAGTAGAAGAGAAGAAAGAAAAAAGGAAATTAGAGGAGAAAGAGGTAAAAAAAGGATAAGGAAAGAGAAAAAAAGGAGATGAGAGATAAGAGAAGTAGAGAGAGTAGAAGAAAAGAAAGAGAAAAAGAGGAAGTGAAAGAGAGGAGGAGAGAAAGTGAAAGAGAAGAGGGGAGAAAAGAGAAGAGAAGAAATAAAGAGAATAAAGGGAAAGTAGAGAGTGAAAGGGTAGAAGAGTAGAAAAGAAGAGTTTATAGAGTAAAAGAGAAGAAGTAAAGAAAGTAAAGAGTGAAGGGATAGAAGAAGAAGAGTAGGGAATTAAAATGAAAAGGTAGGAGAGAAGAAGTAGAAAGTAAAGAAAATAAGAATAGGAGGTATAGAGAGTAGAATTGGAGAGTAGAAGAAAGAGGGAAGTTAGAGGAGAGTTAGAAGTTAGGAGAGTTGAGGAGGGGAGGGGTGGTGGTAGAGGGTGAGGGTGAGGGTTAGGGTTAGGGTTAGGGTTAGGGTTAGGGTTAGGGTTAGGGTTAGGGTTAGGGTTAGGGTTAGGGTTAGGGTTAGGGTTAGGGTTAGGGTTAGGGT